>NC_085926.1:173625000-174875000 GCF_029289425.2 Pan paniscus | reverse complement strand
TTTTCTCTCATCTCTGCTTACCCATACTCTTCATCCTTCAAGGACCTGATCAAATGCCACTTTTATACCACTCCAATGCTGAGTAATTTATCAGAAACCTGACAGCACTGAACTGTACTGCATATTTTTATGTTGCTAAACGGTGGGAATCTTTTCATGTGTGAATTCCATATTCTCATTTGGCATAGAGATGAAGGTTAAAAGTTTGTGCTATCATGTTGCTTAAGATAGATGTTCAGTAAATACTGTATGATAAATTAATAACACACAGCAACCACTTGAACAGTCTGAGATTATTTGCTGAGTGCTCAATAGCTAAACAAAGCATGTTCTACAGTAGTATTGTTTGACTAAAATGTTGAATAGTTGGTCTCACAGGATGCAGCATCCACATTCTGAGTAAATGAGATTTCCTTCGCATTACAGTTTTTTAAATTAATATAAGCTGAGTCTGACATTGAGTTTACTTAATAAAATGATTTTATGTCCAAGTGCAGAGGCTCACACTTATAATCCCAGCACCTTGGCAGGCTGATCCCTTGAGCCCAAGCGTTCTAAACCAGCCTGGGCAACATGGTGAACCTCCGTCTCTACTAAGATTACAACATTTAGCTGTGAGTGGTAGTACATGCCTGTGGTCCCAGCTACTCGGGAGGCTGAGGTGAGAGAATCACCTGAGCCTGAGAAGTCAAGAGTGCAGTGATTGCACCACTGCACTCCAGCCTGGGTGACAGAGGCTCAAAAAAAAATGTTTTTGTAACAAAATGACCATATGTAAGATAAAATACAACTCAGACGTTATGAAATGTGACAATATAGTTTTATCTTTGTCTGGTTGAGGCCATAGAGTCCAGACTGCCCTTTGTGGTGTGACTTTGAATTCACTGAAGGAAGTGGAAGTTATCACTCTTAATCATCATGGGAAGAGGTAAACTCTGGGATAGTAACAGGTGGGGACTAGTAAGGGAAGCGTTTCTTACTGTGGGAATGAAGTGGACCCAAATTTCTAGGCCTAAAGAAGCCTGGAGTGATTTTAGGGATGGGGCTAATATATGTATATATATTTTTTACCCTAAGTTATTACAGATACAATTGGCAGAGTTTACAGCTTTCTTACAGGATTTAGTCAGCTTTTCTAACTCCTTCTGATGGACCAGTACCCAAATAATACTCTCTGGCATTTCCTCTTTTCCTCCCATTACTATTACCGCACTAATTTAGTAGCCATGGGACCTGGGCAAAGTTGATACATAATTGATAACTACTTTCTAGCTAAAAGAGAAGCTGCTACTTCTGGACTTTGTTTTCCTCCATTTTCCCATAGGTTGGTATGTTGGTGTTATGATCACTCAGCTCCACCATAAAGGACAATGCAGAGCGATAAGATGCAAAGAATGTGGGGTTCCTGAATGAACTCCTGGAAAAGAGCTACCTCACCAGCTTAGGCCTGCTAAGCTGTTACATGAGAGAGGAATAGAAGTCAGTCTTTTTTTTTTGAGATGGAGTCTGGCTCTGTTGCCCAGGCCAGAGTGCAATGGCGCAATCGTGGCTCATTGTAACCTCTGTCACCCAGGTTCAAGTGATTCTCCTGCTTCAGCCTCCCGAGTAGCTGGGATTACAGGCACCTGTCATCATGCCCGGCTAATTTTTGTATTTTTAGTAGAGACGGCGTTTCATCATGTTGGTCAGGCTGGTCTTGAACTCCTAACCTCAGGTGATCCGCCCTCCCCTTCAGCCTCTCAAAGTGTTGGGATTACAGGTGTGAGCCACTGCACCTGGCCTTTTTTTTTTTTTTTTTAAAGACTGAGTCTTGCTCTGTTGCTTAGGCTGAAGTGCAGTGGCATGATCTTGGCTAGAATCCAGTAGCTAGGATTACAGGCGGCGCTACTACACCCGACTAATTTTTGTATTTTTAGTAGAGACGTGGTTTCACCATGTTGGCCAGGCTGGTCTCAAACTCCTGACCCCAAGTGATCCGCCTGCCAAAGTGAATCTTTTGAAGTCATATATTTTTGGTGTTTTTGCTTTAGCAATGTAATTATTATTCCAGCTGATATAGATATTGGTACCTAACGTTATAAAAACCTTACCTATGTGGCTTTGCTCGAGATATTGACAATTAAAAAATAGATGTTGCAGATATTGGAAAGCTGATGAAGCTTATAATGTCAAGGCAATATTTGGTAAAATTGTCATCTGCAATTACTTGGAAAGAAGGCCACATATCTAATTGTGAGCCCTAGAGAAAGCAGTCAAAAAGCCAGAATATTTGTATGTTGGCTGCTCTTTGCTGCTTTTCATGGGTTATTATAACAAAGAAATGAGCCCACGCAAAAACTGACCAATTTGCAAGAATAGCTGGAAGAAAGGAGACCCACATGGTTCAACTACTCTGAATCCCGCGAAGGTGGGAGATAAGGTGTTTCTAAGAGTGTTCTTCAGTGTCCTCTCATCAAAAGATTTCCAATCAAACCAGGGAGTTAGATTCAGCAACAAAGATCAGATTGAGCCTGTTGTGTCAGATAGCCTCAAGGGAATTGCCTGTGAAGTGGGAAGACAGTGATGGTTAAACTCTGAAGCCAGAAAATAAGGAGAGTTTAAGAAATATGACCAGTAAAGATACTGTGGGCGGTTATTGACACATTAAATCAGACCCGAATCAGACCAGAAACCTACCATGTATTTGGGTAAATGTTATTGCCAAGCAAACCACAGATCTGTTATTGTTCAACCTAATACAATCCTCAGGCTTGTAAAACTGCACTAGTAGGAAGCAGTGTGAAAGGAGTTGGGCATCCCTGAAGGAAGGCATAAGGAAGGAATGTTTTCAGACTCAGATGAGGGCACGGAGAACAAGGGGCAAGGCAGAGCCACTCCAAGGTAAAGCCACAGTCTTAGGTGACAGTAGACAAGGAACTTCCTCCCAGAACCCAGAACCAAATACTAACCCCAAGAAAAGTACTCCACATATGGGGCAAGGCCCTTTGCAATGACTGGTGGCAAAACTCCATCACTAATGACCAGCGGCTGATGCGTATTTTGTTTCTTCTGTTTTCTGAGAAGGAATTTCTACTGTGTGTATCCAGTCCCATCCACCGATGTTTATTGAAGATATGGGTACAGGGACGAGTGGAGGCAGGGGAAGAATCGGGGAGGGGATGGGCTGGTAACTTGTTCACTGGGAGACACATCCAGATTTGGTGCAGGTGGCTGCATATTGCCCAGATATTTTGGACTTTAAATTGGGTGCAATAGCTGGATAGGACCCTGGGCTATCTTTTTTAGGGGAGAGGTTGAATGTGTTCTGTGTGAGGGATAGAAAGGGTATGCACAGTACAGTTATTTGAGTGATCAGAGTGTGTTAGAAAATTGCTTATTCTCCAGCTCTCTTTCCTGCTGGATGTGGACTTATGACAAATTTTAGCAAATAAGAAGTGAGCCAGGCCAGGCTCAGTGGCTGAAGCCTGTAATCCCTGTGCTTTGGGAGGCTGAGGTGGGTGGATTGCTTGAGCTCAGGAGTTCGATACCAGCCTGGGCAACATGAAGAAACCCTGTCTCTACAAAAAATAAAAAAGATTAGCTGGGTGTGGTGGCACATGCCTGTAATCCCAGCTACTTGAGAAGCTGAGGTGGGAGGATTGCTTGAACCCAGGGGGTGGAGGTTGCAGTGAGCCAAGATTGTGCCACTGCTCTCCAGCCGGGCAACAGAGTAAGACTCTGTCTCAAAAAAAGAAAAAGAAAAGAGCCGAACTGATATGTATACTATGTATACCACTGAGGTACTTCCTAATTAAAAGACAAATATCTGTCCCTGGATTTTGGCTGTAATATGGATGTCATGACAATTTAGCTTTAGCAACGTAGGTGAGGACAACATCCTTGGGGATGGTGAAGCAATGAGAAAGAAGCTATGTCCCTGGCCTGTGTAAGTTCCTCCAGCTCATACTGGGCATATTATTCTGTGAGCCAGAACTTTCTATCTTATTTAAGTCACTGTATTTTGGGGACTCTTTGTTACAGCAGCTTGATCTTTCTCCCAGCTCAAGATACCTCTTATTGGCTTCCTGTATAAATGTTACATTGACTGAACACATGAAAACTGTTCTGGATTGCACAAGGCTAGTTTTTTTTACTGTGCTAAAGAGTTAGATGTCTCAGTTGATTAAGACATGGACAATTTTCTTGTAATGTTACCTGAGTGACAACTGCCACAGTTATAGAAAATTGGTGATCATTCTTGGACATGACTTTGGGAGTGTTGGGGTAAAAGAGAGTGTTGAAGTGGTAAAGCCCCTGTAATCACCCTTGCCATGATTCTCATGTCTGGGCCCTATCTCAAAATAATAATAATAATAGTAATAATACATCACTTAAATCCTGCATATGCTGGCTGTCTCTTTGGTTAAAGTCCTCTCACAAATGTCTATACTGTCCTTATTTGCAAGGAGATGTCCCAGTAATGAAATCATAGGGAAGTAAGTGGGATCTATGAAAACACTTCCTGTTAGAGGTGGAACAGATCCTGCGGGTATCCCTGTGGGTCTGAAGCAATTTCAGTCCTTGCCTCCTCAGAAGAAACAACTCGACTGAGGGGCATAAAGCAGAAAAAGAGACTGAGGCAAGTTTCAGAGCAGGAGTGGAGGTTTATTTAAAAAGGCTTTATAACAGGAAAGAAAGGAAAATTCACTTGGAAGAGACCCAAGCCAGGGCCTGAAGGTCCGAGAGAGAGGAGAAGAGATTAAAAAAGAGGTCTTTAACCTCGATCCTAGGGCTTCATAATCTGGCTTCTTTCCCTTGGTTCTTCCCCTAGGGTGGGCTTCCCGCATGCGCAGGCGTTCCTTACATTTTGGTAAGGAAACTGAGCATGTGCAGTGTGCTTAGGCAGTTACACACATGCCCATCTGAGACTTTTTTCCTTTTTCCGGTGGTGGGTGCCCCAGAACATCATACTTCACCATTTTGTCTCTTAACATGAATGCCCAAGAAACTGCTTCTCCCTGGGGCCTGCATTCAATTCACACGTTTAATGTTAACGGGTGTGGATGATCAGGAGATTGCTTCTCCCTTGCTGCTGAATTACCATTTTTAGAGAGGCAATGCGATCATTGCAAACCATCCCCCTACATTCCTAGTGGATTGGGGGAGAGCCCTCGCTTAACCCACTCATGCCTGTCTATCTATCTATAATATTCCCAGTTTCACTTCTCCTCTTCCTCTGAGTGCCTCTAGCACCTTATTCTTACTTTTGTTCTTAAGTATGAGAATATGACAATAGTGAAACTTCCTTTGCAAAAATTGTAACAATGAGAATATTATGATAGTGAAAGAGATCTAATCTAACAAACCCCCATCTTGCCTTTAACCTCCAAACTGCGTTTAATTATTCCTGGGCTTGGGCCACGCTAACTTTGGGAGACATTTATAGTTTAAATGATAATAGCACTTCCCCCAAACTAAACTGCCTTCATAAGGCTAATAAAAGACTACCAGGTTGGGAGTAGGAGTGGAGCTTGAATCCTGCTAAGGCGTCAATGTCACAAGATTTGCAACTTTCCCAATTACTCCTGCAGATAACATCACTATTGTAGAACCTAAGATTGGCCTTTTGAGATGTCTTTTTGGGTTTTTGCATTTCTGATGACCAATGGCTCCACCCAGACCTGCCAACTGGTCCTGTGTCCCCACCCAGCAGAGGACTCACATCCCTGTGATTGCATCCCCAACCAACCAGCAGCACCCATTCTGTGGCTGGCCAAAATGTCCTTGAAAATCCTAGGCCAGGCTTGGTGGCTCACACCTGTAATCCTAGCAAGGGTGAAGCGGGTGGGTCACTGGAGCCCAGGAGTTTGAGATCAGCCTGGGCAACATGGTGATACCCCATCTCTACAAAAATACTAAAAATTAGCTGGGTGTGGTGGCTGTAGTCCCAGCCACTTGGGAGGCTGAAGTGGGAGGGTCACCTGAGCCCAGGGAAGTTGAGGCTGCAGTGAGCCATGATCATACCACTATACTTCAGCCAGGGTGCTCTCATTCCAGAGTGAGACCCTGCCTCAAAAAAAAAAAAAAAAAAAAAAAAAGAAGAAGCAAAAAAAGAAAAACCCTAGCCTCTGAATTTTCATGGGAGGCTTATTTGAGTAAAGGTAAAACTCCAGTCTCCCATTCAGCCAGCTCTGCATGAATTAAACTCTTTCTCTATTGCAATTCCTCTGTCTTAATAAATTGGCCCAGATAGGGCCAGTGAACCCACTGGGTGGTTACATTAGTTTTTCTCCATTTGCCAGATCTCCTTGAGTGTGTGATGACAGTGACCGGGAATGAATTCTAGACTCACCTCATACCACATTTTTTTAGGTGAGTACCCTTTAATCCTCACCCTGATTGTGAAAGAAAATCATTAAGTGTCAAAAAGTTTCTAATTGTGTTTCTGATTGGTCTAATTTTCTGACTACCCCTTTGAAAGAAGACTCCAGTGATCAGATTTATAAAGAATGACTTCAAATTTCAGGTATTCCTGTTAGCTTGGATTTTCCCTTGCTAAGATTTTTAGAACAGGGCTGTTTTTTCAAATGTGACTAGACCTCCCTTTGGTGCTTATGAGTATTTTACTCATGTGCTCCTGACAGCAACTCCTTGCCTATCCCTGCTTTTGTTTTATCACTCTCGTTTTAGTGACAAGTATTTGTAGTGGTACCAATTCCTCAGGTGTTCAAAAGAACATTCCCTTCTTACTTTTCTTTTTTCCTTTCCAAATGTATTCATAACCTGTATGATTATTTGGTATTATGCTACCTATCTTTGGATAACATAATGTAATTTTTTATGCTTACATGCAAATGAGCATTATCCAATAATAAAAAGTGGTAGATGTACTTGAATCAAAAGCGGTGATAATTATACAATCTTTAAATTAATTAATCAGCCAAAGGCAGCTAAACATTAACATTTAGAAAGATCTCTACTGCATTAGCTACTAATGAGTTCATTGAGATCCATCATGCAACCCATTTTGGAAGGCATAGGCTGTATTTAATAATATTCAATCAAATCTAATATTAAAATTATGAACACAAGGCATTGTTGAGTGTGAAATTACCATTGAATTTTAATTGTTAAACTTGTATTTCTTGTTGGTACTCCTAGATGAATGATAATTTGATGAGGAAGTGGGTAATCTGTATACAGTGGGCCATTTACTGAATAACAAGGAATTCTAAGGTGTCCTGATTCAGGCTGATCATTCACGTACAAATTCAAAATTCATTTGTCTCAGCTGCTTTAGAGGTTCCACTGTCCCCAGGCAAGAAGGGTGCCCATTTTGACTTCTTTTCCCTCTGTTCTATGAGTTTTTTATTTTATTTTATTTTTTGAGACAGAGTCTTACTCTGTTGCCCGGGCTGGAGTGCAGTGGCACAATCTTGGCTCACTGCAACCTCCGCCTTCTGGGTTCAAGCGATTCTCCTGCCTCAGCCTCCCGAGTAGCTGGGATTACAGGCAGCTGCCACCACGCCCGGCTAATTTTTTGTATTTTTAGTAGAGATGGGCTTTCACCATGTTGGCCAGGATGGTCTCGAACTCCTGAACTCGTGATTCGCCCACCTCAGCCTCCCAAAGTGCTGGGATTACAGGCATGAGCCACCGTGCCCAGCCTCTATGAGGATTTCTCTTTTAAAGAACATAGGAAGTTTTAGAAACATATTAACAGTTTCTATTATAAAATAAATTTTAAGTGAAACAATACAGAGATGCCCTTCAGTCCCACCCCTGCTTTCTTTCACTCATTAACCAAACCTCAAAGTTACCCACTATCCTGACTTCTAACAAAATTGAAGAGTCTTGCCTGTTTTTGTACTTTATAATAATGGAATCAGATGGTATTTTTTTGTCTACTTTCTTCTGCTTAACATTGTTTTTGTAAGATTTATTCATATTGTGGCATGTCATAGATCATTCATTTCTTACTGTTGTGTAATATTCCATTGGGTGAGTAGCCCACAATTTATTTATCTATTTTACTATTAAAGAAACTATTTGATTAGTTTCCAATTTGTGGCTGTTTTGAATTGTGCTACTCTGCACATTTCAGTACATGTTTTGTTGATTTTTAATTGTGATAATTGTGAAAGAAAATCATTAAGTGTCAGAAAGTTTCTAATTGTATTTCTAATTGTTCCAATTCTCTGACCACCCCTTTGAAAGAAGACTGCAGTGATCAGGTTTCAAAAGAATGATTCAATTTTTTTTTTTTTTTTTTTTTTTTTGAGACGGAGTCTTGCTTAGCTGCACAGGCTGGAGTGCAGTGGTGAGATCTCGGCTCGCTGCAACCACTGTCTCCCAGGTTCAAGTGATTCTCCCATTTCAGCCTCCCAAGTAGCTGGGATTACAGGCACCTGCCATCATGCCCTGCTAATTTTTGTATTTTATTAGAGATGGGGTTTCATCATGTTGGCCAGGCTGGTCTTGAACTCTTGACCTCAGGTGATCTGCCCACCTTAGCATCCCAAAGTGCTAGGATTACAGGTGTGAGCCACCACGCCTGGCCCAAGAATGATTCAAATTTAAGATATTCCTGTTAGCTTGAATTTTCCCTTGCTTAGATTTCTAGAACAGGGCTATTTTTTAATGTGACCAGAACTCCCTTTGGTGCTTATGAGTATTTCACTCATGTCTTCCTGATAGCAACTCCTTATACATAAATAGGTTATACCCATCAAACAACAACTGCCAATTCCTCTTGCCTTCTGGCCCTGGGCAATCACCATTCTACTATCTCCATGAATCTGACTACTCTAGTTACCTTATGTAAATGCAACCACACAATACTTATTTTTTTGTGTGTGTGATTGCTGTGTTTCATTGAGCATAATGTGCTCAAGTTTCATCCACGTAACATATGTCAGAATTTTCTTCCTTTTTAAGGCAGAGTAATATTCCATTGTATGTATATATCACATTCTAGTTTATGTTTTTGATGAACATATGAACACATTTCTGATAGGATTATACTCAGTTGGGTCACACAGCATATATAAAGTTTTGACTTTACTAGAGTTTTGTGAACAATTTCTTTTACCAATTTACACTCTTACCAGACACGTATGAACTAGCTACATTTTTTTTTGTTTTTTTGAGATGGAGTCTCGCTCTGTCGCCCAGGCTGGAGTGCAGTGGTGGGATCTCGGCTCACTGCAACCTCCGCCTTCCGGGTTCACACCATTCTCCTGCCTCAGCCTCCTGAGTAGCTGGGACTACAGGTGCCAGCCACTGTGCCCAGCTAATTTTTTGTATTTGTAGTAGAGACCAGGTTTCACTGTGGTCTCGATCTCCTGACCTCATGATCCGCCCGCCTTGGCCTCCCAAAGTGCTGGGATTACAGGCGTGAGCCACCACGCCTGGCATGGTCTAGCTACACTTTAATTTAGTAAACTTATTGTTTCTTCTAGCTATGTATACTACAATGGCCAGATGCCAGTTATAAAAGAGTATTGGGTGCATTTTTTTTTTTTTTGAGATGGAGTCTTGCTTTGTCTCCCAGGCTGGAGTGCAATGGCGCAATCTCAGCTCACTGCAACCTCTGCCTCCCAGGTTCAAGCTATTCTCCTGCCTCAGCCTCCCGAGTACCTGGGATTACAGGTTCCTGCCACTGCGCTCAGCTAATTTTTGTATTTTTTAGTAGAGACAGGGTTTCACCATGTTGGCCAGACTGGTCTCGAACTCCTGACCTCAGGTGATCCACCCGCCTCAGCCTCCCAAAGTGCTGGGATTACAGGCGTGAGCCATCATGCCCAGCCTTGAGTGCATTTTCATTGTTAATACACATGTTATTAATTGAGGTAACATCAGCTTCTGCAGTACATACAGTTTCTTTCTCATTCCCTAACCAGTTCAATGTGTTTCCAGTAAGGCAGTCTCCTCGCCTGTGAGAATTGATTCAGGACTTCAGAATTCTTTTCTTCCATTTCATAGCTCTACCATGTTCAATATGTGGTTTCCAATATTACCCTAGGCATTGACATCCAGAGAGGAGAGTGTGGAGAAAGCAATGCCATCTTTTTCACCATCTCAGCCAGGAAGTGACACATATCCTTTCTACTCACATTTCCTTAGTAGGAACATGTCACATGGCCCCACCTAGATGTGAGGGATTGGGCAAAAGGTATTCCCTGGTTGGACGGCTGCTCCATTAACAGCTCTACACTATGGTCAAGTCCAACAGAAGATAAAGGTGAAAAATATAAAAAGAAACAAACAATACACTATAGAAAAGGAGCACCAATACTTGTTGGCTGCTTACTGTGTTTGCCACACATGCTTTTACATTTTTCTGTACCACTCCCTCAGAAACAATGTTCTTTTCAGAATCCCTAGCTTAACACAGTGATCAATTGAAGGAGCTTAGAAGACTTGGCTGGAATCAGTATACATGGGACAAACATAATGGGCTGTTGAGACATAGCTCATAGGACAAATGTTTTATAAAATGCTTTATACAGTAGGCCCCCATCTTTATGGTAACATCTTATATAATCCCCTTACTTTAGATAACTTTCTTGTAACCATAAACAATAGCCAAAAATAAGCAAGGAGAGAGAGTGTGATTTGCAGGAAAGTTGAGAGTTGAGGCTGCACAAGGGCACATCCGTAGGCTATTTGTCCTCTATGATCACCAGTATCTTGGCAGATCCTTGATAAGGACATGGTATTCACCATTTGAAAGTCCCAATCTGAATTTGGACCACCTGGAAGAAGCTCCAGGTCACTTGGGTCTCAGCCATGTCCAACGTCTAGGTAACAAGCATGAGACAAGCGTGCAAATCACGTAAATGCAAGGTAACAAATAGGATAAAGGTGGAGGGCTCAGCATTAATTACTATTCTATGGTTACAATAATTTTATTTTGTAAGATAAGAGGGCATGTAGTTTATTATTTAAAGCATTAGCCCATGTAAGGAAAGCAGTGAAAGATCTATGCAAGGTACCAAAGAAAATGATGTCTGACTACCCTGTTTGGTGTATCTTCTAATCTCCCATCTCTCCATTTTATAGCTAGAGTGACCTGTGTACATTAACTGTTGGCGTGGCTTCTTTTTTATCTGCTTCTTAAAAATGTGTCCATGTTTCTCAGTTATGTTGGAGGCTGTTTTCAGTTGAATAAGATTGAGGCTTTAGAAATGAAATGGGGCCAAGTTTGCCACATGACACTTAGGGCTGTACTTATAGGGCGTGGCATTTGATAGGGGCAGGATGGAGAACTCTCTGAAAATAGATAACAGCTACATGCATTGAATCCTCACAATGTGCAGTTAGTACATACTACACATTGTGTCTGCACTATTCCCTTTAATCCTCACAAGGAAGAAGAGACTGAGGTTCAGAGAGGTAACCTGCTCATGGTCACTCAGCTAGTAATAAAAGGACCCCCAGTATAAACCGACTCTGTCTGATTCCTAATCACAGTCTCCACAGATGAGAGTGAAAAGTTCTTTCTAGAAAAGTGCTAGAGAAACCTGAGAGTAGATAATGATAGAAATATCAAACTATAACCATATTAAAGATTTCGGGATCATCCTGTGTCACGGCCTTGACTGTAATTAAATCAGCAGCCCCTTTACCAATGAGGACTCACTGCCATTAATATCCATCATGGTGACCTTTCCTGGTGTTACTTAGAGCTATTTGTAAAATAAACATGAGCTAAAAAGTAATCAGTTTTCTGATGGTTTAATGTGTAAATATCCTTTTCATTGTCAACTGATCCCTACGTGCGACAGTATGCGAGAGAGCAGTGAGCCAAGATTTCCCCAGCCTTCACAATTACAATGTTAATGGCCAATTAAGAGTATATGCTCAAAGTTTTCTTTCATCGCCCTACTGGAAGAATAAAAGCATGTATTCTAGGACGCTGGCATAAACCCATCCGTAAAGCAGGGCACCGGCCGTGGTGACTATCTTGCAAGTGATGAATGGCGGTGATGTTCAGGGAGCTACTCCAGCGTTGCTATTTATTTTGAAAGTGCGCAGGGCAGCCAGGTTTCACAACTTATTAGAAGTACTGGGTTGTTACAATACATACCAATAAAAGGTACAACTGCTCTAGGGAACTGGTGGGTTTTATAAAAAGGTCCTTTATGTTGTATACTATATGTCAGGTTGCCTCAAAGTGATAATTTACGTATCAGTGAGAAAGGCAAATTATTTCTGTAGTAAAAGGGAGTTTAATTTATAATATAGTTAGAAGGAAATGATAGAAATATCAAACTATATCAAATATAACTATATTAAATATTAAAGGTTTCTTTCTTTCTTTTTTTTTTTTTTTGAGATGGAGTTTTGCTCTTGTTGCCCAGGCTGGAATGCAATGGCGCAATTTCACTGCAACTTCCGCCTCCTAGGTTCAAGCAATTCTCCTGCCTCAGCCTCGAAAGTAGCTGGGATTACAGGCATGCGCCACCATGCCCAGCTAATTTTGGTATTTTTAGTAGATACGGGGTTTCACCATGTTGGTCAGGCTGGTCTTGAACTTCTGACCTCAGGTGATCTGCCCTCCTCGGCCTCCCAAACTGTTGGAATTGCAGGCATGAGCCACCGCAGCCGGCCAAAAATTTCTGTTTGTTTGGTATGCGTTCTTTTGCTTCTGAAAGTGTTGGCCAGTATTTGGCCTGTGCCAAACAGTTCTACCAATTCGGGGAACATTTACATGCTCCAATTCCTTCTCAACCGTTTTCAGTCTCATCCCCAAATACTCTTTTTGGTGAAATCCTTGTGAAATTTAAATTAATTAGGATTACTTTACTAGCGGTATTAAAGTAGGTTAATTGTAAAACCAAATAGACTCTCTCCATCCACCAAAAACTTATAAAGGATATATAATAGGACAGTGTTTGCTCTCCTCTAATGATGATTCAGGGACTTAGGCTTCCATTGCGCAGCCCCACCATCTACTCAGCTGCAGTGTCCAATACAGTAACTACGTTTTTTAGAACTTATTTATTTATTTATTTTTTGAGACGGAGTTTCGCTTGTCACCCAGGCTGAAGTGCAATGGCATGATCTCGGCTCACCGCAACCTCCGCCTCCCTGGTTCAGGCAATTCTCATGCCTCAACCTCCTGAGTAGCTGGGATTACAGGGATGTGCCACCACGCCCGGCCAATTTTGTATTTTTAGTAGAGACGGGGTTTCACCATGTTGGCTGGGCTTGTCTGGAACTCCTGAGCTCAGGTGATCCACCTCCTTGGCCTCCCAAAGTACTGGGATTACAGGCGTGAGCCACTGCACCTGGCCAGTAACTACATTTTAATTTAAATTATATTGTTAAATAATATTAAAAACTCAATTCCTCAGTTGTGCTTCAAGTGTTCATATGTGGCTAATGGATACCACATGAGATAGGGCAAATGTAAAATATGTTCACGATCTCAGAGAGTCCATTGGACAGCCTTGTCTTCTTGCTGAACCTGGCCAAGGGGGAAAGAGAGAATGGAGGGGTCAGGCCTTTCACCAGAAAGCTGTGGCCTGGACATGGCATACAATTCTGCTCACATTTTGTTGGTGGAAATAATTCTTTTGAACTTCTATTCAAGGGGCCCTGGGTGGCAAAAATTCTATTCTGTTTACAATAGAGATTGAATTTCATTTATAGGCATTTCTACCACATTAGATCAATTTAATAATCCAAATATGGCCTAGAGAAAAGCTGTTGGAAATAGACAGATTTAGATTCAAGTTCTGCTTCTGCACGTTCCAAACTGTTTGACCTTGGGTAATTCAGATATCCTGACTTAACCTCCTTGTTTTTATTTATTTTTATTTTTAAAATTTATTTCTATTTATTTTATTTTATTATTTTTTTTTAGCGACAGGGTCTTGGTCTCGCCCTGTTACCCAGGCTGGAGTGCAGTGGCATGATCATAGCTCACTGTGGCCTTGAACTCCTGGGCTCAAGCAATCCTCCCGCCTAGCTCTCCTGAGTAGCTAGGACTATGGGCATGTGGCACAACACCCAGCTAATTTAAAAAAAGTTTCTTGGCAGAGGCAGGGTCTTGCTATGTTGCTCAGGCTGGTCTTGAACTCCTGGCCTCAAGTGATCCTCCTGCCTCAACCTCTCAAAGCACTGGGATTCAGATGTGAGCTACTGTGCCTGTCCAACTTCCTCATTTTTAAAAGACAACAGTGGTGATATCTGATTCCTAGGACTTTTGTGAGGTTGGAATGCGTGTAAAAATGCAAATGTGCTTTAAAGTTCAAATACACACACACACACAGACACACACACACACACACAGACACACACATAGACACGCATACAGTCATGTGTGGCATAATGATGTTTCAGTCAATGAAGCACATAGTGGTCCCAAAAGATATAATAGAGCTGAAAAATTCCTGTCACCTAGTGACATCACAGCTGTCCTAACATCACAGCATAATGCATTACTCACGTATGTGTGATGATGCTGGTGTAAACAAACCAACCGATGGCCTGGCACAATGGCTCACACCTATAGTCCCAGCACTTTGGGAGGCCAAGGCGGGAGGATCCCTTGAGCTCAGGAGTTTGAGACCAGCCTGGGCAACATAGTGAGACCTTGTCTCTATTTATATAAGAATGTAAATATTTTTTTAAAAACCGACTGCACTGCCAGTCATATGAAAGTGTAGCACATACAATTATGTATAGTGCATGACACTTGATAATGATACTAAACAACTATGTTACTGTATTTATAATATCTTTTTTTTTTTTTTTGAGGTAGAGTCTTGCCCTGTGGCCCAGGCTGGAGTACAGTGGCGCAGTCTCGGCTCATTGCAAGCTCCGCCTCCCAGGTTCACGCCATTCTGCCTCAGCCTCCTGAGTAGCTGGGACTACAGGCGCCGTTCACCATGCCCGGCTAATTTTTTGTATTTAGTAGAGGCGGGGTTTCACCGTGTTAGCCAGGAGGGTCTCGATCTCCTGACCTCATGATCCAACCGCCTCGGCCTCCCAAAATGCTGGGATTACAGGCGTGAGCCACTGCGCCTGGCCTGTATTTATAATATCTTATACTTTTGTTGTTTTAGAGTATACTCCTTCTACTTATAAAAGCCTGTAAAACAGCTTCAGGCAGTTCCTTCAGGAAGCATTCCAGAAGAAGGCATTCTGCTCACATTTTGTTGGTGGAAATAATTCTTTTGAACTTCTAAGTTCAAAGGAATTTTGAATCCAGGGCCCCTGGGTGACAAAAATTGTATTCTTTGTATAACAGGAATTGAATTTTAGCAGGCAGCCAGGTATTTCTACGATATTAGATAAACTTAATAATCCAAATGTGGCCTAGAGAAAAGCCTTTGGAAATAGCAGACTTGGATTCAAGTTCTGCTTCTGCACCTTCCGAACTGTTTGACGTTGGGTAATTCAGATACCCTGATTCAACCTCCTTGTTTTTATTTATTTTATTTTAGCTCCATGGGTGCTATTGACCCTGAAGACTTTCCAATGGGACAAAATGTGGAGGCGGAAGACAGTGATATTGATGATTCTGACCCTACGTAGGCCTTATTTAATGTGTGTGTTTGTGTCTTTGTTTTTAACAAAAACATTTAAAAAGTAAAAAAGACAATTTTAAAGTTTTTAAATAAAAAAGCTTATAGAATAAGGATATAAAGAAAAAAATTTTTGTGCAGCTATACAATGTGTGTGTTTTAAGCTAAATGTCATTATAAGAGAGTCAAAAAGTTTAAAGAATAAAAAATTAATAAAGTAAAGTTACAGTATGCTATTGTTAATTTATTTCTAAAGAAAGAAAACTTTTTTTTTTTTTTTTGAGACAGAGTCTCGCTCTTGTTGCCCAGGCTGGCATGCAATGGTGTGATCTCGACTCTCCGCAATCTCTGCCTCCCGGGTTCAAACGATTCTCCTGCCTCAGCCTCCCGAGTAGCTGGGATTACAGGCATGCACCACCTCACCTGGCTAATTTTGTATTTTCAGTAGAGGTGGGGTTTCTCCATGTTGGTCAGGCTGGTCTCAAACTCCTGACCTCAGGTGATCCGCCTGCCTCAGCCTCCCAAAGTGCTGGGATTACAGGAGTGAGCTACCGTGCCCAGCCGAAAACTATTTTTAAAATTAAATTTAGTGTAGCCTAAGTGTAGCGTGTTTATAAAGTCTACAGTAGTGTGCAGTGATGTCCTAGGGCTTCCTATTTCTTCACCCCTCACTGACTCAGGCAGAGCAACTTCTACTCCTGCAAACTCCATTTACGGTGAGTGCCCGATACATGTGTACCATCTTTTATCTTTTTTTTTTTTTTTGAGACGGAGTTTTGCTCTTGCTGCCCAGGCTAGAGTGCAATGGCGTGCTCTTGGCTCACTGCAACCTCTGCCTCCTGGGTTCAAATGATTCTCCTTCTTCAGCCTCCCGAGTAGCTGGGATTACAGGTGCCCGCTACCATGCCTGGCTAATGTTTGTATTTTTAGTAGAGATGGGGTTTCACCATGTTGGCCAGGCTGGTCTTGAACTCCTGACCTCAGGTGATCCACCTGCCTTGGACTCCCAAAGTGCTGGGATTACAGGAATGAGCCACCATGCCTGGCCCACATTTTATCTTTTATATTGTATTTTACTGTGCCTTTTCCATGTTTAGATATATTTAGTTGCAACTTAGCACTGTGTTACAACTGCCCATAGTATTCAGTATGGTAACATGTCGTACAGGTCTGTAGCCTAGGAGCAGTAGGCTATTCCATACAGCCTAGCTGTGTAGTGGGCTGCATCATCTAGGTTTGTGTAAGTACATTATGATGTTCACATAATGATGAAATTGACTAAAAATGCATTTCTTAGAATATTTCTCCATTGTTAAGCAACACATAACTCTGTGCATGTGTTTGTGTATATACACTTGTGTGATAGATTGCATCATTTACCTCAACTCCTCTTCATCCCTCCCTGCAGCCTTGCCTTTTGCTATGACGCTTTGTGGTATAGTTTCCTGCCTCTTGAATCTAGGCTGACTTTGACTTGTTTTAGCTAACAGGACGAAAGAAATGTTATACCAGTTCTGAGCCTAGGCCTTAGGAAAGTTTGCGGGTTTCTGCCATTGCAATGAAAAAAACCCACTTGGGCTAGCCTGCGGGTCCCAGAAGGAGGCTGATGGACCAGAGCTGTCCCAGTTGGCTCCTCTTAGATCAATCCTCAGTGGATGCATAAGCTAAACAAATGCTTGTTATTGTATGGCGATGAGTATCGTAGTTGCTTTTTGTGCATCATAGTGATATTAAATCACCACAACTATTGTTACAACTTGAACAAGCTTTAACATTTTAAGTAATATAATTTACCTAAAATATAATAGTAAAAGCCAGTAAAGAAAAAGTTTGGCTGACTTTAAAACACATATACACTATATATGTATGTATACATGTACACATACACAGAAGCGCGTGCATGCACACACACACGAGCACACACACACAAACACACACACACACACACATATATATATATATAATTTTTATTTACATTTCCTGGTACTTTTACTAATGTGACTTGAAAAGGAGGGCTCTTGATGTAGTCAGTAGCAACAACAAATGAGATAAAAGAATAAAGGAATAATTATGTGATCAATGGTTTTAGGTAAGAGTAGACAAACTTTGTGTAAAGGGCCAGATAGTAAGTATTTTTGACTTTGCACCTACTCAGCTTTGCTTTTGTAGTGTGAAACCAGCCACAGACAGTATGGAAACAAGTGAGTGTAACTGTGTTCCAATAAAACTTTATTTATAAATATAGGCAGTGGGCCAAATCCGCAAGCCATAGTTTGTAGACCCCTTTTCTTAGGTATACTAATTACTGGTATGGCGATAAATAAACTTAGATCCATGCGTCATTCCATATACTGTAAACAAAGAGGATGTGAGGTTACAAAAAGGATACAAAGTTGTAAGACATGAAAAAGAATTGTTACACAGATCGTGAAGGGCAACTGGGCTAGAGCCTTTGTTGAATTGAATGAGACCCTCTAGTCTGTTGCCTAATATTTAGCACAGGGCATGCTTTAGGACTGTGACTTATTGTTAGAGCAATAGAAAAATATTATAAACAAGGCTGATGGGTTTAATTGTATTCAAAAGCCCTCAAATTTCTGCTCCATAAAAATCAATTAAACTAAGATAGAATGGAAAACAATGGAAAAGAGCAGACCCACTCTGTAAGTATATCTCAGTACTACTTTGCCAGCCTGGGGTACTTTTAAGTTCATATCACACTATCAAGAATTTCTTTACTTTATCTTTTGAAGTATCTTCATCCATGGGTTTATTTAGTCCAGGATGTCATTCTTTGATATGCTGGGTGGTTGAAGAAAAAAATGCAAAAATCTAAGAAGCATCCAATAAGCCCTGATGTTGCTATCACAAGGGGTCATGTGAGGCCTTGGGGAGTCTGCTATTTGGCTGCTGTTCTTGACAAATGGTATCCAGCCCACCCAGTGTCTAATGTGTCAAGATGTTCCATTGTTGATGGTGCCATGGCTTGGACAAGCTCCCTTTGTACTGGTCACAACCACCCTTGCCACAGAGCTGCTGCCAACACTGTTGTGGGAAAGGGAAACATCGAGGCGCTTCTGGGAGTAAAGCCCTCACCAGTCTGCCCCTCGGGGCCATGTTATTTCTATTATCTCCTTATCATTCCTAAAGTCTGTCTGAAGATTTCCCACCTCCACTCACTCCCATAATTTTTCTGTTCCTATAGTCTCCTGTTTGCTACTCAAGGCTCCTTATGTATATTTTTTAGCAGCCTCATATACATGGTTAAAGCATTACTATTAATAACATGTAAAATGAATAAAAATATATACAGATATTTAGTATCTACTGAACAAATGATTAAAGAATATGAACAAATATTTGCAAATGAAAAAATACAAACCTTTCCTGTCCCCTGCAGGATAAAATACAATTTCTGGCCCTTCGTCTCTAGTTCAGCTTTCTAAGTAACCTCTCTGCTTTGAGGAGCTTAGGAGAAAGAGATGAGTTGGTATTCCTGCCAAAAGAGGAAATTTGAAAACAACAAAAGCCACAAGCTTCCAGCCAGAGATAAGCTAGTAGCTAAAAATCTTTGACTAAAATATTCATTTTGTAGAAAGAAATTTAAGTACCAGTTCTAATAAAGGCCCAGAGAAATAAACTTTGGAGGTGGGACTTACCAAATGGACCATAAACAGATTGGGAAATATAACTTTGAAAATCTATACAAAATGGTAGTTGTGCTCAGTGGTTTTAAGAAATAGCCACTTTTCCCCTTATGGCACTAGTAATAAATTTTCTTTGTATTAAAGAAGAAAATACAAATAAGTGGGGAGGTTAAGGGTCTGAGCTCTGAAGTCAAACAAGCTGTGTTAAATCCCTGCCCTGCCACATAACAATGTGATCTCGGGTAAGTATTTTTAACCTCTGTAAACCTGAGGTTCCTCATTTGAAAAGAGGGAAAATAATCGTAGCTCTCTCAGGGGGTTTCTGTGACCGTTGAATGAGGTCATGCTTGTAAAGTGCTTAACATTCATAGCAAACAATTAATATCACTTATTATTTTTGTTACCCATAATCCTACTACTCAGAGATCACTGCTGTTAACGTTTTGATGTACAGGAGGGGTCCTCATTAATTGAATATTTATGACCTAAGTCACAGCAGTTACAAACTTGTTAGAATATAGCAGCATAAAAGTATTAACTCATTAACTGACTACTTATAAAATATCTGCTCTTAGACATCCCTTCCTGCTTAATCCTTGTGTCCAGCCCACCCAGCGTATCAACATCTGATGTTTCAATGCAAACGCAAGGCAAATTGAAATATGAAACTGCAAATCTTACACAAAATGCAGGATGTCATGTAAGCAATGCTGGGAGTCTTATCATTGAGAAATGAGGATCTGGCAGAGTTAGACCAGTTAACAAGAACAGAAAATCAGCTCTGATGGTGGCATGAGAGGCCCCTTGAAAGAGAATGATTTGAATAGTAAAGGATAAAGAGAGGCTCTTGGGAAAATAGATGAAACTCTCAACTATTTCTGCAAAAGAGACTCTTTACTCTGGCTTTTTGGACAGGAGCTAATTTTGCCAGATGCTTTTCTTAGACAGACTCCACTTCTTTCCTGTAGTTGCATCTTGCTAGGCCCATGACCATCAAGGTGTAACCGGCTGGGCCTGATGGCTCATGCCTGTAATCCCAGCACTTTGGGAGGCTGAAGCGGGCAGATCACTTGAGCTTAGGAGTTCGGAACCAGCCTGGGCAACATGGCGAAACCACATCTCTACAAGAAACACAAAAATTAGCCAGGTGCGGTGGCACGTGCCTGTAGTTCTAGCTACTTGGGAGGCTGAGATGGGAGAATTACTTGAGCCTTTGAGGCTGAGGCTTGGGGAGCCATGTTGGTGCCAGTGTACTACAGCCTGGGTGACAAAGTGAGACCCTGTTTAAAAAAAAAAAAAGTGTAATCATTAGGGTGGATTCTCCAACATAAACAAATCCTGTAAATATTACTTTTGAAGAAATTGTGGTCTACACTGATGCCCTTTTGTCTTTCCTGACAGGGGTCTTATATAACAAAGAGGATTGTTGAGTCTGCAGAAACATAATCTACTTACAGAAAGATCAGACCTCTTGGCCTTTCTGCAGATGTTACAGGGTTTTTTGGTAGTAGGCCTCTCATTTCTGGTAGTAGATCCTATTGAGAAGCTGATGACGGTTAATTATCCCCCTTCCAGAAAAATGAACATTTGTACCCAGCATGAAAATTTTCATACAGCTTGAAGGGAATTCCAGTGAAATCCACTTACAGATCACAGGTTAATAATCCATGTTTTAATTATTACGTTTTAATATCTGAAAATATTTAGGTATGGCAGACACATCTGACAGCAATAACTGAAGTATACCCTGAGAATGACCCTGTATGATAGATGCACCTGACAGCAATAACTTAAGCAGCTGAGAGTCACCCTGTGGTCAAAGAAGAATGTATATTTGGAGTTCTGAGCTAAGGAATCTGGGAGTGGCCAACCCAGAGATTCACTTCTTATCTGTAAGGGATATCTGAACCCCTGGTCCACCTCATGGAATACAGACCATACAGGGCACGGAGGCCCTTTGTTTTGGGTTAAATGAAGATTGCCAGGTGGAGTTTGCTGGGGGAAAGTGCTAAGTGAAAATGCTATATAAACTGCGTGCTTTTTCATAAGCAATTGTAGTTCTCCTGTCCAGGCTACTGGCACTGAACTGCCCTGTGTGTAAGTCCCCCCAATAAACTCTATGTCTTGTTTGCTGGCTCCAGGTCCCTTCTTCGGCTTCTTGAACATGGTGCCATCCTTATTGTAATCGGTAGGGGAACAGCATGACAATTATGCATTTATAAACTTAGAATTCAGTAAGCTTTAATGCAATAAATACATATTGAACATTTGCCCTTTGCAATGTTCAAAGGCGTATGTCCAGAAGAAATACTGGACATAGCTCCTGGGTTTCAGCTAAACTAAGGGAACAGACAGAGGATGCAGATAGGATATGGTGAAATAGAAAGTCACTGTCAGTCCATGTAGGCAGAGAGTTACCCAAAAATGTCATCTGCAAGAGGTATTAGGAACAGCCTATAACATAGGGAGGTAAGGGAGAGGACCTAAGAAAAGTTTCTGTGCTCCTCAAGGTCAGGATATGAGAAAAGTATGCAGATAAGAAATGTAGACTCAGAGAAGAAAGAAGCTTGAGTGAAAGCCCTCTTATGTGTTCTCATTTGGGGCCATACTGATGTCGGTTTATGAATTGAACTTACTAGGCAGTCTATTCATCCATCAGCTCATTCTAGGCACCTGTATGGTGACTACCCTGTCATGAAAACTTAACAAGGTAGATGCTTGTTAAGTGCACCTAAATAAGTTCTCATTTACTTAAGAACTGAGAATGAGTGAATCTACACAATGAAAAATGTGAAGTTATTTATTAAGCAACACACCCATATCCATATCCATCTGTACAGGATTTAAAAAGTACTTACAGGTATGGCTCCTGGTTAGTGCTGGTGTTTCTTATGAATTTCTCTTCACTAGAATATTGTGGGCGCCATCAGCCAGGTGGAACTTTCTGCTGAAGTTCTTGAACGTGCGACTCTCCTTACTACAAATTCAGTATGCAAAACACCTACTGTAAATGAAATTATCTTCTGTCCTGTGGCTGTCGGGGTCTGATAGGCTATTGTTGGTTTTAGCAGGAAATGGATTGACACCTAGAAGAATCTTACATGTGGCTTCCTTTCTTTTACTATCTACCACTTAGTTCAATTCCTATAGTCCTAGAAATAAGAGGGTTTAAACCTCTTTGACTTTATCAAAGTAATTCTTTTGTCAGACATATTTCTTACGTTTGGGGTGGGATGCTGGAGATTGCGATGGGTTTTTCTGCCTTCTTTTCACTGTAGTAGCAAGAATTAAAAGGATTCAGCTTGCTGCCTTGCCAACATTTTGCAGTTTAGCTATTTAATCTTCAGTACAAATGAATCCCTCCTGCAGATTCACACAGACACACTTGGGTTGGCTGAAATAAAAAAGACTGAGAGGAACTGAGAGACAAGACAAACATACAATTAGAAGCCAATACAGATTAGTGCATGACCAAGTGCTCAGCTATATCATAAGTTAATATGAGCAGAGTCATGCTGTAGAGAGGCATGGGTGCTGTTAGAGGTCTGGGTGGCAGTCGCCTGAGTTTGAAGCATAGATTGGATGGGCTGTGGGAAAGAGAATACGGGAAGCCAGAGGGTGAACATCATTCAAAGTAGCAGAATTATGTATTTCCTACAAAGCCAGTGTGACTCAGAGCAAAGCACATAGGGCTTATAATCCATTCATTTGACAAATATTTATTGAGAGCCTACTGTGTGCCAGGCCCTGTTCTAGGATCTAGACACAGATGAGTGAATCAAACAAAGTCCCTGCTCACGTGCTAGGATAAGAAGACTTGTGTTTGAGCCTGGCTCTACAAATTATTATCTTGTTCATGTGGAGAAAACTACTCTACCTCTTTAAGCCTCAGATTCTTCTCTATATGGTTGAATTATTCTAATTCCCTCCCAGTTCTGGTAAGGGTAGAATATCCCAGATAATGTAATCAAGCCATTTAATAAGCTATACCATTCAATGCCAATTTTAGCTCCTATTCCAATTGGTGAATGACAGGATGTATGATTTTTATCTTTTTTGGGTGGTCCTGATTTTTAACATGTGAATTTTTGGAAGAAGAGAAAGTTGTTATCTAGTTGTTATCTGGCTAGTAAAATCCAATAAGGTGCAGGTGCTGAGCTAACTGGCCTCTTCTCTGCCTGAAAGCTATGTCCAGGAATACAGCCTTGGCCCAGGGAAGAATTAAAGGAGAGTGAGCAAAATGAAAGTAGACCAGTGGCTCAACGTATGACAGCTGAATTTGATGAATGAAACACCAAAGAAGAAATAGCTGTACTAGTTTATGAGGGAGATATGCCAAGTCAGGGCAAATATGTCACTCAAGTGCAAATTTAAGCACCTGATATGCTATATGCTCATGGATGATGTTGAAGACAATGTGTGTTTAGAAAGTTCATCATGAATAGAGCAGTGTTTCCTGAAGTCCACAGCGTTTAAGATCAACCACAAATACTGTATTTCTTCCTAAGAGCTTACTTAGACTTGAAAGCTACGGATTTCTTTCCTTTATGTCTTTAAAACGTTTCTATATGGCTTGTTGGTTGTAGTGACCTAAATACCTTCATCAAGCCGCAATTAAGTCCTTGGGACTGAGCCATGTGCCTCTGTGGGAGGTAATTATGAAAGCTGGATTAATTTGCCATTGAATTATTTATGTAAGCATAAATATTGCAGAGGCAATTAAACCTCAGGTATTTCTTTAGGTGCGGATAAATCAATTTGCATTGTGTGCCGCTAGTTCATGTCAGAGGAAATGTTTGACAGGAAATAGGAATCTCCATCAAAAGACAAAAATACCCCAAGAACCCAACTCTCCATTAATTTTCTTTGCTCTCTAAACATACCCTGTAAAGTAATTTTGTGTGTTATTGTAATCCTTTCCAACTGCCAGAGATAATAAGTCAAAAGACATTGAGAGTTCTCTCTTGTCAATACCAGGAAGTCAATATTCTGTCTATTCCAGTATAATTTAGCACAGTGAGAATCAACTGATTTCACAGATATTAACTTTATCGAATATACAAACGAAAGTATTATGGGAAAAATAATTTCTCAGTAAATAGCAGAGATAACTTAGCAATCAGGAAATGCAATCTCCTTTTGGTCTCAAAACTTACTCAAAGGCTGGAGCTCGCCTGGAATCCACCCCCTTATCCCCCCACAAAGCAGTGATTTACAGAAATGAAACCTGCGGGATACATATTATGCAAACGCTCTAGGGAAGTGAATCATAGCACATCCAAGCCAAAATTGATGGAGCTGCAGTGAAAATAAAGTTATTAAATTTGTGGTGAAGGGGAAAATGCAGAAGGTAACACTTTTAACAGTATCTCCTATATAAAACCAATCAGCTACTTCTAAAGAAGTTGTTACTGGAAGCCATTGCATCATCTGCCCTTCTAACCCTATTGTGTTCCTCCAGTCTCTATCCTAATTTTTGACTTTCTCTGATCTGACTAGTCAATATTTCAGATCCTTCGCATTTACCCTGGCTCTAGATTCAGAGCTGCGTTTTGTATTTTGTCTTTTTTTAAAACTTAATTTTAAAAATAATTTTTAATTGACTAGTACAATTGCATATATTTATGGTGTACAACACGATGTTTTGATATATCCATATACTATGGAATGGCTCAATCAAGCTAATCCACATATGCATTACCTCATATCCTTATCATTTTTTGTGTGTGTGGTGAGAACACTTAAAATCTACTCTCAGTGATTTTGAGTATATGATACATTGTTATTAACCATAGTCACCATGTTGTACCATAAATCTCTTCAATTTGTCCCTCCAGTCTAACTAAAATTTTATATCATTTGAACCCCATCCCCCCAGTCCCTACCCCTATTCTGCAGTCCCTGGTAGCCACCTTTCTACTCTCTGCTTCTATGAGCTTGCCTTTTTAAGATTCTGCATGTAAGTGCGATGACGCAGCATTTGTCTTTCTGTGCCTGGCTTATTTCACTTAACATAATGTCCTCAAGGCTTTAGGCTCCATGTTGTTTCAAATGACAGGATTTTCTTCTTTTTTTAAGGCTGGGTAGTATTCCATTGTGTACATATATACCACATTTTCTTTATTCATTCATCCATTGATGAATACTTAGGTTGATTCCTAAGTCCTTGTATATATATAATATATTAAATAATATTATATACTATTATAAATATATAATATTATATATATAATATAATATATAATATAATATAATATATATAATATAGTATATTATATTATATAAATATAATAATATATAATATATTATATTATAGAAATATAATGATATATATAACATATAATATATTATACATTATATAATATATAATATGTATTATTCCTAAGTCCTTGTATATATGATATATAATATTATAATATATATAATATATAAATATATAATATATAAATAATATATATATTTTATTTATATATTATATATAATATATAATATTATATATATATTTACTATATATAATATTTAATATATATTTAATATATATAAATTATATATTTATATATTTATTAATAATTATATATTTATAAAATATATAAATAATAATAATATATATAAATATACATATTATATATATAAATAATAATATATAATATATAAATATATAATTATATATAAAATAATTATATATTTATATATTATATAAATATATATAATATATAAATATATAATTATATATAAAATAATTATATATTTATATATTATATAAATATATATAATATATAAATATATAACTATATATAAAATAATTATATATTTATATATTATATAAATATATATAATATATAAATATATAACTATATATAAAATAATTATATATTTATATATTATATAAATATATATAATATATAAATATATAACTATATATAAAATAATTATATATTTATATATTATATAAATATATATAATATATAAATATATAACTATATATAAAATAATTATATATTTATATATTATATAAATATTTATATAATATATAAATATATAATATATTTTATATATTTAATATATATATTAAATAATATATAATCTATAATATATATTACATATTTATATATAAATATATAATTTATATATTATTATATATAATATATAATATATATTTATATATTCTTATATATAATATATATTATATATTATATATAATATATAAATATATATTATATATTATTCTATAAATATATAATAAATTAATCATCTGCCCTTCTAACCCCATTGTGTTCCTCCAGTCTTTATTTTGAGATGGAGCCTCACTCTGTCGCCCAGGCTGGAGTGCAATGGCGCAATCGTGGCTCACTGCAACCTCCGCCTCCCGGGTTCAAGCAATTCTCCTGCTTCAGCCTCCCAAGTAGCTGAGACCACAGGCATGCGCCACCATGCCTGGCGTGGTATAATATATATTATTATATAAATATATAATATTTATACATTATATATAATATATAAATATTATATATAATATATTAAATATTATATAATATATTAAATATTATATAATATATTAAATATTATATAATATATAATATATTAAATATATAATATATAATATATTGAATATTATATAATATATTTATTATATTATATATAATATTTTATATATATAAAGTATATATTATATATAAAATATATAATATTTTATATATACTTATATATTTTTTATATATAAAATATAATTTTATGTATAATATATAATATATTATATATAAATATTATATAATATATAATATATTAAATATTATATAATATATTATATATAAATATTATATAATATATAATATATTAAATATTATATAATATATTATATATAAATATTATATAATATATAATATATTAAATATTATATAATATATTATATATAAATATTATATAATATATAATATATTAAATATTATATAATATATTATATATAAATATTATATAATATATAATATATTAAATATTATATAATATATAATATTTAATTATAACATATTATATACTATATAATATTTAATATATTAAATATTATATAATATATAATATAATATTTATATAATAATATACATTATATATAATATATATTATATATATTATATTATTTGGCCTTATATTATATATAAAATATATTATTATAATTTATATATTAATTATATAAAATTATATAAATTTATTAATTATATAAAATTAATATAAAAATATATAATATATGTTATATATTAATTGGGGTGGCTTTGAATGAGGTCTGTGATCTGACATTGGTGACCTTATATATAATATATATTATTAATATATATTATATTTTAATAATATATAATATTTTTTATATATATAATATATAATATATAAGGCCATTATATATATATAATATATATATAATATAAGGCCACCAATGCCAGATCACAGACCTCATTCAAAGCCACCCCGATTTTACTGAATTCAGGAGCTATTTCCGAGAGCAGCTGAACATCTGGCAAATCTAAATCATCTTTATCTGGGTCTTTTCTATGGTGGACATACTGCAGTATCCTAAGTAAAGAAGTTGAAAGATTAACAGACTGTAATTGAAATTAACCACGTTCATCTATCAAAGCATATTAAAATGGAAGCTACAGGAAGGTAGAGGCTTCTCTTACTACTGATTCAATGGTGAAAATAGTTTTGATTGAAATTGCTGTTCTGCACAATGTAAGTGAGCGATAAATGATGAAGGAGTTAAAAATATACAATTTTGGCACATCGACTATTTTGAATTAAAGGCACTTGAAAAACAGCAGGTGCAAGAAGACCATTCTGACCTCTTTTTTGTTTCTTAAAAGCAGATGAAACTCTCTTGTGAAAGATGTCCTCCCTATTAAATAGCATTCTAACAATCAAGGATGGAAAATTTGAGGCTGAAGGACATCTATGCAACACAAACTTTCTTACACTAACCCTTATCTTCTTGGTCACTTCTCTACCCAATTAACTATTCTAGCTCAAGCTCTTTTGCCTTATCATATATTCAGAATTTACTAGTCTTTGTCCCATTCTGTATATAAATGACTCAACCTGGTTCTTTGGGTCTTCATTTCCTTATGAGTGCTCCTGTGCAGTGTGAAACCTGTTTTATAAAAAAGTTGTTGGCCAGGTGCGGTGGCTTATGCCTGTAATCCCAGCACTTTGGGAGGCTGAGGTAGGCATATCACCTGAGGTCAGGAGTTCAAGACCCACCCTGGCCAACATGGTGAAACTCTGTCTCTACTAAAAATACAAAAATTAGCCAGGCATGGTGGCGCAAGCCTGTGGTCTGAGCTACTTGGGAGGCTGAAGCAGGAGAATTGCTCGAACCCGGGAGGCGGAGGTTGCAGTGAGCCAAGATTGAGCCACTGCACTCCAGCCTGGGCGACAGAGTGAGGCTCCATCTCAAAATAAATAAATAAATATAAATTAAAAATTAAAATAAATAAATAAAAAGGCTGTGTCTTCTTCTTCTGTTGACCTGTCTTATGACAATTTAATTCTCAGGCCTAACTAGGACCCTGAAAGAATGGAGGTGGGATTTTGCCTCTTCCGCAATGACAAATTTGGAGGTGCTGGGCTGCATTGTTGGTGGGGGATGTACAAGGAAACGACTAGCATGTGGTAGAAGCAAGCTCAAAGAGTCGACCATTATTAAAGACTCTGTGGGAAGCCAGAATACAAGGTTTGATCCCACTCTAGTCCATCCTTTGCAACATAGAGAGTGGCTGTGTTGAAACACAAGTTTTGTCATATCATTTCTTGGCTTAAAACAAATCTTTAGCTACTCATTGCCCTTGGAATAAGTAATCACATCCTTAATATGAACCTGCAAGGTCCTGCATGACCTGGTCCCTATCTGTCTGTTCAGATTGATTTAGTGATGTGTGCTATAGCCATGCAGCACTTCCTTGAAAACACCATGCTTTCTCCTGTTCCTGGCATTGCACATGCTAATTTCTCTGCCTGGATGCACTGCCCCCAAGTCCCCCCAATCCCATGGATTCCCACCTATTCTTCAGTACACACTTTATTTCTTAGGGAAAATTTCTCAGATGTTCATGATGTGAGGAGACAGTTCTCTGGATTTCTCTCATTTCTCATTCATCTGAGCTTCCTGAGCAAAGGAAATGCTTGAATAGCAAATACTCTTGGAAGCTAGAGATGGTGTTTTCCTAGAGACTTTTAGAGACATACCTTCGTGGAGCCATTTGCTCACATTCCAGAGTAGTGATGACGTTTCCTCCTCTTCCCCAGAGATTTGCTTACATTACTCTCTCTTTCTCTCCAGAGAGGTGTATGAGCAGATGAACAGCCTTATAAGAGCCAATCTTCTAAAATTCAGGGTTCTTCTCCTGTGGTGCACCTTACTGCATGAGCAGGTAACGTTGGTCCCTCATCCACAGCCTTGTGGAGATTGAGGGGTGGAGGAGCTATACAAGAGACTGCCCTGGCTGCTCTTTTTGGTATAACAAAGTATCCATGTTTCTGACCCAGGAGTCTTGTATCTTCTGTCGTTACATGTATGTAAAATTGGCAGGCTATTTTGTTAACTTGTGAGCTAGATAAAATTTCAGGCCCTTTACAGTTTCTGACATACTATATAGCTGATCACATGTCCTTTATCATAGAGCACCATGGCCACCCATTTATGGCATATATCACAATTTTACATTTTTTCATTGATTATTTGATTAATGTTTATCTCTTCCAGTAGAAGGGTGCATGTTGCCATGTTTTCTCCCTGTTGTTTCCCTTGACCCTAAAATAGTGCCCAGCATTCAGTAGGCACTCAAGTATTTTTTTGCTGAAAGTGGAGGAGGAGGTTAATTCTAATTTAGAAGGCAAGGAAAGACTTCATAGAGAAGAAGGCATTTGATGTGGGCCTTGCAGTGGAAAATAGTTGGAAACAAGGCACGTGCATTTCTGGTGGTGGAAATAGCGCAAAGTCAGGGGATGGAGTGGTGTGTGTCTGTACCACCAATTCCTTGTGGCTTGGATGTGAACAGTGTGTGGGGGACCATAATGAAAAAATGAGTCTTTTTTTGGTAACTATGAACCCCATTTCTGAATATAATATAGAAAACTCTGAAGTTTGGTGGAAATAACAGATTGACATGTCTATGGAGGTTTAATTTTAGTAAGGCCAAATAGAATCAAGAAGGGAAGGACTTACATGATTTCAGGGGTTTAGTCCTTTTTTTTTTTTTTTTTTTTAACACTGCTAGTGAGGAAATAGATGTATATCTTAAATCGTTTGTTTCTTTTTCTTTGGGGTTGATGGAAGAAGGAGAAAAATGTTGACTGAAGTACTCTTTCTTCTTTAGAGTTTGTAAACTGAATTTAGTATTGGTTGATCCCAAGGCGTTTTAGAACCCTAAGAAGCAAAAAGCATATTGTGACCCCAAACAAAACAAAACAACAAACGATAGAAGAAACAACATTAACTCCAGTTTCTCAGAAAGTGGAGATGAGCACTCTGTAGACTGTGGGCTTTCCTATGGACAGTCCCTGCTCCGTTCTTGAATATTTCCCTGAGATCTAGGGTTCTTCACAGAAAAATGGTGCTGCTGTGCTCCCCAGGGCATCGTGGGACAGCTATGCAGTAGCTCCTCCAGGCGCAAAATTAATGTGCAGATTGAGCTTAATTTGAACATCTCTGACTGAATTAAGATTGCTTTTGTGTCTTTTTTATTTGTTCACTTAATTCAAAAATGGAATTGGGCATTAGTAAATTATCTTTCAGGGATTCTTTGAAGGAAAAATTATAAGAATATGAAATCATGTCTCAAAAACCTACAAGGAAATCTTTTCTCAGAGATTGTCCTCAGTAATAATATTTACAAAAATCATCTTTAATCAGGCTGCCACAAGTAAACTCAATGCCTTTTTAATACTATAGGGGCCTTGTTAATTCTTGAATTCTACTGTACTTAGTTAGTTATAATCTCTAGGGTTTTTTGACTCACATAGTTCTGCTGCTTGTCTTTTTAGGAAATGGCCACATAGAGACAGCTATGCCTCCTGATAGTGTGGGTGACTGTATATGACTTTTCCATTTCTTTTCTCCGTTGGTGTTGCTATGAGTGTGCCTGACTTGATTGTTAACAACGTTCGCCCCGCCCCCCTTTCTCTTCCGTTGTCAATTATCTTCCTTGGGGGGAGCCTCCAGATAGAACAAGCCGGTTAGAGTAGTGTGTAAAGTGTATGCAGATCAAGTATGAGCGATGGCCTCGGGAGCTCTATCAGTCAGAATCAGGCTGGCCTGCACATCAGAGAAAAACCCATAGTAACACCCACTCAAACAATACGGATGTTTGCTTCTCACATAAGATACATGTGGAAGTAAGGCATTTAGGGCTGGCGTGGGGTGTTGACAGATTTTAAGTGTTTTTTTTTTGTTTGTTTTTTTGTTTTTGTTTTTGTTTTTGTTTTGAGACAGAGTCTTGCTCTGTTGCCCAGGCTGGAGTGCAGTGGCATGATCTCGGCTCACTACAACCTCTGCCTCCTGGGTTCAAGTGATTCTCCTGCCTCAGCCTCTTGAGTAGCTGGGATTATAGGCGTGCGCCAAAGCCACCATGTCCAGCTAATTGTTTTACTTTCAGTAGAGACGGGGTTTCACTATGTTGGCCAGGCTGGTCTTGAACTCCTGATCTTGTGATCTGCCCACGTTGGCCTCCCAAAGTGCTGGGATTACAGGCATGAGTCACTGTGTCTGGCCTTTTTTGTTTGTTTGTTTTTTGACTGAGTCTCACTCTATTGCCCAGGCTGGAATGCAATGGCAGGATCTCGGCTCACAGCAACCTCTGCCTCCGAGATTCAAGCGATTCTTCTGCCTCAGCCTCCCGAGTAGCTGGGATTACAGGCACGCCACCACGCCTGGCTAATTTTTGTATTTTTAGTAGAGACAGGGTTTCACCATATTGGCCAGGCTGGTCTCAAACTCCTGACCTCAGGTGATCCGCCCACCTTGGCCTCTCAAAGTGCTAGGATTACAGGTGTCAGCCACCGTGCCTGACTAGATTTTATGTTTTAAAGACGGCTGTAACAATATCTTCTGCTTTTCCTCAACCACGATCTTGCCATTCCCTGTCCTCCCTTTTCCCAGAAGTGAGTCTGACACCTCATCCTTGAACCTGTCTTTGGAGAGCAGATCACAAAGGGCTTTATGTGGCAGCTAGATTCCAAGATCAGAAACAAGCAGATGTTGTAAGGCATCTGAGGAAGTCCAGGCCACATTGGGAAGCCAAGTGTTCTGACTTAGAGCAGCAATTGAGATCCCAGTCATATAATAAGCATTAACCTCTGCATATGTGAGTGAGGAAGTCTTCAGATGACTCCAGCCCCATGTGAGAAGCCCTGAGCAAGAGCTCCCTAGACAACACTTGGAATTATGAGAGAGAATTACAGTAAATGATTGCTATTGTTTTATGCCACTGCATTTTAGGTGGTTTGTTAATCAGAAATATAATATTGGAATAGGGACTCAAGAAATTTATCAGTGACCCAGGCTCCTTCCAGCTGTCTGCTCTGTTATCTCTGGCATGCAACTTTCATCCTCATGTTTTAAGATGCTGCTGGTGCTCCAGCCACCACATCTGCATTCCAAGCAGCAGAATGGAATTATGAAAGAAGAAGAGTGTACTTCCTCACTTTTAGGGAAACTTCCTGAAAGTCCTATATAACATTTCTAGAATTTAGTGGCCAGGATTTAGTCACGTGGTCACTCAGCAGCATGGGATAATGAAAAATGGATCTTTTATTTTGGGCCATAATGTACCCAACTACAAACTGAGCTGTTTGAGGAGGAAAAGAAGCACAGCTATTGGATTAGACAACTGTTAGTTTCTGCATTGAGGGCTTTCTCAGGAGCCAAGGGCATGAGCTTTAGTGCACAGAATCCAGCACTATTTTACTGCGTTCTTGATATCTGCAGATAATGGTTAGATGACTTTTATGTGCAGTTTTTATTGTAACTGGAATTTCAGTCTTCTCATTCTGGTATTTCTGGGTTGGTATGGTAATTAAAAAGCAATGCCTGATAACGCTCCTCAAAACTTCCTATGAAAATAGCCACAAATGACTACAAAAATGTTAGCACAAAAGCTATAAACCAAGGAGGAAACAGAGTTGAATCTATATAGACTGTATTTTTACTGAAACATGGTTGGGGTTAGATTTTGAAAAGCACTCTATGGCTTTATATCCTCCACTCACTGAACCAGAATATTATAGAGCGAGAAAACGGTGACTAAGGTCAATGTTCACCTTTAAACCTGGGACTCTGAGACCTCTACAGTCAATGAATCAGGTAACTGGCTTTTATTTGCAAGACAATTATCTGCTGAACCAGTAATAATTATACTATGTTCCCTAGATCTCCCATCCTCCCCCCATGACTTTTTCCCTCTGACATCCATTGAGAGGCCCATGTCCAGAGCATAACTTCCGGGATTCAATGTGGCTGGCATAATAAGGGAGAGGACAGGGCCGGGAGCAGTGGCTCACGCCTGTAATCACAGCACTCTGGGAGGCCGAGGTGAGTGGATCACGAGGTCAGGAGTTCGAGACCAGCCTGGTCAACATGGTGAAACCCCATCTCTACTAAAAATACAAAAATTAGCTGGGCGTGGTGATAGGTGCCTGTAGTCCCAGCTACTCAGGAGGCTGAGGCAGGAGAATTCCTTGAACCCGGGAGGTGGAGGTTGCAGTGAGCTGAGATTGCGCCACTGCGCTTCAGCCTGGGCGACGGAGCAAGACTCCGTCTCAGGAAAACAACAATTAAAAAAAAAAAAAAAAAAAGAAGAGAGAGGACAGGTCATGAGCAGGTGCATCCTGGGGTGCCTCATTACTTTAGGAAAGGCCCTTATAGGCAGAGCTGAGAACAGGAAGAGAGGCCAGACCAGAGAGAGCTGAGATGCATGGTGGGTGGTGGGCCTGGCTCTTTATGAACAACTCTGCTGAAAAACTCAGAATGCATCTGGAAGAGTCCCCCAGATTAATGCCTGGAGGTGCTACTGTAGGATGAGAAGCTGGGCTTACTAACCTTATCTCTAGGTCTAGACCAGTAGAGGAAAGTATCTAGTCCCACAGTGCTCAGGAAGGTGATAAAGGACCCCCTCAACTTCCCCGACTCAGTGTGCAGAGGCAGAGAGAGCTCATCTTATTCAGAGAGCAGTAGACAAACAAAATTCCCCTAAACTTAATCAGATGGAAAAAATTTACAAACAAAAACCTTACCCAGCTGATATCAAATATTTATTTATTTCTTAAAGGATAAAGATAAAGAAAAAGAAGCCTTATGAGTGCTTCTCAAGGCCATTAAAGATTCTGTGTAATCTGTTGCCATCCCACAAGTACACCTACAAGCCTGTGTGATGAGAACTGATGTTGAGTATGAGAACTCACAGACACTGCAAGATTTTCAATCATCAAATATTCAATTATGTTCTCTGTGTTCTGTTTACTAAAGCAGGGAAGCAGACATATAAAAAATGGTTTTCCATAATAGGAATTGGTTTTAGTTTCACAGACACTGTACTCTCCTGGTTGTATTTGTTTGCTAGTGTAATTTAAACCCTTACCAGCCAGCATCTAGGACAATGTAGAAAATATTGAACATTTGCTTTTAGGTGATCTGAAAACAGAATAACATAAAATGAGTATTTTATTTTTAACCACTCTCTCTACAGTCTCTACTTCTAGCCTTACAATCATCCATCCATCCATCCACTTATTGTTATTGTGTGCACTAGCTTTTAACATAGATCAATAGAAATTAACTGTGATAGAATTTACTGCATTACTATTCACTTTATGTGTAACATTCAAACATTTCTACTTAATGATGATAAGAAGGGTAATGAAGTAGATACTTACCATTTGCTAGATATGGCCCTAGATGGTTTACATGCTTATGTGCTTTTAATCCTAATAGAACTATGAAGTAGGTATTATTAATTGCCCTCATTTGATAAGTAAGGAGAGGTGAAGTTACTGAAATAAGGCCCAGGAGTCAAGAAGGGGTGGAACTGGGACTTGAACACAGGACTGTGACTTTAAGGACTACTCCCTTTTCTACATACTAGCTGTAATCCTTCAGTTTTGAAAATTTTTAGTTAATAATTACAGTTAGTGTGCATATTATAGTTTGTGATTTGTAAAGGATGTATCATCTGCATCTGCTTCTCTCGCCATCCCCAGGACTAGGTATTAGTGGTCTTGGCCTCATACATAGGTATCCTCATGTCAAATCTAGTGCTCTTTCTACTGTGGGAAATCATAGCAAATGCTGTTAGACCTCACCCTATCCATTCAAGTCTTACCATTTCATCATAGACCAGCTGAAGTCAACTGCCAATCTCACATCCCATTCACTGAAGGCTTTTCCTGGCTGCTGGAGCCAATCTACCTATATGCTCAGCAGACCTAAATTGCCAGGTTATTATTATTATTATTTTTTGAGACGGAGTCTCACTCTGTCACCAGGCTGGAGTGCAGTGGCGTGATCTCGGCTCACTGCAACCTCCACCTCTCAGGTTCAAGCGATTCTCCTGCCTCAGCCTCCTGAGTAGCTGGGACTACAGGCGCCTGCCACCACACCCAGCTAATTTTTGTATTTTTAGTAGAGACGGGGTTTCACCATGTTGGCTAGGATGGTCTCTTGACTTTGTGATCTGCCCTCCTTGGCCTCCCAAAGTGCTGGGATTACAGGCGTGAGGCTCCGTGCCCGGCCAAATTGCCAGGTTATTAACACCTTCCTGTTTTCCCCTACAGCACCCCTCTACCAATCACTAATGGCTGTTGGTATATACATACCCTAGATCCCTCACCCTGGGTGCGATCATTCTGACTGTGTGTTCTTCACCTAGATTTTTCTCCCTAGCAGCATTAAGACCCAATTTCTCAACTATTGCATGGACAGAAAACCAAACACCGCATGTTCTCACTCATAGGCAGGAATCGAACAATGAGAACACTTGGACACAGGATGGGGAACATCACACACCGGGGCCTGTGGTGGAGTGGGGGGAGGGGGGAGGGATAGCATTAGGAGATATACCTAATGTAAATGACGAGTTAATGGGTGCAGCACACCAACATGGCACATGTATACCTATGTAACAAACCTGCACTTTGTGCATATGTACCCTAGAACTTAAAGTATAATACAAAAAAAAAATTAAAAAAAGATCCAATTGCTCATATGGGTAACCCACTTGATGACACATCCTTTATTATCTGTCTTCTCCTCCCGGTCTCAGGTCCCCATGCCCCTACTCATGTTTTCCTTCACCTATCAAATAAATTACTTGCACTCAAATTCCTTGTCTCAAGCTCTGCTTATGGAAGAATCCAAACAAAGATGACTGTATTGTGTGACAGTCCCTTATATGCTTTACCTGATACTTCAGGGCTCTGCTATTTTCTCTCTTTTCTCCCGAACCACACTGAAAGCAGTATGAATATACAGCTTTTCCTTCATGATCCCTAGGCTTTTGTGTGTTTTGGATTCCAGTGGGATGTTAATGAGATTGACCAGCCCATTCCATGGTCTACTGTGAGAGACCTCTGGGGCCAGGGCTGGGCTCATGATTGAAAACTACTCTGGATTTTGGTGTACTCATATGGCCCTTACCAATGAATCATTCATTCTGACTCTGAATTGCATGCTCTCTTGAGATACTTGACTGTCTCTTTGAGTGTAGGTTTGGTTACCCATTCAAACTGGTGGCTGTCTTGAAAGCAGCAGGTGTCTCACCTTGATTTCTCCTGGTGCTGCACGCTTTGCAGGTACTTCTCATTTGCTTGTGTTCTGAAGTGTATATACTGTTTTCGATTTGTAAATTATTCTACATACGCAATGTGTTTCCCTTTAATATCTATGTCACAGCTGGAATAGTTGTTTATTTATTACATTAAAAAAAGTTAGGTTGAATTTCTTTAATTCCAACTTTGTGTTAGAACTAAATTCAGATTGAAGTTTATCTTGACACTACTTAGGGAAAAAGAGGGCCTGTTAAATTACCATTGGCATAAACTAGCTTGTCTAGGAAAGATTTATGTACTTAAGAGCTTTTCTTTTATTGCTTAAGCTGCTCTTGCACATTTACAAGGTGAGCAGATCAGAGACTTACACTTTGTTACAATAATTACAAATCATTCTTTTCTATCTCTAACCCAGAACTTTTACCGGGTGACATTGGTGTTTGAATGAATGAACATAGGAGGATTCATTCACTGGCTGGGGTGTATGAAACATCTCTGCAGTCCCTTTGGTGTCACCCTGGGCTGCCCTACTGGAATCTGGACTCTGTCTTGTCATTTTATCTGTGTGTTCTCAGAGAAGAAGGGAGTACTGGTTAAGCATGAAACTTCCCATCACACCCATGGGTGGTGTAATAGACACTTTCTGGGTGGCTGCCCAGCTCACAGTAATTCAACCTGCCCTGACCCACAGACATGGACTCCCAGCAGCTGTGTCTGGTCCAATATGACCTTGTTTACTTGGCAGTGGCTAAATTTGTTCAGTGGTATCCTATGAATGTAAACTGGGCCACTTACATCTCTCTCCTGGGAATTCTGGAATTTTGAGCTAAAAACATTGGACCAGGGAGTCATAAAGATTGAGGGGCGTTAATTCTAACATTCCAGAGTAGTTCTCAATACCTGGCTATGCACTAAAATCAGCTGGAAAGCTTTTAAAATATACTTATTCAAGGGCTCTACCCCTTGAGATTCTGATGTAATTTGTCTGAGTGGAGCCAGTGCATTACTTTTTTCTTTTTTTTTACAGTTACCTGTGTGATTCTATTATGTAATCAAGGTTGAAAATCAATGCTCTACAGGAAATTACCCTTCAAGCCCCTAGAGCTTTACGAACTCCTTCCAGTGTCCTTCCAATAAATTCATTCTCCCCTTTTCTCCTCTCGTATCTCTCTGAATCTAGCCAGAGTTTGTATTTATTCCTTATTACTAGAAGAACCTTAATACTGATGATGTTGGTGTCAGGATTGTCATCTTTGGAATTCTTTGTGTTTATGGAAGCATGCTGATTAGCCACATGACTCTCCGTTTTGCTATTATGCATCTGAGTTTTTAAAAATTGCTATTTGGGCTAGGCATGGTGGCTCATACCTGTAATCCCAGCACTTTGGGAAGCTGAGGCAGGCAGATCACTTGAGGTAAGGAGTTCAAGACCAGCCTGGCCAACATGGTGAAACCCTGTCTTTACTAAAAATAAAAAAAATAGCCAGGCATGGTGGCATGTGTCTGTAATCCCAGCTGCTCGGGAGGCTGAGGCAGGAGAATCACCTGAACCTGGGAGGCAGAGGTTGCAGTGAGCCGAGATTGAGCCACTGTACTCCAGCCTGGGCAATAGAGTGAGACTCTCTCAAAATAAATAAATAAATAAACAAAATAAAATTGCTTTTTGGGGTTTTCCAATATTTTCCTTTTCTTAAAAAATTAATCAAGATATTTAATAGATGATAGTGCAAACTATAATTTCATTTGAATACAAATGTGTGCACATGTTTCCAACAAGTTATCTAGCAGTTACTACAAACAGCCTCAAGGACCTTAGAATTATATTAAAAAACTCTATGGCTGCAATTTAATTCTAACAATCTTACTTGCTCTCAAGAGAATATTGTCAATTTCAAATAAGAATCACAAACTCCGAAAGACCAGTGGAGTGGGAATGAGGAGTGGGCAAGAGAGGTACATACAGGGTTGAAGAGAAATACAACTCTTTAGGAAACCAAAATCAGATGTATTATTATAGCTAAGGACAAGGGAAGGTCTATGACTTTTAAAAAATGGCTTTTCTTCCAGTACCATACAAGTCTGACAGAGAAACGTGGAACAAGTTGCCTGTCTTAAAAGGACGGAGATGACATTTTCAGACACCTTCATCTGCAAACAAGTGGCCCTTTCCATTGAGGATTCAGCAGTGAAGTTATGATATCTAGCCCAGAAGCTAAATGTTGGATTTGCAAATACAGTTTATTTTATATAATTCAACATCATAAACAGCAGGCATCTGCTGCTCTGCTTACTGCCCCCTGCCCCGGCCAGTTTTCCCCTCCCCTGTGCAGACTCTGTAGAGGAAGCAGTGATGCAGCCCTATGGCTTTGAAGTGAGATGAGTTCTTCTAATTCTGCTATGAGCTCATTCTTGTCAAACTCTTCCAGACCCTGCAGGTCTTGAAATCGTTGTTAAAATCTCCTCTGCAAGTTCTTGCTGGTCAGCAACATCCTGCATTAACTCCTCGACTCAACCCGTGGCGTCCTGGGGGTCAGGCCGCCCTTGTAAGCCTTACTCCCTCCCACCCCAAACAGCTTCCTGGATACCTGAACACTGATCTGGTTGCTGTTCCAGTGTCTGCTTCCAGACCCCTCCAATATTTCTTAAAGTATATTTCATTTCTTTAAGGTTTTCAGGGACCCATTTTCTTCCCTTATTTTTGCTTCATATTTTTATGCCTGCATAATTCTTGTCCTACTGGCCAGATTGTAGCTTTTGGGAGTGAACAGTAAGAATGGAATGCCTTGAATTTGCATTGGGCGAGCTGGAGATTAAATTTATTTTCTTTCCTCTATAAGGCCCCAATTTGTGTGTGTGTGTATTTTAGTAAGAATGCAGTGCCAGCCTCACACCTTAATGTACTGTAAAATGTCTCATTTACCTGTCCTCTTTTTTTGGCTGTTTTTCCTTTTCCTTTTTTACATCTGTTTGCTCCACATGATTCCAAAGAGATGAGAAACAATTTATTTGAGCTTTTGTGTTGCTTATTGTCAGTCTGAAAAACAATTGCCAATAAACTGTATTGATTCATATCATTAAACACACATGGACTCACACATACACACGCAATCAAATTTTAGTGTGACCAAATTGCAAAATATGTCTTCAGCATGGTTGCCTTGTCAGTGACCAGCTGAGACTGCTGATACAGGACCCAGCATACGTATGCTCCTTGGCTGTACTGACCAGCTGGCATGTGGCACCATGCTGGCACAGGGTCCTGTCAGTCAGCCCCACAGGCATGCCATTCACCCAGAATTAGAACCAAAGGGAAGATCTTTTTTTTGCACACGGTTAGCAGAAGTGACCTTTCCCAATGGCTTAGAATAATTTTGTAAGTGCGAGGGAGAGCCATTTATTAGCATAAGTTATTCAACAGCCTTATTTAAGGCTAGAACCAGGTGATTTTTAATTGAAAATATTGGCTGTGAATTGCTGGAAGGTGTAATAATGTTATTCCTGTTTTGAAATTCCATTACACAGGATTGAGTCAAAGAGCGTCTGTGAGTCACCTGGATTTCTCTCCTGGCCAGCCACACATTTGATTTTGAATCTTTGTGCTGCCTTGGATCCAAGGAGAGGCCCACTGTTGTTTTCACCTCTAGCCCTTGTCATCCTCTCTAGTTCTGTTTTAATGATGAGGGTTGGTAAAATGGGCTGGGAATCAAGAGATGAATATTTGGACTACATTTCTACCGCAATGAGTTGCATGACCTGTGATTAGATAGGCTGGGATTTAATGGTAATTCACTGAAAAATTGCCATACCAGTTATCACCATGTCACCCAAAGATGTCCAGGATTTAGGATTTATCATTCATTTAATAGTCACAACAAACAAAACAAAATACACTCAAGGCCAAATCCACATCTGGTTGGGAATCCTAGTATCTCTGTGGTGGGGGTAGGGTTAAACTGTTCCTGGCACATTTTTCTTTGCTTTCCTAATCTTGATTTCCTGCTTCTGTTAAATTCTTATTCCCTGTTTGCATCTCACCTCCTGGCCATTTTTTTTCCTTCTATTTTTGTCATTAATTCCATATATGGAAGACAACTTTGTCTTTAATTTTCCACCAATTTTCTTTTACCCAAGACAGTGTATCTTGCAGATTTTTACTGAAAGTCTGGCATAAAGTGTGTGTATGTGTGTGTGTGGGTGGGTGGTGGTGCTAGAGGTTGAATTGCATATTCCCCTAACCCCAAATTCATGTGTTTATGTTTTAATCTTCAGTACCCCAGAATGAGACCGCATTGAGAGATAAGGGTGTTAAAGTTAAATGAAATAATTGAGATGGGCCCTAATTCAATATGACATGTGTCCTTATAAGAAGGAGAGATTTGGACATGGACACACAGAGAAAAAGAACATGTGGAGACCCAGGAAAAAGCCATCTCCAAGCCAAGGAGAGAGGTCCCAGAAGAAACCCACCTTGCCAACACCTTGATCTTAGGCTTCTGGACTCCAGATTTGTGTTGTTTAAGCCACTCAGTCTGTGGTAATCTGTTATGGCAGCTCTAGCTGACTAATACAGCAGGGTGATCTCAGAATAGAACACGGCATGGGAAACAATTTAAAATGGAAGAGTAGCCATCTTTATTTTAAAGATCTTTGGGCTTCTCTCACCAATGAAAATTTCTCGTGGCCAGTTTTTCTTTTTAAGATCTGGTCTTTTTTTTTTTTTTTTTTCCATGTTGTCAATGTCTTTCTTTTCCTTATGCCTTATCTCTCCCCCATTTTACCTCTAAGGAGGAAGAACTCTGACATATGTCAAGGAGGAATGGGATTTTTTGGGAAACACATAGCTAGATGGGGGAAATGGAGGAGTTCAGACACATGCTTGGGGGTCAGACAGGACTGGCAGTTCACATCCTGGCTCTACTACCTCCCAGCTGTGGATTTGGGATCGATTACTGAACCTTTCCATTCATCTGCTCCTTATCCATAAGTTGACGATTGTGTTGGCACTTACCTGACCGTAAAACAGTGCATGTAGAAAACGTAGCAGAGTGCTGAGCTCAACAAATACAAACTGCTATCATTAAGTCACCATCCCACCAAGGGGTGCATTCATGGGTGGAGAAAAAGGATGATAAATTGATGAAGGTGCCCAACCAGCCCATGTGTAAATACGAAACATGATCACATTTCTTCGAATATACCAATGGGGAAGGCAGACCCTTCTCTTTGAGTGAATGCCGTCTCTTTCTCTTTCTTTTAAACGAGGTCTGCTCTCTTCACTTCTTGGTATGCCTCCTGTTCAGGTGCCATCAGGTTCTTTGAGGGCCTTGTAACACCAAGGTGGGCCAAGACAAAGGAGCCATTGAATGAATGTCTTAAGTTTGCCTACAGAACAGATCAAGATGTCCTTTTGTCTCACAGATGCTCCACCCAGCTTACAAGGTAGAAGAAGAGAAAGGAGTTTGGGGCAGATATTTTAGTTAATAATAAATAATGTTTGTGGGTATATGCGTGCATATTTTAGATGACCTGGTGTGGTTGTAAACAGTGGGATAAGATTCAGGAATACGGAAATCTGACCCTTGTCACTTTTACCACAACCAAAGTAAATCCTTTGTTGTTGTTATTTGGGCATAAGTAGAAACAGCTTATTCTAACTACACTGCTGGCATCAGCTCATTTCAAGACAGACCAGCATGGCTGGGCACAGTGGCTCACACCTGTAATCCCAGCACTTTGGGAGGCTGAGGCGGGTGGATCACCTGAGGTCAGGAGTTCTAGACCAGCCTGGCCAACATGGTGAAACCCCATCTCCCCCATCTCTACTAAAAATACAAAAATTAGCCAGGCTTGGTGGCAGGTGCCTGTAATCCCAGCTACTCAGGGGCGCTGAAGCAGAAGAACTGCCTGAACCCAGGAGGCAGAGGTTGCAGTGAGCTGAGATCACGCCATTGCACTCCAGCCTAGGGAACAAGAGCAAAACTTAGTCTCAGAAAAAAAAAAAAAAAAAAAGACAGGCCAGCCTGTATCATTGCAACCCCCTTGGCTGGGTTAGCCTCATTTGTGACTCGAGAATCATGGGTAAAACTATCAAAGAGAAGCCAGCGGCCAGAGTCACCTCCCTTAAAGATGTGCAATCCAAGGAGATGACACCTCAATTACCTACGGCAAGAGAATTCCCAAGTTACACCAGTCTACGGCCATTAGGGATGTAAGTTGTGCAACAATGTCGATAAATTCTGGCATTTAATCTTGATTTCATCTCCTTTGAAAGCTTTCCCTTTTATATGTAGTTAATAAAAGGCATTGAGGAGAAAATGCCATTCAGGCCTTGACTTTTTGCCTAATGTGAATCCTTACAATTTCTCACACAGAACTTTTAGGGGGTGGTTATTAATTACACACATTATAGATTATACAATCAATATGCCTGAATTCATCTAAATTATCCCATAATCTGATCACAGAGTAACTCAGTTAACAGGGCAGAAATAACTTTTAAATGATGTCTAATTACCACCCTAACCACCAGATGTCAGTTTTTAAATGCAGGTCACAGATCAAAAGGCATTTTTTTTCTTTTTCTTTTTTTTTTTTTACAATTGTAGGGGAGGGAATGGTGCCTGGTGAAGGAAGTTCAGCAGTCATGGTACATGACTTCCTGGGGAGTATGCTGGGGAACTACAGCAGAGTGGCAGGACCTTCATTTTGGTTTGAACAAGGCAGACTAGAGGATGGAGTTTGTGTACTTCATATAATAGTCATACTCTGGGGTGACACTGACCGGTGTGTGCCTGGGCCCCAGAAACCGTTATAAGAGTTCCTAATATATGCTGGGTTGAATTGAATATCCCATGGAAGTGCTGCTTTACAGGTGACAGAAGTGGAGGCGCAGTGTCTGTGTAGATGAGCAAGATTTCCCCTGCCTCTCTCTATCTCTTTCTCTCAGCAGTATGATCACACACAGAATAGCAAGTAACCCAGGGACTTTCTCACTTTCCAACAGAGTCCCTCAATCCAATTACAAAATAAAATTCTAAAAGCTGACTCTGTGTTATTATTTCTCAAATATGTCCAGATATTAACATTTCAGTGGCTAACAGGTAATGCTATCTTTTTCTTTTTCTTTTTGAAACAGGGTCTTACTCTGTCACCCAGGCTGGAGTGCAGTGGCACAGGAACATGGCTTCCTGCAGCCTCGACCTCTCTGGGATCAAGCGATACTCCCGCCTTAGCCTCCTGAATAGCTGGGACCACAGTCACACTATGATGTCCAGCTAATTTTTTGTAGAGATGGGGGTCTCACCATGTTGTCCAGGCTGGTCTCGGTGTCCTGGGCTCGAGTGATCAGCATGCATCAGCCTCCTAAAGTGCTGGGATTACAGGCATGAGCCACCACGCCTAGCCTATCATTTTCACTGTCATAATTCTATCTGATAAGTAGATAATCTACTTTGTGAAAGTACCTCCTTCCCCAACCCCTCTGTTGGATCGATAAAGCTATTGTCGTTTGCATGAAAAAAGGTGTAGCCTTGCCATAAACATTTTGTTTTGCTAAGTAGGCCCTCATGGATAAACGGATGTGTAGCCTGACTTTCAGGCTCACTGGGATGTTTTGAAAAGCCACTACATTTCAAAGATGAAGAGTAGTGTGGTGAACAAAGGTATGTGTGGTCTTTGAAGTTGCAGGGACCTGTGTTTTAGTCACAGATTTACTACTAGTAGTACCATTACTACTACTGCTACTAATTATTATTATTTACCTTGGGCAAAGTGAGTTGAGGGTAACATGTAGATTATAACACCTGTTTCCTAGAGTTACTGTGAAGATTATATGAAATATTGCCGCTAAAGTGCTGGCACTTGGTAGATCACGTGTTGAAATGCCGTTAAGGGAACGCTGCTGAAACTCCCTTTACTTGTGAGATTAAAAAAAACTGGCTGAAATCAGTTGGAAGCCATATGGCCAGCCCGAGTCTGTACAGAATGAGCTTGCTGACATCACAGCCCGAATTTCCACCGTGTTTCATACTAACTCCCCCTGAATTTGCACATGTGTTCCACGAGGTAGCATGAAGAGAGAACTGTGCATGCCCGAGGACTTTCTAGACCTCTCCTTTCCTTCCACCATCACCTAGTCATCTCAGAACCCATTCCCTGAAACTTTTCTAATGAAATGACTGCCTTAGAGCCAGCAAGGAGAGACAGATTTGAACTGCACTCTTGTCTCCTTGTTGGTTGACCTACAATAAAAACTTTTATTTTCTCAAAAACCCAGTACCGTAGTATTCATTTCTAGTGCATCAGGCAGCGAGCCCCTTTTGCTCGGTAATAACAGGCACTTGCAGCTATCACACCATCAAGCATCACCATCAACATTGTCCACCATCCAATCAATCTTGTCTTCTCAGTCCCATGAGCAAATTAAATCAATTCCTGAATCACTCCTTCCTCATTCTGTTTCATCTTTTAAACCAGCAGTCCCCAAACTTTTGGGCACCAGGGACTGGCTTCACGGAAGACAATTTTTTCCATGGATGGGGGGTGGGTTGTGGGGAAGGGATGGTTTTGGAATGAAACTGTTTCCCCTGAGATCATCAGGCATTAGTTAGATTCTCATAAGGAGTGGGCAACCAAAATCCCTCGCATGTGCAGTTCACAGTAGGGTTCGCGCGCCTGTGAGAATCTAATGCCACTGCTGATCTGACAGGAGTTGGAGCTCAGGTGGTAAGGCTGGCTGGCTCACCTGCTGCTCCTGTCCTGCTGTGTGGCCCAGTTCCTAACAGGCCAGTTCCTAACAGGGCCTGGGCCTGCTGCGCAGGGGTTTGGGGATCCCTGTTCTAAGCCACACATGTTCTTCTAGCTATAGAAGAACCTCACCCTTACTGCAGGAATACGCCTCTGTTCCACTTTATGGTTGCTTAGCAACTGTGCTAAGTGTCTTTCTTTCTTTTCTTTTCTTTCTTTTTTTTTTTTTTGAGATGGAGTCTCACTCTGTCACCTGGGCTGGAATGCAGTGGCGTGATCTTGGCTCACAGCAGCCTCCACCTCCCAGGTTCAAGCAATTCTCCTGCCTCAGCTTCCCTAACAGCTGGGAGTACAGGCGTGTGCCATCACATCCAACTAATTTTTGTATTTTTAGTAGAGACGGGGTTTCGTCATGTTGACCAGGCTGGTCTCGAACTCTTGATCTCAGGTGATCCCCTACCCTCTGCCTCTCAGTGTTGGGATTATAGGCGTGAGCCACCGAGCCCAGCTGTTTCTTTTTTTAAAGCTCTGGGAAGTCTTTTATTTTATTTTATTTTATTTTATTATTTCAATAATTTTGGGGGGGAACATTATATTATTCTTTTTGTTTGTTTGTTTTTTGTTTTGAGACAGAGTCTCACTCTGTCACACCCAGGCTGGAGTGCAGTGGTGCAATCTGCTGCCTTCACCTCCCAGGTTCAAGAGATTTTCATGCCTCAGCCTCCCAAGTAGCTGGGATTACAGGTGTGCATCACCATGCCTGGCTACTTTTTGTATTTTTAGTAGACAGGGTTTCACAATGTTTTCCAGGCTGGTCTCAAACTCCTGGCCTCAAGTGATCCTCCCCACTAAGCCTCCCAAAGTGCTGGGATTACAGGCATGAGCCACCACACCAGCTGAGAGTCCATTATATCATTCTTATGCCTTTGCATACTTATAGCTTAGCTCCCACTTATAAGTGAGGACATACAATGTTTGGCTTTCCATTTCTGAGTTACTTAGCATAATGGTCTCCAACTCCATCCAGGTTGCTGTGAATGCCATTGTTTCATTCCTTTTTATGGTTAGGTAGTATTCCATGGCATATATATACCACATTTTCTTTATCCACTCATTGATTGATGGGCATTTGGGCTGCTTCCATATTTTTGCAATTGTGAATTGTGCTGCTATAAACATGCGTGTGCAAGTGTCTTTTTCATAAAATGACTTCTTTTCCTCTGGGTAGATAACCAGCAGTGGGGTTGCTGGATCAAATTGTAGTTCTACTTTTAGTTCTTTAAGGAATCTCCATACTGTTTTCCATAGTGGTTGTACAAGTTTACATCACTACCAGCAGTGTAAAAGTGTTCCCTTTTCACCACATCCATGCCAATGTGTATTATTTTTTGATTATGGCCATTTTTGTAGGAGTAAGGTTACGGTATCATATTGTGGTTTTGATTTGCACTTCCCTGATAATCAGTAATGTTGTGCATTTTTTCATAAGTTTGTTGTCCATTTGTATATATTCTTTGCAAATCGTCTATTCATGTTCTTAGCCCATTTTTTGATGGGATTATTTGTTTTATTTTTCTTGTTTATTTGTTTGAGTTCCTTGTAGATTTTGGATATTAGTTTTTTGTCAGATAAATAGTTTGCAGATATTTTCTCCCACTCCGTGAGTTGTCTGTTTACTCTGCTGTTTATTTCTTTTGCTGTGCAGAAACTTTTTAGTTTAATTAAGTTCCATCTATTTATCTTTGTTTTTTTTTGTGTTTGCTTTTGGGTTCTTGGTCATGAAGTCTTTGCCTAAGCCAATGTCCAGAAGATTTTTTTCCAATGTTATCTTCTAGGATGTCTATAGTCTTAGGTCTTAGATTTAAGTCTTTGACCCATCTTGAGTTGACTTTTGTGTGAGGTGAGAGAAGAGGATCCAGTTTCATTCCTCTACCTGTGGCTTGCCAATTATCACAGCTGCTGCCCTATTTTCCGACTTTTTCTTATATCTGCCTTTTCTCCCCAGTGAAGGCTCTGGAAGGCAGGAACTTGCCTCACCCTTATATTTGTCTTTGTCAGCTCTTTACCTAGTAAAGTCTATATAATAGGAGATTATATATAATGATGAATAAAAACATGTGCAAATTGTTATGTATATTCACTTGGTGATGTAGGTGCACATGGATTCACAGACAAAAATGTAAAGTTGGGAAAGGTCTTTGAACCCATTGATTTCGTCTTGTGTTTAATAGGTGGGGAAACTGAGATAGACATTGAGAGAGTTTTACTGTATGTTCCTGTTGTCATATAAATATATGTGCATGTATATATATGTGTATATATATGTGTGTGTGTGTACATATATGTATGTGTATGTATATGTGTGTGTGTGTGTGTATATATATATGTATGTGTGTATATACATATATATTTGAGACAGGCTCTTACTGTGTTGCCCAGGCTGGAGTTCAGAGGTGTGGTCATAGCTCACTGCAGCTTCAAACTCCTGGGCTCAAGCAGTCCTCCTGCCTGGGCTTCCCAGAGTTCTGGGATTACAGGTGTGAGCCACCGCAGCCTGGCCTACCTGTTGTTAAATTTGTATCATTTTTAGTGAAAGTTTTAGGTTAATATAGACCTAAGCATGTAACATTTCTGTTGAAGCATATTGGATTCTTTTTTTTTTTTGAGATGGAGTCTCTCTCTTTTTGCCCAGGCTGCAGTGCGGTGGCACAATCTCAGCTCACCAAAACCTCTGCCTCCTGGGTTCAAGCAATTCTTCTGCCTCAGCCTCCTTAGTAGCTGGGATTACAGGCACGCACCACCACGGCCGGCTCATTTTTATACTTTTAGTAGAGACGGGGTTTTGCCATGTTGGCCAGGCTGGTCTCGATTTCCTGACCTCAGGTGATCTGCCTGCCTAGGCCTCCCATAGTGTTGGGATTACAGGCGTGAGCCACTGTGCTCGGCTTGGATTCTTTGTATGTGGACTGTTAGAAAGTATTCCCTTAAGAAATTATTTTAGGGACTTTTAAAAGAAAAATCAGGAACAATTCAATGTACTGATGTTTGTTTTCTCAGACCAGACTACTATATTTATGTGCGCTCATTAGCATAGGAGATTTTAGCTGCCCTCCCTCTATTATGTCCTTTTTAACATACGTGGATTTCATTCAGGTCTCCTCCCCTCCTTCATGCAGCCCATGGGGCTCAGAGGAAGCTGACCTCATTTGTCTCCAGGGATGGATCTTCTGATCTAAGACTCTAAGCCAATGAGTTTAATCTTAAGAGTCAGCCCATTCAAGAAAAGAGGTGTTTCAGTATTTTGACCAATGAGTTGAGAGAAATGGTTTGTCAGGGCTTTATGGAAAACATCGTCCTTTCTCCTCTAGGATCTCTCTGGGAACCATTCTGTCTCCCTCCCACTGAATGTGAATGAGAACACTGTGAGTACAGATTTCTACCGCAAACATTCTAAAGACACAGGAAGAGCCAGCCTAAAGATGAAACAACAATGTGGATAGCAGAGCATGACGAGAAAAGAACATAGGCTTTTCTTGATATTTTTATGCTGCCAGATTAGCAACAAAACTACCAAAGGACTTCATTTTACATGAGACAGTAGGACTCTTTAATGTGTAAGTCAGTTTCAATGGGTGTTCTGTTGCTTGCCTAATATTCTAACAGAAACACTCGTGGGTAGATATTTTCCTGGAAGTACAAAATGGTTCCCTGGCAGGCAACAAAATGTAATATCAGCTGTAATATAAATTAAAACCCTTGCAAAACCCTCCAGAGAGTTCTGAACTATCCAAGTGCTTCAGAGTGTGGTTAGAGATTTTTTATAATAGTGACTCAAATATCACACCACAACTGCTAACAACCCCAAGGACCTGTTACTCTCTGAATGCTGAAGCTTTATGGACAACAACTCAGAGCCAGTACTTGGTGGAACTGCAGGATTTATGTTTTTTAAAATTTTTATAGATTTAAGGGATACAGGTGCATTTTATTAAATGGATATATTGTGTAGTAGCAAAATCTGAACTTTCAGTGTTACCATCACCCAAATAGTGTAATTTCTATTATATGTAATAGAGAAATTATATGTCATTTCTCATCCCTCTTTCCCCTTCAACTCTCCAACCTTTTGGAGTCTCCAATGTCTATTCCACTTTGTATGTCCATGTGTACATGTAGTTTACCTCCAACTTATAAATAAGAACATGAAGTATTTAACTTGTTTCCTTAAGATTTAACTTGTTTCCCTTGCAGTTCCATCCACATTGCTGCAAAAGACAGGATTTCATTATTTTTTATGGCTGAGTAGTGGAATTGGAGGATTTTGTAAATTAGATGTAGACTGGGAGATGAGGACAAGGATGATGGAGAAGGAAGAGCTCTCGACACGCATCCTGATAATAAAGCTCCTTAATGTCTTTAAGTTTCTGACAAAACTCAGTTGTGTTTAACTTGTAAACTTTATTTATTTATTGTGTTTGTCAATCGATATATCATAGTTGTACGTATTTTGGGGGTACAAGTGATATTTTGATACATGTATCTAATATGTAATGAGCAAATCAGGGTAATGGGGACATTCATCATCTCAAACATTTATCTTTTTTTGTGTTGAGAACATTACAATTCTAGCTATTTTGAAATATACAATAAATTATTGTTAACTATAATTTCTCTACTGTACCATCAAATACTATCACTTATTCTTTCTGTTTAGCTGTATTTTTATACCCATTAGCCAACTCCTCTTCATCCCCTACTCCGTTTCCTTCCCCCAGCCTCTGGTAATAACCCTGTCTACCTCCATGAGATCCACTTTTTTTAGCTCCCACATAGAAGTGAGAACATGTGATATTTATCTTTCTGTTCTTGGCTTATTTCACCTAGCGTAATGAGCTCCAGTTCTATCCATGTTGCTACAAATGACAGAATTTCATTCCTTTTTATGATTGAATAGTATTCCACCATGTATGTATACCACATTTTCTTTTTCTTTTTTCATTTGTTTATTTTTATTTTTTATTTTACTTTAAGTTCTGGGATACATGTGCAGAATGTGCAGGTTTGTTACATAGGTATACATGTGCCATGGTGGTTTGCTGCACCTATCAACCCATCATCTAGGTTTTAAGCTCCACATGCATTAGGTATTTGTCCTAATGCTCTCCCTCTCCTTGTCTCCCACCCCATGGCAAGCCCCAGTACGTACTGTTCCCCTCCCTGTGTCCATGTGTTCTCATTGTTCAACTCCCACTTATGAGTGAGAACATGTGGGTACACCACATTTTCTTTATCTATTCATCTGTTGATGGACACTTAGGGTCATTCTGTATTTCGGTTATCGTGAATAGTGCTGCAATAAATGTGAAAATGCAAATATATTTTTGATATACTGATTTTTTTTTTTTTGAGACAGGGTCTCGCTCTGTTGCCCAGGCTGGAATGCAGTGGTGTGATCATGGCTCACTGCAACCTATGCCTCCCGGGCTCAATCAATCCTCCCACATCAGCCTCCTGAGTAAGTGGGACTACAGGCATGCAACACCATGCCTGGCTAATTTTTTGTATTTTTTGTAGAAATGGGATTTTGCCATATTGCCCAGGCTGGTCTTGAACTCCTGGACTTAAGTGACCCGCCCGCCTTTGGCTCCCAAAGTGCTGGGATTACAGGCATGAGCCACCGTGCCCATCCTTGACATATAGATTTTTAAAAAGTATATACCCATCAGTAAGAGTGTTGAATTATAGTAGTTCTATTTGTAGTTTTTTGAGAAAACTTCATATTATTTTCCATAATGGCTGTACTACTTTATATTCCCAAGATTATGAAATTGAATAATAATTATCATCATATTTAGTATTATGCACTTACTCTGTGCCAAATACTGTATAAATATTTGTGCTTTCAATTGTCTGAACTACCTTGATGTTATGCCTATTTGGTAGATGAGCAATCTAACGCTTAAAGAAATTAAGAAATATGGCAAAAATCCAAGTCATAGAGGACAGAAAAGGGAGCCACAGTTTCGATTCACGTCTTTTTGTTTTTGAAATTTTGGCTACTAGCCAATATACGTTATTATCTTAAAACCGTATTATCATTCTGCTCATTTATTCTTTCATTCAACTATACGATGAATATTCACAAAGTGCCAGGCGCTGTTCTAGGTTCAGTAGAATGTTGCTGGTGTTGAGATTACATTCTAGTAGGGGAAGATAGTCTCTAAAAAAAATGTGAACCAAACATATATGAACAAACATATGTATTTATATACATATATGATGAATTTACAATGTGAGATATAATGACAAAAGCCAAAACTATTTTGGTGTGGTCTCCTTACAAAAATATTAACAGCCAGAGTGGCAAGCTGTACACCTAACAACGGGTGCATTTCGGCTATAGAACACTTTGACATGGTTGCAAGGATGAAGTCAGGGCTTTTTGTCAGATGTTGCAATCTTTAATGCTTGCCAGTAGGTGGCATCCATGCCTTATAAACATTAGGAACACAGACCTGGTTGGCACAGCTTACAATGAGACTTAAGTTCTTTGATTTTATAATGTTAGAGCTTCCTATGGTATCTAATTATCTCTGTTGAATGGGTTGGGTATATGAAAGACGTAATCAGTACAATTTGAAATACAGGTAATGTGGCTGTGTAATTTTCAGTGACAATTTATACAACTTTTATTTTAAGGTAGTCCTAAAAGTATACCACATTTTGTTGAAGCCTATGGATTATATTTATATTCATGATGAACAATCGACTGAATGATGAAAATAGGCTTAGGGAAGCGCAGCATTCTGCTAAATTATATGGTCAGAACACAGAGTTGAGACTCTAATAAAGGTTTTTGAAGAGGAAAATGTGATTGAAAAATAAAACCTATTCCTAGAAATTGATATGCCTTTTAATCAAGCTTGCAAAGTTGTTCTGCTATTCTGCACAAAATCTTTGTTATTTTAAAGGAAGGAGAACATTATAGTATGCTGGATTGAGAAAGAAAAGATACATATATTTCGAGCTCTGATTTAAGATCTTTTGATAATATCCCTACCATGATCTTCCTCTTTAAAGTTAGGTTGTTGGGTTAAAACATGTCACTTTGTAGTGTAGGGCCGTTACTGTGTCTTTCAAGTCACATTGTTTTTTTGCAGTAAGGAATTGAGACTGAGTGTTGGACGAAACCTGAGGTTTTAAGGTGAACATAATTTTAAAGGGTATGTCTATGTCTTGCGTCATTTACTAAAGGTGAAGCTCCTGGGCCCTCAAACACTTTTTTTTTTTTTTTTTTTAACTTGCTAATACGTTTGCTAGTCCATTGCATTACTGCATTTGCTGAGAATATTATTTGCTTTCTGTCAGATTTACCTTCTGCATTGCAAGGTAACATCTTATTTTAAAAATCTCAGATCCCTTTTAGTTGCAGTGTTAAAAAGCTGTCAGCCAATAGATATTTACAAAAGACATTCCATTGGTGTCTGCAGCAGCCAATGAACTTATGACTCTGTTGCTTTTAAGCTAAAGGCTTGAGAAGTCTAGTGCTTTCTGTTCTCCTACATCTAATTTGGGAGAAGCTGTATTTTGAAAAATTGTCAGAAATAAGTAAAGGAAATGCCAACTTCATTTGAGTTTGAACTGCTAGGCTAGCATTTTGCTATTAAATTACTCTGAAGTTAATGTGGATACATTTCTTATTTACTTTCTTTGTCTCTCTGGGTATGTGCCTATTAGGCCAGGTAAAAATAAAATGGCAGTCATCTTGAGTTAAATTTCATTTATGAAGTTAAAACCTTCCCTTTTTCTGTTTTCTTGGAGGAGAGTATTAGGAAATTTTCCATCGCCAAAGGATGCTAAATCTCTCAGATTCTTTCTAGGATGTTCAGCAACTCATTTCTCTATAACTGATTCTTTCTTAAATTGGATTTAATCCAACTGTTCAGTGTGCTAAATTCTTTTAAGCAAAATCATGTCCAGTGCCTTCTACTTCTATCCTAACTATGCCACAGAGATAAAAAGAAGCCTAGAGTTTTTACCTCATATATACTTTTTGTAGCCCAGCGTTAGGTTTTCTTTTTCTGAGAAATCAAAGAAAAATGAGTAACCAATCAACTAACAATAACAACCTGTTTTTAGCTGAGAGGAGAAGAACTAAAATTGGTAAATTTATCTATAAGCAAAACAAAATCTTTCTTTGATTTTGGTTTAATGGTGGTACTGAAGATTTTAACCTAATGATACTTTGTTAAGAAATCTTTTAGAGGATGAAAACTGTCAACTTAGAATTCTTTGCTTAAAAAAGAAACTATCATCAGAGTGAACAGGCAACCTACAGAATGGGAGAAAATTTTTGCAATTTACTTATCTGCAAAAAGTCTAATATCCAGAATTTACAAGGAACTTTAACAAATTTACTAGGAAAAACCAAACAAACAAACAATGCCATCAAAAAGTGGGCAAAGGATATGAACAGACACTTCTCAAAAGAAGACATTTATGCAGCCAACAAACATATAAAAGAAAGCTCAACATCACTGATAATCAGAGAAATGCAAATCAAAACTACGATGAGATACTATCTCATGCCAGGCAGAATGGCAATTATTAAAAAGTCAGGAAACAATAGATGAAGGAGAGGCTGTGGAGAAATAGGAACGCTTTTATACCGTTGGTGAGAATGTAAATTAGTTCAACCATTGTGGAAGACAGTGTGGCGATTCCTCAAGGATCTAGAACCAGAAATACCATTTGACTGACTAATCCCATTACTGGGTATATACCCAAAAGATTATAAATCATTCTACTATAAAGACACATGCGGCCAGGTGCCGTGGTTCACGCCTATAATCCCAGCACTTTGGGAGGCCAAGGTGGGCAAATCACGAGGTCAGGAGATCGAGACCATCTTGGCTAACACGGTGAAACCCCGTCTCTGCTAAAAATACAAAAAATTAGTCGGGCGCAGTGGTGGGAGCCTGTAGTCCCAGCTACTCAGGAGGCTGAGGCAGAAGAATGGCATGAACCCGGGAGGCGGAGCTTGCAGTGAGCCGAGATCGCACCACTGCAGTCCGGCCTGGGCGAAAGAGCGAGACTCTGTCTCAAAAGAAAAAAAAAAAAAAAAAAAAAGACACATTCACACGTATGTTATTGCAGCACTATTTACAATAGCAAAGACATGGAACCAACCCAAGTGCCCATCAATGATAGACTGGATAAAGAAAATGTGGTACATATACACCATGGAATGCTATGCTGTCATAACAAGGAATGAGATCATGTCCTTTACAGGGACATGGATGAAGCTGGAAGCCATCATTCTCAGCAAACTAACACAGGAACAGAAAACCAAACACCGCCATGTTCTCACTTATAAGTGGGAGCTGAACAATGTGAACACATGGACACAGAGAGGGGAACAACACACACCAGGGCCTGTTGGGGGGTGGAAGGTGAGAGGTGAGGGGAGGGAACTAGAGGACAGGTCAATAGGTGCAGCAAACCACTATGGCACATGCATACCTATGTAACAAACCTGCACGTTCTGCACATACATCCCGTTTATTTATTTATTAATTTTATTTATTTTTTTTTTAGAAGAAAAAAAGAATTATTTGCTTAAGCCAATTCACTGCTGAGCACAGAGCTCGATCTGTAAGAGTCAGGGACAGAGTTCCTCCCAAAAGTCTGGGTCAGGTGCATAGTCATGCCATCTTGCCTTCATTTTAGGGACCAGGGACATCACTATATCTATTTCTTTGACTTTTTTTTCCTTTCACTTTGTGTTTTTGTTGGAGTACTGGTTGATAAGTTTCTCTACAATTCTGGTTAGTTCTGTCTTCATATAAGTCTGCAGGACCTTAAAAAAAATAAATACATCACTCTTCTCTGTAAACAAAATGGGTCAGGGTGGGGTTTTGGATAGAGGAGAATCTGAGAGATTAACAGTAAGTCACTTGCATAATATGGCATTTCAACAGAGTGACAGCTAGCAGGTGTAGTTCCTCCTCCCTGCTTTTACTAAGTGAATCTTTCTTGGAATGGTAAAGTGGAGAAAAAAAAATCAACATTGTTTACAGCTTGAAAGAAAATCTTTCACAAAACCATTGAAAAGTGGGGACCCAGTGCAGCTTTCTGAAGCCTCTCAGAAAAGACAGCATGGCTCACTGCTTCTAAATTAGATCACAAATTTTCTGGCTGATGGCAGCATCTTAGTGCTCACCCTGAAGGCAAAGATCTGAACAAATTACATTTTAATATCTTAGGTTCATTTATCCCTGCTGAGATCACATAGAAGCAAAGAAATACACATACATGGAAATCCAATAGGCCCAAGGGTCTGGCAGCAGTGCTGTACATGGGAAGAGAGGAACAGTTAAAGTGAAATTAAACCTCTCTGCCTCTGCAGCAGATGACATCCCCTGCCTAACACACACCATCATGCTGGCAGCGTACACCCTCTTTGGTAAAGGAGGGCACAATAGATTTAAGAACTAAACTTGGCCTGTTGAGATGTTCGTGCAGTTAACTGTGCAAACCCTCACTTTGTTTTTTTCCCCATGCATAGGAAAAATGCTAATGTTGACATAAGGCTTGAAGGAACATTTATTTATTTATTTTTGGGGAGAATGTAAGAACTTTGGAGGATAAAAGCAGAGAAAGGTAACATAAGATATGACTATTCTGGGGAAGACTGTGCGTTGGGCTAAGGAGTTCCATCTGATGCAATTGATTTTGTGAATCATAGGAAATTTTTGAGAGTAAAAATGATGACTATGGCAGAGGTGTGTATCATACATGGGGATGGTGAAAAGGAGATGCATCATTTAGGACGCTGTTGCAATACTCAAAGCAGGGAGGTAGGAACTAGAAGAAGGGCAACAAAGGTAGGAATGAAGATAAGAAAAGTGATAAAAGGGTGGTCATGAATTTGCAGGCTTGGCAACTGCTTGGATGCAGCAACCAGAGTGAGGAGTCACGATAATGTAAGTAACATTTTGAGATGGGGTCACTATCACTATCAGACTGGTGGCACTCCTGATAGGATCCCTATGAATAGAAACAACTTTGGGAGGAGATGAGAAGTCAGTTTTCAATCAGGAGAATGAGGTTCCCATGAGAGATGCAGATGGAATTGCCCATGAAGATACTGAAAATGTGAAAGAGCTGTTTGGGGAGGGGAGAGATGGGGCGTAAAAGGCAGATTTTCTTGGAAAGTTTATGCTTCATCTAAGAATTCATTTTTTCATTTTATTATTCAATATATATGTGTTGGTGTCTTAACTTTGTTTTACAAATGAGCCTGATAAACATTCCATTAGCTGAAAAGCTCTTAAATATACGAGTGGATATTTATATTTGTTTGGCTTAATATGAGAATATGTTTTAATATTAGTTATAGTCAAGTAACATCAACTCTTCTGGACATTACTGCCTCTGCTCTACTATGGGCCCCAGGGAGTATGCAAATTATCATTTGTTTTAGTGGTCACCTGTTAGAAATAAAGCTCAAAGTCACAAATGAAATGAACACTCTGATAGTTGATTTCTTAGCAAGGCAAAGTTTACTTCTGCAGAAGGGTGCTGCTCGTCAGTTTGGTCACCATAAGAGCACTCTGAACAAAATAAAGCAGCGGCTTTATCTTTAATGCATTGGGCTCCTACTGCTGTGTCCTGTTTCCATTGGCTAGAGTTGGACTGCACGATCTAAGCTGAACCCAGTTGGCTAACTTGAGAAGTGCAGGGACGCAGTTACACTGGCGAGAAAACAGTTTTGGCAGGGCGGGCGGGGTCGAGGGGGCATTGCGATGGGAGGGGTAATTTACAGAGTGAGTGGCAGATGTGGAATGTGGGCTCTATAGATAAAGAACGAGTGGTAGGTTGTTTCCCAGGGCAAGGGAACACAGAGAGTAAGGGAGTCTGGCCTTGAAAGCAGGGAACAAAGGACAAGGAAACTTAAACAAGTTAGCCCTTTGCAGAAGAATGTCTTACTGTATTTAATATCACCTTTAGAAATAAAAGAGATTGTCAGAAAAGAGAAAGAAGGACAAAGGGCTATTGTGACACATTACGGATACATTTATATTTAAGAGGAAGAGGAAGATAAACTCAAGAGGTTGATGAGAAAATTCAGAGAATTAGTGTTGCTGGCACTCAGGGAGGAGGCAGTCAAGCAAGCATGATCAGCACAGTCCAATACACCAGAGAAGGCTCTAAGAATGAAGACACGGTCTTTAGATCAGGGAGGCAGGGTTGTGGAGAGAGAAATTCTAGTAGAACAAAGGGTGGAAATTCGATCCCAAGAATTAAGAAATAAGTGGATAATAAAGTTGAGGAAGGTGAGTTTAGAATGAAAAGATTTGCATGTTTGCAGGCTGATGAAAACTAAGTCGTTTAAAAGGAAAGATGGAAAATTCGAGTGTGAGAGAGAACTCTGTTCTGAGGGTAACAGGACTGATTGGAAGGAAAGGTTGAAGCCCTGATGAATCTACAGACGCTAATTATAATACTAGATTCTCTTTCTCTCCCTTATTTGCAGCAGAACTACAAGGAATTCAGTGACTAAAAGAAAAAAAAATCTGTTTTGTAAAGTAATGACAAATATGAGTTAGAGCAAAAGCAACATTTATTCCTGCCGGGAAAGTTGAAAGAGTCGTGGGGAGTTCGGTGTGCTTAGATGGTCTGGGTGCATGCTGGTGAAGAGCAAAGCATCCCAGAAACTCCCTTCTTGCCAATCTGGATAATGTGTCTGGTATAATGCAATGAGCAGCTCTGCTTCATTTGTATCATCCAGTGGATTATTTTAGGCCACACAAGGATGTTAATTTAATTATTGCTGCCCTTGCTTAGAGATGTTCTCTAATATTCTTGGGCTGAAAAACCATAACGGAAAGTATGGGTTAGGTTGGCATTTGACTTTGCTAAAGTGCCAGGATTCCAGAATTCACATCCTTTTCCTGGAGAAAACAAAAACCTGCCTGCCAAACTTGCTAAATGTTCACAAAACAGTCTTCTATCCATTAGAGGCTGGGCATATGTTTCTTTTGCCAATTTGGCCAAAGCAAGCAAATACACTTCTTTTCCAAGTTGAAGATAATGAGCAGACTTTACCCAATCCCCTAGAGGAGCAGTTTAGCACGTCGACTTGCTACTTTTACGTGTACCTCTCATCAGACATCAGTGTTAATTATAAGTGATTAGGATGAGTTGGATTTGTTGACAGAATATCTAATATAACTAATCAACTCCAATTTTTTTCAAAGTTAATTTTGTAAATGTATTCCAACTGAAGCACCACGGGGTAAGAATTCTTCTTGTTTACAGCTCTTTATCCATCAAAAAAAAGGAGGGGGGGGAATAGGAGATAAACTACTGGACTGTAGCTCCCTTAAATTGCTTAGACTTGTGCCTGAGAAAAGGAAAAAAAGGAATTCCTGGAGGCACAGACCAGTCTGTGGAAGATGGTGGTGAGGTCATTTGTGCATGTGTATCAATGGACACAATTGTTCTCAGATGCCATCTATCTTGGGATTGATTGCTCAGAAATTCCTTATTTGAAGCAATGGGTCTCATCTAAGGTCACTTCCTAAAAGTGTCATGTCTAAAAAAGTAAACTCAAAATCTGTTTTTCCTTGGGTGAATTAGCCAACATCTAATTCATCTCCCTGTGTTGAACGTACATACATCAAGATGTTACCATACTGATGCTGGGACTTTTGAACTGACAAGTGACACTTCCATATTTATGAAACCAGAACTGTATCTTGAACATAAACAGCTTCCCTTAGCAAATGTACATATTCTGATCTGACAAAGTAATAGAGAATTAAATTAACCTTTTATTTTTGAGTTCTCCCCAAAGTCACCTTAATACTTTTCTTAGAGATGTGTTTTTCATTCTCACAATCGTTCCACCCCAAGGTACTATTTGAGTATGCATTCCACTTGGTCATTCTGGGATTTGAGTAGAAACTTGTGCTTTTTTTATCCTTAGAAATGCCACACCCCAGTTTTCAATGGCGGGAGATTTTGCCAAGACAAGTATCCTTGATTAATTGGCATTTAGTAATAATTTATATCAAAGGACATTCAAGGTATTATTTGTTGGATAGTTCATTTTTCCTAATTTCTACATCTAAAATGATTTCTTATATATATATATATATATACACACACACACACATACACTTGGGATATATATATATTTCGGGGATATACATATATATTTGGGGGATATATATATATTTGGGTAAATATATATATATATATATTTGGGTAAATGGGTAAATCTCTCATATACAGAGATCCAACTTCATGACCTCAAAAGTTATCAAAATGCTTATCTCATATATACTCATATAGGATACAGAAAGGCTAAGGATTTCTGTAAACTTCAGAGGTTTGACTAAAGTTGGTGAGAAGGCTATGAAATATGTGAATGTAACCTTTGCCTCTTTCCATGTAAATCATTTAGTTTCAGAATGTTTGCCCTGGAATGAGTGAAGGTTTGTATTTCCTTCTTGTCAAATTGCCTGTGAACTGGGAGTGAAAGAATGATGTTTGCAAATGTCACTTTTAATGCCTGTCTGCTGGATCCCAGGCAGCTGCTTTTATATATTATAACATTTTGAAGCCTCTGAAGGTTTGTGACTATGAGCAGTACATAGAGGTGGCCTTAAAAAATATTTGATAGTGTTTAGTGATTGCAGAAGGAAAGATGTGAAGACCAATGCCATTCCAGTTTTACTTAACACTAGAAAGCAAGTAAAATAAGGGAATTAATGACCTCATGTTGCTATTAAATAATCTCAAGGTAAGTGTTGTTGTTGAGGTGTTTTTCTTCCCAGCATTGTCGTATGTATTTTCCCCACTCCTGTGTTTACAGCAGGATTGGGTGACATTTGAGATGTAATTTCTTCCAGGAAACTTAGAGACTTTGGGTTATGATGGTGATCTCAATAGGAATACATTCTACCCAAGAATGACTATGTTAACATGGTAAAAATAAGCTCTTGCTCTCACAACAGCAGATGATAGAGGAGGGTTAAAATTCTTGCCACAGTGGTGCCTACGCCTCCAAGAAAAAATTCTAATCTGCTTTGCATACATTTAACTTCAATAAAACTTGCATTAGGGAATAAATTTTATGAGTGTGCGAGAAATAAAATGACTAGATTCAATTTTAATATAGTAAAAATAACTTTTTGAGTGTTTACTTTTGCTAGAAATTGTTCTAGATACTTTCCATATGTTATCTCATAACAGCTCAACATAGCAGGGACGTTTGTTCTTCCCCTGCTCCAGAGGACTAAACTCGAGGCACTCTCTCTGAAAGTTTGAGTCTACTTGGAGTGAATACAAATGAATTTAAAACTATTCTGAAAGTTTACTGAGCTAAAGATCATGCTTAAGCTCACTTCTTTCCTTTAGCTACATTGGGGATTCCTTCAATCTAGAAACCTCTGTCTCCTGGAGCTGATTTTTTTTTTTTTTTTTTTTTTGAGACAAGGTCTCACTCTGTCACCCAGTCTGGAGTGCAGTGGCATGATTTTGGCTCACTGCAACCTCCGCCTCCTGGGTTCAAGCAATTCTCATGCTGCAGCTTCCCAAGTAGCTGGGATTACAGGCGTGCACCACCATGGCCGGCTAATTTTTTTATTTTTAATGGAGATGGGGTTTTGCTCTGTTGGCCAGGCTAGTCTTGAACTCCTGGCCTCAGGTGATCTGCCTGTCTTGGCCTCCCAAAGGGCTGGGATTACAGGTGTGAGCCACCATGCCTGGCTGAGCTGACTCTTCTTGGTATCACCCCTCCTGGGTCCTGACCAACTCTCTTTCTCCAGAGATCCAGATTCTCTGAAGTTAATTAATAGCCCCTTCTATCACTATGAGAGGGAGGATAATAAAACTACGAATGATGGCTTCAGCCTTCTAATGGGCAGGTGGCTAGTGTATAATCTGCTGGTGGATTGGATTCATTGGAGATTTCAACAGGGAGGTTGTAGGATTGTAGGGCAGCCCTTATAATATCCATCAGCTCCCTATTCTTTGGTATGTGATATCTGCTGCAATGATAGCTTCAAGTTCAAAGCAGACTACCACCTTTAAGATTCTCTTATCTAAACATACTGAAGCTTCCCCTGCTGGGTGTCTTGAGACGAATGGTGTTCAGTCTTTGGGTAGATACATATTGCATAGGGAAAGTAAATACAGTGCAAGTGAGCGTGGCTTGATGGGAATTAAGCTCCAAATAATAGAGCAGAGCAGAACAGTGGCAGCGGTCAAGGATATACTTGATGAAAGCTACAAATGTAACAAGCAATATCTGCAGTATGGAGAGGAGGAAAGATGGCAGCTGGTAAGGATTTGCAACTAGGGCAGCAAAGCCCAGACAGGGAGTAAATTCAGAGGGAAGCCCCCAAATTTTCAGTGATGTACTAAAAACAGCTAAAAGCAAAGTAGAGATAATGGCCTAGATATCACTGCTTGGAAAGGATTTATTTTCTGTTTGAGAGAGAATAGTGGTCAAAACTAAAATCACATTTGTTTGCTTTATTTAACTGAAGGATTCTATTTATTAGTATAGTCAATGCAGTTTATAATTTAGCAATGAAACACAATAAGTTTTTCTTAAAGAAATCTTTTTGGGTTCTATATTTTGAGTAAAAACCATAGCTAGCTACTATGAATTATATCAGATTTACTTGAATCTGAGCAATTACTCTAGTTATTGGACCAGTGTCTAGCCTGGGAAGGACTTCCCTTGATCTTGTGTCCCTGGTTCCCTTCCCCCTTGAAGACAGGAAAGAAGGTCTTGAAAATGTAGTAAAACACCACCAGAGAGTTGGATTATTTTCCAGTATTGAACATGGAAAACTGCAAGTTGCTGTTTAGACAAGATAGTATTCTATTTGCTTGAGTTGGGGCAGAGAAATTTGCTGGAGGTGTGTTTGTTTAATGTAGCTATTGGAATCTTTGGCTTATACTACTTAATTTCATAGCTAGGAATGTGGTATTTCCAGTAATTTGCAAGAATATGTCAGCTAAGCATTGCCAGATCTTATGGCAGGGATGAAATTTACGTGTATGATCAGAGTATTCCACCTGAAACACTTAACCCATTAGGACTAGAATATTTTTTCTTTTTTTTTTTTTTGAGACAGAGTCTCACTCTGTTGCCCAGGCTGGAGTGCAGTGATGCAATCTTGGCTTACTGCAAGTTCCGCCTCTTGGGTTCATGCCATTCTCCTGCGTTAGGACTAGAATACTAAATAACCAGTTTAAATATGCTTTGTTGGCTATCAGTTTATTTTATAAACTGCTTTAAAACTTCATGTGAAATATATATATTTAAAGACACAACATGCTAAAGAAATAAGTGGTAGGAAAACCCAAATGCAATCTAAGACTTCTGTTTACAGATAAGCTTTAGCAAAAATATTTATTTTTTCCCCTCCTATTTACATTCTGTGCTCTACTTAAGTACTCAAAATATTCATGAGTTTAGAACAGTGGGTGCCTGTTATACAGTTTTTTTATGAAGTGCATTTGTTATGCAAATTGTTATAGTGAACCATCCTTCATGAGCTATTTATGTTCATTTTAATAGGAGAAGAAGTACCCTGTCTCATTCCATATAAATTCCTCTTTACAATCTATCAAATGCAGAAAGATGCTTGAGATTAAATAAATGTGTTACTAATATTAGTGAATGTCTGATGCTTGAAATATTTAAGAGACTTTTTGGACATTTTTAATTACACTCCCCTAATTGCTCTGGGAATTGGCAAAGAGGATGAATGATAGGTAGTGCTTCAGGCAGTTGTCTCCATGGTCCCTTGTTCCACTCATAAGGGTGACTTATTTTATAAGGAGATACAGGTCAGTAAGCAGAAAAGAGAAGCATTAAAAAGGAGGTGGCTGTCTAAGAGACAGTGATGCAAGCATTCATTTCTCTATTCATTTAATGTTTGTAAACTTTGCTAGAGACACAAAGTAGTCATGGTTCCTACCTTCAAAATGCTGACAGTCTAGTCAGGGAGTTAGGTGTGTGATAGAATGCATTCTTCTTGCTATCTCCCCTTAACTTTAGCTGTTTGTACAGAAAATATGTTCTTTGCCCCCATAGATTCTCCATGCCTGCCAAGAGCCTTTGGTCATGTCAGGCCAGTGCCCAGCTCTTTGGTCATCCAGATACATGAAAAGGGCAGAGGGTGAAACTGTGGGGCTTGACAGGAAAGGAGAATGCCCTGAGTTACAGGAACTAAACAGATGTATTTGATTAAATGTTGGGAGAGAATAGAGGAGAGAGTGGGCATGAAGTAAAGCTAAGATGGTGAAGAGTTTCGTTTGTGTTTGTGGTGGGTGGTGCAGAGAATTTTAAAAGGGGCTTCAGAGAAGCCAGAGAGAGAGGCTATGAGAGAAATGTGGAGGAGAAAGAAACGGAATTGAGAAGTGGTGCCCTTTCTTATAGGTTAGATTCCCTTTTAACGCTGTTAGAAGAGCACAAGTAAAGTGTGGAGTTCCATTTTAGTTTTTTTGTTTTTCTTTTTTTTTGTTTTTGGTTGCTGGACTCTGATTTTATATATTTGATTGGGCCATGTAGTACCCTGGCTTTGCTTAGGGTTATATCCAAAATTTCATTTATGTGGGGCAAGGAACTGGCAGAAATAGACCTTCAGTATAAAAACAAAAGGTGAATGTCTTTTGCAGGTCAGTAATAATGCAAGGGTAGGATGAGGTGGGAAGATTTGTGTTGTGTGTGTGTTTCTGTGTGTGGGCACGACTCTCACCCTTTCTCTACTGTTCTGTTGCCAAAGTCTCTAAATTAGTCTTCCTGCCTTCAGTTACCTTCAAAAAACAAATCCAGTTATGATTTTTTTTCCTGCTTAAACTCTCTGTTGCCCACAGGATGTGGCAAACCTCTGAGTAGAACCAACAAACCCTTCAATTTCATGCCCAATCAACATAGTAAGCGCAATTTCTGACCATTCCTTTAATAAGCACACAGGTTGCAATTCCTTTGAACATCTTACTGCCCCCTAACTTTCCTCACCGCAATTTTTACTCTTGAACCCTTGTCCCTGATAATGCTGTGAAGCTTCTAGAATGATCATTGGTTTTAGAATTGAGGATCATACTTCTTTGCTCTTGTCTTGCTGTCTGGTTTTATAATGACAAATCAGGCATGCCAGACTGTGGGTTTAACTTTATCCTGACCTAGATTAATTTCCTGGACACTGTAACTAGCTGTACCATTACGCTAAGAAACCTCCCTGTCCAAGGAAACTTGGTGGGTGTAATAAGCTTTTACTGAGTATCGTTTGGAGAATAAAGTGTGGGCTTTATATTTTCCCAGAATTTTAAAAGCTATTTGGGAATGCTGACACATTGCAGTCCAGCCCTCTTGTGGCAGTAGTATCCTCCCAGAATCCCTTCCTTCTCTGTGTTAGTGGTTGTGTAAGGAAGTGCCTGGGCAGGTGACATTGGTTCTAGGGTGTATGGCTTTCCTGCATTTCTTCTTCTTAAGACTGTTATTTTTTTTTTCCAGACACGAAAAAGGATCAGCTAGCCCAGTGCTTGGCATCTATAGATGCTGCTATGTTATGCATATGTTGTCCATTTAGGGTCACTGGAAGAGTGGCAGCACCTCTTCCTATGAGAGGGAAGGTCATTTCTTTTTTTTTTTTTTCAAATCTGAACAAGTTTTTATTTTTATTTTATTTATTTATTTTTTTTAATTTTAATTATTATACTTTAAGTTTTAGGGTACATGTGCACAATGTGCAGGTTAGTTACATATGTATACATGTGCCATGTTGGTGTGCTGCACCCACTAACTCGTCATTTAGCATTAGGTATATCTCCCAATGCTATCCCTCCCCCCTCCCCCCACCCCACAACGGTCCCCAGAGTGTGATGTTCCCCTTCCTGTGTCCATGTGTTCTCATTGTTCAATTCCCACCTATGAGTGAGAATATGTGGTGTTTGGTTTTTTGTTCTTGCAATAGTTTACTGAGAATGATGATTTCCGATTTCATCCATGTCCCTACAAAGGACATGAACTCATCATTTTTTATGGCTGCATAGTATTCCATGGTGTATATGTGCCACATTTTCTTAATCCAGTCTATCATTGTTGGACATTTGGGTTGGTTCCAAGTCTTTGCTATTGTGAATAGTGCCGCTATAAACATACGTGTGCATGTGTCTTTATAGCAGCATGATTTATAGTCCTTTGGGTTTATAGCCAGTAATGGGATGGCTGGGTCAAATGGTATTTCTAGTTCTAGATCTCTGAGGAATCACCACACTGACTTCCACAGTGGTTGAACTAGTTTACAGTCCCACCAACAGTGTAAAAGTGTTCCTATTTCTCCACATCCTCTCCAGCACCTGTTGTTTCCTGACTTTTTAATGATTGCCATTCTAAGTGGTGTGAGATGGTATCTCATTGTGGTTTTGATTTGCATTGCTCTGATGGCCAGTGATGGTGAGCATTTTTTCATGTGTTTTTTGGCTGCATAAATGTCTTCTTTTGAGAAGTGTCTGTTCATGTCCTTCACCCACTTTTTGATGGGGTTGTTTGTTTTTTTCTTGTAAATTTGTTTGAGTTCATTGTAGATTCTGGATATTAGCCCTTTGTCAGATGAGTAGGTTGCGAAAATTTTCTCCCATTTTGTAGGTTGCCTGTTCACTCTGATGGTAGTTTTTTTTGCTGTGCAGAAGCTCTTTAGTTTAATGAGATCCCATTTGTCAATTTTGTCTTTTGTTGGCATTGCTTTTGGTGTTTTAGACATGAAGTCCTTGCCCATGCGTATGTCCTGAATGGTAATGCCTAGGTTTTCTTCTAGGGTTTTTATGGTTTTAGGTCTAACGTTTAAGTCTTTAATCCATCTTGAATTGATTTTTGTATAAGGTGTAAGGAAGGGATCCAGTTTCAGCTTTCTACATATGGCTAGCCAGTTTTCCCAGCACCATTTATTAAATAGGGAATCCTTTCCCCATTGCTTGTTTTTCTCAGGTTTGTCAAAGATCAGATAGTTGTAGATATGCGGCATTATTTCTGAGGGCTTTGTTCTGTTCCATTGATCTATATCTCTGTTTTGGTACCAGTACCATGCTGTTTTGGTTACTGTAGCCTTGTAGTATAGTTTGAAGTCAGGTAGTGTGATGCCTCCAGCTTTGTTCTTTTGGCTTAGGATTGACTTGGCGATGCAGGCTCTTTTTTGGTTCCATATGAACTTTAAAGTAGTTTTTTCCAATTCTATGAAGAAAGTCATTGGTAGCTTGATGGGAATGGCATTGAATCTGTAAATTACCTTGGGCAGTATGGCCATTTTCACGATATTGATTCTGCCTACCCATGAGCATGGAATGTTCTTCCATTTGTTTGTATCGAGAGGGAAGGTCATTTCTTTTGAATTCTGAAAACTCTCTTAAATCTGGTCCCATCAGTGGATGGTGGTGGTGATAGCATAAATGTGACAAATGCGTTAGGGTTATAGCAACTCTCACTGGCCTTACAAATTTATTTTTACATCCTCTTGCACTTAGCTTGCAAACAGGAAGCAATTCCTTCACTTTAATAAACCAGGTGGATAGTTGCTTGCTGTGGGGCTCAGGAAGACAGTTTATATAAAACCAGAGACAGGTTTGGATTGGACACCCATCAAGCAACAGCATCATGCTTCCGGCATAGGAACTGGTTCCACTGTAGTTTTGGTTTAAAAATATTTGTTTCTTCATTATAAGGGAATTTTCTAGAGTTACATTTTTAAGTATTGGAGTTTCAGCTTGATAAGCTCATAACGAGTAACCCGTCCTTTAGATCTGTGATTCTCACTTTTGGGGGCTTGTCAGATAGTAAGACAGGTTGTAACACGTAGTAGGGCCTGTGAAGTTGTCTGTAGTAGCATAATTCTCTTTTTCAATGTAAATGAATAATAAGGCAATATGGGTACTATATTTCTGATAAAATAACTCGAAGCAATATGAGTACTAGTTGTGGGATACTTAATATTTCTAGTTCAGGTGGTGAGGTTGACTTTGTTTTTTGAGATAATGGTCTTCCAAACAATGGATATTTTTAATTATGCAGGAGAGAGGGGTGGGGGAGAGAGAGATATTATGTGAGTGAGCATGGTAGGAAGGTCATGCTCACAGATTTGTTTTTTAATTTATTTTCTCCTAATGATAATACACCATAGAAGTCTTTTTCTTTGAGTAGCATTGAGATTAAAAAGGAAAAACAGATTTTCAAGTTAAATATACCTGAGATTATATCAAAGCTGTGTCATTTACTGGCTTTCTGACCTTTGTTAGAAAAACTTCTTGAGTGTCTGTTTACATACCTATAAAATATAAGAAAAATACACTTCTTGAAGGAGAACTGTGAACTTCACATTAAATAATGTATATTTGCTATTTAGCCCCATCTTGCAACAGGCAGGTGATCAGTAAATGTTTGGTGAATGAATGAATACAACTGTAACTGAGTTGAGATGCTGCATAGGTTATAGACTGTATGTGTGAACAATATATGGCCATTTGCTGAGCATCTCTTAAGTGTCTCATACTCTGGGCTAAGCACTGGGGCTACCGATGTGTTAAGTCTCAGGCGCTGCCTCAAGGAATTCACAGTCTACTATGGAAGCCAGGCCCCCACACTAAAGGTCATAGGATCATGCAATAGGGACAATGCTGTGGGGCATAACGGGAGTTATGGGAGTGATGGGAGGCCTATGTGGGAGAGCTTCCTGAAGGGAGTGACCTTTGAGCTGTCTAAGGACAGACAACTGTGAATTACTTTCATGTATCAAACATGAAAGTGATAAAGAAAGTGGAAGCAAGGGAAGGCTCTTAGGACCCGAACACACATCCAGTTTCCTAGTTTTGGATGGAAGCTTTTTTTTTTTTTGAGACAGAGTGTCACTCTGTCACCAGGCTGGAGTGCAGTAGCTGCGATCTCGCCTCACTGCAACCTCTGCTTCCTGTGTTCAAGCAATTCTCCTGCCTTAGCCTCCCAAGTAGGTGGGATTACAGGAACCTGCCACTGTGCCTGGCTAATTTTTTGTATTTTTAGTAGACACGGGGTTTCACCATGTTGGCCAGGCTGGTCTCGAACTCCTGACTTCGTGATTCACCTGCCTCAGCTTCCCAAAGTGTTGGGATTATGGGCGTGAGCCACCTTGCCTGGCTGGAAGTTTTATGGATCAAAACATTTTCCTTTTTCATGGAGTTCCTGAATTCTCCTTACTGTCCCTCTGTCAGCACAGGAAGATCCAAGGAGGAGAGGGGAGATTGTAGGGCACACCATTGCAAAACCATGACTCCCAAGCTCTATGTTCTGGATGGCCTCATCAGGAAGGCAGTGTTGTATTGGTGGTTTTCTATGCCTGGGGAAGCCTTGCTGTTGATTTCACAGGAAGTGAAAGCAAGGAAAGGGCAGGGCAAATTGACAGTGGTGACACTCACTGCTTTAGAGGTGAGTGTGATTGGTATATCCTCATGTAGCTACATGGCATTGACAGTCAATGTGCACTATGCTCCTGCAGATCGGTGGGAGAGCATTTGAGATAGCAAGATGGCAGCCACACTGGATAATGAAGGCTCCTCCAGGCTATGTCCTGTATCCCAGTGATTCCTGCCTCTCTCCAAACTGCTCTCTCCCAACAACCCCTGGCAAGGATATATTCTCTGGGAAACCCACTTGCACCAAAAAAATACAATTATTTCTCTCAACGGAATGCAAATCACTCCTTTGCATTCCTAGGTGGGTGGGATCTCTGAGGCTTCAATTACCAAAGCTATGCAAACAGCCTCTTTTTAAGATTTCCTTAGAGTATGTGCTGCACAGGGAGAAGAAGATGCTTTGTGAAAATTGGGCATTAAAATTGCCTGGAAAATACATTTATAATTGCATATAAAACAGAAAAAGCATATGAGCTGTGTGGTTTTATTTTTAATGATCTGTTTTTTAGTAAACATTCCACAAAGATTTCAAGAAATAAAATCCCACAGCCTCATAAATGAATAAATAAAATATGAGACATAATAAAATCAGATGATATAATGCATATGAAAAATGGGACAAGAGGAATATAAATAGAAAATACATATAGTCTTGTAAAACTAACATTGTGCTCTTTTATGAAATAAATATCTCTAGAATATTATAAGCAAACAAGTTTTAAAACTTAGAAATGTAGTCTATTATTTTATCTTAGGTTTCATGTCTAAACATTAACATATTTATATTTCTTTTTGTTTTTATTAATCCAACGAAGCAGCCTTCAGCTAATTCCCACAGCCTAAATGTAGTCTACAGATGCTATCTTTTCATAAAGAAAAAATAAATTTATATTTCATGATGTGGCTATATTATTTTCAATGAGAGGAGTTTTATTGTATTGGATTTTTTTTATTCCTGTGTAGCACAACAGTCTCAAAATCGATAAAACAGCAGAACAAATAATGAATAATATGTAGAAAAGTAGGTCACTTGGCATTAATTCATAGAGAAAATAGGTCTGCTCAAACACAGGTCTGAGAGGCGTAATTAGTGGTAGTCACTGTGTGAATGCTGGAAGGAGCTGTGACTGATTGCTGTCTTCCTTCTCTTTCCTCCTGCACTTCCTGGACTCTTGTGTCAGCAAACACTGAAAAAGCAAATAAAAGAGTTGTTTCAGCGGTTCTGAGAGACAAGGCCAAATGAAGGTCTGGGGTTAATGGTGACTGAATTTCTGAGTCCCCTCAGACGATGACAAGTACAGCAACAAAGTGTACTTGGAAGCCAGCTCCCTTCCCTGGAGCAGCTTCACTTGGGGAAATGCAATCTAAAATATAAAAATGGGAGGGCCAATCCAACAATCATGGCTTCCACGTTTGTTGGTGACATTTATATACAGTAGCCCCTCCTAATCTGAGGGGGATATAGTCCAAGGCCTCCCCCACTTTCAAGACTCCCTAGTGGATTCCAGGATCCATCCCAGTGGATGCCTGAAACCGTAGAGAGGACCAAACCATATATATGTCACACACACACACACACACACACACACGCATGCGTGCACACACGATGCTTTCCTGGTCTGGTAACCGAGACAGCTACTAAGTGACTAACAGCTGGAGTGTTTACAGTGAATACGCTGGACAAAGGGACTGAGTAGGATGGCATGAGATCTCATCATGTGACTCAGAACAGCACACAATTTAAAGCTTATGAATTGTTTATTTCTTGGATGTTCCATTTAATATTTTCCGACTGGTTGGCCTCAGGTAACTGAAACCACACAAAGGAACACTTTAGAGAAGGGAGCCTCCTGTATCTCAGTAACTGCTACTTGTGGGTCTCATTAGAATACTTCTCCATAAGCTTGCCTGTGGCCTTGAGAGAATCATGCTGGCCATTTATGATAGTGGTGGTGAAGGATTTTTATTTATGGAATTCCTGATATCTAAGTCAGCATATCTAGGACAGAGGTAGCAAACTTGTAGTTCTAAGATATATTTTGTTTAGGTTGCATAATGTTTTTAAAGTTCTTGAATTATCCTTCAATATTTAAAAACCAGGAGATTTCATGTTTAAAAAATCCCCCCAATTTCTGGATTTTCTTAACATCAGAAAATCTGGCAGCGGGCCCATTTTTTTCCAGCTAGAGCTAAGCAGCAATAGTACTTGTTATTTGTTGTTGTTGTTCTGAGACGGAGTTTCGCTCTTGTCACCCAGGCTGGAGTGCATTGGCACGATCTCTGCTCACTGCCACCTCTGCCTCCTGGGTTCAAGCAATTCTTCTGTCTCAGCCTCCCGAATAACTGGGATTATGGGCACCCACTACCACGCCTGGCTAATTTTTATATTTTTTAGTAGAGACAGGGTTCACCATGTTGGCCAGGCTGGTCCTGAACTTCTGACCTAAGGTGATCCACCTGCCTCGGCCTCCCAAAGTGCTGGGATTACAGGCATGAGCCACTGTGCCTGGCGCAATAGTACTTGTTAAATCCCTACCCAGGCGTGTGGTTTCTAGCTTGCTAGAATCTGCCCTGCTCCCTGATATATGACTTCCTACCTGTTTCTTTCCTTTATGTTGTCTACTTTTGTGCTTTTGGACCAATGAGCATCAAAGTGGCTGCATGCTAGAATCACCTGGAGAACTTTTGGGCCTCAGCTGCACTCACCCCCATTACACTTGATTAAATTGGTCTGGAATGGGGTATTTTAAATAGCATCTATGGTGATTTTAATGTTCAGCCAAAACTGAGAAACTATGGCCCAGGGAGTATAGACAGCAGGCACTGGTCATTTTCTCATGAGTTTCCCAGTTGAGCCATTAGCTTGACTTTGTGATCTTCATTAAGGAAATTTAAGTTTCTTTGTTCTCCTGAGGAGAATTGATCCAATGTTTTCTTCCTTTAAATTTCATTGCACTTGGGAATTCATTGGGGCTCATGAAATTCACAGATTGTGTTGGGGGCAGAAGATGAATCAAGGATCTTGCCTTTCAAGAATTTACAAATGCTGAGGATCACAGTTTTAATGTTCGGATTTTCTCCTCTTCTAAAACACAATGTGGAGAGTTGTAGTTTACTACCCTTGAGACCTCTGTCTCTCTCTTTCTCTCTGGTGCTGTGCAAGGTATGGATTTTTTGGCTGAGCAGAAGGGAATGCATCTGTAGAATATGTCACCAGGTCCACCTTTTTAATGCCCATAAAAAGACAGGATGACAATTTAAAGCCTCATCTGTCACAAGCGTTTTCAATCTTGCCATGATTTATGAAATACTTGTAAATTGCAATCACGCCAGCCCATAACATCCTGGCAGCTGCTTCAAACGCAAAACACTCACCCAAAAATATGGCCTATAGGTGGGATAAGAGTTTCAGAAAGGGAGTGTCGTTTAATAGGCAGGTGCTATTATCATGAGCTTACAAGGGAAAGTTTTTTTTAGTAAGAAGTGTTTCTTTTCCACCCACAGGACTGGTTCCCTGCACAAAGCATGGTGAGGGAGAGTTCTGGCTTGTAGTTTTCTGTAGATCCTACGAGTGAGCTAGAGTTCCAGAAGGATGTATTAGAAAAGGCAAGAGGAGAATTGAAGTTCTCATTAGAAATGCACTATCCAAGGTTCTGTTCGCTGTGCTCTACACTTCGCTTGCAGACATCTGTTCCAGTAGCCCTGCGCGAGAAGACAGAAAGCTTTGCACAAGTCAGGATGGGTCAGTTTGACATGTGTGTAATGGATTGACAGGTGTTTAGGATGATAAAATAGTAAAAATGTATGTGTGTGTGTGAGAGAGAGAGAGAGAGCGCGAGAGTGCACTAGAGAACGGCTAGGGTTGTGTCCAGTTGATTCTTGTACCCAAACTTTCATGTTAAAACACAGTGACTTCTTTAATAAACCTTGTTGACAGAGAGCCATACTCTTGGACTCTGAGAAGAAACTTAACATTTAAGATTCCTAAAGTGCACTTTGGACATGGATTTGCTATCATCTTAGATGTGATCAGATGTACAGAATTTACCTCAGCTGTATTTACAATGGAGTGATCTGTTGTAAGGGGCAGGTGTGTGTGTGTGTGTGTGTGTGTGTGTAAAGACCAAAGATCCAGAATTTTAAGACAAGATGTTGCTGCTTATAAGACCTGAATTACAGAAAGAAAGGGGGGAATGCATGAACCAGGGGCCAGGAACTGCCTTGGCCCAGTTTTTTAACACATCAAAATGACAGGTTTTCTTTTACACTCAATCAGCCCTTCAAGCTCGGCCTTGTGGTCAGCTGGGGAGAAGGAGCCTCATGGCACTGAGGTAGGAAAAAGCAGACAAAAAGACACTGAACAGGGGAAGAGAAGGCAAACTTATCATAAGTTGCCAGACTTCCAAAAATCTATTTGAAAGGGGCATATTTAAAAGGAGTACTGATAATATATATTTGAAAGAATGCCAAATATACATTTGAAAAGAGGTCGGATATACATTTGAAAACAAAGGGAGGCACAGCATTTGTTCTGGAGAACAAAAAGGATTATGACATTGAAATTCTATAAAGGGGTCATGATTGTACAAGGAGTAAAATCTGAAAGATATTTTTGGTTAGTTGCCTTTTTAACAAGATACGACGTTCTCTGCATTATGGAAGACCTGATTTCTTCTCATATTCTGTCTTAATCATCTTGGTATTCCCCTTCATGTAGTCTGACCCAGAGTAAGTGCTCAAAGAATACATTTTGATAAATGATGTTTCACTCATGAGCAGAAAGAAGTTAGACTTAATCAAGAGAGCACTTAATTATTTGATGGAAACCACTGTGGGAGAGCAATTTTGTTTTATCCTCTGACAATGTTGAACTTTATCTGAGCCCTGTGTTTCCAGAAAGCACTGACAGTGAAGATATCCCATCATATGTTTGTGTCCTGAAAATGGCTGTTGTCAAAGAAAAATTGCACTGGATGAAATTAAATAGGCAAGGAAGGCTTTATTCAAGACTATTGCAGCAGGGGTCAAGACTATTGCAATAGGGGAGAGAGATTGAGCTCAACTCTGAATATAACAGAAACAGCTGGGAATCCATAGCCAACAGGCAGGGCGAGAAAGTCCGTGGATGGAAAATTACTAAGAGGAGCTTGATTAGGTATGAAGAGTGGGGAATTCTTGTTGAACTGGTTTGGCAGGATTTTTGCTAGGTTGGGCTCAGCAGGCCAAATTTCAGGCGTAGTTGAGAAGAGGGTTCAGAGGAGCCTGACTAAAGTTTGGTTGACGACGGAGTCCTTGTCACGGCAAAGAATCATCCTGCCCTTGTCTATTCTTGGGTAAAACCCACCCCAGCCTTCCTCATGGCTCCTGTAAGACTGGCAAATGCTGAACTTGCTTATCTGCCTCCATGAAGCCCTACATTCCTTTCATTGTCTGAGATCTTCCTCATTAATAAGTATTCTCCTTATCCCAACAACCTGAATAAAGTCATCTCCTTGGCTGACTGGTGCAATTTGTCTTTCACAGTTTTGGTGCTGTGTTTCGGGCAGGAGCAGAATCCACACCTTTGGAACCCTGTTCACTCCACCCAGGTAACAAGGCTTCTTGGAGCACTTTGTGCTGTTTCTGACTGGTGTTTGGGTACTCCATAGTGAGTCAGACTCTACCTTCCCCAGAATGAATCCTAAATGATAGCTTTTGTGTATAAAGCTGATGTTTGAGATTTCCAGAGGGTCCCTGGAAAATCACAAAGAATTTGTTTTTTCACCTTGTAAAAAGAGAGGCACTAGAAATAATTAGGTTTATGTGATATGCTACTATTGACGAATTGCTTGGGAATAGTTGTCAAATCAGAAGAGGGGCTTTGCCTTCTCTAGGTTAAGTTTGTAAGAGTAAAATATTAACACAAATAGTTTGGAAATTATATGCTCTCAGAAAAGTTTCTAGAGAACTGTCAATGCCCTTGCTGTCCATGATGTTTCTATTTATTAATATCTGAGTCCTGATACTGCTTTGCTTGATAATAGACAACAACAGTATAGTATTATCATTCATAGATTCAGTTACTTTTTAAATGTTAACTTGGGTACAACTTTACTGCTTTAATTTGAATCTAACATCTTCCAGGCCAGCAGGTTTCAACTGGGAATTTACATCACTTATCCCTGCAGTTTTATAAAAATACAGAGGTTTACCACATACTCAAGACTTGCTGAATCTCTTTACTTGATACTCTTGATATAGCCTTGGTATAGTCTTAGGTGTGCTTTTCATATTTATGGTATGTCATGTCTCTGAATTATTATATGTCAAGATTTTTTTCTCTGTAAAGATTATGTTAAATCTATTTCTTTTTTTTTTTTTTTTTGAGAAGGAGTCTTGCTTTGTCACCCAGGCTGTAGTGCAGTGGTGTGATCTCGGCTCACTGCAACCTCCGACTCCTGGGTTCAAGCAATTCTCCTGCCTCAGCCTCCTGAGTAGCTGGGATTACAGGCACGTGCTACCGTGCCTTGATAATTTTTGTATATTTAGTAGATACGAGGTTTCTCCATATTGGTCAGGCTGGCCTCAAACTCTTGACTTTGTGATCTGCCTTCCTTGGCCTCCCAAGTGCTGGGATTACAGGCATGAGCCACTGCACCCGGCCATGTTAATCTATTTTTATAAATTAGATGTAATATCCACTTTTCCCTGAAAATTAGGTTAAACATTATGCTTATAGATTTTATTTTATTTTTTGAGACAGAGTCTTGCTCTGTTGCCCAGGCTGGAGTGTAGTGGCGTGATCTCGGCTCACTGCAACCTCTGCTTCCCAGGTTCAAGTGATTCTCCTGCCTCAGGCTCCTGAGTGTCTGGGACTACAAATGCATAGCCCGGCTAATTTTTGTATTTTAGTAGAGATGGAGTTTCACCATGTTGGCCAGGCTGGTCTTAAACTCCTGGCCTCAGCTCGCCTCAAAAGTGCTGGGATTATAGGCGTGAAGCACCGCGGCTGGCCTAAAACATTTTTTAGATTGACTTTGTTTTCTTTTTTCCATGCCTCAGAAGTAACTTACTCCACAGAAGTAACCATGCCACAGAAGTAATTTTTAATTCTTTCATTTTACTTCAATATCTGGCTACAATTCTGAAAACTGACATTTCCAATTTTCCTCCTTCCTGTCTGTCTGACTCAGCATCACTGAGAACTAAAACCTGACTGCCCAGATCCCTGTTGGGAACTGTTGTCTTGCAGAGGGCCCTTTCCCATACTCTCTGAGGAAGCCCTGCCAGTTGAAACCTGTCAGCTTGAAGAACTCACCACAGCAGCCAACCACGCATGTATTACATTTCTCCATGGACAAGCTGCTGACTGGGTCACTAAGGAAGCCTAGTGAAGTGATTGGGTCATGTATGCCCTTTTATGAGGGGTAACTAAAACTGGTGACTAAATAATGTCACCAAAAGCACTGACATCCTAGCTCGAGAGCTTCACAAACCTCAACTAGCTAGTGTTGCTGCAGAACTGAAAGACCTTCCTCCACCAATCTCTTAGAATCCACCAGAGTGGTTATTCTCAGAGTTAAACTCTTCCTGGCTCTTTGCTTTACTACAACTTTTTATATACTTTTTTTTTCATGTTAGGGATCTCTCTTTTAAGATGTCTAATCTCCAGGAGCTGAAAACAACTGACCTTTGATGCCACCTCTCAACAGATGGCTCAGCTGGTTTTATAGGAACAACATCCGTAGGAAGCCTCAAGAGACTATTTCTTAGGCCCTATTTCACCTCGTTCTGGAGGTTATAATTGCCTATGAGTTGTTCAGCGATTAATTATATTCTTTTTGATATTTAATATTTGTTTATGATGAGGATGGATATTAAATGAAAATAAATGAATATAGACATTCCGATTAGGGGAAAAGAATGCAGATTAAGGCTGCATCCCAAATATATATGTATAATGTCATCCAAATATCACTGTGAAATTACATTACTCTCTCTGATGAGACAGAATAATTTTGTTTCCCTGAAATCACAAGATCACTTAAACTACAAGTATTCATACATATATACAATAGGTATATATGTGTATACTAAGTAAGTGTCAAATGACAACTACATTAAGCACTGTGCTTGGTGTTAGTGCGCAACCCGATGGACAGGTTTAATTTCTAGTGGTGAAGACAGATGATAAGCAAGTGATTAGATGGTAAATAGGAGAATTACAAAGGATGATTTTCAGAAGATAAAACCAGGATGATGTGGTGTGATGAAGAATAAGAGGAGTAGTTAGGATGGTCATGGAAGTCTTTGTGGGGAGGTGACACAGGCTGAGGCCAGAAGGTTGCCCATGAGCCAGCCACGCATGCTAAAGGGAGCCCATGAGGCAGTCACGCATGGTATAGGGGGAGGAGCATTTCTACCTCTTCCTGACCTCTATGCGGCATGCCTGCTGGATTAAACAATGCTTTCCATTGCTTAGCAAGCATTTTTTGTCTGATGTGGCTAGCAGGCTACTCTGAAGTGTACATTTACCTGCCCAAATCTATTTATACTGTTTTAACCCATATCTGTTTATAATGGTTGTGTTATTATAAGTATGCAAACTGATGAAATATGACTTTGGAAAAGGGTCATTTCTGTGAAAATTAAGTTTATTTTAAAAGATTTTTTTTTTTTTTTGGAAACAGGGTCTCACTTTGTTGCCCAGGCTGGAGTGCAGTGACACAAACACAGCTCACTGCAGCCTTCCCCTCTGGGCTCAAGTGGAGCCCCCTGAGTAGCTGGGACTACAGGTGCATGCCACCACACCTGGCTAATTTTTTATATTTTTTATAGAGATGGGGTTTTACCACATTGCCCAGGCTGGTCTCAGACTCCTGAGCTTAAGCAGTCCAACTGCTTTGGCCTCCCAAAGTTCTGGGATTACAGGTGTGAGTCACTGATAAAAATTAGCTTTAATGCTATGGAAAAAATTTTTGAAAGTCAACTTGCTAAATATTTTCCATCAGACTAGGTGTAGGTAAGACAATTGCCAGAGTTGGAATAAAATTATAAAAGTATAGGAGGATTTTGAACTTAGATTGCTTGATAAGGGTCTCTATGTTTTCTCCCCAGTTAAAGAAATTGAAACTGGAAATGTTTATTGTACATGAAGTGCAGTACCTAAAGATAGACAATGCAAAACTGTATAAAAAGCCCCCTACAGCCCCAAAAGTGAGTGTTGGCCCTTAACAAGTGACTGGTAGAAGAGTATACATTCATGTTTTAGGTTTAAAGAAAATGTGTAATCTATATGCTTATGTGTTTTTTTTTTTTTTATGTTTTACCACTTTAACTTTTTTCTTTAACAAAACCCGTGACCCAATTAGGTCAAATAAAGAAGATTTCTATTATATTATTTTCCTCACAAAAATAAGATCATACTATTCATATTGTTTTGCAAACTTTTTCCTATTTACTATACTCTGAACATCTCCCTGTGACAATAAATATGTCTATAATATAGTTTTGGATGCTATTTCATTTCATTATGTGACTGCACCATAATTTTTTTTGCTATTTGTCACGGTCAGATACTTATACGGTTTGAAGTTGTCACTCCAGTGATCATCCTTATATACACATAATTGCACACATCTTTAATAATTTTCTTAGGATAAATTCCTAGAGGGCAAATTCCTGTGTTGAAGGTAGGCACATTTTTAAGGCCTTTGATATTTATGACCAAATTATCCTCCGGTAAGGTGAATTGTCACATGTTTTTTTGCAGTGAATATTTCCAAAATTCTCTGAATGTTTCTGAGACAATTTGATAATCAGACAACAGAGTATGCTGTTAAAGATTATGTGCAAAGAGAGGGCTACTGAATTCAGGCCACTGGAAGGACAAAATGAAACAATAAAACAGCATAGCCTCTAATACATACACAGTAAAGTCACCGTCATCTGGTGAAAAGCTTGTTTTTGCCAGTTAAAGCATTTATTTTGAGTGAAAAATAAAAAGGAATAGAATCTCTGAGCCATTTTGTCATAGTGTTCTGTTACTCTTTCTTGTGAGAGTATTTTTTGGCCACCTGCACCTTTAAATTTAAAGGCTGCCCATCAGAGAATGGGCAGCAACCTTGCTTGAAGGAGCAGTCTTCTTTGTCAGCACACCCTGGCTCTCTTTTTGATGATGTCTGTATACGATTTGTAACTTTCTTTTCTTTAATTTACTATATAGTCACTTTAAATGCCATTCTTTGAAAAGTCTGTTAGAGAAAAATAATTGCATTAGTTACAAACACCTAGACACAGCACAAGCCCAGAATGATACAGCAGTCAGATTTCACACCTTTCCCTTACATGGCTGTCCCTGGATGTCTTTTGAGCTGATAATTAGGTTTCCAGGGCTTTCTTTCTCATTAATGGCCCTGGTACTGTCAAAACCCCCATTGAGAGTGAGATTTATTTAAGGTAGAAATTAAATTCCAATATATAGAGAAGAGCCAGGAATTCCCACCACATCATCCAGTGATAATGGCATCTTTTGCAACTCTGTGCCCTGAAACGATTCAATAAGAACCTCTTTATTGTTCCAAACTCAACTAATGACTTTCAGATTTAAAATTCTCTATGTCAGTTGTAATTAAGTTATTATTTACTTACTCCATAGCTTTGGATATCAATGCTGGGCCATTTTCTGGAGCAGAATCTCTTAAGCACTGTGGAAAGGGAGGATCCTGCCACTTCTGAGGACACGCTCCTCTAGTGTCGGGAAGAGGACCCAGAGATGGAGTCCTGAGCTTAATGGGCTGTAGGCAAGTGGAGAGGGGGGCATTAGGTTCTGTGGAAGCACATAGGAGTGACCTAATTTCAGGGCATCAGAGTAGGCTCTACAGAGGAGGTGACCCTTGTCCCCAGCCATGAAAAATGAGTAAGAATGATCTAGGCAGAGAATGTGGGCAGAAAGAGCCTGAGAGAGAGAGGAGGGCTGGGTGTTTTGGAGGAACTGCCGTAGGGATGACCAGGGAGAAGGGTTGTTTAAGGAGACAAAGCAAGTGGCTATTTGTGAAATGATCTGAGGAGATCACACAGGATTCTCTCTCCAGGATTCTCTTTTGCCATTACCAGCTCCACCATCAACTGCCATTAGCTTCATCAAATAGTCACTTTAGAAATGGTAAAGTCTTTCTTGTTTTCAAGGATCCTTGTGAAATGGAGAGCAATACTGGGAGGAATGAAGGAGAAGAGAAGTATTGTTGAATTTCCCGTGGGGACCCAAATTCTGTTGTAGTTGCTATACACATACAATCCCATTTAATTCTCACAACAACTAATTCTAGTCTTGCATATCACCATCATTTATTGGATAAGGAAACAGAAGCTTATTTGCTGAGCCATTGTCAGAGGTCATATGCCTGGCAAATCATCTAAGGACAGCACTTTCAAATTTTACAGCAAAGGCATTAACAGGGATGAGAGACTACCTTGATATGTGGGGTATGGGTAGAAAGTAGGGTCTTGGAGATTGGCTAATGACAGTGCTGGTGGAAATGGAGTATCAGGTAAAGAGGAGAGAAGTAGAAGAAAGCCAAAAGAACTTCTCACAAATTTCCCAAGTGCATTTGCTCATCTACCTCTTATTCATTTATAAACATTGATTGAACATCTTCTATGAGACAGGTGATGAGCCAGGTGTTGGAAAGACAAGGGCAAGCTGTGGCAGGATTGTTACTCTTGGAGAATTCAGTCTTGTGAAGATAGGAAGAGAAGTGCCTTACAATTCACTGTGGAAATGCTAAAAAGGAGGTTCACCAACTCCTTTCATGTTTATGGAAGTCATAACTACTTGAAAGAGTCAGGAAATAACACTGAGATGGGTCTCAAAGAATTATGAGATTTTTTTGCGGGGAGGGGAAACAGGGAAAGGCACTCGAGGCAGAAGTGGCAAGGGTGAAGGCATCCATTTGCAAAGGGAAACATTGTATATGCAGAATGGTGCATTCAGTGTGACCAAGAGGGAGCAGGGAAATGGAATAGGAAATAAAACTGGGGATCAAGGCTGGGGCCAGGTTGTGAAGGGCTTCAGGAGTCACTCCAAGGAGTGAACTTGATCCTGTAAGGTTTTTAAGAAGTGAGTGAGAATGATAGTAACCCTAGTAGCAGTTTGGAGGACATATCTAAGGAGGGAAGAGGCCGTTGCCATGGCCATGGAGTGCAGTTGAGGGTATGAGTATGCAATTTTAAATAATCCTTTGTATTTCTTTAGATTTCTAAAAATCATAAAAGCAGTTCATGCTCATTATAGAACATTCAAATGAATACGTGGACATGCACATAATATAAAAAGGGGAAAGTTCACCTCTTCCATAAAAATAACCTCAGCTTACTGATATAAACCCTTTCCAGACAGTTTGCTCTTCCTACACACACACACACACACACACACAAACACACACACACTCATACATGCATATCCCCACACCCACTTATTTGTGCAAGCTGGACGTTGATCCTATCTTCCTAGGGCTCACAGGTGTCTACTGAGCTCTCAGCCATATGAGTCTGATGATCAGGACAGTGACGTGGGATGGAGATATGGATCTTGGAGCCATCCCTATTTAAAATATAGAAAGTAAATGTGATACACAGGGGGAATTCATAGTGTGGGAAGGGCGGAGGGCCAAAGATAGAGAATTGAGAAATACTACATTTAAGGGGTTGGCAAGGAAAGATAGGAGCATAGAGAAAGAGAGAGACTGGAGAGTAGGAGGAACATCAGGAAGTATGATATTATCAATGTTCAAAGAAAAGGAGTTTTAAAGAGGGCGCATGTGCTCATTAGTGTTAACTGCTGCTGAGAGGTCAAGCCAGTGAAGGACTAAAGACTGTCCATTGGATTTCACAACAAAGAATTTCTGAACTCTGTCTTAATTTTAGCCCTCACCATCAGTAGCCTGGATGTCTACAGTAGCCTCTTAGCTGGGCTGCTGGCCTCTGATTGATTCTTCACATTGCTGCCAAAATGACCTTTCTAAAGTGAAACCCTGTCAGTCCTCTTCTAAAAATACCACGATAGTCTCCCAGTGCTACAAGATGAGGCCTAAACCTCTTTAGAATGGCACGAACATCTTAGTTCTCATCTTCTCCACTCTCCACTACTTCCAACACACTTTAAGCTTCAGTAGTGCTGAATAGTTTATACTTCTCTGAAAACATTGTGAGTTTTCATTCCTCTGTCTTCACAATATTATGTCTGCTAGGAATGCCCTTCCTCCTTTATCTGCCTAGCAAACTCCTGTTCCGTTTTCGAAACCCGACTCAGACATCACCTCCTCTGGGAAGCTATCTTTAACTCTCCTAGCCTGACCGTGTCCTCCAACTTTCCTTCCTTTTGTTGCATATTTCACACAGTATTATGAATTTTGGCTATATTTCTGTCTCATTTACTGAATTGTAAGTTCCCTGAAGGCAAGATATGTATCTTTTTAAAACTTTTACTTTAGGTTCAGAGGTACATGTGTAGATTTGTTTTATAGGTAAACTCATGTTACAGGGGTTTGTTGTACAGATTATCTTGTCACCTAGGTACTAAGCCTAGTACCCAATAGTTATTTTTTCTGATTCTCTCCCTCCTCCCACCCTCCACCATCTAGAAGACCCCAGTGTCTGTTGTTCCCTTCTGCGTGTCCACGCATTGTCATTCAGCTCCCACTTATAAGCAAGAACATGTGGTATTTGGTTTTCTGTTCCTGTGTTAGTTTGTTAAGGATGATGCCCTCCAGCTCCATCCATGTTCCTGCAAAGGACATAATCTCATTTTTTTATGGGTATGTAGTATTTCATCATGTATATGTACCACATTTTCTTTATCCAATTTGTCATCGATGGGCGTTCAGATTGATTTCTTGTCTTTTTGTGTGCGTGTGTGAATAGTGTTGCAATGAACATACGTGTGCATGTGTCTTCATGGTAGAAAGATTTATATTCCTTTGGGTATATACATAGTAATGAGATTGCTGGGTCGAATGAACCTCTTTCTTATACCATATACAAAAACCAACTCAAGATCGATAAAAGATTTAAATGTAAAACCTAAAACTATAAAAACCCTGGAAGACAACCTAGGCAGTGCCATTCTGGATACAGGAACTGGAAAGGATTTCATAACAAAGATGTCAAAAGCAATCACAACAAAAGCAAAAATTGACAAATGGGATCTAATTAAACTTAAGAGCTTCTACACAGCAAAAGAAACTATCAACAGAGTGAACAGACAACCTACAGAATGGGAGAAAATATTTGCAAACTATGCATCAGACAAATGTTTAATATCCAGCATCTATAAAGAACTTTAACAAATTTACAACAAAAAAACAAAAAAAACCTATTAAAAAGTGGGCAAAAGACATGAACAGACATTTTTCAAAAGAAATATACATGTGGTCAAAAAGCATTTGAAGAAAATCTCAATATCAATGATCATTAGAGAAATGCAAATCAAAAATACAATGAGATACCATCTCACACCAGTGGGAATGGCTACTATGGAAAAGTAAAAAACTAATAGATGCTGGCAAGGTGGTGGAGAAAAGGGAACACTTACACACTGTTGGTGAGAGTGTAGATTTGTTCAACCATTGTGGAAAGCAGTTTGGCGATTCCTAAAAGAGCTAAAAAAGGGAAATGTATCTTATTCTTGTCTGTGTCTTCAACAGTTGGCATAGTACTTGGTGCATAGCACATTGCTCGAGAATTGTTTTGAGGGAATTTATCCGCAAACAATTATTAGAGAGTATATTTTATTTATTTTTTTAGAAACAGGGTCTGTCTGTCTCCCAGGCTACAATGCAGTGGTGAAATCATGGCTCACTGCTGCCTTGAACTCCTGGGCTCAAGTGATCCTCCTACCTCAGCCTCCTGAGTAGCTGGGACTGCTGGTGTGTACCACCACACCTGGTTAAATTTTAAAATTTTGTAGAGGCAGGGTCTTGCTATGTTGACAAGGCTGGTCTTGAACTCCTGGCCTCAAGTGATCCTTCTGCCTTGGCTTCCTAAAGTGCTGGGATTAGAGGCATGAACCACCATGCCTGGCCAGTATCTTTAAAAGTAGAGTTATTTATTTTTATGATTTTTCAGATGAGGAATTTGAGACCAAGATTTATAATTCATACAAAATAAAAACTAGAGGGAAGCTTAAAGATCATTTAGTTGAGACCTGTCATTTTGCAAATTAATAAACTCAAGTTCAGAGGGCGACTTGTCCCAGATCAGTCAGGGAGCCGGAGACCTAGTTGCAGATCAGAATCCAGTCTTCTGGTTCTCACTAGGGTGCTTTTCAAACAGCCACTTGCCTGGTTGTCAGGTGGCATGGCCACCAGTTATATCCCTTTTCTTCTGAAAAGCCAGGCTGACAGGGTTGATAAATTAGTAGTTGATTCTGATACTGATGGAAAACAGGTTCTGTAAGCTTATTTTTATTATGATATGGAGGAGCTGTAGTTCGTTGGGAAACAAATCCCTTCAATAACTTGGCTGGGAAAAGGGCCTTTTTGCCTTTTCTCCCATTCCTCTTCCTGCTGTGTGGAATGCTTTTGTAATGGTTGGAACTCTGCCAAACATCTTGGACTATGAGGTAACCTTGAAAACTGAAGCCATTTGCCAAGTTTTTGGAACAGAGTTTAGCCTACATCTCTGATGTCACTGGGAAGAGTCGATACAAAATCTGCACTGTTTCCATCTGGACTTCTTTTGTTTGAGAGTGTCATATAATAAATTTTCGATTTGCTTGAGCAACTATTATTTGGCTTTTATTTTTCCATGCAATTGCCTCTATCCTAACAGAAACATTCGTACTTTTATTTTTATTTTCTCAGAGCAGTCTCAACAATGCTACCTGCTTTTATTTTCATTTGAATTATATACCTGATGTAGATCCTATTTTAAACATTTGCATTTCACTTAGCTCTGACAGGCAATCCGTCACTTTGCTGGGTTCAAGCCAATCTCCTCAAAAAACAAAAAGCAAAAAACAAAACAAAACATTAGAAAGCAAGTTTTTTCAGCAACTTAATTCCTGAGGCTCTGACACATTAACTCCACTGACAGAATAAACTGTTACACATTTAAGCACCTTTTTACCTTAAGGGAATTTCATTAGACATGGAACCTCTAACACGTTCAAGAGGGGGCCAGGGAGAATCCTTCTGACATCCTTTCTCAATGTTAAGAAAAGAAAGAATATAGAAACCACAAACCTATGTGATGAAAGGAAAGTGTCACTAGGGCTAAGGATGAATCTCCCAGAGACACTTTTCTTTTCTTGACATAGATGTAGGTTATTTCCATTACTACCTTTACTTAGTGTAAAATGTCCATTATTGTAACATGTGAGAGTCCTCATCGTTGCATTGGCCACCAGGCATAAGGATCCATAGAATACTGTAGCCATCTTTGGTTGCTTTCTTATGGACTGGGTTCTGAGACACATCCTCCTCTCTTGCTTCTAACAAGCTTTCTTTTGTAAGGCAATGTGGTTTCTGTCATAAAATATAAACTTAATTAAGCTCTGTTAGGTGCTGCATTCCTTGTGGAAAAGGGAAAATGGATGAAGTATAATAAAGAAGAATTGGCCTAGGCAAACATTTGTGCTATTTTTCACTGGCATTTCTGGAAATTAAGCTATTAAATCAGGAGAGCAGGTCAGGCTGGTTTGATATTTATTTTTCATTCCTTGACTGCAAAATAACAGGCTTAACTTATAATGACATAAAATCAACACCTACTGTGTTCCATTCATTAATTCTGGCATTCTATCAAAAACATCTCCCAGGTTCATCTAATATGAGTTTTTTTTCCTTCATAAAAGCCTGAAGCATATTAGTCATAATGCCATTATATTCTAGAAGCTTTAAAACAATTTCTATAATTCCTCTCATGCCCTGCCTAGGACTTTCTAGTAAGATAACAAAGCTGAGTATATTAGAAAGTTCTGTGTCTTATAAAAATGTCTTGGCATTTTTTTTCCCAAAACTCTGGTGGTCTTTTACCAGTTCTCAGTATTTTTAGAACATTGTAAACAGTTTACTAAAAGCATAAACTATCTAAATGCTCTGAGACATAATTAATTCAGATCTTATTTATTTCAGCTTAAACTTTGTAAGAGCTTGTTTCAAAATCATGTTTTCCAAAGTTTTCATTATTTTCCAGTTGGGTAATTTGGTTTTCTTTGCCATTTAAAACATTTATGTGTATTAGATTTGTCTTGTTCTCAAAATATTTTCTGTCTTAGAGGATGGAGATATTTCAACTTTTTCTCTTTTCCTTAATTTTATGCAAAGCTTCCTTCCATTTCCTTTACTTAAATCATACAACCATCTTAAGAAAAACAGTACAGATTATTGGTCTATTTATTTTGACACTGAAATGGGAATTGTACACAGTTGCCTAACAGCCCATCTTTTTTCTAGATTGAAAGCTTTCTGACATTGGAGATGTGTTTATGTCTCTGAACCCATTTCCTGCATCCAGCCAATGCTCCATTTGTTAAATGGAGTTGAAAACAACGGAACCAGAAAACAGAACTTCTTGACTTGTGCTCGCCAAGATCGTGTTTACATAAAACTAGTTTGACCTAATGATTAAAAAAAAATTTCCTTCACTAAAGCCAGACATTTTGCGGTTATACAAATACAATATTATGAGTTTATTTGACTCCCTGCTCTTGAGTTTTTCATATGAAGAGGTTCAAACCAGTGAAAGAAGCCTCTTCTCAGGTATTTGGTCAGCCACTCAACACTCTACTTTACAAATGTCTCCTTGTCTTGATTGTGAAGTCCCTGTGATCAGGGAAGGTCATGTTTATCTCTGTAGCCCCTGTGTCCCATGCAGAGTACATCTGAGCAACAAACATTTGTTGAATAATAAGTGACCAACAAATATAGATTAAAGTGACAAATGGAACTAACAAATGGAACTAACAAATAGATGCTATGTTATCGGGGAAGTATAAGACTAATTACCAAATTTATTTTTGACTTTTTAAAAAGGCATTCTTTTTTCTTGTTGTCTTGATATTTTATATATTACCTTTCCTCAGTACTTTGTGTATTGTTTTTTCAATATAAGGAAGAATAGAATACTACGGACCAAAGCCTGAGGGGGAGAGAAGTAATGGGAGAAGAAGCAACCTTCTAAAAGTGGGTGATAGGCAAACAGAGGGTGGTCTCTATGTTTTCTCCGCAAGAGTGTTTCAGATGAACTCAGACTACTGATATCCTAGAAAAGACTGACTACAAAAGGCTTGGAAATAGAAGGATCTGGGTGGCCAGAGGCCATGTGAACTTTGGCTCCTGCCTGGGACCAAGGTGCCAGGAGGGAGCTCTCTCTGGGTCTAAATACTCTCAGAGTAGGGTTACCTGACAGGGAAGATGAACCCTATTCTCTATTTCTGTCAGAATGACTGGTGTAGCTGTATATGTTTGTTAGGTGGTGCCTATCTTAGAGTTCATAGGTGGAATTTTTTGAGGTAAGGATATTAAATAGATATTTAATTGAAGCTACTTTGAAATAATTATGAAATACTTTTTTTGTTTTTGAGACAGAGTCTTGCACCAGCACCCAGGCTGGAGTGCAGTGGCACGATCTTGGCTCACTGGAAACTCCGCCTCCTGGATTCACGCCATTCTCCTGCCTCAGCCTCCAGAGTAGCTGGGACTACAGGTGTATGCCACCACGCCTGGCTAATTATTTTTTGTATTTTTAGTAGAGATGGGGTTGAAATACATTTTTAAGAACAGAAATTCACTGACTGTAACAATACCCCCCAAACATTTTTACTTATAATTTACAATTAAATTATAACTTAAAAGCACCCGGGGATGAAACTATTTTCTATGTAACTGATGGCACTCAATAAGCCATGATGTTATAGGCTTGGACTTCTCTACCTCCTTTGGGAAAGTGAAGGTGTCCTGTTGCTGTTAAGTTCAATGAGAAGTGAGCAGGTGTGATATTTGGCCATTTTCACCTCTGAAGGCTCCCGGAGACCTCTGGGCTGACCTGGTAACCTGAGGCACTGTTTGCAAAGCTGACCGCAACAGTTTCTCCTCTCCCTATGTGTATGTGCTTTGTTGATGTGACTTGATGCTGCTCTCATTGAGAGATGCAGTCTCACTCCCCACCCCTGAGTCTGGGCTGGCCTTGGGACTCTGATCAGTAGAAAGTGGTATCATGAGAATTCCAAACATAGGCCTTAAAGCTCCAGTCCTCACTCCCTTAGAATGCTTCCCTGTAATTGCCATATGGTGAAATGTGATGTAACCTACAAGAAGATGAGAGGTCATATAAAGCAGAGATAGTCAATCCAGCTAAGTCTCGCAGATCCATTAGCCAACAGCCAGCACCAGCTTCCAGCCATGTAGAGGAGCCCAGTTTAGACCACCTGGCACCATCTTGGTCTGATATCTTCAGCTGCAGGAATGGCCCAGGCAAAACCAACAGAAGAGCTGCCCAGCTGAACCCAGGCCAAATTGCTGTTTCACAGAATCACGAGCACACACACTCCTTGTTTTAAGCCAGTAACCTTTAGGGTGATTTGTTACATGGCAGTGGGTAACTATACCTTAGGAAAGGACCCTTTGCTGCATTTGAACAATTCAGGGTATCCCTTCGGACTGCCTCTTAGCACTCTGCCAACCCTGCTTGTCCCCACTCCCGTGACGCTCCCTTTGATTTACACTTGCTTTGTGGCTCTCTGCCTCTGGCCTCTTTAGACTTGCGGCTTGGTTTGGAGAGTCTGTTTTGATTCATGACTCCAGCCTCATCCTGGGATGCTGGGTCTTTTGGTTGTCCTTTGGCCCCATACTTTTTAGCCTGAAGGCCAAGCCAGCTATACTGTGGTTATCAGGAGCCTGGCCCTGTGGTGTCGTCCAGGGACCCTGATTGATCAGGAGGGGACTTCAGAGGCAACAGTTCTGAGTAAAGTCTGGCCCGCAGAGTCACGGAGCCTCAGTGAGAACTGTCCTTGGGTTTACCATAGCCTATTTGTACCCAGATCATACTCATGCTCACTGTTTTAGTGATTGTTCATAAGAGGCAAATCTAATTACATTCCCAGTCTCCTTAAATTACCCCACCGCTCTTAAGCCCAGATTCCTTTCTTCTGTCTCACAAAGCCCTGCATGTTTGTTTTCCACCTGATTCAATCATCTCCTCTCTCACCACTGATGTCCCCATGTGCTCTGTGCTTCAGAGTGGACTAATTTCATATTCTTGGATGTGTCTTTCTAATTACCCCTGCCTTTGTTTCTGTCTCTGTGTGGAAAATCCTTCCTCTCTTTTCTTATTCTTCCCTTTCTCTGTTTGAAATTTACTTTTTATTTTGTCACATTATGACATAAATTTAGAGGGTCAAATAGTTCTTTAATAAGTTTTATAAAAATCAGTGATCTTCTACCCACTTCATCCGTTCCCTGCCCCCAGAGCTAACTGTCTTAAACTCTTTTGGCTATTTCTTTTGGTATTGGCAGCTGTATCTCTAAATGACATGATTATGTTTTTACTACTTGTTCTTTTTTCAATGTTAGACATCATCTATTGACTTCCCACTAAGGAAGAGGAAATTTGAGTTTCCTTCTCCCCTTCTTACCTACATATGTAAATATATACACATGAACACATATCTTTCTAATATAGTACTATTATAAATTTGGAGTTATTCACAGTTGAGTCATGTGGTAGGCTGGGATAACTTTATCTTCTTTGCATAAATCCTCTGATTTGCTTAATAATTATCTTGTTTGTTTTCTTGTTTAATTCTCTTTCTTTGTTCACCGACTTATTCCCAAACTCTGCTTCAGAAGTGTGAGTATCTCTTCAGTGCATTCAAACTCTTAGGATTTTTTTTCTCTCAAAGTCCCATGGAAATTATGTCCTTCAGTTCTTAAGAATATTTTTTGAGTTATTTACTGGATAATTCCCTCTCTTCTTTTTCTCTTTCTGAAATGTTTATTAGTCGGATGTTGGACTTTTGAATTGATTTTCTAATTGTAAAAAGTCGATTTATCTCCTATTTTCTAACCCTTCATGTGTTTGTTATGCTTTCTAAAGACATCCTTAGGTGTAGTTTCTTACATTTCCATAGTTTTAAAAAAGAGATTTCTACTATCATTTTAAATTTCTATTATAAGAATGTTAAAATTGTTGCTCTGTAAATATTTCACGTTTTTCTTTTTTTGGAGATGGAGTCTTGCTCTGTCACCCAGGCTGGAGTGCAGTGGCTAGATCTCGGCTCACTGTAAACTCCGCTTCCCAGGTTCATGCGATGCTCCTGCCTCAGCCTCCCGAGTAGCTGGGATTACAGGCATCTGCCATCACACCTGGCTACTTTTGTATTTTTAGTAGAGATGGAGTTTCATCACATTGACCAGGCTGGTCTCGAGCTCCTGACCTCAAGTGATCCACCAGTCTCAGCCTCCCAAAGTGCTGGGATTATAGGCATGAGCCACTGCACCTGGCAATATTTCGTGTTTTATGGACACAAAATTCATTCAGTATTCAACAAACACTTATTTATTTAATTTTTATTAGAGATGGGGTTTTGCTATGTTGACCAGACTGGACTATAGGCATGTGCCACTGTGCCGGACAACAAATATTTATTTAGAGTCTATGTCGTGGGTTGGATTGTGTCCCCTTCCACAAATTCATATGTTGAAGTCCTAACCCCCATATTTCAGATGTGATCTTATTCGGAAATAGTGTCTTTATAGAGCAAATCAGGTTAAAAAAAGATTGTTAGGATTAATTCTAATCCAATATGACTGGCGTACTTAATAAAAAGGAGAAATTTAGACACACAGACAGACACAGAGGGAAGATGAGGTGAAGACACAGAGGAGAACACTGGTAAGATGAAGATGGAGGTTGGAATGATGCCTCTACAAGCCAAGGAGCACCAAAGATTGCCAGAAAACCCCCAGAAGATAGGAGAGAGATGAAAAAGATTCTCCTGCACAACCTCCTCAGGAACAAATCCTTCCCACACCTTGATTGCAAACTTCCAGCCTTTAGATCTATGAGACATGAAATATAATGTTTGGCCACCTTATTTTTGGTACTTTATTACAGCAGCCCTAGGAAACTAATATAGCCTACTATTTATTAGGCTATGTTCAGGTGCTTGGAATACATCATTCAACAAAATACAGTTTTTAGCCTCATTCTAGTGGACAGTAATGGACCAGGAGCCAAAATACCTGTTAGAATGTAATATATATTGTGGATGAAAGGAAGAGTATAGTAGAGAAAGGGGGATTAGAAGTGTGTGTGTGTGTGTGTGTGTGTGTGTGTGGTGGGTGAGGGTGGGGGTACACTGAAGGTAAGCATCATTGAGAAAGTAACACTTGACCAAAGGCAAAGATAATGAAGGAGTTATCCAAAGGTTGTCTGTGGGAACAGTGTTCCAGGAAGGGGAATAGTGTCTTGGTAAAGGGAACAGCTAAAGTCAAGTCCCTAAGGCAGTGTGCCTCGTGTGTTGGAGAAGCCAGGAAATCAGCATGACTGCAATAGAGTGAGTGAGAGGGAGAGTCAAAGACACGACATTCTAAAAGTGGGATGTGATGTGGTGGGGGTGAGCCACCTTAAGCCCCTGAAGCCACTTTAGCTTTTACTCTGAATGAAAACAGAATTTGATGTGGCTTTTGGATGAGGGAGTGAGATAATCAATTTACGTTTTAAAAGGATGACTGGTTGCCATGTAGTAGGACAGATTGACTATGGGTGTGTGTCAGAAACAAAGGAGTCAAGGATGAATTCAAGATTTGTAGCTTGGGCAAATGAAAAAATGGAAGTCTCTATTGTTTCTTCTCTTATTTTGTTGAACACCTCAAAAAAATTTTGGTGAAGTTGACTTCTTCTCTGTTTGCAGCCTCCATTTCTTCTAGTTTGCTTTTTTTTTTTTTTTTCCTCGAGACAGGGTCTCAGTCTTTTGCCCAGGCTAGAGTGCAGTGGCACGATCTTGGCTCACTGCAGACTCGACCTCCTAGGCTCAAGCAATCCTCCCACCTCAGCCTCCCGATTAGCTAGGACTACAGGTGTGTGCCACCATGCCTGGCTAGTTTTTTAATTTTTTGTGGGATGGGGTTTTGCCATGTTGCTCAGGATGGTCTTGAACTCCTGGGCTCAAGGAATCCTCCTGTCCCGTCCTCCCAAAGGGCTGGGATTACAGGTGCGAGCCACCTTGGGCTGCCCTAGTTGGCTTTTTTGAATTATTTGTTTGCTTTAGAATAGATATCTGCCTTCCATTTTAGAAAATTTCCTACAATGTCCAATAATTCTTGACGGTTTGCATTTAGGAGTGGGGCACAAAAAACCTATCTGGAAGCTTTATATACATGGGGACGGTGGGACATGCTTGTTAACTGTGGTCTTCACTGTATGGCAACCTTTTTATGGCATGTGGTTAGGTAACTCCCCAGTTACAGACCATTCTTGTATTTTCTCTTCAGTTATTCAGGTTCCTTAGAAAAGAACTTTCCAGTCATAGAGAATAGAATGTAAGTCTGTGTCCAGGATACTAAATGGTTCAAGAGAGTTGAGGCTCCTAACACTCAGTGTGAGACTTATTTCCAGTAGGGTTCCTTTTTGTCTTGGGTTGTACCTTGTGTCTTTAGTCCAGGGACCTGTTCTACCCTCTCCAAAAGAAAAACCTGAAGTGCCTTGCCACGGTAGGTGATGGGCAGGTGCCAGGCTGGGCAGTGTGGAGGTGGACATTGAATTCCCTCTTAGAGTTTCAATCAATGCACTGGTTTTAAAGCCATCTTCACCACTGTTTTCTTAGGTACCAGGTGTCATGAGTTCTACAGCACTGAGGGGTTCAGCAGCACAAATGATGTTGCTTTGTGGTTCTTCTCTCTACTAGTTGAGAATCAGTTTCCTCAACTCAGCTAAGGCATTTTCCATTTGTCAATCTGCTTTCCAAATTCCCAGATTTTTTGTTGGCATCTTCTTTCCCGTCCTCTTTGCTCTTGTAGGCTTATCTGTCTTTTATTTTAAAAATTCTCTTTCATTTTAGTGGATTTTGCCATTGTTAACCAGATGTCCTTTTCTTCTCTGGGTTAGCCACTGTGGGTCCTTCAGTGCTCAGCTCAGATGCTACTTCTGTCAGGAAGTCTTAAAGTCTGAGGTAGGTGCGCCACTGCTGTTTCCATAGTTTTCTGTATTTCCCTATCCCTGTTCTTTTCACATGGTGTTGGAACTGCCTGGTTACTACCTGTTTCCTCAGCAGACTATAATCTCTATAAGGGCAGGGATGATGTCTGTCTTATTCAACATTATATCCCTGAAAGCTAACATAGTGTCTAATACATAATAGAGATTCTAAAATATTTGTTGACTCATCGATTAAATACTCCTTAACAACACTCATAGCACTTTGAACTCTAACCATACTTCTTGTTGAGACAGCCTGCTGCTATTTGCTATTTTCTTTGACAGCACACACCACACCCCCAGGAGCATCTGCCTCACAGACCTATCACGAGACTCTTTGAACTTAACACAAGAAGCACATTTCCAACAAACCTGCTGGGAAGAGAGTAACGCTTTGGTGGAGAGCTTTCCTGCAGCTGTGTGACAAGTCTCTGACGTGCTCTTCTGTTCCACCTCTTCTCCCACCGGATTCTTTATCTCAAACACTCTTTGAACAGTCATCAAAGATCCTAAATCCTCTTCTTAGTGTGCTATCTATAGATTAGTAAGTCAACCACCTCCAGCACATCAGGTTTTCAAACCCTGGCATCTTAGCTTATCGATTTGGATCTTCTGACAAAATGCACCACAACTGTGTTTTCATTTTGTGCCATAGAAAATGCCTTTGCTAAGGAAACACTTCAGTTAAAACCATCTTCAGGCATCTGGGAACTCACAGCCTGGAGCACTGTAGATCAAAGGGAGAGTCGTGCACTTGAAAGGCCCAGCTTTCTTAATTAATTATAAATTCCTCAATTAGGAAAAGATTTTGACATGATAAAAAAATTACAACTTCACAAAAGTTAGTTCTTCTTTCCCCCTGGCCCCAAGACTGTTCTAGACTTTCTTTGAAAGGAATATTTCCCCCCAATTTTTCTTCTGTTTTCATTTTGTAACCATACAATTCTATGGTAGAGGAGAAATAAAGACATCTGCAGCACAGATACAGTAAAATGAGGTATTAGAACCCAAGTAGATACAGGAAGTAGAAAACTCTGATACACATGGGAAATAATACTGTCTTCCTGACTTCCCCACCTCCATCCTGCTACCTCCCATTCTGGGTTAGTCAGCTACACTAGTCTCCAGTCCAGCCTGGTACTTTTCTGTAGCACTCACAACACGTGTTATCGTGGTTCAGTGCAAGTCTTCCTCGACAGCTGTGTCTCCCACAAGGGCAAGCACTATGTCTGTCTTGTTCACTGCTGTGCTCCAGTGGCTAGAACAGAATTTAGCACTTAGGAGACACTTAAAAACTTTCTTGAAAAAATGTAAGGATGAATAAATTATGATACAGTGAGGAAGATTACTTGCAAAGATGGCTGCAGCAATTCTTCCTGCTGCTTTGTGAAGGGACTTTGCTACTCTGCCTTGAAAGGTGGAGTCTATGCCCTCCACACCATGAATCTGGGATGGCTTGTGACTTACTTTGACCAATAGAATGTGGCAGAGTGACATTGTGTGACATTTGAGGTGAAGTTTCAACAGGACTTGCAGATTCTTTTTTCATTGTCTTGAAAACAATCTACCATTGAGGAAGCCCAGATAACAGGCTGGCTCAGTGGAGGAGAACTGAGGTGCCAAGCGAAAAGACTTGCCAACTGCCGCACACAGAAATGAGGCTTTCCAGATCAAACCAGCCCTGGTCAACCAGCCACCTGGTCACAAACATGAGGAAGCCCAGGTGGAGCAGAGGTGAGCCATTCCAACTAAGTCCTGCCCAGATTGCTGACTGTAAGAGTGTGAGCAAACAAATGATCAATTTATACCAATAACTTTTGGGAGTAATTCATTATGCAACAATTATTAATACAGGAGGATCTTCAGGTTTTGCTCAATAGGGGAGTTTCCCTCCTGACTCAAATTAGAGAATCTGTAAAATCCACCACCCCATGGCTTCATCACAGACCCAAATGTAAAAGCCATTTCTGGGTAAGTTAAAGCAGCCATAGGCAATTTATAAAGAGCAAATCAAACTGAATTCCAGAATAACAGATCTGGCAAACAGAATGATAAAATGCAATTGACGAACAGTTCATTTTTAAAGAAAAATTCACCTCAATTATAGAAGGGATGCATGGTAATTATAGAAAATTTGGAAAAGTCAGATTATTATAGGGAAGTAATAGAATTACTTAAAAATTCAAAAATATGAATATTATTGCTTATAATGCATTATTACTACTATCATTCCTATTAATGGTAATATATGTTAGTGGCTTCTGTGCCCCAGATCCTCCAAACTGCCTTGGTAATGTCCTTTCTATTCAGAAACAGGAGACTTCATTTATTCCAGTCTCCTTTTGCTTGTCTTATAATAAAGTTTTCAGATGTCTACATGTTAGATTGACATATATCTTCTTAGGTTTATGCTTATTGGCTTTAAGCAGATTTTTATAGTTACTATAAGAGGATTATTTAAAAAGTTAGATATGACAGTTGCTGTATCAATTATCTATTACTGATAATATTTTTACACAGTTTTAAAATTGGAGTTTTGACCTACACTTTGATCAAATAGTTTGGTAGAATGTTTTAAAATTACTAAATGTGTGGACTTTTTACTACTAATTACTGCTACTATATTATTGTTAGTAATTTATTACAGTCAGGGAAAGTGAGTTACAATTTTTACTTTTTTTTTTTCAAGGTGTATAACGTGATGACTTGATTTATATCTACATTATGTAATAATTACAATAAAATTAATTAACACATCCATCACCACTCATGGTGTGCATTAGATCCCCAGAACTGGTTTATCTAATAACTGAAAGTTTGTAACCTTTTTTTAAAAAAATTTATTTTTTATTTCAATAGGTTATTGGGGAATTGGTGGTGTTTGGTTACATGAATAAGTTCTCTAGTGGTGATTTCTGAGACTTTGGTGCACCCATCATCCAAACAGTGTACACTGTACCCAATGTGTAGCCTTTTATCCCTCAACCCCCTCCCACGCTTTCACCCAAGTCCCCAAAGTCCATTGTATAATTCTTATGCCTTTGTGCCCTCATAGCTTAGCTCCCACTTATGAGTGAAAACATGAGATGTTTGGTTTTCCATTCCTGAGTTATTTCACTAAGAATAATAGTCTTCAATTCCATCCAGGTTGCTGTGAATGCAATTATTTCATTCCTTTTTGTGGCTCAGTAGCCCATCGTATATATACCACATTTTCTTTATCCACTTATTGATTGATGGGCATTTGGGCTGGTTCCATATTTTTGCAATTGCAAATTGTGCTGCTATAAACATGCGTGTGCAAGTATCTTTTTTAATACGACTTCTTTTCCTCTGGGTAGATACTCAGTAGTGGAATTGCTGGATCAAATGGTAGATCTACTTTCAGTTCTTTAAGGGATCTCCATGCTGTTTTCCATAGTGGTTGTACTAGTTTACATTCCCACCATCAGTGTAAAAGTGTTCCCTTTTTAACCACATCTATGCCAACGTCTATTATTTTTTGATTATGGCCATTCTTGCAGGAGTAAGGTGGTATCACATTGTGGTTTTGATTTGCATTTCCTTGATCATTAGTGATGCTGAGAATTTTTCCATATGCTTGTTGGCCATTTGTATATCTCTTGAGAATTGTCTATTCATGTCCTTAGCCCACTTTTTGATGGGATTGTTTGTTTTTCTCTCGCTGATTTGTTTGATTTCCTTGTAGATTCTGGATGTTAGTCCTTTGTCAGATATATAGACTGTGAAGATTTTTTTCCCACTCTGTGCGTTGTCTGTTTACTCTGCAGATTGTGTCTTTTGCTGTGCAGAAACTTTTTAGTTTAATTAAGTTCCATCTATTTATCTTTTTTTGTTGCATTTGCTTTTGGGTTCTTGGTTATGAAATCCTTCCCTAAGCCAATGTCCAGAAGGGTTTCTCCAATGTTATCTTCTAGAATTTTTATGGTTTCAGGTCTTAGATTTAAGTCTTTGATTTATCTTGAGTTGATTTTTGTATAAGGTCAGAAGATGAGGGTTCAGTTTCATTCTTTTACATGTGGATTGCCAATTGTACCAGCACCATTTGTTGAATAGGGTGTCCTTTTCTCAGTTTATGTTTTTGTTTGCTTTGTTGAAGATCAGTTGGCTGTTAAGTATTTGGGTTTATTTCTGAGTTCTCTATTCTGTTCCATTGGTCTATGTGCCTACTTTTATACCAGTAACATGCTGTTTTGGTGACTATGGCCTTTTAGCATAGTTTGAAGTCACGTAACGTGATGCCCCCAGATTAGTTCTTTTGGCTTAGTCTTGCTTTGTCTGTGTAGGCTCTTTTTGGATTCATATGAAATTTAGAATTGCTTTTTCCGGTTCTGTGAAGAATGATAGTGGTATTTTGATGGGAATTGCATTGGATTTGTAGATTGCTTTTAGCAGTATGGTCATTTTTACAATATTGATTCAACCCATCCCTGAGCAAGGGATGTGTTTCCATTTGTTTGCGTCATCTATGATTTCTTTCAGGAGTGTTTTGTAGTTTTCCTTGCAGAAGTTTATTATTCTGCTTTCATGCTGCTGATAAAGACACCCAAGACTGGGCAATTTACAAAAGCAACAGGTTTAATGGACTTACAGTTCCACATGGCTGGGGAGGCCTCACAATCATGGTGGAAGGCAAGGAAGAGCAAGCCACATCTTACATGGATAACAGCGGGCAAAAAAGAGAGCTTGTTCAGGGAAACTCCCCTTTTTAAAACCATCAGATCTCATGAGATTTATTCACTATCATGAGAATAGTGTAGGAAAAACCAACACCCATGATTCAATTACCTCTACTGGGTCCCTCCCACAACACGTGGAAATTGTGGGAGTTACAATTCAAGATGAGATTTGCTCGGGGACACAGCCAAACCATATCATTCCATCCCTCCAAAATCTCATGTCCTCACATTTCAAAACCAATCATGCCTTCCCAACAGACCCCCAAAGTCTTAAACCCCCGAAAGTCATTTCAGCATTAACTCAAAAGTCCATAGTCCAAAGTCTCATCTGAGACAAGGCAAATCCCTTCCACCTATGAGCCTATAAAATCAAAAGGAGTCAGTTACTTCCTAGATACAATGGGGATACAGGCATTGAGTAAATACAGCCATTCCAAATGGGAGAAATTGGCCAAAACAAAGGGGCTACATGCTCCATGCCTGTCCCAAATCCAGTGGGGCAGTCAAATCTTAAAGCTCTAAAATGATCTCCTTTGATTCCATGTCTCACATCCAGGTCACGCTGATGCAAGTAGTGGGCTCCCACAGCCTTGGGCAGTTCCATTCCTGTGGCTTTGCAGGATACAGTCGCCCTCCTGGCTGCTTTCACAGGCTGGCATTGAGTGTTTGCAGCTTTTCCAGGCACACAGTGCAAGCTGTCAGTGGATCTACTATTCTGGGGTCTGAAGGACGGTGACCCTCTTCTCACAGCTCCACTAGGCTGTGCCCCAGTAGAGACTCTGGGGACTCTGACCCCACATTTCCCTTCTGCACTGCCTTAGCAAAGGTTCTCCATAAGGGCCCTGCCCCTGCATCAAACTTCTGCCTGGGCATCCAGGCATTTCCATACATCCTCTGAAATCTAGGCAGAGGTTCCCAAACCTTGATTTTTGACTTCAGTGCACATGCAGGCTCAACACCACGTGGAAGCTGCCAAGGAATGGGGCTTCCACCCTCTGAAGCAACAGCCCAAGCTGTACCTTGGTCCCTTTCAGTCATGGCTGGAATAGCTGGGACTCAGGGCACCAAGTCCCTAGGATGCACACAGCAGAGGGACCCTGGACCCAGCACACAAAACCATTTTTTTCCTCCTAAACCTCTGGGCCTGTGATGGGAGGGGTTGCTGCAAAGGTCTCTGACATGCCCTGGAGACATTTTCCCATTGTATTGGTGATTAACATTTGGCTTCTTGTTACTTATGCAAATTCCTGCAGCTGCCTTGAATTTCTCCTCAGAAAATGGGATTTTCTTTTCTATCACATTTCCAGGCAGCAAATTTTCCAAACTTGTATGCTTTGTTTCCCTTTTAAAACTGTATGCCTTTAATAGTACCCAAGTAACCTCTTGAATGCTTTGCTGCTTAGAAATTTCTTCTACCAGATACCCTAAATTATGTCTCTGAAGTTCAAAGTTTCACAAATCCGTAGGGCAGGGATAAAATACTGCCAGTCTCTTTGCTAAAACATGACAAGAGTCACATTTGCTTTGGTTCCTAACAAGTTTCTTATCTTCATCTGAGACCACCTCAGCCTGGATTTCATTGTGCATATCATTATCAGCATTTTGGTCAAAGCCATTCAACAAGTCTCTAGGGAGTTCCAAACTTTCCCACATTTTTCTGTCTTCTTCAGAATCCTCCAAACTGTTCCAACCTCTGCCTATTACCCAGTTCCAAAGTCGCTTCCACATTTTTGGGTATCTTTTTGGCAGCACCCCACTATTGGTACCCATTTACTGTATTAGTCTGTTTTCACAGTGCTGATAAAGACATATCTGAGACTGGGAAATTTACAAAAGAAAGAGGTTTAATGGGGCTGGGCACGGTGGCTCACGCCTGTTACCCCTGCACTTTGGGAGGCCGAGGCAGGCGGATCACGAGGTCAGGAGATCGAGACCATCTTGGCTAACACGGTGAAACCCCATCTCTACTAAAAATACAAAAAATTAGCCAGGCGTGGTGGTGGGCACCTGTAGTCCCAGCTACTTGGGAGGCTGAGGCAGGAGAATGGCGTGAACCTGGGAGGCAGAGCTTGCAGTGAGCCAAGATAGCGCCACTGCAGTCCGGCCTGGGTGAAAGAGTGAGACTCCATCTCAAAAAAAAAAAAAAAAAAAAAAAGAAAGAGGTTTAATGGACTTACAGTTCCAGATGGCTGGGGAGGCCTCAAAATCGTGGTGGAAGGCAAGGAGGAGCAAGTCACGTCTTACATGGATGGCAGCAGGTAAAAAGAGGTTTTAAAAGGGGATTTTCTCTTTTTAAAACCATCAGATTTCATGAGACTTATTCACTTATCATGAGAATAGCCCAGGAAAAACCTTCCCCCATATTTCAATTACCTCCACTGGGTCCCTCCTACAACAGGTGGGAATTATGAGAGTTACAATTCAAGATGAAATTTGGGTGGGGACACAGCCAACCATATCAAGAATTCTTTCACCTCCTTAGTTAGGTATATTCCTAAGTATTTCTTTTTTTTGCAGCTATTATAAAAGAGGTTGAGTTCTTGATTTGATTCTCAGCTTCGTTGCTGTGGGTGTATAGTGGAACTACTGATTTATGTACATTAATTTTGTATCCTGAAACCTTGCTAAATTCATTTACCAGTTCTAGGAGTTTTTTGGATGTATCTTTAGGGTTTTCTAAGTATACGATCATATCATCAGCAAACAGTGACAGTTGAACTTCCTCTTTACTGATTTGGATGCCTTTTATTTCTTTCTCTTGCCTGATTGCTCTGGCTAGGACTTCCAGTACTATGTTGAATAGAAGTGGTGAAAATGGGCATCCTTGTCATGCTCCAGTTTTCAGGGAAAATGCTTTTAACGTTTTCTCATTCAGTATAATGTTGGCTGTGGGCTTATCATGGATGGCTTGTATTACCTTAAGGTATGTCTCTTGTATGCCGATTTTGCTGAGGGCTTTAATCATAAAGGGATGCTGGATTTTGTTAAATGCTTTTTCTGCATCTATTGAAATAATCATGTGATTTTTGTTTTAAATTCTGTTTATGTGGTGTATCACATTTATTGACTTGCAGATGTTAAACCATCCCTGCATTCCTGGTGTAAAACCCACTTGATCATGGTGGATTATCTTTTGGTATGCTGTTGGATTCAGTTAGCTGGAATTTTGTTGAGGATTTCTGCATCTATGTTCATCAGGGATATTGTCTGTAGTTTTCTTTTTTTGTTATGTCCTTCCCTGATTTTCATATTAGGCTGATACTGGCTTCATAGAATGATTTAGGGAGGATTACCTCTTTCTCTAGCATGTGGAATAGTGTCAATAGAATTGGTACTGATTCTTCTTTGAATGTCTGACAGAATTCAGCAGTGAATCCATCTGGTCCTGGACTTTTTTTGTTGGTAATTTTTAAAATTATCATTTCAATCTCACTGCTTATTACTGGTCTCTTCAGAGTTTCTATATCTTCCTGGTTTAATCTAGGAGGGTCGTTTATTTCCAGAAATTTATCCGTCTTCTCTTGGTTTTTAGTTTATGTGCATAAAGGTGTTCACAGTATCCTTGGATAATCTTTTGTATTTCTGTGGTATCAGTAGTAATATTTCCCTTTTTGTTTCTAAATGAGCTTATTTGGATCTCTTCTCTTCTTTTCTTGGTTAATCTCACTAATAGTCTGTTAATTTTATTTATCTTTTCAAAGAACCAGCTTTTTGTTTCATTTGTCTGTTTTTTTTTTTTTTTTTTTTTTGCTTCAATTTCATTTAGTTCTGTTCTGATCTTTGTTATTTCTTTTCTTCTGCTGGATTTGGCTTTGGATTGTTATTGCTTCTCCAGTTCTGTGAAGTGTGACCTCAGATTTATGTGTGCTCTTTCAGCCTTTATGATTTAGGCATTTAATGCTATGAACTTTCTGCTTAGCACCACTTTTGCTGTATCCCAGAGGTTTTGCTAGGTTGTGTCACTATTATTGTTCAGCTCAAAGAATTTTTAAATTTCCATCTTGATTTTATTGTTCAAGAGCAGGTTATTTAATTTCCATTTATTTGCATGATTTTGAGTGTTCCTTTTGGAGTTGATTTTCAGTTTTATTCCACTGTGGTTTGAGAGAGTACTTAATGTATTTTTGATTTTCTTAAATTTACTGAGCCTTGTTTTGTGGCCTATCATATGGTCTATCTTGGAATATGTCCCATGTTTCAATGAACAGAGTGTATATTCTTCAGTTGTTGGGTAGAATGTTCTATAATATCTGTTAAGTTCATTTGTTGTGGGGTATAGTTTAAGTCCATTGCTTCTTTATTAACTTTCTCTCTTGATGACCTGTCTAGTGCTGTCAGTGGAGTATTAAAGTCCCCTGCTATTATTGTGTTGCCATTTATCTCATTTCTGGTGAGGGCTCACTTCATGCTTAATAAGCTGTGCTTTCTCACTGTGGTTTCACATGGTAGAAGGGGGTAGGGCTTTCTCTCTGGCCTCCCTTATAAAGGTGCCAATCCCATTCCTGAGGGCTGTGCCCTCACAACCTAATTACTTTCCAAGGGCTCCATGTCCTAACCCCATCATTTTAAGGGTGAAGATTTGAACATATGAATTTTTGGGAAACATAAACATTCAGACCATACTAGGCCCACATCCCATCTCTGCAAATGCCTGCCTCTGTGGCTGTCCTAGCCTCAGTTTTCCTAACTGAAAAAACCCTAGCTGATACTAGGACATGGGTTTATTCAATTTTTATGAGTATTAAATAAGATAATCTATGTGGCACTCTTGGCATAGTCTGATATATAGTAAGAACCTTACTAGTAATTGTTTGCTATTATATCTTTATTCTGCCCACTGTATTCCTCACAAAACTAGCTGTGAATGTTATGTTTTTTGGTATATTTCGATTGTATATCTTGTGTTAATGTAAAACTACTCATCCCATTTAATCCTTTTTTGCTTTGATTTCCTTTTCATAGGAAATGAAAATTGCTGTGTTTTAAATTTGGCTGATAAATCTGTTTTTTATTTAGTTGTTAAATTTTTAATTTTTATGGTTACATGAGATATTTTGATACAAGCATATAATGCATAATAATTACATTAGGGTAAATGGGGTATCCATCACCTGAAGCATTTATCATTTCTTTGTGCTACAAATATGCCAATTATACAATTTATTTAAAAATGTACAATAAACTATTATTTATTGTAATCACCCTGTTGTGCTATCAAATACTAGACCTTATTCATTCTATCTAACTATATTTCTGTACCCATTAACCATCTCTGTAATACTCTTCCTCCCCACTATCTTTTGCAGCCTCTGGTAACCATGATTCTACTCCTTGTGTCTATGAGTTCAATTGTTTTAATTTTTGGTTCCCACAAATAAGTGAGAACATGCAAAGTTGGTCTTTTAGTGCCTTGCTTAGTCACTTAACAAAATGTCCTCCAGTTTTATCCATGTTGTTGCAAATGACAGGATTTCATTCTTTTTTACGGCTGAATAGTATTCCATTGTATATATGTATCACATTTTCTTTATCTATTCATCTGTAGATAGACACTTAGGATGCTTCCAAATTTTAGCTATTATGAGTAGTGCTGCAATAAAATGGGAGTGCAGATGTCTGGTTGATATACTGGTTTCCTTTCTTTTGGGTACACACCTGGCAGTGGGATTGCTGAATCATATGGCAGTTCTATTTTTAGTTCTTTGAAGATTCTCCAAATTGTTTTCCATAGTGGCTGTACTAATTTATGCTCCCACCAACAGTATATGAGGATTCCCTTTTCTCCACACCCTCACCAGCATTCATTTCTGTCTGTCTGTCTTTTGGATAAAAGCCATTTTAACTGGGATGAGATGATATCTCATTGTAGTTTTGATTTGCATTTCTGGTGATCTGTGATGTTGATCACCTTTTAATATATTTATTGCCATTTGTATGTCTTCTTTTGAGAAATGTCTAGTCACATCTTTTGCTCATTTTTAAATCAAATTATTAGATTTTTTCCTATAGAGTTGTTTGACCTCCTTATATATTCTCGTTATTAATCCCTTGTGATATAAATAATTTGCAAATATTTTCTCCTATTCTGTGGGTTGTCTCTTGACTTTGTTGATTGTTTTCTTTGTCGTGCAGAAGTTTTAACTTGCTGTGATCCCATTTGTCCATTTTTGCTTTGGTTACCTATGCTAGTGGGATATTACTCAAGAAATCTTTGCCCAGACCAATGTCCTAGAAAGTTGCCACAGTGTTCTGTTTTAGTAGTTTTATAGTTTGTGGTCTTAGATCTAAGTTTTTAATACATTTTGATTTGACTCTTGCATATGGCAAGAGATAGGGGTCTAGTTGATAGCTTTGGCTACTCTGAGTTTTTGTGGTTCATATAAATTTTGGGATTGTATTTTTGTTTCTGTGAAGAAGGTCATTTGATATTTTGATAGAGATTGAATCAAATTGTGGACTGCTTTGGGTATGGACATTTTAACAATATTAATTCTTCCAAACCATGAACATAGAATATCTTTCCACTTTTTATTTCCTCTTCAATTTCTTTCATCAATGCTTTATAGTTTTCATTGTACAGATCTTTCACTTCTTTGGTTAATTCCTAGGTATTTAATTTTATTTGTAGCTATTGTAAATGAGATTACTTTCTTGATTTATTTTTCAGATTGTTTACTATTGAAACATGGAAATGCTATTGATTTTTTGAATGTTGAGTTCATATACTGCAACTTTACTGAATTTGTTGATTAGTTCTAATAGTTTTTTGGTGCAGCTTTTAGGTTTTTCCAAATATGAGATAATATCTTCTGCAAACAAGGATAATTTAACTTACTTCTTTTCAATTTGAATGCCCTTTATTTCTTTCTCTTGCCAGATTTCTCTATCTAGAACTTCCAGTACTGTATTGAATAACGTGGTGGCAGTGGGCATCCTTGTTGCAATCCACATCTTAGAGGAAAGTTTTTCATTTTTTTCCCTGTATAATACTAGCTGTGGGTCTATTGTGTATGGCTTTTATTTTGTTGAGGTATGTTCCTTAATACCAAGTGTGTTGAGGGTTTTTATAATGAAGGGGTGTTGCATATTATTATATAATTTTTCAGCATCAATTGAAATGATCATTTGTTTTTTACTGTTCATTCTGTTGATATGATGTATCATATCGATTGATTTGCATATGTTGAACCATCCTTGCATCCTTGAGATAAATCCCACTTGGTCGTGATGAATGATATTTTTAATATGTTGTTGGATTAGGTTTGCTACTATTTTGTTGAGGTTTTTGTATCAATGTTCATCAAGTATATTGGCCTGTAGTTTTCTTTTTTTGATGTGTTGTTGTCTTTGGTATCAGGGTAATATTTTGGTCTTGTAGAATGAGTTTTGAAATATTCTCTCCTCCTCCATTTTTTGGAATAATTTGAGTAGAAATGGTATTAGTTCTTCATTAAACATTTGTAGAATTCAGCAGGGAAGCCATTAGGTCCTGGGCTTTTGTTTGCTAGGAAACTTATTATGGCTTTGATCTTCTTACTTGTTATTGATATTCAGTTTTAAATTTCTTCCTAGTTTAATCTTGGTAGGTTATGTGTGTCCAGGAATTTATTTTTTCTAGATTTTCCAATTTATTGAACTTATTGTCATATAGTTGCTCAATGTAGCCATTAATTATCGTTTGAATTTCTGTCATATAGGTAGCAATGTTTCCTTTTTCATCTATGATGTTTATTTGAGTCTTCTTTCTTTTTTTCTTAGTGAGCCTGGCTAAAAGCTTACCAATTTTATTTTTTTAAGAAACCAACTTTTCATTTTGTTGATCTTTTATACTTTTTTATTTCAATTTTATTTATTTCTGTTCTGATCTTTATTATTTCTTTTCTTCTATTAATTTTGGGTTTGATTTGCTCTTATTGTTTTAGTTCTTTAAGATGCATCATTAGGGCAGGTGTGGTGGCTTACATCTGTAATCCCAGCACTTTGGGAGGCTGAGGTGGGCAGATTGCTTGAGTCTAGGAGTTCAAGACCAGTCTGGGCAACATGGCAAAACTGTCTCTACAAAAAATACAAAAAAATTAGCCAGGTATGGTAGTGAATGCTTGTGGTCCCAGCTATTTGGGAGTCTCAGGTGGGGTAATCACCTGAGCCTGGGAGGTGGAGGTTGCAGTGAGCCAAGATCGTACCATTGCCCTCCAGCCTGGGTGACAGAGTTCGACCCTGTCTAAAAAAATAAAAATAAAAATAATAAAAAAGATTCATCATTAGGCTGTTTGTTTGAAGTTTTTCTTGATTTTTGTTGGTGATAGCTATAAACATTCCTCTTAGTACTGCTTTTGCAATATCCTGTAGGTTTGGGTATGTTTGTTCCCATTTTTATTTTTTTCAAGAAATTTTTCAATTTCCTTCTTAATTTCTTCATTGACTGTTCATTCAGAAGCATATTGTTTAATTCCCATGTATTTGTATACTTTCCGAAGTTCTTGTTTTTAACTTTAATAATGCTTTAATTTAACTTAATATATCCAAATTATTATCAACATATAATCATTTTTTAATGTTATTAATGAGATCATCTACATTCATTTTTTGTATTAAGTCTTCAAAATCCAATGTATATTTTATCTTCACAGCATATCACAATTGGGTTAATCAGTTTCTCAATTGAGACAGCACATCTCAAGTGCTCAGTAGGCATATGGGGCTGGTGACTTCCATGTTGGACAGCACAGCTCTAGGACCTTAAAGCTCCCAAGAACTTCTCTCTCTTTCATAGCTCAGGAAAGCTGTCTCTGAACTTTTCCCTGTTCCCCTTGCCTAAAACTTTTGTTTCTTTTCCAAGTGACAATTCCTCATTGTTCATGTCTCCAACCTGTATTATTTGTTGCATATCTGTTTTTTAAGAGCTGTCACTCTCTATTAGAACATAATCCCCATGAGGCAGAGACCCCAGGGTGTAGCACAGTGCCTGGCATACAGTGGCCCTTGATAAATATCTTTAAATGAATAAATGAATGGATAAATGAATCCATTAGACACCATCTCTCCCCTGCTTTGCACCTGCCTTCTTAGAGGACACAGAAACACTCCACTTTAGTGCTCCCCTGGGGAGTGTGAATCATCTTAGACCCCAGTTGCTTTTGTGCAGGGTTTTGATCATTCTTAGGCAGTAAACTCCTTTGGCAGTCTGTGATATCTATGGACCCCTTCTCAAAATAATGCTTTTTAAATCATTTAATTATTTAATCAATTAGTTAATTTTTAAACTTTTATTTTAGGTTCAGGGGTATATATGCGGATTTGCTATGGAGGTAAACTCATGTTATGGGGGTTTGTTGTACAGATTATTTTGTCACCCAGGTACTAAGCCTAATACCCAATAGTTATTTTTTCTTTAGTAAAAGGTGAAAGATTTAATATGATCTGAAGAGAAACCAGAGTATATTATAGTTATTTTTTCTGATCTTCTCCCTTGTCCCACCTTCCACCCTTAATTAGGCCCCAGTGTCTGTTTTTCTCTTTGTATCCATATGTTTTCATCATTTAGCTCCCACTTATAAGTGAGAACATGTGGTATTTGGTTTTCTGTTCCTGCATTAATTTGCTAAGGATAATGGACTCCAGCTCCATCCACGTTCCTGCAAAATACATGATCTTGTTCTTTTTTATGGCTGCATAGTATTCCATGGTGTACATGTACCACATTTTCCTTATCCAGCCTACCATTGATGGGCATTTAGGTTGATTCCACATCTTTGCTATTGTGAATAGTGCTGCAACAGACATATGCATGTGTACGTCTTTGTGGTAAAATGATTTATATTCATTTGGGTATATACTCAGTAATAGGATTGTTGAGACAAATGGTAATCCTATTTTCAGCTCTCTGAGGAATCACCATGCTGCGTTTCACAATGGTTGAACTAATTTACACTTTTACCAACAGTGTATAAGTGTTTCCTTTTTTCTGCAACCTTGCCAGCATCTGTTATTTTTGACTTTTTAATAATAGCCATTCTTGACTAGTGTGAGATGGTGTCTCGTTTTGGTTTTAATTTGCATTTCTCTAATGATAAGTGATATTTAGCTTTTTTTCATATGCTTGTTGGCTACATGTATGTCTTTAGAAAAGATTTTTTCATGTCCTTTGCCCACTTTTTAATGGGGTTGTTTGTTTTCTTCTTGCAAACTTGTTTAAGTTCCTTATAAATGCTGGATATTAGGTCTTGTCAGATACATAGTTTGCAAATATTTTCTCCCATTCTGTAGGTTGTCTGTTTACCCTGTTGATAGTTTCTTTTGGTGTGTAGAAGCTCTTAAGTTTAATTAGATTCCATTTGTCAACTTTTGCTTTTGTTGTGATTGCTTTTGGTATCTTTGTCATGAAATCTTTGCCTGCTCCTATGTCCAGAATGGTATTGTCTAGGTTGTCTTCTAGGGTTTTTATAGTTTTGGGTTTTACATTTAAATCTTTTATTCATCTTAAGTTGACTTTTGTATGTGGTGTAAGGAAGGGGTCCAGTTTCAATCTTCTTCTATAGTTTTGATTATTGTAGCTCAGTAGTATAGTTTGAAGTTGGGTAATCTGATGTTGTCATCTTGTTCATTTTGCTTAGGATTGTGTTGGCTATTTGAGCTCTTTTTTGGTTACATATGCATTTTAATATAGTTTTTCTAGTTCTGTGAATTATGTCATTGGTAGTTTTATAGGAAGAGCATTGAATCTGTAAATTGCCTTGGGCAGTATGGCCATTTTAATGACATTGATTCTTCTGATTCATGAGCATGGGGTGGTTTTCTATTTGCTTGTGTTATCTCTGATTTCTTTTTTTTTTTTTTTTTTTTTTTGAGACAGAGTCTTGATCTTTCGCCCAGGCCGGACTGCAGTGGTGCTATCTCAGCTCACTGCAAGCTCCGTCTCCCTGGTTCACGCCATTCTCCTGCCTCAGCCTCCCGAGTAGCTGGAACTACAGGCACCTGCCACCACACCTGGCTAGTTTATTTTATTTTTAGTAGAGACAGGGTTTCACCGTGTTAGCCAGGATGGTCTCGATCTCTGATTTCTTTGAGCAGTGTTTTGTAATTCTCAATGTAGAGATCTTTCACCTATACAATTATCCAGTTATCCAAATAGCTGTACTCCTAGGTATTTTGTTCTTTTTGTGGCAAATGTGAGTGGAATTGCATTCCTGATTTATCTTTCAGGTTGGCTGTTGTTGGTATATGGGAATGCTAGTGATTTTTGTACATTGATTTTGTATCTTGAAACTGTCCTGAAATTGTTTATCAGCTGAAAAAGCTTTTCGGCTAAGACTATAAGGTTTTCTAGATATAGCATCATGTCATTAGCAAATAGGGAAAGTTTGACTTCCTCTCTTCTTATTTGGATACACTATTTCTTTCTCTTGCCTGATTGTTCTGGCCAGGACTTTCAATACTCTGCTGAATAGGAGTGATGAGAGTGGGCATTCTTGTCTTGTGCCTGTTTTCAAAGGGAATGCTTCCAGCTTTTGCCCATTTAGTATGATGTTGGCAGTGGATTTGCCATAGATGGCTCTTATTATTTTGAGGTGTGTTCTTTCAATACATAGTTTATTGAGAATTTTTAACATGAAGGGATGTTGAACTTCATCAAAAGCCTTTTCTGTGTCTATTGAATCATATGATTTTTTGCCTTTAGGTCTGTTTATGTAATGAACCATGTTTATTGATTTGCATATGTTGAACTAACCTTGCATGCCAAGGAAAAAGCCTACTTGATCATGGTGGATTAGATTTACTATGTGTTACTGAATTCAGTTTTTAAGTATTTTGTTGAGGATTTTTGCATGAATGTTAATCAAGGATATTGGCTTCAAGTTCTCTTTTTTTTGTTGTGTGTCTGCCAGGTTTTGCTATCAGGATCATGCTGGCCTCATATAATGAGCTTAGGATGAATGCCTCTTCCTCAATTTTTTTGAATACTTTCAGTAGTAATGATACCAGCTCTTCTTTTTACATCTTGTAGGATTTGGCTGTGAATACATCTGTTCTTGGGCTTTTTTTGGTTGGTAGGCTATTTATAGTGATTTAAGTATAGAACTCATTATTGGTCTGTTCAGGGAATCAATTTCTTCCTGATTCAGTCTTGGGAGGGTTCATGTGTCCAGGAATATATCCACCTCTTCTAGATTTTCTAGTTTGTGTGCATAGAGTTGTTTGTAGTCTTTGATGATTGTTTGTATTTCTGTAGGTTCAGTGGTAACATCTCCTTTGTCATTTCTGATTGTGTTCACTTGGATCTTCTCTCTTTTCTCCTTTATTTTTCTAGCTAGCTACCTATCTATCTTATCCATTTTTCCATAAGCAAACTCCTTGATTTGTTGATCTTCTGAATTTTTTTTGTGTCTCAATTTCCTTCAGTGCAGCTCTGATACTGGTTATTTCTCTTCTGCTAGTGTTGAGGTTGGTTTGCTCTTGATTCTCTAGTTTTTTTAGTTGTGATGTTAGGTTGTTAATTTGAGACCTTTCTAACTTTTCGATGTGGGTGTTTAGTGCTATAGATTTCCCTTTTAACACTGCCTTAGCTGTGTCCCAGAGATTCTGTATGTTGTATCTTTGTTCTCATTAGTTTTAAAGAACTTCTTGATTTCTGCCTTAAATTTCATTATTTACCTAAAGTCATTCAGGAGCATGTTCTTTAGTTTCCATGTAGTTGCATGGTTTGGAGCAATTTTTTAGTATTGATTATTATTTTTATTGTCTTGTGGTCTGGGAGTGTGCTTGGTATGATTTTGGTTCTTTTGCATTTGCTGAGAATTGTTTAGTGTCTAATTGTGTGGTCGATTTTAGAATATGTGCCATGTGGTGATGAGAGTAATGTATACTCCATTGTTTTTGGATGGAGAGTTCTGTAGAGGCCTATCAGATCCATTTGGTCTAATATTAAGTTTAGGTCTTGAATATCTTTGTTAATTTTCTGCCTTGGTGTTCTGTCTAATATTCTCAGTGGAGTGTTGAAATCTCCCACTATTGTGTGGGAGTCTAAATCTCTTCATAGATGTCTAAAAACTTGCTTTATCAATGTGGGTCCTTCTGTGTTGGGTGCTTATATATTTATAATCATCAGGTCTTCTTGTTGAATTGAACTCTTTACCATTATGTAATGCTCTTTTTGTCTTTTTTGATCTTTGTTGGTTTAATGTCTTTTTTTCCCCTGAAATTATGATTTCAACTCCTGCCTTTTTCTAATTTCCATTTGCTTGGTAGCTTTTCCTCCATTCCTTTATTTTGAGCCTATGGGTGTCATCGCATGTGAGATGGGTCCCTTGAAGACAGTATACCATTGGATCTTGCTTTTTAAATCTAGCTTGTCACACTCTGCCTTTTAAATGGGGCATTTGGCTCATTTACATTCAAGGTTAGTATTGATATATGTGGATTTGATCCTGTCATTGTGTTGTTACCTGAATAGTGTGCTGGCTTGTTTGTGTGTTGCTTTATAGTATCACTAGTCTGTGTGTTTATGTGTATTTTTGTTTTGGCTAGTAACGGTCTTTCCTTTCCACATTTAATGCTCCTTTCAAGATCTCTTCTAAGGGAGGTCTGGTAGTAACAAGCTCCCTTAGCATTTGCTTACCTGAAAAGGATCTTATTTCTCCTTTGCTGAGGAAGCTTGGTTTGTCTAGATATGAAATTCTTGGTTGAAGAATTTTTTCTTTAAGAATGTTGAATATAGGCCCCCAATTTCTTATGGCTTATATGGCTTCTGCCCAGAGGTCTGCTGTTAGCCTTATGGCATTCCCTTTGCAGGTGACCTGCCTTGTCTCTCTAGCTTCCTTTAACATTCTTTCATTCATTATGACCTTGGAAAATCTGATGATTATGTGTCTTAAGGATGATCTTCTGTAGAATCTTGCAGGGATTCTCTGTACTTTCTGAATTTGACTACGGCTTCAAAGTTGGGGAAGTTTTCATGGAAGACATTCTGAAATATGTTTTCCAAGTTGCTTGCTTTCTCCCCCTCCCTTTCAGGGATGCCAGTGTTCACAGATTTGTCCTCTTTACATAATCCCATATTTCTTGGAGGTTTTGTTCATTTCTTTTCATTTTTTTTCTTTATTTTTGTCTGACTGTCTTATGTCAGAGAGCCAGTATTCAAGTTTTGAGGTTGTCTCCTCAGCCTGGTCTATTCTGCTGTTAATACTTGCGATTGCATTGTGAAATTCTTGTAGTGTGCTTTTCAGGTATATGAGATCAATTAGGCTCTTTTTTTTATACTGACTGTTTTGTCTGTCATCTCCTGTATTGTTTTATTGTGATTCTTAGTTTCCTTGGATTGAGTTTTGTTGTTCTCCTGAATCCCAATCATCTTTGTTTCTATCTATATTCTGAATTCTGTTTCTGTCATTTCTGCCATCTCAGCCTGATTAGGAACCCTTGTTGGAGAACTAGTGTGATCGTTTGGAGGACATTCACTCTGGCCATTTGAGTTGCTGAGGTTCTTGCATTGGTTCTTACTCATCTCTGCATGTGGATGTTCCTTTAACTGCAGTGTAGATTAAGTATGGCCAGTAAACTTCTTTTCTGGATATTTTCACAGGGCCGAGGCTTTGTGCATGGTATTTATTTGTAGCTGACTTGTCTTTGGTTTCACACGGGGTTATGTTAGCCAGGGATTTTTGGTGTTGAAGGTTTGGGGTGTGATACAGCAGGTGGCACTTAGGCTTAGTGGTCAGTTGGTAGGCTCTTGCTCCGTTGTGTGGCTCCCGTATATTTCCTCACAGTTGCAGATGTGTTCCCTCTCAATGCTCTGAAAGTGTGGGCTCCTTTTTCACTTGAGTGCTGGCTATAGATCACGGCTTGGCACTCCCTGGCTGCCCTCCACAGCTCTGGAGTCATCTCAGGGTTTATATTTCTTTCCCAACTTGGAGGAAAGGACATTAGCAGTGGTTGTGGCCAAGGGTCTTTTACTTGTCTTTTGGGAGCTCCACCCCAGAGAGATGCAGGTCTGCAATCACTCAGTGCAATCAGCCTGGCATATGGAATTTGTTCTGTGGGTCCAAGCTGGGAGTTCCCTGCCTGATGACAAGCGGGGTGTGTGGGACCAGTGAAAGACAGGCTGGCTTCCTCTCCTTGGGTTGACTGCTGCTTGTTGGAGGTGTGGATAAGGTACCTACGGCCTTTGCTCCTTCAACAGTTCAAGGGTAGCAGGGGTAGCACCACTGCACGGGCAGTGGCAGAGGGGCTTTCAGTTGCCCCTGGGGGCTCCATCTCCAAGGATTATGGAGCTGCTGTTACTAGAAGTGTTCAGCCAGTGGAGTGGGGCAGCTTCACTCCTGGTGTGAACCTGGGGCTCCACTTGTTGGAAAACAGGGGGTGGAGGGCTCACCAGGAGTAGAGACTGGTCTCCTCTCTGTATGTTAACTGAATTGTGCTGTAAGCTCATGTGTAGCCCTTAGGTTCTTTCCCAGACCAAGGGCAGGAGGGCTAGAACTGCTGCTGTGGCAGTGGCAGAGGGGCTGACAGATGCCTCTGGGAACCTTTTTCCAGGGAACCGCTGGGCCACTACCAGTGGGTATGCTCAGCTGTGGGTGGGGTGACTGTTCTGCAGTCATAAGCCAGGGGCCTTGTGTGGTAAAGAGTGAGAGGTAAGGGTTCCCAGGAAAGAAGGGCATTGCAACTGCAGACATGGAGGGGTTGTGGGTTGACTCTGGGATTTTCTTCCCAGAGAAATGCTGGGCTGCCTCTGATTAAAGTGGTCAGACAGGGTCAAAGTGGTTGTGCTGGAGTCCCAGGTCAGGTGGTCCTGCCCAGTGAGGAGAAGTGAGAACCGAGACCTGTGTGAACAGTCTGGCCACTTTTTTGTTAGGTGGGTGTTCTGTGCTGGGGGTTCAGACCAACCCCTGCTCCCCATGGACTCTCCAGAGCCTGGAGACAATAAGGGTGAGGGCTGCAAAACAGCAGAGAGGGCAATCCACCCCTCCCACTGGGGCTCTGTCCCAGGGAGTTGCAGAGCTGCAACTGGCTTGATAGCCCCAGTGGGGGTGAGGGGTGGCTGAAGACTCAGGCCAGGAGAACCCATGCTGTGAGGAGACATGGGATCAGGGACCCACATAACAGTCTGGCCACTTTTCTGTAGGGCTGCTGTGGTATGCTGGGGGTCCACTTCAGTCCCTAGTCACCTTAGATTTTCTAGTACCTGAAAGTATCAACAGTAAACTCTGCAAAACAACAAAGATGATGGCCTGCCCCTCCCTCTGGGGGGAGCTCTGCCCCAAGTGGTATGGACCTGTTGCCAGCCTAAACACACTGATGGGAGTGGCTGGGGACCCTGGTTGGGGGCATAGAAGACCCTCAAAAAACAGAAAACAAATAACAAAATGGCAGAAGTAAGTCCTTACTTATTACTAATAACATTAAATGGAAATAGACTAAACTCTGATATAAAAGACATAGAGTGGCTGAATGGATTTAAAAAACAACATCCAGTGATTTGTTGCCTAGAAGAAACACACTTCACCCATAAAGACACAAATAGATGGAAAATAAAGGGATAGAAAAGGATATTTCATGCAAATGGAAACCAAAAAAGAGAAAGAGTAGATGTATTTATAACAGGCATAATAGGTTTCATGAAAAAACTGTAAGAAGACAAAAAAAGTCATTACATAATGATAAAGGAGTCAATTTAGCAAGAGGATATAACAATTGTAAATATATATGCACCCAACACTAGAGCACCCAGAGATATAAATAAATATTGTTAGAGATAAAGAGATAGACTCCAACACAATAACAGCTGGAGACTCTTAATACCCACTTTCAGCACTGGACAGATCTTCTAGACAGAAAATCAACAAAGAAACATCAGATTTAATCTGCACTATAGACCAAATGGACCTGATAGATATTTACAGAACATTTATCCATTGGCTGCAGAATACACATTCTTCTCAGTACACATGTCATTCTCAAGGATAGACCATATGTTAGGTCACAAAACAGGTCTTAAAACATTAAAAAGGCTGGGTGTGGTGGCTCACACCCATAATCCCAGCACTTCAGGAGGCTGAGGTGGGTGAATCACCTGAGGTCAGGAGTTCGAGACCAGGCTTGCCAACATGGTAAACCCATGTTGTACTAAATTACAAACTAATTATTGTACTAAATGTTTTAGTACAAACTAATTATTGTACTAAAAATACAAAAAATTAGCCAGGTGTGGTGGCACACACCTGTAGTCCCAGCTACTCTGGAGGCTGAGGCAGGAGAATTGCTTGAACCCAGAGGGCAGAGGTTGCAGTGAGCCAAGGTCACACCACTGCACTCCAGCCTGGGCAACAAGAGTGAAACTCCATCTCAAAAAAACTTAAAAAAAAAAAGAAATAATATCAAATATCTTCTTTGACCACAATAGAATAAAGCTAAATATCAACAAGAGAAAGAAAAGTGTAAGATAAATGACTAGAAGCAGCTAATGTGTGACACTCTCACAGAGAGAAATAAAAGGAGTGATACATAGAGCATCTTCAACTGAAGCATCCAAGTACATACATTGGGATTCATCAAGAAAACAACTCAACCAACAGAGAATGAAGAAAAGCAAGTCAGGACAACCACCCACCTGTGAGCCACATGGAGCCAGGGGAGCCTCCGCTGCCCAGGGAAGTGGTGAGTGAGTGAGCAGCCCCAGGGACCCATGCTTCTCCCACAGATCTCTGCAACCCATGGGTCAGGAGATCCCCTCATGAATCCACTCCACCAGGGTCTTCAGTCTGATATGCAGGGCTACATGGAGTCCTGGCAGAGCAGCTGCTCAGGTACACTTAGAGCCCCAGAAGCTTTAGATACCCAGGCTTTTCAGCAAAAGCAGCTGCAACTCTGGCAAAGCAGGAGGTTAGACCTTCATACATACTCCTAGGAAAGGGGCTAAATCTAGGGGATGAGGCAGCTATGGTCTGCAGGCCCCACTTCCACAGCATCTTGCAGGATAAGACTCACTGGCTTGGAACTTCAGCCAGCCACGGGTAGCAGTGTTACACCTCCCTGTAATTGGGCTTCCAGAGGGAGGGGCGGGCCACTGTATTTACTGTTGTGCAGCCTTAGCCACTGTTGCCCTTGTGCTCTGGGAAATCTGAGTTAACTGAAGACAGGAGTAGTCCCCCAGCACAGTGCAGCAACTCTGTGGAGAGGTGACCAGACTGCTTTTCCACGTGAGTCCCAGACCTCATTTTTCTTCGGTGGGTGAAATCTTCTGACCGAGGTCTACAACCACCCTTGCGAGTGTTTTCTAGCCAGAAGTAGTCCCAAACCTCCCTGGGATGGAGCTTCCAGAGGGCAGGGTGGGCCACCATCTTTGCTGTTTCATGGCCTTAACTGCTGTTGCCTTTGGGCTTGGGAATCCAAGGTGACTAGGGACTGGAGTGCTCCCTCAACACAGCATAGCTGCTCTATGTTGAGGCTGCCAGACTGCATTTTCACACAGGTCCCAGTTCCTGTTTCTCTTCATTGGGCAGAATCTCACAATTAAGGTCTACAACCACCTCCCTGGTGTTTTTGGACCACTAACAGGTCCATACCACCCTGAGATGGAACTCCCAGAGGGAGGGGTGGGCCTCCGTCTTTGCTGTTTCACAGCCACAGCCATTGTTGCCTTTGGGCTTTGGAGAGTCTGAGGCAGTGGGGGAGCTGGAGCAGACCCCCAACACAGCACAGCTGCTGTGCAAAAAAGTGGCCAGACTGCTTTTTTATGTAGCTTCTCGATCCTGTTTCTCTAGGACTGGTCCCTGGTGCTTTATTTATTTCATTTGGTGAGGTAATGTTTTCCTGGTTGTTCTTGATGCTTGCGGATGTTCATTGGTGTCTGGAAATGGAAGAATTAGGTATTTACTGTAGTCTCCACAGTCTGGTCTTATTTGTATCCGTCCTTCTTGGAAAGGCTTTCCAGGTATTTGAAGGAACTTGGGTGTTGTGATCTAAGCCATATCTGCATTGGGCTGCATCCCAAGCCTGGTCACACTGTAGTTATTGCAGACTCATAGAGGTACTGTCTTGGTGGGGTGAGATCTGGAAGAATTCTCTGGATTACCAGGCAAGAGACTCTTGTTCTCTTCCTTTACTTTCTCCCAAACAAATGGAGTCTTTCTGTGCTGAGCCATCTAGAGCCGGGGGTGTGGCGACACAAGCACCCTTGTGGCCACCACCCCTGGGATGTGCTGAAGTCAGAACAGCACCAATCTCACCCAAGGCCTGCTGTAACCACTCCCTGGCTGCTGCTTATGTTCACTAAAGCCATAGGGCTCCATAATCAGCAGGTGGTGAATTCAGCCAAGCTTGTGTCCTCTCCTTCAGGCCAATGAATTTCCCCAGTCCCCCGGTGGGTTCAGAGATGCCATCCAGGAGTCAGGGACTGGAGTCAAATACATTAGAAATCTACCTGGTGTTCTGTTCGACTGTGGCTAAGCTGGTACTCACAAATGAGACAAAGCCCTTCCTACACTTACCTACCATTTCCACAGGTAGAGGAGCGTCTCCCCATAGCCACCACCGCAAAAGGCCCACGGGCAGTACTGTCAGCCTACCACCAAAGTTCACTGAAGGCCCAAGGACTCTTCAATCAGCTTGTGGTGAATGCTGCCAGGCCTGGGACTCACCCTTCAGGTCAGTGCACTCCCCTCTGGCCCAGAGTAGGTCTAGCAATGCCATCTAAGGGACAAGGTTTGGAATTGGGGTCCCCAAGAGTGCTCTACCCCATTGGGTGTTCTGTCCATTTGTTGCTTTACCCCACTGTGACCCAGCTGGTACCAAGGTGCAAGACAAAGTCCCCTTTACTTTTTCCCTCCCTGCTTTTCTCAAGCAGATATCCTCCACAGCTGGGAATGTGCTGTGTCTTACATGGAGCTAGCACATCTTAGAGTCTCACCTAAGGCCCACAGCATACTATCTGGGTATCGTGTTGGTAATTTAGGGCCCAAGGGCTCTTTAGTCAGCGGGTGATGAATCCTGTCAGTATGAGGTCCCTCCCTTCAAGGCAGCAGGTTTTCTTCTGGCTTGGGGAGTGTCTAGAAATGTCATCTGGGAGCGAGGGCCTAGTATGGGGGCCTCACATCTCTGCTTGGTGCCCCATCCTACTGTGGCTGAGCTGGTATCCACAATGAAAGACAAAGTCCCCTTTACTTTTCTCTCTCCTCTTCTCAAGCAGAAGGAAGCAGTCATTTTTATTTCTGTGAGCTGTGTTGCCTATGGTTAGGGGTCAGGTGGTGTGAGCACTCCCTTATCTTCCACAGCTGGTATCTCACTAGGTTGCTTGTCCCCAGGCCCGCTGGCTCTAAGCCAAACAAAGCACAAGGAGTTGCCTAGAAGTTGCAGTCCTTGTGGCCTAGAGTTCTTTTCATGTTTATTGAGGACCCCAGAATACTTCAGCCGATGGCGATGAGACTTGTTGAAACTCACGTTCCAACCTCTGACATAGGTGATTCCCCTCTGGCTAAGACTCATCTAAATGCTCCCTCTGCCGGTGAGGATGGGCGTCAGCTGAGTTCAACTCAGTTTTGCTTTCAGCTGTGACAAAACAGCGCTGAATTCAATGCAAAGTCTTAAAACTGCTGGGTCCTCCCTCCCCCAGGCTCACAGTTTCTTTCTCCTCATCACATGGCCTCTGTCTGGGGTGAGGAGGCATCGGGGATTCAAGACTCTCTTTCCTTCCCTCTTCAGTGCCTCTCTCAGGTATATTAAGTTATAACCAGATACTGTGATTGCTCACTTGGCTTTTCATTCTTATAAAGGTGTTTGTGTGTAGATTTTTTTTTTTTTAAATTTTGGGTCCCTGTGAAGGGGGGCCATTGATGGAGGCTTGTATTTGGGCATCTTGCTCTGTCGTTCCAGGAGCACATCGTTTTATTTCCATGTGTTTTTATAGTTTCCAAAGTTCCTCTTGTTATTGATTTCTAGTTTTATTTTATTGTAGTCAGAGATGTCTGCTATTGTTTTAATTTTTAAAATGCTTTAAGACTTGTTTTGTGACCTAACTTACGGCCTATTCTTGAGAATGACCCAAGTGCTGAGGAGAAGAATGTGTATTCAGAAGCTATTAGTAAATATTTTGTAAATATCTAGGTCCATTTGGTCTACAGTACAGATTAAAGCTGATATTTCTTTGTTGATTTTCTGTCTGGAAGATCTGTCCAATGCTGAAAGTGGGGTGTTGAAGTCTCCAGCTATAACTGTATTGGGTTTTTTTGTTTGTTTGTTTTTTGCTTTTTTTTTAATGGAGTCTTGTATCGTCACCCAGGCTGGAGTGCAATGGTGCAATCTTGGCTCACTGCAACCTCTGCCTCCTGGGTTCAAGCAATTCTCCTGTCTCAGCCTCCTGAGTAGCTGGGATTACAAGCACCCACCATCACGCCCAGCTAATATTTTGTATTTCTAGTAGAGATGGGGTTTCACCATGTTGGCCAGGCTGGTCTCGAACTCCTGACTTTGTGATCCACCCACCTCGGCCTCCTAAAGTGCTGGGATTACAGATGTGAGCCACCACGCCTGATCTTGTATTGGGTTCTATCTCTCTCTTTAGCTCTAATATTTGCTTTATGTTGGGTACTCCAATGTTGGGTCCATATATATTTACAATTGTTGTGTTCTCTTACTGAATGAACCCCTTTGTCATTATATAATGGCCTTTTTAACTCATTTTATAGTTTTTGTCTTAAAATCTGTTTTGTCTGATATAAGTATAGCTATTTTTTCTCTTTTTTTGGTTTCCATTTGCACAAAATTTCTTCTTCCATCCCTTTACTTTTAGTCTATGTGTGTCTTTATAGGTAAAGTGTGTTTCTTCTAGGTAACAGATCACTGAATATTGTTTTCTTTGTCCATTCATCCACTCTATATGTTTTGATTAGAGATTTAATCCATTTATGTTCTGTGTTATTATTAATAAGGGCTTACTACTGCCATTTTGTTATTTGTTTTCTGGTTGTTTTGTAGTCTTTCTTTCCTTCCTGTGTTCCTTTTTGGGAAGGCAATTTTCTCTGGTTGTATGTTTCAATTCCTTTTTATTTTTTGTGTATCTGTTGCATATTGCTTTATTTGAAATTACCATGAGGCTTGCAAATAACATCCTACAACCCATTATTTTACACTGATGACAACATAACACTGATTGCAAAACAAAATAACAAACAAGCAAAGAGGAAACTGAAAAAGAACTCTACATTTTAACTTTATCCCCTGCTTTTAAAGTTTTTGTTGTTTCTATTTATATCTTATTATACTGTCTATGTCTTGAACAATTGTTTTAGTCATTACTTTTGATAGGTTTATTTTTAGTCTTTCTACTCAAGATGTGAGTTGTTTATACACAATTTCAGTGTTAGGATATTCTGTGTTTATGTGCTTACTACTAGCAGTAAATGTTGTAACTTCAGATAATTTCTTATTGCTTAATCAATTCTGCTGTTGAGAGACTCTGATAGATTCTTCAATATGTCAATTGAATTTTCAGGTCCAGAATTTCTGCTCGATTCTTTTAAATTATTTCAATCTCTTTGTTGAAATTTATCTGATAGTATTCTGAATTCCTTCTCCATGTTATCTTGGATTTCACTGAGCTTTCTCAAAATAGCTATTTTGAATTCTCTGTCTGAAAGATCACATATTTCTGCCACTCCAGGATTGGTCACTGGGGCCTTATTTAATTCATTTGGTGAGGTCATGTTTTCCTGGAAGGTGTTGATGCCTGTGGATTTGCACCAATGTCTGGGCATTGAGGAGTCAGGTTTTTATTGTAATCTTCACAGTCTGGGCTTGTTTGTACTCATCCCTCTAGGGAAGGCTTTCCAAGTATTCAAAGGGTATTGAGTGTTGTGATGTAAGTCTTTGGTCATTGCAGGCATATGTGTGTTAAGGGGAATCCCAATCCTAGTAATGCTATGACTCCTGCAGCTCTGTATAGGTACCACCTTTTTGGTCTTGGGTAAGATCCAGGATGTTGCGGGAAGTCAGGGACCCCAAACGGAGGGACTGGCTGAAGCCATGGCAGGAGAACATGGATTGTGAAGATTTCATGGACATTTATTAGTTCCCCAAATTAATACCTTTATAATTTCTTATGCCTGTCTTTACTGCAGTCTCTAAACATAAATTGTAAAGATTTCATGGACACTTATCACTTCCCCAATCTATATAGACCCTTGTGATTTCCTATGCCTGTCTTTACTTTAATCTCTTATTCCTGTCAGCTGAGGAGGATGTATATTGCCTCAGGACCCTGTAATAATTGCATTAACTGCACAAATTTTACAGCATGTGTGTTTGAGCAATATGAAATGTGGGCATCTTGAAAAAAGAACAGGATAACAGCAATTGTTCAGGGAATAAGAGAGATAACCTTAAACTCTGACTGCCGGTGAGCCAGGCTGAACAGAGCCATATTTCTCTTCTTTCAAAAGCAAATGGGAGAAATATTGCTGAAATCTTTTTCTCAGCATGGAACATCCCTGGGAAAGAGAATACGCGCCTGGAGGTATAGGCTTATAAACAGCACCCCCAGGTGCACCTGTCTCTTATGGTCGAGACTGCAGGGGTGAAATAGACCCCAGTCTCCCATAGTGCTCCCAGGCTTATTAGGAAGAGGAAATTCCTGCCTAATAAATTTTGGTCAGACCAGTTGATCTCAAAACTCTGTCTCCTGATAAGATGTTATCAATGACAATGTTGCCCGAAACTTCATTAGCAATTTTAATTTTGCCCCGGTCCTGTAGTCCTGTGATCTCACCCTGCCTCCACTTGCCTTGTGATATTCTATTACCTTGTAAAGTACTTGATGTCTGTGACCCACACCTATTCGCACACTCCCTCCCCTTTTGAAACTCCCTAATAAAAACTTGCTGGTTTTTGAGGCTTGTAGGGCATCACGGAACCTACCGACATGTGATATCTTCCCCGGACGCCCAGCTTTAAAATTTCTCTCTTTTGTACTCTGTCCCTTTATTTCTCAAGCTGGCCGATGCTTAAGGAAAATAGAAAAGAACCTATGTGAATATTGGGGCAGATTCCCCGATACCAGTAGAATTGCTTAGATTACCAAGTGGAGACTCTTGTTCTCTTCCCTTACTTTTCCCCAAACCAACAGAGTCTCTCTCTCTCCATGCTGAATTTCTTGGAACTGGGGGAGAGGTGACACAAGTACCCCTGTGGCCACCATTTCGGGACTGTGTTAGGGCAGACTAAGAGCCAGAACAGCACTGGGTATTGCCTTAGGCCTGTGGCGACCACTGTCAAGTTACCGCTGATGTTTCCTGAAGGCTCAAGGGTTCTACAATCAGCAGGTGGTGAATCCAGCCAGGATTGTATCTTTCCCTTCAGGGTGGCAAGCTTTTCCCTATCCATGGTAGGGTCCAGAAATGCAGTCTGGGAGCCAGGCCCTGGAGTTGGGAACCTTGGGAATCTACTTGGTGCTCTATTCTACTACAGCTGAGGTGATGATACCCAAGCTGCAAGACAAAGTCCTTCTCACTCTTCCCTCTCTTTTCCTCAAGCAGAAGGAGCCTCTCTCAATGGCCACCCCAACTCCAGATCTGCATCGAGTACAGCTTGGCTACTGCTGATATTCACTCATGGCTCAAGGGCTCTTCAGTCAGCTTATGGTAAATGCTGCCAGGCCTGGGTTTTTCCCTTCAGGGCGATGGGGTCCCCTTTGCCCTAAGGTGGGTCCATAAATGCCCCCCGATGAGCCAAGGCTTGGAATCAGGGTTCTGAGAAGTCCACTTAGTGCTCTACCCCACTGTGGCTAAGATGGTACCCAAGCTGCAAGACAAAGTCCCCTTTACTCTTCTCTCTTCTTTCCTCAAGCCAATGGAGTCTCTCTCCATGGTCACCACAGCTGGCAGTGTGTTGGGTCACACCTGAAGCCACAACAGCATTGGGGTTCACCCAAGGCCTGTAGCGAGTATTGCCTGGCAACCACTAATGTTTATTCAAGACTCAAGGGCTCTTTAGTCAACAGCAGGTGATGAATCCTGCCAGGACTGGGTTTTTCCCTTCAAGGCAGCTGTTTCCCATCCGGTACAGGGTGTGTCTAGAAATGTCATCCAGGAGCTAGGGACTGAAATCACAGTCTCAGGACTTTGCTTGGTGCCTTATTCTACTGTGCCTGAGCTGATATCCAAGATGCAAGACAAAGTCTTCTTCCTCTTCCTTTCCTTTCTTCAACCTGAAGGAAGGAGTCTCTCCCACAGCTGCAGGCTGTACTGCCTCAGGTTAGGGGAGGAGTGACATAAACAGTGCCTTGGCTGCCCCAGTTAGTTTCTGATTATGTTGCATGCACCCCAAGTCTACTGGCTCTGAGCCCAGCACAGCACCAGGACTTGCCCAGAAATTGCAGTTCTTGTGGCCTAGACTGCCTTTCAAGTTTATTTAGACCCCCAAAAACTTTAGCCTGCAATGGTGGGGGCTAGCCAGAACCCAGTTTCTGATTTCTGGGATAGGCTGGCCTAAATTCTCCCTCTGTGGGCACCAGCTGAATTCTGCCTTGTGTTGCTTTCCACTGTGACAGAGCAGCTCTGGGTTCCAATTGCAAAGTTCCACTGCATTCTCTGCATTCTCATGCATTCACTGCATTCTCCCTCCCGCAAGCACACAGATCCTCTCTTCTCTCCATGTAGTCACTACTTGGGGAAGGGGAATGGGTGGTGTCAGCAATTCAAGACTGATTTCTTTTCCATCTTCAGCGCCCCTTTCCTTGATATGATGTTAAAACCAGGTGTTGTGAGTGCTCCTCTTATTTTTTGTTCTTATGAAGGTGTTTCTTGTGTGAATAGTTGTTAAATTTTGTGTTCTGGGGTTGGGGTGGCGGATGATCGCTAATTTCTTTTCCTGCTAGCAATGCATGACAGTTCTCATTTTATTCTATTAGTTGAATACTTGATATTTTTAGAGTTTTACAATTTTGTTTATTAAACACGTGTGAAATAGGATCTTAATATTGTAATTTACTAGTGTGATTGAGTATTTCTCATATGTTCATAGGTGATTTGAGCTTTTCTTTTTTTTATTATACTTTAAGTTCTAGGGTACATGTGCACAACGTACCGGTTTGTTACATATGTATACATGTGCCATGTTGGTGGGCTGCACCCATTAACTCATCATTTACATCAGGAATATCTCCTAATGCTATCCCTCCCCCCACCCCCGCCCCATGACAGGCCCTGGTGTTTGATGTTCCCCACTGTGTCCAAGTGTTCTCATTGTTCAATTCCCACCTATGAGTGAGAACAAGTGGTGCTTGGTTTTCTGTCCTTGCAACAGTTTTCTCAGAATGATGGTTTCCAGCTTCATCCATGTCCCTACAAAGGACATGAACTCATCCTTTTTTATGGCTGCATAGTATTTCATGGTGTATATGTGCCACATTTTCTTAATCCACTCTATCATTGATGGACATTTGGGTTGGTTCCAAGTCTTTGCTATTGTGAATCATGCCGCAATAAACATATGCGTGCATGTGTCTTTACAGCAGCATGATTTATGATCCTTTGCGTATATACCCAGTAGTGGGATGGCTGGGTCAAATGGTATTTCTAGTTCTAGATCCCTGAGGAATCACCACACTGTCTTCCACAATGGTTGAACTAGTTTACAGTCCCACCAACAGTGTAAAAGTGTTCCTATTTCTCCACATCCTCTCCAGCACCTGTTGTTTCCTGACTTTTTAATGATTGTCATTCTAACTGGTGTGAGATGGTATCTCACTGTGGTTTTGATTTGCATTTCTCTGATGGCCAGTGATGTTGAGCATTTTTTCAGGTATCTGTTAGCTGCATAAATATCTTCTTTTGAGAAGTGTCTGTTCTTATCCTTCGCCCACTTTTTGATGGGGTTGTTTGATTTTTTTCTTATAAATTTGCTTAAGTTCTTTGTAGATTCTGGATACTAGCCCTTTGTCAGATGGGTAGATTGTAAAAATTTTCTCCCATTTTGTAGGTTGCCTTTTCACTCTGATGGTAGTTTCTTTTGCTGTGCAGAAGCTTTTGAGTTTAATTAGATCCCATTTGTCAATTTTGGCTTTTGTTACCATTGCTTTTGGTGTTTCAGTCATGAAGTCCTTGCCCATGCCTATGTCCTGAATGGTAATGCCTAGGTTTTCTTCTAGGGTTTTTATGGTTTTAGGTCTAACATTTAAGTCTTTAATCCATCTTGAATTAATTTTTATATAAGGTGTAAGGAAGGGATCCAGTTTCAGCTTTCTACATATGGCTAGCCAGTTTTCCCAGCACCATTTATTAAATAGGGAATCCTTTCCCCATTTTGTGTTTTTGTGAGGTTTGTCAAAGATCAGATGGTTGTAGGTGTGTGATATTATTTCTGAGGGCTCTGTTCTGTTCCATTGGTCTCTATCTCTGTTTTGATACCAGTACCATGCTGTTTTGGTTACTGTAGCCTTGTAGTATAGTTTGAAGTCAGGTAGCGTGATGCCTCCAACTTTTTTCTTTTGGCTTAGGATTGTCTTGGCAATGCAGGCTCTTTATAGGTTCCATATGAGCTTTAAAGTAGTTTTTTCCAATTCTGTGAAGAAAGGCATTTGTAGCTTGATGGGGATGGCATTGAATCTATAAATTACCTTGGGCAGTATGGCCATTTTCACGATGTTGATTCTTCCTATCCATGAGCATGGAATGTTCTTTGATTTGTTTGTGTCCTCTTTTATTTCCTTGAGCAGTGGTTTGTAGTTCTCCTTGAAGAGGTCTTTCACATCCCTTGTATGTTGGATTCCCAGGTATTTTATTCTCTTTGAAGCAATTGTGAATGGGAGTTCACTCATGATTTGGCTCTCTGTCTGTTATTGGTGTATAAGAATGCTTGTGATTTTTGTACATTGATTTTGTATCCTGAGACTTTGCTGAAGTTGCTTATCAGCTTAAGGAGATTTTGGGCTGAGATGATGGGGTTTTCTAAATATACAATCATGTCATCTGCAAACAGGGACAATTTGACTTCCTCTTTTCCTAATTGAATACCCTTTATTTCTTTGTCCTGCCTGATTGCCCTGGCCAGAACTTCCAACACTATGTTGAATGGGAGTGGTGAGAGAGGGCATCCCTGTCTTGTGCCAGTTTTCAAAGGGAATGCTTCCAGTTTTTGCCCATTCAGTATGATGTTGGCTGTGGGTTTGTCATAAATAGCTCTTATTGTTTTGAGATATGTCCCATCAGTACCTAGTTTATTGAGAGTTTTTAGCATGAAGGGCTGTTGAATTTTGTCAAAGGCCTTTTCTGCATCAATTGAGATAATCATGTTATTTTTGTCTTTGGTTCTGTTTATATGATGGATTAAGTTTATTGATTTGCTTATGTTGAACCAGCCTTGCATCCCAGGGATGAAGCCAACTTGATCTTGGTGGATAAGCTTTTTGATGTGCTGCTGGATTAGGTTTGCCAGTATTTTACTGAGGATTTTTGCATCAATGTTCACCAGGGATGTTGGTCTAAAATTCTCTTTTTTTGTTGTGTCTCTGCCAGGCTTTAGTATCTTGATGATGCTGGCCTCATAAAATGAGTTACGGAGGATTCCCTCTTTTTCTATTGATTGGAATAGTTTCAGAAGGAATGGTACCAGCTCCTCTTTGTACCTCTGGTAGAATTCGGCTGTGAATCCATCTGGTCCTGGACTTTTTTTAGTTGGTAGGCTATTAATTATTGCCTCAATTTCAGAGCCTATTATTGGTCTATTCAGGGATTCAACTTCTTCCTGGTTTAGTTTTGGGAGGATGTATGTGTTGAGGAATTTATCCATTTCTTCTAGATTTTCTAGTTTATTTGCATAGAGGTGTTTATAGTATTCTCTGATGGTAGTTTGTATTTCTGTGGGATCGGTGGTGATATCCCCTTTATCATTTTTTATTGCATTTATTTGATTCTTCTCTCTTTTCTTCTTTATTAGTCTTGCTAGTGGTCTACCAATTTTGTGGATCTTTTCCAAAAACCAGCTCCTGGATTCATTGATTTTTTTGAAGGGTTTTTTGTGTCTCTAGCTCCTTCAGTTCTGCTCTGATCTTAGTTATTTCTTGCCTTCTGCTAGCTTTTGAATGTGTTGCTCTTGCTTCTCTAGTTCTTTTAATTGTGATGTTAGGGTGTCAATTTTAGATCTTTCCTGCTTTCTCTTGCAGGCATTTAGTGCTATAAATTTCCCTCTACACACTGCTTTAAATGTGTCCCAGAGATTCTGGTATGTTGTGTCTTTGTTCTCATTGGTTTCAAAGAACATCTTTATTTCTGCCTTCATTTCGTTATGTACCCAGTAGTAATTCAGGAGCAGGTTGTTCAGTTTCCATGCAGTTGAGTGGTTTTGAGTGAGATTCTTAATCCTGAGTTCTAGTTTGATTGCACTGTGGTCTGAGAGACAGTTTGTTATAATTTCTGTTCTTTTACATTTGTTGAGGAGTGCTTTACTTCCAACTATATGGTCAATTTTGGAATAAGTGTGATGTGTTGCTGAGAAGAATGTATATTCTTTTGATTTGGGGTGGAGAGTTCTGTAGATGTCTATTAGGTCTGCTTGCTGCAGAGCTGAGCTCAATTCCTGGGTATCCTTATTAACTTTCTGTCTTGTTGATCTGTCTAATGTTGACAGGGGGTGTTAAAGTCTCCCATTATTATTGTGTGGGAGTCTAAGTCTCTTTGTAGGTCTCTAAGGACTTGCTTTATGAATCTGGGTGCTCCTGTATTGGGTGCATATATATTTAGGATAGTTAGCTCTTCTTGTTGAATTGATCCCTTTACTATTATGTAATGGCCTTCTTTGTCTCTTTTGATCTTTGTTGGTTTAAAGTCTGTTTTATCAGAGACTAGGATTGCAACCCCTGTTTTATTTTGTTTTCCATTTGCTTGGTAGATCTTCCTCCATCCCTTTATTTTGAGCCTATGTGTGTCTCTGGACGTGAGATGGGTCTCCTGAATACAGCACACTGATGGGTCTTGACTCTTTATCCAGGTTGCCAATCTGTGTCTTTTAATTGGAGCATTTAGCCCATTTACATTGAAGGTTAATATTGTTATGTGTGAATTTCATCCTGTCATTATGATGTTAGCTGGTTATTTTGCTCATTAGTTGATGCAGTTTCTTCCTAGCATCGATGGTGTTTACAATTTGGCATGTTTTTGCAGTTGCTCATACCGGTTGTTCCTTTCCATGTTTAGTGCTTCCTTCAGGAGCTCTTGTGAGGCAGGCCTGGTGGTGACAAAATCTCTCAGCATTTGCTTGTCTGTAAAGGATTTTATTTCTCCTTCACTTATGGAGCTTAGTTTGGGTGGATATTAAATTCTGGGTTGAAAATTCTTTTCTTTAAGAATGTTGAATATTGGCCCCCACTCTCTGCTGGCTTTTAGAATTTCTGCTGAGAGATCCACTGTAGGTCTGATAGGCTTCCCTTTTCAGGTAACCTGACCTTTCTCTCTGGCTGCCCTTGACATTTTTTCCTTCATTTCAACTTTGGTGAATCTGAAAATTATGTATCTTGGAGTTGCTCTTCTTGAGGAGTATCTTTGTGGCATTCTCTGTATTTGCTGAATTTGAATGCTGGCCGGCCTTGCTAGGTTGGGGAAATTCTCCTGGATAATATCCTGAAGAGTGTTTTCCAGCTTGGTTCCATTCGCCCCGTCACTTTCAGGTACACCAATCAGATGTAGATTTGGTCTTTTCACATAGTCCCATATTTCTTGGAGGCTTTGTTCATTTCTTTTTACTCTTTTTTCTCTAAACTTCTCTTCTCGCTTCATTTCATTCATTTGATCTTCAATCACTGATACCCTTTCTTCCACTTGATCGAATGGGCTACTGAAGCTTGTGCATGCATCATGCAGTTCTCGTGCCATGGTTTTCAGCTCCATCAGGTCATTTAAGGGCTTCTCTACGCTGTTTATTCTAGTTAGCCATTCGTCTAATCTTTCTTCAAGGTTTTTAGCTTCTTTGTGATGGGTTCGTACATCATCCTTTAGCACGGAGAAGTTTGTTATTACTAATCGTCTGAAGCCTTCTTCTCTCAACTCGTCAAAGTCATTCTCCTTCCAGCTTTGTTCTGTTGCTGGTGAGGAGCTGCATTCCTTTGGAGGAGAAGAGGAGCTCTGATTTTTCAAATTTTCAGCTTTTCTTCTCTGGTTTCTCCCCATCTTTGTGGTTTTATCTACCTTTGGTCTTTGGTGATGGTGATGTACAGATGGGGTTTTGGTGTGGATGTCCTTTCTGTTTGTTAGTTTTCCTCCTAACAGTCAGGACCCTCAGCTGCAGATCTGTTGGGGTTTGCTGGAGGTCCACTCCAGACCCTGTTTGCCTGGGTATCACCCGCAGAGGCTGCAGAACAGCAAATATTGCAGAACGGCAAATGTTGTTGCCTGATCCTTCCTCTGCATGCTTCGTCTCAGAGGGGCATCTGGCTGTATGAGGTGTCAGTTGGCCCCTAGTGGGAGGTGTCTCCCAGTTACGCTACTCAGGGGTCAGGGACCCACTTGAGGAGGCAGTCTGTCCGTTCTCAGATCTCAAACTCTGTGCTGGGAGAACCACTATTCTCTTCAAAGCTGTCAGATGAGGCATTTAAGTCTGCAGAAGTTTCTGCTGCCTTTTATTCAGCTATGCCCTGCCCCCAGAGGTGGAGCCTACAGATGCAGGGAGGGCTCCTTGAGCTGCAGTGGGCTCCACCCAGTTCGAGCTTCCTGGCTGCTTTGTTTACCTATTCAAGCCTCAGCAATGGTGAACGCCCCTCCCCCAGCCTGGCTGCCACCTTGCAGTTCGATCTCAGACTGCTGTGTTAGAAGTGAGCGAGGCTCCGTGGGCATGGGACCCTTCAAGCCATGAGCAGGATATAATCTCCTGGTGTGCCATTTGCTAAGACTGTTGGAAAAGCACAGTATTAGGGTGGGAGTGTCCCAGTTGTCCAGGTACCTTCTGTCATGGCTTCCCTTGGCTAGGAAAGGGAATTCTGGGCCCTTGCACTTCCCGGGTGAGGCGATGCCCCACCCTGCTTCGGGTCACACTCCGTGGGTTGTACCCACTGTCCAACAAGCCCCAGTGAGATGAACCCAGTACCCCAGTTGAAAATACAGAAATCACCTGACTTCTGTGTTGCTCACACTGAGAGCTGCTGACTGGAGCTCTTCCTATTTGGCCATCTTGGAATCTCCCTTTGAGCTTTTCTTTGTATTCCTTGCTCATTAAAAAAAATTTTTCTTAATGACTCATAAAAACTTTTTGAATATCTTTCTTATACCTTCATACACACAAAATAATTATGGTTATATGTTTTTTAAGTTACAATGGCCTCCCCTAAATCCTGTAGTTTTAATAATATTATCAAGCACTATTATTTTTCAGATAAGAATTCTGAGGCCTCCATGATATTTCCCCTCTAGTTTGTCTTTATAATTCACCATTTTTCCCCTCCAGAATGTATGTAGGAGATGATTTCCTCTCAGCAGTTTACATATGTTTTTCTTTGATATCTTTGATTACTTATTTTGTTTCTTTTGATCTCATGTCTTCTGTCCTCTGCAAGTTTTATGTTCTTTATTTTTATTTTTATCTGTCATATGCCTGTATACATTGGAATAGCCTCTTTGGTTTGTTCTCTGTGACATCAATTTTATATTCTGCCATGTAAATTTGTTCTTTATTTTTAAATCACGTTTAATTTTGATTTTGTATTTTTATATATTTATAGACTCCTTCATTATCTATTGCAGTTGTATTTTTCTCTCAAATGAATTAACTGTAATGTCTTTCCTCTACTTTTCATACTATGCATGTATTTTGATATTCCATTCAAAATGTCAATAGTCTTTTCAATTTTGCTTTGGTTTTTCTAATGTGTCATTTTCAGAGGTATGCATTTCTTTTGTGTGTTCGGGGTGGTGTTCCATTAATCTCTACTATTTTGTTTCTGCGGATCTTATGGATTTGTGTATCCTTATGTGTGAATGAAAAGAAACTCTCCCAGGCTCAGTATTTGCCAGCAGAGAAGATGTATCTGTCTTGTCCCCACCATAGGTCCAACTGGGTCTTGTTAAATACCATTCTGAAATCTATGACTGGCAGGTAGACTGCTGTGCTAAATTCTAGTTCCATGTATATTATTAGTAGACCTTTAACTCACGCAGTTATTTTGGTTGAGGGAGGCTCTCCTACTCTCAGTACCTGACTTAGGGCAATTTGAAGCAAGGTAGTATATGAAAAGCTGTAAGTCCTGCTAGTCACTGCTAATATGGCTCTTCCTATCTCTCCTCCTATTTCTTAACTTTATGTGCTGGTTTTTATTCCCCAATACACAATATAGCATCATATATCTATATGACAGTACGTGTTGATTTCTGAATTGTGCTGTCTGTATGAAGGTAGAAAGAGAAATATTAACTAAAGATGGGGAAGCAAGTGTACTGGCCACCTCAAAAGCATTACTCATGGGATTGCTTGCGACTGATTTGTACTCTGGGACCTTGAGTTACCAGGCAGGCAGATAGTGTTTTCCTGTCTTTGTCAAGAGCGTTCGATATACTCTGGGTCAGTATCAAATCTTGTATTTTCCCATTGGTTTTGGTTCTGAATTTTACTCTTTAAGTCATGCAGCTTGTGCAAGTATTTTTCAGATGAGCAGTAATTTGACTGACATTCTTAGGTTTTCCATGTAGGTATTTTTTTTTCTTTTAATTTCATGTATATTTTTAGTGGGACATTAAGAGAAGTTGAACCAGAGTCTACAATCCAGATGTTGTTTAAAATTAAAGTCAAAACATTCTATAAGCTTTAATAATTGTACTGTACTGATTTAGGACAGACTAGTTTGGAGTTTATAACAGCCTGGGACAAAGGTGGGGTTTAGTGAAAGGCAAATTCATGTAACAAGGAAAGCTGAAAAGATGCTGGAAGGAACCAAGGCACAAATGTTTTTCTTAGTAGTGATTGGAAGTTAATGTCAGATCTACCTGTAAATATGCCAGTCAGGTCAATTTATGGTTAATATGGGTTTTAAATGTGTGAGATCATGTCTGGGTTCAGTCAGAGATTGAGAGCCACGTTCCAGTTAGGAATGGCCACTATGGTGTAGAATGTGCTGTGTATTTACAACAATAGTAGTTCTTTATTGGTAGTTTAAATACTGCGTGTAAATTGTCATTGTGTCACTTCAGGTCCTTTGAGAAGAAAATATTAAAGTGAAATTATATATGAATGAGATTTTTTTGGGGACATGTCAGCAGTGGGTATTTGGGAGGGAACAAGATTTGCTTGGTAGAGCCTTTAGACAGTGCTTCAGGATTTGGACTTGTGAAACATGCGAGGAAAGGACAGATTGGGTAGGAGGAGTCTCAGACTGCAGTGTATTTCTGAGAAACTTTTGAGCGGGCTGACAGGAAGTCCTTGAGCAAACACTTCCCACTAGAAGAGTCCTGCTTTAGACAGTAATGGGCCAGCTCCAGTGGCCCCCATCAGGCTTTCATTGGCTGGGAGCACCTGGGGGAAGTACGGCCTTGGCACGAACACTGCAGTGGATCCTAAGAATGGCAGTTGGAGGCATCGGTCATATATAAATATTTGCCATTTATAAAGTGTGTCCTATAGTTTATATTTTAATATTTAATCTATACAACTAACTTGTAAGTTAAATTGTATTGTCTGTATTTTATAAATAAAGAAACTTCAATTTGGAGAGAACAAATAATATAAGATCAAACGATCATTAAGTGACCATGCCAGAATTTAAATATAGGTCTATAGTTACATATTAGAATTCTTTTGGTTGAAGGCAATAAAAAATATATTTCTAAGAGAAGGCACTTATTTTTAGGATATAGTCACAGTTGTCACACAGGACCCAAGGGCTGACAGTGCCCAGGATACCCTAGAAGCAGGGATTGGCATGCAATTAAGGCTGTTTCTCTTTTTCTCACTTCTGCTTCGCTCAGTGGATCTGATTAAGTCTTTTCTCTTTCTATATAACTGATTTTATATGCATATGGCAAAAGAGTGACTGCTCACAACTGTTGAGTTCAAGAGAGCTTCAAAGACTCAAGCTGGAATGACTTTCTCAGAAAAGTGGTTTCTACAGCAGCTAGGATAAGGTATCTGCTTCTAGACTAGTTAAATTAACTGGAGGGCTGAAATCTAGTGAAGAGATTCTGAGGGGTGAGGTGAAGGAGAGTTTGCCACTGCGGTTATCATGTGAATGGCTGGGAAAGAGGAAAGAAGTTACCAGAAAAGGAGGTGTTGGATATAATACTCAATAGGTGTACACAATAAGATAAACTTTTCAGTGGGGTAAACCTTAAATATAATTGTAGTGAAATATCTGTGTGTGTGTGTATGTATACATATATACATATATATACACACAGAGATATTATACACAGAGAATATATATTTATTCCACCTTTTGTTCCTTTTGATTGCTTGTATCCTTAAAATTACCAGTAAATCACAATGCTGGTGAGATCTCTGATTTACATGAGTCTGATTGAAATCTGATTCCTTTGGTTAGCTCAATCCCATAGCAAACAACTGAAATCCTTATAAGGCATTTTTCTTCGTAATTGTCTTCCCTTCTTCATTGCTGGAGGATGTAATCATGGGCTGAATTGTGTCTTCCCCAAAATTCATAAGTTGAAGTCCTAACCCTTGGTACCTGAGAATGAGATCATATTTGGAGGTAGGGTATTTAAAGAGGTAGTTAAAATAAAGTCACTAGGGTGGATCCTAATCCAATATGACTGGTACCTTTACAAGAAGAGCAGACTAGGACACAGACACACAGAGAAGACCATGTGAGGACATAGTGAGAAAATAGCCATCTATAAGCCAAGAAGAGAGGCCTTACTGCCAACTCTTTGATCTTGGACTTCTAGCCTCCAGAATTTTGAGAAAATAAATTTCTGTTGTTTAAGCCACCCAGTCAGTGGTATCTTTTTATGGTAGCTCTAGTAAACTAATCAGATGGGAAGAGGGATCGTGTCTCCTTTTCCTTTTTGTTCACTCATGGAATCCATGCAGGACCCAGCCTTACTGTTTTGTGTGCCTTCCTTCCCGGGTTTCCTTTGGGACCCTAAATTTTTTATTCCATTGGTATGTTGAACATTTTTGTAACTTGAACATTCCCTTGGATCATTTCCTCCACCTCAAATGGATTATCAAGGGATAATTCATTTGGAATGACTGGAGAAAGTCTTATGAATAATTTTTCTCTATATTGCAGCATTTTGTTTATGCTGCTGGAAGCTATAGGTCAAACCTTGTAACCTATGATAAATGGAGTAAATTACTTTGATGACATTTTGGGAATATTATAAAAAATGAAAAAAGGGTACATAATATGTACCTGGAAACCTAAGGTATTTATTTTGCTTCGTGACTATTACTGGGGATTCTGAACAGTTTTACTTGATTTAATTAACTTGCATTTTCTATTTTTTTTTGATTTTCTGGAAGCATTGCAAATTGCAAGCTTTCTAGTATTCTCAATAGATTCTACTCTGTTTATTATATATGTACATGGAGATTCTACTGTCATTTTAAATGGAGAAGTTCCCTAGGGCAAATTTTAGGATTTTGAACTGTCTCACTTAATGCCTTAGTTTGCAAAATGTCTATGACTTTTTCTGCAAATAGAACAGAGGGGAACCACTCTACTGTTATGTTTAAAGGACATGGGGGAATCTAAATATTAAATTTTAATCTAATTCTTCCCCTGCTTGCTAATTTGCACAATGTTCGAGCTATCCGAAGGCATTCTTAGAAATGGGTATTTGACATGATATTCTAATTTTTCAAGCAGCCTTGCAATGAAAGTGTACCAGGCAGCATCTTTCCTTTAGTGGCCCTCACCTCCATTATCTGGGTTCAGATGAGTGCACAACCAAGAAAAGGAGCTGCAGAGCTCATGTTAAACCTACTCATAAATAATATACCTATCCATTCCCTACCCCCTGCTTATATTTTTACAGAAATACCATGCAGTCAATTATGTTTAAAGTCTTTCTAAAGCTGTGGGGAGACATTCTATCCTACTAACTCTGAGAAGTCCAGAGCAAACAGAGAAAAGAGGAAAAAGGAAGTGGCTGAGAAAGTGTTTTGTAGATGTACTTTTTTTTTGTAATTAATATTACTTAAAAAGATTAGAATATGTTTGAACTGACGAGGACTGAAGCCATTAAGTACCAAGCTTTGAACAGAAGATGGCAGAGATAGAGGAAAGGGGACATATTTTTGGCTTCCTTCAAGGCAGTATTCAAAGAAGCCTGTAGGCAGTGAGTTACAGGAGTTTAAGAAATATTTCCTAAGGGAATCTATGAAGGTCTTTATTTCCTATAAAAATCTACAATGTGTACACTTCTGAGCCTGCAAGATGTTTGTCTTCCTGCCAGAGGCTCTGACCAATTGTGTGAGCTGTCAATTCTCTTCCTAGGTCACCTCAGTAGATGTTTACCTGTCACCTATGAGCTGCCAGGCCTCAGGCCTGTGTCAACATCATCTAGATAAGAGACTGCATCAAGATGAATAAGAATTTTTCCTTCCCTTAAAAAGTTGATGTTCCTACAAAGGAGGACACATAGAGGCTCAAGGCTTTCTAAACTCTTACCGGTTAGAGATGATGAGTGATTTCTAGTCAGAAGGGAAGAAATAAAGACTAAAGGGAGAACAAAAGAAAGTTTTAATAAAGAGTGAAAGATAAATACTACTAGCAAGTGGAAGATTCTGACACTGGAGAAAGTAGGGAATATTACTTTAGCTTGAGTTATACTATGTGTATGGGACCCTTCCCAGAAAAGGGGAATTTGGATCTTATGAAGAAATGGTAGCAGCTCATATTCCACAGATCAAGTGGCACAATTACTAAGTCCTAGTTTATATAGATAAGCCTGTTACAAGGTCAAGGAAGGAGATGCTTAATGTTGTTTTGTATCTCCTTTTTCAGGCTACAGAGTTAGCTGTACGGAGTTAGTTTTAGGTAGATTTAATATAGTAAATTGGATGGTGTTCTGTTTTCCTAGAACAGGTATGTGAGAACTGACAGAGTTGTTACAAATCTATCAAATCACACTGATCATTATCTCATTTTGTTGATTCATGAGAGGTTGACTGTGTTTATCAGAGAAGATTCGTGGCAACAATGGTATAGAAGTCTTATAAGAAACGGAATAACTTGGGTAAACTTATTGCCTTAGGATGAAAGCTTAGATACATATTAAAATTACATTTGCTTACTTGATTCCACCCATTAGAGGGTGGAGAAATTGTCTCTTTTTACTATTCTAATCCTTACCAGACCACATTGTACAAAGTGTTTCTCAACAGATGTCTGTTGAAAAAATACATGAACGAGGAAAATGTTGGTGTTCAGTGGATGTTGCATTTGAAATAGAATTTAGATTTTTGAGCTATAACTTAAGACTCCAGAATGATAGGATTTTGGCTAGGGTAGGAACACAGTTCAAAATTATTTGAGTGAAATTTAAACTGAATATACACGGGAAGAAGATAAGTAATAAAATACACTGGTGTAGAGCATGATTTTGCAGAATGCAAATAGTAGGAGGGAATGTAGGAGATGCTTATGATTTACATGGAAAATCAGTAACGGTACCAAAAGCCAAAATTATAGCCTCCAACACATATACCACTGTAGAACATTAGAAATTAACAAGATATTGAGCGATTTTAATTTATGGCAAGAGGTTTGTATACATTCATAGTTATCATTGAGATTAATTGAGATGTGATTCAAAATTAAAAGATGGTGATGGTATCTCTTTAAAGAGGGCAGACATTTTTGAAAATAAATTAGAGAAATAGTTATATTTATGTATCAAGGGGCCATAAACTAGTGTAGAAACTCATGATGTGAGATTATAGCTGAGGAAAATAGAAACAGAAATCTGAAATTGTTGGGAGAGTGTTCTCCAAGCTTTCTGGCCAGAAGGAAGAAAGAGATGATATACTTTTGACACAGATCTGAAAGATGACCCTGTGCCAGGCCAAAGTCATGATTGAGGAATTTCAATTAAGACATCTCCTAGAATCTCAACCTGCAAAAAATTTGAGTGTGTGTAAGCTCATGACATTCTTTGACAAGCTGTAAACAATCTCCTGAAAGATAGGCCATTAGGGAAACAGTTCCTTTTGGTCTGACTCTGAAATATAGGATACATTTATTGGCAAAGTGAGAGGAACAGAAGCTTTGGGGAAAGTCACTATAATATTTTAGAGTTCATCATATTCATTGAGGGGAAGCCTGGTATGGTTGACCATGTGCTACAGACTTCAAGAGGGTCAATGTAGAAAATATCAAGGAAAACATAGGCATGATTTCATGGCATTCTACATTAAAGGGAAGATGTCAACAGCTTTGGGAAGTTGTTCGAAATGCCATTTTGATTCTGCATACTGTAAACCATTTATCTCATAAAAATTAGGGGGAAATTTTGCTGGCACAGTGGTGCACACCCAGCTACTCAGGAGGCTGATGTGGGAGTATCCATCCCCTGAGGCCAGCTTAAGCAACATAGCAAGAACCTGTCTCTTAAAAAATAAAAATTAGTGGGAACTGTGAACTCAGAGTTTTGAGAGATATGTGATTTAAAAAGTACAAATTAATGATAAAAAATCCTAGAGTGGTCCACATGTGTAAGAATAATGTCCATAAAGTTGAAGGGTACTCAAGTTTGTGAAAAGTGCCACTGACAATAAAATAGGATTTCTTCATTATATTCAGAACAAGAAACAGATCGAGGAAGAGGCAGAGTAACAGCAGCCGGGAAGAAGATACAGTTTTGTAAGTTACCCTATAAATTTCCTTGTATCATCTTTGTTAAAATTGATCTTCATATTAACAAGAGTGGGGCAAACATTGAAATGAAGAATGCAAACTCAAAACAAAAAAGATGAGGGAGCATTAGCAGTTCAGATTTCAAATCTTATGAATGACATCTTAGGTTACTCAGAAGTTTCAAATGAATTAATTGAATGGCTATTTGTTATTGCAGAGAAATTGTGGAGACTGGGCAAGATGTGGGGGACAAAAGTCAAGGAATTATCAAAAAATTTTGTAAGAGAAGGGTGATGTCTGCAAACAAAATGCCCAATTCTGTCAATACTTAGCCATAATTATTGTTCATTGAGGGGAAACTCTCCTCCCCTCTTTGTTAGTAATTTTAACACAATCTCAGTTATGTAACTTTACCCCTACATATGTCAGTATTCATATAAAAAATAAAAAGAATATTTTCATACATAACCACAATACCAGCAAAAGTGACTTATTAAACAGATTTGTGATTTACCAAAAGTGGAAAATGATGATTGAAACATGGAAAGGATTGACATACATTCATACTATAGTTACCTCATTTCTATCTTGGGTAGGATTTCTGGACTTATTAAGGAAATGCAGGCAAAATGATATTATGTATCTAAACTTAATCAAGGAATTTGATAAGGTCTCCCTAATTTGTGAAAAGATGGAGACATACAGGTTTGACTCCAATATTTGATTGAAAACATGGATTCCTGTTCAATTGAAAGGAAGTTTTTTTAGCCTTGTAGTTTTTTGATATTTTTGCCAATGACTTGAAAGAAAATATAGGAAGTCTGCCCATTCAAGTTGTGAATAATAAAATAATTAACAAAAAATCTTTACTAGCTGGAGAATGAATTGAATTCATTATGCTGAAATTTAATAAGGATGGATATATGGTCCCTTTTTTGTATCCAGAAATTTTGCTCTAAGAGACAGAAAGTTTGAATTGACATTAAGCATACAATTGACCAATGATGTAATGAGGCTTTCAAAGAAAAGAAAATGTGCCTTGAAGTTGTATGAATACACATAGGTGTCTAGAAAGAGAGTGTTTATAGTTCTGTTCCTTTCCTGTCCCAGTGGTCCACTTTAAAAGGCTAAAGCCAAATTCAGTGGCCAAGAGATATAAAAAAGAATAACCAATATGGGTAAGCCATGCCATGTAAACAATCTGTTAAAAGTACTGGGAATAAATAGTCTGAAAATGAGAATGTGATAACCACCTTCTGACATTTGAAGGCCTGCCATGTGAATGTAAAATTAGACTTTCTATATAAACTTGAGTGCTAGCGCTGTAACCAGTAATAGAACTTTCAGAGAGACAGATTTTGGCTCAAGATATAGAAGAATTTTCTAATGGTCAGAACCATCTAAAATGGAATGTGTGAATTTTTTTTAAGTCACTGGAGATGTTCCAAAATAGAGGCATCATTTCTTGGGATATTATAGCAGTTATCCAAGTTTTGAATGATTAGTTAACACTTGTTTTTCATGCCTGAATTTTTAGCATTCTGTGAAGCTGTTTTCAGTTTTCTTGACTTCAAAGTGGCCAATTTTCCAGTAATCCAATCCACAGATAAGTATGTTTTAACCCCAAAGGTCTTAAAAGAGATCTTGCCTTATAACTTAATAGAGATCTTGCCTGCCTTCTTTTCATCCTAGCCTTTTGCCTGATTCATATTCAGGTGGCCTCTGACTGCCATCCTGTCTCCCTAGAATATTACTTATTCTTTCAAACTCAAAGTTCCTTTTTGGGCACAAGTATCCAGATTACCTGTAGCTTTCTAAGTTCTGGTTGTGTCCTGATAGATAAGTTCTCTGACATTTAATTGGCAGGAGTTTGGTAACAGACCCTCAATAAACCCCAAAGAGTATTCCATTTCTTCCTTTTCTCAGTTATTCCATCTGACCAGCTATAGAATTTTCACTGAAAACCCATAGTCTTTATATATGTATAATCTTACAGTATAGTCATAATTTAACTGTAGACATCATAATCTCCACAGTTACATTAAACTTCCCTCACAAATACATTCATTTTGAAATCCATTTGGCTTGTGGAATGGTTTGAGGTATGGTGGCAAACATAAGTAGAGATGAGTAGGCATGTGAGAAGACAAAGCTAAAGACAAAGGTTTGGGAGAATTTGTGTAATGAATGGGTTGGTTAAAGAATATGTACAAAGAGAATTATGGGAATTTCAGCTCTAGGGGTGAGTGTCCTTTCCTGATATTACTCTAAATATGTTCTGATACTAGTCAAGAAACTTAAATTTATTCAACACTCAGACCAAACATTAATATTAATGGGAGAATAAAGGAAAATGGTGTTTATACTTTTTTGTACCATGGCCTATGCTAGGTACTTTATATTATCTCATTCAATCCCCATAACAATTCTTGGAGGCAGATGAGATAAGATGCAGGTAAGAGAACAATGTAGGAGGTTGAGTACTGAGCCAAGTTTACATATCTAGCAAGGTGTAGAGCATCAATTCATGTTTACATATATTACCTTTTCTATAACACCACACTGCATACTCTGTTGTGTGGATAGACATGGGGGCCAGGGTGTGGTCTCAAGACATAACAAGTGGCAATGAGCCCGCGACTATCTTTTCATTGTTTTAAGTAACAAATGTTATTTGTTTCTAATAAAAAGTTTGCAAGATTAATACATTGGATTTCTAGAACCCCTGTGAGTTCAAAGCAGACAGTTCACTTTAAGAAGCCATATGACACATGCAAATTTTTCAGCCATCAAATACATTGAGCAGGTAGCTCAAGGCATTCTGTAACACATAAAAAAGCACAGATTGTTCTTCTATGATCCCTTAACTGCCCCCGGGAACCAGCGTGGTGAATTTGCTTGACCTCAGGTGTTTCAGGTGACAAGATTAAATCAATATGGGAAAAGGTTTCTTGACCTCCAAGTACCGTGAGTTCAGCGGGATTTGCTTGAGAGGAGTGCAGCTCCAGGCTCAAGCCTGTGGGAGGCCTTTGGCATCTGGTGCCGCGGTTGGTGGAGGGCTGTGATAACGCAATACCCATCCAATTCTCTTATCTCCTGATTACACTGCTTTTTAGAAGATATCCCTAGGGTAAATCTCTTCAATTGATTTTGCTGTCAGGAGTCAGCTCAAGTTCACATAGGAAAGGAAGGTTAGTACCTCACTGGTTAAGTGCTTTAGCAATTTGCTCTATGTGTTAAATTATGGACTTTATCAGTTCAGAGCTGCTTAATTTCCAGAGCAGGGCAAAAATGATACCGTTTGGACCAACCACTGATCTTCACATTTCAGTCATTGGAGAGTTTGGCAGTTTGAACTTGTCTGTAAGTTTAATAAAATTCTCCAAGTCCTGGGACTGATTTTTCAGTATCTCTGGCAGTCCCTGTTTCTCAATAAATTGCTTGGTCACATTACTGTGAATCGTCATAGAGTCTGCCCCCATCATCTGTTCTAATTTCTTTAAACGGCTATATGGATTTGCTGAAAATGATAATAGTGTTAGTGTTGATTCTCAGTTTGTGTGGCTGTGTGACATGGCATGCAAATAAAGCAAAAACAGTCACGTTGCCATGATGGGTGACAGAAAAAAACAGTCCAGATCAACGTCAAAGAGTTGGAAGAAATCACAGTGCCGTTCCCAAAATGCCACTCTATCTATTAGAGGGGAGGCAATATTTTATTCCCTCCAGTCTTTGTTATCCTCAGTCAATCCTCACTGAAACTTCTAAAAACATAAATCCCTTTCTCTTCTTTGTAAATTATTTCACGCTCCCTTAAATCTCCTAAGAAATTCAGTTACATGATTAACTGGACTTCCATTTTGCAAATCAGTTAGTTGGAATGAATAAGATTTCTAGTGAATCTTCTTGTTGGCTGTTGGAAGAGGTTTGATGGTGACCTCCCACGGTGTTACTCTTACCTCTAAGCACTTTAAAAGAAGTAGATGAGGGTTATGAGCACAGAATAATCTCTTTTCATTTCTCTGAGCTACAGAGTAGTGGATTTTGCTCCCGGACTTGTTTCTGATCTCCCTGGCTTCCAATCATTTTATCTTTTCCTATATAGACCTCTACTTGGCCCACAGACTTTTCTGTCTTCCCCATAGCTGCCAGTTGAATGACATCTGGAAGGGGACTTGGCATGCCTACAGAGACCAGCAATGTGTGCATGGATGTAGGAAGTATAGGGCATTCGTTTATGTCAGTGTTGAGGATTCAGAAAGAATTCTGGAAGAAGCATTTTTTAAACTCTAACCTGAAGGACGGTTACATAAGCACCACCCAGCTAGAAATAAAGGGCAGGGACAAAGATCCACAAACTGGGGAGACTAATGTGAGCAGGGAGCTCCAAGTGGGAATATGGCTTCAGTGTAAGGTGAAGAGGGAAAGGAGGAAGAAGTGAAGTTGAGGTAGCCAGAGCTAGATTATGAAGGGCCTTAACCAGTTTTAGTTTACTTAGCTTGGGAGTTTGTATATATTTTGAAGAAGCAGGGGCATAAGTTCTTGGTTCTTCAGAACATTTTCAATTCTAATTCCAGTGACTTACATCCACACCTCAAACAGGTATTGCTCTTTGCCAAGCAAGGATCTATCCTGCCCTAGAGGGGTGGAGAATAATCCTTCATACTATCTTTCATTGAGCAAGAGTGAATCTGGAGCACATTTAGCATGAAACCTAAGATGAATCATTCTTAGGATTAGTCATCTTTGAAAAATTATATTTTTATATTCGTGGAGCCACCTACACTTACCTACTAAACCACTTGACTAGATCATTTCAAAATTTAAAATCTGACTCTGTCTCCTTCCCTATCTAAAACCATTTAATGGCCTCTCCTTACCACTGGCTGCTGGGTCCTCCATGGTGTGGTTCCCTGACACCACTCCAACTTCATATGCTTGCTCTTCCTTCAGGCTCGGAGCCCACGCCTCGCTGTCCCCTTTCAGGCCCTTGTTCCTTCTGCCCTAGAGAATTTGCACCTGGTGATCCCTGTTTTGTAATGTTGTTTCATTTCCTTCTCACTCAGCTAACTTTCATTTCCTGATCAAATCTCAGCCACATCATCACTTCCTCAGAGGATCTTTCCCCACCCCTCTCTCTGATTAGGTTGGAGTGCTCTATTACACTCATCTTAGTGCTTGTGGATAGGCCTGCATCCCAGGAGTTAGTACAGACCCTACAATCGGCTGGATCACTCCAGCACTCCACTTCTCCCTTTGGTATGTATTTCTGGAAATTACTGGGTAATGGAATAATCAACCATAAATATTTTCTCCACTGCTTCCTGGAACAGCCCTTCACTGCTCTTTTACATTGTGGTCTGCTCTGCTCTCCTCCATTTCACACGACGACTCATAGGTCTACCTCAACATCTTCAACTACTGCTCTCATTCTCTTTTGCATTCTTCTCTTCCTTCTCTGTCTCTTCCATCTAGGTATTCCCCAGGCCCTGCCATTCTTCTTCTTTTCTTCCCATCTAACTTCTCCTAGGCTATTGCATCTACCTTCAGGACCTCTGCTGCTCCTTAGACACCAGTGAGCCTCGGATTTGTAACATCTCCCAACATCCACCTCTTACTTGGACTTCACTTGCATTTTTTCCAACAAATAACTAAACTTTTCACTTTGCTATGTTGAAGACACCTCACCTCACAGTCTATATGGCTGATGTTGATCTCAACATTTCTTCTCCGATCATCATTGCTCCTTCACCCCTATTCCCCAAGATACCTTGGAATTGTTTTGACATTTCCCTCTTTCTAATTCCTTCACTTTCACTTCTACCCTCATCTGGTCATTTGCTGTGGGGTCTACATCTTAAACGTCTCTGAAATCTATCTTCTCTCTCTCTATCTGTCTCCAAAAGAATATCTCCCTACTCTTCCTGCTTTAAACATCATCTCCAGTTTATTCACATCCAGTTCATCTATAATATTGTCTCCAGAGTTAGCATTTCAAAACAAACAGACATTTGATTATGCAACTCTGGTTAAAAACTTTGTTCATTGTGTATTTTCTATAAGATAACATTTAAGAGCCTTGGTATTGCCATTCAACATCCAGGTCATCTCTTGGTGTCTTGCCCATCAGTCATTCACTCTGGTTAATCTGTTCTATCCCATTCTCTACACACTTGCTGGCTTCTGGTTTTACTTGTGTTGATTCTTCTGCCATAAGTTTCCTCTTTTTCCTTCTCTGCTCCAGTAACTTCTCCAATCTTCAAATGTTACCTTCTTTGCAAAATTTCCTTGGAACTCCCTAGCAAGAATTAGTGACTGCCCCCTCCTTGGCATTGCCACAGTATTTTGTATGGATATGCCTCTGTAGCACTTACAATAAACAAATAATATACATATGTGCATATATAAAATTTTAGTTATTTTTATTCATTCTATGGTCCTCTCACTAAATAGAAACATTGTGAAAATAGAAGTAGTGTCTTATTTATCTTTGCATCTCTAGAGTTTAGTACAATGCTTGGATTTAGACCACATGGTAGAGATTATAAATATTTTCATAAAATTGAATTTAACAAATGACCCCGTGTGTTGGTTGACTGTTTTGCTGTTTAGAACATGGGCAGAAATTGCTGAAAAAAGGGAAATACAAAGAAACAGTCAATGGGTTTTTTTTTTTTTAGATAGTCAATGTTGAGTGAATAGCTTGCTAAAATATTAGAAGGTAATAACACGGCTGATATATATTTGAATTAATATGAACAACAGATATTTATATTAATAATCTCTCTTTTAGAAAAGAAGAAATACAGCCTCAGAGAGGTTGGATATAGAATCTAGTCCTTTGTTTTTTAGCCTTTCAAGTTGTCCACAGATAAGAGAGAAGGGGCAGAGCAGTGAATGCTGTATCATTAGGCTGAAGCAGAAGGAAACTGTCATGGTAATTGGGACAGGTGCATTGGGAGACATACCAGTTTTAGAGAAGATAAATTAATTCACAATAGCGCAGTTATGTCACAGCCTGGCAAAATGTCAGTACAAATCACTAATGGAGTCATTTCAGAAGTTACCTTGCAGTTTGAAATAAGGCATTTACTTATAATTTCAATTTATGATATTTTCTATTGAATGATGAAAATTAGTATTCAGTAATAATGCATTTTTGAGGGATAAACTCAGTATGTGCTTGGCTCATTGGCATGCTGATGGGATATTTTACTGCACTCTGTGTCAAGGGTTAGGCAATAAAAGCATTTCATTCTGAAGTTAAAATCCATTTCCGTCAAGTAGATGGCAAATAATTATATTGGACGACCAACTCACAATTTTCCAGTTTTAGAAAATGCAGAATTGTGAATGAAATTTGAGTTAGAATCAAAGTTTAAAATAATGATGTGCATAAAATGCTACAGTTGAAAAAATACTTCACATGCATTTAATTTACCTGGAGAAAACTGGGGCCCTGAAAATCAAATGATTTGTTTAAAGCCAAGTGAATCAATGGCCAAGCCTTGGTCGAGCCCAAGTGAACTGTTTACAGATTCAACACCCTTTCCAATCATAACAATCCTGACTCATTCAGAGGAATAAAAGTACACTTCTAAAATTTTCTTTTTTTTTTAACTGGAGAAAAAGTACACAAATTTATTTAACATTCTCCCAGAGAGGATCACAAAATGATTGTCCCCTAAAATGTTCTTATGTCACACAAATGGCTTTGATTTTCAGCTAGTCTGAAGGGTTTTTAAATAGTTTTTATCTAGTTATCATTCTTGGATTTAGGAGCATTTACTTAAATAGAGAGCCACATTTCTCTTTAATATTCGAGCATTCATAAAATAATCAGTTAATGTGGAGAAAAGTGTATTGTGTATTTTTTTCCAGAAAGTGTATAGAAACATGCTTCATCAATTTAAGAAACACTTCAAACACTTTCTTGATTTTTCCAAAAGTAAATAGCATAAGATGATCCTTACAACCTGTCAGAACAAAATATTTCCTAGTTCAAGCAGTTTGATTTGGTATATGTTTGTACTTCGTTTTAAAAAAAGTGATGTTTGATGTGGAAGAGTAGGTCCATGTCTCCTCTTACAACCTCTAGAACTTTCCTTGATGAAGTGCTGCTTATTTGAATGTTAGCATGAGCTCTTCTACTTTGAGTGAAGGGAAGTAGGAACTGGTGAGAAAGTGAGAGGTAGAGGTCAAGGAGTAGGTGACTGGGAATCAACTCTCAAGATCTTCAACTCTCCTCACCTAATATACTCAGGATGCTGAATTGATTACAAAGGCTTTGGCATATTTAAGCTATTTTATTTTTATAACAATCATCACAATTATTATGGACAACATTTTATAGTGAAAACTAAGGCTTAGAGATGTTGGCTGATTTTCCCCATTTGACACATACAGCATACTGTAGAGATGGGACCTGGCCAAGTTCCGAAGACTCCCAGCCCAGAATTCTTTCCTCCCTTTTCAGTTGTCTCATTTCTAGAGTGGGGATCTTCTCAAGGTAATAACATTTCAACTTCTCACGGTGTTTCTCTGCAGCATTTTAATCAGACACTTGGGCACTGGGACCAAAATGTCAATAATTTAGTCTTCTAAAGGAGATTTAATGTAACTCTTTTGTTTGGGTTATTCTAGGATTTTGGTAATCTTCCAATAGGATAATTTCAAAGATGTTTGTGGAAATGAAATAGTCTTTATAAAAACAATGTGTCAGACCTTTCCAATGAGAATTCGAGTTTCTTAAGAGCAGGGGTTATACTGTCTTGTTTCTTTAAATCTACTTGATTTCCAACCCCAGAATATTTACTAGCATAATATTCTACCCAAAGAGAGAGGTCTTTGGATGTTAATTCTCCAGTGATACAAAGCTCCAAACTTTGACTTAGCTCCAAGACTTTATATTTCTATGGGTGTATACAATGGAAAAGACTTTATGATGTTATACTGTTATTCCATTTCAGACACTCAACTATAATTACATGCAAGAATACTGGCTGGGTGCGGTGGCTCATGCCTGTAATCCCAACACTTTGGGAGGCTGAAGTGGGTGGATCACCTGAGGTCAAGAGTTCGAGACCAGCCTGGCGAACATGGTGAAACCCCATCTCTACTAAAAATACAAAAATTAGCCGGGAATGGTGGCACGCACCTGTAATCCCAGCTACTCGGGAGGCTAAGGCAGGAGAATTGCTTTAACCCAGGAGGTGGAGGTTACAGTGAGCCAAGATCGTGCTACTGCACTCCAGCCTGGTAGACAGAGCAAGACCCTGTCTCCAAAAAAAAAAAAAAAGAAAAAAGGAAAAAAAAATGCAATTTCCCTTCCCACATTTTTTCTACACTTAATCCAATCTTAATGTTATGAATAATTGAATTGCAAATGTAATTCAATACATGTAAATGACAGATGTGTGTGTGTGTGTGTGAATATGGTTTGTGTATGTACTTGTGTCCTAATTCTACACACCAACTTCCCAACACACACAAAATAGCAACCTCAGCCACACAAACTATTGGTTCATCATCTGATGCATGCATATGAGAAAGCAGCATGACCTCCTCTCTATCTTCTTCTCCTCCTCCCTCTCCTCCCCCCTCCTCCTCCTCATCCTCTTCCTCCTCCTCCTCCTTCTTCTTTTCTTCTTCTTCTTCCTCCTCTTCCTCCTCCTCCTTCTTCTTTTCTTCTTCTTTTTCCTCTTCTTCCTCTTCCTCTGCTGCTTCTTTATTTAAAGAGAAAAAAACTATTTTAAAGATAAACATTTGAAAATTTTTACATCCACAGGAAAATGGAAAGGACAAGAAAAGCAAACCCCTTATCTGTTAACATATTGTCACACCCACTTTTTCTCTCTCTCATTCTGTCTCCCAATCTTTTTCTCTCTCTCCAAACTTTGAGACTGTGTGAATATCTACATACCTTTCTCTCTTCATCTGTGGAAAAATCACACTCAATCTACTCTCCTCAAGTAACCTGTCTTTCATTGGTAATACCATTTATGTACATTTTTCTTTTGCTAAACAATTGAAAATAGATTACAGACATCATATTTTACCTCTAAATACTTCAGCATGACATTCATCTTTCCAAACAGAGGTATTCGCTACAACTAAGAAAATCAACATTAATTCAATATTGTTTGTATCCAGATTGCCCCCATCATGCCCCAAATGTCCACAATAGTTTGTTATATTGTGTCATATTACATTATATCATTATTATTGTTGTTTTAGCTCCGAAATCAAAGGAGATGCATTATTTCATTCACATTGTCTCTTTAGTCTCTCCTAAACCAGAACAGCTTTATCATCTCCTTCTATTTTTCATGACACTGAATGTTTTGAAAAGTGCAATAAAGCTGTCATGCAGAATGTCTCATGGTCCATGTTTGTCTGTTTCCTGACTGGATGCAGGTCAAACATTTTCAGCAAGAATGCCGTGGAGATGTTGTTTGGCACTTCTCACTGCATTGCAGGAGGTCTTTGTATTCTTACTCTCTGGTGATTCTGAGCTCGATCCCTTGATCAGGACAGTGACCACCAGAGCTCTCCCTTTTAGATGCATGTTATCCTCTTTGTAATAAATCAGAAATCTATGGATGAGGTCACGTGACTATCAAAATCATTTTCTTTTCCATCTGTGGAAAAATGCTATTCTTCTTTGTGATCTGTCTTCTATTAACTCTACTCTATGTAATGTCCTTTTACTACGTCTACCTTGTGCCATATTCTTAAATTTGCTGTCTTGGGAGTCTCTAGGACTACTCCAGTTTTGATAATTCTTACAGAACTTAGAATGATTTTAAACTCATGGTTTAGGGAAAGGAGATAGATTAAAATCAGCAAGTGGAAAAGATGCATAGGGTAGAGTCCAGCAGAAATTTCTTGTTGTTCTCTCCTAGTGGAGTCATATGCAACTCTTAATTTTCCGAGGGACTATGTGAGATGACATGTATGATGTATGACCTACCGGGGAAGCTCACTGGAGCCTTGGTGTTCAGGGTGCCCATGACACCCTGCCCAGAGGCCAAACTATTACAGCATGACCCAGGACTCCAGGGGAACAAAAATAGGCACTCTCCATAAATTGCATCATTAGCACAAATTGTCTGGTGTGGTCCAAGACCTCATATATACAAAGAATCTAATCAGGCAGGATATTCCAAGTGCTTATGGTTTATTTCCCAGGAACCAACTAAGGGCCACTCCTTTCTGTTGAATGTATAGGGTTTGAACACCGCAGACATGCTGAGATAACCTTTCATTGCACATCTACACAACTATCTTCATTTTTTAAAAATGAATAGTTATCTCAGAAAAGGTTTCTTTCCTTAAGTCTTTTGGCCTTCCCTTTTCTATTGTATTTATGAATCCTCAAAATATCACTAATTGAAACTGAAAAGCTGTGTGTGTAATATTAGTGGCACATTCATCTCTTGGAAACGGATGTAATAATTTTCTGAAAAAGAAATTGACATAAAAATGAATCAGTACCATGATTTCTAATATTCTGTTGAGAAGCTTAACAATGATTTCTAAATTTTCACCATCTGATTAAACTCATTTGTCCCCTCAAGAACCAGCATTCATAGTAAGTTAATTTTTTCTTATTTAATTTGTTTCTGTTTTGTATAATCGCTATTTTCTTAATGTGATTTTTTAATTTCTTTTTTTAATGGTAATTTTGTGGCATTTCTGCTCTAGTATGACTTATGTAATGTTTTTGAGGTGACAGAAATTCAGTCACCATTTAGAACACTGATGTTCTGTACAAATACAATCAAGGCCACAACCAATCTACTGCAAGTATACTTTAGGAGAATAGTTTGCTTATAGTTTTAGGATTGTTCGTATTTTCTTGGTGTCTAAAGCAAAGTTCATCATTTTTGACCAATTTACAGATGCATATTTTTTTACATAGATATGCAAACCATTTGTTAAATAAGGCTTAGTTATTAATCTACTTAATTTTTAGAGTGCTACAAGGTTATTTCATTCAATGATTGTTGTATTAGTCAGTGTTCTCTAGAGGGGCAGGCCTAGTAGAATAGATGTATATATGAAAGGGAGTTTATTAAGGAGTATTGATGCACAGGGTCACAAGGTGAAGTCCCACAATAGGCCATCTGCAAGCTGGGGAGCAAGGAAGCCAGCCTGAGTCCCAAAATCTTAAAAGTAGGGAAGCCGACAGTGCAGCCTTCAGTCTGTGGCCGAAGGCCTGAGAACCCCTGCCTGGCAAGCCAGTAGTGTCAGTCTAAGAGTCCAAAAGCTGAAGACCCTGGAGTCCGATAGTCAAGGGCAGGAAGCATCCAGCAGGGGAGAAAGATGAAGGCTGGAAGAACAGTTTTCTGTTTAACTCTAGACTATTTTATAGATTTTTAAGTCATGTTAGTAGCCACAGTTCGTACACACAATAGACTTTACTATGGCTTAACTAGAAAAGCATTTATTGAGAGAAACAAATAGAGACCTCAAAGTTCTGCTGAGAAGCCTCAAAGGTTCACTGAGAAGAGACACACTCAAGTAGGAGGAGCTATAACCAGAACCATAGTGCAGGGACAAGCAACCAACAGAGCTGCTGCCTTTGCCAGGAGGATAAAGTTGCTATTCAAGAAGTCACCACCATAGTTACTGACACCAGAACCCGCCGACTCTGCCAGGCCCTACGCCAGGAAAATAGGTGTCCTGCATCTCACCTTGCTTGCCTCATGTAAACCCATTTCAAGTCAAAGTCTGAATGAGTGCTTTTCTCTCCAAGTGACCCAGTTCCAAATCAAGGTCTTGCACCAATCCCTGATTGGTGGAAATTGAATAACATGTAGAATGCTAGCTGTAAGAGTTTGGGAAATATAATTATACAGCTTGCCTGCTTTGGCATGCTAGAAGGGGGTTGGAACAGGTGCTGAAACCGCAAACCCACCACCTGTCATAGGAGGGAGGGCTGTGAGGAGTGGCCAATGCACTTGTATCTCTCCGTTTTCTCATGCATCAAATCAGATGCTATATTGAAAAGTTTATATATGACCAGCAGAGCACTTTATGTCTCACAGCAAATGCTGTCTTCCTTTTCTATCAGGACCTGAACAGAGCGTAGTTTCCTAAAATGTATATGACTCCTACTGTACTTTCCATTTCACTTCTACTAGTGTGGGATTTTCTGTTCTCTCTGAACAATAGTTAGAGACTTCTGGGATCATCACTAAAGCAGTTATGTTAGAGATGGGAGGAGGGGGTATAGGTGATGGAGATGCTGAAAAAAAATACACCAGAGGCTACAAAGTTAGGTTTAAAAAAATTATCCAAGGAGAATGAAGTGATTTATGCTGCACCACAAGCCTTTGGAATTCTGAAGTCTTCAATTCTCCCTGCCAAAATTTTGCATACTTTCCTTCACTCTTTAAATGGAAATAAACAAATTATTTAGATTGTTATTCTTACATTTCTACCACCTGGTAGGTGAAACCATGGTGGTGTTCTGCCTAATTTAGAGCTCACTAACTCCTGAACTATACCCTTCCCTTATATGTGTGAAAACACTAGAAGGAATTTCCTCTGTTTCCAACTGTGGTTAAGTCTTGATCCCTTGAGGAAAGCCCTTACTTGTTGTCTTTAATATTGAAGAGTTTTGGCAGCTTAGTTAAATTCCCTAGTTACCAATTTTTACTCTGTAGTAGCTGAAATGCCCTGGAACTAAGTTGGTCACTGGGGGACAGTCCAGAGAAATGAGTATAATTTCTGTAGTGCCAGGAGACCATTAGTAAATATATGTATTAAGCATTATGATGTATTCAATAAAATATCCAAGAAATTTTGGGGGCTAGAATAACATGCTTTTGTGGATTCCATTTCTGGGCCTAAAAGTTTTACATAACTAAAAATACAAATCAGCATGCCAGTTTTGGCAGATTTATCTCCAGCCGTTGTTTATATAAGAAACATGTATCCAACTGAGTCTCACAAATAGACTTGAAGTAATTTAGTTTAGAGCACAACATTCCATTTAGCCAAAAGTGCTGCTGTGAAGGGAAGATGTTACCCATTTTCCAAGTGTTCCCCTGCTGACATGGACGCTCTTGTAGCTGTGAGCCCAGCAATGCCTTTTCAGCCCAGCTGCAGACATTAGAACTGACTTCCCAAATGAGCTTGATTATTCAAGTAGAATTATGCACTCAACTATAATTCATTTTATTGTGTAACCTTTAGAAAAAAATGTAGCATATGAATGAAGAGGCATATTACTTGAAAAAAAATTTTATACCAGAAGGACTCGGAGAGTGTGACATGCATATTAAACCATAACCTTATTCGAGGTTTTATTTATAAATATTATTGCACATATATTGCCATGTAAATGACGTAGTCAAAAGGAATTCACATGTGTTTGCATGTTTAACAACTGGGCCTGTGTGTATCCTTTGGCCTTTAAAAATAAGACTACTTTTGAGATAAGTCAGTTATTTTTAAACATTTTCTCACCACCTATTGAACTTATCACTTCTTTAAGAAGGTAAATAAAGACTTTTGTTGTCTCCAAAGGTGGTATGCTTTATTTTGCTTTAGAGTCATTATTTGGGTAGTCTCTCATATAGGTGACTTAGATGTGCCAGGGTAATCTGGCATTTGCTTTTCTCTATGTATTGCGTGGGTAAAAAAAGCATTCTCAAAATATGAGCCCAGAGTATCATTCAAATTTATTTCCAGTTATCCGTAAGTGATTGAATATTTAAATTAGGTACTTTTGTTCATTCCGTCCCCCACCTATGGGAAAAGATAATATGTCATGTTTATTAGTAAGTGAATATTAATGAGTATCCAAACGGTGCATTTTGAACAATGGCATGTTTGGATATTTAATGGAGCTTTATAATATAGAGGAATTTGCTTGGGCAGATATAAAGACTTATTACAAAGCTATAGTGATTAAAATAGTGTGGCATTGGCAGAAATTTAAATAACTAGACCAGTGGAAGAGAATAAAGAATGCTTAAACAAATCTATGCAAATAGAGAAATATGTAAGGCAGACATGGTGTTTTAGTCAGGGCTCTCCAGAGAAACAGAACCAATAGGATTATATATATATATATATATGGAAATCTATTATGGAAGTTGGCTCACATAATTATGGAGGCCAAAGTTTTCTACAACATGCCATCTGCACACTGGAGAACCAGGAAAGCTGGTGGTGTAATTCCATTTGAGTCTGAAGGCCTGGGAACCAGGAGAGCTAATGGTGTAATGCCCTGTCTGAGGATGAAAGTCTGAGAATCCAGAAGTTCACTGGTGTAAGCCCAGGCCTGAGAACCAGGAGCTTTGATGTCCAATGCCAGGAGAAGAATAATGTCCCAGCTCAAAGAGAGAAAGAGAATTTGCCTTTCTTCCACCTTTTTGTTCTATCCAGGCTCTTGATTCATTGATAATGCCCACCCATGATTGTGAAGGAAAATCTTTGCTCAGTCTACTGATTCAAATGCTAATCTCTTCCAGAAACACCCTCACAGACATACCCAGAAATAATGTTTAACTAGCTACCTGTATATCAAATTGACACATAAAATTAATCATCAGACATGGCTTTGCCAATCAGTGGCAGGTGGAGGGGAATGGAATATTCAGGAATTATGCAGGATAATTATTTGGAAAAATCAACATGAATACCCATCTCACACTACAACAAACATATATCAGGTGGACTTCACTGATATGAAAAGTATGTATGAAAAGTAAACTTCACTATTGTGAATAATGGTGTAATAGACATGAGGGAGTGTAGATATCTCTTTGACATGCAGATTTTATTTTCCTTGAATATGTACTCAAAAGTGTGATTGCTAGATCACATGATAGTTCCATTTATAATATTTTTAGGAAACTCTCTACTGGTTTCCATAATGTCTAGAACAGATTACATTCCCATCAACAGTGTGCAAAGATTCTCTTTTCTCTACATCCTCACCAATACTTGTTATCTTTTGTCTTTTTGATAATAGCCATTCTAACAGGTATGAGATGATGTCTCATTATGGCTTTAATTTGCATTTCTCTCGTGACTAGATGATCATCTGTTGGCCGTTCTTATGTCTTCTTTGAGAAATGTCTATTCAGGTCCTTTGCCCACTTAAAAATCAAATTATTTGTTTTCTTGCTACTTAGTTGTTTGAGTTCCTTATATATTTTTGAATATCAATTCCTTGTCAGATGTATGATTTGCAAATATTTTCTCCCATTCCCCAGGTTTGCTTTTTACTCTATTGATTGTTTCCTTTGCTGTGCAGAAGCTTTTGGGTTTAAAGCAATCTCATTTGTCTATTTTTGCCTATGTTGCTTGTGCTTTAGGGTTACATCCACAAAGTCTTTGCTAAGGCCAATGTCAAGAAGCTTTCCCCTTGGTAACTTTCTGGTAGTTTTAGAGTTTCAGTTCTCATGTTTAAGTTTTTAATCCATTTTGAGGTGATTTTTGTACATGGTGACAGTAAGAGACAAATTTCATTCTTCTGCACGTGGCTATCCAGTTTTTCCAACACTATTGAAGAGGCCATCCTTTCCCCATTGTGTGTTCTTGGCAGCTTTGTTGAAGACCAGTTGATCATAAATGTGTGTATTTATTTCTGGATTCTCTTTTCTGTTCCACTGGTCTGTATATCTATCTTTATGTGTGTACCATACTGTTTTGCTTACTATAGTTTTTAGCCAAAATAGAGAATTAACCTAGGTGTTCATCAGTGGATAAATAAAGAAAAAAGTGGTATATATATACATATATATATACACATTTCACAATGTATGCCCATATCAAAACATCACATTGTACACCATATGTATAATTTTTAAATTGTTAATTAAACCATAATAAAGTTGAAGGAAAAAAATCATATTTAATGAATAATGACATTGGAAATGCTTATATAATAATATTAAATAAAAGTAGCAGAATAAGAAGCTGATTTCAATTTTATTAAAAATATACAAACATAGAAACAAACTGAAAGCAATATACTAAAAGGTTAACAGTTATTGCTTGTATTAGTCCATTTTCACACTGTGGATAAAGACATACCCGAGACTGGGTAATTTATAAAGAAAAAGAGGTTTAATGTACTCACAGTGTCATGTGGCTGGGGAGGCCTCACAATCATGGTGGAAGGTGAAAGGCATGTCTCACATGGCAATACGAGAAAATGAGAACCACGCGAAAGGGGTTCCCCTTATGAAACCATCAGATCTCATGAGACTTATTCACTACCACAATAACAATATGGGGGAAACTGCCCCCATGATTCAGTTATCTCCCACCAGGTCCCTCCTACAACATGTGGGAATTATGGAAGCTACAATTCAAGATGAAATTTTGGTGGAGACATAGCCAAACCATATCATTGCCTCGGTGTTATTTTCTAAATTCTTAAAAATGAGGATATATTATTTACACATTGATATATGTACATTATATATGAAGAAAAAATATGAAGGATAAAATTTAAAATTTAGTAGAAAATGTAGGAGAATGTCTTTATAACCCTGGAGAAGGAAAGAATTACTTAAGGAGACAAAAAGTACAAACCATAAAGGAAAGTATTGATAAATTTAACTTCATTAAAGCAAAGACTTTCTTTTCATTAGAAGACACCATAAAGAAAGTGACAATCCACAAACTAGGAGAAAAAATTTACAAAGAAAAATATTGAAAAGAACTGTGTATGTATTAATAGAATATACAAAGTATTATTTAAATCAGTTATGAAAGACAACACAATAAAGAAATGGACAAAAGGCATGAGCAGGCATTTCATAGAAGAAGATTCAAAATGACCTATAAATACACAAAATGATGCACAATCTCATTAGTAATCAGAGAAATGCAAATGAAGCCATAATGTGATCAGCCTTATACCCATCAGGACTTTTCAGATGAATATAGATGCTACTGTAAGCAATAGAGTAGAAGTATGTTAAAAGCAATGTTAAATTCATAATAGCCTTTTTATTCTATATTTCATAGTCAATGTCTTTTTTACATGTTATGATGTATTATTTAAAAAGTACAATTATTATCATTCAAATAATGTAATTTTTTTACTTTATAAAGTGGTTTTTATATTTAGCAAGACTGGGAAATGCCCTAGGTCAATTCCTAGCTCAATTTTACCTACTACATATAAGAAAAATGAATTGGTTCAAGTTCTATATCTAGTTAGTTAATGAACAAGGACTTGAACCCAGGTCTCCTCTAGTGTGGCTCATAGTTCTACTGTCGCAGAACAGAAAAACGTCTTAACTCTTTTGTGTGGTTGAAGACACTTTTTACAATCTTTTCCCAATTAGTCCTTCTAGTCTTAGCAACCATTAATTTTACACTCCGTTTCTGGCTTGGCCCAGTTAACCTCTCCTTCATTGGTTGAATGCAACTTTTATTTTTCTCCTGGGTATCACTATTTCTACTTGCCCTTCAGGATCCAGTTTTGACCCTCCCTTCCTGGTGTCACCTGCTTGAAACTCCCCAACCAGAGTAATTTCTGTCACCTTCTGAACTCTTGTAGACATTTTTTTCTTTCTCTCTGTCTCTCTTTTTTTTTGTTTTTGAGACAAAGTCTTGCTCTGTTGCCCAGGCTGGAGTGCAGTGGCACGATCTAAGCTCACTGCAACCTCCGTCTCCTGGGTTCAGGCAATTCTCCTGCCTCAGACTCCTGAGTAGCTGGGATTACAGGCACCCACCACCATGCCCAGCTAATTTTTGCATTTTTAGTAGAGACAGGGTTTCACCACATTGGCCAGGCTGGTCTCAAACTTCTGACCTCAGGTGATCCGCCACCTCGGCTTCCCAAAGTGCTGGGATTACAGGCATGAGCCACCGCGCGACCTCTTATAGACATTTCTAAGTCTTTCTAAAGGTAACTATTCATATGACATTGTGCATGATGTACTACTTGATTTTTGTTATTTTGGAAACTGTTTATTGAGTCTTTATTATGTTTTAAGGACTTAGGATTCATTAGTACATAAGAAACACATAGTCTTCTGTTTTGGATTTGACAACCTAAAAAGTTTTATTTTTTTCTGTTTGTTTCCTCTAAGTGTTTGCAAATGCCTAATGGAGAGAGACTTTATCTCTGTCCTAGAATAGTGTCTGGTGTTGAGTAGGCTCAAGAAATGTATGTCAAATTATCTTCCCAAGAAAAGAGGCAGTTCGTTTTCTTTCACACAGCACCTGCCCTATTTTTCCTTGAAGATTCCCTGATTTTGTAAGATTAATGTGGCTTCCTTTGAGTGAAAATTCTGGGTTGTTCAGCTAAAAATGCGGCACTGACTTAGTACTTTGACATTATGTTGAATTATCCAACAATCCTAACCTTTGTTATTGCAAAGGGAAGGAATGGGAGAAAACAAAAAGATGGTTATGAATGGTGCTTTATATCAAAGAAATGCAAAGTCTGATAGGAGGAAGAGGGAAGTGGCATCTCTTGCCATGCAATGTTCCCGGAAATAAAACCATTAAGAGCAGTACAGTCATAGTGGGAAGGTTTTATTGGAATGGCTGTTTGCATTATAGGCCACCATATTAGTGACCAGCCAAATAGTAATGTTCAGTGGCATAGATTATTGTGTTGGTAAGGAAAATATTCAGTAGATTTAGTGTTAAAATCTCTGGTAATGTAGATAAAAACTTTCTTCTGATTTCTGTATATTCTGAGATTCTTATATTTTTCATGGTGCAAATATATTGGAAGTTACTCCAGAGAGTGTCATTTGTTCGTTTGTGCCTCCAAAGGTACTGCAACTTGCTTGTTGGTAATGGTTTCTGGTACCCAATACTTGAATTATTGTAAAAGTAAGCAATGCGGTGCAGAAGAGTTTCTGTCATCTTTTATGTCACAGTCACTGAAAGTAAAGTTACTGGATTTGCATGTGGTCTAATGGAGGTAACGTTAACTTGTCTAGTGAAAAAGCAGATGCCTGGTTGATACCGTTTCATGAAAAATTGAAAAATCTTTCTGTCATTATATATTTTCTCATCACTTATTTGCTGACATCTGGAAGATATATTTATTATTTGCTTACTTATTAAACAGAAATTCAAGTATGTCATTTAACAGTTATATAGGAAAGGCGTAAACTGTGGGTACATTCAAGGAAGGCACCGTATGTTTAAAAACGGAAGAGGCAAGGAAACTTGACTCTTGAATTTTGTCCTGTGTCTTATAAACGGCTGGTTGATGGCAAAGCACTGAAACTCATACTGGTTTTATAAAAACAAATGAGATGTGTAATGATCATATCAGGTTAAATGGGGGTATCCATCACCTCAAGCATTCATCATTTCTTTGTTATGAACATTCTAATTGTACTCCCTCAGTTATTTTAAAATATACAACAAATTATTGCTGGCTGTAGTTACTGTGTGGTACTATCAAATAATAGATCTTATTAATTGTATATAATTATATTTTTATACCCATGAATCATCCCCATACACCTGTATCAAAATATATCATGTACCCCATAAATATATATACCTACTATGTATTCATAAACATTAAAAAAATTTCAAAAAGCCAATTAAGATCTTTTTTTTTTTCTTAAGAACATTTTATTTCATCGCTTATCACATAAATGTATTTGTCAGGTTATCTCTTTCCAGCCATCTTGTATCTACTATAAAGTGAAACGAAGAGTTGAATAAGTTGTCTGGCTATGTCAAACCAAAAATTTAAAAAGAATTTTACTCATTTATTAAGTATTACTCTAATTATTATTATTATTATTTTTATTATTATACTTTAAGTTTTAGGGTACATGTGCACATTGTGCAGGTTAGTTACATATGTATACATGTGCCATGCTGGTGCGCTGCACCCACTAACTCGTCATCTAGCATTAGGTATATCTCCTAATGCTATCCCTCCCCCCTCCCCCCACCCCACAACAGTCCCCAGAGTGTGATGTTCCCCTTCCTGTGTCCATGTGCTCTCATTGTTCAATTCCCACCTATAAGTGAGAATATGCAGAGTTTGGTTTTTTGTTCTTGTGATAGTTTACTGAGAATGATGATTTCCAATTTCATCCATGTCCCTACAAAGGACATGAACTCATCATTTTTTATGGCTGCATAGTATTCCATGGTGTATATGTGCCACATTTTCTTAATCCAGTCTATCATTGTTGGACATTTGGGTTGGTTCCAAGTCTTTGCTATTGTGAATAACGCTGCAGTAAACATATGTGTGGATGTGTCTTTATAGCAGCATGATTTATAGTCCTTTGGGTATATACCCAGTAATGGGATGGCTGGGTCAAATGGTATTTCTAGTTCTAGATCCCTGAGGAATCACCACACTGACTTCCACAATGGTTGAACTAGTTTACAGTCCCACCAACAGTGTAAAAGTGTTCCTATTTCTCCTCATCCTCTCCAGCACCTGTTGTTTCCTGACTTTTTAATGATCGCCATTCTAATGGTGTGAGATGGTATCTCATTGTGGTTTTGATTTGCATTGCTCTGATGGCCAGTGATGGTGAGCATTTTTTCATGTGTTTTTTGGCTGCATAAATGTCTTCTTTTGAGAAGTGTCTGTTCATGTCCTTTGCCCACTTTTTGATGAGGTTGTTTGTTTTTTTCTTGTAAATTTGTTTGAGTTCATTGTAGATTCTGGATATTAGCCCTTTATCAGATGAGTAGGTTGCGAAAATTTTCTCCCATTCTGTAGGTTGCCTGTTCACTCTGATGGTAGTTTCTTTTGCTGTGCAGAAGCTCTTTAGTTTAATTCAATCCCATTTGTCAATTTTGTCTTCTGTTGCCATTGCTTTTGGTGTTTTAGACATGAAGTCCTTGCCCATGCCTATGTCCTGAATGGTAATGCCTAGGTTTTCTTCTAGGGTTTTTATGGTTTTAGGTCTAACGTTTAAGTCTTTAATCCATCTTGAATTGATTTTTGTATAAGGTGTAGGGAAGGGATCCAGTTTCAGCTTTCTACATACGGCTAGCCAGTTTTCCCAGCACCATTTATTAAATAGGGAATCCTTTCCCCATTGCTTGTTTTTCTCAGGTTTGTCAAAGATCAGATAGTTGTAGATATGCGGCATTATTTCTATGGGCTCTGTTCTGTTCCATTGATCTATATCTCTGTTTTGGTACCAGTACCATGCTGTTTTGGTTACTGTAGCCTTGTAGTATAGTTTGAAGTCAGGTAGCGTGATGCCTCCAGCTTTGTTCTTTTGGCTTAGGATTGACTTGGTGATGCGGGCTCTTTTTTGGTTCCATATGAACTTTAAAGTAGTTTTTTCCAATTCTGTGAAGAAAGTCATTGGTAGCTTGCTGGGGATGGCATTCAATCTGTAAATTACCTTGGGCAGTATGGCCATTTTCACAATATTGATTCTTCCTACCCATGAGCATGGAATGTTCTTCCATTTGTTTGTATCCTCTTTTATTTCCTTGAGCAGTGGTTTGTAGTTCTCCTTGAAGAGGTCTTTCCCATCCCTTGTAAGTTGGATTCCTAGGTATTTTATTCTCTTTGAAGCAATTGTGAATGGGAGTTCACTCATGATTTGGCTCTCTGTTTGTCTGTTATTGGTGTATAAGAATGCTTGTGATTTTTGTACATTGATTTTGTATCCTGAGACTTTGCTGAAGTTGCTTATCAGCTTAAGGAGATTTTGAGCTGAGACAATGGGGTTTTCTAGATATACAATCATGTCGTCTGCAAACAGGGACAATTTGACTTCCTCTTTTCCTAATTGAATACCCTTTATTTCCTTCTCCTGCCTAATTGCCCTGGCCAGAACTTCCAACACTATGTTGAATAGGAGTGGTGAGAGAGGGCGTCCCTGTCTTGTGCCAGTTTTCAAAGGGAATGCTTCCAGTTTTTGCCCATTCAGTATGATATTGGCTGTGGGTCTGTCATAGATAGCTCTTATTATTTTGAAATACATCCCATCAATACCTAATTTATTGAGAGTTTTTAGCATGAAGGGTTGTTGAATTTTGTCAAAGGCCTTTTCTGCATCTATTGAGATAATCATGTGGTTTTTGTCTTTGGCTCTGTTTATATGCTGGATTACATTTATTGATTTTCATATGTTGAACCACCCTTGCATCCCAGGGATGAAGCCCACTTGATCATGGTGGATAAGCTTTTTGATGTGCTGCTGGATTCGTTTTGCCAGTATTTTATTGAGGATTTTTGCATCAATGTTCATCAAGGATATTGGTCTAAAATTCTCTTTTTTGGTTGTGTCTCTGCCCGGCTTTGGTATCAGAATGACGTTGGCCTCATAAAATAAGTTAAGGAGGATTCCCTCTTTTTCTATTGATTGGAATGGTTTCAGAAGGAATGGTACCAGTTCCTCCTTGTACCTCTGGTAGAATTTGGCTGTGAATCCATCTGGTTCTGGACTCTTTTTGGTTGGTAAGCTATTGATTATTGCCACAATTTCAGATCCTGTTATTGGTCTATTCAGAGATTCAACTTCTTCCTGGTTTAGTCTTGGGAGAGTGTATGTGTCAAGGAATTTATCCATTTCTTCTAGATTTTCTAGTTTATTTGCATAGAGGTGTTTGTAGTATTCTCTGATGGTAGTTTGTATTTCTGTGGGATCGGTGGTGATTTCCCCTTTATCATTCTTTATTGTGTCTATTTGATTCTTCTCTCTTTTTTTCTTTATTAGTCTTGCTAGCAGTCTATGTATTTTGTTGATCCTTTCAAAAAACCAGCTCCTGGATTCATTAATTTTTTGAAGGGTTTTTTGTGTCTCTATTTCCTTCAGTTCTGCTCTGATTTTAGTTATTTCTTGCCTTCTGCTAGCTTTTGAATGTGTTTGCTCTTGCTTTTCTAGTTCTTTTAATTGTGATGTTAGGGTGTCAATTTTGGCTCTTTCCTGCTTTCTCTTGTGGGCATTTAGTGCTATAAATTTCCCTCTACACACTGCTTTGAATGCGTCCCAGAGATTCTGGTATGTTGTGTCTTTGTTCTCATTGGTTTCAAAGAACATCTTTATTTCTGCCTTCATTTCGTTATGTATCCAGTAGTCATTCAGGAGCAGGTTGTTCAGTTTCCATGTAGTTGAGCGGTTTTGAGTGAGATTCTTAATCCGGAGTTCTAGTTTGATTGCACTGTGGTCTGAGAGATAGTTTGTTATAATTTCTGTTCTTTTACATTTGCTGAGGAGAGCTTTACTTCCAAGTATGTGGTCAATTTTGGAATAGGTGTGGTGTGGTGCTGAAAAAAATGTATATTCTGTTGATTTGGGGTGGAGAGTTCTGTAGATGTCTATTAGGTCCGCTTGGTGCAGAACTGAGTTCAATTCCTGGGTATCCTTTTTGACTTTCTGTCTCGTTGATCTGTCTAATGTTGACAGTGGGGTGTTAAAGTCTCCCATTATTAATGTGTGGGAGTCTAAGTCTCTTTGTAGGTCACTCAGGACTTGCTTTATGAATCTGGGTGCTCCCGTATTGGGTGCATATATATTTAGGATAGTTAGCTCTTCTTGTTGAATTGATCCCTTTACCATTATGTAATGGCCTTCTTTGTCTCTTTTGATCTTTGTTAGTTTAAAGTCTGTTTTATCAGAGACTAGGATTGCAACCCCTGCCTTTTGTTGTTTACCATTTGCTTGGTAGATCTTCCTCCATCCTTTTATTTTGAGCCTATGTGTGTCTCTGCACGTGAGATGGGTTTCGTGAATACAGCACACTGATGGGTCTTGACTCTTTATCCAATTTGCCAGTCTGTGTCTTTTAATTGGAGCATTTAGTCCATTTACATTTAAAGATAATATTGTTATGTGTGAATTTGATCTTGCCATTATGATGTTAGCTGGTTATTTTGCTCGTTAGTTGATGCAGTTTCTTCCTAGTCTCGATGGTCTTTACATTTTGGCATGATTTTGCAGCGGCTGGTACCGGTTGTTCCTTTCCATGTTTAGCGCTTCCTTCAGGAGCTCTTTTAGGGCAGGCCTGGTGGTGACAAAATCTCTCAGCATTTGCTTGTCTGTAAAATATTTTATTTCTCCTTCACTTATGAAGCTTAGTTTGGCTGGATATGAAATTCTGGGTTGAAAATTCTTTTCTTTAAGAATGTTGAATATTGGCCCTCACTCTCTTCTGGCTTGTAAGGTTTCTGCCGAGAGATCCGCTGTTAGTCTGATGGGCTTCCCTTTGAGGGTAACCCGACCTTTCTCTCTGGCTGCCCTTAACATTTTTTCCTTCATTTCAATTTTGGTGAATCTGACAATTATGTGTCTTGGAGTTACTCTTCTCAAGGAGTATCTTTGTGGTTTTCTCTGTATTTCCTGAATCTGAACGTTGGCCTGCCTTGCTCGATTGGGGAAGTTCTCCTGGATAATATCCTGCAGAGTGTTTTCCGACTTGGCTCCATTCTCCCTATCACTTTCAGGTACACCAATCAGACGTAGATTTGGTCTTTTCACATAGTCCCATATTTCTTGGAGGCTTTGCTCGTTTCTTTTTATTCTTTTTTCTCTAAACTTCCCTTCTCGCTTCATTTCATTCATTTCATCTTCCATTGCTGATACCCTTTCTTCCAGTTGATCGCATCAGCTCCTGAGGCTTCTGCATTCTTCACGTAGTTCTCGAGCCTTGGTTTTCAGCTCCATCAGCTCCTTTAAGCACTTCTCTGTATTGGTTATTCTACTTATACATTCTTCTAAATTTTTTTCAAAGTTTTCAACTTCTTTGCCTTTGGTTTGAATGTCCTCCCGTAGCTCAGAGTAATTTGATCGTCTGAAGACTTCTTCTCTCAGCTCATCAAAGTTATTCTCCATCCAGCTTTGTTCCGTTGCTGGTGAGGAACTGCGTTCCTTTGGAGGAGGAGAGGCGCTCTGCTTTTTAGAGTTTCCAGTTTTTCTGTTCTGTTTTTTCCCCATCTTTGTGGTTTTATCTACTTTTGGTCTTTGATGATGGTGATGTACAGATGGGTTTTTGTTGTGGATGTCCTTTCTGTTTGTTAGTTTTCCTTCTAACAGACAGGACCCTCAGCTGCAGGTCTGTTGGAGTACCCTGCCATGTGAGGTGTCAGTGTGCCCCTGCTGGGATGTGCCTCCCAGTTAGGCTGCTCGGGGGTTGGGGGTCAGGGACCCACTTGAGGAGGGAGCCTGCCTGTTCTCAGATCTCCAGCGGTGTGCTGGGAGAACCACTGCTCTCTTCAAAGCTGTCAGACAGGGACATTTAAGTCTGCAGAGGTTACTGCTGTCTTTTTGTTTGTCTGTGCCCTGCTCCCAGAGGTGGAGCCTACAGAGGCAGGCAGGCCTCCTTGAGCTGTGGTGGGCTCCACCCAGTTCGAGCTTCCCGGCTGCTTTGTTTACCTAAGCAAGCCTGGGCAATGGTGGGCGCCCGTCCCCCAGCCTCACTGCCGCCTTGCAGTTTGATCTCAGACTGCTGTGCTAGCAATCAGCGAGACTCCGTGGGCGTAGGACCCTCCGAGCCAGGTGCGGGATATAATCTCGTGGTGCGCCATTTTTTAAGCCCGTTGGAAAAGCGCCCATCGGAAAAATTCTCTTTTTTTAAAAAAGAGAATGCATCAGAAAGATATGGCGACCTCTTTTAAAATTCAGGGGCAGAAAGTGAATTTGGCATCAGTTTGCTATGGTAGCTTCAGGGAGAACATTGATATCAGTGCAGGGGTGAGATAACTGATTTTGTTATGGCCCAGGGTCTAGACGTTCATTTAGGACTCCAGGGAGACCATATATCCAGATTGCCTGGGTCAGACCTAGATTTTTTTAAATTTTATTTTTCTATAGGTTATTGGAGTATAGGTGGTATTTGGTTACATGAATAAATTCTTTAGTGGTGATTTGTGAGATTTTGGTGTACCCATCACCCAAGCAGTGTACACTGCACCCTATTTGTAGTCTTTTTTCCCTCACCACCCCCGCACCCTTCCCAAGTCCCCAAAGTCCATTGTATCATTCTTATGCCTTTGCCAGACCTAGATTTTGTCTTTTATCCTTGAAGTGTTACAAATTAGCCCTTCTTTTTTACTTTCAAAGATGTCCTGGTGTAGATGATAGAAAGTCTCCAAAAGATATCCGATCCTAATTCCTGTAACCTGTAAATGTTAACTTATAGGGAAAAAAGGTCTTTGTATATGCGATTATTAAAAATTTTGATATGGAGAGGTTATCCTGGATTCTCCCACTGGGCTCTAAAGGCAATTATATATCTCCTTGTAAGAGAGAGGCAGAGGAGGGCTTGGTACGCAGAAATGGGAGCCGTATGGCCACAAGATAAGGAACGCTGGCAGCTACCAAAAACTTTCAGAGAGGTAAGAGGCTGATTTTCTCCTAGAGCTTCCAGATGGAGGGTGGCCCTGCTGCTGCCATGATTTTTTTTTTTTGAGATGGAGTCTTGCTCTGTCACCCAGCCTGGAGTGCAGTGGCGCGATCTCGGCTCACTGCAAGCTCCACCTCCCGGGTTCACGCCATTCTCCTGCCTCAGCCTCCCGAGCAGCTGGGACAGCAGGCGCCCGCCACCACGCCCAGCTAATTGCTGCCGCCATGATTTTGGCCCAGTGGTCACGCCTGGAAATGTGAGAGAAAGAGTTTTTGCTGTTTTAAGTCACCAAGTTTGTGTAATTTGTTATGGCAGCCCTAGGCAACTAACACACCAAGCTTAGAAGACAAATTGTGTGGTTACTCTTCTTCTAAAGGGCTAGTCCCAGAACCTGGACAGTTATCGAATTGGATGCAGCACCATTACCATATCTTATTCCTTGCAGGCTGGCAGAGACCGTTTTTCTCTCTGGGCCTCTTAAATTTTTCTCTACCTAATTTGCCAGATCTCCCTGACAAGGCTCCAAATACACATGAATCTGGAAAGTTCAGTGTCTCAATCTAATTGACCCATTTTCTCAGTCAATTCTAATTCCCTAGGAAGGCGTATGGTGCCTTCCTTGAATGTACTCACAGTTTAAACCTTTCTTACGTAACTGTTAAATGGGATTGGCACAGAGCTGTCTGTAGACTAGTTCTTCATGTGTTAGTTGAGTTTTCTTTATCTAATCAGGTGTGATATGCGATGGAGAGGCTCATATACTAGAAACATGCTTGAGTGGCCCATTTATTTGATGGTGTGTATGAGTGGTGAGTAGCTCAAGAGAACAAAATTGGGCCTAAGAAGACCTCTCTAAAAGTGTTCACTTGTTAAAAAAGCAATTAACCCATTAAATATTAGGCTTTCTAATGCTCATAAATATTTATTGTTGCAGTGAAGAGAAAATTTTTAGATCAAAAAGAAAGGTTTTAATTAGAAATTCCTTGGTGGTATTTTTTCCTTACATATTTCATGTCTGAAGTTTTCTGAAAATACCAATTGCCTTGATATCTTCTTTGAATGTCATACCAATCACATAATCTTCCTCTTGTAAAATTGAAAAGGATTTCTTTGAAGTTTTTATTGTTGTTTGCTTTCCATTATCTCATCATCATTCAATGTGAATCTTATCTGAATATTATAATGTACTGAGAAATATATTGAATATATAATGTATTGAGAAATATATTGACTATAATCTGTTGAGAAATATGTTGAATAAGTGAATTTCAGAAGTTCCTAAACTAAACAATATTGTTCAGAAGTTCCTGAACAATATAGCCTTTGAGACAATATTGATATTAACTTCTTTTCTTAGTAAGTGGTTAATAAATAAAACCTATTCTTGTTCAGGTCTTCCTTGCAACCTTCTCCATGTGCTGAATAAATATGCGTACATGTCTCTTTTCATTACAGTTGTGAAATGTAGCCAGCACAGTCACACATTGCATAGCTTTGCATCTTATCTTCCCTTGCCTTCCTTCCCTCTTTTCTTTACTCTCACCATTTTGGGTTTCTGCTTTCCAGATAAAGTGTTAGCATTTTAATTCTTGCTTCAGAGGTCCCGGAATTTCCCGAGAAGCCAGGCCAAGAAAATACCTAATATGTTTCCTGTGATTAAGAGAAGTTATTGCCTTGGATTCTATCTTTTAACTTTAAGTTACACTTTCTTTATATATGTTTTTCTGATATATCAGAATCCAGTGGCAGATTTTTATACTGTGTGTCAGTGACTGGGAAAATCAAACAAATAATCAAAATCATCTACATATAGTTAATCAGAATCTATGCCATCTGCTATCAGACCAAAAAAAAAAAAAAAAGGAAAAAAGAAAGAAAGAAAGAAAATAATAACAATAGTAACAGCAAAAAAAAAAAAAAAAAAAGCCTCGATTAACAGACACTTGAATTTTAATAGAAAATGGTCTTATGAGCTAAGAAGACATACATCCAAAAAGGTGTCTAGGCTGCTCTGTCTATGGAGTAGCCATTCTTTTATTCCTTTACTTTCTTAATAAACTTGCTTTCACTTTGCACTTCGGACTCACCCTGAATTATTTCTTGCGAGAGATCCAAGAACCCTCTCTTGGGGTCTGGATCGGGTCCCCTTTCCTGTAACCTATTTCTGGCAACCACAGAAGGGCCTATAGTGCAGAAACCCTGACCTAACGGCTACCTTAGAATAAGTGTTGGGGTCCTGTAATGTATTTCTGGCAGCCACAGAAGTGACTATACTGCGGAAACCCTGACCCAAAGGCTAACTTTGGGTAAGTGTTGGGGTCCAGTAACATCTTTCTCGCAAACCACAAAAGAGACAATACTGAGGAGGCCCCCCGACCCAAAGGAAATAGACTGGAGCACTGATTGGGTGACTTTGCATAAGTGATAGGATACCTGGGTACAGAATGGGATTGCATTAAAGGCCCAACTTAGGGGAGTTAGAGTCTCTCCTAAGACAGAGTGGGTTAGAGACCCCTCTTAATAAAAGGCAAGGACGCTTGACCGACCTCAGGTTAGAGGCCTGACTTAGGAGGGTTAGAGTCCCTTATAAGATTTAGGGGGTTAGAGGTCCCTCTCAGTAAAGTCCCTTTAAGAACAGGTTCGGCACTATGGGATGTTAATTCTCTTTGGATTAATCTGCCTTGCACTCTTCGCTGATGGCTGTGGGTGACAGGGTTAGGCACGTACAGGATTGTGGGACATGGGGAGCTTTTTCCTTTCTGAAAAGGGAAACCTGACAGCTGACGGGACTGCTGGAAAAAATCCCTTCATGACAACAGCCGCAGCCGCCTGAACTTTCCAGTGTTGCTGCAATGGGGGGGCTTCCTCTGGCCTCCCTGATCATTTCGCCTTCCCCACCCTGCCACAGGTGATACTTTCGTTCTGTGCTTTTCCTTTCTTTCTTATCTTTTCTATTACTCAGGGTGACCATCTTGCCCAGAGACGACATGTTGAAACTCCAAGTCGGAGGTTGGATTAAAGAAGGGACCTATCTGGGGGCAAATTTAAGCCTTGCCGGTTTGATGTTGGGTGCTAAGCAGAGTGGCTAATGTCTATGTTTTATCACACATATTTTGCTCTAGCCAGAACAAAAAATAATAATTTTTCTTTATGATGAGGCTTGGCCCCCAGGGCGATGCTGCTGCAGGCAGGATCACTAGGGCCGGTCAGGGAAAGGGAACCCAGAAGCCTGGCATGCTGGCGAAAGGGTAAGAATTTCTTACCAGTCAGATTTCTGGCTTCTCTCTCTCTCTCTCTCTGCAAATGGTTGAATGAATGGTGAAAAAGAAAAAAAACAACAACCAGTGTTTATTTCCTCTGTAAAGGTTTGATTAATGCGAAAAAGAATTCTAAGGCTAGTCTTAAGCTGGTGTATTTTGTGCTATGAATTTGTGTTTCTGTGTTGAGGGGTACTTTAGGATAAAACACGGGCTTAGAACACCTGTAAGCCCACTTTTCAAGACCAGCCAGCAAGCTGGTCAGTAACAAGCTTGGCTGCAGGTCCCTGAAACAAACAGAAAAGCTGGATGAAGTCTCCACCTTGTTTTAGGTCCTTGGGAACTTGACCTTTTAATCACGTGGCAGTACTGTCTCTTCGTCTCCACCTTCCAGGGAATAGGAATTTTAGGGTTCATGTCATAGTCAGCTCTACAAATTATATTAAATAGTTAAAAGCCTTTGCAAGCTCAAAATTAACTACTCTAGACTCTTTCTCTGAAAGGAACTGAAGATTGTTCCATGCTGTAGCTCAGTAGTTAGGGCTTTTGCACTTTCACAGTGGTGGTCCGGGTTTGATTCCCCACCTAGGAAGTAAGTCGTTTCTGGTTTAGTATCTGCGTGACTTTGTCTATTCTGTTCTCCTCCACGGACTATCTTAAATTTTCCTTTCTCTAAGCACCTAGGAGGTTACCTCTGGTAAATCTCAGAAACTAGAAATATTGGCCGATTGGCATGGCTAAAGTCGGGTGATAAGAGATCTGAAAGGATTTCTTTCTTTCTTTTTTTTTTTTTAAAGAGCACTATGGTTAGAAGTCAACTTAATTAAAAGTGGATAAACAAGCTATAGATATAGTTAAAAGGCCTTTATGTTTTTCTCTTCTTGGAACTTGTTTTTCTGGAAAAGATTTTTTCTTCTCAGTTGACTGAATTATTTTTCTCCGTTTTTATTGTCTTGCCACTTTTTTTTTTTTTTTTTTTTTTTGAGACAGAGTCTTGCTCTGTCACCCAGGCTGGAGTGCAGTGGTGCGATCTCGGCTCACTGCAAGCTCCGCCTTCCGTGTTCACGCCATTCTCCTGCCTCAGTCTCCCGAGTAGCTGGGACTACAGGCGCCCACCACCACGCCTGGCTAATTTTTTTGTATTTTTAGTAGAGACGTGGTTTCACCGTGTTAGCCAGGGTGGTCTCGATCTCCTGACCTCGTGATCCGCCCGCCTCGGCCTCCCAAAGTGCTGGGATTACATGTCTTGCCACTCTTAATGCACACATGAGAGGCCCTGAGATAACTTCTGGTAGCCTGGGACTCCTTGGGAAAAACAGAAGAGGCGCCACAGACCCCATTTTGGAAAAAAACCTCTGTTTTCCTTATGAAACCCCAGGAATTAAAAGCAGATAGATTCCTCTCAAAATCAAAGGCTCTGTTCTGTTTTGCATTGCATTATCTGACGGTTTTGAGTTTTGGGGGTATCAGAAATTACTTCACATTATGAGAGAGCTTTGGTGTGTAATAACTAGGTAGGAAATATATATATATACATATATATATATATATATATATATATATATATATATATATATATATATCTCATTGGCCATCCCTTAAAGATGGCTAATAGTAGTTACGGAGGGATACTTGACTCTTTGCACACTCGGATCAGAGAAGCATGCTCTTGGCCACCTGGAGGATAAGGAAACATACTCACCCCTCACTGAGAGATGAGACTCCCATTAGGGATGGGCTGATTACAAAATGGGCTGATTGACTTTGGGCTGCCTTGCAATGAAATGCAGAGTAGAAGCACTGCACTGTCTGCTCCTGAGTATTTCCCTCCTTTTGGGGATCCAGGATCCAGTATAAAATGGCACCCTTAATTTTATACTTTATTTATTTTCAAATAAAGTTCATTTGAATCCTTTCATCGTGAGAACTGTGGCTATTTTCCTGGTCTGGTAATGACATGTAGGGCTCTGTATGCTCAGTTAAAGCCTAAGATGTCAGTGTGCATGCCAAGGAAATGTAATGTTTTGAGTGGTTGACCCCAAAACACTAAATTATTATCTGGGGCTGCCAGGCAGTCTACTCAGAGATTCTGTTTTCCTTGAGCATGGCCAGTCTTTTGTGCTTGAAACTCTTATAGATTGTACTGGGTATCAATTTACTTCTACAGAAAATCATTCGCATTGATCTTCTGGGGTGGGGTGGGGGAGGCTAGAATTTGAGGATAGCCTTCAGCTTTGCTTGCTGCTGAGTTTGCTTTAAATGACTTATACAAACCTGTGGAGAAGGTTTGTATCTTATCAAATTAATTATCATTTTATGTATGAGAAAATTTATTAGTAATGTATCATTGAATGTTTGTTTTATGCACTGCTCATTTTAAAATGACTGCTGTATCACTTTCTCCTTATAAATATTTTGCCATTATTAGTTTTTTAATATGCTTTGATTAGCTTTGGAAAATACGCCTATAAAGTTTATTTAATCAGAACATAGTCAATAAATTGTTAAGAAGAAAGTAATATAATGGTTGATGTCATAGAATGAGTGGTAGAATAAAAATTTGACCATTTATTGTCTAATGCTCATTTTGACACTAATTTATTGCATGATTTTGGAAAAGTTTATTTAACTCTTTGGACAGTAATTTCTTTATCTGAAAATAGGCATCATAGGACCCGATCTGTTTTCTTCACAGATTGGTGTGAAGATCAATAGGATAATGGATATGGATGATCTTTGAAATTTAAAAAGTATTTGTCACATGCAATAATGTAGAAGCACAGAGTATTGGAGGTGAGAGAAAACACACAGTTCTTTCATCTCAACTGTATCAGTAATTACATTAAATATAAATGGTTTAAATACTCCATTTTAAAGCTAAATTGACAGACTACATAAAAAAGCAAGACCCAAATATATATGCATTCTAAAGAAGCTAAACTAAAATGTAAACACACAGAGCAATTAAAGGTAAAGGACTAAAAAAGCATGTAAATTCTAAGAAAGCCAAGATGATAATATTAATATCAAAGTAAAATTCTAAACAGGAATATTATCAGGGATAAGGAGGAACAGTTTATAATGATAAAAATTTTATTCATGAAGACATAGCAATCCTAAATAATAACAGAGCTGCAAAATATATGAAACAAAAACTTACAGAACTCAAAAAAGGTGACAAAGTAAGAATTACAGTTAGTAATTTCAACACTCTTATCCCAGTAATTGATAAAATGAAAAGACTTAAACTCAATAAGATATATAAGATTTAGACAATACTGTCAGCTAACTTAATCTACTTGACATTTATATTCCACACACAACAGAAGAATACACATTTTTAAAAAGCATATGTCGGCATTCAGATAGATTATATGTTAGGCCATTAAAACATGTCTCAATAAATTTTAAAGGATTGGAGTCATGCAATATAGGCTCTCAGATCTCAGTGGAATTGTGTTAGAAATAGTAATACATTTGTGAAATCCCCACATATTTGGAAATTAACATACTTCTAAACAACCCATGGTTAAAGTAAAAAAATAGAGAAAATTTGAAAATATTTTGAACTGAATAAAAATAAAACATAATATAGCAAAATTTTAAAAATGTAGCTAAAGAAGTATATAAAGTAGTTACTGTTTATCGCAGGAAGTTATACATGAAAAAAATCAATGTAATTCACCGTATTAACATTAGTAATGAGGAAATTCACATGATCAATGTAAAAGATGCAGAAAAAAGACATTTGAAAAAATTAAACAACCATTTGATAGGTCATGGCAAATTAAGAACTGAAGAGAATTTTCTCAACCTAATAAAGGGCTGGCATCATATTTAATGGTGAAAGACTGAATGCTTTCCTCCTACCATCAGGAACAAGACAAGAACGTCTGTTCTGATCACTCTGTTCAGTATTGCACTAGAGGTCCTAGTCATATAATAGGGCAAGGCAAAGACATAAAATATCTTCATATTGGAAAGAAGGCAGTAAATCTGCCTTTACTAAATGATGACATTGCATACATAGATAATCCTAAGTGATTTACAAAACAGCAAGGTCAGAAAATACAAGGGAGGTATACTCAGATAATTATATTTCTATATGCTAGACATGATCTATTTAAAAATAAAAAACCAAAACCTTTAGCAAAAGCATTCAGAAACATGAAATTATTAGGGGAAAATTTAACAAAATATGTAAAAACATATGTACCGTAGACCATAAAACATTGTTGAAATAATTTAAGAAAATAGGCTGAGCACAGTGGCTTACATCTGTAATCCCAGCACATGGGGAGGCCAAAGCAGGAGGATTGCTGGGTCGCTTGAGGTTGGGAGTTTGAGAACAGCCTGGGCAACGTAGCAAGACCTCATCTCTCCAAAAAAAAAAAAAAAAAAAAAAAAAAAAAAGACAGAAAATACAAATAGATGAAGATTTGTATCTTGTCCATGGATTAAAACATTCATATTGTTAAGATGTCAATTTTCTCCAAATTGATACACAGCATAGATTCAATGCAATTCCCACTAGTATCCCAGCAAGGTGTTTTTAGCTCAATTTAGTCATGCTGCATGTATACATATTTTAAAACCATATATTGTACATGATAAATATATACAATTTTTATTTGTTAATTAAAAATAAAGTTTAAAAATAAAAATGTTTTTAGAATTGGACAAGCTGATTCTAAAATTTATACAGCAATTCAAAAGATTTATAATAGCCAAAATGATTTTGAAAAAGAACAAAGTTGTAGAACTTACCCTACCTGTTTTCAAGAATTTCTGTAATTCCACAATAATCACTGCCATATAGTATTGGCATAAGGTGAGATACAAATTAGTGGAACACAATAGAGTTGAGAAATAGACCACAAATACATGGCCAATTAATTTTCAACAAAGGTGCTAAATCAATCCAACAAGAAAGGAAAGTATGTTGAATAAATGTTGCTGGAGCAACTGGATATCAATATTACCAAAAATAAATTGTCAATTCTTGTTTCACAGTATGCACAAATGTAACTTGAAATTAATTGTAGAACTAAATGTAAAAGCCACAACTCTAAAACTAGGAAAAATATAGAAATCTTTGTGACTTTAGGATCGATTATTTAACTAGAATATAGAAAGCACAAACCATGGAAAAGTAGTCAAATTGAAATTCATCAAAATGAAAAATTTATGTAAGGACCAAATAGTAAATATTTTAGGTTTTGTGGGCCTAATCATCTTTGTTGCAACTACTTAACTTTGCCAATGCAGTGCAATAGACGCTGTAGACAATGCGTAATGAGTGGATGTGATTGTGTTTCAATAAACCTTTATTTAAAAAAACAGGCAGCACGCAGGGTTTGGCTCATGGGGCTAGTGGGCCAACACCTGCACTAGCTGGACAGAAGCTCTAGCATGACTCCAGCAATGTTAACAAAAGGCCATGAGATTTGTGGAGGAAAAAGGAAGAGCTTTATTTTCTATGAAATGCAATCTGCAGATTGGGGAGGCATAGCCTTCAATACAAGTGAAGGTGTGCTCTCCAAAGAATAAAGGAAGAGTTTGGCTTAAGCAGGAAAATTTCCTGCCCCATGTCTCAATCATGTTCTTTTTTTTTTTTTTTTTTGAGACAGAGTCTTGCTCTGTTGCCCAGGCTGGAGTGCAGTGGGGGGATCTCGGCTCACTGCAACCTCTGCCTTCCAGGTTCAGGCCATTCTCCTGCCTAAGCCTCCTGAGTAGGGGGGACTACAGGGGCCCGACACCACATCTGGCTAATTTTTTGTATTTTTAGTAGAGACAGGGTTTCGCCATGTTGGCCAAGATGTTGACCAAGATGGTCTTGATCTCTTGCCCTCATCCTCTGCCGGCCTTGGCCCACCAAAGTGCTGGGATTACAGGCATGAGCCTCCGCACCCCGCCAATCATGTTCTTTTATGTAGACAAAAGAGTCAAGCTTATTTTGTTCTGATTGGTCCAGATAGTCGAACTCTGATTGGGTGGCTTCCCAATCCCAAAACCAGAAGTCTGTCAGATGTTCCTTCCAAAAGGCTGGGCTGGAGTTGGGGGTTCTCTCATGGCTTCTCTTGGCTCCCGTCACAAGAACTATTCTAGCTTAAGGGTATAAAACAGGATATTTGTCGCCAGGCGCGGTGGCTCACGCCTGTAATCCCAGCACTTTGGGAGGCCGAGGCGGGCGGATCATGAGGTCAGGAGATTGAGACCATCCTGGCTAACATGATGAAACCCCGTCTCTACTAAAAATACAAAAAGAAATTCGCCGGGCGTGGTGGCGGGCGCCTGTAGTCCCAGCTACTCGGGAGGCTGAGGCAGAAGAATGGCGTGAACCCAGAAGGCAGAGCTTGCAGTGAGCGGAGATCGCGCCACTGCACTCCAGCCTGGGCCACAGAGCGAGACTCCGTCTCAAAAAACAAAAAAACAAAAACAAAAACAAAAAACAACGGGATGTTTGTCAAAAGCTGCCTTTTCTAAGAACAGAGAGCGTGTGACTCTTCTCTCACCCCACCATGGCTACTTGTTACTGTGATCTAAATTTAATTGTCTCCATTAGCCACAGGGAGCTCTTGTCTCAAGAGCTGGGGGAGCTTATTTACAGTTTTATTTCAGAGCAAGATAAATGGTGTCCCCTAAATAATAATGTGACTTAATGGTAGAGGCAGGACTAAATCCCAATTTCTTTCCAGTTTATGTTTTACTACTAAAGTTGAAAACAAGATTGTCTTTTTAGAGTGTAACTATGCTGTTATGAAATTATGACTACTCAAGAATTAGCTCATAATGTTGTCTTTTTTTACTTTTATTTTATATTTTGATTACTGCCTTTCTCTTGTTAGAAGAAGGAACGAATTAAAAGTGAGTGATTTTGTTTTCATTTTCTCCATGTGTTATTTGAAAGCTTATTCTCATTGTAGCATCATCCACAGGAAGATATGAAAAATGACTTTATATTCATGTGGCATTTTATTTAAATCTGTCAAAAACAGAATTATGGCAGTTATTCATTTATATTTTGATATGATTATTGTTGAGAAAATCACCAATCTAAGTTATTACATGAAAGGAAACATGATAGGCATGCATTACAGGATCTTTTTCATAAAGCGAAGATTTCAAAGAGAGAAAACAGAAAAAGAGAATCAATATATGTTTGCTTTGTGTTGCCTTATTTTAAAAACCTGCCATGTTAAAACAATGTAAAAAAGCAGGAACTATAGTTTTAGGTAGGGCAAATTCTATTTATTGAGACTAGACTATACCAGATACTATGTGAGGTATTTTACTTATATATCTCATTTTATCTTCACAGCATCACTTGCGGATAGGTCTAATTGTCCTCATTATATGGAAGAAGAAACTGATATTCTAGGAAGTTTAGTAATGATATAGATTTAATGTAGCTGGGTAGGGTGTGGACTTATGAAGTCAAAACTAGGTCTGTTAGACCGTAAAATCTGTGCTTTGAAAATTGTGCATCTGGGAAAGAAAATGAAAAACTCTAGGAAATTCTTAGATCAAATTAGTAATTGTGGTCACAACACTTAAGAATGAATTCAGAATATACAATTATACCCAAAACACTTGCAATGCCTTTTTTTTTCATGTTATAGAGAATTACAGAGAGACTCTAGAATTCTTTATGTCTGTATTCAAGAAGAAGGAAGATAAAATAATGAAGAAACCAAGTGCAATTCTAAGACATATGTGCCCTGAACCATTCTTTATTTGAATAAAACATAGATCCAGACCATCATTAGCCCCCTGCAAAAGTTGAGATAGATGCTTTGAAGTAACACCTTCTCCCTATTTGTTTTCATTATTTTAACCTAGACTTCGGGATAGCCTTGTAGCGTTGGTAACGAGTAAACTGTTTCACTACAGGCCGACGGATTTCTAAGATATTTTGGTAGTTTTTATTAAGTTAGAAAAGCTCATGAAATCTTTGCTGGGGCTGAGAGAATAGAATTATCTGATTATTAGTATTAGGTCAACCCTGACTTAAAGTCCCTACTGATGTCTTTGCAAAAAACTTGGAAAAAGCAGTTTTCTCTCCAGGCCTCAATATCTCTTGGGAGCTGTTATAAAATGGCATAACTCATCTGAAAAAGAAAAAAAGAAACGGAAGGAAACACCTTTCCATTTGAAAATATGGTGTGTACGTTTGTAAGTAAAGATGTTCTAGGAACAGAATTTTTAATTATGCTTCCACAGGAAGTTTGACAGCAATGTTTCTTTCTTTCTTTGTTTTTTTTTTTTTTTTTTTTCTGGGAAGTTTAGGGCAAGGAGGACATGAAATTGATAATGCTTTGAGCCCGGCAATGGGTTTTCCCAGAAGAAATAATGCAAAGCCGTTAGATGAATGACAGTTTCTAAAGTCTGCACAACCAACTCTTGACAGATGGAGCACTGCAGAGGCCATGTGGCACGGGAATTTCCAAATTTCCACTCTAATTTCATTTGCTTTTTAAAAAACTTTGGCAGCTGAAGTTGCAGCAGCTGACCTCTAACTGCTACCCCGGGGAAACAGGAGGCCGTGTAACGGGCTCTTTATGAACAAGGGCTGTAGATGGCGCTGGAGAACACAGGCTTCACTAGGGCCCGTGGAGAAGGCCCTGCCCGGATGTCTACCCGCCAGCACAGAGGGGCTGCCGGCTCTTGCTTTGCATCTTTAAGGAGGCAGCCTGGTGTAGTCAGATATCCGCGCATCCGAGTCTTAGTTTTACCACTGACAGCTGTGTGACTTTGGTCAGCTTTTCAACTTCAAGCTTTTTTCCTCATCTGTAAAAATCCTAATTTGTGGTGGTGTCAAGAAAATTAAGGCTAATATATATTAAAATATTTAGTACAGTACTCAGCACAGATTAGATCCCAATAAAGTCCCTAATTACGTAACCAAATGAAATTCTTGTCATTTTTTTATTTCTAGAAATTCAGTTTCCTGATTGTTTACCAGAGGCACATGGCATGGTGCTAGCACGGTGCTGGGAATTAGAAGAAGGGAAGGTGGGCTGGGCGCGGTGGCTCACGCCTGTAATCCCAGCACTTTGGGAGGCTGAGGGGCCAGATCACCTGAGGTCAGGAGTTTGAGACCAGCCTGACCAACATGGAGAAACCCCGTCTCTACTAAAAATACAAAATTAGCCGGCCATGGTGGCTCATGCCTGTAATCCCAGCTACTCGGGAGGCTGAGGCAGGAGAATCGCTTGAACCCGGGAGGCAGAGGTTGAGGTGAGCTGAGGTCACGCCATTGCATTCCAGCCTGGGCAACAAAAGCGAAACTCCATCTAATAATAATAATAATAATAATAAATAAATAAATTAATTAATTAATTAAAAAAAGAAGATAGGAAGGGGAGTGAGACTTCAGCTCAGCTCTCAGTGCATAGTCTAGAAGAGGAAAGAGTAAATGTAGGACTTCCGGTAAAGTAAAATAAATATCAGAATGAGGGGAACCTTTCAATATTAAAAATGATGGAAGTTAATGTGTAAATAATTTAAGCTTAAGCTCATAGGAATTCTGACACTATTTCCGTGTATTTGGTGGGCAGGATGTATTCCCTCCCTTCTCATTTGAATACCTCTTATCGTTTTGGGTTCTCTTAAAGTCCTACTAATAAATGACCCATGAGTGCTGCAATAGTTCAGAAAATGGTGAGGCTTCTGTGGACTGGAGAAATCAAGGAAAGCTAGGACTTGACCAAGCATTGAGGGTGGGTTTTGATGTTTGAAATGGAGAAGACTTGCAGGAAGAAAGGCCAGATGCTGGGATAAGGCTGGGTGTGGCTGTAACCTGTAGGGTAATGAGCCACCATCCAGATGGGGTCGGGGGAAGAAGGTTAATTGGAGCAGCTGATGAGGAGGTGAACTAGGGAGATTTCGTCTGAGTTTTGGAAGTTCCTGAGAACTGGACAGAGGAATCCAGATTTGTTTCATGAGCATTCAAAAGCTATTACGATTAGCTGGTCATGATGGTGTGTGCCTGTAATCCCAGCTACTCAGGAGGCTGAGGCAGGAGAATTGCTTGAATCTGGGAGGCCGAGGTTGCAGTGAGCCAAGATTGAGCCACTGCACTACAGCCTGGGCGACAGAGCAAGACTCCGTCTTTAAAAAAAAAAAAAAAAAAAAAAGCTATTACAGTTTTCCGAGCACAGGGCTGGCACGAAGATAGTAGATTTATACAAACTGGTTCAATAGCAATGAGCCCAACAGATTAGCTCAAGAGCGACTCTGGAGCTGGGAATGCCAGATCAGATGCTAAAGCACATTACTGAACATCTTGAATTTAAAGAGCTCTTTAGAACATTAACTCTGATATTTTTTCTTAATTTAATCTTCATTTTGAACTATAAATCTAGCACTAATAAAGAGAACTGAACAGTTTTGCTCTCTCAGGGCATTATATGGAATCCCAGCAAATGCAATCTAATTTCTACCTTACCTGCTGCCTAATACCAATAGAGACTCCCAAGTCATATTTTTGCTCCTCTCCACTTGATCTGACACAGTGACAACAATATTTTTTAAAGCTGCTTTAGCCACCTGGGGAAGAGTGTATTTGACCTGGCACTCAAATGCTCTCAAGTATGAGAGACTGGGGAAGACAAAGGTTGCCAGAATGTCCATCTCAGTAAACATGAAGAAAGAGTCTGCACCATTTAAATGTTCACTCATGTATGACTATGTGATTATCAAAACTAACTTGGATTATACATTTGGAGAGTTCTCTTGAAATTTACAGACTCAGAGAATTTGTAAGCTCTTAACTTTGATTGTTTTTCTTATTAAAAGTTGAGCCGATACTACCAATGTAAGTGCTAGATTGGACCACAGAGAAGTGGTTGATCCCCAGTGCTTAAGGGTAGGAAATTATAAATCCAATCATAAATGTCCAGTAAGCCTGGGTGGAGCCTGGCCAGAATCTTTGTCTTCATTGCTGCTGATTTGAAACCCATTCTCTTGATCTAGTTCCATGACCAGAGGCTAAGGCAGAGCAAAGCCATAATGGCTCCTCGCAAAAAGCAACACCAATGAATTAAAAAAATTTTTTCTTTGGTTTCAGTAGTGAAATAGTGAGCCTAGAAAGTCCTTGTGCGATGCAGCCACAAAAGAGTTGTTGAGACAAGGAAGTCTATGTGGCAGGCCTGGGTTCACAGTGTGTCTGTGGAGCGGGGAAACCTGTGTATGGGACTTGGGGTGGGTGGTTGACTTGCCTTCCGACTTCTCTCCTTCCCTCAGTCTCCTCTTTACTCCCAACAGCTTAGTACATTTTTTTTTTCTGACAAATCTTTTCTGGCTTAACTACAGGCTAATTGTTGGTGATAAAAATGAGGAGAATTATAAAAAAGAAAGACAGGACTCGTGACCCATAGCTTCCTGGTACCTATGGTACAATCTACCCTCTAGTGACCTATGTCTAACCCTTTACTAAACCTTTTAACCATTTAATTTTATAGTTATAAAATAATATGTATTTGGTAAAATATCTAGAAACTATAGAAAGGATATAGTGAAAGAAATAAAATATCATAATTCTGACATCCACATATACCTATTGGTGTATTTTCAGCATATGGCATGTTTGGAATTGTGTTATATAAATTCTTCACCTGCCCTTTTACTTAACTTTTTTTGTGTGTGTGTGAGCGTTGCTGCATATCATTCGATTATTTTAAAAAGTAAGATTTTAATGGCTGCAAAGTAGTTCGTTGAAATGCTATGAAGTTATGTAAGTATCATTAGGCTTTAATAGATTATTTCATCTCTATTCTTCTAGAGAGTCAGGAATTCTTCACTGTGTTTCATCATTGAATATGTCTGCAGGAATTTATGATCATCATATCCAGTGGGGGTGACTGAAACTCCCTTATGCCTGGGTAAAGACATTTTGGCGTTTTGTTTCATGGTACAATGTGACAGATAAGGAACAACAAAAAGGGCCTTCTGTTGGAGGTATGAGAAGTACCTAAGGCCAAATATGCGCATGGAACATTTCATTATCCTGCTTAGATTCTCTCTTCCCTTTTTCTGATTTATCCTTGCAATGTGACCTTATCCTCTGGCTACAGTCTGTAGTTCCAGATTTGGGTACCCGGCCCAAACTGGGCCAATTAGCATTTTGTCCTAAGACTTTGGACTAAAACTGAGAAATATCTTAAGTTACTGATAATTAAAGCTGGAAGATGTGCTGCCTGAGAGTTGTTGGTGGCTAAGTTAACGGCCATCTGGAAAGAGAAGTAAGAAGGCAATTGAGAGAGAGTGAGGGTGAGTGAGTGAGCAAGCAGGAAAGAGAGAGAAATGAAACAGGTATGCTAGAAGTAGCAATGATGAGCTGTGAGAAATGGAGAGAGAACTGCTGGCACTTTAACTGATTTGAGCTGCTCCACAGATTTTGGATTTCATGAGTACTAAGAATCCTTATTATTAAATGTTCCTTTCCTCTCTTTATTTTGGCTCAAGCTGGTTTTCTATCACGTGAAATCAAAGTCATCTTAATCTTTACCCTGATGGTAATTTAAAAACTGCCAGGCTCCAAATTCTGTTTCTGCCTGCCCTTTTCCTTGGAAAAAATCCTCATCTGGATTCTTCTGTTATTTCTTGGTATAATTTATAAAAACTTCTTTTTAATTTCTCTGTTTTAGAGAAGCAGCTAAGGAAATAAACAGAGACATAGGGGAAATAAAAATGCCTTTAGAGGAGGGATGCTAGATTTGTGAAATTTTGAAATAATTAAAAATTTTTATGGTGTTTTCATGATGTTGAGTATGAACTTGCCAGCCTTTTACAGATGCAGAGAATGTTGTTTGCTAGTTTAGCTGAGCAAATTGCCCAAGTCTCTGAAGCACACTGAGGCCTCAGAATCATACCTCCTTGGTTAATGTGGTACTGTATTGTATAATGAAGTCCTTTAAGTATACTGCAAAGAGTATACTTAACCTATTTAAGAAATTCTGCTTTTTAAAAAATGTTCTGAAGTTGTGAGTACCTACTATGTGCAAATCAATGTCCTAGTTGAGCTGAAGGATACAAAGGAACTGAAAGCAAAAATGTATTGTGTTCTTAAACAAATTTACAAGAAAAAAACAACCCCATTGAAAAGTGGGCAAAGGACATGAACAGATGCTTTTCTAAAGAAGACGTAAATGTGGCCAACAAGCATATGAGAAAAAGCTCCACATCACTGATCATTAGAGAAATGCAAATCAAAACTACAGTAAGAAACCATCTCACACCAGTCAGAATGGCCATTATTGAAAACTCAAAATAACAGTCGCTGGTGAGATTGTAGAGAAAAATAATTGCTTGTACACTGTTGGTGGGAATGTAAATTAGTTCAACCATTGTGGAAAGCATTGTGGCAATTTCTCAAAGAGCTAAAGATAGAACTACCATTTGATTCAGCAATCCCATTACTGAGTATATACCCAAAGGAATATAAATCATTCCATCATAAAGACACATGCATCTGTGTGTTCATTGCAGCACTATTCACAATAGCAAAGACATGGAATCAATGTAAATATCCATCAGTGGTAGACTGGATAAAGAAAATGTGGAACATATACACCATGGAATACTATGCAGTCATAAAAAAGAATGAGATCATGTGCTTTGCAGGAATGTGGATGGAGCTGGAGGCCATCATCCTTAGCAAACTAACGCAGGAACAGAAAACCAAATACCACATGTTCTCACTTATAAGTAGGAGCCAAATGATGAGAACCACATGGACACATAGAGGGAAACAATAGACTTTGGGGCCTATCAGAGGGTGGAAGGTGGTGGAAGGAGGGAGAGGATCAGGAAAAATAATTAATGGGTACTAGGCTTAATACCTGAGTGATGAAATAATCTGTACAGGCCGGGCACGGTGGCTCACGCCTGTAATCCCAGCACTTTGGGAGGCTGAGGCCAGTGGATCACAAGGTCAGGAGATCGAGACCATCCTGGCTAACACGGTGAAACCCCGTCTCTACTAAAAAATACAAAAAATTAGCTGGGCATGGTGGCGGGCGCCTGTAGTCCCAGCTACTTGGGAAGCTGAGGCAGGAGAATGGCGTGAACCCGGGAGGTGGAGCTTGCAGTGAGCCAAGATCACGCCATTGCACTCCAGCCTGGGCGAGAGAGTGAGACTCCGTCTCAAAAAAATAAATAAATAAATAAATAATCTGTACAACAAACTCCCATGACACAAGTTTTCCTATATAACAAACCTGCCCATGTACCCCTGAACTTAAAAGTTAAAAAAAGAAAAAAGAGAAAAATTTGTTGTGCTTAGGAAAGGTATACTCTTTTGTTAATGATGTGTTTGTTCATGCATGCACCCCTGCTTGTGCTACTTTACGTTTATTTCTTATTTTTTCCTTGCAGCAACCCTTCATGGCCTATTTGTAGAATAGAAAACCTATGCTTATCTAGGTTAAGAAATGTACACAGTTGCAGGTATATACCCTGTTTCAGCTCAGCTCTGTGTGTCTAAAAGACCATGGTTTTCACACAATTGTAGACTTTCACTACCTTGTGCTATGCCCTGTGTCTAGTTAGGAAGTAAAACATATGCACATACAAATGTAGCCAGCACAAGAAGACAGGTACGCCATGCTGAGAACCAAGGTAAAAAAATGTGGAAAACAAATATCACAGAGATCCAGAGTAGAGTAAGTCCTCTCATGGGGGGCAACCATGGATGCCTACATGTGCAAAGTGGGGCTTGAATTGGTCTGTAATGTAGGAAGTGGGCTTAGACACTAGAGAAAAGTGTGTGGAATTCTCTTAAATAATAGAGGCTGCTGGAAATGTTAAGAGGAGATAGTGGCTACCAGGAATTGTGTCAATCTCACCATTAGTTATTTACTGGGCTAGCCAGGGAAAGGCCACCAGTTACTTTTGCAGGGCTAGCAAAGCCAACTGCTGATTGACTTATTTAATCATCTGCTTGAGTACCCTGGGAGATTAGGACAGACTGGTGAAACCCACACAGACCTTTAGTTCTTATCTACAAAGTGAATTTGGCTCTTCACAGTGAATTACGTTTTCCATTTTCCTGTACACCCTATTTCAAATGGGAAAAATGAAGATATTTAAGTATAATAATTGCAATTTCATTGTCTTGGGTGTACTTCAGGACCAAAGCTCATCACATATTTTTCCTCCTTGCTTTGCCCCTAAAGACAATGTAAAGATTCAATTTCATGAGACCTTAGTCAGGCCAAATACTTGGCTTTGAATACATGGTAAATTTACATTGAAAATGACAGAAGAAAATAACATAAAGAGGATTTGCTGTTTTGATTGTAGATCTCAATGGGTATATATAGCATAGACTTCTCTTTGATAACTCTTCTAGAATGAACTGTTATATAGATAATTCAAGGTGGATCCAAACAGAGAAATTGTGCTTTGCATAGGCTCTTTTTTTCCCACTTCTGAGACCAGAAGGCTTTAAGATAATATTTTTGATGAAATCTCCAATGTGTTAATGAGCAATGACCTAAATTTTAGGTCCCTGGTAATTGACACACATGGGGTTTATTTTATGCAATAGCACATTGAGGCTCTGTGTAAAGTAGATAATCAAACATTAAACCACTGGTGTAAAACCCACAGCATAAAGCATGAATATTCAGCTTCTTGGTTCTGCATTGCCCAAAGCCTGGCATGTAGCAGGGGCTCATGAAGTGTTAGATTCTCCTCAAGTATATATTATTTGCACCACTCATTTGCCAGTTTATTATTGGCTGCATTCTGCCCTCATTTATCCTGTTTTCTTTTGTTGCACTGAGGCAGTATGGTATAATAGTTAACATATGCTGGCTTAGAATCCTGACTCTGACCCTTATGTGCTGTATGTGATTTACCTAATCTCTCTATACCTCATTTACCTTATTTATAAGATGAATTTAATAATAGCATTTACCTTGCAGGGTTTTTGTGTCAATTTAATAACTCCACACATGTAATGTGCAAAAGTGGCTGGTATCTAGTGGATAATCAATAATTGTTAAGTATTTTTTTTTTAATACTTTATGTAGAAAAGTGATCCTATAATCTTGTCTCTTTCACCAGTTTGTGGGTTCCTTGACCATGGAAATTAATGCCTCATTTTACTCAGTATTCGTTACAGTTTGGGGCATAATAGAATTTTTGGTATAATAATAATTTATGAAATATGCCTAATATATATGTACATTTATATATCATATGTATGTACTATGTCTATGTATAATATTATTTTAAATTATACATGGTAAGTTGAAAACAGATATTTGGAGATTTGTCATCTGCATGAAAAATTTGTCATTGACTATGAGCTGCTATTGGAGGAGAATGTGATAGGTCTACTTCAAACTTATCTGGTGGCATTTCAGGGCAAGTTGGCACCCAGCCTGAGGCTAACAAAATAAAGTTAGACTTGAAAGCTCTTTAATATGTATATTAGTGCTTGCTTCTTTGGGGAATAAAAGAATGCCTGTGTTAGTCTGTACATGGTTCAATAGCATTGTGTTCAGAGATAGCACGAACACTATCGAAGTTTTAAACAGAGATGCATTTTATTGCTTTCTGAGCAACTGGGAATTTTCTCATAGAGAAGACGTAAGTGTGTAGTGATGTACCACTTCGGTGAATAAAATGAGACCTGCTGGTAACAGGGGGTAACTTTTATGCACATAGGACCAAATGTAGCTGGGAGATATAGCCCTGATAAAGAAAGATTAGAAGAAAATAATGCAGCTTTTGTGAAAATTGCTAGACAACATGTCACAGGAATACCACATAGAAGGATTAAACTTTTTGGAGATAAGATGTCCACGTCTATAAAAAATGCCTGGGTTTTTCTCTACTCCACCATCTCATTTTGTCAATAAGAGTTGAGTTACAAGGCATTGGATTTTTTTTTTTTTTTTGAGACAGAGTTTCACTCTGTCGCCCAGGCTGGAGTGTAGTGGCGCAATCTTGGCTCACTGCAACCTCTGCCTCTGAATCAAGTGATTCTCTCTTGCCTCAGCCACCTGAGTAGCTTCGATTACAGGTGTGTGCCACCACACTGGGCTAATTTTTGTATTTTTGGTAGAGATGGGATTTCGCCATGTTGGCCAGGCTGGTCTCGAACTCCTGGCCTCAAGTGATCTGACTGCCTTGGCCTCCTAAAGTGGTGGGATTACAGACATGAGCCACCATGCCCAGCCTGGGCTTGGGTCTTAATGAGATCAAGAATACATCATGGGTTAAGAAGGTATAGCAAACTGCCTGTTACTACTAAAATATTTATATAGATAACACATGTCCACTTTAAAAAAAATAGAAGGAAATTTTCTATTTTTAAAAAACTTTTATTGCAGATTTGTTTTATAGGTAAACTTGTGTCATGGGGTTTTGTTGTATCGATTAATTCTTCACCCAAGTTAACTAACCCTAGTACCCAATAGTTATTTTTCCTGATCCTCTCCCTCCTCCTATCCTCCACCCTCAAGTAGGCTCTAGCCCTCAAGTAGGCTCTAGTGTTCATTGCTCCCCTCTTTGTGTCCATGTGTTCTCATCTTTTAGCTCCCACTTGTAAGTGAGAACATGCAATATTTGGTTTTCTATTCTTATATTAGTTTGCTATGGATAATGGCCTCCAGCTCCATCCATGTTCCCACAAAAGACATGAGCTCCTTCTTTTATATGGCTGCCTAGAATTTCATGGTGTATACGTACCACATTTTATGTATCCAATCTGTCATTGCTGGGCATTTAGGTTGATTCCATGTCTTTGCTATATTGTGAATAGTGCTACAATGAGCATACGCATGCATGTCTTTATGATAGAATGATTTCTATTCCTCTGAGTATATACCCAGTAATGGGATTGCTCAGTCAAATGGAGTTATATTTTTAGCTCTTTGAGGACACACCACAATGGTTTCCACCATGGTTGAACGAATGTACACTCCCACCAACAGTGTATAAGCATTCCCTTTTCTCTGCAACCTCACCAGCATCTGTTATGTTTTGACCTTTGAATAATGACCATTCTGACTGGTGTGAGATGGTATATCTTTGTGGTTTTGATTTTCATTCCTCTAATGATCAGTGATTTTGACCTTTTTTCATATGCTTGTTGGCTGCATGTAGATCTTCTCTGGAAAGGTGTCTGTTCATGTCCTTTGCCCACTTTTTAATCATTGTTTTTCTCTTGTAAATTTGTTTATGTTCTTATAGATGCTGGATGTTAGACCTTTGTCAGATGAATAGTTTGTAAATATTTTCTCCCATTTTGTAGATTGTGTACTCTATTAGTAGTTTCTTTTGCTGTGCAGAAGCTCTTAAGTTTAATTAGTTCCCATTTGTCAATGTTTGCTTTTGTTGTGATTGCTTTGGGCATCTTTGTCGGGAAATCTTTACCTGCTCCTATGTCCAGGATGGTATTGTCTAGTCTGTCTTCCAGGGTTATTACAGCTTTGGGTTTTACATTTAAGTCTTTAATCCTTTGTATATGGTGCAAGGAAGGGGTCCAGTTTTAATCTTCTGCATATGGCTAGCCAGTTATCACAGCATCATTTATTGAATAAGGAGTCCTTTTTCCATTGCTTGTTTTTGTCAGCTTTGTCGAAGATCAGATTGTCATAGGTGTGTGGCCTTATTTTTGTGCTTTTTACTCTGTTCCATTAGTCTATGTGTCTATTTTTGTACCAGTACCATGCTATTTTGGTTACTATAGCCCTGTAATATAGTTTGAAGTTGGGTAATGTGATGTCTCTGTCTTTGTTCTTTCTGCTTAGGTTTGCCTTGGCTGTTTGGAATATTTTTTTGGTTCCATTTGAATTTTAAAATAGTTTTTTTTCTTGTTTTGTGAAGAACGTCATTGGTAATTTGATAAGAATAGCATTGAATCTGTAATTTGCTTTGGGCAGTATGGCCATTTTAATGATATTGATTCTTCCTATCTATGAGCATGGAATGTTTTTTCATTTGTTTGTGTCATCTCTGATTTCTTTGAGCAGTGTTTATAATTCCCATTATAAAGATCTTTCACCTCCCTGGTTAGCTGTATTCCTGGATATTTTATTCTTTTTGTGGCTATTGTGAATGGGATTGTGTTTCTGATTTGGCTCTTGGCTTGGCTGTTGTGTAAGAATGCTAGTGATTTTTGTACATTGATTTTGCATCTTGAAACTTTGCTAATGTTATCAGCTGAAGGAGCTTTTGGGCTAAGAGTGTGGGGTTTTCTAGGTATAGAATCATGTCATCTGCAAACAGGAATAGTTAGACTTCCTCTCCTCCTATTTGGATGCGCTTTATTTCTTTCTTTTGCCTGATTGCTCTGACCAGGACTTCCAAATACTATGTTGAATAGGAGTGGTGAGAGAGGGCATCCTTATCTTGTGCCAGTTTTCAAGGGGAATGCTTTGAGCTTTTGACCATTCAGTATGATGTTGGCTTTGGGTTTATCATAGATGGCTCTTATTATTTTGAGGCATGTTCCTTCAATACCTAGTTTATTGAGAGTTTTTAACATGGAGCAATGTTGAATTTTATCAAAATCCTTTTTTGCATCTATTGAGATAATCATGTGGTTTTTGTCTTTAGTTCTGTTTATTTGATTAATCACATTTATTGATTTGTGTATGTTGAAACCCGCTTACATCCCAGGGATGAAGCATACTTGATCATAGTGGATTCACTTTTTGATGTGCTGTTGGATTTGGTTTGCAAGTATTTTGTTGAGGATTTTTGCATCAATGTTCATTGAGGATATTGACCCAAAGTCCTCTTTTTTGTTGTGTCTCTGCCAGGCTTTGGTGTCAGGATGATGCTGGCCTCATAGAATGAGTTGGGAAGGAGTCCCTCCTCTTCAATTTTTTGGAGTTATTGTAGTAGTAATTGTACTAGTTCTTCTTTGTACATCTGGTAGAATTTGGCTGTGAATCCATCTGGTCCTGGGCTTTTTTTTTAGTTGGTAGGCATTTATTATGGTTTCAATTTTGGAACTCATTATTGGTCTGTTTAGGGAATCAATTTCTTCCTGGTTCAGTCTTGGGAGAGTGTATGTGTCCAGGAATTTATCCATCTCTTCTAAATTTTCTAGCTTGTGTGTATAGAGGTATTCATAGTAGTTACTGATGGTTATTTTTATTTTTGTGGGGTCAGTGATAACATCTCCTTTGTTATTTCTAATTGTATTTATTTGAATCTTCTCTCTTTTATTAGTCTAGCTATCAGCCCATCTATCTTATTAATTGTTTCAAAAACCAACTCCTGGATTTATTGATCTTTTGAATAGCTTTTTGTGTTTCAGTTTCTTTCAGTGCATCTCTGATTTTGGTTATTTATTATCTTCTGCTAGTTTTGGGGTTGCTTTGCTCTTGTTTCTTTAATTCTTTCAATTGTGATATTAGATTGTAAATTTGAGATCTTTGTAATGTTTTGGTATGGGCATTTAGTGCTATAAATTTCCCTTCTAATACTGTCTTAGCTGTGTAAAAGATACTCTGTTATGTTGTATCTTTGTTCTCATTAGCTTCAAAAAACTTCTTGATTTCTGCCTTAATTTCATTATTTACCCAAAAGTCATTCAGAGAATGTTGTTTAATTTCCATGTAATTGCATGGTCTTGAGTGATTTTTTAAGTCTTAACATCTATTTTTATTGCAGTGTAGTCCAAGTGTATATTTGGTATGATTTCGATTCTTGTACATTTTGCTGAGGATTGTTTTATGTCCAATTATGTGGTTGATTTTAGAGTCTGTGTTATGTAGTGATGAGAAGAATGTATATTCTGCTGTTTCTGGGTGGAGAGTTCTGTAGAGGTCTATCAGATCCATTTGGTCCAATGTATAGTTCAGGTCCTAACTATCTTTGTTAATTTTCTGCTTTGATGATCTGTCTGATAATGTAAGTGGAATGTTGAAATCTCCCACTATTACTGTGCGGGAGTCTGAGTCTTTTCATAGGTCTCCAAGAACTTGCTTTATGAATATGGATGCTCCTGTGTAGAGTACATATATATTTAGAATCATGAGGTCTTCTTGTTGAATTCAAACCTTTACCATCATGTAATGCCCTTTATTGTCTTTTTTTGATCTTTGCTGGATTAAAGTCTATTTTGTCTGAACATAGGTTTGCAACTCTTACTTTTTTGTGATTTCCATTTGCTTGGTAGATTTTCCTCCATCCCTTTATTTTGAGCCTATGGGTGTTTTTGCATGTGAGATGGTCCCTTGAAGACAGCACACTCTTAGGTCTTGCTTTTTTATCCAGCTTGCCACTCTGTGCCTTTTAAATGGGGCATTTAGCTCATTTACATTCAAGGTTAATATTGATATGGGTGGATTTGATCCTGTTATTATGTTGTTAGCTGGTTATTATGCTGGCTTGTTTGCGTGGTTGTTTCATAGTATCAGTGATCAGTGTACTTAAGTATGTTTTTATATTGACTGGTAATGGTCTTTGCTTTCCATATTTAGTGCTGCTTTCAATAACTCTTGTAAGGCAAATCTGGTGGTGACAAACTCCCTCAGAATTTGCTCATATGGAAAGAATCTTACCTTTGCTGAGGACGCTTAGTTTGTCTGGATATTAAATTCTTGGTTGGAGATTTTTTTTCTTTAAGAGTATTGAACATAGGCCCCCACTCTCTTCTTTCTTGTATGGTTCTGCTGAGAGAGCCACTGTTAGCCTGATGAGGTTTCCTTTGTAGGTGACCTGCCCTTTCTCTATAGCTGCCTTTAACATTTTTTCTTTCATTTTTACCTTGGAAAAAATCTTAGGGATGATCTTTATGTCTTAGGGATGTTCTGTGTCTTAGAGATGATCTTCTTGTGTAGAATCTTGCAGGAGTTCTCTGTATTTTCTAAATTTGACTGCTGGCCTCTCTAGCAAGGTTGGGGAAGTTTTCATGGATGATATTCTGAACCGTTTTCCAAGTTGTTTGCTTTTTCTCTGTTCCTTTCAGAGAAGCCTATGATTTGGCCTCTTTAATAAAACCACTTTTCTTGGAGGTTTTGTTCATTTCTTTTTGTTCTTTTATCTTTACCTTTATCTAAGTGTCTTATGTCAGAGAGCCAGTCTTCAAGTTCTGATATTCTTTCCTCAGTTTGGTCTATTTTTCTTTCTTTCTCTTTCTTTCCTTCCTTCTTTTTTTTGACAAAGTCTGGCTCTGTTGTCTAGGCTAGAGTGCAGTGGCACAAACTTGGCTCACTGCAACCTCTGCTTCCCAGGCTCAAGCCATCCTCCCACATCAGCCTCCCAAGTAGCTGGGACCACAGAGGTGTGCCACCATTCCTGGCTAATTTTTGAAATTTGTGTAGAGAAACTTTGTTTCTCTTACTTTGTTGCCCAGGGTGGTCATGAACTCCTGAACTCAAGCAATCCACCTGCTTCAGCCTCCCAGAGTGCTGGAATTACAGGTGTGAGCCACCACACCTGGCCTATTCTGCTGTTAATACTTGCAATTGCATTGTGAAATTCGTGTAGTATGTTTTTCAGCTCTATGAGGTCAGCTTTTTTTTTTAATACTTGGTATTTCATCTGTCAGCTTCTGTATTGTTTTTATCATGATTCTTAGTTTATTTCAATTGGGTTTTGCCCTTTTCCTGAATCTTGATGATCTTCATTCTTATATGTATTCTGAATTCTGTTTCTGGGGTCATTTCAGCCAACTTGGGCTGATTAAGAACCCTTGTTGTAGAACTAGTTCAGTCATTTGGAGGACATAAGACACTCTGGCCATATAACTTGCCAGAGTTCTTGCACTGGTTCTTTCTCATTTCTGTGTATGGATGCTCCTAGAAGGAAGTTTTCTGTCCCTCTCCTTTTTCACCCATTTCCTCCTTCATCTCTTTCCACCTCCTCTTCTAGATTTTTTTTAAGGTTTTTTTTTGTGTGTGTTTACTCTTTTCAATTGTATTGGGATTTGAATTTCCACAGCAGAAAAGCACCTTGAAAATCATCCAGTTAATTTTCCTCTGATCAACAAGGAAACAGAGACTCAGAAAATCAGAATCACTTGTTCATGATTTTGTATTTAGCTTGTCTCAGAATATAGCTGATAAGTTTTATCTTTTGTCTCCTCTTTCTCATTTATTTTGGTGGGCAAGTGATCCAGAGAATCAATTAACATAACACGACTTTGAGAACACATTTAACGGGTTAGGCTGGTCTGTTTTCTTCCTGGTTTCTGTTCTTATGATTAATGCCATGTGGATTCAGTGAGCCTGTGTTCAGGAGTTCCTCTGGTTTATTCCTAACTTGGTCTCTGTCCTGCACTGTGTCCTTTGCATAGCGTCTTTGCCTGCCTGCCTGCTGGGCCTGTTTCATGTGCTAGGAACTGCCATGGTGGCAAGAATGTGACAATCTCCTAGTTACTTCTGTTGTAGTTAAAAGGAAGAAAATAATGAAAGTTGAGGTGAAAGCATTAAAGCTTATATGTATATTTGCTTGTTAGTGCTACTACTTTCAGTTCAAATCCTCTGACTCTAAGTGCCATTTCTTATGCTTATGCTTCATTATGTAAATGCCCAAAACTGCTTTCATAGCAGCTTCAAGCTAGCAAGTGGGTGACAGTGCTGGAGAAAAAGCAAAATTCAATTAACAGATTATGTTTCAGCCACATGTTTGTACAAATCTAATTCCTGTAAATTCAAATGTTTTACTACATTCTCAAAGGAGCACCCAGAATGTTGGAATTTCATCTCTGTTTCCTTAAAATCCAATTTCCTTCCATAAAACTTCCCAGAATATACCATATCAAAATAATTTCTTCCCTTTCCTGAACACTTTCAGAGTTTGTGGATACTCTTCCTAAGCTGCTTCACATTGAGAGAATCACTGTATGTGATCACATAATTTGAACAAACTAGACTCATTTAAGGATGGTGTTTGACTCAGCATTGTATCCCACAAACACCTAGCACAGTGATTTGCATATAGTAAATACTCAATACACATATAAAAGGTATGAATTTTATAAACCACTTGCTCAGTTATATCAAAATACCTTCTTTCTTTGTTTTCATATAACTGAAGTTAATTTCTGTGTTAAGGATCACTTAGCTCCATGGCAGAAATTTAATTGTACATAACTCAGGTTAATGTCAGTCACTTCTAGGTTTTCTTGGTCAATTCAGTTTTCTCTACTCATCTTCCTCTAAGAAGCTAGAAACTTGATGGAGCAGGTTATGTAGTGCTAACCTGTTAATGGGAAATGGACTTTGTCCTCTGTGTTTTGCATAGTTATAAAAATCCAACCACCTTGTTTGCTAAGATTGACCATGCTCCCATAGCAGTTATAGTTTTAGCCTTTCCTCTGGTCTGAATATTTGTGTCCCCTAGAATTCATATGTAGCTTCCTAATCCCTGATGTGTTGGTATTAGAAGGTGGAGCATATGAGAAGTGATTAGGTTATGAAGGTAGAGCCCCTGTGAATGGTATTATGCCCTTATAAGGAATTGAAGAGACTAATTCTCCCTTTCACCTTGTGAGGAGAAGTTAGAGGACACCATCTATGAATCAGAAAATGGGTCCTTACCAGATACCAAATCTGTGCATACCTTGATCTTGGATTTCCGAGCCTACACAAATTTTGAGAAATAAATTTGTGTCATTTGTAAAGTACCCAGTTCATGGTGTTTTGTCATAGCAGTCTGAATAGATGAGATAATTACTATATAGTAATTCTGCCCCATTGTCACCAAGTCTACTTTTCTAATATTTTTTCCCAGCAGTACAATGATGAAAATCAACGAACGTATTTTTTTCAGAAAGAAATATGAAATCTCAATAATCATTCAGTCATGTCAAATTATAAATTATAGCCAGAATTCACTGAGACACTAAGTTGAGTCACAAAATTATACTTTTTACCTTAAAGTATATTTATAAAAAATTATAGGTAGGTTTATGTTCTCATTTGTCACACAGATGTTGGCTGTTCATCTATATGAGCTATATCTCTTTCACTTTCAGCCCTATTCTAGACTGGGTACAACCCCAGCTTTTTTTTTTTTTTTTTTTTTTTTTTTTTAATCATCTTTAACAAGGAACTCAATTACACAAAACCACATACAATTTTTGGAAATTTACTGAAGATTTTTGGAGTTAAGATCAGGGATAAAATTCGCAGTTCATGTCATTTTATTCCTTGTCTCACATCTGCCGATAGACTGAGATTTTGTTGATCAAAGCTGGAATCAGCAGGGGTTGACTCCAAACTGCTGATTAGGGCAAGGGCAACTCTGTGTATTTGTCATCTTTTTTGGTACAACAGGAAAATCAGTGAAGGCTCTTCTCATGTTGGTGGCAGAAGTGAGAAGAAGGGCAAGTAGAAATATGGAATGTCTCTTAAAGTCTGGATTCGCAACAGGGACCTAGTCATTTCTGTTCACATTCTCTTGGACAAAGAAAAGGCCAACATCAGAAGACCAGGAAAACATACTATCCAAAATCCTATTGTTAAAAAGTGAGAATAGAAAGACGGGTAAATAATTTTGAGAATATAATGCAGTCTCTTAGAGAGGAATTCATTAGATTAAGTACAAAGCAAAGACTTTTAAAAGGTGCTCTTTAATTGAAATTCATACTTAATTTTTGCATTTGTTCTATATATTATACTCTACTAATTTCTACCTTAACTTGTTAGGTTCTAATTTATTGCCTCAAATATCAAGTTATAATAATGAGGTGATACCTAGTAACTGATAGATGTGAGTTTTAAAAATTCTGCCCTAGTTATCTGGAGCTTCATTTGTTTCAGGTTGCTTACATAGTTCCCATTTTTCTCTTTCAATTGCTATCTGCTCCGCACTTCCGTCAATTATAGAAATATGTATCTGTGTGTGTGTGTGTGTCTGTTTGTGTACATACATACATATAAACTAAAATATCCTGTTCTCTCCTTTTTCTGTTGCTTAAGGAAAACACTATTGGTACTAGATCCATGAAAGAGCCGTACAGGTTGAGTAGGAATTTTGCTTTATTTTCTTGTTTGATTTGTGGCCTGAAAGAGTGAGGAGAAATTTTGATGTTATGGGACTTTGCCTCTTAATACCAAACAAATTTTTGTCCTGCTAATAAACCCAGTAAGTCCCTGAGACCTCACAGACTATGAGATCACTTTTATCATTTATAATTGACACAGATTTTTAAATGTATACACACACATATACATACATACACCCACACACACACCTTATTGTACAATCTGGGAAGACAGGAGTACATAGGACAGTAGTCCTATGTGCTGAATTATATATAGATCGAGTTTTTTATATTTTAAAAATTACATTGAAAAAGCAAACTTTATTGTATAAATGTGTGGGGTAAAGTGTGTAATTTTATAGCATGCATAGTGGTGAAGTTAGGACTTTTAGGATATCACCCAAATAATGTACATTGTACCCATTAAGTCATCTTTCATCAACCACCCTCCTCCCATTTCCTTTCCCTTCCATGTCTCTGTTGTCTATCATTCCACACTCTATATCCATGTGTACACACACAGTATTTAGCTCCTACTTATAAGTGAAATCATGTGGCATTTGTTGAGAAAGCAAACATTTCTTAACAGTAGCATCATCAGCTTTCTCTTTATCTCCTTCCAGAAAAATGCCTAACATTCAAAGAAATCAAGCATAAGTAATGCTGGAAACAACACAATAATTCCCATTTTAAGTGTGTCATGCCCATCTTCGAATTTGTTCAAAGATGAACATATTTAGATGTAGAGTCGATTACTCTGAGAATTGACTCCAGGTCAGTTCTTCTAGTGTGAGAGGCTCCAGAACTTAACAATTTGCCTGCATATAAATTTAGTTTATTCATTCATTAAATTTTTCAACACATACCTATTGAGCGCCTCCTTTTTTAAAAAAACATAGTTATGCACTGGGTGTTTGAATATTAAAGAAAGCATTGTGGGGCTCTTATGTCCCAGTGGAAAAGCTGACTCAAAAGTAAACACACGCATACTTACAATGAAACAATAGATCCTACTTCACAGTCTGCATCCAGTATCTTGAGGCAACAACTCTAGAAGAGTTGAAGTCTTCCCTGCCTCCCTGTTTAGCATTCTGTACTGCCTAGCAGGAGAAGATAAAAGAGATTTATTGCAGCTGTGGTTCAGTGAGGAGGGGCATCTGAAAGCTGGTCGTGGGATTTTTTTTTTTTTTTTGTAGTGAATTCTGAGGAGCAGTTTCATCTGGTCAGAATGTATTGAGTATAAAAGGTAAGGCAATTTATTCATTCAATAATTATTTATTTAGTGACTATGGTGAGCTAGGTATCATTAACACTCCTAAGATACACAGTGAACAGAACAAAGGCCCCTGACTTTACAGAATTTACATGCTTATGGGAGAAGACAGACTATAAGCAATACATATAAATAAGGATATAACAAAGCATGTTGGAAGATAATCTTCAAGGAATTATTTATCACACACCCCTTTGGAATTACATAATATCTCAAGGGATCATGTAAAAACTGGAATTATTTTCAATTGTCTAGTTTTGCTAGATTGCAGTTTCTATTAATCATTGTGACACAGAGAATGGACCCTGAGGTGCTCCAGTCATATTCAGGTTACACATTTTATAATGCTTCCTTTTATATGTATCTTCTTCTCCTAACTATATTACAAGCTCCTTGATGGCAGAAATGATTTCAGTTTTTGTATTTCCAGAACCTGTCACAATAGATGTTAAGTAAAAAGTGGTGTTATTCATAATGAGCCTGGAAGGATGAGTGGGCTTATGGGTGTAATGGACACAGATGGACCAGGATGTGAAAAGGGAGGAAAAGAGATAATATGGAGTACTTGAGAGACAGCAGGAAACTTAGTGGAAGTTGAACTGTAGCTTGAAAAGCTCATGATTTTTTTTGCAGTTTAGGAAGTAGAACAAGTGAAGTAACTATTTTATAGATGGGAGAAGTTAAGAAGGAACTAGAAAGCTATCTACTTAATGTCACAATGACCCCATGATTCGGTTCACCCTTCTTTCTATTAATGGGCCAGTCACATCAGTTTATCTATCACTGTGCAAAGTTGATCATGAAAAACCCATCTGCAAGGCTTAGAGTTTGTTTACAAGTCATGTCTTACAGAATAGGTTTTATACAAACGAGCTTGTGCCATTGAAGCCCTTGAAACAAAATCTAAGACACTGCTTGCAGCCAGTGTCACTCAGGCTTGGGTTTAGTAAAGCCCATCTCCCAGGAATTACTCTTGCCAAATAGTGGTCTCCTGAGGCCTTAATCAAATAAATTCTTCTCACTTCCGGCTCTTCAACTGTTTAACTTTGCTAGGGATTTCTTAGCATGAGGAATGTTTAACTAATAGTAGGGGAGGTAGGAAACAATTCCTGTTTTTCTTGAGCACTCTGGGGTCCTGCAGCATGGAGACACTGTAGAAAGGGAACGAGACATTATTATTGTAATGAGTGAGGGTGTGGAGGGATACAAGTGGGTTTGCATATCGTTATGATGAAAAGATAATTAGTGAAACATCTGTAGCCTGGGCAATTCATCTAGCGGTGATTACACAGAAGCTGGCTGGAAGGCAATATGGTGAATTATACAGGATCCTGGAGGACCACTAAACAGAGACTGTAGCACTTCTGTGGGAGAAGAAGGAAGTGAGACAACTTGCTATGCAAGACAAATAGTGAAAGGAGCCTAAGAAAATGGCATTACAAAAGCATTGCTCTTCTCTTGAATGGAAGTATTAAAAATGCAAAAAGTTTGGAGCACATATTTTGCTTCATTTTAGTTTCAGTTTGAATACATTTAGGACTATTCCTCAAGCACCTGGTCCTTCCTGCCCTTCCCACTGCCCTCCCTACTGGGGAAAGAAAAAGGCTAAAACAAAGCATGGAGCACATTGATTGAAAACACTTCCAACAATCAGATCAGAATAAATGAAGGCATAGCAAAGTGAAGTCATCTCTAAACATGTAATGGAACAAAATTGATAATTTGGGAACAGCAGGAAAGATTGAATTTGTGAGTAGAATAAAGAGAAGGTGGAATTCATAAGGAGAGTACACAGAACTTATTTCAAAGTAAGTATTTTCCTGGTAAAATAATTTTGGAAGATACAGCAGAGATAACCCAGACATTCCCAAGTTCTTCTGCCTTTGTGAAGTAAAGATGAAATGGGGTGAAGGGCCAGGTTGCTTTTCTCTTAAGTACCGGCTCATATAGCCCAGGCTTTGTCTTCCATGATCACAGGAGCTCTACTCTTGCCTTAAGTATTTCTGAAAATCACTGGGGAGCACTGACATGTTCCACAAATCTACATTGGGTGTGCTGGTTTCTCTCTCCAGGGTCTTGCTCTGGGCTTCTCCACTGATAACTTCTGGCCCATTCTCTTTTGCTACAGCTCTTTTCATGCATTTTGTATCCTAAGAGGCCCCATTTTGTTTTTAATAGTGTTTTACTGAAGGCTTGAGGACACCATGAGGAGATTACAGTGTCACCACGCTGGGTATCATTTTTCTTAGCCTTTTAGCTGGTCCCGTTCATAGGAGGTCCCCCTGTTGGCTGTCTGGCTCCTTAGACAGTTCTGACACCATCCTGTCTCCTTACTCTTCATGTTTCTGTTACTAGAAAGGGGTTCTGATCCTTGCATCTAGACTGGTTTTTTTCCTCTAACCTATCCAGAAGGAGCAACACTCAAATCACAATAATCTCTCGAGCAATGTACTTTGCCTACAGTAAAGTCAAACATTTTCTGCATTAAATAGATTTTTTAACATCTTGTTATGAATCTCCTGCATTTGGAATAAATTTGCTAGTTCAAGAATTCCCTCAAACTGTAGGTAGGTTGTTGCCTTTCTTTGGCTGACCATAAGGGCTCATCAGTGTTGTCAAACTTTTTAAGAAGAAAATATATTTCAGCATCCACCCTAGAACGCAAAAATTGTTTTCTCTCACTCTGAAAACTCCAGATCCAACAGTGCTGAGATCCGGATAGGATTTCCTGGGATTGGAAGACATGGTTGCATTTTTAAAGCCAATTTATTTAAACAACAATTTTAATAGTTCTGTACTCCAGGAGAACAGAATAGTTCTATTTTCCACCGAGTGGTGATGGTTACTAGAACTTAAAATGCTACTGTGCAGGCAATTCTTGTCTTCAACACACTCCACTGCAACAGACACTAAAGCCACAAAACTGAAAGGTACCTGCTCTTGGAGTTCAGAAGCTGGATTCTGCCACTTATTAGCTGTGTGACTATGAAGGGCAGCTCACTGAATGTTACCTGTGCAACTATGCTGTGATTGGGTGACTATGAACACGTCTTTAAATCTTGTTTCAGGAATTTTCCAATATCTACATTGTATGACTGTGTTGTTAAATTTCACTTGCCCTATTCATTTGGAAATTTCTATACAGAGGAAGACCATAGATGATGGGTGACAAGGTTCTTATGTTTTGCCATCTTAAGCAATTTTATAGTAAGAGAAACTTGGGAAACTTATACAAAACTTCAGCTGATAAACAGGTAATCAATTTCTGGCTTCCCAGTGAAGTTAAAAGTCTTCTGATGGCATCTATCCATGAAATGCTGTGTGAGATACTGTATTTGTGAGTATATCTTTAGATACCTGGAATCATTTGGGGGTATTGTAGAAAGAATTTTGATTATCATCTGAAAGGCATATTGGATTATCCCACTACAATGCATACTATTGCATAATATATATGTAACTAACATCTGTTATAAAATTAACCATGTCACAAAGGAGACAGTTTTCGCTCAGTAAGATATAAGAATTGGTTTTCTTAAAGAAAACAGATAAACAAAATATATGTGAGATATACAAGCTGATTTAAGTTTTATCTGCTAAGATTGATGAAAATAATGTAAATAACAATAAGAATGGCAATTCCATTTTCTGAACATGTCGCAGGTACTTGGCAAGGTGCAAAGTAATTTACCTGTGATATCTTATGTAATCCTAACAATGATTTTGGAGATGTGGGAGGAAACTTGGTAACCTCTTGCTTCTTGTGGGAACACTCCCTACCTTTCTCTTTCTTAGCTTTCAGCACCAGTTTCTGTGTCTAACACATAATAACTATCTAATGAATGGTTGGCATTTATTGAATAAATAAGTGCTTGGATGAGCAAGGCCTGATTATTTCAATGTGAATGGAGGGGCAGTGTTATTGCGCCAAAGTGTATTTAAAATTTATATTTGCTTGGGTTTTGTTTTTAATTTTTAATTGTTATTTTTTTCTATTTTAAGATGGGGTCTTACTCTGTCACCCAGGCTGGAGTGCAGTGGTGCGGTCTCAGCTCAGTGCAATCTCTGCCTCCCATGCTGAAGCCATCTTCCCGCCTCAGCCTCTGGAGTAGCTGGGACCACAGGCACAGGCCACCATGCCCGGCTAATTTGTTTTTGGTATTTTTGGTAGAGATGGGGTTTCACCATGGTTTTACCACCATCCCAGGCTGGTCTTAAACTCCTGAGCTCAAGCTATCCACCTGCCTCAGCTTCCCAAAGTGCTGGGATTACAGGCATGAGCCACTGTGCTTGCCCTAAAATGTATATTTGAACCCAGCTCTGTGCCTGCCGGCAGCCCAGGCTAAAAGAGAGGCAGAGCCAATGGTGAATTTCTATCAGTGCTTCTTATTTACTGAGCAGTCAGTGTGTGCTAAGCCCTGTGTTCATGAATTTAAATACCAGCTCACATATTGATTACTCAGGATGTACGTTTTCTTTTTCTTTTCCTTTCCCCCTTCCCTCCTTCCTTCCTTCCTTCCTTCCTTCCTTCCTTCCTTCTTTCCTTCCTTCCTTCCTTTCTCTATCTCTCTCTTTCTTTCTTTTTAATTTTTTTTTGAGACAGAGTCTTGCTTTATCACCCAGGCTGGAGTGCAGTGGCACAGTCTCGACTCAGTACAACCTGCACCTCCCGAGCTCAAGCAATGCTCCCACTTCAGCCTCCTAAGTACCTGGGACCACAGGTGTACACCACCACACCTAATTTTTGTATTTTTTGTAGAGCCGGGGTCTTGCTATGTTGCCCTGGCTGATCTTGAACTCTTGGGCTCAAGCAATCCACCCACCTTGACCTCCCAAAGTGCTAGGATTACAGGTGCATGAGCCACCTTGCCAGGCCTAACATTTACTTACGTACATTATATATAAAATAGATGAAAGACACGATGGCTAGTTACATTTGAATTTCTGATAAAAACAAATAATTTTGGTATAATTGTGAGACAAGAAACTGTTTGTTTTTCACCTGAAATTCAAATTTGAGTGTCCTGTAGTTTTATTTGCTAAATCTGGCAACCTTACTTATATGCATTATCTTACTTAATAATTCATCAATTCCAGGAGGCTCATTTTAAAAATGGCAGGATTGAAGTATAGAAAGGTTGTGTAACTTGTCTGAGGTTACACAGCTAGTAAGTGGTGAACCAGGATAGAAATCCAGATAGACTGGCTTCAGAATCCATACCTTTAACCACAGTGCTATTCTTCCAACACCCTTAGGAGGTGGGCATATCATCCCCACTTGTATTTATACAACAGGTATCAGAATTAGAGAACCCAATGAACTTGTGCCATGTTCTGTAGCTAATAAGAGAAGAGGAGTTGTGATTTGAATTGAGGGATGCCTGTCTCCAGAGTCAGGGCTTTTAATCCCTATCTTTAAAGATAAAATCATGTAACTGGAATTTTTTAAGGTCAGAGACCAATGAAGCTTTTCAGTTGTTAATATTTTCTTCCAGGGTAATATAGGACAAAGGATGATGAAAAATAAATGCCTAGGGAAGGCCCATTGCCATTTGGTGTCAACAAATTATATAGGGTGTCGCCAAGATTCCTTTTCGAGTAGGAATTTATTTCACTATTTTTAATAGCTTAAGTGTTGGCATTAGAATATTTCTGTAGCTAGAGGATGTGAGCTGTGGAGAAGCTGATTCATCTTTCAGCATTTTACCTTATGCACATGTCAGCTCAGAGGATTTATTAAACATTTATTAAACAGCCTAGAGACCTTCTGCATGATTGTGGTGAAAGTGTTTCCTAAATATTGCCCTCGTCTACTCTACTTGATCCTTAGAATTAGCAATGACATGTTTCAATCCTAAAGAAACATATGCAAGGCTGTCCTTTAAATTTATTCATTCTCATTATATCTGGCCTGATTTTATTTTAACACAGTGGCTCAGAACAAATCTAAGATACAATACAAATATCAGCTTGTCAGTAAAGAGAATTTCTTAAATAAGCAAATCAGACTTATTTTAACTTTTAAAAATGTGTTTGTTTGAATCAAACAAAAATAAATGAAATGGATATGTTTTCAATGACAGGCATTGAAATTGTGCTCTCAGAATTAAATTAGCCTCACCTCCCTGTTATTTGAGACAGTTGGCCATTTGTGTGAAAATCAAGTAATTATGTGCTCCAATGCTTTTTGGAAGGAAGGATGCAGAGAGAGAAAAATACCAGTCTGGGCCACCTATAGACAATAACCCAACTTGGGTCTGATCATTCAGAAGGAACTAAAAATGCTGTTACCATCACATACCTCATGGGTGACTTGTTGACCTTTGAATCTACTTTGGGTTCTATATTATGATCTTGATAATGATTCATTTCTAGGGCATGGGAAATGTCTGTTTAAATGCTTTTGAAGGGTCACCACATAAGGCCAAGGCTTTTCTTAGGAGGCTGATGATAGTCTTTAGTTACACAGAATGTAAGTGGATGCTTCACCGCTCTATCATGGTTCATTTGACATAACAACCACAATACTTCACATGTTTTCACATGTCATAGACAAATAAGATGTTTACATTTGTTGACTCATTTCATTTTCATAAATGAGATGGAGCAGGTAGCATTATATTTGTTTATAGTTGCTAATGCTGGTGTAGCACAGTTTCTAAGACTACACAATCGGCATACTATGGACTGAAGGCTGAAACTCAGCTCTTAGGTGTATTCTGTGTTATGTAATGTTATTGCTATATCATTTTGCCAGGTATAGTTTGTTATAGGATTAGCCCAATTTGTTGTTGGGACCTTCAGAGGTAAATGTGGCATATGATAATTTTCTAAAAATTTCTAATAGCAGCAAATAGAAATTTGAAGCCAAATTTGAGGTAGAATAATGTGTTATCATCCCCCTTGCCTTGTCTTCCCTTGTTCTCTGTGTTTCCTTCTCCTTCTCAGCATCAAGTGCTCTTATTCTGTCTGTGCTCTTTATATCCAAGGCCTTTACTGCAAGTCACTCAAAACTGGCTTTCAGAGTGAATGCTCATGTCCCCAAATGACCCTCCATCCACTAAAACCCCAGAACCCTCTCATCCAGGTGATGTGGGTAGAAACCAACCAACCAATTATTCCTAGCTATGCATAAATGACTGAATATGGTTACTTTCAAGGGTGTATACATTTGAAAAGAGGATACTTGGAGGATAAGTTACAATAAAAAAAAAATCAAACTTTTTGTCTTGTGTTTTCAGTACAATTTGTCCAGGAGTGAATTTTTTTTTTTTTTTTTTTTTTTTTTTTTTTTTTTTTTTGAGACGGAGTCTCGCTCTGTCACCTAGGCTGGAGTGCAGTGGCGCGATCTCGGCTCACTGCAAGCTCCGCCTCCCGGGTTCACACCATTCTCCTGCCTCAGCCTCCTGAGTAGCTGGGACTACAGGCGCCCGCCACCACGCCCGGCTAATTTTTTGTATTTTTAGCAGAGACGGAGTTTCACCGTGTTAGCTAGGATGGTCTCAATCTCCTGACCTCGTGATTCACCTGCCTCGGCCTCCCAAAGTGCTGGGATTACAGGCGTGAGCCACCGCGCCCGGCCAAGTGAATTCTTTTTTATTTAGTCTGCTTAGACTTGTGCTAAGGCTTGTATGTGAGAGTTAGTTCATATCTTTAAATAGTTCTAAGATATTCTGAGTTACTATCTCTGAATATTATCATTTCCCCATTCTCTCTGGTCTTTCCTTTGTGAACTCATATTCGACACTTTTGGGATCATCTCAAGGTATTAGTACATATTTGGCACATACTAAGCGCTAGATTGTTGGTAACAATGATAACAATGATGGTTAATTTAGAAATGGCTATATGGCATAGGTAAAAAATCAAAGGCTTTGGAGTTATAGTTGAGAGACACAGGAGACAGCAAAATCCACCCAGGGAATTGTGCATAGGGAGCTTGCCTAAACATGCCCACAGTGAAAAATTCTGTCCCTTAACACATGCCCAGTAAGAGAAATAAATCAATGTGGAGTGACTCAGACTAAGGGCCCATCTGCACACTGGGAGGGTGGGGTGGAGCCACGGGAAATTTGTGCCTTATGCAGGGGGAAGGGGCTTGGCCTCTTCAGCTCGTGTGTGGTATTTTATCTGAGAGGTGGCAGCCTGTTGGCAGGACCCCCTTTATTCGCTGAGAGCTTTCTTTTAATAAATTCTGCTCTCCTCACCTTTCAATGTGCCCATGTGCCTAATTTTTCCTGGTCTTAAAACAAGAATCTGGATTTAGCTGAAGCAAGAAACAAAAAAATCCTGCATGATAGTGACCTGTGTTCAAATACATTAGCTGTGTGGTCGCGGCCAAGTTACTTAGCCTCTTTTAACTTCAGTTTGCCTTATTTTTAATATATCACTTAATGCACAGAGTTTTAAATAACTTGGTATTTATAGATTCTCAATAAACGTTCACTTTCCTTTCTTCACTAAACTTGTTCTTAAAACATCAAAATATCCTGGTTCTTAGGATGGAGAAAGAACCAAGGTTTGGTCTGATAAGGCTGCATGAAAGGAATGAGTGAGGTAGTTTAAGAATATGCAGGATTCAATTGGGAATTTTAAAATGTGGTCTATGGTGGAAACAAGGAATTTAGGGTAGGAAAAATATAATGAGGGAGCAGACCCATTTGACTGAAGGGAAGGGTCTGTAGAAGCATAACAAGAGCTCTGATTAGAAAAGCAGTAGGGGTTGGGTTAAGGATCACTTGCCTGTTTGGCCAGGAGAATGGGCTTTATCTTATACAGCATTAAAGAGTTTTGAGGAGAGAGCAATGTGATCGAGATCAAGAAATTCAGCCTAATGGCAGTTAGTGGAATGTGTTGGGGGAATAGAAAGAGAAGATAGCAATTGCCAAAGTCTGGGAATAAGGTCTAAGGCTTGGACTAGTATATTGGTAATGAGATTAAAAAGGAAGAGATTAAGACCAAACATGATATGGTATTGGAAGAGATAGAATTTGGTGATTAAATGGGAGAGTGAGGCAAAATAAAAAATTAAAAGAGAACCCAAGGTATTGAACTTGGTATAAATTCAAGAAGAATGGAAAGTTTGAGGTTTAGGAAGGGCAATAAATTTACTTTTAAATATGTGAACAATGTGATGGTAGGACATCTGGGTGGCTCCATGTAGTTTTGTTGGTTATCCTGAAACATTTGTAGTTTCCCAAACACCACACTATCTCTTTTTCTCTGTGCTGCTGCCTGTGTCCTTTCCTCCACTCATTGCTAGCTAATTTCCGCATGTCTTTCCTTTTTTTTTTTTTTTTTTTTGAGATGGAGTCTCGCTTCATCTCCAAGGCTGGAGTGCAGTGGCATGATCTCGGCTCACTGCAACAACCTCTGCCTCCCAGGTTCAAGCGATTCTCTTGCCACAGCCTCCCTAGTAGCTGGGATTACAGGCATGTGCCACCACACCCGGCTAATTTTTGTGTTTTTAGTAGAGATGGGGTTTTGCCGTGTTGGCCAGGTTGGTCTCGAACTCCTGACCTCAGGTGATCTGCCCACCTCAGCCTCCCAAAGTGCTGGGATTATAGGTGTGAGCCACTGTACCCTCTGCATGTCTTTCAAGACTCAATTTAGGATGCATAAGAAAATCTTCCATGCCCCTACTCCCCAGCTAGGTTTAAATGTGCCTCCTGTGGGATCCAATAAAGTTCTAATTAAACCTCCACCAGAATATTCATCACCCTGTGTTACAATGATTTGTTTACTTGCCTTCCTCCTTCAGAGGACTGGGAACTTCCTAGTCTACTACTCCCAAGCAGAGTTAATATTACATAGAAGACAATTAATGAATTAGATATTGAATGATTGAACTCAGGTAGAAAACCTAGTAAGTTGTTAAAAATGTGAGCAGTAAGGGAATTGTTCTTCTTTTTCCCTCTGTATTCATAGCAGGTACAAATATAGGTCTCTGCATTTGAATATTTGGTCTTAAGTACCAATTTGTCTGACTGCTTCCTTGACTTAAAACCAGGCCTATTATTTTAGCAACCCTTTGGAAAAGATTCCTTGCTTAATCAAAACCTGTTTGAACAATTCTGTGGATGGAGGGCATTTTAATTCTTATCCATTTCTTTCTACAACCAAGAATCAATGGAGCAGCCAGAGAGCAGATTTTCTTGCATTCTCACTGCTCCTTGAGGTACAAACCAATTTTCCAGCTTTCACATATTCTAACAAATAATTGTTTGGTTCTGGAAATAAAACTTTTTATTACAGCAACAGTGATAGGATACCAGTAGGACAATAAAAATAAAGTCTCAACGCATGGAATGTGAGTGCATCAGGCTGGCAAGATTCCTGGAAGTGGTGAATGGAGCCAGGGCAGAACTGACTGCTTGAAGATCCAAGTGCAATCATAAATGATTTCCATAAATAGTGCTACCGAGGGTTTGCTGTCTTGTGTGCTTTATTGAATAAAAGAAAAGAGGCTCCTATCCTTGGAGAGAAATGGACTTCTTTTGATGTTGCTAACAAAGAGGAGCCCACTGGCAGTGCACACTATGACATTTGCTTTGGGTTTTAAAAACACATAGCACAAGCCGGTTGAAAAATTGTAATTCTGTTTGGTAACTGCCTGTGACACATGTAAGGCAAGTTATCCTAGCTCATTAATGATGTGACAAAGAAAAAAGAAAAGCTCATCACTACCACCTAGGCAAAACAATATATTGGCCGATGAGCAATATCACAAATGGAAGAAATTGATTAGGAAGCAAAAGATTGAGGTGAAACAGAGTATGGGCTTTGAAGATAGACCTGAATTATGATATTCTGTGTTCTGGTTTTTAAACTTTACAATAGGAATGATACAGATCTTTCTATGGGTTCATAAGGATTAAGCCAGAAAATATGCCCAACAGAGAATATATTTCTGGCAAAGACAGGGTGCATTTCTTAACAATTATTGACGGTCTATATTAAATAGGATACTTGCTTGATTATGGAGTTCATCTGTTAAAAACAAAGGGTTAAGACTAGTGTATACTCTATTTTTGGTGTCAATTTTATCGCTACAATTATTAATATAAACCCCCCAGCCATGTCCTTTGTTTTTATGGATATAAGCAGTGTAACCAATGCACTCATACACAAATGACCTATGAAGATGGTGGTGGAAAGACAGAGAAAATGAATCTTTTCATTGCCTGTGTCATGCAAGGAGGAAAACAACTTTAAAACTGCAGCCATGGTAGTCTGAGTCTTTTCAACTCTGCTTAGCCCCACCTCAGACTCTGTGTATGTGTGTGTGTGCACGCGCATGTGTGTACACACATGCACCATACTCTATAGAGAAAGAGTCTACTGGAGAGCAAAAGAGAAATTTGAAAGTTTGGAAACTTCTCAACCTAAACATGTTAAGAAAGCAGCAAATTTCTCTATTATTTGTGCGTATATCCTGTTTGTCTAGATTTTAGGGAAGCTTTTGAAAGACATGGAATAAGACAGAATCTGACAACCACAAAGAATACCTATGCATTTGCTAGGTAGCTTCAAGGACAGTCATAATTTTCAGTTCATTTTAGAGTTTAGGTCAAATAGATTGTATTTGTTTGATTGAACATACTAGTCAATGTAATATGGGGTGTGCAGAACTAGCTAGATTAGTTGCTTATATAAGTCTAGATATAGTGTTAAGGAATGAGAGACAAGGTGTTTCTGGAAACTACCAGGAACCGGGTGTTCATGAGAATCCTCCTTATCCTTGCAGAAATGACTCAGTCATGGCCAGGAGATCCAGGTAGCAGATGGAATTAGAGTTTTATATGAGGTATCAGAATGTGGAAATGGCAAAGAGCAGTATGGGGTGGGAAACAGACAGGAGAAAAAGGTCATTGAGATATTAGGACCAAACATCCACCTTTACGCCATCAAAAGATTCCAGGACCAATAGGATGTAAATAGAAACCTGTTAGCAGTAAGAATCATGAGGTATTTCTAGGCATATAGGCAGAGAATAAAGAAATAAAAAGTTTTGGAAATGAATGGAAGGGGGCCTCATGGTAGTGGGAAGACAGTGTTTAAAAGACAAACAGATCTCAGTCCAAATGTAGCTTCTACCCCTTAGTAGCTGATAATTTATTTACATATTTAAGCCTCACTATCCTCATTTATGAAGTGGTAAATATTAACAACTACTCTGCAGGGCTTTTGTAAAGATAAAATAAGTAAAAGGGTGCAAACCATGTATGAATGTCTATGGTACACAATCGGGCTTAAAATAGTAGCTATTGCTATTATATTTTACAGTACTAATTAAAAAGAATTTTAAATTCTGGATAAGATAGCGGGCACCTTGTGTTTAATTCTCACTTGAATTTAAAGTGACTTTCCCTAGATAAGCCCCTGTGAGATGATGGGGTTAAAATTTCATAGCGTATCCTCTGAAAGGATGCTTTACTGACGCAGGTGAATGCACTTCTGAGGAGCCTTCTATTTTCTGAGATGAAAGAAGCATTGAATTCAGATAACGCAGTTGGACATGTCTGTTTTTGATTGTTGATAAATATTTCATTTTACATTTTAAATTCATATGGGCCACAAAATCATTGAAGATGAAAAAGAATGCAATACTAGGCCATCCTTTTGCAGGATTGTTTCTTAGAACGTACTTGTTCTCGTTTTGTTCAATTGAGATTGAAGTACCTTGGCAGCTGGACCCTGACAGCTACTTCACAGCTGTAGAGAGCACACTATGTGGATGAGTTTCTTTTTCCCCAGTTAGTCTAAAATATCCTCCTTCTAGGATGAACTAAAAAGCAATCATTACTTACCTAGCTACAGGCTTGATTTTTTATCTAAAAAATATCATATTTGGGCTACCAATGTTACATGTCTACATGTCTTGCATTAGAATGAAGAGATGTCTAGCTGTTTCATTATATTTTACATTTTATGGCAAAGTACTATCTCATCTTGGAGCTAATTACAGGGTGGGATTTTAATATATACATGAAAAAGACATTCGATTAGGAGAATTCGGAAAGCAAGTGAAAATGGCTAAAAGCACAAATGTTTATATGATTGTATTACTGTCCCTGATGTAGTCAGTTTCTGGAGGGTTGAGCCGTCCTCTCTCTAAATTTCAATTATATTATTAGCAGTAGGCCATCTTCACAGTAATTGGTACACTCACTTTATCTAATGGAGTATTTTTCATCTAATTGACTCCAAATTTATCATACAAATGTCAAAGCCAAATTTTCCTATAATAACCTATTATCTCTGCAGTTCTGGCTCAGTGCACCCACAAGAAATGGCATAACGATCATTTCTGGGCAAGTGAAGGACAGCAACTTAATTTTCTTACCTCTGATGGAAAAGGACAGCTACTTTGGTAAAAGAAGAAACTTTTAATATGTTCACTTAATTTTGCAACATTTCTAGTTCACAAGAGTTCACTTTGTCCTACACTGTACATAGGAATGAATATTCTTGTTAAGAGAGGTGGGAGCATTAAGGAGGCAGTAGGATAGACAGGAACAAGGAATAGGACTAGGAGCAGGAGGTCTGGATGCAGCTCTGAAATTGGATGATTTTGAACAAATCACCTCATCTCCCTGGTTCTCATATATCAAATGAGGAGCCTAGAATCATTGTTTCACAAACTTTGGTCATTTATGTACCCCCTTCAAGGCCTTTACACTTTTATATACTAACTGTCCACTTTTTAACCTACCATATTTCGTTGTCTCAACTAACTCATAAAAATATATATATTTGAAAAGGAAACTTAAAATAACAAACACAAAAGCAGTTCACTTGTAATAAATGTAACCCTGAAATGAATAAATAAAAACCAAATTAAAGGAGATACACTTGAGGACTAACAGTGAAAATCATATCAAGAATGATGTTTCCATAATTGCATTATCATCACTTATGCAGTTTGCAATTTATACCACTAGCAGAATGCATAACACACTTTGAGAAACATTGGACTAGATAAATTTTGGGGTCCTTTTCTGCACTAAAAGTTCGTGATTAAGTTAAAGAAAGGCCCTTCTGGTGTACATTTCAAAAGTACATTTCATCCTGCCTCAGAAATCCTTCTGAATCATTTATATGGAAAATGGGATATTCCCAGTCAAAGGGTGAATTATAACATACTATCTTGTTCTCTAGAGGAACCATTGAAAACATAGAGACTCATGGAAATGTAAGAGTGAGAGATTAAATAGAAAAATAATATTATTTTTATCTACAGAATATTGAATTTAAGAAACTTAATAGAATACTAATTAAGACAAAAGTATAAAGTACAATATTATTTAGGTTATGCTTTTAAAATTGGCAATACCTTTGTCTATCTTGGTTCTGTGTACCAAGTTATACAGCTATGCTCATATACAGAATGCACTTTTGTGCACGGTCTGAGAAGATTTAGGTGAGTGTTGAATTAGAGGAAGGGGGTATGCAGAATCAGTGAAGGAAGGAATTCCACGTTTAAAGATGGAAGTGGGAAGTTCAAAATTCCTGGGTGATTTTGGCATAATTCCTCTGTAATTTTTCTATCTTGTCAGTTTAGTTGTAAGCAGAGTCACCGTACATCTAGTACTTGATTAGGTCCCTGGCTTCTAGCTGTTACTCTGAGTATTGTTTATAAAACACAGAGAAAAAAACCCTGTTAAATCTATTGCTCTCCACCACTGGAAATAAAGGAACTTATGAAGAAAAGAACAAAAGAATTATCTTCAGGGGCCAAATGAGGAAATTCCCATTTCCTTCTGTTTTGTCTGCAACTGCAACCTGATGCTACAGAGAAAAGAACAAAGAAAGGAAACAGAGAAACAAAGGAACAAAGAAAGGAAAAGAGGGAAATGCCTATTTGCAGCTTTATCCACTGAAGTTCCTGGCTAGAGACTTTTAGAAAAAAATACAGTGGAATTTTCTGAGTAATACAAAAGTGATAAATTTACTAATAATAGGTTTTTTACAGAAAAGAAAAAAGAGATTGAAAGGCTTTTCAAGTATAAGAAATACATTTAGAATGGAAACAAGTGAAGAAGAACTTGAGTATATTCAAGTTAGCATTTTATAGCACTTATTACTGAAACCACATACTTTGACACATAAACACATACTTGCATTGTTCATTTAATATTTTATGCACATTTATTTTGTTTAATACCACACTATTTAAAGTTCCTTGAAGACTTAGATTGGATTTAGAGCAAGGCTTTCATTGTAAACTCATGCTTTGAAACTTCTCTTAGCTAAAAACGCATAGCAGTAACATATTAAAATTTAAAAAGAAAAAATTTTAAAAGACACAAATATATCTGTCTGGGTGGTCTAGGTTAGGCTGCTATAGAAAACAACACCAAAATCTCAGTGGCTTAAAACAGAAAGATTTATTTCTTGTTCACACTTTATTCCCATTGTGTGTTGATTCAGGGCTTTGCTCCATGATATCCTCACCTTGACATCCAGGAGGATGGTAGGACTACTACTTGGGGCATTGCTAGTTGCTATGGCAGAGGAAAGAGGGCATGATGAATCATGTACTAGCTCTTTACAGCTTCTACCTAAAGGAGACACATGCCACATCTGCTCATATTTTATTTACCAAAGCAAATCACAAGGCCATGTCTAAGGTAGAGAGGTAATATCTTACCAGTGCCTGGAAGGAAAAGTGGAAATATTTGTTAGATGGAAATTATTATTATTATTATTATTATTATTATTATTATTATTATAGCCATGTTGAAATCAACACCACCTTGGCCCCAAAATTGAACAGAAATAAAAGGTGGTGTGCAGAGAATAGTTCTGAACCCCAGGGCCAGAGGTAGAGAGAGTTAGCTAGGTGTCCAATTCTGTTGCGGTAAAAATGTCCACAAAAGCTATAAGTGAGTGCTTAGGGGAGCAAAAGATCCCTGATACAGCCTAGTAGCTAGGATTTGAGATAAACCACCGACTAGCTCAGTGACCCTGTCAATGATAGCCCTCTTTATGGATCAAGAGTCCTATTGGATTGCCTGAGGGTCCCTTGAAGAATTGATAGAAGCAATAACCAGACATCTAGTCAGAGGTAGGTAAACATACAGAGTGAGGAAAAATACTCATATGCAAGATGAGTCTCCGAACCAAAGTTTTAACTCACTCACAGAAAATAAATTTTGTGACAGCCATGAAAATTATCAAATAGAAAATAAACTCACTCTACTTGTAAAAAAACAAAGTATTGTCTAAAAAAGTTTTTGTATATTTAGGAGCTCCAGCAAGGTGAAAGAAAGCATAACATTTAAAAATAAAGCAGAGACATAATGAACATGATTGGGCAGAAATGAAAAAAGACCATGTAGATATGAAGAAGAACCACTTTGAAATTTCGCAAATGAAAAAATTAATCATTCAAATAAAAAACTCCAACATTTTGTATAAACTCAAGACTGGATACAGTTGAAAAATAATTGGCTAATTAGAAGATAGTATTGAAAAATGTACCCAGAACATAGCACCATGATATAGAAAGATTTTTTAAAAATATGAAAGAGTAGATAAGGGATATGGAAGCATAATTGAGAGACTTTAATATATGTTTAATAGGCTTTCAAAATAAGACAGAGGGAATGGCAGAAAAAATATGAAAAGAAAATAGCTGAAAATTTATCAGTATTAAAAAAGTCAATGTCCTCAGATAAAAGTGCATTTTAAGATCTAAGCAGAATAAATAAAAAATAACTCAAATCTATGGACATTGTAATGAAACTGAAGATGTAGATAAATTGAAAATCTTAACAGCTGTCAGTGAGAAAAACAGATTACTTCAAAAAATGAAAATTAGACTAATAAAATAATAAAAGATGCCAGAGGACAGTGTAGTAATATCTTCACATGTCTGAGGAGAACATAAATGTTAGTCTGAAATTCAATATCTAGCTACATTATCATTCAAGAGAGAGGGAGAAATAAAGACATTTACAGACCTATAAAGACTAAGAGTGCATTTGCTACCTATGAACCATTATTAGAAGAACTATTCAAGATGATATTTCAATAAGAATAAATTAATCTGAAAGGAAAGAGATTTATATTTTAAGAAAAGAGGGAAAGGGTCATAGTCCAGAAACATATTAATGTCTTTGTCAGGAAGATGACACTATTTTAAGATTTAAGGGTAATAACAAAAAAAAAACCCAAAAGCACAATTTAGAAATTCTATATCAGTAGGGCGAAAAAGAAAGGAAAGATTATAGAAGAGAACACCTGTACCTTGGATTATTTCAATCTCGCTCTTCTTCTCCCTAAACATATATCATAAGAACTGAAAAACACTTGCTAGATTAAATCAAATATGAGTTATGTTGAAATATATGAAAAAAATTGGAGTTGAAAAATTGGGCTAACCATTATATCAGGATCTGTCCTATTTTTTTTTTCAAGATGGAGTCTTGCTCTGTCTCCCAGGCTGGAGTGCAGTGGCGTGATCTTGGCTCACTGCAAGCTCCGTCTCCCAGGTTCAAGTGATTCTCCTGCCTCAGCCTCCCAAGTAGCTGGGATTACAGGTGCATGCCACCATGCCTGGCTAATTTTTGTATTTTTAGTAGAGACAGGGTTTCACCATGTTGGCCAGGCTGGTCTCGAACTCCTGATCTCATGATCCACTACCTTGCCCTCCCAAAATGTTGGGATTACAGGCATGAGCCACCGCTCCTGGCCAATCTGTCCTATTTTTTAGATGCCCAAGATAAATACAGAAAAGCCTCGATTATGTGACACCAGAAGCTAATTCAAATTATTTTTGTCCTTAAGCTTAAGGAAAATAAGAAAAACCACAAGAAAATAATCAGTATATATTTAAAGCAGTAATTTGATTCAGGCCAATATAGGTTTTATCTAGTCACCTATAATTTTGACATTTCCATTTACCTCACTCTACTATGATAACTTGGCTACAAAATGCCAACTTTTAGGGAGACCAATCATCAAAGAAAAGTTCAATCATCGTTAATGCACTTAACGTACAAGGATAAAAATTGAATTCATATTTTGATAAATGTTTTTAGAGATAAGTTTTTGAAAGTCTAAAATAACAGGAAACAAATCTGGCTCTTAAATGTAATAGAAGCTTCCATTTAGCGTAAGTAACAAAGCATTTTTGGCATCATAGAGCGCATGCCAGAAAGCTGAGTTCTGATTTCAAGTCTTTGCTCTGTGACCAAGCAGCTATGTGAGTTGACAGAACTCATTTAGCTCGTCGGGGCCTCCGTATGCTTATGTCTAATATGAGGGGTTCAGTTAGCTGAGTTCTAAGGTCCCTTGACGATTTCTAAGTCTATGATTCTAGAATGCACCAAATCCTGGGCATTCTGGTTAGCTGAAGTTGCAGGTTGCCTAAAAAATCTCTTTCTGGCTGATACTCTAGACACCTTAGACCCTGCTTCATCAAAGAGCTCTGGGGCAAGGCCATGCAGTTCCATGTGACATGCCCTCTATTAGGTGCTTTCCTACCCTGAAGAGTGAAATGCTATGGGATGGTGAGCACAGAGGGATGACAAGCAGAATAACAGAATGAATCCAAATAGGGTGGTGTTCAGGCAAGGCATATCAGCCAATTCACAACGGACATATTTATACAAATATCGGACAGAAAGTTTCTTGGTTTGAAAACGCAGTTTCTATGGTACCTTTGTTCAAGGAAAAATGTGAGCAATGAGAAGCATTGTTCAAGAAGATGGGCCAGAGCTGTGATAATGACTTTGTCGCCGGTCCATTTTTTCATCTGTGACATTTGTCATGAAGCAATATTCAGGATCTTGATTGGGGGCTCATGCTGTGAAATACAATGAATGTAATATCTAGAAAACAAGAGAGAACAGATGTAGCTGGGTTGTATAATCCAGCGTGGCACTCATTGTCCTTTTCAAAGAAATAAATATCAAGCTTGAAAAATGGAAAACAGACACAGTTGAGATGGTCAGAATTCTGCCTGGTTGTAAAAGATGCCTGTAATTTCTATATCTGGGAACAGTCATTATGAAATAGGATGCCATTATGCCAGTTCTTATAACACACAAGTATCTCTTATAATAGACTGTGCATCCTGATTTTTCCTCTGTGAAGATGTTTAATTTTGCTCAAATAATATTTCATGGGCTGCAAATAAAGAAACGTTAGGGGAGAATGAGGTGGTCAAGAAATGTTTATTCACAGATAATGGACTCTTGTTTTCATGATCTTTAGAGAAGATGAAAGCATGATATACAAATTCTTATGAGAAGGGGAGAAGGGAAGACCTTTGCAAAAGAATGTGTCATTATATTCAATGATATATACTATTTGGAAACATACTATACCATTTTTCCTTTGTTTTTTTTTACATGTTATTAGACTTCAACAATTGCAATAAGCTGTTAAATTTCACACTGACGTAATGGTTCTATTTCTGAGTTTTTATGCCCTTTGATATTTGAGTTTATGAAACCTTTTGTGATATTTTAATATAAAAGAATAATTTTGTTTTTCTCTGCAAAAATACTCTTATGAAAAACCATGAGTGTTTGGGGCTTCTTCTTTTAGCCATTGTTAGAGGAGTCATTCCTGAGAGAGAGATTACAGAGCCTGACTGAAGAGAAAGCTCTCCCCAAGTCACATATTCAGTTACAACTTCAGCTAACAGAAGAATCTTTAATGTTTTATTTTCTGGAACAAACCTTGACTCTTCTGTAAATACTCAATATCAAATGTTAGTTGTTTCACTGATGGAATACTGTGACTCCTCTTCATTACAAATGTTTATTTAAGTCTTTTTAGATGTGTATTTTACCTCGTTTACAGCAATGCCCTTATTTTCAATGTGCATGTTTGAATCTCTTGTCAAAAATACACTTGACCTCATTTACTGTTACTCTTCCAATTTTCAACCTGGGTACTTGAATTACTTCTGAAATGAATATTCTGGCTTTTTGAAATTTGTTTACTAGCTTGTTGAATATAAGAGCCTCCCTCTCCCGTGGGTCCAAAGACAATTCCTGGATAGCTGTGGGGTAGATGGAATCTTGGGATGTGCTTATGTATAAAATACAGCACATAAAATGATCTGATAGGCCAAGCGTAGTGGCTAATGCCTGTAATCCCAGGTCTTTGGAGGCTGAGGCAGGTGGATCACCTGCAGTCAGGAGTTTGAGACCATCCTGGCCAACATGGTGAAACCCCATCTCTACTAAAAATACAAAAATTAGCCGGGTGTGGTGGCAGGCACCTGTAATCCCAGCTACTTGAGAGGCTAAGGCAGGAGAATCTCTTGAGTCCAGAAGGCCAAGATTGCCCCACTGCACTCCAGTCTGGGCGACAGAATGAGACTCTGTCTCAAAAAAGAACAAACAAACAAACAAAAAGATCTGCTAAGGGTTTCTTTTTAAAATAAAATTTTTAATTTTTAAATTTTGTGCGTACATAGTAGGCGTATATATCTATGGGGTACATGAGATATTTTAATACAAGCATACAATCACTATTAATCACATTAGGGTAAATGAGGTATCCATCACCTCAACCATTTGTCCTTTTTTTGTGTGTGTGTTACAAACAATTCAATGCTACTCTTTTAGTTATTTTACAATGTACAATAAATTATTGTTGACTATAGTCACCATGTTGTGCTGTCAAATACTAGATCTTGCTCATTCTATTTATTTTTTGTACCTGTTAACCAACCCAACCTCCCTTCTATCATTACTCTTCCCAGCATCTGGTAACCATCCTTCTATGTCCATGAGTTCAGTTGCTTTAATTTTTAGCTCCCACAAATAAGTGAGAATATGCAAAGTTTGTCTTTCTGTGCCTGGCTTATCTTACATAATATAATTGCCTCTGGTTCCATCCATGTTGTTGCAAATGACAGGACCTCTTCCTTTTTTATGGCTGAATAGTACTCCATTGTGTATATGTATCACATGTTTTCTGTCCATTCATTTTTTGGGCACTTAGATTGCTTGCAACTCTTGCCTATTGTTAATAGTGCTTCAATAAACATGGGCTTGTAGATATCTCTTTTCATATACTGATTTTCTGTCTTTTGGGTAGATACCTAGCAGTGGGATTGCTGGGTCATATGGCAGCTCGATTTTTAGTTTTTTGAGGAACCTCCAAACTGTTCTCCACAGTAGTTGTACTAATTTACATTCCCACCAATTGTATGAGGGTTCCCTTTTCTCCACATCTTCACCAGCATTTATTATTGTGTATCATTTGGATAAAAGCCATTTTAACTAAGGTGAGAATATCTCTCATTGTAGTTTTGATTTGCATTTCTCTGATGATCAGTGATGTTGATCACCTGTTTGCCATTTGTATGTCTTCTTTTGAGAAATGACTATTCAGATTTTTTGCTCATTTAAAAAAATTGGATTATTGGATTTATTTATATAGAGTTGTTTGAGCTCCAGATCAATGTCCTGGAGATTTTCCCCAATGATTTCTTGTAGTAGTTTCATAGTTTCAGATCTTAGATTTCAGTCTTTAATACATTTTTATTTAAATTTTGCATATAGTGAGAGAGAGGGGTCTAGTTTCTTTCTTTTGCATACGTATATCCAGGTTTCCCAGCACCAGCACCATTTATTGAAGAGACTGTCTTTTCCCCAGTGTATGTTATTGATACCTTTACCAAAAATGAGTCCACTGTAGGTGTATGGATTTGTTCCTGGGTTCTCTATTTGGTTACATTTGTCTATGTGTCTGTTATATGCCTGTATCATGCTGTTTTGGTTACCATAGCTCTGTAGTGTAATTTGAAGTGAGGTAATGTGATTCCTCCAGTTTTGTTCTAGGATAGCTTTGGCTATTTGGGATTTTTTGTTGTTCCACATAAATTTTAGGATTGTTTTTATCTATTTCTGTGAAGAATGTCATTGGTATTTTGACAGGGACTGCATTGAGTCTATAGATTGCTCTGGGTAGTATGGATATTTTAACAATATTGATTCTTCCAGTTTATAAACGTGGAATATTTTTCCATGTTTTGGTGTCCTCTTCAATTTCCTTCATCAGTGTTGTACAGTTTTCAGTATAGAGATCTTTTACTTCTTTAGTTAATTTCTAGTTTTTAAATTCTATGTGGCTATTGTAAATGGGATTACTTTTTAAAAATTTCTTTTTCACATTGTTCACTGTTGGCACATAGAAATGCTAGTGATTTTTGTATGTTGAATTTGTATCCTGCAACTTTATTGAATTTGTTTATCAGTTCTAACAGTTCTCTTGTGGAGTCTTCAGGTTTTTTCAAATATAAGATCATATCATCTGCAAGCAAAGATATTTTGGCTCCTTCCTTTCCAACTTGGATGCATTTATATCTTTCTTTTGTCTGATTGCTCTAGTTAGGACTTCGGTACTATGTTGCATAACAGTGGTGACAGTGGGCATCCTCCTTGTTTGTTCCAAATCTTTGAGGAATGGCTTTCAGTTTTTTCCCCATTCAGTGTGAGTAGTGTTGGGTCTGCTATGTATGACTTTTATTGTGTTGAGGTATGTTTCTTCTATCCCCATGTTTTGAGAATTTTTATCATGAAGGGATGTTGAATTTTATCAAATGCTTTTCATCATCAATTGAAAGGATTATACAGTTTTTATCATTCATTCTGTTGATATGATGTATCACACTGATTGATTTGCATGTGTTGAGCCATCCTTGCATCCCTGTGATAAATCCCACTTGGCCATGATGAATGATCTTCCTAATGTTATTGGGGAAGCTGCCCCGATATTCACATAGGTTCTTTTCTATTTTCCCTAAGCATCGGCCGGCTTGAGTAATAAAGGGACAGAGTACAAAAGAGAGAAATTTTAAAGCTGGGCATCCGGGGGAGACATCACATGTCGGTAGGTTCCGTGATGCCCCACAAGCTGCAAAAACCAGCAAGATTTTATTAGGGATTTTCAAAAGGGGAGGGAGTGTGCAAATAGGTGTGGGTCACAGACATCAAGTACTTCACAAGGTAATAGGATATCACAAGGCAAGTGGAGGCAGGGTGAGATCACAGGACCACAGGACCGGGGTGAAATTAAAATTGCTAATGAAGTTTCGGGCACCACTGTCATTGATAACATCTTATCAGGCGACAGGGTTTTGAGAGCAACCAGTCTGACCAAAATTTATTAGGCAGGAATTTCCTCTTCCTAATAAGCCTGGGAGCACTATGGGAGACTGGGGTCTATTTCACCCCTACAGTCTACAGACCATAAAAGACAGGCACGCCCAGGGGGGCCGTCTATAGACCTATACCCCCAGGCGTGTATTCTCTTTCCCAGGGATGTTCCTTGCTGAGAAAAAGAATTCAGTGATATTTCTCCCATTTGCTTTTGAAAGGAGAGAAATATGGCTCTGTTCTGCCCGGCTCACCGGCGGTCAGAGTTTAAGGTTATCTCTCTTATTCCCTGAACAATTGCTGTTATCCTGTTCTTTTTTCAAGGTGCCCAGATTTCATATTGTTTAAACACACATGCTCTACAATTTGTGCAGTTAATGCAATTATCACGTGGTCCTGAGGCAACATACATCCTCCTCTGCTTATGAGATGACAGTATTAAGAGATTAAAGTAAAGACAGGCTTAGGAAATCACAAGGGTATTGATTGGGGAAGTGATAAGTGTCCATGAAATCTTCACAATTTATGTTTAGAGATTGCAGTAAAGACAGGCATAAGAAATTATAAAAGTATTAATTTGGGGAACTAATAAATGTCCATGAAATCTTCACAATCCATGTTCTTCTACCATGGCTTCAGCCGGTCCCTCCGTTTGGGGTCCCTGACTTCCCGCAACATAATGTATTGTTGAATTCGGTTTGCTAGTATTTTTTTGAGGATTTTTTGCATCAATATTCATCAGACATACTGGTCTATAGTTTTCTTTTTATAATGTGTCTTTGTCTGTTTTTGGTAACAGGGTAGTGTTGGCCTCATAGAATAAGTTTAGAAGTATTCCATCCTCCTCTATTTTTTGGTATAGGCCTAATAGTTATTTACAGAACATTTTATCCAAGAGCTGCAGAAAGAAAACTATAGGCCAATATCCATGATGAGCATTGATGCAAAAATCCTCAACAAAATACTACCAAATTGAATTCAACAGCATATTGAAAAGATCATTTATCATGACCAACTAGGATGTATCCCAGGGATGCATGAAGAGCACTTGCACCCTGATGGTTCAATAGATGCAAATTGGGAGGCAGAGCAAAATGGCAGACTAGGTGGCATCTTTAGGTGGCAGAATAGAAAGCTCCCCCGTTATACACACACACACACACACACACCAAGTTGACAGCTATCTACACAGAAAAAACACCTTCATAAGAACCAAAAACAGGTGAGCACTCATAGTACCTATAGTACCTAGTTTAAACTTCATATAACTGAAAGAGGCACTGCAGAAATAGCAAAAACAGTCCTGAATTGCCAACACTACCCTTCTGCAACCCCCAGCAGCACTGGCATGGTGCAGAGAGCATCTCTGGGGGTTGGGGGAGGGAGAACACAACAGCTGTGAGGCATTGAACTCAGTGCTGTTCTGCTAGAGCAGAAAGGAAAACCAGACCAAACTCAGCTGATGCCCACCCACAGAAAGAGCATTTAAACCTTAGCCAGAGGGGAATTGCCAATCCCAGCAGTCTGACCTTCAGTTCCTGCAAACCTTGCCACCAAGGGCCAAAATGCCCTTGGTCTCAAAGTAAACTTGAAAGGCAGTCTAGGCCTAAATGACTGCAACTCTTAGGCGAGTCCTAGGGCTGAAATAGGCCCAGAGACAGTGGACTAGGTGGGCACATGACAAACTGAGACAGCAGCTGGGGCAGTCAAAAGAGTGCTGGCATAACCCCTCTTCTAACCCTTGGAGGCACAGCTCACAGCTCCAAAAGAGACCACTTCCTTGTGCTTGAGGAGAGAAGAGGGAAGAGTAGGGAGGACTTCGTCTTGCATCTTGGATACCAGCTCAGCCACAGCAGGATAAGGCACCAGTCAGAGTCATTAGGCCCCCATTCCAGGCCCTAGCTCCCAGACAACATTTCTAGACACAACCTGGGACAGAAGGGAACTCGCTCTCTTGAAAGAAAAGACTCAGTCCTGACAGCATTTATCATCCGCTAACTGAGGGGCCCTCGGGCGCTGAATAACCAACAACAATAGATAAATACTACCTCAAGGGCCTTCATAAGCCTCTGAGACTTGCTGGTTTCAGGTACAAGCAAAGAGAAAACTAATACAACTCTACATTTTAACTTAATCTCCATGCTTTTTAACTTTTTATTATTTGTATTTATATCTTATTCTACTCTCTATGTCTTAAAATGTTGCTTTAGTGATTATTATTGAGCAGTTCATCTTTTATTCTTTCTACTTAAGATATGAGTAGTTTACACACCACAATTACAGTGTTGTAATATTTTGTGTTCTTCTATATACTTACTATTACCAGTGAGTTTTGTACCTCATGATTTTTATTGCTCATTAGTAGTCCTTTTCTTTCAGATTGACGAACTCCCTTTAGCATTTTTTTAATACAAAAGTCTAGTGTTTATGAAATCCTTCAGCTTTTGTTTGTCTGGGAAAGTCTTTGTTTCTCCTGCATGTTCTAAGGATATTTTCACTGGTTCAACCATTCTAGGGTAAAAGTTTTTTCTCCTTCAGCATTTTAAATATGTTATGCCACTCTCTCCTGGCATTTAAGGTTTCCACTGACGAGTCTGCTGTCCAGATGCACTGCAGCTTTATTGTACATTATTTATTTCTTTTCTCTTGCTGCTTTTATGATCCTTTGTTTATCCTTGATCTTTGGGAGATTAATTACTAAATTTCTTGAGGTAGTCTTATTTGGGCTAAATCTGCTCCCCTCCCCTTTCCTTCCTTCCTTCCTTTCTCTTTCTTTCTCCTTCCTTCTTTCCTTCCTCCCTCCCTCCTCTCTCTCTTTCTTTCCCTTTCTTTCTTTCCTTCTCTCTCTCTTCCACCCACCCTTCCTTCCTTCCTTCCTTCCTTCCTTCCTCCCTCCCTTTCCTCCCTTCCCTTCCCTCCTCTTCTCTTTCTTTCTTTCTCTCTTTCTTTCTTTCTCTTTCTCCTTCCTTCCTTCCTCTCTCCCTCCCTCTTCTTTCTTTCTTTTTTCTTTCTTTCTCTCTCTTTCTTTCTCTTTGCTTTTCCCTCCCTCCCTTCTTTCTTTCTCTTTCTTCTTTCTTTCTCTTTCCTTTTCCCTCCCTCCCTTCTTTCTTTCTTCTTTCTTCTTTCTTTCTTTCTTTTTCCCTCCCTCCCTTCCTTCTTTCTTTTCTTCTTTCCTTTCTTTCTTTTTCCCTCCCTCCCTTCCTTCTTTCTTTTCTTCCTTCCTTTCTTTCTTTTCCCTTTCTTCCTTCCTTCCTCCCTCCCTCCTCCTCCTCTTCCTTCCTCCCTTCCTCTTTCTTTCTTTCTCTCTCTCTCTCTCTTTCTTTCTTTTCTTTCTTTCTTTCTCTCTGTCTTTCTTTCTTTTCTTTCCTTCCCTCCCTTCCTTCCTTCTTTCTGTCTTGAGTCTTGCTCTGTCACCCAGGCTGGAGTGCAGTGGCATGATCTTGGCTCACTGCAACCTCTGCCTCCTGGGTTCAAGCGATTCTCCTGCCTCAGCCTCCCTAGTAGTTGGGATTACAGGTGCACACCACCATGCCTGGCTAATTTTTGTATTTTTAGTAGAGTCGGGGTTTCACCATGTTGGCCAGGCTGGTCTTGAACTCCTGACCTCAGGTGATCTGCCCACCTCGGCCTCCCAAAGTGCTGGGATTACAGTTGTGAGCCACCATGCCTGGCCCTACGACCTTCTTTTACTTGAATATTGATATCTTTTTCTGGGTATGGGAAGTTCTCTGTTATTATTTCTTTGAATAAACTTTCTACCCATCTCTTTTTCTGCCTCATCCTTAAAGCTAATAACTCTTAGATTTGCCCTTTGGAGATCATTTTGCAAATGTTGTAGGCATGCTTTATTCTTTTATTTTTTCTTTTGTCTCCTCTGTGTATTTTCAAATAGCCTGTCTTCAAGCTTACTAAATCTTTCCTCTGTTTGAGTTATTCTGCTGTCAAGAGACTGTGAGGCATTCTTCAGTATGTCAATTGTATTTTTCAGCTCCAGAATTTCTGGCTGATTCTATTTAATTATTTCAGTGTCTTTGTTCAATTTATCTCATAGAATTCTGAATTCCTTCTTTATGTTATCTTAAATTCTTTTAGTTTCCTCAACACTGCTATTTTGAATTCTGTCTGAAAGGTCATATATCTCTGTCTCTCCAGCATTGGCCCTTGGTACATTACTTAGTTTGTTTGGGTCATGTTTTCCTGCTGAATGGTCTTGATGCTTGTGGATGTTCATTGATGTCTGGGTATTGAAGAGTCAGGTATTTATCGTAATCTTCACAGTCTGGACTTGTTTGTACTGATCCTTCTTTGGAAGTCTTTCCAAGTATTAAAAGGGAATTGATTGTTGTTATCTAAGTCTTCGGTTATTGTAGCCATATGTGCATTAGAGAGCATCCCAAGCCTTGTAACACTGTGACTTTTATAGACTCATAGAATGACCACCTTGGCAGTGTTGGGTACGATCCAGGATAATTCCTTGGATTACCAGTCAGAAACTCTTGTTCTCTTTCCTTCTTTTTCCCTAAACAAAGTCTCTCTCTCTCTCTGTGCTGAGCTGTCTGGTGCTGGGGGAGTGGTGACTCAAATATTCCTGTGGCCACCACCACTGGGACTGTGCTGGATCAGACCCAAAGCCAGTATAGCTCTGGGTCTCGCCCAAGGCCTGTGGTAACAATTACTTGGCTACCACTTATGTTTACTTAAGTCCCTAGGGCTCTATAGTGAGCAGGCTGTGAAGTCAGCTAGGCTTGTGTCTTTCCCTTCAGGGCAGTGAGTTCGCCCTACTCCCAGGTGGATCCAGAGATGAGTCAGAAACCTTACTAATCTTCCCGGTGCTATTCTTTTACAGCTGAGCTTGCACCCAAGTCACAAGACAATGTCCTTCCCACTCTTCCCTCCTCTTTCCACAAGCAGAGGGGTCTTCCCACATGGCCACCACTGCCCCAGGCCCATGACAGGTACCTCCTGGCTACCACCAATATTCACTCAAGGCCAAGCGCTCTTCAGTTAGCTTGTGGTCTGGGAATCTGCCTTCAGGTCACTTGGCTCCTCTCTGACCTGGGTCAGGTCCAGAAATGCCATCCAAGGACCAAGGGTTGGATTTGGGGAGCCCCAGAGCCCACTTGATTCTCTACCCTACTGTGGCTGAGCTGGTACCTGAGATGCAAGACAGAGTACCCTTTTCTCTTTCCTCTCCTTTTCTCAAGCAGAGTCTCTCCCCAACTCTACCACAGCTTGGAATGTGCTGAGTCACATCTGAAGCCATGAAGTCTCAGAGTCTCACCTACCTCCCATGGTAGGTACTACCTTTTTTTTTTTTACCATTGCTGATAATTCAGGGCCCAAAGAGTCTTTACTCAGCAGGTGATGAATGCTACCAGGACTGAGTCCTTCCTTTCAAGGTAACAGGTTCCTTCTGGGTCAGGGTATGTCCAAAAACATCATCTGGGTGCTAGGGCTTGAAATGGGGGCCTCAGGACTCCACCTGGTGCCCTATCCTACTGTGGCTTAGCTGGTACCTAAGTCGGAAGACAAAGCCCTCTTTATGAAATCTCCCTTCCTCTCTCCCCAAGCAGAAGGAAGGATTCTCTCCTGGAGCTGTGAGCTGTGTTGCCTGGAGTTGTGGGAGGGGTGGTGCAAGCATGTCTTGATCACCCTGGCTGGTATCTCATTAGATTGCAGGTTCCCTAAGTCCACTGATTCTGAGTCCGGCACAGCATCTGGATTTGCCCAGGAATTACAGTCCTTGTGGCTTAGACTGCCTTTTGAGTTTATTTAGGACCTAAGAGCCCTTGACTCGCAGTAGTGAGGCTTGCCAAAACTCAGATTCTGACCACTGGGATTGGTGATCCCCTCTGGCTAGAACTGGTCTAAATGCTCCCTTTATGGATGCTGGCTGAGTTCTGCCCTGTGTTGCTTTCCACTTTGGCAGAGCAGCACTGAGTTACAATGCAAATTCCCACAATCCCTGCACTCTTCTTCCCCCAAGCACACAGATTCTCTCTCCATGCCATGCAGCTGCTACACAGGGTGGGAGTAGGGGTAGGGGATAGGGGAGGGGTGGCATTGTCAATTCAAGACTTTCTTTCCTACTCTCCTCAGTGTCTTTCTCAGTGATATACAGTTAAAATCAGATACTGTGGTCACTCATATAATTTTTGGTTCCTATAAAGGTGCTTTTTTTGTGTGGATAGTTGTTCAATTTGGTGTTCTTGCTGGGAGGACAATTAGTAAAGACTCCTATGTGGCCATCTTGCTCTGCCTCTGTGTTAAAGTTTGAGGTGAGAGATTTTGCAGAATTCTGATAATTACCCTCACCCATTCCTTCCTGAATTCAGATTTTAATTCAATGGACAGAGCCATATTTCAAAATATTCTGGGCCTATGGTCTTATTTCCAAAACTCATACAATATAAATATTTTAGTTTTAAACTGGGTTTTTGTCTGTAATCCTGGTCTACATTCTCATCTTATGATGGGCTGAACAGACATCTCAAAATCCATTTGCCTTCTCGATTAAACTCTAGAGCCTACCATGGATTGAAAACTAGTGAGTCAGAGACCAAATCCAGATGCCTTTACAGTTTAAAGACTAAATATTTGAATACCTTTATATAGATGTGGATGGTCTACTTCTCAAATCCCCTCATTTCCTATTGTCTTTCACTAGGAGTACATTTAGATTCCTGTCTTGGCACCGGCAGGATTTGAATTTATAATGCTATGCTAGAACTGTCCAGGGAAACCATCATCTGCATTCTAAGCCCTAGGCTTTTTAATACATGCTTCTTTTTCCTCTTTTGGGAAGCTTTCTCTGCCCTTCTTCCTTTGTGTTGTTTTACTGCCCTTTTGCATTTGCTTTATTAAGGATCCTGTGCCTACCTTTATATAACCTTTGTCTTCTATATACGACAATTATAGTGTTGGCTTGCCATATACCTCTCTAGGGTCAAGACAACTCACACAGAGCACTCTCCTCCCAAATTACACCTTTTCAGTTAGTTAAAATGTATATATAGAAAGGTAGAACAAATGGCTGCCAATTAGACTCTTATCTATTACCAAATGATGAGAAGTATAAAAACCTATATATAAATTTTAAACTTTTAATTTTGAAGTATGGCTAAACTTATAAAAATATTGCAAAACAAGTTATTGTGTAGTCTTCACCTTTTCTAATGTTTAACATTTTATATAATGATGTAACAATGGTCAAAATCAGAAAGTTGACATTGGTACAATAGTATTAACTAAACTATAGATGTTATTTGAATTTTATCAGTTTTCTCTCTAATGCCCTCTTTCTGTTCCCGGTATCTAATATAGGATACTGCATTGCATTTAGTTGTGTGCTTCCTTAGTTTTATTCAATCTGAAAATTTTCTCTTTTTTCTTATCTTTCACGATCCTGATACCTTTGGAGTACTGGTAAGTTATTTTGTTGAATGTCTTTTAATTTGAGTTTACCTGTGTATTAGTTGAAGTTTTACATAAATATAGAACCAACAGCACATTAGTGTGCATGTGCATACACACACACACCCCTACAAAAATATTTATTAGAAGAAATGAACTCATACAGTTACGGAAACTGGAAAGTCTAAAATCTGCAGAGCTGATTTCTCAGTTTGAGTCTGAAGGCTGGGAGCTGCTGTAGAATAAGGAAGAGCTAATGTTCCAGTTCAAAGGAAGGGCTGATAATCTAGTTTGAAGGCCATAAAGCAGGAGAATTCTTTCTTACTCAGAGAGGGTCAACTTTTTGTTCTATTCAGACCTTTAACTGATTGAATGAGGGCCACCTACATTATGGAGGGAAATTTGCTTCCCTCCATTAAATTGACTCAATCTGTCAATTTAAATGCTAATCTCATCTAGAAACACCCTCACAGAAGCACCCAGAATAATGTATGACTAAATATCTGGGCACCCCATGGCCCAATCAAGTGGATAAATAAAATTAACAATCACAGCCTGATATTTTCTCATGATTAGCTTGAGGTTATGGCTTTACGGCAAGAATACAACAGAAATGACTTTTTTCATTCCTAGTGTACATCAGGAGGTACTTGATTTGCTAATATGCTGCTATTGGAAATGTTAACCTTGATTACTTGTACCAAGCGATAAGGTGGTACTTGTGATGTTTCTCTACTGTAAAGTTATTGTTTTCCCCACTGTAATTTTAAATATCTGGATGGAAATTCTTTGTGACTATGCTAATATTTTGTTTCTTCTCAAACTTTTGCCTACTTGGAGAGTAGGTATTTAGAAATCAAAATCTGGGTACTAGCTGTGCTCATTGCTACTGAGGTGGCATTGACCTAAGGCATATATATCTCTCTTTATTGTGATAAGAAAGTATCTCTCAATTTCTATTTTCCTGAATATTTTAATTATGAATGGGCCTTGAATTTTGTCTAACACTTTCTCAGCATCTATGGAGATAATCACATCATTTGTTTCCTGGGTTTATTAATATGTTATATATTAATACATTTTCTTATATTGGACCAATCTAATATTCCTGAAATAAACCCCACTTGGTCATGGTATATTTTTGTGGTACTGAAATGGATTTGTTAATATTTTATTTAGTATTTTTGGACTGGTATTCATGAATGGTACTGATTGCTAGTTTTAAAAAAATACTTTTTTTTTTAAATTGATCATTCTTGGGTGTTTCTCGCAGAGGGGGATTTGGCAGGGTCATAGGACAATAGTGGAGGGAAGGTCAGCAGATAAACAAGTGAACAAAGGTCTCTGGTTTTCCTAGGCAGAGGACCCTGCAGCCTTCCACAGTGTTTGTGTCCCTGGGTACTTGAGATTAGGGAGTGGTGATGACTCTTAACAAGCCTGCTGCCTTCAAGCATCTGTTTAACAAAGCACATCTTGCACCGCCCTTAATCCATTTAACCCTGAGTGGACACAGCACATGTTTCAGAGAGCACAGGGTTGGGGGTAAGGTCATAGATCAACAGGATCCCAAGGCTGAAGAATTTTTCTTAGTACAGAACAAAATGAAAAGTCTCCTATGTCTACCTCTTTCTACACAGACACAGCAACCATCCGATTTCTCAATCTTTTCCCCACCTTTCCCCCTTTTCTATTCCACAAAACCGCCATTGTCATCATGGCCCATTCTCAATGAGCTGTTGGGTACACCTCCCAGACGGGGTGGTGGCTGGGCAGAGGGGCTCCTCACTTCCCAGTAGGGGCGGCCGGGCAGAGGCGCCCCTCACCTCCCAGACAGGGCGGCTGGCCAGGCGGGGGGCTGAGCCCCCCACCTCCCTCCCGGACGGGGTGGCTGCCGGGCGGAGACACTCCTCACTTCCCAGACGGGGCGGCTGCCGGGCGGAGAGGCTCCTCACTTCTCAGATGGGGCAGCTGCCATGCGGAGGGTCTCCTCACTTCTCAGACGGGGCGGCCAGGCAGAGACGCTCCTCACCTCCCAGATGGGGAGGTGGGGCAGAGGCTCTCCCCACATCTCAGACAATGGGCGGCCGGGCAGAGACGCTCCTCACTTCATCCCAGACGATGGGCAGCCGGGCGGAGACGCTCCTCGCTTCCTAGACAGGATGGTGGCCGGGCAGAGATGCTCCTCACTTTCCAGACTGGGCAGCCAGGCAGAGGGGCTCCTCACATCCCAGACGATGGGCGGCCAGGCAGAGACGCTCCTCACTTCTCAGACGGGGTTGCGGCCAGGCAGAGGCTGCAATCTCGGCACTTTGGGAGGCCAAGGCAGGCGGCTGGGAGGTGGAGGTTGTAGCGAGTGGAGATCACGCCACTGCACCCCAGCCTGGGCACCATTGAGCACTGAGTGAACGAGACTCCGTCTGCAATCCCGGCACCTCAGGAGGCCGAGGCTGGCGGATCACTCGCGGTTAGGAGCTGGAGACCAGCCCGGCCAACACAGCGAAACCCCGTCTCCACCAAAAAAATACGAAAAACAGTCAGGCGTGGCAGCACGCGCCTGCAATCACAGGCAGTCGGCAGGCTGAGGCAGGAGAATCAGGCAGGGAGGCCGCAGTGAGCCGAGATGGCAGCAGTACAGTCCAGCTTCGGCTCGGCACCAGAGGGAGACCGTGGAAAGAGAGGGAGAGGGAGACCTAGGGAGAGGGAGAGGGAGAGGGAGAGGGAGAGAGAGAGGAAGAGGAAGAGGAAGAGGAAGAGGATTTGGTTTTAATATAAGTTACACTTGCTTCATAAAAGGAGTTACAGAGTTTTCCTTTCTTTGTAATACTCTGGAATATCTTATGGAGCACTGGAACTATCTGACATTGAAAAGTTTGGAGATTTGGGTCTTTTTCTATTTTTGAAACATTTTCTTATAGTTTTAAATATTAGCAGTCTTCCATTTTTTTATTTATCTTCTTAGAGACTCTGATAATTGGAATATTATTCCTTCTTTGCCTGTCTTCCATTCATAGGACTTTCCCTCTGATTCTTTTTACCTCTTTCTTTATGTTATTTTTAACCTTTTGATTATTTATTCTCATCCAAATACTAACCAGCTTTGATCCTGCTTAGCTTCTGAAATCAAATGAGATTGAGAACTTTCAGGGTGGTCTGACTGTAACCATTTTGGTTATTTCCTGTCTTTCTTTTATGTCCCATATGAAAAATATAATTTCAGTTTATTCTCTCTTTGGCACCCTGTAATTTATTCTTTATTATCTGAAATATTTTTGACTTTTTCTTAGTTATTTCTTGAGTTCAGTTAGTTGTCATTTCATTTTGCTTTGCTTTTTATTTTCTTTTTTGTTCATTTCTGTGAGTTTTGAATTTCTGATTTAAGGTGGTTTTTATATCTTCAAATGCTTGAGCACACTTAATTAGTCTAGGTTATTGGCTTACAGTTTTCTTCTGCTTCATGATTTTTTTGGGGGGTACATTTTCTTCTGTTTATATATATGTATTAAAACACCATCTTGTTAAGATCTTATTTGGATTTTATTTATGGATTTTATTTCCCCTTTGTTCATTTTTTATGGTATTGGGGTAATTTTACAAGATTCTTAGTTTAACGGCACCCTTTTCTGTCAGTATAGCACAGTCTAGATACTTTAGTAAGGTTTTCTGTTCATTTGTTTGCTTATTTCTTTGGTGGGGAAAGGTGGGTGAGTCCTCACATCTTACAGTTTAATTGTGCTAAGACCCTAAACTTCCCCTTTTTTTCTGTTTTCTCTTTAGTATCTCTATCAGGCAGGGCTCTCCAGAGGAAAAGAGAAACAGATCAACAGGATGTAGACAGATAGATAGATGATAGATAGTTAGATAGATAGATAGATAGATAGATAGATAGATAGATAGATAGATAGATAGATGGATAGATGGATTTTAAGGAATCAGTCAATGTGATTGTGGAAGTCTGGTGAGTCTAAAATCTGACAGGGGTGGCTTGCAGGCTGCAGACCCAGGAAGAGTTGTAGTTCAAGCCCAAGGGCACTCTGTTGGCAGAATTCCTTCTTGTTTGAGGGGGATCAGTCTTCATTTTATTAAAGCCTTCAACTGATTGGGTGAGGTTCACCCACACTATGGGTGGTAATATGTACTAAAAGTCCAGTTATTTAAATGTTAGTTGTATCCAAAAAACATCTTCACAGAACATCTGCAATAGTTTTTGACCAAGTATCTGGGCATGTGGCCCAGCCAAGTTGACACATAAAATTAGCCATCATACTATCCAATTACCAAAGGATATCTCTAGCTTCTATTTTGTTTTTTTTCCTACTCTTACCCCCTAAATTATGCATTTTGAAGAGTGACCCTTTAAGTCACTTCAAGAGTCTGTTCTTTAAATTATGCCACTCCTTTAGATGACACGCCTTTCAACATACATACTTTGAGATCTCTTCCTTGTAGTTCATGCCCTGATCTTCCCAGACACTTTTTCAGTATTTACAGATTTAGTGTGGACTTATTTTTTAATGGTCCCTTTGCTAGCCTCCCTATAGTGTCTCTTTTCCATTGTATTAGGCTACTCCAGAGACACAGAATCTCTCTTTCCCCCTTTCTCTCTCTCCATATATATATAGGAATTGGTAGGGAAACAATATGAGAAGTCATGTTTAAGTAAGTCATCACAGAGACCAGGAAAATTGAGACATGTCCAGATTCTATTTATATGTGATGCTAACTCAATGCAACTTATATGGACCTGACTGCATGCAAGTGCCAGACAGGCTGGAAAGTTCAACCATCACTGGCTTCCCTGGTTCTCCAGCTTATAGATTACAGATTATCGGACTTCTTAGCTTCCATAATCACATAAGCCAATTCTATAATAGATAGATAGATAGATAGATAGATAGATAGATAGATAACCTTAGGTATATATTCTTAGGTATACAGATATACCTAAGATATACCTAAGAATCTATATATATATATATATATATATTCTTTGAGTAAATAGATATATATATATATTCTTTGAGTAAATAAATATAGATTCTTAGGTATATCTTAGGTATACATTCAGGTAAGGAAATGTTTTTATCAGAAACATTTTGTCTGTATATAGACAAATGTCTGTATACATATATATGTATATAATATACATACACACACAGAGTATACACTCCTGGTCTCTGTGATGACTTACTTAAACATGACTTCTCATATTGTTTCCCTACCAATTCCTATATATATATATGGAGAGAAAGAAGGGGGGAAAGAGAAATTCTGTGTCTCTGGAGTAGCCTAATACAATGGAAAAGAGACACTATAGGGAGGCTAGCAAAGGGTGTATATATATATATATACACTCTGTGTGTGTATGTGTATATATATGTGTATATATGTATACAGACATTTGTCTGTATATAGACAAAATGTTTCTGATAAAAACATTTCCTTACCTGAATATATACCTAAGATATACCTAAGAATCTATATCTATTTACTCAAAGAATATATATCTCTATTTACTCAAAGAATATATATATTTACTCAAAGAATATATATATTTACTCAAAGAATATATATATATATATATTCTTTGAGTAAATAGATATAGATTCTTAGGTATATCTTAGGTATATCTATATACCTAAGGTTATCTATCTATCTATCTATCTATCTATCTATCTATCTATCTATTATAGAATTGGCTTATGTGATTATGGAAGCTAAGAAGTCCGATAATCTGTAATCTATAAGCTGGAGAACCAGGGAAGCCAGTGATAGTTGAACTTTCCAGCCTGTCTGGCACTTGCATGTAGTCAGGTCCATATAAGTTGCATTGAGTTAGCATCACATATAAATAGAATCTGGACATGTCTCAATTTTCCTGGTCTCTGTGATGACTTACTTAAACATGACTTCTCATATTGTTTCCCTACCAATTCCTATCTTCCCGAAGACTGATATTGTGACTCATTTTTTTCTGCCCATAGCTCCAACCAACTTTTTGGTTTGCTTTTAACCCTGTTGAACTTTTACCTCCCTTATTTATTATGAATTGGATTTATGATCAGCTGTTGGTCTTTTTTTCATGAGAATGGCACCACCTGTATCCACATTACTTAACTCTCAGAACTGATAACTGAGGCCATCTGTGTCAACAAATCAACTATTTGTTCCAGGATATTCGTATTTAGGAAGATAAGACTGTAAATCAATAAATAACCTCATTGTTTACTTCAGGAAATTTCTGAAAACTTATTTGCTCTGGGAAATAATTTGCTCATCTGGGTAAACAGCTCTCCTATCTGGAAAACAGACAGCACACCTGAACAAGCAGCTTGCTTATCAAGCAACAGCTCACTTGTCAAGATTCTCTTCAAGACTCTTGCTTCAGATGTCCACCAACCTGAAACTATTATGTCACACATCTTGCCTAATCCCTGTTTTGTGTCTTGCAAACCTGCCTGAATTGCTCGAGCCTACACCCCAAGATCTATAAACATGCTTCCCAGCCCACCTCTTCCTGAGACACTGTTAAGACTCTGTCAGGGTGCTATTGCTAAAGTAGGTCTAATAAACTTAGCATTCTTTGATCAGCAGGTTTTCTTGTGGCCTTTTGGGAGAATCAATAGGTAATATTAGGCAAATATCTCATCTGACCCAGCCTACCCATATTGATGTTACACACTAGGTTAGGTCTCATGCAGTTGTATTTGACTAAAAATAAAAAGTTATCTTCTCTCTCAGGTGTGAGATGCTTAAAAGAAGAGGACAAAATTGTTTTTTATTCAAAAAATTTATACATAAGTTAGTAGTTCTTAAGCATGGTGGTTGGGAGTGGTGGTGGTGAGGAAGGTGGAGAATAAAAAAATAAACTGATGGAGACTTGGCATTTGATTCACCTGTGGGAGAGTTTCAAATTATGCCCTTGAAGGTTCTGATAATCAATCCTTCTGCCCATCCTCCTCCTCCAGTTGGAAGTGAGAACTAGTAGTTTAGATATTTGTTCTACCTAACAAGGTGAATAAGAGAATGGAGGCCATTGTCTATTAATTAATGAGTAAATATGCAAATAATTAAGGCAAAGATGTCATGTTAAGTGTATATCCAATATTTACCTTCTTTCTCACTTGATTTAGTCATTGTAAAAAAGAAATAATGGTTTTCCTTTACCTTCTATCGAGTTATTTTTACATAGAAGAACCAAAGCATATTTGGCATCAGGCCCAGAGGGGCATACAGTTATGCCAGAGAAATAAAAAAGCAAGGCAAGATTTCTATAAATCAATCCTTAGTTATTTTGGAAATGTTTTTAGTCGAGCTTTGGCATGAGAATTTTTTTTCTTAAATATAGAAATTGGTACTGCCTTATAACATGCTCATCCAAAATTTTGTTTAAAAATGTTTCTTTCAGCCTATTGAGGAAGTTTTTATTTTCTTACTTGATATGAAAACATTTTCCTTATAAGATTAGAAAGAGTTCATAAAGGAGGTAGGATCTTTATTTTAACCAGCTGGTAAGCGAGGACTGACAGAGGATTTCTCAGCTAGGGTGGAGTGATGAAGAAAAGAAAGAGAAAATCTATAACCATATGTCCGGCTGCCATTTCTGCCTGAAAGATGCTATGTGTAGCAACCCCTAACAACGTCCTCTTTTCTCTCACTGGAATTTTTGGTGATGATTTATCAATTTAATATAGACTGTTCATTCTCTTTCATGGTTCCATTGTTGTAATTGTTTTTTCCTCTAGGTCTTGTTTGCTGACAAAAATTTTCATAGCTCTTATATAGTTTGCTTTTGATATTTAGTCTTCCCAAAGTTGATTTTCAAATCTGTCATGGAGCTTTTAGGTGTTCGCTTTTCTAAGACATTTAACATTTACATTTTAATAATCCCTTCAGTCTTTAGTCATACTGGTGTTGGACAGATTGCTAAAGTTATACCATAGAAGAGTTCTATACAGTATATAAGGAGTTGCTAAGGAAAAAAGTTGATTGTAGTCTTTGTATTAAATACAATATTGGGAAGAAACCACAACAATCAAGGCTTGTTTTGAAAGAGGGCTCTACTGCTGTGAGAAATTCAATTCCACCCTTGCTTTATTTGCACTGCTCCCCAAGATCTTCCTCTTAAATCTACAAATAAGTCAGAAAGGATTATTTTTAGACTCCATGTAATATTACTTAACAGGTATACATTACTTAAATTTAGTAGAATGACACGTTTTATGGGCCATGTGTGGTGGTGGCCCACACATGTAATCTTAGTGATTTGGGAGGCCAAGCTGAAAGGATTGCTTGAGCCCAGGTGTTTGAGACCAGCCTGGGCAACGTAGTGAGACCCCATCTCTATTAATAAAAACAAAACAAAAGTTATATGCATGTCAGGGGTTTTGGGGGAAATTAAATTAGAATCTGTTTTACCATTCTATCATTTAGGCCAACCAGGCAGAAAGAAATATGCTTTCTTAAAAAAAAATTCTATGTGAGGCAAGGGTATAGTTATGTAGGGTTCATTCATTCTAGATACTCCTATACAATAATGAGTAGGAGGGAGTTCTTAGACTATGCTTTATAAAATGATATTGAAGTATTTCTTGACTCATCTTTCTCAAACACCAAATCCAATCCATCAACAAATACTGTTGGTTCTACTTACAATATCCTCTATGTTTTCATCACTCCACCATTCTCACTGTACTTTGAACATCTCATCTAGACAATTGCAACGGCCTTCTAACAGGTCAGTTTGTTTCTGCCATAGACTATTTATTCTTCACACAGTAACCAGAGTGATCCATTCAAAATGAAAGTAAGGTTATGTCACTTCTCTGCTCAAAACTTGCCAATGGCTTTCTTTAGACAAGAAATAAAATTGAAGGCCTTTTTCTACCATGACTCCAAGGGCACTGTCATCACCCCCAGGCTCCTGCCTGGCTCCCAGTTCTTACAGCTCTCTCCTTGCCCATTCTACTCCGGCTTCACCAGCCCTTTGCTGCTGTTAGAAGATATAGTTTCTGGGGTTTTGCAATTGCTAGTCTCAGCCTGGGATGTTCTTTTCTGAGACACTGGCATGTTTTCTCTCAATTTCTTCAGATTTCTGCTTCGATGTCACTTCATCCTAGAGGTCTTACCTGACCATTCTCTCAAGCAGCATCCCATGCCTTGCTGTCCCCTTTCCCTGCATAAAGTATTCACTTATTGCCACCTGGACATCTTCTACTTACCTGTTTATTGTCTTTCCCCTCCCCCACATTACAATGTCAGCTTTATGAGTGCAAGAGCACATCTGTTTTGTTTATTGCTCTGTTACAAGATCGATAATGGTGCATAGCCTATAGTTAGGTACACAATAAATATTTATTTATTTATTTATATAATATAAGAATGTTCATTTGACTATGCATAGGTTCTGTAATGACCCAAAGCCAGGATTTACTATGAACAGTTATGAGTGTAGAGTATGTTATTGTATCATTTTCTCATTCCTTCTCACTGGATGATATCTTTTAACCAATGATTTTGTATTAATTGATGGGGCTGCTTCTTCAGGGATATGCTCTTGCTTGTGTTTTTGTAATAAGCAGTGTATTTCTTACTCTAGGATCATTGACATAACATTAAATCTCGTTTTCTCTTGAATCTAAGCTTACTTTATTTTGTAACTGTTAGAATTATTCTCTTCTGGTGATGTTATCTTCTCTATCTGAAAAATATTTTTTTTGGTATCTTGTAATGATGAGTTTTTTTCTTTTTAAGAATAATATTGGTTGTGTTCTTTTTCAGAGGCATTATAAGAGACACATGATATTTTAGAAAATTTGGAAGACCCAGAAATATATTTTAGAAAATTAAGTATTATCCTTGTGATTTAGTATCTGTCTAGGAGTTTTAGCCAGTTCTTCTGGGCATATGGTAGGATTATACTTGCCTACTCTTTTTGAAGTCAGTCTTGGCCATGTGATTTGTTTTGCCCATGAAATGTGAGTGGCAGTGACATGTGTTCCTTTCAGGTAGAAGTTGCAGAGCTGTGCACAATTCACCACAGTCTTTTCTTTGGTCCCAGTGATCATGGAAGGATGTGTGGAGACGAAGCCTCTGTCAGTGTGGGTTGCTGTTGGACTCCATGATCAGAGACTCTCTGCCCACGTATGTAAGCAAGAATTGACTTTTCTTAGTAAAAGCTGCTGAGAACCTGGGATGTCTGTTACCATTGCACAATGTAGTCTGTGCTACTGATACAAGAATTATAAGAAAGACATGGTCATTTGGAAACTACAGAATTACGTAAAAATGAAAACAAAAATCAATGATTGCCCCGGTATCTTGGTATATATCCCCTGGTTTTTTATAAATTTGTGTGTATGCTTGTTTGTATAATTTGAAAAAAATGCGATTATTCTCCAACTACTCTTTTTTGATCTGTTTTTTCACTCACTAGTAGTAAAAGATTTTATGTCATTTAATATCCTTCTACAACCTGAATTTTAATGGCTACATAGTAGTATATCATTCTGTCTTGCTTATGAATCTACTCACTCTGTGTGCTATGTTTATGGGAAGATTTCTTTCTATGGCCACTTGGTAGGTAAAGGCTTTTCTCCCTGGAGACCTTACTAAAAGGGAAAGTTCCACTTATGCTGCACTGTGACACCTCTTAACCAATACTATTAAATATTCTCCAGGTGTCAGTAGCTCAGACATCATCATTCACTCATTTAATGCTTACTATTAAATAGGTTACATCATACAATTAAAATACTCTGCAGTAAATCATTTCTGAAGGCAAATAGTTATTTGGTAATATTAATAAACAGTCCTAATTTTTTATGAATAACATTTTTATGTATTAGGTTTTCTTACAGTGGGCCACAGCTGTTGTAACCAATATCCATACATTAATGTTTTATAACTCAGTGCTATTATTATGATACAAATAATGCTTTGCCGTTTAAAGCTCAAAGCAATAAATGGAAAATGCCAAGTTGAATGTAAGAGTTACTTCTACTTCAGTCCTTGGGAATTCATTTCAAGAGCTTTGAGACAGAGTGGAGTAATTTTGATTCTACTAAATTCATGTCTATATTTTTACTTTTTAAAACTTATTATTTTTAAAAAGATAATTCATAGTTACTATCACAAAAGGATGACTGTTAACATTTAAGATTTTGGTCTAAATTCAGTTTGTTAAAATATTAAGAGGATAATAGTTTCACTCTATATTATATGATACCATATTTTTATCTCTTTTATTGTGGAATTATTTTGACATACTACAATATTTACCTAAAAAATTTATTTTTAGCATAAAATGCTCAATAAAACTCTAACGAATAGTTTATATTTCAGATTTTGAGCTAGTTATTTGTCTTATCTTTGACATGTAGGATTTAATGATATTATCATCAAATAAAAAGCAGTGGAATTCAGAACTAAGAGCCTGATTTCTTTCAATTCTTTTTACTCACTTTGTGATTTAAAACAGGGTATCTAGTAGGCAGTGCATAAAATGTCAGATTTCTTTAATGGGGTTCCTATTCTCTGCCTATCTCACAAAGAACTTTATAGTGTATACAGGTTTTGTTGTTTCCATACTTTCCTTCCTGTGGCCCCAAGTATTGCATGTCCTCATCACCAGTCTTCAAAGTGTCAAAATGGTTTTGAAAAAGGAGGATGACCCTTTGACACTTTCTCTACCACCTTTTTTATTACACATTGTCACCTGACCCCAAACCTCTGCTGCTTGTGTTGAAACCGGGTGAAGACAGAGACAGCTGTGCCTGATGAGAACCCCAGAGACAGAGGAAGGTGGCACCCACAGTGAGCACCAGAAGCCTTGCTGGGTGAGAGACATGTGAGGACGAGTGCAGTATGTGCTTCATGACAGCCTTTTGTGGAGGGATTACATTTTAGGAAGAAAGTAGAAGGCACTTTTTCCATGAAGGTGATAAGGAGGTAGTAATAACTGAGGTATACAATAATCTGACTAAATCCTCATAAAGATGTGGTCAGTATATATATTTAATTTGTCTAAAAAAGGAAAAGGAAAAATTTCTAAACTCCAATCAGTGGCTGTTCTTTATTTACTGTGTATAATATTTGATTCATCAACATTATAATTTAGGAGTATGAACGTTCCATTGTAACATGTTCATTTCATTCTCATGCCTGGGATGTTACTTACATGGATCTTCTATAAGTTGTGAGACAAGCATTGTGGAACCAGTAAACTCCCTGGTAATTATCATTAGACAGAGTCCTGTGACTTGCTGTTTGTTCTTTCCTTTCTCCAATTTATGATACATCTGATCCTCTAAGTGAGGATGTGAGAATATATGAATTAGATATTGATGCTAACAGGAAAATGTTTGCAGCTGCTGAAGGGAAGTTATAAGAGTGAGTTTGTGCTCTGAAGTGGGCCAGTGTAGATTTATATGTCTGTGACAACGCCTCTTCTCAGAGGAGTGGAAAAAATCCCAGAATCTTTTAAAGAACTTTTGGAGTGACAATGATACTCTAAAGGGTGGTAGCTTTTTGGAAGGGCCTCTTAAGCATCTCATTCTCATCCTAAATCCTTGAGCTGGACTGACTTGAATAAACCTCACTGTCTCTATCTCTTCCACATCCTAACTCACCCCAGGGAGAGTCCTGTGTGCCTTCCATACTACCTGGAATCATGGTTTCCCAGTGGGGAGCATGCCATCTTCTGGTGTTGGTAGAGAGTTTTGTGGTCTACCATGTTTTTCCCTGATGTTGCAGTGAGTGCGCTGAAAACTGTATATAAATCTATAGCTTGTCCTATTTGGGCTACACCCTGACCCTAAAAGTCTGGATCTATCCAGGGCATTGTTACGCATGTGAATGGGTGCTTGTGTTAGTTCAGGCCCTCTTAGGAGTAAACCCTAAGGTAAGATTAGACCTGCAAAAGGTTTACTGGGTAAAACACCAGAGGTTAGGAGAAGGTAAGGGAAGTTGTCAGACTGAAGTGCTGGTCTGCCACCTGAGAAAAGAGAAAGAAGAAAGGATTGGGTAAGACCCTCAGGCCCCTGAGAAAGTTTCAGCCAATGGAGAGTCCCTATGCCAAGGGCATATATTACAGGAGTCCCCTCTGGGCAGGAATTGCCTGGTTCATGTACTACTGGGCTCATTCGTGGGCTGGGAGCAGCCTGGGGGAGGTATGGTGTGAAAACTGCAGTGGCTCCAAAGGTGTGGCGCATCCCTACAGCAGGTTTTCCTGAAGGGAGAACAAACAACCTCCATGCCCCCAATATCACTGCCACAGAAACATTTTGAAGAGCTTAAATTTTGGCCTAAATTTAAGGAGGCAGCTTGGTGTGGGGCTGTTGTTCTTGGTTGAAAATCTGGATCCATCATTTGTTAGTTAGCAACAAGTACCTATACCTCTTGAGCCTTAGTTTTTTTCATTTAGAAAATGAAGTTAATAATAGTCATAGAGCAGGTTGCTGAGTTGATTAAACAAGTTGTGATGTGACAGTTCCTACCAGATATTTGTTGCTCTGACATTTTTCTCCCTTTCTTTCAACTCTTTCTATTTATTTCTTGCCTGTCTGCCTCTCCATGAAATGCCTCCTCCCTCCCTTCCTTCTCTTCTCTTCCTTCCTCCCTCTCTCCCTCCTTCCTTTCCTTCTTTCCTCCCTTCCTTCCCTTCTCCCTCCCCTCCCCTCCCCTTCCCTCCCCTTCCCTGCTCTCTTTCTCTCCTTCTCTTCTCTCCTTCCTTCCTTCCTTCCTTTCTTCCTTTCTCCCCTCCCCCGCTCCCCTCCCCAACCCCCCTCCCCTCCCCTCCCCTTCCCTTCTCTTCCTTTCTCTCTTTCCTTCTCTCTTCCTCCCTTCCTCCCTCCCTCCCCCCTCTTTCTTTCTTTCTTTCTTTCTCTTTCTTTCTCTTTCTGCTCTCCTTCCTTCCTACTCCCCTCCCTTCCCCTTCCTTTCTCTCTCTCTTTCTCTTTCCTTCTCTCTTTCTCCCTCCCTCCCTCCCTCTCTCTTTCTTTCTTTCCTCTTTTTCCCTTCCATTCCCTTCCTTTCTCTCTCTTTCCTTCTCTCTTTCTCCTCTCCTCCCTCCCTCTCTCTTTTTTCTTTTCTTTCTTTCTCTTTCCTCTCTCCTTCCTTCCTCCTCCCCTCCCCTCCCTCCCCTCTCCTTCCCTCCCCTCCCCTTCCCTCTTTCTTTCTCTTTCTCCCTTTCCTTCCTTCTCCCCTCCCCTCCCTTCCCCTTCCCTTCTCTTCTCTCTCTCTTTCTCTCTTTCCTTCTCTCTTTCTCCCTCCCTCTCTCTCTTTCTTTCTTTCCTCTCCCCTTCCTTCCTTCCTCCTCCCCTCCCCTTCCCTTTCCTCTTTTTTCTCTTTCTCTCTTTCCTTCCTTCTCCCCTCCCCTCCCCTCCTCTTCTCTTCTTTCTTTCTTTCTCTCTCCTTCCTTCCTTTTTTCTTTCTTTCCTTCTTTTCTTTCTTTTCCTTCCTTCTTTCTTTCTTTCCCTCCCTCCCTCCCTCCCTCCCTCTCTCTCTCTCTTTCTTTCTTTCTTTCTTTCTTTCTTTCTTTCTTTCTTTCTTTCTTTCTTTCTTTCTTTCTTTCTTTCTTTCTTTCTGTCTCCCTTGCTTCCTTCCTTCCCTCCCTCCCTCCCTCCTTCCTTCCTTCCCTCCTTCTCTTTCTCCATCAGATTCAACCTCCTCATTTTGAGTTTTAGAACCACCTACAAATCTACCCACACTATTTTTTTAACCCAACTTTATTTGTACTCATCAAGCAGATTATTTTAGCAATTGATGCGTGTTTTCATGGAATTAGATATTCCATTACTTCCCAATTTCTGACAGCCATCTACAAATGAGTGATTTCTCTTCTTAAATTTTTTTTGGACCCTATTCAATACTCATGCCTCGCAAAGTGCTTTTCTAACTTTTGAGGTCTAGTGTGGGTAAAAAGATTTCTATTTTCCTTCCATCTTTTCTCAGAATTGTTTTTCACCCAGCAGTTCCAGTCACTGACACGGAAAAACATAAATGAGGAAATAAAATTAATACTATTAACATGCATCCTGATTATGAATTCTTGATATTAAGAGAGAACAAGTAAACTACTCTGGATCAAACTACAAGATAAAAAAGGAAAATTTAGAATTTCTGCCTCACATTTATGGAGAGAAATTTAAGGGATTTTTTTCAACTTAATTATTACAGTATGTCCCTTATCATCCTTTATGTTTCATACATTTATGTATATGTATTGGTGTGTGTGTGTTTGTGTGTATGTGTGTGTGTGTATGTGTACTTTTTAATCCGCAGCTGGAGTATGGAGGTTCAGAAAAGAATAAAGGTGAAAGACATCTTTACTTTTTGCTCTTCATCCTGTTATTTTCCTGTTGCGTATACTCTGGATCCAGCTTAGGTTTTTGAGAACATTTCTATCTTAGCAATTGGAGAGCTAGCTTGATATTTAGGAAATTGTTCACAGGGTGTCATCAGGTATGCCAGAGAGGCTGGTCTATAAATAAATACACTATAATGAAATTAATCCTCAATTCATGCTAAGAAAAACTCTGGGTCTACTTGTGAGTTAGGTGATGGGGAACTAGCTACCTGACCTCTTTAAGCTTTAGTTCCTCGTTGAAAAAAATTGTTAGATCCTCCCTCTCTCCTGCCTTATTGGGGAGGAACACTGCTCTTTTCCTTGTGGATTATTGATCAATCAACCAAACAATCACTCAATCTACAAATTACCCAACAGATGTTTATAGGGTACCTCTCATGTTTGTCATTTATAAACTGTGTTTCTTTCCTGCTTATCTTAAGAGGATTATGAGAACTTCACATTTATAAAATAATGTGTAAACTTTAAATTCTAAACAAATATAAGGCATTCTTATGATTAGTGAAGAAGATACCTCTTTCCCTTTTTCATCTTATCCCCACACCTAAAGCCAAAGTCATTCACCCTCTGATGAGCACCCTATATATATTAGAGATTGTCAGGGTACAGTTGGTTATAGTTTGCAGCTTGGTTCCTCCATTTGCTTTGCATGGAACTTGCTAGTCTTAGCTCTTTACCACTAGCATTGTCTCTTGATACATGCACTAAGGTGAATTCATCACTCCTAATGCTACTCTGGAATCTTTCTGATTAGCACAGCTCCTCAGCTACAATGTTACATACTCATTCCTTAAATACATCTGTCATCCAGGCACTTTGGGAACCACTTGGCCCAATCCTTCATGACCTCTTGGATTCTACCTTAGTCCCAGCCTGAGTGTCAGAGAATCAGAACATTTTCCAAAATATCTTTTAGACTAAAATATTCTCATTGCTCTGTGTCCTATTTAAAATGCAATGTTATCTGTAAGAAGTGTCCCACGAAAAGGTTAAGTTTTAACATTTGAACTAGAATTGTTGTCAAATTAGCCAGGCAGCCATCTAGATAAGGATTGAAGACATTAAAGAAACACATGAAAAAAATGTGTTTTGAGAGGGTATCAAGAATTGGTGGCCAGGGGAAGGCCTGTCAGAAAAAGATCTAGCATATAGAAGATCTAGGTGGGGATCCATAAAAGAATTTCTTGAAGGAAATGCAATAGGAGAGAAAAAGGAATAGTGGAAAGGAGACAGAGAAATGGAAATTCAAAAAGACAAGCAGGAAGGCCAATGTCCCTGAGTGCCCACAACACTTTATTATTACCTCTAATGTGGCATGCATCTAACCCAGTTAGGATTAGTCGTACATGTTTCCATGTCATTTATAGAATGATAAGTTCCTGAGGACAAGGAAAATATCTTAGTCACCTTTTATTCTCAGTATTTGATAGAGTATTTGACAATATTTTAAGTATTTAATGTTGTATTAGGAGAAAAACATTAATTTTGCCTATGGCCAGTTCTGCCTCAGGACTCACAGTTCCTTGATTTATGGTAAATTTGATTCATGGTGAATGATATGGTTTGGCTGTATCTCTACCCAAGTCTCACCTTGTGTTGTAATAATCCCCACATATCCAGGATGGGGCCAGGTGGAGATAATCGAATCACGGGGGCTCTTTCCCCCATACCGTTCTCATGGTAGTGAATAAGTCTCATGAGATATGATGTTTTTATGAATGAGAGTTCCCCTGCACAAGCTCTCTTGAATGCCACCATGCACCATGTAAGATGTGCCTTTGCTTCTCCTTTGTCTTCTGCCATGATGGTGAGGTCTTCCCAGCCATGTGGAACTATGAGTCCATTAAACCTCTTTCCTTTATAAATTACCCAGTCTTGGGTATGTCTTTATTAGCATCAGGAGAACAGATTAATACAGTAAATTAACTATTAAATATTTGATATGTCGTATTAGTTTGTTCTCACACTGCTATAACGAACCACCCGAGACTGGGTAATTTATAAAGAAAAGAGGTTTAATTGACTCACAGTTCCACAGGCTGTACAGGAGGCATGGCTAGGGAGGCCTCAGGAAACTTACAATTATGGCAGAAGGCAAAGAGGAAGGAGGCACAACTTACATGGTGGGAGCAGGAGGAAGAGAGAGAGAGAGCAAAGTGAGAAGTGCTGCATACTTTCAAGCAACCAGATCTCATGAGATCTTAGTATCACAGGAATGGCAATGGAGAAATCTGGCCCCATGATCCAGTCACCTCCCACTAGGTTCCTCCCCCAACATCAGGGATTACAGTTCAACAGGATATTTGGGTGGGGACACAGAGCCAAACCATATCAGTGGTTTATTATTTTAGTTATGCTAGAGAACAGATTTCTACTTGATAATATAAGGGGAAGTGGTAGAAACTAAGACCAGCAAGAGACCGGAGTCGTGTTGGGGAAGACGTTGAGCTTGCATTTAGTTTCTAATGAAATAAGGAGGAGTTACAAAAAAATTTTGCACAAAGAAGTGACAATAATAGCAGTGTAATTTAGAAATATTAGTGAACCAGCATTTTGGAAGCTTAATGGAGTCATGTCAGGTGATAAAAATGGCTTGAGGTAGAGCAGGATAAGTGAGGAATGTAAAGGAAGCTAGAAATGTGTGATTCTTTATAGATTATTTTAAAGGAGAAACAAGGGAAAGGCAATGATTGAAAATGTCATAGAGGACTGGTGATACTAATATCAATAGAGAAGTCAGCAGTAAGAATGTTTACAGGAAGAAGTTTCCTTGGTATAGAAAAAGAGCAGAATAGACTCACAGAAAAATGGTAGCTGTGAGATGGACACCCTGGGTTTGAATTTCTGCTTGGACCTCGGTCAAGTCACCTCTTAGAATCTCAGCTTCTGCAATTGTTACAAAAAATATGAGTTTGAACTAGAAGAGCTTTAAAGTCCCTTCCAGTTCACCACTGTAGATTCTTTACCCATTCTGTAAGCTGCTCTATTATTTGGGTCTTGGAAGGAAACAAGATAGGGTAGACAGGCCATGACTCCAAAATTGAGTATAAGGCACTGGCAATTGACGCCTGTTTCTAACCACTGCAGAAAAGAGGGCATGGTACTTTGCTGTTTGAGTTGCCTGCTGTGAGAATCAGTCTCATACCAACTCATCATTCCATGCCCTAGGACACTTTCTTTATCAATAGACTTACTGACCTGTGTGTTTTTTTGCTTTATTCTAGCAATGATTCCCCGGTATGACATGTAATGATGGGGATAGCTGTCCAACTTGGCAACATTGATGGGGTACAGAGCCTCTGAAGGAGAGATGGATGCAGGCAGTTTGTCAGGACTTTGTTGGATACAGTTTGCGTATCCAGACTTCAGAATAAGTAGAACCAAGGCCACTAAAGAGAATGAGAATATTCTTTGAAGAATAAATAGAGAGATGAAAGGACAAGGGAGACTGTAAATGAATTTTAGGGCAATTTCCTTTCGGTGGCTGTCTGGAAGAGAAAATGGAGGGCAGAGTGAATTGATCAGAGGGCAGGAGCAGGATTGCTGTGGAGGCAGAACAACAATGTATGCAAGGCAGAAAGGCTGACTTATTTACTGAGAGATACTTACTGCAAAGAGGCACAGAGCACAGACAAGGTTGCAGAGGTGCTGCATCAGGGCTCCAACCCTGGAGAATAGGGCACTATCTGGAGTGAGAGTCACAGTACAGGCAATAAATAGAATTCTATCAATTCCAGTCTGCTCCTGACATTAACCTAATTTTCTTGAAAAGTCACATCTTCTAATTTTATGAAATTGTGCTACAAGTGGGCAAATGGGAGGCTTTGCTCTTACCTTCTCTTGGGAAGTGAGTTTCACTGTAATTGCTTTTTATTTTCATCACTGAGTAAAATACTTTGGTGTCCCTTACCTATCAGGGCCCCAGGCTTTCATGTGGGCGACTGTTTTTAATTCTAATCAATAGGGGAATAAGCCCTGAGGAGTGTATTTAAGGTTTTGAACTGATTGTGTCCCAAAATCAAGCAAAGCGTTTCCAGATCTGCAATGTACTGCATAAATTCAATAAAAATTGCCATGCTCATTAACATCACTGCCTATTGTTATGGCCATGAACAAATTCTATCTTTCATTGCTCATTTTGATTCAGTTCTTTGACTTAATGATCCCTATCCCAGAGAGAAACTCCATTAGCATTTTCAGATATCAATGTAAATGTAGGAAGAAAATGCTTTAGGACATGAAATAATCAGGCAAGTCACTGGATATCTTGCTGCTTGTAAAAAAATTTCAGAAGAAAACGTTTCTATGGGATGGGAATAAAACCTTAGAAAAATGTCAATTAAGGCTTCAGTTACTTATGTTTATTTATTTTTTATTCATTTTTTATCTTATTCTGAAAATAATTTGTGAAGACTTGCAACAAATGCACATGCAAAGAAATGGTAAAAAGTAGAAGGGACGTAAAAAATTAGCAAGGAAAATAAAATAACATTTATAACAACTATGATAAGGCTTATGATAAGGCTTCTAATTTGTGCTTTCTGGTAGATAAGAAAAGATAAAGTATATAATTGCTGGTTGATCCAATGTTATTAGAAAACTCTAAGCATTTTGTTTCTTAAAGGAAACGAAATTTTTTCCAGAACTGTATTAATATTTTTAAAAAAGAGTAAACCTTCATGTGGAACTTTGTAAAGGGTCATTGAGTAATGTAATGTGTGATGGCCTAATATTTTTATAATGATCGCAGTTACAAATATCACATGTATGCTTCTGGCAGTGACCTTTGATAGAAGCCGAAGGAATATTAATAGTTGTAATACGGCATAAAAGCAGTACTCAAGGGGCTCGACTATGTGAAAATGAACGCCAGACTTTTTGAGTTTTAACTTTATTCAGGCATATAGAACAATTGTATTTCTCAAGTTTGGAGAATGTATAAGCCTCTAAATTAGAAATAATTTTTTATGGGGTATTCTAGTTCTAGGCAAGATGGAATAAACATACCGCACTCTGTTGTTTTCACTCAATGCAGCTAAAACACATGGTCAGGATTTATGGAACAGCTATTTGAGGGCTGTAAAAAGTAAATAGCTTTGAGAAAAGGTTGGGAAGAATACCGGAATCAAAATATCACCAAACTGATGGTGAGTTTTCCATATAGTTCCTTTCAATATCTTCTAACTTGAGCTCAACGCAGCCAGAAACCTGGAGGTGAGCATTAGTGTGGGCAGAGAGAGTTCCAGAATTCCTCTAGTTCTGGCTCAAAGAGCAGCAAAGGAGTTTTCTAAAGCTAACGCAGAGTGCAGAAAATGTCCCTTTATCATTTTCTTATTTATTTTTCTTCTTTACATTCCCTGCTCCTCAGCCCTCAAGAAATCCTGTGAGAAGGGCAACAACAAAGCCAATACGAACCTACAGTAGCCAAAACCTTCCTTTCCAATCAGAGGAGCTGTGATCCTCAGAGGGAGGATAAACTCTTATGAGTTTTCTCCCTTTCTGTCCTTCTACAGCTTAACTCCAGATGTGGGCACAGCTGTGGGGGGCATAAGGCAGAGTGGGGTAACTGAAGCCCCATTATTCTGGCCACATAACCAAAAAGTAGGATTACAGGGAATCAGAAAGTATTAAGGAGCTCCTTGTAAGGGAGAAACTTGAGAAAATGACCCTTAAAGTTTTAAATGAGCTCCCAGGCATAACCATGAGCCACATAGGTGTGGCTCCAATGTCAAAAAATATACATAGACTTTGAGAACTGAAATGTGGGATATACCAATGTCCAACATCCAAACTGACTACTGGGTGGCTCACATTCAGGACAGATCTGAATAGCACTGTAAAGTCTTTGAAAGCTTAATTAAACAATGCAACCACTGCCCATAGATAACCGGTCATGACTTAAAGCCTGGATTTAAGCAGGTCAGTTGGGTACTAAAATAAAACTACCAATATTCTCTGTAGGATTTAAGGAAGTCGTCCCAGGGTCACAAAAAAAAAAAATAAAATTGTTCAGAACATAATCCATAATTACTCAGCATGTGAACAACTAGGTATATATCAACGGAAAAAAACAATCAACAAATATAAATATCAAGATGGCACAGATATTGGGTTAATTTGAGAAAGACTTTAAAGAGCTATTTTAAAAAGTACTCCAAGTAAGAGTGAGCACTGTTGAACTGAATGTGAGAATAGAAAGTCTCAGCAAAGAATGGGAGATATAAATGAGAACCCACTGGAAATTTTAGAACTAAATGAGCTCAGTAACAGAATGTAAATGATAGATGAAAGAGTTAATGAACTTGGATATAGTTCAATAGAAATTATCTAATCTTGACAAATGAAGAGTTAAAGTTGAAAATAAATGACTACAGCCTCAGGTCTAATATTTATGATATCAGAGTTCCAAAAGAAGAGGAGAAAGAGAGTATGCAGAAACATATTTGAAGAGATACGGATGAAAAATTTTCCTATCTCTAACATGGACAAATGACAGAAACCTACAGGCTCACAAAGCTGAAAGACCCCTTCCCTTTGAGATACACCCAAAGATATCCATATTCAGACACATCACAATCAAACTCTTAAAAACTAAACACAAAGAAAAAAATCTTGAACATAATTTAAGAAAAATTAGTTATAGAAACACAATTCAAATAAATATAAATTTCATGTCAGAAGCCATAAAAGCCAGAAATGGAATGGCGTTTTTCAAATGTCAAAAGAAAAAACTTACAATCTCTGAAGTAAGGAGATGAAAGAAATTCCCAGATGAAAGAAAACAGATAGAGTTTGTTGCAGCAGACCTATTCCAAAAGGATTACTGAAGGGAGTTCTTCAGGCAAAAGAGAAATGATACAAGAAGAAAACTTGGAACATCTGAAATGAAAGAAGAGTACCAGAAATGGTAAATACCCAGGTAAATATAATAAATGGTTCTCTTACTTAGTACTTTAAAATGTTTGATGGTTTAAAGAAAAATTACAACATTTTTGATAGGCTTTTCAATGAAGTAGATGTAATATGTAAGACAACTATGACATAAATTGGGGGAGAGGGACCTATAGGACATTATGAGTTCCATATTCTTCTCAAAGTGGTAAGTGTTAATTCTAAAAATGTGAATAGTTTGTATGCATTTGGTAATCACTAGAGAAACCACTAAAAATTATACTGAGATATAGTTGAAACAAAATAAATTAAAATACCTAAAAGAGTTAATAATGCAAAAGAAAGGATTGGAAGCTAAATCTACCCAGTGTTAAGACATAAAGTAACCAAGATAGTAATCAAGACAGTGTGGCATTGGCAAAAGGATGGATACACAGAGCAACAAAAAAATAATACAATACAGAATTAGACCCACACACATAAGATCAATAGATTTTTGACAATGATACAAAGGCATTTCGATGTAAAGGATAGCCTTTTCAAAAAATGGTGTTCGTACAACTGAATGTCCACATGCAAAAATTTGCATGTGGACTCAGACCTCACACCTTATAAAACTTAATTCAAAATAAATTATATATGTAAATATAAAGTGTAGGACTACAAAATTTTAGAGGATAATATAGGAGAATCTTCATGACCTGGGGCTAGGAAAAAGTTCTTCGATAGGACACCAAAGCAAAAATCACAAATGAAAAGAAAGGGATAAATTGACCTTCATCAAAATTAAAACATCTCTGAAAGACACTGTTAAGACAAAAATAAAAGACATCTGTAGGCTGAAAGAATATTTGCAAACCACGTATATGACAAAGGACTTTGATTGAGAATATAAAAGAACTCTCAAAAGTCAACAATAAGAAAAGAACCCAATCAAAAAATGGGCCAAATACTTGAAAAAATGTTTAACCAAAGAGAATATATGAGTGACAAATAAGCAAATAAGATAGTCATCATCACTACCCATTAGAAAAATACAAATTAAAACCGAAATACAATGTTCTTACATAACCTATTGGAATGGCTGAAATAAAAATACTAAGTGTTGCTGAGGATGCAGAGCAGCTAGAAGTCCCATACATTGCTTCTGGAAATATAAAATAGTACATACACTCTGGAAAACAATCTAGCAACTTCTTATAAGTTTAAACATATAGATATATATGTATACATATATGTATACATATAAAAAACATATGACTCATCCATTCCATTTCTATTTACTTAACTGATATTTTATGTTCACACAAAACCTGTGTACATTAATATTTCTATCTACTCTGCTCATAATGACTGAAAATGGGGACAATCTAATTTAATGAGTGACTAGATAAACAAACTGTGGTACAACTATACAATGGAAAAACTATTTAGCCATGAAAGGAAAGGGATTATTGACATGCAACAATTTGGCATTTTTTTGAGGGTAAGAAGCAAGTCTCAAATAGTTACATGCTGTATGATTCCATTAATATGACATTCCTTAAAAGACAAAACTATGGTGATAGGGAACAGATCCATGGTTTCTAGCGGTTAAAGGTTGGGAGATAGTGTGAGTACAAAGTGGTTGCCTAAGGGAGAGTTTTTGGGATGATGGAACAGTTGTATCTTGATTGTAGCAGTAGTTGAACAAATCTATGTATTTGTTAAACTTACAAAACTGTACAGAAAAATCCATTTGAATGTATGTCAATTTAAAAATAACATTAAAAATAATTTAAAACAATTTTGTATCTCCCACCAGTGTAGATTTAAATTTCATAAATATTTAAATACATTAGCTTAAAACTAGGTATGCACTTCTTATGTTTACGGCTTCAAAGAACCAAAAAAACCAAAATCAATTTACAAAATAAATACAAATCATGAAATTGATAAAGTTCAGAGCTCCATTAACTTAATGTGACAGATAATGTTTGGCTGAAATGAAATTTTCCTCCTAATAGGAATATGATACTGACTATTCAAGCACAGATGCTTTTGAATTAAGCATGTTTGTGTTATTCAGTGATTCAGTTATTTTACATTTCCATTCTAAATATAGTGAAACCTTTGTTTATACAATGCATTGTGAGGTCATTTGATTTACACTTGGCAAATGGCATCATTGATTTGTTTCATATTTGCCTAGGGCAATGAAAGCATTATCTTCACATTACTGCCATTGCCAAGGAAGATGTGGATGTAGATAGTGAAATTGCACGACAGAAAGCCCTCAGTTATAAGATAAACATTCAGATAATTCAAAATATATGCATGCATGTGTCTGTGTGTGAGAGTGTAAAAGTTGCTGGCCGGGTGCCAGCTCACACCTATAATCCCAGCACTTTGGGAGCCTGAGGCAGGGGGATCACTTGAGCCCACGAGTTCGAGACCATCCAGGGAAACATAGTGATACCTTGTCTGTACAAAAAAATACAAAGATTATTAGCCTGGCATGGTGGCACACGCCTCTAGTCCCAGCTACTCACTAGGCCTGGGTGAGAGAGTTGCTTGAGCCTAGGAGTTTGAGGTTGCAGTGAGCTGTGATTATGCCACTGCACTGCAGTCTGGGCATCAGAGCAAGACCCTGTCTGAAAACAAAAAGTTGCTGAGCAAACGGAAACATTAAATTAAAATATTGTGTAGAACTCATGATCACTAAAAGTATTTCTGTATTTAGATATATGGAGAAGCACTCAATTGAAGCATTTGGGAGTTAGATAATGGAGGGTGATAGTCATCCTCCACGTTTTGAAGTTTTAAAGCAGTAATTATTCATGTACGATATAGGAGAGTCCAACCCAGGCAGTCTTTGAAGTCGGGCTGTTTTCCCCCTGGGATGTTTCCATGGCTTTCTGCAGTCGCCTCCTGTTGGCCCTCCTTCACCCTGTGCTCTCTAAGTCTGCCTGTCATCCTGGTGTAAGCTGTTCCTTGCTGGGTTTACAGCCTGCTCAGGCCCTTGCACCGTAGGTGTTTTTTTTTTTTTTAAATAATCATTCATCTTTGTTTTATTCCATTTTATTCCGCAAAGATTTCTCTTTTTTGGAGCTTCTATATATTGAATCAGAGTTTTTTTTTTCTTTTGTGTCTGCTTCTTTTATTTAACATGATGTTTTTGGGATTTTTTATTCTTGCATGTTTGAGTAAGTTATGACACTTTATCACTGCATAGTATTCCATTGAATGACTATGCCATGATTTGTTTACCTAGTGAACTTTGGATTGTTTCTAGTTTATTTTACTGTTGTGAATGAAGCTGCTCTGAACATCTGTGGACATTTATTTGGTTATAGCTAACTTTTTATTTTTCTGGAGTGATTAACCAGGAGTGCATTTTCTGGGTTGTATGATAATGCTAAGTTCATATTTATCTTTACAAGATGTAGCCAGACTGACTTTCACAGTGGTATACTATTAATATTTTACATTCTCAACAATGATGTTTGAGAGTTCCAGTTGCTCCATGTCTTTGCCAAAATGAGATATTTTCAGTCTTACTATTTTAGCCATCCTAGCAAACAATTTTGTGTATTGGTATCTCATTTTGGACTTAATTTGCGTTTCTCTTATGAGCAATGATTTGTGAATTGTGTGTTTGATTATTTTGCCAATATTTTAAAAATGGGAAATTTGCTTGTAATTATTTAATTATAAGAGATCATTGTATATTCTGGATACAGGTCATTTGTTAGATATTTGTATTACGAATACTTTCTCCAGATCGTTGGCTTATCTTTTTATTTTCTTAACAGCTTCTGAAGAGCATAAAATTTCTATTTTCTTAAAGTTCAGTTTAGCAGGGTTTCACTTTATAGTTTGCGCTATTTGTGTTCCATCTTAAAAAATTGCCTACTACAACCTCATGAAGATTTTTCTTCTGTTTTTTTCTAAAAGTTGAGGTGTTTCAGTTTTTGAGCAGTGTTGGTCAGGTATAGCATAAGGTGCCCTTCTATTGGGATTTGTCTGATGTTCTTCTCATGGTTAGACTGGGGTTAAGGGTTATGGAGAGGAAAAATCACAGAGTGAAAGTGCAATTTCATCACATCATATCAAGGGTACATGCAGACTATCATCATGGTTTATCACTATTGATGTTGATGTTGACCTTGATCACCTGGTAGACATATGTGTATATTCACATATCTATAAATATTTTTATATGTAGGCATTTATATCCGTATTAAGTTAACCATCTTATTGATGCTTCCACCACTAATCTAGCACCATGTGGATTGTCCTAGCCTATTCCTTCTGTTTCTCTGTATATATCTAACAGTGAGAACAGTGTTGAGTTTTTAATAGTTATCTTTATTAATATGAATCCTGAATGCAACACATGAGGTTTCTGAAGCAGAGAAGATTGATTATTATTTCCAGCAAATAACAACTAGGTGGTTCCCCTGTGCCCCAATTTTTATCTCCAAGGAACATGATGAGAGCAGGATGAACAAACCTGCACATACAGGGTCTGTATTGCAGGTGAGGAATCCTGAAAAAAATAAATCTTTGTGCTTATAGGCATTCTGTCTCCAACCAAAGGAGGCAGAAAAACCTTTGCTCCTTGAGAAAGATTCCGGGTTCTTACTCTAACTCTCTGGAATGTAAATAATCTCTCTAAGCAAAAGATAACTACCATTTCCATCTTTACAACCAGGGATGTCGTTTTGGTTCCAGGCCTCAGACTTCCTTGAAATGTAAACTCATAAACCCTGAGAGGTAAATGTCTCTGGAGTTCTCTCCATATAATCTATTATAAATTGTCTTCCAATACTTGCTTTTAGTCAAGGTTCCAAGCTCAATAAAAGTTGCTCAAAAATTCCTAACTCTGTAGAAACATAAAAATATTCTCTCTGAAGCCCTTTATACAGATGAGGAGAGTGAGGCACAGATAGGGTAAAAACTTGCAAAGTTAAGAGTGCTGAAGGTGGAATTTAAATGGAAATTCATCTGAATCCAAAGCTCATGTTTCTTCCATTAGCGATTTAGTTCCAGAAAAGACTTTCCTGTTATTCAGCTAGTTCCAGATGTTTCAGGAACATACTTAACTTAGTCTTTTGACTTTGCTTTTGTTCATACTCCTTTCTTGGTCTGAGCACCTTATATTTCTTCATTAGTTAGGTCTGCAGAATTTTGCTTTCTATTAAATTTCAATATTCATAAGTGGCTTTGCATTTTTTGTATTTTGGTGCATTATTTAAAGTATTTTTAAAATGCACTTTGCTTTCTAGAACTCGATACGGTATGGAAAGTCTTCTTAAGATTCTAGAGATTTTAGGAAAGATTAGGTAATACTGAAATGATGCTCTGATAAGAAAAACAATTTATTTCTATCTCTGGGCATAGATTTCCTAGTTTAATGTGAGTGAATAGCTCATTTTCAGTTTTAAACATGCCATCATTTTCCCACATATTTTTCTTCCTTGGTATCCCGATACATTTAATGCTTATTCTAACCTCATATATTGTTATTCTCATTTCTCTGAATGGTTTGTATTAATGTGACAGTGATGCTCAAGGTCAGAGTGTGTGACTATAAATAGTTATTCAGAGGACTGTAAAAACCCCAATGATTTTTCCAGGTAATGAGGTACAAGACAAACTCTATGGCTGACATTTTTACTAGTGCAATCTCTTCAATGCTGCTGCCCGTATATAGGAGTCTCAGGAAGACTCTGCAATGTCATGAAGATTTTAATATTGCTTTAGAAGGTTTTGAGCATTTCAATTATGACTTGTATTCAGCACCGCCATTTAGTTCCTGACAATTGCTCGAGTTTGACAATTCCTGATTTAGCTGTTATCTATTTTCCAGTGCTTTCAAGAATGGGATGATAATGCAGACTCCTATTATAGAATACAAAAGGGCTCTGGACAGTTCTTGTAAGTGTTCACCTGCATGCTTAATTTCCTGTGGTCACAGCATTAAAATAAAAGCCCAAGGAAAGAGCTCACTAGTCCTGGTTTAGCTGGTTCCTGGAGTATGCTAATTCACAGGCCGTGACTACAGACCTGTAACTGGGAAAGTTTCTCATCCTGTAGGTTAGTCTAGCTAACCTGCCAAGAAGTCTTTTCAAACAGTACGTAGGCTTCCTGCAGTGACAGAGCCCTCTGGTTAGCTACAGTGGCCATGGTGCCACAGTTAACACAGTTTTACTCTTTGGAGCTCAGATGTTTGTAAAGCTGCATGAAGCCTTTACCCCCAAGCAATCTGCAGTCATCACTGAACACTGCACAACGGTGTGGCTGCTTTTGCTGCTGTTTCTAGTAGCTGCCATGCTGATGAACATCTGCCTGTCATACATGCAGTATAGTGCCCTCAACACTATTTTGACAGTAAGTGAGTTCTTGGTTATTCTCTTAGTATTTAAGCTTTCTTTATACTACAATTTTGACTACAGTTCATTGCCAACTGACAGCATGCTGCTTACCAAAGATAACTGCTTATTTCAGACACAGTTCCAGAAATCTATTTACCTACTGCCACTTTATTTGAAAATCTCACAGTTGTTGAGGGTATATGAAATATATGAATGGCTTTTCCAATTTAAGACATGCATAGAGGTAAAGTTATGACATTAACTGCATCCTTTGTGCAGAAGAAGGGCTTCTTGGATGACAAAAGTCTATCCCCTCTCTTTACAAATTAAAGATACAGTGGGAGGAATAAAGGCTACTTATGAATTTAAAGAAACATGGATTACCTTGTTCACATAATTGACAATAACTCACTCACTTTAAATTTGTCCTAATAGCCTTGAAGGACTCTGCCAGTATGTCCTTTTAGTCATTTGTTGATACATTTTTTGTTCATTCATTCATTATCAATCCACAAATTCTAGGTGGAAATGTACTAGGCAGAAGCTGTGCTAGGGTCAGCCTACACAGAAGATAAAGAGATGCTCCTTATATTTAACCATACGTCATTTTTTTCTTATAGGATAACTAGATGAGTGAATGAATGAATAACTTTTCTCTTGTTTCTTGTAATTGGTGTTTCGAATATTGAGAGGGGGAAATGTTGATATATTCTTTAAGGATAAACAGTTGAGAACTTCTACATAGGATATTAGCAGCTTCTACTTTATTTCCTCATCTGAGTGTATCCATCCACAGAATAAGAAGTGATAACAGTAGTAATAACAGGAGCAATAATAAAAAGTGGAAACAGTTCTTAAAAACCAGAGACCTGTACAAGTGAACACTTTATTTTTCAGAGCTGCAAACTTCTACATTTAGAAAATTGTCACTTGTCCATCTGCTGCAAACTTCACAATTCTTACTTAGGATATATCCAAAGAGCAAAGCGTCTTTCTAGGTGCCTTCATAATTTTTGTATTCTAATTTTGTTCTACTGTAACTAGGAAAAGGAATTGACGTCTTTAAATTGTCTTAGGGAAGGAGTGTCCAATCTTCTGGCTTCCCTGGGCCACATTGGAAAAAGAAGAATTGTGTTGTGCCACAGATAAAATACTCTGACACTAATGAAAGCTGGTGAGCTAAAAATAATTGCCAAAATGTTTCATAATGTTTTAAGAAAGTTTACAGATTTGTGTTGGGCTGCATTCAAAGTCATCCTGAGCCATATGCCGCCCACAGGCTGTAGGTTGGACAAGCTTGTCTTAAGGGTTTACACTTTTACTAGGCAAGCTGACCATGTACAATCTAATTCTAAAATTTTAGGGGGAACTTCTTATGAGCCAGGCACTCTGCAGTATTCTCTTGAGGACACAAAGAAGGACAAGACAGGAGAAATAAGGAATGTACACAGATAACTATACAGCAAGACAATGTAATAAATGCTGTATGAGGACAAAACAAGACCTGTTGTCACACAGGAGAGGAGATATATATTCCTGGTCCTTCTCAGAGAAGGATTTATGAAAGAGGTAATATTGACCTGGAAATTGAGAATCTCTAGGGTTTAGACAGTAAGAAAGTAGTGGCAATTCAACTCACAGCAAACCTTATCATCAAAGATCATTTGTTTGTATATTAATCAAATACTTATTGAGCACCTATGCTACATAGCTGCAGTTCACAAGTAGTTTGTCATCTATCTGAGAAGACAATCACTTACCTAATAAAATGGAATGTGATAAATTTGGTAAGAGGTTTATGTGCTGAGTACATGGGGAGCACAGGGAGGGAAACCATTTATTTTGACTAGAAGGGGAAGGCGATTACATTTGACCTGTCTTGGGAAATAAATAGGAATTTTGTGAGTGACAAGAGAAAGACTGGCATTTCAGAGTGAGGAAAGATCATGTGCCCATTGTCCAAGCCACATTACTCAAAATGTGATTTTTGGGCCGTCTAAGTCAGAGTCAACTGGTATGGTTATAAATATAGATTCATCTCGCTACCCTCGATCTACTAAATTACAAACTTCCTGAATATAACCCAGTGTTTGCCTTTTAAACATGTTTCTGAGATTGATAAAAGTGAAAAATTTCTGTTCCAAGGATGAAATGATGCAGCCCATTTGGGGAAAGAGTAGCATGACTCAAAGTGTGTATGAGACTCCATGACGGAGTGAGAGGAACGGGAAAGGCATTTTTAATTGACAGTGGTGCTGCTTATTTGCAGTATAGCAGGAGTTGGGAGAGATAAAGCTAGAAGAGTGGTTGGTGCCAAATCATGAAGGGACTTGAGTAACTCATCAACTTTGTTCCTCAGACAATGGGGAGCCATTGACGTTTTGTAAGTAGGTGAGTGAAATGAATAAAACATCACGTGTGTGAAAAACCAAGAAGTTTCTGAAGTTACCACCATGCCTTTCAAACAATAGATACTTTCTAACACAGTTATTGAATGGATTGCTTTTCTTCTCCTACAAGTATGAAAGCTTTTTGAAAGCATTTTAAAGACAATCAAAGTTTAATTTCTTACTTACCATTTGTCACTTGTGATTTTGGATGGTACCAATAAACATATTGTTGATTTTTTTTGTAATGTGTTTTTCATGGTTGCACTTTTGACTATGTACAGAACAGCCTGAATAAGCCTGAGCTGTATTAATTTGCCCATTTGATGAGATAATTTTCAATTGCTTGGGCTATCAGGTAGAGATAGTGGAGTAAATTGGCCAGTAAGTTAGTTAAGAGGGATCTACCTGGCATCAGAATGTGGCTTCGTGAACCTTTTAGCACTTTACTTTTTGTAGTGTGGGAGAGAGTGTACACTGCACTGATAGTCTCGACTTGGGGACTTTAAGCTGATCGCAGCCTTGAAGTTAAGAAGGTATAATCCTTGAAATGTTCTACCAACTTGATTTTCCTGTGATCTGTGTGGGGCCATCTCCCTCTGGAAGGTCATTGAAAATGTGACCTACACAAAGAGGGAAACAACAGACACTGGGACCTACTTTTGGGTCGGGGGATGGGGGGACGGTGGTGGGAGGAGGGAGAGAATTAGAAAAAATTGCCATTGGGTACTAGGCTTAGTAGCTGGGTGACAAAATAATCTGCATGACAACCTGATGTGACACAAGTTGCCTTATATAACAGACCTGCACACGTACCCTTGAACTTAAACTAAAAGTTAAAAAAAAAAAAAAAGAAAATGTGACCTAGTGGCTCCCCTTTCTGGATATCTGGAGCCATTACCATACATCCTGCCCATCCCCCTCCCCACATTCCCATCTGGGGATGATCCTTATCTTTAGCAGAGAGGGCCTATTTCTCACTTCGAAACTGCCACAGAAGGATCCCTCCCTCACAGGGCAGAGGGAGAGGGAGAAGGGAACAGTACTTCAGTGGCCTGAATACAGGGTATTCGTCCATGTGCCAGCACAGTTAGGCCAGCTGTGCATCCTTTCTGCATCTCAACCTTAGGAGGCTTAATCTCTATGCAATCTAAAGGGTCACAGCGGTTCTGCAGAATTGTTAAGTCTGTGTTGGGGACTGAGAAAGCAACATAGGAATCTTTCAGTCCATCATAGAACCTTTTCTCAGGGAGCTAAAGCCCTCAGAATGTGCCTTAGGCTACTTTTTTAGATTAAAAACAATCCATTGTCTGCTCCATGAGTGTTAATTCACTGTCCTGCAGCACAGGTGATGGCTATTTCAGTTCTCAAGTTTTTCTTTGACAAGTTGGCTGCTTACATACATCAGCCTGATCACACAATGCCTATTTACCAAAGTGAAGTGGGTACCTTCATGGGCCTGAAGCATTGAGTCTCCCTATGCACCCATTGCATAAACCATTGCTTTCTTTTTTAAATTTTTATTTCAATAGTTTGTGGGGAACAGGTGGTTCTTTAGTGGTGATTTCTGAGACTTTGGTTGCACCCGTTACACGAAGTGTACACTGCACACAATGTTTACTCTTTTACCCCTAACTTCCCACCGACTCTTCCCCTGAGTCCCCAAAGTCCATTATATGATTCCTATGCTTTTGCATACTCATAGTTTAGATCCCACTTGTAAGTGAAAACATGCAATATTTATTTTTCCATTCTTGAGTTATGTCACTTAGAATAATGGTCTCCAACTCCATCCAAGTTTCTGCAAATGCTATTATTTCGTTTCTTTTTATGGCTGAGTAGTATCCATAATACTAATTACAGTATTCCACAATTAAAATATTGTGTAGAACTTCATAATGCTACTAAATATTGTGTAGTATTCCATAATACTACTCAGCCATAAAAATATACAATTACCTCCCCTAGTGGGTGGTAATTGAATCATGATATGGTTTCCCCCATGCTATTCTTGTGATAGTGAGTGAGTTCTCATGAGATCTGATGATTTTATAAGGGGCTTCCCCCTTTGCTTGGTTCTTATTCTTCTCTCTCCTGCTGCCCTGTGAAGAGGTGCCTTCTCCAATGATTGTATCTTTCCTGAGTCCTCCCCACCAATGCAAAACTGTGAGTCAATTACACCTCTTTTCTTTAAAAATTACCCAGTCTCAGGTATTTCTTCATAGCAGTCAGAGAATGGAGCAGAAGTAAGGAATTGAAGAAAGAGACTGGAGTAGACAGGTCATGTTGAGGGCAGGTACATTCCCAGGAGTGTTCTTAGTTGGATTTCTGTGAAAAAAATCCACTCTGCATATGAAAACACATGTGTGATGGGGGCTTGCCTCAGATGAAGCTAGTGGAGAGGGGATGATGGGGAGCTGTCACAAGAGCACCTTGTACCTGAACTAGCAAGGAGCCAAGGAGCTCTCTGCCCTCTTGAGCCTGTGCAGTCTTGGGGAATGATCACTTCAGAAGTAACTGATGGTGTCCAGGCAGTGCTTCTATGAATATTCCAAACTTTTTGTGACGCTTCATATCTTTCAAGGGTTCTGGAAGGGATATGGAAGTGATAGAGCTCCAGCAATGACTAGAATCACCAAATTTCCTCGCAACCTGCAAGGTTAGAAATTAATATGATTTAGAAATCTTAACAAATTAAGTTTTTATTACACCCAGATTTGGGGAATTCATACTCACTACAGATATATACAGCATAAAGCAATTGACCATGAACATTCACATGTTCAATAATTACAACAACAATGCATAAAGAGCTGGGAGGATAGACATTATCCTTATTTAGTCAATCAAAGAGAAACTCAGAGAAGTCAAGTGACTTTTCCAGGGCCACAGAGGTAGTAAGTGTAAATCAATGCCTGGGATTCAGCAAGTCTGACTCTCAATCCAGGTGTTTTCTACCACGTGAGACTGAAAATTAAAATAAAACAGTCATTGTAAATGTAGGAAGAAAATAGTCTTAGTATTACTGTGCTTTATCGGAGTTTTCAGGTGATGCTGAGTAAAGTCTATAAAGAGCAGTTGAGAATCCATGGCCAGAAAATAGGTTAGAGACAAAACTGGTGTTGGAACCTACACATCTTGTCTTGTAATTCAGGAGCCTCATCAAGTCACCTTGAAGTCTACCTTGGATAAGATAACACAAGACCCATGACAAATTCAAGTGTATCACTTAACAATGCCTGTGAAAAAGACTTTCTCTTTAGTAACCAGAACACTTTTACAGCAAGAGATTTTATTTCAGACGTTCATAATTATTTATAAAAGAGACAACTACATAACCACTTGCTTTGTTAACAGTGACAGTGAGACATCTTGAAGAGGAAGTGTTGTCTCTTTAGACTGGCAGTCTAAACTGGCCAATTCTTGGTTTAATTTACTTATAGTAAAGTATAATATTGATTTGAGCTTGTGTTAGTCTGTTCCTATGCTGCTAATAAAGACATACCCAGGAGTGGGTAATTTATAAAGGGAAAAGATTTAACGGACTCATAGTTCCATATGGCTGGGGAGGCCTCACCATCATGGCAGAAGCCAAAGGAGAAGCAAAGGCACATCTTACATGGTGCATGGTGGCATTCAAGAGAGCTTGTGCAGGGGAACTCTCATTTATAAAACCATCAGATCTCATGAGACTTATTCACTACCATGAGAACGGTATGGGGGAAGCAGCCCCCATGATTCAATTATCTCCACCTGGCCCCGCCTTTGACAGTGGGGATTGTTACAATTCAAGGTGAGATTTGGGTGGGGACACAGCCAGAGAAATATCAGAGCTCTATCTGAACACATGTCATATTGGCACAATTCAGTGAAATGAGTGCTAACCCAAGAAAGAAAATATCTAGAGGGGTCAAATCCTGCTTGTGTTGCTTACTCTACTGTGACTTTGGGCAAGCTGGTCCCCATTTGGCGTCTCCCTCCTGTCTTATAAATGGGAGTGATGCCATGCAGCCCTGCTATATTATAAGGTCATCATAAGGAGCATATACTATCCTGTATATTATAATGCATAGGAGAAGACTTTGTGAATTCTAGTTCTAATAGGTGGCTATTCAGAAATTCCATGATTCTATTAATATTTATCAGGATGAAGGGAAGAGAAATAAGGTAGGTCAGCAAGAATCTCCTACTACTGAGCTTCCCTTCCATGTTCAAGGATCTGTTCTAAGATGCTTTATATATATATAGCATATAATTCTTAGAACAACCTTATGAAGTAGATGTCCTTATTTCAATTCCACAGATGTAGAATTTGAAAATCAAATTATATAATTGGCTATGACATTACATGATAAAAAAAAAGAGTTCAGCTTGAATCCAAGTTACTCTGTCTCCTAGATCCTGTGCTTAGCCGTCCACTGTCCTGCCTTTCAGAAGAGCTCAGAGGTCCCATTTGCCATTGGCAGGCCTCTTGTATTAGTCCCTTATAGGAACAATGGCATGCTGGCAAATGGCTGACATGATGGCCCAGGCAGAGAGGCTATGCTGCCGCCGTAGTACTTGGGTCTATTCAGGTCCATGCTCTAGACATTTTGATTGGCCACTGCAGATAACACCTGTGTTTTCCCATTGTTTTATCACAGAAGCATGGTGATAAAAGCCTCCCTTTTATAGTCCCTGTGAAATAAATCGAAGTGCAGTGTTTACAAAGACACTCCACTTGATCAGTCTGCTGCTATAGCCTTTGAGTGGTTTGGCCCTGCTGATAGCACTTATTTTAATGGCCAGAAGGAAAGAAGCTTTTAAGAAGATCAAATGAGACACCTGAAAAGAAATCTGCCTTCTTAGTCCCATGGGTAGGAAAAGAAGCTTTCATGTTTTGATTTAAATTTTGAGAATTGTTTGCCTTTTCAGACTCCAGGGAGGAGAAATAGATTTATATTGGAGTCTGGCCTGGAGATAAAACTGCATACCACTAAGTTAACTTACTGCATTGAGAGAGTGTAGCTGCCTGGTGGTGTGAAAGTTGGAAAGACTTTAGTATCTGTCCTGGCTATGCCACTTACAAGCTGTGTGACCTTGGAAAAGTGAATTAACCTTCCTGAACCTATTTCCTCATCTATAAAATAGAGATTAGAATGTCTTCATAGACGGTTATAATTTTAAAAGAAAACAAATTCTTTAGTTCATCAATTTTTAGCAGGCTATCAATTCCCCTAGTTCTGAACAGGGGACCATAGTTTGAGTTCTACATATTGGTGTAAGACCTTGAGTAAGTCACCTCATTTCTCAGGGTCTTTGTTTCCTAATTGGAAAGGATGAAGAACTTGAATCAGAAGTTCTCTGAAGTTCCTTTTTTTTTTTTTTTTTGAGATGGAGTTTTGCTGTTGTTGCCCAGGGTGGAGTGCAATGGCACAATCTCGGCTCACCACAACCTCTGCCTCCTGGGTTCAATCTATTCTCCTGCTTCAGCCTCCTGAGTAGCTGGGATTACAGGCATGCTTCACCACATCCAGCTAATTTTGTATTTTTGGTAGAGATGGTTAATATTTGTATTTTCACACCACCATCTCACCCAACAGATGTCAGATCAAAGAAAATACTAGATTTTGATGTTAAATAATTATTGTTCCCATTCATTGAACAATTTTTAGTAGATACAGGGTTTCTCCATGTTGGTCAGCCTGGTCTCGAACTCCCGACCTCATGATCCACCTGTCTCGGCCTCCCAAAGTGCTGGGATTACAGGCGTGAGCTACCGCGCCTGGCCTGAAGTTCCTTCTAGCTCATACATTCTATATGTCTATAACTGATTAATTCCTGAAACCACGAGAATTTTGGCAGTTACCACTTGAGATGCCGGTTGAGAAAAGCAAGCAAATGCTTTTCAATGGCCCTCACAATGTTATATTGAGAAACAAGGATCATTTGTGGGTAAAACAAGAAAAGGATACCTTCAACCTACTATCTGGATCTTTTAGATAAGGTTGCATGTGGTCATGAACTTGCTTGACAACATGTGTTTCTATTCCCAGCAGACTGTGCAGCTTGAGGGCAGACATCTGTGTTTCATTGGTCTTCATGACACATGATAGAACTCTTAATGCCCAGCAGTTACTTGATATGTATTAACTGATTGATTTTTTCAATTTTTTATATGTACAGTTACCAGAGCTATAGGCTTACTTGGACAAATAAAGAAGAAATAGTTTGTTGGCATTTCCCTAAGTGCTTATACTTTTATTAACTCTAATGCATATGTTTTAGACTGACTTATTCCTGCAATGAATTAGTAGCCATTAATGGGCCATGTAGAACACACATGCTCTTCCTTTGAAATTTCTCAGCAAGGGCCAACCTGAATCTATACTTTGGCAGATAAGACAGGGTATTATTTTTATATGACTACCTTCCCTTCTACTTGTCTTCCTTTTCCTGGCTACAAATCCTCCCATAGCTTCCTCTTTACAACTGTATCAAATCTAAGCATCAGCTGGCTTTTCTCTCTTTCTATTTTGTATCAAACCAGCCTTAATCTTTATTGCAAAGGGGTTTTCCCAACATATTACATTTTCTCTTGTAGAAACAGTGGGAAAGCACTGGAAAAGACTTGAGAACTATTTGATTATTTTGAGGTTATCATTTTCATAATTGAGAACAACTTGAAATTCTATGGAGAGTTGGAGAAATCACAGGCATGCAATATCGTTTTTACTCCTTTCATTTTGAGAAGAGTAGCATTCAGGAAGCTTTCATTGAGTCACTGGAGACAACAGTTAGAGTGATAAAGGTTTAGTATTTCATTGAAATGGGTCCCAGTTAGCTCTGTGAAATCCTCAAACTGATCACAGATGGTGGTATTTTAAATCCATATAGACCTTGTCATTACAAAGAATGACAAAGCACTTGATAAAGTCTTTGTGGTCACCATGCTACAGAGTGTCCAATGGGGAGATAAAAGAGTTGCATGGACCATTAACACTTGAGAAATTGAATAAATGTGTGCAGAAGAAAAATGTTGACTAGTGACACCAAGAGGAACTCTACTTTTCTCTAAAGGAACCCAAGAGATGTCAGATCAAAGAAAAGACTAGATTTTGATGTTAAATTATTCTTGTTCCCATTCATTGAACAAGTTTTTTGAGCATTGACTGTGTGTCTGACACCATTTTAGCACCGTGGGGAACACTAGGATGGATAAGACAGAGTATCCACTTTTGCAGCAAGAAGAACAAAAAATAACACCTCTTTATTATCTTTTTATCTTTGGAAGCCATGAAAAGAAGACACAAGTTATCTTGTAATCAAAATAGTGGCTTTATTATTGATGCAGCTGATGGAAGAACATGGACAAATGGACTTGCTCAGAGTATCTATTCTAAGTCAGCCCAATGGACAGCCCACTCTGGGAAGAGTTTGGATTGGCAGAACAGATACACTTAGAAATATTATTGTCCAACCAGTCTTGCGTTTTGAGTCCAAATGATTAGCTTTTATAATAGGTTAGCTCCACCTCATCATATGCATAGCACCTACTAATTAGATAACTGATTTCTTCTTTCATGGAGATAAATTAGTAATGAGCAATGTGGAGTGATACCTGGCGTGTTCCACCAGGGAAGTAACCTCAAGGAATTGTGAGGTCAGAAAATAAACATCTACAATTAATAATCTCCAGTCTTTTTTTCTTCTAACTCATGTGAGTTAAAATTACACTGTATTTTCCCCTCTTAGCAGAAAATCATCACTGTATCAGGAAAGCCCTGCTATAGCCTTTGTGACGCCACTCCCACAATCCTAGCCACTATTTCATTTTAGGTATCTTCTTGGGACCATTGCTGGGCAGTTTAGTTTTGGTTTTAAACATAGCCTTTGAAAAGGGTTGGAATAGTACCTTAGGCTAAAATGTGCTTCCTTTTTAATATCCCTTCCTAAGTTGCATTTTATCATATTGTCCCACACCAGAGGTTGTAAAATAAACCCAAATAGCCAAAGTTAACATCATGGAGATGTTAGGAATTTGAATATAACCTAGTCTCACTACTTAGTTTTTAGGGAGAAAATATGAGTATGAAAATAAAATTTTCTTGGCCTTTTTATAAATTCAAATTTATTGAAGTCCAAAAATCTGCTTAAGGACAGTAGGTCAGTAGGTCAGATTTGAAAGTTTTGAAACTTAATATGGAAAGAGATGACCTCTAGACTTACACTTGCTTGTAGAGATGTCTTTGTACATCACTAGTTCATCTCCATGATGTGGTCAACTTGTGATTTTTTTTCCACCAGTGGAGTGGAAGTCCATGTAGCTAACACTGATTGAGTATTTCCTATGTGCAAGGCACTATGGGTAACAGAGAGACTACTGAAGATGTAGCCCCTTCCCTAAGAGGTTTACAATCAAGTAAGCTGGGTACAAGGTAATAACAGGTTGAAATACAAAACCTTTCTATTCAGTTCAACCTAAATCACAAACATCATTTCTCATTTTTTCATCTGTACCTTCAACTCCAGCCACACTGAGTCTTCATTGTTCCCAACATAGTATGCTTAATCACATCTCTGTGTTATTACATGTGCATTTTCTTTCAGATATGAGTCCTTTTCTGCCTTTTTAGATAGGTAGCCTTTAAGAACCAGCTTGCATATCACTTATTTGGTTAAAACTTGGTTGGTTTTCAGGAAAGAGAGATTTAGACCTTCCACTGAACTCCCATAGTATTCTTTTCTATCTCTATTATAGCACCAGCCTCTTGTTTCAGAACAAGAGGATATCTTCTTGTTTGTTCGTTCTTCAGTGGTGGATTGTTAACGGTAGCTTCCATTCTTTTTTTTTTTTTTTTTTGAGTTGGAGTCTGGCTCTGTCGCCCAGGCTGGAGTACAGTGTCATGATCTCGGCTCACTGCAAACTCCGCCTCCTGGGTTCAAGTGATTCTCCTGCCTCAGCCTCCTGAGTAGCTGGAATTACAGGCATGCAGCACCACACCCGGCTAATTTTTGTATTTTTAGTAGAGACAGGGTTTCACCATGTTGGTCAAGCTGGTCACAAACTCCTGACCTTGTGCTCCACCTGCCTTGGCCTCCCAAAGCGTTGGGATTACAGGCGTGAGCCACTGTGCCCGGCCACTTCCAATCTTTACCTCTCCCTGTGTCTGTGCCTTTTACCATATGACTTTAAGGGTCCTCCCACTCGAGGGCATATGATTCTGAGTTTGGCTGTGTGACTTGTTTGGCTCATGGGCTGTGAGCAGTCATGAGACAGAGTTTGGAAAAACTACGTGAGTATTTCTGGTTGTATTCTTGTGCTTCTCCCATTATCTTAAGAATATGACGGGGCTAGACTTTTGGAGGATGAGAGATATGTAGAGGACAGACAGCCCCAATAATACCAGCCAAAGATAGCTGAGATCAGCTAAGAGCCAGCTGACCCCCAGATATTTGAGCAATCCCAGCAAAGTACAGAATAACAGCCTTATATACAGTCCAGACTGCATCACTGACTCACAGGATTATTGCTTTAATAAATACATGCTTTTTGCTTTATGCCATTGAGTTTTTGTGGTTAGATGTCAGACAGCTATTGTGCGGAAATCAATAACTGATAGCCCATCTGTTCCCATCATTAGATTGAGTTTTCTGAGAGCAGGGATTATTTAAGAGTTATCCTTTTTCTTCCCCAATACCTAGCATATAGAAGGTATATTTGTTTGCTGAAAGAAAGATGGCCTTGATAAGTAAATGAATATTATACTCTAAAATTAGAGATTACCCCCAAAGTTGTTAAAATTTAGCTTTGATAGTACCAAAAGTGGTCTACGGATTCAATGCAATCTCTGTCAAAATATCGATGACAGTTTTCATAGAAATAGAAAAAAAATTCGTATGAAGCCACAAAGGACCTAGAATAGTTAAATCAGTCCTGAGTAAAAAGAACAAAGCTGGAGGCATCACACAACTTGATTTCAAATTATACTTCAATGCTCTAGTAACCAAAACAACATGGCACTGGCATAAAAACAGACACACAGACCAATGGAACAGAACAGAAAACCCTAAAATAAATCTATATACTTACAGCCAATGTGTTTTCAACAAAGGCACTAAAGACATACACTGGGGAAAGGACAATCTCTTTAATAAACGGTGATGGGAATACTGGATATCCATGTGCAGAGGAATGAAACAAGATCCCCATCTTTCGCTATATACAAAAATAAACTCAAAATGGATTAAAGACTTAAATGTAAGATCTGAAACTATGAAACTATTAGAAGAAAACATTGAGGAAACACTCTAGGACATTAGTCTGGGCAAAGACTTTTTGGGTAAGATCTCAAAAGCAAAGACAACCAAAGCAAAAATAGACAAATAGAATTACATCAAGCTAAAAAGCTTCTGCACAGCAAATGGAACAGTCAGCAAAATAAAGAGACAACCCACAGAATGGGAGAAAGCATTTGCAAATTACCCATTTGACAAGGGATTAGTGACCAGAATATATAAGGAATTCAAACAACACAAAAGAAAAAAACCAAAATAATCTCACTAATTTAAAAATGGGTAAAAGAACTAGACATTTCTCAAAAGAAGGCATACAAATGAACAAGTATATGAAAAAAAATGCAACATTACTAATCATCAGAGAAATGCAATTCAAAACCATAGTGAGATATTATCCCACCCCAGTTAAGCTTTTATCCAAAAGACAGGCAGTAACAAATGCTGGTGGATAAATGGGATGTGGATAAATGGGAACTCTCACACACTGTTGGTGAGAATGTAAATGAGTTCTAGCCACTATGGAGAACAGTATGAAGGTTCCTCCAGAAACTAAAAATAGAACTACCATATAAGCCAACAATTTCACTACCAGGTATAAATCCAAAACAAAGGAAATCAGTATATCAAAGAGACATCTGCACTTTCATGTTTATTATAGCAATATTCACAATAGCCAAAGTATGTAGTCAACATAAAAGTCCACCAATGAATAAATGGATAAAAAATATGTGGTATGTATACACAATGGCATATTATTCAGCCATAAAAAGAATTAAATCCTGTAATTTACAAGAACATGGGTGGAACTGGAGGTCATTATGTTAAGTGAAATAAGCCAGGCACAGAAAGATAAATGTCACATGTTCTTATTCCTATATGGGTGTTAATAAAGTGGATTTCATGGAGGTAGAGAGTATAAGGGGTAGTTACCAGAGGCTGGGAATGGAAAAGAGAGTAGGGGAATAAAGAGAAGTTGGTTAATGGGGACAAAAATACAGTTAGAAGGAATAAGTTCTAGTATCTGATAGTATAGTAGGAAAATAATAGTTAATAATTTATTATATATGTCAAAATAGCTAGAAAAGAAGAATTGTATCATCTCAACAAAAAGGAAAGATAAATATTCAAAGTGATGGATATCCCAATTACTCTGATTTGATCATTACACATTGTATACTTGTGTTAAAATACCACATGACCCCCCCCCAAATATGTGCAATTATGATATATCAGTAAAATAAAGTACAAACATATTGGGCTTTAAAATATACAATAAAAATTTGTTATGGTTATGGTTCATTTATTTTTCTAATGTTTCCTTAGGCTAACATTTATGTTTTTATATATTATATCAAAACTAGAAAAAGAGTTGACATCCAGGAAATAAAGAAGCAAGAAAAAAGCAAGTTGGGGATGAAATGAAAATGTCACTGCTAATCAGTAGCTGACTGTATGAAACAAATAATCCATTGATCTCAGTTGTTCTGCCTTTCGTGCTGTTATCAACCATGATCTGTAAAAAATATTTCCAGCCACCATTTTCTGCCTAGATAGAATGGCTATTGTCTGACACTGAAATAGTTTAGTTTATTATTAGGGTAAACCTAAATATGTTATATGTTTGTTTGTATACATTTTGTTCTTTTTTTCTTCTGGGACAGAGTTTCCCTCTGTCACCCAGACTGAAGTGCAGTGACATGACCATGCCTCACTGCAGCCTTGACCACATGGGCTCAAGCAATCCTCCCACCTCAGCCTCCCTAGTAGTTGGGATCACAGGTGTGCACCACCATGCTGGGCTGATTTTTGTAGAGAAAGAGTCTCACTGTATTGCCCAGGCAGGTCTTGAACTCCTGGGCTCAAGCAGTTCTCTCATTGTGGCCTCTCAAAGTGTTGGGATTACTGGCATGAGCCACTGTGCCTGGTCTTGTTTGTGTATATTTGGGAAAGCACAGAGTTCCCAACTAAAGAAGCAGAATCAAGTTGTTTAATGTTTGTCTGCTAGTGTCCTAGTGATAAGATAGCCAAATTGTTGAAAGTTGGGTTTTAAGAACAATTGATCAGTTTTCAATAGAAGTGGAAACATAAAAAGAGTGTTAAATGAAAAGTTGAGAGAGCTCTCTGGGTAGGAGTCAGTTTTGAAGAAGGGATGAGGACAGTAAACTGGGACTCTAGAATTCCTTGCAGTGTAAGGTTTCCTCTGGGTCACACAGCCTTCCTTGACCTCTCATGTACTGTATTCAATGAATGATATGTCCATGTTGAATATGCTATAAAAACATAGATACTATAGATTTGGGGAATGTAATCAAGAAGGATCTATCTCTTCAGGCAAATTCCTCTTAATTTCCATTTGGAGAACCATGAATAAACATTGTAAAATTAAGACACTTTTGAAGTCTTTTAGAGGAAGGTAAGGGAAAAGAAAACAAAGCCACATTTGATAAGGTGTTAGGAAATATGAATTAAGAAATTTGCCTAATAATAGTTTCTTACCTGCCAAATGTCATGCTGGCTTGAAATGTTCTGAACTGACAAGTTGAACTTTTCAATCTAGTTATTGTTTTAAATGTTAATAGGAAGAGGAAGTGCTGGTCCACCAAGGTCTTCATCCAGGTCTTTGTAAGTGATTACTTGCTGTCTAGTAGACAGTACATCACAATGTGGGTTGGCATTTTTTCAGTTTGTCTTTTTTTTTTTTCACTCGTAGGTCATTTTGTAGTGAGACTGTGCCCTATACATGACCCTATTTGCCAGATCCATCAAGTGAATTCCGTGATTCTTATGAAAAAGCTAAGTTTATTTCAAAGTTTTAGTAGAACACATTGAAAATAGTCATCACTTATTGTGCTCAGAGCCACTTCATTGATTTTATTTCTTAAGCTAGATAGCTATCAAATACAAAGTCAGCCTTCTGGGAAGAAACCTGTATGTCATGAAATCAGCATGAATTTTAGGTTAAGACAAATCTGCATTTCAATCTTTGCTTGGCCATTTAGAATTTTGCAATTATGGGTGGTTCCATGGCCTAACTGAGCTTCAGTTTCCTTATTTGTGAAATTGGGTTAATACAACTATTACAGATTAGCACAAATGAAGTATATGTAGCAAGCATTCAAAACACATTACAATTCCTTGCTTATTCTTTAGCCTTTTTGGTTTCTTCATGTTTAGCCCATGTAAAGTGAAGTAAATCAAATAAACCATCGCTGATTTTGGGTGAAGAAATGAAACCCCAGAGCCCAGAATTAGTACAGATCTGGTGGTATAACTCTATGCTGAGCTATACCATCTACATCCCTTAATTACACTTCTAGGTTCTGACCACTAAAGTGCTGGGATTATGTTAAATTCAGTTGGTGAGGATGAAACATAGAGCTACGAGCTCATCAGTAATCTCCCCAGTCAAGCCTTCCACATCATTGTTTTTGCCTTTTTAGGCTCAAGAGGTTAATGACATTTTTTTTAAAAAATGATTTTTCAAGTGCTTGAAGATTACAGTTAAACTGGATATATAATCTGCTCCACTTTTGACCCTAAAAAACTGTAAAATGCAGAAATGTAACATAGCGATCTTATCCTAACTCAGATAAATTTGCTAAAACACACACATATACTTTCGTTATTTACATTGGGAAAAACAATTCTAAATTCAATCCTGGATAAGTATTTTTAAACGCAAACTTTATGACCCAATTCTATTTCTACTGAACAGTGAGCTCCAGAGCAAGTGTTCAGGGATATGATAAAATCTGTATGATTTGAAGGAGAAAATATGCCCATAGTGAAAGATATGGGAAGAAGTTCTCACAAATGGGAGAGAAATGGATTCTTTTCTTATCAAATTTTGTAGGATGAGATGCAGATCTGATTTCTAGGTATTGCAGATCATGAGACTGAAAAATTCATAGGATGCTTTATTTTCTCCTCTTTCTTTCGCTACCTGGCAAACTGTTGGCCTGGGGTCTGGGAAGCCATCTCTGTGTTGAGCCCCCAACCTGCTCTCCATGAAGTTCCAAGAAGGTAACCTGACCGCGTTGGTCTTACCCCTCTGATTATACAGTGCCATTAGACCTGTGAGAGGGGCTGTGACAGTGGAACCCGAATGAAGACAGGAAAAGTCTGTAGAGGACTGATGGTTATGTTCACCATTCAAATTGCAAGAAAACCAATAAGAGGTCAGTAAAGTGCATTCAAAGAGAAAGGTGGGACTCGTGAAGGTATGATACTTTTCTACAATGGTATAAGTATGTTAAGGTGTATGAACTTTTAACTCTGGTCAAAACTGATTCCTCCTGCCAGATTCTCCTGGTTCGAAGCAAGGGAGCCTCAGGGAAAGGATTTAGGACTGAAAAAGAAGCCCTCATCTGCCATTTTCTTCTCTATGTTCTTATAGTTATGTCACATTAACTTTAATGAGGCCAAATGTCTATCAAGCTTTAGAACTATATGAGAAATTTTAAGGAGAATGATTATAGATTCAATTCAGAAAAGATACTCTGAATAGTCAGTTAAATCTTTTTTGCTTCTTATTAAGGCTGACTTTTTAAAAATAGGACCTTTTTACATTTTGTGTTATGTGACATAACCTAAAAAAAAAAGTAGAAAATCCTGTGATAAAATTTTAAAGTGAAGTGTTTTGAGAGGTAAAAAGAATATGATGTGAGAAATCTTTTGACAGAAAGATGACAAGCAGGTAGAAAGAAAAGACTCATGCGTGCTAGTTGAAGAAAAAAAAAACTACCCCCCAAAAAAGATACATCATGTAACAATGGCCTGGGATGAGTAATTTTCTTTTTATTTCATAGGTAAAAACTATTTAATGATTTCAACATTTATCTATTTTTTTTTGTTTGAAGTATAATTCAAAACTCTATATCAATCCTTTGAAGGTTAAGGCAGGTATTTATTTCAAAATGAAAAAGGATTACAGATTTTCAACCACACAAGTCATAATATAGAAGAGATGGATAGTCACAGACTTTCTGGGGAAACGTTTTTGTGCCATGACTCCTCTTGATGAAGGCTTGTAATCACGACTAACCTCTATTCCTACTAGAGACAGAAAGCATTTCAGAACAAATGTAAAATTTCTTTCCCAGGTAAAAGCAACCAGTTCTGTAATTTAATTCTATTCTAAGCCAGTGTCTGAATTTCAGAGGGAAGGTGAAAAAAAACCTTCATGATGTTCAGTAAATTAGTTTTAAGATTTGCCTGTGGGGGATGAAAAACACATTCCCCTGAGGAAGCTTTAGATTACTTTTCTTACTGCCTGAGTTGGCTGAGTTCGTGACAATAGAGAATGGTGTAGGGAGGAGCAAGGTGGTTTCAACTGCTCATCGTCAAGTCTAATATGATGTCAGGATTATGTGTTTTAAAAAAATTATCCACAAGGAAAATATTTATGCCTCAGTCATGATATTTTCATCAAATTACCTTATTCTAAATTTCAAGTATCGAGTTTTGCAAAAATACCTAACTTTGTTTCATAATCCCAGGCAGGGTGCAAACTCAATGGCTGTTCAAAAGTTATGAGCAGACAGGGAATTAAAACTCAGAGACTCTGGTCTTCTAATCTACACTGGATCAAAACACTTCCCACTGATGATAAGATACAGTCTGGAATATGGGCAAAGGAGTTTGTATTTAAAACACATTCAGAATTCCCAAAGTCTTAGAGAACGATTAAATACCCAGTTCAGTAAGTGGTGATAGTTTAGTGCCTTGAGAGCTATAAATTATCCTAAAATAATGACAAAACTGAATGGCACCAGGTTCTTCTAAGAATTATCATGTCGTATCATTTAATAAACACTCATAATAACCACTACCACTACCATTGGTCACTTACCAACTACTGTGCGATCTAATATGCTCAATTTCTTTACATCATCTGGAATGAGACAATAGCAACACAGAGATTTTTAGGAATTTGCCTAAAGTCATGCAGGAAACTCAGTATTGAACACAGGTCTGTATCTTTTCAAAATCTCATGACGTTTCATTACATGACATTGTCCTCCAAACTGAGAGGGAGCATAAAGTAAAGTTTAGCAATTCCAAAACACTCCAAATGATAGCAACTTGAAGTTTATTTTTCTTTCTTGCTGCAGGCCAGGTTTAATTGCCAGGATCTGTATGGCAGCTCCATGGTACTAGGGATTCAGGCTCTGCCATCACTAGGGTACGAAGTCTTTGTCCATATACTTCAAGAGAGCTTATCTCCAGGTCTGCCTTCCAGCCTGTGGAAAGTGGGCAGGAAATTGAGGAATGGAGGGTATACTGCTTCTCTTTATGAGTATGAATTTTTATTCATATGAATTGACTTAAACTTACCCATAGGGTCATGCCTACTTGCAAAGAAAGATGGGAAATGAGGTTTTTATTCTGAATAGCCATGAGGCTAGATAAAACTGGGAGGTTCTACTATAAAGGAAAAAGGAAAGCACAGTTATTGGAAGTAAATTAGGGATTGTCACAGGGACTTTTTGTATGATGGAGTCTACCTGCCTCATTTTAGTGGGGATAAATTCCAGAGAGATGGTATATTTTAACCAAAATGACACAGAATTCGATGGTATAGCAAGTTCTAGAAACCAGTTCTCCTGACCTCTAGGCCTCTGTTTTATCTACCATATCACATTGGCTGTAAAACTTCATTGCTGCTGGTGAAAAAAATATGCTGACCACATTGGACAGGTGTCCCTAAATTATGTTTACTAACACATGAAACATTCTCAATGAATCTCAAAGATGTTTTGTGCTCTTCTTCAATGAGTTAATTTGAAAAATACAAAAATATATGTACATATGTGTATCGCTTAGAATGATGATTTTTTTGAAGAGATTTTAAGAAGCATTTGTCTATAGCTGTAGAAATGTAGTATGGAGGAATTTAGTGGAATTTTCTAATGGACAGAGAGAATAAGTTCTGAAATTTATTACACTGTGCATTTCACTTGGATTGCCTGACAGATAACTGAAATTTAATTTTAATTAAAAATATGGTGCATCATAGCCTAATAATCTATAGCCTCACACTGTCATGCAATTTTTGGAAAGCAATAGAAAATTGAAATCATTCTTGGATAATGAAAATGTTTATGTTCTCAGTGCGCAGGCCAAATTGCAATTTACTTCTGATTCTTGAAATGCCCATGCTTTGTGAGCACACTGATTAAAAAGAAATTTTGAATTTATTGTGACATATGATCAGCTTAGTGCAAAGCTGGCCCCTAAAAGGAATGGTTGAATAGACTGTGGATTGTGCAGGCATAGTAAGCAAAAACGAAAACCAAAGTAGGACACAGGACTAACTCTTCCAACTCCTACTATCAGCTCTCCATGATTATATACTTCTATTGTCTGGTTGTGCCTGGATGTCTTGTGTCAATGTTCATCAGTACTAATAACGATACTTTCTACAGATACAGTACTTTATGCTCTATAAAGTGCTTTCCTGTATGAGATAAAATTTCATATGTAAAGCATCCAATGAGAGAAGAGGGAGGAGTAATAATTATCATTTTTGCGGGTAAGGAAATCAGTCATGTTATTATGAAATATGTTGATTATATTAAAAGAAAGTGTCATGTTTCACTATAAGTTTAGTGTTTGCCATTTTAGGAATGGGTGTTTTGCATATACAAATGTGTCTTTCTGGGATGGATGTGCAGGTAGCAAATTCAGAGTCATCCCATGTCTATGTCAATAGAAACAGAAACAATATCCAGTCTAGTAGCTGAATGCTTTACATAGCTAGATTTTTGGTTTTCTATGTGAGGTCCAACTTTTTTTCATATGAGAACTTTTGAGAATTTTAATTCTGGGAGGCTAGAATATCCATGCTAAAGTTTTCCTTTTTTTTTGTTCTTTCCTTCTGTCAGCATCTTCTACCATGTCCAGAGCCCCTAATGTCCTGCTATTTCTTGTTGTGGTAACTTGTCTCTGCATTCTTCATCATTGCTCCATTTGGTGCTTGGTTTAAGAATTCTCTTTTGTCATCCTATCTCCTCTTAGAAAGCTTGCCTATGATCAGGAGATGTAGATGTACATTCAGATAGCGACATGTAGACAAAGACACAGGGGCAGACATACACAGTTAGATGCTTGGTTGACTGATAGTCTGTGTGGTCATGTGGTTAATACAAGATTTTTCCCTTGTGATAGAGTACAGAAAGGGAAATTTGCCCTTTTCCCTTGAGTCTATTTATTTTGACCTCTCCGGAAGTCAAACTTAGCCAGATTGATAGAACTGACCAAATTCTATTTTAAACTCTCTAAGGAGTAATTTGCTAATACTTTGGCTTCTCAGAGACTGGTACTAACACTAACATTTTATTGCTAGTATTTTTGCAAGTTGAACACTTACATAAACTTTGGCTTTGCTTAAGATCATTTTGATCTTCTTTGGCATGATATCTCAAGACTCTCTAAGCTTAATTTGCTATCAGACTAAAAGCCTCAAGCAGTAAGACTTCAATTTTTGGTTGTAGACTTGGACCACATCACTAGCTTTCTATGTTCTCTATTCACCCTTTTCTACACCCTCACATCTTTTAAAACAGGGATTCAATAAGAAAATATTTTTTGTTTCATCTCTGTAACTTCCATGGTACAGAATATAATAGGTTATACCCTAGCTGTAGGGTTGTCAGTTGGCTGAAATTCAGCTTTTAGGGAGGGTCCTTAATCTCTTCAAACTCAAAGAATCTAACTGGTCATTTTCTTGTTTTCCTAGTCAAGGTGCCTGATGCCGTGAAACTACCCAATGATTTGCTGGTAACTTCACATATCCACCTTTGAGATAGCAGTCCATTTTCTGCTCTCTGCTTTTCCATAGGACAAGCTTGAATATCCGACCTTGGCTGATAAGGAGGCATCCTAGGCAACAGATGGGTTTTTGGAATGGTCACTTCCAGTAAGATTTTCATGATGAAAATTTGTCATTGTGTATGCATAGACTAAAGATATCAGGGTAACTAGAAACATTGGCCTTCTCCTTCAGTTTACCCAATAAATAAGGCTGACTATAAACTCAAGTCACAGACTAAGAATGAGAATAATATTTCAGAATTAGGTAGTTTAATTTTTGCACATCTAAGTAACTATATCTGGATATTTTAAAATGTATTTGTTTTTTCTGAAGATTCGATTTGTTGGCTTTGTTCTGAACTTGTCAGAGAAAGGACAACTCTTACTTCAGTGAATGTAACTTGCTTTCATACTCTGTGAAATGAGAGAAAGAGATTGTGGTTCGAAGTTTCTTACTTTGCAGTTAGCTACTTTCAGATTTTTTCTATATTGTAAATACAAAGATTTTAAGGAATTTAGAAAGGTAAAAGTTAATATTTCATCACCAAAGGTGAAGAAGAAAGTGTGACCTGAGCAGTAGCACACAGTAAGAGTAACTTGCAGCGGGGTCTTCCCTAAAAATAAAAACTAAACCAAAATAAAAATATCAGCAATAATTTTTATACGCTGTTATTAAAACAGAAGAAGCCCTGGAATAACGTGTGCTGTCTCCATATTGTGCCATAAAATCATAAATATAGGGCTTTGCAATAAAAGATGACATAATTCTACCTTTTATTGTTTTAGTAAATTTATGGGTAGAGAGTGGAAAATCTCCTAGAGTGATTGCATATCGCTTTAAATTTAGCTCAATGATTTCTTCCCTTTATTTCCCAGGACCTGTCCTATCTGATCAGTTAGTCTATTAGACATTTCTCCAGACACTTTGCAAAGTGTGATCTAACAGCGGTACACTATTTACTTCTAATGATTCTAATTAAGCTTGCGAAAAAGCCAAGATTGAAAATTAGGAAACTTGTCTTAAAATCTCATTTTGGGGAAATCACTTAATTTATCTCAATGTTTGTTTATCTATAAATTAAGGGGCTTGCAGATAAATGTCATAGCCACATTCTTTTTCTCAAAGTATGGATGGTGAAAGCTGCATTGGGGATGTGATGCATATCTTACTATCTGCATTTAAAAGAAAGAGACAGACTGACTTTGTGTACCAGAGAAACCTCAGCCTTGAGTCCCTGCAACAATAGTTCTGAAACTTTAGTGTGCCCAAGAATCTATTCTCTGGGGAACTTATTAAAAATTACACACTCCTGGGACTCACTACAGAGATTTTTCATTCAGAAAGTCTGGTGTGAGGTTTAGTAATCTTTCTATTTAGCAAGAGCCCCGATGGGTCTGATACAGTGGATCCTGGGACCACCCTTTAGGTACCACTGCCTTGAAAGCTATGTGGCTGTGGGTGGTACAGTACAAGCACTCACAAGCTACCAGTTGGTAAGAGCTAATGTTTTTCTGCAACTTTCCTGAAGCTCAGCAGATTTTAAGCTTAGTTAATAATTGACTGCATTTCAGCTGGATGTGCTTTCGGATGAAGTTTAGCTCTAGGCAGAGGATATGGCCTGAAGGGCTATGTTGTAACCTCCAGTTCTGGTTAACGGTGAGTGCTCTGGTGATTCCTTCTAGAAGCCTGGCTCGCTCACTTCTTGGTATGTGATGTGAGGCAAGCCATCTTCCCTTGGAAGCCTCTGTTTCTTCTAAGATGGGGTGGCATAATACATTTTTCATAGTCTTAATATGATGAATATATATGATAATGCATACAAGGTAGTTAGCAGAGTGCCTAGGATGTAGCAATGCTGAATAAATGTTAGTATCGTTGTTGAAAGCAACAGGTGAGGCACATTTGACTCAGCAATCAATTTTTAGTACCAGGTGCCTTTAAATTTTTGGTTCATTCTTCAAGCATTTATTAACTATTTGTTTGCCATGAACTAAGCACACTGATGTGGTGGGGTTGGGTTACATGAAAAGAAGAGGTAAAACAAAGATGAGTAAAGTTTTCTCTGACCTCAATGGGATGTGCAGGCTAGTTGTGGCAGGCAGACATCAACTAAGACATGGGCATAGCAACTGTGGGAAGAGGAGGCAGGAATTTAGCATGGCTTAATCCTGGAAGCATCTTTCCTCACTTACAAATTAAGGCTGATGAATCCTCTTAGGTCTGAATAGACTTTGGTCCAGGGTTACAAGGAGGGGCTGCTGGAGAGCTTTCAGGAGTTTACCTACCAATTTCCAAATGACAATGTGTAACACCATCTGTTATGGTTTTCCCTGTCAAATGGTTAGGTAGCCCACAACATATTTTTAAAATAAAATAAAATTGAAGAATGATTTTTCTCTTTTTATTTACTTAAGAATTATTAAGCAAAATTTTGAATAATAATGAGAATAAAAAAGCAAAACAAATTCTTTGTAAAAGGAGGTAGTATTATATGTTTTCCTAACCGGTATGGGCAAAATGGATTTCTTTGAATTTGACTGTGCCACCTCACTGAGCTCTTGCCGACAGGTCTTCCTAATAAGAGGACACTTCCTTTGGCAGACTGCTCAATATCTTTGTAAAACATATAGGAATCATTACCTGGGTTAGAGACACAGACTACACACATAATTTTTCCTGAAAGAAATAATCTCCTCTCCATGTCTTTCAAAAGTCACTGGTGAAGGGAAAAAAATTAAAATAAGTTTAACTAGATCTGGCTTTTATGATGCTTACAAAAATCTGCAACCCAGAGATAAAGACTTCACGTTTCTTTTTGGGAAAATACACAGCACTGTCTAAAGCGTAGACACAATTACTTCAGTGAAAAACAGAGGTCCTCAGAGGAAAAAGAGGGGAATCAGAACTATCGCTATTTCCTGACCACTCTGCAGCTTCAGCCTGCTCCATTAGCAATGGGCTACATAGTACTTCTAATTAAGAAGTCATTTAAAATAATTTTCAAAGAGCAGGGACATGTCAAGTGTGGAAAGTTCCTCATAGAGGACCACTTCAGGGCTAATGATGATGAGACTGACAGCAGTTGGGGACCTCAGAATCTTATTCTGACAGCTTGAAAGAGCACCTAATTAGCACCTGTGCTTCCGTTAAAAATAAAATAAAGGAACCAATTTGTGGTCCTGGGCCAGGTAATTTTTAGTGGCAAAAAGCCTTCATGTAGTCCAGGAATCCTACTATTCTAAATAAATTCATCAATAACAGGGGTAAATTCTATTAGCAGGGAAATGAATACTTCAACTGAAATTGCAATGATAAGTAGCTTGGAAAGCAAAGGAAGCTGCCAGATTCTCATACAGTCATTTAAACCAACAACAGATATTCTCTAAGACCAACTTGGATTTCTTTATTTTGGCTTGTGAGATAATTTACCCTGGCACACATAATGTGCTGTCTTTCATGGATAAAGAAAGTGACAGTGGCTGGTCCTTCAGTGTATCCTCATCAATGAAAGGACTTGTGAGTCAGAGGGACCGCTGTTCAAATTTTTAACTTGCTGTTCACTAAATGAATAACACTGACTTTAAAAAAGGCCTATGTGAGCCTCTGCTTTCTCATCTGTATGATGGAAACATTAGTGTTTATTTCACAGAGCTTTTGTGAGTATTGGTTATGATGTATGGTAGTTACTAAAAAAAGGGAACCATTATTATTCATACTTCAACACTGAAGATCCATTCACTCAAAAATGTTTTTGAGTGCTTATTATATTCTAAGCCCTGTGCTGTTTCTGGGTGGCTTTGTCATAAACAGTTGAGCTAAACTACATTATTCCCTAGGTGATAATCAATGGATGCATGTGAAAATGAAGATAGCTTTGTTAATTTTCAATATTTTGTGGGAAAATATTGATTTATGAAACCAATGGAATTGATAATGCATGCAGGGCTTAAAACCTAGATGACAGGTTGATAGGTGAAGCAAAACACCATGGCACGTGTATACCTATTTAACAAACCTGCATGTTCAGCACATGTATCCCAGAACTTAAAAATAAAAAATAAAAAATTTTTCAAAATATGGCAATTAACTTGTTGCATTATCCCAAATCGTTTTTTTTAAAATTATTATTATACTTTAAGTTTTAGGGTACATGTGCACAATGTGCAGGTTTGTTACATATGTATACATGTGCCATGTTGGTGTGTTGCACCCATTAACTTGTCATTTAGCATTAGGTATATCTCCTAATGCTATCCCTCCCCCCTCCCCCCACCCCACAACAGTCCCCGGTGTGTGATGTTCTCCTTCCTGTGTCCATGTGTTCTCATTGTTCAATTCTCACCTGTAAGTGAGAACATGCGGTGTTTGGTTTTTTATCCTTGCAATAGTTTGCTGAGAATGATGGTTTCCAGCTTCATCCATGTCCCTACAAAGGACATGAACTCATCATTTTTATGGCTGCATAGTATTCCATGGTGTATATGTGCCACATTTTCTTAATCCAGTCTATCATTGTTGGACATTTGGGTTGGTTCCCAGTCTTTGCTATTGTGATTAGTGCCACAATAAACATACGTGTGCATGTGTCTTTATAGCAGCATGATTTATAATCCTTTGGGTATATAGCCAGTAATGTGATGGCTGGGTCAAATGGCATTTCTAGTTCTAGATCCCTGAGGAATTGCCACACTGACTTCCACAATGGTTGAACTAGTTTACAGTCCCACCAACAGTGTAAAAGTGTTCCTATTTCTCCACATCCTCTCCAGCACCTGTTGTTTCCTGACTTTTTAATGATCGCCATTCTAACTGGTGTGAGATGGTATCTCATTGTGGTTTTGATTTTCATTTCTCTGATGGCCAGTGATGATGAGCATTTTTTCATGTGCTTTTTGGCTGCATAAATGTCTTCTTTTGAGAAGTGTCTGTTCATATGCTTTGCCCACTTTTTGATGGGGTTGTTTGTTTTTTTCTTGCAAACTTGTTTGAGTTCATTGTAGATTCTGGATATTAGCCCTTTGTCAGATGAGTAGGTTGTGAAAATTTTCTCCCATTCTGTAGGTTGCCTGTTCACTCTGGTGGTAGTTTCTTTTGCTGTGCAGAAGCTCTTTAGTTGAATTAGATCCCATTTGTCCATTTTGGCTTTTGTTGCCATTGCTTTTGGTGTTTTGGACATGAAATCCTTGCCCATGACTATGTCCTGAATGGTATTGCCTAGGTTTTCTTCTAGGGTTTTTATGGTTTTAGGTCTAACATGTAAGTCTTTAATCCATCTTGAATTAATTTTTGTATAAGGTATAAGGAAGGGATCCAGTTTCAGCTTTCTACGTATGGCTAGCCTGTTTTCCTAGTACCATTTATTAAATAGGGAATCCTTTCCCCATTTCATGTTTTTGTCAGGTTTGTCAAAGATCAGATGGTTGTTGGTGTGTGATATTATTTCCGAGTGCTCTGTTCTGTTCCATTGATCTATATCTCTGTTTTGGTACCAGTACCATGCTGTTTTGGTTACTGTAGCCTTGTAGTATAGTTTGAAGTCAGGTAGCGTGATGCCTCCAGCTTTGTTCCTTTGGCTTAGGATTGACTTGGCGATGCGGGCTCTTTTTTGGTTCCATATGAACTTTAAAGTAGTTTTTTCCAATTCTGTGAAGAAAGTCATTGGTAGCTTGATGGGGATGGCATTGAATCTATAAATTACCTTGGGCAGTATGGCCATTTTCACAATATTGATTCTTCCTACCCATGAGCATGAAATGTTCTTCCATTTGTATCCTCTTTGATTTCATTGAGCAGTGGTTTGTAGTTCTCCTTGAAGAGGTCCTTCCCATCCCTTGTAAGTTGGATTCCTAGGTATTTTATTCTCTTTGAAGCAACTGTGAATGGGAGTTCACTCATGATTTGGCTCTCTATTTGTCTGTTATTGGTGTATAAGAATGCTTGTGATTTTTGCACATTGATTTTGCATCCTGAGACTTTGCTGAAGTTGCTTATCAGCTTAAGGAGATTTTGGGCTGAGACAATGGGGTTTTCTAGATATACAATCATGTCATCTGCAAACAGGGACAATTTGACTTCCTCTTTTCCCAGTTGAATGCCCTTTATTTCCTTCTCCTGCCTGATTGCCCTGGCCAGAACTTCCAACACTATGTTGAATAGGAGTTGTGAGAGAGGGGATCCCTGTCTTGTGCCAGTTTTCAAAGGGAATGCTTCCAGTTTTTGTCCATCCAGTATGATATTGGCTGTGGGTTTGTCATAGATAGCTCTTATTATTTTGAGATATGTCCCATCAATACCTAATTTATTGAGAGTTTTTAGCATGAAGGGTTGTTGAATTTTGTCAAAGGCCTTTTCTGCATCTATTGAGATAATCATGTGGTTTTTGTTTTTGGTTCTGTTTATATGCTGGATTACATTTATTGATTTTCATATGTTGAACCACCCTTGCTTCCCAGGGATGAAGCCCACTTGATCATGGTGGATAAGCTTTTTGATGTGTTGCTGGATTCGTTTTGCTAGTATTTTATTGAGGATTTTTGCATCGATGTTCATCAAGGATATTGGTCTAAAATTCTCTTTTTTTGGTTGTGTCTCTGCCAGGCTTTGGTATCAGGATGATGCTGGCCTCATAAAATGAGTTAGGGAGGATTCCCTCTTTTTCTATTGATTGGAGTAGTTTCAGAAGGAATGGAACCAGCTCCTCCTTGTACCTCTGGTAGAATTCGGCTGTGAATCCATCTGGTCCTGGGCTTTTTTTGTTGGTAAGCTATTAATTATTGCCTCAATTTCAGAGCCTGTTATTGGTCTATTCAGAGATTCAATTTCTTCCTGGTTTAGTGTTGGGAGGGTGTATGTGTTGAGGAATTTATCCATTTCTTCTAGATTTTCCAGTTTATTTGTGTAGAGCTGTTTATAGTAATCTCTGATGGTGGTTTGTATTTCTGTGGGATCAGTGGTGATATCCCCATTGTCATTTTTTATTGCATCTATTTGATTCTTCTCTCTTTTCTTCTTTATTAGTCTTGCTAGTGGTCTGTCAATTTTGTTGATCTTTTCCAAAAACCAGCTCGTGGATTCATTGATTTTTTGAAGGGTTTTTTGTGTCTCTATCTCCTTCAGTTCTGCTCTGATCTTAGTTATTTCTTGCCTTCTGCTAGCTTTTGAATGTGTTTGCCTTGCTTCTCTAATTCTTTTAATTGTGATGTTAGGGTGTCAATTTTAGATCTTTCCTACTTTCTCTTGTGGGCATTTAGTGCTATAAATTTCCCTCTACACACTGCTTTGAATGTGTCCCAGAGATTCTGGTATGTTGTGTCTTTGTTCTCATTGGTTTCAAAGAACATCTTTATTTCTGCCTTCATTTCGTTATGTACCCAGTAGTCATTCAGGAGCAGGTTGTTCAGTTTCCACGCAGTTGAGTGGTTTTGAGTTAGTTTGTTAATCCTGAGTTCTAGTTTGATTGCACTGCGGTCTGAGAGACAATTTGTTATAATTTCTATTCTTTTACATTTGCTAAGGAGTGCTATACTTCCAACTATGTGGTCAGTTTTGGAATAGGTGTGGTGTGGTGCTGAAAAGAATGTATATTCTGTTGATTTGGGGTGAAGAGTTCTGTAAATGTCTATTAGGTCTGCTTGGTGCAGAGCTGAGTTCAATTCCTGGATATCCTTGTTAACTTTCTGTCTCGTTGATCTGTCTAGTGTTGACAGTGGGGTGTTAAAGTCTCCCATTATTATTGTGTGGGAGTCTAAGTAACTTTGTAAGTCACTAAGGACTCGCTTTATGAATCTGGGTGCTCCTGTATTGGGTGCATATATATTTAGGATAGTTAGCTCTTCTTGTTGAATTGATCCCTTTACCATTATGTAATGACCTTCTTTGTCTCTTTTGATCTTTGTTGGTTTAAAGTCTGTTTTATCAGAGACTAGGATTGCAACCCCTGCCTTTTGTTGTTTTCCATTTGCTTGGTAGATCTTCCTCCATCCCTTTATTTTGAGCCTATGTGTGTCTCTGCACGTGAGATGGGTTTCCTGAATACAGCACACTGATGAGTCTTGACTCTTTATCCAATTTGCCAGTCTGTGCCTTTTAATTGGAGCATTTAGCCCATTTACATTTAAAGTTAGTATTGTTATGTGTGAATCTGATCCTGTCAGTATGATGTTAGCTGGTTATTTTGCTCGTTAGTTGATGCAGTTTCTTCCTAGCCTTGATGGTCTTTACAATTTGGCATGTTTTTGTAGTGGCTGATACCGGTTGTTCCTTTCCATGTTTAGTGCTTCCTTCAGGAGCTCTTTCAGGGCAGGCCTGGTGGTGACAAAATCTCTCAGCATTTGCTTGTCTGTGAAGTATTTTATTTCTCCTTATCTTATGAAGCTTAGTTTGGCTGGATATGAAATTCTGGGTTGAAAATTCTTTTCTTTAAGAATGTTGAATATTAGCCCCCACTCTCTTCTGGCTTGTAGAGTTTCTGCCGAGAGATCAGCAGCTAGTCTGATGGGCTTCCCTTTGTGGGTAACCTGACCTTTCTCTCTGACTGCCCTTAACATTTTTTCCTTCATTTCAACTTTGGTGAATCTGACAATTATGTGTCTTGGAGTTGCTCTTCTCGAGGAGTATCTTTGTGGCGTTCTCTGTATTTCCTGAATTTAAATGTTGGCCTGCCTTGCTAGATTGGGGAAGTTCTCCTGGATAATATCCTGCAGAGTGTTTTCCAACTTGGTTCCATTCTCCCCATCACTTTCAGGTACACCAATTAGACGTAGATTTGGTCTTTTCACATAGTCCCATATTTCTTGGAGGCTTTGTTCATTTCTTTTTATTCTTTTTTCTCTAAACTTCTCTTCACTCTTCATTTCATTCATTTCATCTTCCATTGCTGTTACCCTTTCTTCCAGTTGATCACATTGGTTACTGAGGCTTGTGCATTTGCCACATAGTTCTCGTGCCATGATTTTCAGCTCCATCAGGTCCTTTAAGGACTTCTCTGCATTGGTTATTCTAGTTATCCATTTGTCTAATTTTTTTTCAAATTTTTTGACTTCTTTGCCATTGGTTCGAACTTCCTCCTTTAGCTTGGAGTAGTTTGATCTTCTGAAGCCTTCCTCTCTCAATTCGTCAAAGTCATTCTCCATCCAGCTTTGTTCCATTGCTGGTGAGGAGCTGCGTTCCTTTGGAGGAGGAGAGGTGCTCTGAGTTTTAGAGTTTCTGGTTTTTCTCCTCTGTTTTTTCCCCATCTTTGTGGTTTTTATCTACCTTTGGTCTTTGATGATGGTGATGTACAGATGGGTTTTTGGTGTGGATGTCCTTTCTGTTTGTTAGTTTTCCTTCTAACAGTTAGGACCCTCAGCTACAGGTCTGTTGGAGTTTACTGGAGGTCCACTCCAGACCCTGTTTGCCTGGGTATCAGCAGCGGTGGCTACAGAACAGCGGATATTGGTGAACCACAAATGCTGCTGCCTGATGGTTCCTCTGGACGTTTTGTCTCAGAGTAGTGTTTTGTCTCAGAGGAGTACCCAACCGTGTGAGGTGTCAGTCTGCCCCTACTGGGGGGTGCCTCCCAGTTAGGCTACTCAGGGGTCAGGGACCCACTTGAGGAGGCAGTCTGTCCATTCTGAGATCTCAAGCTGCATGCTGGGAGAACCACTACTCTCTTCAAAGCTGTCATACAGGGACATTTAAGTCTGCAGAGGTTATTGCTGTCTTTTGTTTGTCTGTTCCCTGCCCCCAGAGGTGGAGCCTACAGAGGCAGGCAGGCCTCCTTGAGCTGTGGTGGGCTCCACCCAGTTCAAGCTTCCTGGCCGCTTTGTTTACCTACTCGAGCCTGAGTAATGGCAGGCGCCCCTCCCCCAGCCTCGCTGCCGCCTTGTGGTTTGATCTCAGACTGCTGTGCTAGCGATTAGTGAGGCTCTGTGGGCATAGGACCCTCCGAGCCATGTGCGGGATATAATCTCCTGGTGTGCCGTTTGATAAGCCCATTGGAAAAGCTCAGTATTAGGGTGGGAGTGACCTTGTTTTCCAGGTGTTGTCTGTCACCCCTTTCTTTGACTAGGAAAGGGAATTCCCTGACCCCTTGCGCTTCCCAGGTGAGGCGATGCCTTGCCCTGCTTCGGCTCACGCACAGTGTGCTGCACCTACTGTCCTGCACCCACTATCTGGCACTCCCCAGTGAGATGAACCTGGTACCTCAGGTGGAAATGCAGAAATCACCCGTCTTCTGCGTCGCTCACGCTGGGAGCGGTAGACTGGAGCTGTTCCTATTCGGCCATCTTGGATCCAGCTCCCCCAAATCGTTCTTGAAAGTGTAAGAGATAACTTTCTTTCTCAAACAATAAAGCTTTATTAACTTTGAGGATATTTACCTGAAGGTGCCATGGAAGAGTACATGAAATTCTCCAAGATGAATTTTCAAATTGAGTTAGTCATGATCATCTAGTTGAAATAATATAGTCTTCTACTTTTTTTTTTTTTTTTAACAAAAAGCTGACTTGGATTTCTGTAATTTGTAATGTTTACTTTAAACTCAGACTCAAAACATAGCCTACACCATCAGTGAAATTATTATGGGCAGGGGCTCTACTCTGATTTTCATCTTAGTGGGAGGACTTCTGAAGCAGGATGACCATGGACTAGATTAGAACATGAGGATTTTTATAACATTTGACTCATTATGATGCTATTTTTTTCTGGCCAATTAGAAGACTTGGTTATATTCTGCTTTAATTTCCTCATTGATAATTGAGAGGGAGTGTTTTGTATGTACTAGGATTCACAGTACCTGTGTTTTTATCTTATATAGATAAGACTCAGCAGTGGCTTTCAAACTTTAATTGCATCAGAATCACATGGAGGGCTTAAGACACAGATTTCTGAGCCCAGCCTCCAGTTTCTGATTCACTACATTGGGGTGAGGCTCAGGAATATGCATTTTGGACATGATTCCAGGTGATGCTGACGCTGCTGTTTTGAAGACTATACTATGAGAACCACTGGTTAAGAGTAAGCTGGTCTAATTTTTGTCAGGTGCCGCAATGACAATATTACTAGCTGGTACTTGTATACTACTTGATAGCAAAATGGTTTTCCATACAGTTTCATTTTATCCTCACAGTACCCTGGGAGATAGGCATTATTAGATCTGATTTGTAGATGAGAACTGTACTGTAGCTGTTTCTGTTTTTTCTCTCCTAATAGGATACAAGTTCTTTGAGGACAAATTCCACATCATATTCAGTTCTGTATCCTCAACACAAAACAGGGCATCTGGCAATAAATGTTTGTAGAATGAAAGAAGGATTTGACTTCGGTTGTGAGGGAGCCCGGTTTTGAACTCAGGCTTCTTGAAACTTATTCTAGAGCTTTTTCTACTCTTGGGTATACAAATCAAAAAAGCAAATTTCCTCTCATATTTGGGAAAAGGCAGAAGTAGTTTTTCCATTTTATCCTAAAATTCTAAGTTTAAACATCTAGCTGGTCAAGGTGATTAAAATTTGTTTTAACTGTACTGTTAGACACTGAAATACAACACATCAGTCGTATATTACACATTCGTTCTTTTTTCTTTCTTCTTCTTCTGCTTTTTTTTTTTTTTTGCCCTGTTGCCCAGGCTGGAGTACAGTGGTGCGATCTCGGCTCACTGCCATCTCCGCCTTCCAGGTTCAAGCAATTCTCCTGCTTCAGTATCCCGAGTAGCTGGGATTATGGGTGTGCTCCACTGTGCCTGACTAATTTTTGTATTTTTAGTAGAGGCCGGTTTTCACCATGTTGGCCAGGCTGGCCTCAAACTCCTGACTTAAGCTGATCTGCCCATCTCAGCCTCCCAGAGTGCTGGGATTACAGGCATGAGCCACCGTGCCCAGCCCTTTTCTCTTTCATCATGACTGCTTTACCAAATGCAGGCAATCTTCACTTTGCCAATCTTCACTTTGCCAATCTTCACTTTGGTAGTTCAGGACAGTAAAAATGATTGTGCAAGATAAAATGGTAAGAAGTGATATTAATAATCAATGGGAAAACTTACATGACATAAAAACTTTCTTTTTGTCACAACATTAAAGACATTGTTGGTTATAAATGTATAGGGAAATGAAAAAATAATAACACCAATATTCACTTAAGATGTTGTAATTTACAACATTAGAAGCATTGAGAATTAAAGTGTTTTAGTTCTTTGCAAATAATTTTTCAGGCATAGTTTGAATAGTGCTTGCCTTCTGCTTATTATATAACTTATGATATGGAATGAGCATCTTTTCCATGCCTTGGAAAATTTTCATACTCCTTTCTAAGTTTGGATAAGCTTTTAACATTTTATCCTGTGCACTTTCAATGTTGTAAAATATCTCTGATAGTTATTTTAACGTGCCCTTTTTTGTTGGCATCAATTCCTCTGGGACACTGTCACCCTTTTCATCCCAATCACATACCTCATTTATGTTGATAAATTTGCCCTCAGTAAGTTTCTTTTGCTGAATATCTAAGAGTCTCTTGAATGGCTGTAGTGTCAACATTTCCATGGTCAGCTATTTTTTTTCTATATCTCTTTGGAATCTGGGTGTAAATTTCACAGCAGTATCTTTATCTGAGCTACAGGTTCACCAGATAGCTTAACAATAATAAATTTATGAAGATTTACGAAACAATGAAGGTAGCCTTTTCTGGCAGTAAAAGGTCTTGCTTAATTCTTCTTAATTATAGTTTTCTTTCCTGTTTCTTTCTTTCATAATTATGGTTTCCTTTCACCTCATTGTTTTGACCTCAATGCTAGCCACACTGATTAGGATTTCTTTTTGATTTCAGTCTTCAATCCAAAATATAAGTAAATGCTCCATTTCAACAATAAATGACTTTCTATTCATTGTGCAATTTAAACTAAAAAATGTTGGAGCAACTCAACTTTGTTTTTCTATTCACTGGACTTTTCATTATGGGTCATACCATACCATATCATCTTTCAGGCCTAGGTCTTGTCCTATCTTCACCAACATTTTCAAATCTAGCATATAATTTTACTTCACTTTTTGTATTTTTGCTGCATTTTAATCTTTGTTAGTCAATTCCCTCTTTTGATTATCAATTTTTGTAAAATGTCCTCTGGTTTTATCACTTGTAGACAAGGAGGCAACACAACTACATGCTTTCCTGTCTGTGTGTGAAATGAATACAGATGGTGCTCGATGAATAACTGACAGACTGTGAAAGAATTGGTGTAGTCAGTCATCTATCACGATGTGCATGGGGTTTTATGTTTGTGGACTGAAGAGTTAGCAGTGAAGTTTGTACTTTATGTAATTACTGTACTCACAGGTAATATGCTGTGTTTAAAATTTGAACTGTGTTATTGGGATATTGGTATTATTTAGCTAAACCATAGTAAATAAATTTCCTACATATTAGAAATATGCAATGTGAGGACCACCTATAACTAGAAAAAAATTACCCTCATATCAGAATAAAAATATTTGCATAATTTCAAAGCCATCCACTTTCAAAATAGTGTCCAAAAATATCTTCTAAGTTGTTTAAAGAAACAACTTTCTTTTGCCTCCAGATGGACTGATTAAATTAAGAAAACCAGAGATACATATTTCAATACGATTAAAATATATGTATATAGAAAGAGAGAGAGAGATCCATAAACTTTGTTTCTTTAAATTCAATGCAACTTAAATCAACCTGTAGAGATAAAAGTTTAAAAGCTGGGTGAAATATCCAGGAACTATGTAAAGATTTCATTATTTAAGTTTTCTGCTAATCTTCTTCTTATGATGTGTCTTCCTTCTGAGTATTTCAATGGTATAAATAAAAAGAACAAAGTTCTCAGCCAGACTAGGTGAGTTAGTCTCTCTAATGGAATTTAGGGAATTTGGCCTGGTCTAAAAGATTATTTGTCTAAGTTCCTGATTTTTTCCTTTTTTCTATGCTAAGATTTTATTCATTGTGCTATGCATTGCTGTGATGGAATCGTTGGAAAGTTTTTTAGGCATTTATTCATTCATTCACTGCCTAGAACAGTGCTTGGCATATAATTGGCATTCAATAAACATATTTTATTGAACTCCTACTGGGCCCTGGGAAAGCAAAGATAATATACACACTGTCCTTGTGGGCACAGAATAGGGCTCTCTGTACCAGGACCTTCTGCTGAATCTCCAGTATTGTCCAATGACAATATTAATAGAATTTCTAATTTATCCAGTGCGTGCAAAGTACCAGCAACTTGATTAGACCTTTGCTGAAATTATTGCTGTAGCCATTTGAAACCAAGGTTGAAGATGGAGGTTCCGCTTTCAAGGTGGCTTGCTTACATATGTGTCAAGGTTTGCTGGCTATTGGATAGGGGCCTCTGTTTCTCTCCACTAGGCCTCTCCACGGGCTACTTGAGTATCTTTACAATATGGCTGGCTACCCCAGAGAGACTGATCCAAGAAGTCATGATAGAACCTTCAATGCTCATTGTGCCTCATCTTGAAAGTCACACATTATCACTTCCTCGATATTCTAGGGATCACAAAAGGATAGCCATGATTCCATGCAGAAGGGCATCTCACAAGGGTTTGAATACTAGGAGGTATTTTATTTATGAGATACAAATTATTTTCATATTATTTTGCAGATGAGCAAACTGAGGCATGGCTAGTGAGTAGCAGAACTGAGATTTGTACAAAGACATTCTGGTTCCAGAGTTTATGCTCTTTAGCATTATGTTATTGGATAAATATACTTTAATATTGACTATCATTATTAGATGTTGTTTTAATATGTTCTGGGTGTTTATGTACTCTTTATTCTATTTTATTGGTCTATTTGTCATCCCTGCAGCAGCAGTACCACATTGTTTTTATTACTATGGCTTTATGTTAAGTTTTTCTGTCTAAAACAATTCCTCCACTTCATTCTTCTTCATGACATTCAGAGCTATTCTTTAATGTTTATACTTTTATATACATTTTATAACAGTCTATCATATTTCATGAATAACTCTGTTGATGTTTCAATTAGAATCGTATAGAACCTAAAGATTAATTTGAGAAAAGCTGATGTCTTCAAGATATTGTGTCTTCCTTTTTTCAACTAGTAGATTCTTAGATAAGGTATATATGTCCATTGACCTGCCCTATCTTTTTACAGATCTAGGTGATGTCTATTTGTCACTCAGGACATTACAAGGCTACTTTAGCAATTTTTGGGTGGCAGTTACTCAATATAGGAAGAAAATTTTTTTTCACTTTAGTTCTTTTCTTGTCCTAGTTTCACAACGTGGAAAGAAGTGCTGCCCCATTTGTACTTTGGCACACAGTAGCCAGTAGTTCCTGGAAAATTTCTATCATTCTTGTTTTTCTATTTGTTACAGCCCTTTACATCCTCCAAATACCCTGAGATGACCTCAACTTTCTGCTTATTGTGTCTACCAATCCCAATGCTTTTTTTTCATTTCTTTGGATTATTAGGGCTGTTAAATGTGTTTTGTCGGGTGTTAAATGTGTTTTGCCAAATGTGCCCAGAAGAAGAGTTCGGCAGAGAGGACAGAAGATGAGAAGATGTATGAGAATGATTAGATACGTGGGTGAAGATGTAGCAGAAACTGGTTGATGGGCTCCAAGCCAGTGACTGCTAATAGGAAGGTTCATTTGGGTTCACAGCCTGAATGTCTTCTATCCTGAGGGCTCATACCTACCATACTTCCCTCTCCTCTTCGCACACCTCTTTAGTCTCCTAGGGTGCCTGGTAACCCATGGAGAAATAAGACTTAATGACTATGTATCTGTATTGCAATACGAATGCACATCTCTTCTGATTTCACTCTCTATATATGATCTAACATTGTTTCTTAATCTGTTGAATAAATGTTGTGACCAGTGCAATTTTTTATTTATTATAAGAACTAATAAATAAGAAATCCCACTTTTGGGGAGGAGGGTAAATCTTTAAGGTTACTTTAATGCTGTGGGCTCTTAGGTATCACACAGATCTCTGTAGGTGGTTATTTAGTTAATGGCACCTCAGCAAACTGAAAGAAGCTGTTTAGGTCTAGCAAAAACATTCTGAACCCTTAAATCTATCTCATTATTTATCTTGTGTAGAAAGTCCCCAGTGAAAGGGGGTTGTGCCCAAATAAGGCTAGGGTGTTTTGATCTTAATTATGCTAGGGCTCTGATCTTAGCAAGGGTGTTTACAAATACATATTAATAATGAAATCCAAATAACCTAGGAGAGTTCTGTGGAGTTCCAGCAGCACAATCATTGTGGGCACATTTTCTTGTGAAACTTTAATGCTGAAACTGGGAAAGGCCCTGAGTACAGTGCTGACTGAAGTGGAAAATTTTCATGGTGTGAAGTGTACCCATTGCTATTCAATATTTACTGGCATAATAGAAGCACTAGGGAACAAATATTTCCTTGTATGTGTTAAACCTCATTTGGAGCCAAACTTTTTCTCAAATACTCCATTTGCAGTCAAATTGTGGGCAGAAATGTAGCAAATCTCTAAAACAGCAAATCGTGTGTTTATCCTGGAGTATTTGCCGAGTTTTAATAGTTTTTTTTCAAAAGCAATTCTTTTTACTTTTTCAGTTTCCTTCCCTTTGGTTTAGTTCATATTCTTAAGTGAAGCCCCGTGAGACAGAAAGAGATGATGCAAATAAATGATTCCCAATTTAATGCTTCTGGTTAGAGAATTGGCATCAAAAGAAACTGAAACTTTAATGAAGCTTTTAAAACATGACATAAATTTGTGTGATTGGGAGCAGAGCTGAAGTTCAATTGTACTTTTCTCTCTTTTCCCTTTTAGAAGATAGTCCAAGAATAGAAGGATATAGTCTTCAGTTTCGAATGTTTTACTTTTATTTCCCCCTTCCTTGGATTTAGAGATTTTTCTTCTGAGGGCCCTAATGAGACGAGTGAGTTAGGTATCTGGTGCTTCGGGAAATATGCCCTCTTATATGTAATGCAGACTAAAATGGGGGTTTAGCTTTGCCTACTGGTCTGTGCATAGGCACCAGAGACTACCCTTAGAAGCAAAGCACTCATCACATTAAGTTGAATACCACTGTGGGACATTAAGTACTGGGATGTGGTTAGCTACCCCCCTCCCCCCAGAAACTTATCCTCATTGCTTCCTTTATCTCCTTAGGTAAGAGATTTTCCATAATTCATAGCTAGGATATATTTTATGTGCCACATTCATATTAATTTCTTCCTTCCTCCCTCCTTTACTTTCAAGAGGAGCAGAAAGAAAGACAGGGAAATAAAGCTGAGGGAAAAAGGGCCGTGTGCATGATAGAAAGACTGGTGGAGGGCTGATTTTGTGGGCAGTGAAAGATCTGCTGATGCTGAACAAGTCAGCTAATCCTAGGGCTCACTGTCTTCATACAGAGATTTAGAGTTTTAAATTACGGTCCTTTCTATTCTTAAACTACTCAATATCTTAGATTATTCTAGGCTTCTCTCAAATGTCCTTTTACAGTTGAGCTACCTCAAGCATAGTCTGTGGACCTGCAGAATGGTCATCACCCTGGAGCTTGTCAGAAAGGTAGAATGTCAGCCCCATCCCAGACCTGCAGAATCAGAATCTACATTTTAACAAGTTCTCTGGGTAATTCATGTGCCCATTCCAGTTTGAGAAGCTGTTCTATGGAAAGTCTGTGATCACCTTTCTTTAATGTTAAAAACAAACACACAACAACCAACGAACCAATAAATCTATCAAATATAAGACCTCCTTAGAGATACAACTCTCTTGAGGCCTCTTCCTTACTGGAGGATCTTTGGACTGTGGGAAGAATCAGGAGTGCCCTGCCCATAAATATTCAGTTATGTCCAACAACAGTTTGTTCTCTAAGCAGCCAGAGGCCATATTGAAAGCTGTTAGGTTAACTCCCCATTTACCACCTTGGGTGAATGCTTGCAAAGGCTGGTCTCTTGTTATTTGATTCATTTGTCCTTCTTGAAGCTCCACCAAGTACACAGTGCCAGGCTTACTTTAATCATGTCTTCTCTTTATGGCACATCACATTTTCAAAGCACTTTCATACCTTCTGTTTTCGCAGTAGCCCAGAGCAGGCATCATTGCCCCTACCTTAAGAGTAATGCCTGAGGCTCAGAGAAGCTAAATAATTCACTGTCATCCCAAGGTCTCAGTCCAAGGCTCCTCCCACCTCCAGCAGGCTGCGCCTTTTGCAGAGAGCACAGATTTTCATTAGGTCCCATTTTCCTTTCAGGGGCTTTCTACCAAGATCAGCAGATTTCGTGCCTCTTTTATACGATCTGAAACACAGAGAACACGAAGACCGGTATTAGAACACAGGGCGCCTGGAGATTCCAGGCACCTCGGTTGCTTGCTGGGCCACATGCTTATCTCTAATATGCACCTGGGAACAGGAAGCTCTCAGTGCTGTGAGATTCCTAGCTACAGCCCCAAGAAACTTCCCACCCAACTCAGCTAAACCACAACACCTGACAGCCTCAGAGCTTGCAGTGAGGAAGCTGCTGGCCTTTTCCCTCTCTCAATTTGCTTTCCTTTTATCACCTCTCATCTTATGAGATATGATTCCCTCTCCCACATGTGGTTCTTTCCCAAGCCCACATATTTTACTTGTTTTAAGAAGCTAAAATCAATATTTTGCTACCTGCTCGTCAGGCCGTGAATACATTTTTTTTCCAGCTCTTCCTTCCATATAGGATTCTGTAGGGGATCTAAATTTTTTTGCATCAAGAGGAGGTGCATGCAGAGCTGTCTCCTAATCTTATGTATGCAGGGCCGTGGCTGAGATTCAGTTCTATTCTTTAGAACCACATGCAGTGTTTGCTGGGCAGAACAGCTGGAAACTGGTCAATTAAAGTGTCTTGTTGGCAAGATGTTGAAACGTGAATCATTAGCAGGTTTGCTGATCTTTTGACCCACACCTCCTCTAAAAGCTGATTAGAAGGCTATTTTTAGTTGGCTTTGCCTTCATTTAGGCATATATTTTATGCTTCCTAAATTATGATAATTTGGCCTGTCCAGCTAACGAATCTGTCAACATGTCAGAGCAGAGTTGAAGTAGGAAGGTTATGTCAAGTTTTTGTAGCCATAAAAATCAACAGCAAGATTCCCTTTGAGTCAGTAAGAGAGCCAGTGGCTGCTGTGAAGAGTCTTCCCAAGGGAAAACTTACGGAATTCCTGCTACACATCAGGAAAGACTGTTGTAATCAGAAACACAGAATGATCTTGAGGACATGATAGTGTAATGAGATATTTTCTTTGACCCATAGAGTACCCTCTGAATGAAAAGTAGACCCTCTATGGCAAATCAATCTTATTTTCCCTCAAGACAGCTGTGGGAAAGGCAGGCAAATTCTATTGTTATGCTCATTGCCTGTGTGGATTTGAGTTTTAGCAATGTGTGAGCAATATAGCTTATTTACCTGACTCGAGAGACAAAATGTGTGCTCCGTACAGAGTGGGCATTTTGGAAATCTTGCCTGACTAATGATGTGGTTTGTTTCTGGGGCCAAGTTTGGAGAGGAGTTTTATTAGCAGGGGATGTGCTATCTAAAAATTATTGTAGATGTTAATAAAAATTCCAGGATCTAGGCTGCTTTGGGACATCATTTGAAACAGGTATAGAAAAGTTTTCTTTAGAGACTCCATAGATGAACTTGTTTAAAATAGGTGCTATCAAGATTTTGATGTCAGATGAACCAGTAAAACAGTGAGGTCTCCCTGCCTTTTTTCCAAGTCCAAGAACCATTATGTATAAAGAGATGAGAGAAAATTTGTTATTCTTAGGCAGTATTTTCTTGAAAACCCCTGCCCTCCACCCCACTGGTCTCTAGATTTAACTAAGAGACTATAGGTATATCAGAGTCGATGTTAACGTTCTTCTGCAATTAAGGTAAAATCTAAAGTCCATAATATGGTTTACAAGGCCCAGGATGATCTGGGGTCTTCTTGCTTTGCTACCTACTCTAGTGTATTCTGCCCACTCTCTCATTCACTGCTTTCTATACTGGTCTTTCAACTCCTCAAACCAGCCTTAGAACCTTTGAACTTGTTGGACAAAAGCAGGTTCAGGACAAGTATCATATCCTAGTGTACCACCTCATTAGCCATCCGTCTTGTCTCTGTCCACACTGTAGGAGAGAAATCATCTTGAAACATAAATTGATTATTTTTGCATTTCCCAGTGCCCTCGGGATAAAGAACAAAATTCTTGGTCCTGCAGGCCTTGTGCAGGCTGTGGTCTCTGCCATCTCTCTGCTGTCTGTTCTCATATTCTCCTCATTGCTCTCTCTGCTCTGTTTTCCATAACTGTCTCAGAAGAGTTAGGCCATCCTCTCTCCCACTCAAAAAAACTTTGCCTCAGGTGCTTCTCTCCTGGAACATTCTTCCTCACTCATCCTTCAGAACTCAGCTCAACGGCCACTTGCTCAGGGAAACCCAACATGACATTTTCCCCTAAAACATTTTCTCTTTATTTGATTTCATTTTCCTTTATTATAATCTCTGAGTACTTCCCATCATAACAGTCATCCTGGTTGTATTTTGATATCAGTTCAATGTAGTGTGACTATTTGGTTGATATGTTTCTCCTGGTAGTTTATGAGCTCCATGAGGGCAGGAATCATGCATGCTTTTGTTTACCATGATATACCTAGTCCAGCATATGGCCTGGGACACATTAGCTACTCAATACAGATGTTTTGGATGAAGGAACAAATGTCTACTATGCACCAGGCCCTGTATTAGATGCTGGTAATGAAACCTGAATACGACATGGCTGAATAAGCAGGTTGTACCTGCTCCCAGGAGCTCATGGTCTCAGAGGAAGGCTGTAAGTTTTGGGTTGTTTTAGTTGAATGTGATGATTGCTGATGACTGAGGTGTGAACAAGGTGCTATAGGAGCTCTGAAAAGTTCCATCTCAGGTGCGCTGATGGTCAGGGAGAAGGTGCTTGAGACAAGTTTTGAAGAACAAGGAGGATTTGATGAGGAAAGGGTCTAGGAAGGGGAGTGGCCAAGGTGGGTGAGGCGCAGGACCCATAGAAAGAACTACATAGGAATCCTGTGCAAATCAGGCCCCAGAGAGGGGACGATGTACCCTCTCCATATTGCTTAAGGGAAAATGCAAGGTAATTTCTAATAACAGAAAGACTTTAATCTGAATCTTAGATCTAGCATTAATCTATTAAATAATTCCTTAGGAGAACTCAGTATCTTTTTGGGAAAAGTAATTTTTTTTTTACTAAAAACTCTGGGGAGTGTTTGAACTTTAATCCAGTTTATTCTTGGGTGTTAGAAAAGCATCTTTATGTATAGTATGTTTTCTGGTAAATAGTTAAAATTTCATTTTTATTCAAAAATACACATTAATATTCAAGTAAACAATTCTATATTATTTTTATAATTACCCCTCAATCCTACAAATAACTGGAAGCAATTGGAAGCTGAATCAACATCTAGCCATTAAGCTTGGTCTGGATATACTGCAAAAAAGCAGGATCCACCGTGTCTAGTTTTTAACTCCCAGGTCCTGACCTCAGCTTTAACATCATACACAATGTCAAGTAAACTACAGTTTTTCCTGTATTGGTATTAGAGATTCAGAGAACTTGACTCCTCCAACTGAGCACTCTGCATTGGTTAAAAACATAGACTCTGGGGCCAGATTTCCAAGATTCAAAGCCTGGCTCCACTACTTAAGCAGTGAGAAGCAAGTTCCTTAAACTTGCCTTAGTTTATATTTGTATTAAATGCCTTAGTTTGCATTATCTTTAAAGTGGGAGCAATAATATTACCACATGGGGTTGTTATGAGGGTTATATAAGTTAGTATATATGAATTTCCTAGAGAAATTCATGTACTAGGTAAACTTTATAAATATCTCTAAGCCTAATATCAAAGGCTTTTGTCAAATTTTAAAGGTTGTGGATTTCTCCACAACTACAAATTAAAGGTGAGAATAAGTGTCATTTATATTTGTTCTATTTGCATGGATTTTAGCTTAGGCAATCCTCTAAAAAAAGTTACTGACAAAACTCACAAGATTTGAGTTCAAGCAACTCAAGCATCATGGAATTGGGTGGCAGCTGAGAGCGCAGCAACCCTTCTTGAAAGGCAGAAGAGGAGTGGAGATTGTTGAATCAGTCTTATGTATGTGTTGGTCATAATTGCAGGACTCCAGGTTGTGCACGGCCTGTATTTGCATGAGCATAACACATGCACACGGTGTACTAATAGTGGGCCAAGCACCGCTGGGAACTCCAGATGGTTAGGGCACAGTGCCTGGCCTCACAGCTCATAATGTTGTGCTGGTGGTGGAGAGGGCAACTTAACACGCACATAAATAACAATCCTAAACCACATACATTGTGTTAAGTGCTAAACTACTTTACAGCAATTTGCTAGAGAGATTCATTCCAAGTAGTAGAATATGAGAAGCTCTTTGAAAAGATAGCACTTGAGTTGGATTGTGAAGGAATGATAAGATACCGGTAGGTGCTGTGGTGACAGCTGAGACACAAGCCTGGTAGCAGGGAGCTGATGAACAAATTCAGGGTAAATCAGACAACTAGACTGTAGGGTTGAATGAAGTTACAATCTTTTGTATATGAGGAGGGTCTGCAATCCTTGTTTATGTTTATTTATTCCTGGCACAGGAGTGTAAATTTAATTTGCATAATGAAATCTTGACTCATATATCTCCTTTTCCTTATCATCCACCCCATTCTGTTTGTCCTTTCTCTCCCCTCAAGTTTATGCTTTTCTGGCATAAAGACTGATTGTAATTCTCTAATAGGAGACAACTGGGAACTGACAAGGAGGGACTAAAAGATTGTGCAATCAAAAGCAATAAAAAGATTCATTTGAATGAGTGTCTAGCTCAGAATTCCCAAAGTGTGCTCTTCTGCAAATATGAAATAATATGTGCCTCCTCTAATGTGCTGGGCGATGTCCATTATCCTATCTGTCTTCTTTTATCACTTAGGTTCACTCCATGGGTAACCACTATTTTAAATCCATCTTTCTTTACTAGAACCATTTTCTCTTTAACTGGGACAAAGGAATCTAAGCTTATATAGCTTCCCATGAACAGCATGAAAACCTTTTAAATTACACAGCATTGATCGATGTTCACCCCTTCCTCTAAATACAATACATATGCTATCCCTGGGGTTCACTTAATGCTTCCTTACTGATGATAAAACTGCTGCTTGGCACAGATGAGGGCCAAACACACTGCATCACTGCACACTCTTGTTCAGATTGCAGTCTAACCAGTGAAGCTGAAATGGAAAGTCTAAGCCCCTGATCCTTGCGGCACACAGCATATTAAATGTTGTGCTTGCTAATGTTTCTCCTCTTGAATGTGAAATACATTTGCTGCTGCCTCCAGATCCCAGTGTCCTAAGTGGTTGGGTGATTCTGAATTGTGTACCATGGACAAGCTGCAGAGGGCTCAGGGGAGAGAGGCTTTGAAAGGAAAAAATGATGTGAATGCTGAAATTTTCCACCTCTGGGAGAGTCCTTAACAAGAAAGCCTGCTTAGTTTTGGCTAGAATGAAGTTTCTGTTCTTTCACTCGCCCCTTTCCGAAAATAATCGTAGCAGCCAGATGGCAGTTGTTGTGCTGCTTGTACATAAAACTTTATGTATGAGAAATTTGACAAGAAATGTTATTAAATGAACACAAAGAACCTTACATTGGATTGTGAACAGACAGGACAACAAAACTAAAACAGACTGAAGGAAATGATGTATTCTTCGTCACAGATGATTCTGTGTACTTGTGTTGACCACTTCCAGCAGCATCTTTACATGCAACAGTATAGTGGCTTGTAACTTGGAAAATGCTTTTCACCTGCTCTGTCTTGTTGGAGCCCAGCAAACGTGTCATGGAGAGAGGAAAGGGAAAGACATTATTCTCATGGGACTTCTGGGGAAACTGAGGCACGGAAAAATAAATGGCCCAAGGCTACATGGCCAGTAAGAAGCAACACTGGGCCTAAAACTTAGGCTTTCTGATTTAAGCTCAATATCTGGTTATCACATTGCTTCCTGGTTGAAACACTACTATTCCATAGGACCCTTGTAGGCAGAAGGTACCCTTCTCAAGGTCTTCTGAGAAACCTTCCCTGTCCTTGGTCAGCTCCACATCTGGCTCCTACAGCATTCATTATGTGAACCACCAAATTTTACAAGTATTGTGGATTCTCTTTCCTATTTCCTAAATAATTGTGTGGACTTATCTGAGTACAAGCACCCCAAATGTAGGTATGACATTGTAGGACACAAAGCAAGCATTTAACAAACGCTTATTGACTTCCTATATATTTTTGTGATAAGTGAAAAAATATATACAAGGGCATAGGAATGTAACTTTACATTGAGTAAAGTGTTGTATCAAAGCAATTTATAGATGTTTTTCTCTGTCACTTTTATTCTCTTAAATATCATCAACACAATGGAATAGCATTAAAACCTTAAAACAGTGCTTTCTTGGCATGTCCACATTAAAAAAAAATTGGACAGTAGTCTGTAATCTTTTCTAAGCTTTGAACATTTCTGAAAATATGATGAAAACTGTGGATCTGCATATAAATCGAGGATGGGGGCAGAAAGAGATCTGTGAAAGCCCATTCTTAGGTCATAATTAGGAACTCTGACATTGAAAATTGTTGCTTTATTACCTGATGGTAGCCACTTTCAAGCATAACCCAATTGCAACAAAAGAAAGAAAAAACCTTCCCTTCCCTGGCATGCCCATTGGTGTTCAGCCAGATGGGGATGTTCCTCTACCTCCATTTTTCTTCCTGTAAACTCCCCGGTCCCCTTACTCTGTTTTTGGTAAGAAGAGACAATGGCATTTACCTAAAAATTCTTCATCTGGGTCCTTCATTGTGAACTTACTAGATGCCAGACACTGTGCTGAGTAAACTGTCTGGGAGGTGTGTCCGGTCCTCAAAGAGTTTGCAGTCTAGAATGTGTACAAACAAGGCTGTGAATTCTGCCTGGAGGAGTAAGGTAAGGGTTTAGAGAGTAGGTGATGTTTAAATTAGGGTATGAAAATAAGCGGGCGCCCTCCTTGTGGATAAGAGAAGAATGTATGGCATTCCAGCAGAGCTCTCACTAGGTCATGCACAGATTCCATGATACTGTAGAACACAGTCTACTCAGGGCACAGTGACTCATTCTGTGCGTCCTTAGAGTGGACTGCTAGGTGAGGACATCAGTTGATGGAAAGGGAGTCAGGGCTCAGATTGTAAAGGACCTTTGAGACATGATAAAATGTGTTTTCTTTATTCTACCATTGCAAATAACTAGAAGAGAGAAGCTAAAACCTGCTTGGAGATCCTTTGTATTATGGCAGGGATGAAGTATTTTGCCACTTGCTACCACTGGCTACACAAAAGGGATTATTGGCTCTTGCTATAACCCAGCTGCTAGAAACACTGGCATGTGAACAAAAAAGACCGCTCCGTCCCCTTTGCTTGATATATGAACTGTAAAAGCCCTTCAGTGCGGTAGGAATATTTCCTTGGACTCTGAGGAGGTTAACACATCTGTTTATAAATACTGTCAATCCATAGGTAGCAGGGGGAAGCTACAGACTGATTTATCTGGCTGCCTGAGCATTTTGAAAAAAATATTGGTGGCATGGTAGATCGACACTCCTGCTGGTATTTTAAGTAGCAGCCGGAATCTGTTTCCAGCTGAATGGACATATAGTCTCTATCTCTGATTACTTATGCATCATATAGCTCCATGCTGAATCCTCACCATTTGCCTGTTTAATTCAGTGGATGTGGTGGAACTATATTCTTTCTGTTCTTTTATTTGTTCTCTAACATTGTTGGCAGGTCCATAAGGCCAATGCCTGCATATCAGTGTCTTGTGGATAAGTGGGTCACACTTCATTGAAGTCATTCTTGTCATTGCTCTTCTCTATAACAAGCTCCAGTATCATGTATTCAGACAGTGATTTCTTTTCCCCTCACCTTTTAGCTGCCTTAAGATTCAGGGGATATGAACTACAATGGTGCCCTCTCCGCATTTGAGGATACATGATTATTAAGTTGATTTACCATAGCTTTCTGGAGACTGTGTAAAAAATGTCCTGTAGAAGTCAAGTCTCTTAGTCCCTTGGGCACCCTGTGGACATCTGTCCTCCACCAGCTGACTCTAGGGTTAGTAGAACTGTCTTGGGCGAGTGAAATGATAAAATAAGATTAATGGGCTGGGAAAGTTTGGGAGTGAACCTCTTAAACATTCTTTGCTAAAGGGTCTTAGAATCCTTTGAGTGGCAGATGTTAAACTAAGGAATCATGTTAGAGATGCTGCTCTAGATTATGTTTTGGGTGAGTCCATGCAGCCAGGAAAGATGTCACAGATGGCAGCATAGACAGTGGGCATAATCCAGGCCAAAATGCCCCTGTGATACCTGTGCTATTCAAATTAGCCCTACGGTCATTCTACAGGTGTCAGGACTTGATTCAGCTTTCTCGGTGCAGTATTAGGAAGCATTTTGCCCTGAGTATCCATTCTTGATTCATTTGTCAAACTTCATCTGTACGATCATATGACTCGATGAAACTTCAAAAATACTTATTTATTTTTCCCCCATCTTCCTCTTTTTTTTTTGGACCAAATCTAATCTGCATCAAACAAATGGGACGCTATTCTTTTCTGTAACTCAGCAGAAAATGGTCTATACTGGCAACACATTCTTATATTCCCCTAGCCCATGAAATATATCTTTACTTAGATAGTCTGTGAAGTATCCACTATCTCGACTTGAAGTTCACTTCCCTAACATCTTGTGAAAATTGACCGATGCCAAGTACTTTTAATTTTCTTCTCAAGTATTGTTTTCATTTCTTTGAATAGATTTCCTAAATTTTAACATTTTCTTATGTGTTTAATGTATGGTTTTCATTTTAGTAAATACTTAGTATGCATGATCTCTTGTACTGTCTCAACAGGTAGGTACTATGAATTTTCACCACTTTCCATATAATGGCATTGAGGCTTAAAGAGGTTAAATACTTGTTTAAGGTTCTGTGTCCAGTAATTGGCAGAGCCTTGATTAAAGTTCACATATGTCTTATTGCAGACTCCATATTCCAATACCTATACCTATGCCACATGACCTTTAGTCATGTGGTTTGTTTGTTTGTTTGTTTGTTTGTTTGTTTATTTATTTATCTATCTACTTTGAGACGGAGTCTCACTCTGTCGCCCAGGCTGGATGCAGTGGCGCGATCTCGGCTCACTGCAAGCTCCGCCTTCCGGGTTCACGCCATTCTCCTGCCTCACCCTCCCGAGTAGCTGAGATTGCAGGCACCCGCCACCATGCCCGGCTAATTTTTTGTATTTTTAGTAGAGACGGGGTTTCACCATGTTAGCCAGGATGGTCTCAATCTCCTGACCTCGTGATTCGCCTGCTTCGGCCACCCAAAGTGCTGGGATTACAGGCGTGAGCCACCGCGCCCGGCCCGTCATGTGGTTGTTTACCAAGTATCATTCCATGTTTCGTAAATACTTTGCAAGTCTTTGGAGTAATTTTGTTTAAACCAAGAGTTATGGCTTATTAGTGGGTCATGACTCGCATGTTTTTTGTTTTACATGAAATGGGTTAGAATAGAGTATTACAAAATAGAAAACACCAAAATGCATTGATATAGTAATGGTGGGTACATTTTTGTGAAATTTTTGTTATAAGTGTATATGTGTGTATTGAGTCACAATGCAAATTGTGTTTATTACTGTGAGTTATGGAAAATTTAGGGAAACAATGTTATGCATGACAAGAAGCAGTATAAAACAGCTTCCTTCCTGTCAAGATACTTAGATACTTAGATCACAGTGGGAATGGAAAATATATATAAATTAGTGTTGGCAAAACACATAGCAGTGGATTATTCAAAGCCAAAATATGCATATGCAAATAATACTAAAGTTATAATCCTCTTCTGGTGTTCACTGTCTATGATGGTTATTATTTCTAAAAATATGTGTGACACGCTGAACATTTTGAGGACAAGAACATGCCTTGCTGTGTAGAATCCTCGTTGCCTTGAGCAGAAGATGTCTCATGAGTGCTTATTGAATGAATGAAAGAAGGAGTGAGGGCAAGTAGCCTTCTATGTAAAGAAACATTATTCTAAAACAGCACATCTTGAGTTTGGGGAAACTTATAACCAGCTTTCTCATTTTATGCCTGTTTCTTCCTTTTAATAAAGAATCTCTTTCTACTATATGTGGAAGCACCTGAATAAGCCACAGAAATTTCCTGAGGGAGAGTGTGTGATGGGAATTGTCACGGTGACTCCTTGTCTATCTTGACTCAGTTGGAGGCCGCTTTGATCAGCTTCTCCAAGGATGTGATAGAAAATGTATTTATAAATGAATTGGGCCAAGTTTACCTAAAAGGAAACATGCTAGACACATATGCTTTGGTATCTTAGTGCTTAATCTTATAGCTTTGTGTCAACCAAATCACTGGTAAGAAATTAAAAGCAGAGATAATGCTTTGTGAGTCAAAGGGCCTTGAAAATTTTTTTCTATTTTTTTCTTGTTTAGCAGAGTTAAATAAAGGTTTTTTTGTAGAGTTCTTATGATCTTCCCAGAAACTGTCTTCCAGTTTTTGCCTCAATATTTGCCATTTTAACTTGTGTCAAGTGAATTATTTAACTAAAGGTGCATAAACAAAGAATTCAAACTTTAGTTTTTCATAGGTCAAAGGGCTGCTTTTTAAAAACTAGTGTAAACATAAGTAAGGAGAAGTGAGGTATGATTCAGCAACTACAATGTCTGGACATGCTGAGAATAGCACTTAGAAATTTGATTTGAGACTCTTTATTTTTTGCTGCCTAAAAATGATCCTTATTGACATTTTTATTTTTTAATTTTTTAATTTTTTTTCAAATGAAGGCCGGGCACGGTCACGCCTGTAATCCCAGCACTTTGGGAGGCTGAGGTGGGTGGATCATTTGAGGTCAGGAGTTCGAGACCAGCCTGGCCAACATGGTGAAACCCTGCTTCTTCTTAAAATACAAAAATTAGCCAGGCGTGGTGGTGGGCATCTGTAATCCTAGCTACTTGGGAGGCTGAGGCAGGAGAATCGCTTGAACCCAGGAGGCAGAGGTGGCAGTGAGCAGAGATCATGCCACTGCACTCCAGCCTGGGCAACAGAGCAAGACCCCATCTCAAAAAAAAAAAAGTAAGCATATTCCCTGAACAAATATTTATTGGTTCCCTGACATATGGCAAACATTGAGCTAGGTGCTGGTGGTGCAATGGCAGGCAGACACAGACTGCCCTCCTGGTGGTGGAGAGGAAGCAGACAGACATGTTTGTGTTTCAACAGGGGTGATACGGAATGTCACAAGGGCACATAGGGGCACCCCCTCAGACTGGGAAGTGCCAGGGGCTTCTTCCCAGAGGAAGTGGGATTTAGGTTGAAAACAGAAGAACAAGTAGGAAAGTTTACTGGGACAAGAGAAGGGCAACCAAGGTCTAAGAAAGAGAGAAGGTGTAAGAAGGGTAACCAAGGTACAAGAAAGAATGCGTGTCGCTTTCTGAGAATTTCTGGATAGTTCCACATGACCAGAACTCAAGAATGTGAGGCGAGGATGTGGACAGATGTGACTGGGAGGGAAGGGTAGAGATAAATTGTCTTCTAAATCATGCTCTGGAGTTTTTACTAAATCCTGAGGGGAATGAGGAAGTGTTGAAGGGTTTTATTAGAGGAGTGAGATGACAGTTAACTCAGTAGAAAACAATGGTGCTTCACGGTAGCCCTGAAACCACCTTTTCCCTTTTCCCCTGCGGGAGAGGACAGAACAATAGAGCGTTTCCCTGGACACCTTCTTCATCTGCATTCTCAGGCTGAAGGGAAGGATCAGAACACCATGCCCGCTAGCCTGGGAGACTGAACAACAATCGCAACACCACATCAAATTAGAGCTCTTCACATTTTGCAAAACTTTCTAACTCCCTAGAGATAATAGTTCTTTTTCACTCTGATAGGAGACGAAAAAGGGACAATGGAGCAAGAATATTTACAGCCCTGAATGACAGAATGAGAAGCATTAAGCCCATTGGCCTCCACTTAAAAAATTCTGTGACAATTAGCAAATGTTTTCTCCATCTTCATTGAAGGTAGAATAAAAAGCAATGAGCTTATTTGGCAAGACCTCTGTTCTACACTCCTGCTTGCGTTTTTACTTATTTCTGTCTGTAGTTTCTATGTTAGTCACCTTAGACTTATGCCCCAGTGAGAAACATATAAAATTAGATTCAGGTACAAACTTTTTCAGCTTCTGGCATCCCTGATGTTGCCTCTTGTTTGCTTTATTCTGCCTCATCTGCTCCTTTGACTTGCTTGTTTCTTAATCATTCTCATAGGTCTTTGTGTTCCTGCCTTCGCTCGTCATTCTTTGAGCATCTTGGAGCCTTTCAGAAAAGTATTTTCATGTGTATCTTACGGGAGCTTAAAAAATCATTAGACATTAACATTCCCTCTTAATGGTAAAATATTCTTTCCCTTCTGTCTTTCTGTACACGTTCTTGTGAATCTGCTTGAAATATCAGGCACATGGAGACCACTGTGTGTTGGTCAGTGCGTGTTATTTGAATGACCAAACAAAGAAACAGTTTTCAACACTTGCTAAGGAAAAAATACAGCAATACATAATAGCAGAGCAGATACTATCACACACACATACGGTAACTTAACAAATAAAGACAAAAACAAATTTATGTTAAATGATTAAATTACTAAACATTTATGGTTTGTCTGACCAGCTGCTTGCCATATCTCCCACTACTTCTGTTTGTCCAAACATTAGCCATACACTTTCTTTTGACCTTTGATGGTGAAAGCTGGACACTACATAGAAACCTCTGTGATCACCAAATTCTGGTCTTTGCCTTCGGTCTGGCCTGTTCTTGGGCTTATTTTATGTTCTTTACCTTCAACCCTTCCCAGATCTTCATAATCTAGCTCCTAGCCCTCTGCCAAAGGTTTACCGGTACGTGTGGTTCTGGTGTTAATGTAGTAGCTGTCTTACTGAGATCTCGAATAGAAATTTGCCAGGCTCTCTCTGGCATGCAATAAATGCTTTTTCTGTCCCACTCCTACACATTTATATGGCTAATTTTTTCTCATCATGCAGCCCTCATCTCCTAAATGCCATCTTCTTTTACCATCCCACTTAATAGTTCTGCCTCAAGCCCCAGTTGCCTAGGTGGAGAAAGGGTAAGCTGCTATGGTATTGACATAATTGATTCAAGTTATGGGAAAATTCTACTCCATGAGGTCATTCATGGATCCAGGATCCTCCTATCTTGTTCTGTTGAGTATTGTCCTTATCTGAATTATTAATGCTGGATTGTCACTGCATACATTTTAAAGCCAATGGAAAGGGGAAAGAGAGCGTGGATGAGGCATGCTCAGTATGTTAACTCTTAGAACCAAAAGTGGCATACATAATTTCCTTCTGTATTTTATTGGTGAGGACATTGTCACATGGCCACATTTGCTGCAAAGAGAGTCTAGAAATATAATTAGCAAAACAGTCATGTGTCCAATACAACTCTACTTCTAGAAGGGGAAGATGGGCGCAGTGCAGTGGCTCATGCCTGTAATCTTAGCACTTTGAGAGGCTGAGGCAGGCAGATCACCTGAGATCAGGAGTTCGAGACCAGCCTGGCCAACATGGTGAAACCCTGTCTCTGTTAAAAATATACAAAAAATTAGCTGGGCATGGTGGCAGGTGCCTATAATCCCAGCTACTCTGGAGGCTGAGGCAGGAGAATTGCTTGAACCCAGGCGGTGGAGGTTGCAGTGAGCTGAGATTGTGCCATTGCACTCCAGCCTGGGCAACAAGAGTGAAACTTCATCTCAAAAATAAATAAATAAATAAATAAATAAAATAAAGAAGGGGAAGATGGATTCTTTTAGACAATTAGCAGTCTCCACAATACTTAGTTGACACTTAGTCACCCTATCACATGACCCTGTTTTATTTTCGTCACAGCATCTATCATTATCAAAATAACTTTTTATTCATGGGTTAATTTATTTTACTCTCATTAGAATATAAGATTTGTAACAGTAGAATTGTGTTTGTTCTATTTCTTTTTTTTTTAACCTCTACATCTATAGTGCATAGAATAGTGGTTGGCATATAGAAGGTTTTCACAAGGTTTTGAGGCTTCTGAGACTGGGTGAATCACTTGCTTAAACTGAAAGCTACAAGATTCTCATAAGCGCTGTCTCCTCTTTTGTGTCTGTTAAGAGGCTTATACATCATGGCAGTCACGAGGCCAAGCCTGAGATTGTATACTGCAGCTGCACTTACTTAAGTTCCTGCCCTCTTAGAAATGAGAGACCCTCATCTCAATTGGGTATATTTGGTCGCTGACTCCTTACCAGACATCCAGAGTTAAATGAATTCCATTTATCTGGGATGTTTAAATCAGGGGAGTAACTAGTGCCCCAGTATGTTGCAGAATACTGATTTCATGTTTTTGAAAGATGAAGGCAAGATTTCAATTTCTATCATGGCTCATTCTGCTTTCTAGGGACATCCATCTTTTAAGCCATCAGATCATGCTGTTTCTGTTTGAAGTCCACCTCAGGTACTGCTTCACATGTACAGATGCTGAAGCACTGCCCCTTTCTAAGGGAGGGGGAAAGTTCTTATCAGGTACTCTGCCTTAGCAGCTCCCCTTGCCTTCCCAACCTGGACCATCCTTGCCTTATTCTCATCTTCATGCTTGTCTCCTGGCTAATCTCAATTTCATCTTGTGTTCTTGTTCGACTGGTGTTATGATCCTGATATTTGCAAGAAAAGAAGATTAATCTACACTATAAACTCTATGCAAGTAGGAGCAAGGTCTGTTTGTATTTATTATTGTATACCATTACCATTACCATTACCTAGCAGTACCTGTTACATAGTCGGTAAGCAAAAAGGTAAAAAAAAACAAACAACAATGGGCCGGGCACGGTGGCTCACCCCTGTAATCCCAGCACTTTGGGAGGCCGAGGTGGGCGGATCATGAGGTCAGGAAATCGAGACCATCCTAACCAACATGGTGAAACCCTGTCTCTACTAAAAATACAGAAAATTAGCCGGGCGTGGTGGCGGGTGCCTATAGTCCCAGCTACTCGGGAGGCTGAGGCAGGAGAATGTTGTGAACCCAGGAGGTGGAGCTTGCAGTGAGCCGAGATCACGCCACTGCACTCCAGTCTGGGCGACAGAGCGAGACTTGGTCTCAAAAAAAAAAAAAAAAAGGGTATGCATAATACTTTGAGAAAAGTGCAGTGAAGGAAACACTAAAATGTTGTGATGAAGTAGGGTACTCAGAGAAAAGATTATTTAAAGTGGTAATGTTTAATTTAAGATACAAAGGGCCTGGAGAAGAACAGACTCTAAGGTGGTATTGAAGCTCAGAATATGATAGTTCAAAGTATAGTGTGGCACTTTAGTGTGTTTAATTCTTTGAACTGAGGAAGATTGGAAGAGCCCCAGAAGTAAGAAATTTCCTCTGACCATCTCCCACCCTCTTTTCCGCTTCCCTCATTTCTCCCCTGAAGCAGGTCATAGAAATCAGAATTCCTCTTCCTCAAAGCAAGCCATAGAGCCTAGAAATGTCACTCTCTGACCTTCTCCCTTGTTCCCTGAGGTTCTCATATGACAAGTGTCCTGTCCCATTCCCAGAGGAAGGAATGCTACATAGAGAAGACAAAAAGAATCTGAACAAAGAGGCCTTGCTGGATTCCCTTCTCAATTACCATTAGATTATACCCTTCTTGTCCAATCACATTCCTACATGACTGTCTATTTTTCATTGAACCGAAGCATAAAAATACACAGTTTTCCTGGAATCTTTGGGTCTTCATTTTTGAAGACTCCTGTGTCGCAGAAAACTTTGATTGAATAAATATGTTATATGTTTCTCTTTTTAATCTGTTTTTGTTATGGGGTATCAGCTGTGGACCTTGAAATGGGCGAGTAACAGGTGTTACATCTCTTCACCCCTATAATGGTAGAGTGTTGTTGTGTAAAGTATAGACTTGGAAGCTTCAGTGTGGGTTCAAAACCTGTTTCTATTAATTATGATCTGCATTAGTCTACTAGGGATACTATAATAAAACAGTATACACTGGGTGGCTTTAACAACAGACATTTATTTCCTAGAGTTGTGGAGGTTGGGAATTTCAAGATCAAGGTGCTGGCCGATTTGGCTCCTGGTGAGGACACTCCTTGCTGCCTTCTTGCTGTGTCCTCACATGGCAGACAGACAGAGCATATATGAGTGAGCATGCTCTTCTTGTAAAGCAACTAATATCATCATCTAACCCTAATTATTTCTTTTCCCGTGATGGTTAATTTTGTGTGTCAACTTGATTGGGCAATGAGGTGCCCAGATAACTGATTAAATATTATTTATGGGCATGTCTGTGAGGGTATTATTTATTTATTTAAATTTTACTGTAAGTTCCAGGATACATGTGTGGAACATGCAGGTTTGTTACATAGGTATATGTGTGTCATGTGGTTTGCCGCACCTATTGACCTGTCCTCTAAATTCTCTTCCCTCATCGCCCACCCCACAACAGGCCCTGGTCTGTGTTGTTCTCCACCCTGTGTCCATGTATTCTTATTGTTCAACTCCTACTTATGAGTGAGAACATGTGTTTGGTTTTCTTTTCCTGTGTTAGTTTGCTAAGGATGATGGCTTGCAGCTTCATTCACGTCCCTGCAGAGGACATGATCTCATTCCTTTTTATGTCTGTGTAGTATTCCATGGTGTATATGTACCACTTTTTTTTTATTATACTTTAAGTTCTGGGCTACATGTGCAGAACCTACAGGTTTGTTACATAGGTATACATGTACCATGGTAGTTTGCTGCACCTATCAACCCGTCATCTACATTCGCTATTTCTCCTAATGCTATCCCTCCTCTTGCCCCCCACCTCCCAACAGGCACTGGAGTGTGATGTTTCCCTCCCTGTGCCCATATGTTTGCATTGTTCAGCTCCCACTTATGAGTGAGAATGTGGGGTGTTTGGTTTTCTGTTCCTATGTTAGTTTGCTGAGAATGATTTCCAGCTTCATCCATGTCTCTGCAAAGGACATGAATGCATTCTTTTTTATGGCTGCATAGTATTCCATGGTATATATGTGCCACATTTTCTTTATCCAGTCTATCATTGGGCATTTGGGTTGGTCCAAGTCTTTGCTATTGTGAACAGTGCTGCAACAATCCTACATGTCCATATGTCTTCATAGTAGAATGATTTATAATTCTTTGGGTTATACCCAGTAATGAGATTCCTGGGTCAAATAGTGTTTCTGGTTCTAGATCTTTAAGGACTCACCACACTGTCTTCCACAATGGTTGAACTAATTTACATTCCCACCAACAGTGTAAAAGTGTTCCTATTTCTCTACATCCTCTCCAGCATTTGTTGTTTCCTGACTTTTTAATGATTGCCATTCTAACTGGTGTGAGATGGTATCTCATTGTGGTTTTGATTTGCATTTCTCTAATGACCAGTGATGATGAGCTTTTTTTCATATGTTTTTTGGCCACATAAATGTCTTCTTTTGAGAAGTGTCTGTTCATATCCTTCGCCCACTTTTTGATGAGGTTGTTTGTGTTTTTCTTGTAAATTTGTTTAAGTTTCTTTTAGATTCTGGATATTAGCCCTTTGTCAGGTGGATAGATTGCAAAAATTTTCTCCCATTCTCTAGATTGCCTGTTCTGTTCACTCTGATAATAGTTTCTTTTGCTGTGCAGAAGCTCGTTAGTTTAATTAGATCCCAGTTGTCAATTTTGGCTTTTGTTGCCATTGCTTTTGGTGTTTCAGTCATTAAGTCTTTGCCCATGCCTATGTCCGGAATGGTATTGCCTAGGCTTTCTTCTAGGGTTTTTATGGTTTTAGGTCTTACATTTAAGTCTTTAATCGATCTTGAGTTAATTTTTGTAATAGGCTTAAGGAAGGGGTCCAGCTTCAGTTTTCTGCATATGGCTAGCCAGTTTTCCCAACACCATTTATTAAATAGGGAATCCTTTCCCCATTGCTTGTTTTTGTCACCTTTGTCAAAGATCAGATGGTTGTAGATGTGTGGCATTATTTCTGAGGCCTCTGTTCTGTTCCACTGATCTATATATCTGTTTTGGTACAGTACCATGCTGTTTTGGTTACTGTAGTCTTGTAGTATAGCTTGAAGTCAGGCAGCATGATGCCTTCAGCCTTTTTTTTTTTTTTTTTTTTTGCTTAGGATTGTCTTGGCTATACAGGCTCTTTTTTGGTTCCATATGAAATTTAAAGTAGTTTTTTCTAATTCTATGAAGAAAGTCAGTGGTAGCTTGATCTATAAATTACTTTGGGCAGTATGGCCATTTTCACAATATTGATTTTTCCTATTCATGACCATGGATGAGCATGTTTTTCCATTTGTTTGTGGCTTGTCTTATTTCTTTGAGCAGTGGTTTGTAGTTCTCCTTGAAGAGGTCCTTCACATCCCTCATAAGTTGGATTCCTAGGTATTTTATTCTCTTTGCAGCAATTGTGAATGGGAGTTCATTCATGATTTGGCTGGCTGTTTGTCTATTATTGGTGTATAGGAATGTTTGTGATTTTTGCACATTGATTTTGTATCCGGAGACTTTGCTGAAGTTGCTTACCAGCTTAAGGAGATTTTGGGCTGAGAACAGGGTTTTCTAAATATACAATCATGTCATCTGCGAACAGAGACAATTTGACTTCCTCTCTTCCTATTTGAATACCCTTTATTTGTTTCTCTTGCCTGATTGCCCTGGCCAGAACTTCCAATACTATGTTTAATGGGAGTGGTGAGAGAGGGCATCCTTGTCTTGTGCCAGGTTTCAAAGGGAATGCTTCCAGCTTTTGCCCATTCAGTATGATATTGGCTGTGGGTTTGTCATAAATAGCTCTTATTATTTTGAGATATGTTCCATCAGTACTTATTTATTGAGTGTTTTTAGCATGAAGGGATGTTGAATTTTATGGAAGACCTTTTCTGCATCTATTGAGATAATCATGTGGTTTTTGTCATTAGTTCTGTTTATGTGACAGATTATGTTTATTGATTTGCGTATGTTGAACCAGCCTTGTATCCCAGGGCTGAAGCCAACTTGATTGTGGTGGATAAGCTTTTTAATGTGTACCACATTTTCTTTATCCAGTCTATCATTGATGGACATTTGGGTTGGTTCCATGACTTTGCTATTGTAAATAGTGTTGCAATAAACATACATGTGCATGTGTCTTTATAGTAGAATGATTTATATTCCTTTTGGTATATACCCAGTAATGGGATTACTGGGTCAAATGGTATTTCTGGTCTAGATCCTTGAGGAATCACCTATACTGTCTTCCACAATGGTTGAACTAATTTACACTCCCAACAACAGTGTAAAATTGCTTCCATTTCTTCACAGTCTCACCAGTATCTACTGTTCCTTGACTTTTTAATAATGACCATTCTGACTGGTGTGAGATGGTCTCATTGTGGTTTTGATTTGTATTTCTCTAATGATCAGTGATTTTGAGCTTTATTTCATATATTTTTTGGCCACATAAATGTCTTCTTTTTAGTAGTGTCTGTTCATATTTTTTGCCCACTTTTTGATGGGGTTGTTTGCTTTTTTTCTTGTAAATTTGTGTAAGTTCCTTGTAAATTCTGGATATTAGCCCTTCGTCAGATGGATAGATTGCAAACATTTTCTCCCATTCTGTAGGTTGCCTGTTCACTATGATGATAGTTTCTTTTGCTGTGCAGAAGCTCTTTAGTTTAATTAGATCCCATTTATCAATTTTGGCTTTTGTTGCAATTGGCTTTTGGTGTTATTGTCATGAAGTCTTTGCCCATGCCTATGTCCTGAATGCTATTGTCTAGTTTTTCTTCTAGGATTTTTATGGTTTTGGGTTTTACATTTAAGTCTTTAATCCATCTTGAGATAATTCATGTATAAGGTGTAAGGAAGGGGTCCAGTTTTAGTTCTCTGCATATGACTAGCCAGTTTTACCAGCACCATTTACTGAATAGGAGATCCTTTCCTATTGTTTGTTTTTGTCAGGTTTGTCAAAGATCTGATGGTTGTAGATGTGTGGTGTTATTTCTGAGGGCTCTCTTCCGTTCCATTGGTCTACAAGTCTGTTTTGGCAGCAGTACCATGCTGTTTTGCTTACTGTAGTTTTGTAGTATAGTTTGAAGTCAGGTAGTGTGATGCCTCCAGCTTTGTTCTTTTTGCTTAGGATTGTCTTGGCTATACAGTGTTTTGTTTGATTACATGTGAAATTTAAGGGTTTTTTTTTTTGTAATTCTGTGAAGAATTTCAATGGTAATTTGATGGAAACAGCATGGAGTCTATAAATTACTTTGGGCTGTATGGCCATTTTCACAATATTGATTCTTCCTATCCATGAGGATGGAATGTTTTTCCATTTGTTTGTGTCTTCTCTTACTTCTTTGAGCAGTGGTTTTGAGTTCTTCTTGAAGAGGTCCTTCACATTCCTTGTTAGCTGTATTCCTAAGTATTTTATTCTCTCTGTAGCAATTGTGAATGGGAGTTCATTCATGATTTTGCTCTCCACTTGTCTATTGTTGGTGTATAGGAATGCTTGTGATTTTTGTACATTGATTTTGTATCTGGTGACTTTGCTGAAGTTGCTTATCAGTTTAAGGAGTTTTGGGTCTGAGATGATGGGGTTTTATAAATATAAAATCATGTTTTCTGTAAACAGGCAATTTGACTTCCTCTCTTTCTATTTGAATACACTTTTTTGTTTCTCTTGCCTGATTGCCCTGGCCAGAACTTCCAGTACTATGTTGAATAGGAGTGGTGAGAGAGTGTATCCTTGTCTTGTGCCAGTTTTCAAAGGGAATGCTTCCAGATTTCGCCCATTCAGTATGATATTGGCTGTGGGTTTTTCATATATAGCTCTTCTTATTTTGAGATATGTCCCACCAATACCTAGTTCATGGAGAGTTTTTAACATGAGGGGATGTTGAATTTCATCAAAGGCCTTTTCTGTGCCTATTGAGATAATCATGTGGTTTTTGTCATTAGTTCTGTTTATGTGATGGATTACATTTATTGATTTGTGTATGTTGGACCAGCCCTGCATCTCACAGATGAAGCTGACTTGATCATGGTATGTAAGTTTTTTGATATTCTCCTGGATTCGGTTTGCCAGTATTTTAATGAGGATTTTCACATCGATGTTCATCAGGGATATTGGGCTGAAATTTTCTTCTCTTTTTGTGTTCTTTCCTGGTTTTGGTGTCAGGATGATGCTGGCTTCATAAAATGAGTTAGAGAGGAGTCCCTCCTTTTCAATTGTTTGGAGTAGCTTCAGAAGAAATGGTACAAGCTCCTCTTTGTACCTCTGGGAGAATTTGGCTATGAATCCATCTGGTCCTGGGCTTTTTTTGGTTGGTAGGCTATTAATTACAGCTTGAATTTCAGAGCTAGTTATTGATCTATTCAGGGATTTGACTTCTTCATGGTTTAGTCTTGGGATGGTGTATGTGTCCAGGAATGTATTAATTTCTTCTAGATTTTGCAGTTTATTTGTGTAGGGGTATTTATAGTATTCTCTGATAGTAGTGTATTTCTCTGGGGTCAGTGGTGATATCCCTTTTATCATTTTTTATTGTGTCTATTTGATTCTTCTCTCTATTCTTCTTTATTATTCTAGTTAGCAGTCTATTTGTTAATTTTTTCAAAAAACCAGCTCCTGGATTCATTGATTTTTTGGAGGGTTTTTTGTGTCTTTATCTCCTATTCTGCTCTGATCTTAGTTATGCTAGCTGATCTTTTGCTAGCTTTTGGATTAACTCTCTCTTGGCTCTCTAGCTCTTTTAATTGTGATGTTAGGGTGTCTATTTGAGATATTTCTAGCTTTCTGATGTGGGCATTCAGTGCTATAAATTTCCCTGTTAACACTGCTTTAGCTGTTTCCCAGAGATTTGGGTATGTTGTCTCTTTGTTCTCATTGATTTCAAAGAACTTCTTGATTTCTGCCTTAATTTCATCATATACCCAGGAGTCATTTAGGAGCAGGTTGTTCAATTTCCGTGTAATTGTGTGATTTTGAGTGAGTTTCTTAATTCTGAGTTCTAATTTTATTGCAGTGTGGTCTGAGAGACTGTTCGTTATGATTTCAGTTCTTTTGCATTTGCTGAGGAGTGTTTTACTTCCAATTATGTGGTCAATTTTAGAATAAGTGCCATGTGGCACTGAGAAGAATGTATATTCTGTTTATTTGTGGTGGAGAGTTCTGTAGATGTCTATTAGGTTGTCAGGGTACTTTTGGAAAAATTTAGCACTTGAATTGGTGGACTGAGTAAGACAGATCCTCCCTACTCCATTGTGGACCTGAATAGAACAAAAACACAGAGGAAGGTTGGATTCATTCTCATTCTGCCTAACTGCTTGAGCTGGGACATTGATCTTCTCCTGTCCTCAGCATGCCTGGTTATCAGGCATTTAGATTTGGACTGGAATCTACACCATCAGCTTTTCAGCTCTCAGGTGTTCGAATTATACCAGCAGCCCTCCTGGGTCTCCGGCTTGCAAGTAGCAGATTGTGGGACTACTCAGCCTCCATAATTGCATGAGCCAATAACTTATAATAAATTGCTTTCTCTTTCTAGTTCTCTTTCTTTCTCCCTTTCTTTCTCCCTTTCTCATATCCCCCATTGTCTATGTAGGTACATATGTATATATGTTTCCTATTGGTTCAGTTCTGTTATTCTGGAGAACACTGACTAATACCCTTCCCAAAGGCCCTGTCTTCAAACAGCATCACACTGGGGGTTAGGGCTTCAACATTTGCATTTTTGCAGAACATAATTCAGCACACAGCATGATCTGTATACAATTTTCAGTCATTCTGCTTCATTATGCTTCATTTTCCTCATGTATAAAAGGAGGAAAATAATAGAAATTACCTCATAAAATTGTTGTGTTAAGTGAGTCAATATTCCTAAAGTTTTTTTAAAAAGAATCCAGACACATAGTGAGTGTTATTTGAGAATTTGGTAAATAATAAAAATAAAGTGCATGCCAGACAGATGAAAGATCATGGACTTAAATTCTGAGGAGAAAATGGCGTAAAAATTTATGAGCACAAAAAGAAACCTTGTGTGAAGAGAACAGCGTGTACGGGTGGAGTGAAGCTCTAGAAGAAATGGAAGAGATGGCCAGGGGCTGGACAAGGCTGGAACTTGAAGGTCCTGGATTTTTTATAACTGCAATGGGAAGCCTTTTTATTTTAAACAAACAGTTCAAAGACTTGATTCATATTTAAAAAAATTAATGTGTATATTCTTTGGAGAATATAAAGGAGAAGGAAAGGAAATACAGATACCTATTATGAGAGTATTACTCTAGTTCAAACAAGGATAGTTATGTGGCTGGAACAGAGTAGTAATGACAATCTCAAGAAAACTTAATAGTTGAGTTATATTTTGGAGGTAAAATTGATAGAATTTATTAATCGATTGGATGGAGGAAGACAGAGAGGTAGAAATCAAGAATTTCTGACTTAATCCAGATTTCTGACTTAAGCTCTTGGCTATAAAAAACTGTCAAATACTTAGTTGAAGAACATTGGGAAATGAATGGATTTGTTGGGAGGTGAGGTGGAAATCAAGATCAGTTTTAAACCTGTCAAACCTGAGATGCCCATGAGCTATCTAGCTGAAATGCCAGATAGTTAATTGGCTATATTATCTATTTTGTAGTTTGGAGGAGAGGTCTGAGCCAAAGATAATTTGGGGGCAATTAACTCTATTTGGATGGCATTTAAAGGTAAAGAATAAACAAGGTCATCTAGAAAGGGTACGACAGAAAAATTTTGACAGGGGAAGAGTTGGGGGAGGGATTTAGAACCCAAAAAACGGACTTAAAAAGTTTTTTTCTATTTTTTATTACAAAAAATTTCAAACATACATAAGTTTGAGAAGGTTACATGGTACAATGAACAGCTGTATGCCCACCACCTAGATTCACCATTTGTTAACATTTTGTCGTATTTTGTTCATCTATCTACCTATCTGAATCTATATCTGTATTTATAGATGTATCAATCTGCACATGTATTTATAGATGTATCTATCTACACACATTTCTCCAAACTGTTTCAAAGTAAGTTGCAGATATTATAAAACTTTACTCCTAAATACTTCAGCATGTCCTAAAACTAAAGACATTATTATACATAACCACCGTGCCATTATCATGTCTAAGAAAACTGACAATAATTCACAAACAATGTAACACCTAGTTTGTACACAAATTTACTAAACGTTCCCCCAAATATCTTTTATACATTTATGATTGCCAGCATTTAAAGATCAGGTGGATGAGCAAGAGCTATGAATGGGGGTGAAGACGTGAGTCTCCATAGCAGGTACGGCAGGAAAGGCCGGTTTCAGGAAAGCCAAAATGGATTGCAAGGATGCTAAATCTGTAAATACTAAAGGCCTTCTGTAGTTACTCTTTGTCTTAGAAAATTTGGGTCTAGGGCTATTTGAAAGAGGTTGAACGACATACCATACATATGTGCCTTCCGACTCATGATTTATGATAAACTAGGAATACTCATATCCCAATTGATTTGGCAAAGAATCAAAGATGAGAAGAGCTGAAATCTAATGTTATTTAGTGAAGAGCTGTAAACTGACCTTTGCCTATTGGCTTGCCGTTTATCATTCCTTTCAGTTGGCGTATAATGCTTTCCTTCTGGCAACTGACCCAATTTCAGAGATTCCTCTCCTCTTTACATTTTTCATTCCCTGCGTGTTCCATTACATATGCAATTAATTTAATGTTATTTATAATCCCAATTCTTTACTCCTCTTACCAATTAGAATGACTATATAATTTATCTCTCAAACCAGGAAACTTCTTAAAATAAAAATAACTAGAGATATAAACCAAGCTGTTCCAGGCAAACCAGTTTGATGGTCACTCTATGGATAAATTGTCTTCTCCACTTCTTTTCCTCTCCTCTCTCACTTCCTCCTTTATAACTCAGACCCTTTAATATATAAATAATAAAAGCACCCCAGGATACCCTTTATGAAAAAGCAACCTCTCCATAGACATTTCAAGAGGTCATAGAATAAAATGCATATTACCACAACCTTTAAGAATTTTAATTACTTTTAAGTGATTTCTTGCCATACTTTACTTTTTCTAATAATTGTGATTTCCAAGGTTTTCCTCCTTCATAAACTTCCATTTGTTACATAATTTATAGAATTTCTGTATAATTATTTTCTTTATAATTAATTTGCTCAGTAGAGACCTACTAAGCCTCTGAATAAAAATATGCAAATTAATATATATTTTAAATATTCTACATAACTGTTATCTTGTTTCACATAATCAATAGATTATATTCTTGCAATAAAAGAGATTATATCTTTGTAGTTAAAAAGAAAGTCAATTTAGTGGACACATAACTGTCAAACATATTTGAAAAAACCTCTTATATAGTAAGCAACCAATAACTAAATTAATAAACAAAAAATTAATAAGCTAAACTATAGTGTTTTAGTTTGTTGTTACATTGGTTGAATAGCAGGCTCTCAACTCTCCCCTTTACTTTTTATTTTTATTTTTTAGATGGAGTCTTGCTCTGTTGCCCAGGCTGGAGTACAGTGGCATGGTCTCAGCTCACTGCAACCTCTGCCTCCCGGGTTAAAACGATTCTCCTGCCTCAGCCTCCTGAGTAGCTGGGATTACAGGCACCTGCCACCACACCTGGCTAATTTTTTGTATTTTTAGTAGATATGGGGTTTCACAATGTTGGCCAGGATGGTCTCGAACTCCTGACCTCGTGATCTGCCCACCTCAGCCTCACAAAGTGCTGGGATTACAGGCATGAGCCACCGCGCCCGGCCTACTCTCCCCTTCTCTTATAAATATCCAAAGGAAAAGTTGAACACAAAAGAGATTTATTGTTTCCATCATCCTTTCTGCCGTGATTACTCTTTTTTTTTTTTTTTTTTTGGAAACGGAGTCTCGCTCTGTCACCCAGGCTAGAGTGAAGTGACACGATCTCGGCTCACTGCAGCCTCCACTTCCGGGTTCAAGCGATTCTCCTGCCTCAGCCTCCTGAGTAGCTGGGACTACAAGCGTGTGCCACCACGCCCGCTTACTTTTTGTATTTTTAGTAGAGATGGAGTTTCACCGTGTTGGCCAGGCTGGTCTCAAACTCCTGACCTCGTGATCCACCTGACTCGGCCTGCCAAAGTGTTGGGATTACAGGCGTGAGCCACCACGCCCAGCCTGATTACTCTTTTAATTTGAATAAAGAATAAGATATGGTAGATATGCAAAATATCAGGTATGCAAAATGTCAGGTATGCAAAAATGTCAAAAACTGGGTTTTGGGATTTTCCCTAAAAGTGAGATTACAAATGGATCAAATGGTTTTCTATACTAATTGAAAAATAATTCTGAAGAACTTTGGTTTTGGAAGTTGTCTGTTGGTACTCATCATCAATTCCCATTATATTCTGTGTTCTTTCCTTATTGTGGGGACTGGTAAATGAAATGCACATATCTCAGGCTTTCTTGCTGTTAGGGGTCTGAATGTGAATTAGATTCTACCAATAAAATATACTCATTAGAAGACAGAAATGAGGCGGAGGCTATCGTCTTGCCACTATGGTGGTCTGCAGCAAAGCAGCAAGTCAGACAGATGAGGGAACTGCCAGTTGGTAAGCAGTCAGAACACATACAGTATTTATTTATTAGGTTCATTGTTACATATGGGTGCAGTAAGTGGTGCTCTAAAAACAATTCCAATAGCGACATTAAAGATGACTGATCACAGATTACCATAGCAGATATATTAGGTTGGTGGAAAAGTAATTGCGGTTTTTGCCATTGAAAGTAATTTGTAAAAAACATTAACGTCTGCAAAGCGTAACAAAGTGAAGCATAATAGAACAACATATACCTCTCTGTGTGTGTGTGTGTGTGTGTGTGTGTGTGTGTGTGTGTGTGTGTGTGTTTCTAATTTCTTAAGTTACTCTTTAGGAGGATTGTAGAAGTGAATAATTACAGCAACATTATATGAGACTTGAGGCAGTTTTACTTCAATGGGAGAGAAGAGGAAGAGAGGCAAGTGGGGGACCACAGGGAAGTGGGCTGATAATTGACATTCTGTGTAGGACCCATCAAAACTTTAGCATCCTGAGACATTGAAAAGAGGAGGTATCTCTTCTGTCTCTTGCTATCTATCTACATAATAATAGATAAATTGATCCACAGATATCTCTCCCAATTTTTGCCTTTCTCCCCGTATCTTGACTACTCTGATGCTTTCAACAATATATCAAACATCAAATTCTTAACCTTTCTTTGTTTTGGGCCTCTGCTTTGCTGGTGCTCTGAGCAGGTGCATCATGTTGAGAATCCTCTGTACCTTGATTAAGGGTCTAAAACAACCTGTGTTGCTTGTATGAGGAAAGAATAATGATGTATTAAGGAGAAATTCTTACCAGGTTCACATTTTGCCTGTGTCTAGTTTCTGCTACTGACAGTGAGTGAATAAGGAAGAAGAGGGGTTCTTTTGAGACATCACAAATCAGCTCTATCAAATCTCTGCTTGCAAAAATCAGTTACTTCTAGAGCAGTAGTCTGGCTGTCTCCTCGTTAGTTAATTGTATGCATCAGTTTCTAACTTGTGCTCTAATGAGTTCTCTATCTTCTTGCCAGGCTCTGACAAAGCTCACTCCCATGCACTCGGCAATGTGCTGATATCTGTCTCTTCAAACAGGGTTATTGAGTAAAGAGAGAAATGGATAAATGAAGAAATGGAGATGCATACATCCCACCACCTTGAAATTCTTCCTCCACCACATTCATATGCCTGAGATAAAATACAGCTGAGCTGGGCTTGAAGATGTGTGTGTGTTCTATTGTGAAAAACGTTCTTGTTAGAATTTTCATTGCCTCATTTCATTTCTTTTCTTTTTCTTTTTCCTTTTTTTTTTTTTTCAGATACAGCTCTGGGGGATAGATAGGAATATCTTTAGAAGGCAGAAAATACCAAAATTATGTAGACAGATTTATATTCTTATTGTTTTAAAAGGTCAGAAATTGTTCTAGTTTCTTGGTATTCCTAATAATAGTGACTCTTTCGGGATAATTGGATGTGATCTTTCTAAGGCTCTTTTTTTTTTAAAGCTGTATGGATTGACCATTTATTTCTGTGGTTTTCTACTCCATTTTTTTTTTTGTGGCTATTGTAAATGGGATTATTTTCTTGGTTTCTTTTTCAGATTGTTGACTGTTGGCATATATAAATGCTACTGATTTTTGTATGTTTGTTTTGTACCCTTACTGAATTTGTTTATCAGTTCTAATAGTTAAAATTCAATACAAAATAATTCTATTTATCTCAATGTTTCGATCCATAAAATGCTAAAGCATGTCTTACAAAATGTAATTTCACAAAAGTACTGTTCATGGGTCAGAAGAATTAATATTGTTAAAATGACCATACTACCTAAAGCATTCTACAGATTCAATGCAATACTTAACAAAATACCAATGTCATTCTTCACAGAAATAGAAAAAAAAATTCGTAAAACTTACATGGAACCACAAAAAACCTAGAATAGTCAAAGCCATTCTGAGAAAAAAGAACAAAGCTGGGGGTATCATATTACCTTATTTCAAATTATACTACAAAGCTATAGTAACCAAAACAGCATGGTGTTGGCATGAAAACAGACACATAGACCAATGGAAAAGAATAGAGGATCCAGAAACATCATTGCATTTACAGTCAACTCATATTTGGCAAAGCTGCCAAGAACACAGATTGAGTAAGAGGCAGCCTATTCAATAAATTTTGCTGAGGAAATTGGATAACCATATAGAGAAAAAGGAAACTCGTCCTCTGTCTCTCACCATGTACAAAAATAAAATCAAATGGGCTAAAGATCTAAATATAAGCTTTGAAACTATCAGACTACTAGATGAAAACACTAGGGAAACTCCAGGACATTGGTCTGGGCAAAGATTTCTTGAGTAGTATCTCAAAAGCACAGGCAACCAAAGCAAAAATAGACAAAACACAGCAAAGGAAACAACAAAGTCAAGAGACAACCCACAGAATGGGAGAAAATATTTGCAAAGGTTAATAACCAGAATATATATAAGGAGCTCAAACAACTCAATGGAAAAAAACAAATAATCTGATTTAAAAATGGGCAAAAGATCTAAATAGATATTTCTCAAAAGAAGACATACAAATGGTCAACAGGTGTATGAAAAAATCTCAACGTCATGAATCATCAGAGGAAGAAATGCAATCAAAACTAAAATGAGATATCATGTCACCCCAGTTAAAATGGCTTTTATCCAAAAGACAGACAATAACAAATGCTGGTGAGGATGTGGAGTAAAGGGGACCATTTGACACTGTTGGCGGGAATTTAAATTAGTACAGCCACTATGGAAATTAGTATGGAGATTCCTCAAAAACTACAAATAGAACTACCATATGATCCAGTAATTCCACTGCTAGGTATTTATCCAAAATAAAGGAAATAGTACACGGAAGAGATATCTGGACTCTCATGTTCATTGCAGCACTATTCACAACAGCCAAGATATGGAATCAACCTAAGTGTCCATCAACAGATAAATGGACAAAGAAAATGTGGTATGTATACACAATGGCATATTATTCAGCTGTAAAAAAGAATGAAATCCTGTCATTTGCAACAACATGGATGGAACCAGAGGACATTATGCTAAATGAAAGAAGTTGGGCACAGAAGGATAAATATCACATGTTTTCACTCCTATGTGGGAGCTAAAATTAAAAAATTGAACTTATGGAGACAAGGAGTAGAATAATGGTTACCAGAGGCTGGGAACGGGAGCAGGGAGGAAGGGAAAAAGTAGGAATGGTTAATGGATATGAAAATATAGTAGATAGAACAAATAAGATCTAGTATATCACCCTGATAGCACATCAGGGTGACTGCAGTCTATAATCAGTTATTGCATATTTAAAAATAGCTGAAAGAATGGAATTGAAATGTTCCTAACACAAAGTGATAAATTCTTGAGGTGATGGATACCCAATTACCCTGATGCAATTATTACACGTTGTATTCCTGTATCAAAACATTGCTTGTATGTGGGACCTGAAAAACAAACTCATGGAAATTGAGAGTAGAATGATAGTTAACAGAGGTTGGGGAGGGTAGCGGGGGGTAAAGAGGGGGATGATTAATGAAAAAATACAAAGGGATAGATGGACTAAGATCTAGTGTTCAATAGCACAAAAGGGTAACTATAGTTAACAATGATTTATTGTATATTTCAAAATAACTAAAAGAGTGGAATTGGAGTGTTCTTAACATAAATAAATGATAAATGCTTGAGGTGACACATACCCTAATTATTCTGATTTAATCATTATACATGGCAGCTTATATCAAAATATGACATGTACCCCATAAATATGTGTATTATGTATCCATAATAAACAGAATAATTTTTTTTTAAATTTGCAAAATAATGAAGAAATTAAATGACATGTTTCTATTTTCCTTTTAACTAATTTAAAGGTCCAGTGTGACCATGCATATACTCCTTACAGATAATCATGGACAGACAACCCACTTCTGTAAGCCTCACTGAAGTTTTAAATGTAATTTCCAGTTATTTTAGTATCAGCCTTTGTTTCTTAGTAGAGTCAATAGTGGGAAGAAATCAATCTCCCACAATCTTGGACATTGTTACCAATATCAGGACAGCCTGTCTTACTGCACTAGCATTTAGGAGGGTGGAATATGGAGTACAGGGGTCTTTGTGGCGTGAAGACATCCCTAATTCAACTCTAAAATAAGTGCTGTGTGAAGTGAGTAAAAGTGTGAATGGTAGGTCCTCTTTTGATCACATCTTTTTTTTTTTTTTTTTTTTTTTGAGACAGAGTTTCACTTTTGTTGCCTAGGCTGGAGTGCAATGGCATGATTTTGGTTCACTGCCACCTTCGCCTCCCGGGTTCAAGTGATTCTCCTGCCTCAGCCTCCGGAGAAGCTGGGATTACAGGCGTGAGTCACCACGCCTGGCTAATATTTTGTAGTTTTAGTAGAGATGGGGTTTCACCACGTTAGTCAGGCTGGTCTCAAACTCCTGACCTCAGGTGATCCACCTGCCTCGGCCTTCCAAAGTGCTGGGATTACAGGTATGAGCCACCACACCCGGCCCCCAACCCCCCTTTTTTTTTAACTTTTATTTAAGAGCAGGGGTATAAGTGCAGATTTGTTCCATAGGTAAACTTGTGTCATGGGGGTTTGTTGTACAGATTATTTCACTACCCAGTTACTAAGCCTAGTACCCATTAGTTATTTTTACTGATCCTCCCCTTCTCCTACCACCCATCCTCCGAAAGGCTCTAGTATGTGTTGTTCTCTATGGATCACATCTTTCTTATGAGCTCTACTATTCCATAAGAAAATACTGTTTACATTTTCCATTTACTGGGATAATTTTCCTAATCATAGAGTCCTAGTCTCTCACTATCATTCTCTTGAGGTGATGTGGTCATATCACTGCCATCATGTGTTATTTAATTAATTAATTACAAACTAATTGAGTAAATATGTATTGCATGTCTGAAAGATGTTATTTTCTGAGGTGGATAACCCTAAAAAAGAAGCAAGTACAGAGGTGTGAAATAATTTTTAAAAATTTCGTTTTAATCATATCAGGCATGAGATGTTCCATTAGATAGCAAAATGGAGGTGTTGAATAGGCATTTGGACATAAGTGTCTAGGGCTGAGGTAAAATATGGGCTGACATATACATTTGGGAGTCATTAGCATACAGATGATATTTAAAGCATAGGAAGGATAAAGTCATCTAGATATTTAGTGTGGATATGGAGGAAAAGTGGCTTAAGGACTGATATCTGAGGGCACATTGGCATTCAGAGATCAGAAAAAGGAAGAAGAGGCAGAGAGAAGTGGCCAAGGTCTTGGAAGGAAAATTAAGAGTATAGTATATTCTGGAAGCCAGCTGGAGACAATGTTTCAGGAAGTATGAAAAAATCATGTCAAGTGCTCAGGTGTCAAATAAAATGAAGACTAAGAATTGCCCTTTGGATTTGGCAATGTTGGGGTCATTGGGAACCTTGAGGAAAACAGTTTCTATTAAGACGGTGCCCTCTATCTTATTTTTAGCAATGGATGATATGATATAAACTACTTTTCAATGGAAGTAACCATACTGGTTTTAGACAAAGGGTGGCCCCTTATTTTATTTAATTTCCTTCGGATAAAAAGCTACTTGTTTAGTCCATGTAAACATTTCTAGTTTGGTGACTGCATTTAGCTGGACTACAGATAAATTAAACTTGTTTTTATGGCTAGGTTTTTTTTTTTTTTGGAGGGAATCTTTTGATTCAAACTTGGTTCATATACACAGACGACAGGCTGGATATATGATGAAAAGCTGTAAAGCACACATCGGAAACGAAACCCCAATACTGAGTTCTTTCAAACTGTTTTCTTGTTTTAATGAGGGTTTTTCTTTGGTGCTCAAACCCCATTTTTTCATAGAATACTTTCTAGTTAGCAGTGTGATAATAAAGTAAACTTGATTTTTACACACCACTATATGATTGAGATGGCTTTAATTTACATTATTCCCATCTTTTCTGTGGGAGTTGATGAAAAAAAAATCACAAGACGGTAGGGTCATACGCTGCCAGCACGTCCATCACTTACTTTCTAGGCGAGCCACAATTAAGGAATTAGAGTGAGCTAATTATACATCCTAATATTAAATATCTCCAGGAAAGGAGATTAGAAATGTACTAGAAAATTGTAATAGCTTTTCCTGAAACGCAAGCTTTTTCTAATAAATATTGTAATTCCAATTTCAACTGAACTGAGGTCAGACTGAGCAGTCAAAAATAGCTTCTTAATACCATTTGTATATTCTATATCTTTTCCTGGCTCGTATTTTAGCCTGTGTGTCAAAACGGAGAAAATGAGTTATGTTGTCTCCCTTTTCCTGTCTCTCACTTTTGCTAAAATAGGACAGCCTGACAATGAGCTAAGCTTTTCAAGGTCAGCACCTAACTGTGCCTCTGTTTCTTCCCTCGCAAAACAGTCTGAGAGCCTCCCCTTTGTCATGCCATCTGAATGTTGGGAAGTCTGATTAAATGATCAGATTCTTTAAGCAACAGATATCAGTTGCCTCCTTGTACTAGGGGAAAACGATTAGCTCTATTTGTTACTTGAAATCTGTGAAGGAAAAGCTGTTGGGTTATTTGAATTCTATGAGGAAGTTTAGGTAACACATATTCAGCTAACTTCCAGAGAATTTGGTGTTAGTTATAACCAACTAAAAACCTAACCACCTCATTCTGATAGCTTTTCTTTCAGCTCCTTAACATTTATCATCGTGAAAAGCCTTTGAGTAAACCCCTAATGCAATTTTCAAAGACAAAGAAGCTGTGGCATTTGGCAGTCAGCTTAATGCATTCTTTTCTTTTTATTTTTTTTAGTTAGCTGTGAGATGAGATAATTTGTGAAATATGGTGTCTGGCAGGATAATCAAATAGGACTGAATTTGGACACATATTTCAATCTCAGCGATTTCTAGTTTTGACTGCAAACATGTTTAAGGGAGTGGTGAAATTTTGTCATTTCATATCCTGTAGATGGCAATGTTGCCCTTGAAAAATAAACACATACATGCTTGTGGTCTGGGCTTCCCAGATGCTGTATTGCTTAATAATGGATAAACAGAAACTTTCATACCAATTCAAGGTATACCGTTTGGAAAATATATTTCGGATGGAGAGAGTACGTATGGAACAGATAAATATCTGTAAGTGTCAGCATTTACATTTAAAATTGTGCACGGTTTTAGAAAATGTTCTGTTTAATTGTGTTCTTTCCTTTCAAGTGATCTCATTTTTCCTTTAATAATGCTTTACTTCAGATATCATTACTTAGAGTTGTTTTCACATTACTGCAAGATGAAGAATGGCCATGGTTAAAACCTACAGACTTTTTTTGGGTAAATGTACACCATTCAGTGAGCCACAATAGAATCAGAATGACAAAGAGCTCAGGAATAAACCACTGTGGACTTCTCCATGATTTCCAAGAGCATTTTCTCTTTCTCTGGGCCTGAGTCCTGAGGTTAGTCAGGCATTGAGGTAGGAGGGAAGTGACTGAGAATTTTGTTATTCTCAATCAGCGGATGCAATTTCAAAAGCAGCCAAGAAAGAACCAGATGACAAAGTTTTAATTAAAATATAAACCCTCAATAAGGCAGATATGCTAAATCACTTGCTTCTAAACTGAGATGAAAAATTCAAATGTATGCAAAGGCATACTACAAACTTCCAGAAAGAAAATGTAAACTGAAAAGAATTTCAGCTTTAGAAACCTAGTATTTTGTCTTTTGGACCAAAATATACCTTTTTTTCTGTGGCCAGAGACTGAGGGCACATGAAGAAACAGAATCATGATCTTATTCTGGTCCATTTTCCTCTTTAACCATGAAATCTCAGAATCAAAATTTCTTGGCAAATTTAATCCATACAAAGAAGCAAGTATATGCTCTTTGATAAGAATGGGAGATTCAGAATAAGAATGGGCTGGGAATTGGAAAAGAATTTTAAAGTATGATTTGAAAATTTTGGTATAGTATCAGATTGAATGAGAATGAGCTTACTTAGGAATAGAATACATTCTAGGCTTTTTATTTTAACTTAAAACATGTCTTAGGTTTCTGAATATTAAGTTTTGCTCTTAGAAAGTCCTAGCCATGTTTCATTTTCTTGTGTATTTATGTTCTGGCCCTCCTTTAAAAAAAAAAATTGACATCATGAGAGGAGGAGTTGTTCAGAACACAGACATTGAGATTGGACAGCTCTGAGTGGATCACCTCAGCCTTGTGACTTGGTGAACATCAGTTATGAACATCAGTTTTAATCTGTAGAGTAGTAAAAATAAGCCTACCTACCTTTTAGGTATTTGGCTTAGAAGAAGTAGTCAATAAATAATGGTGTTTATAATTTTTTTGGTCTGTTAAATGGGCCTTCCTTTTCTTTTTCCTCTTTTGGGGTAAGAAAAATTAGATAGTAACTATTTAATAAATATTTGTAGAAATAAATAGTTGAAACAGTGAATCATTTAATTACTGAAGAAAATTTTTTCAGTGACATTGATATCAGAACATTTGCTCCAACTTCCCTCTCTAAGATCAAGTACAAGACAAAGAGTAACCATGTCTCAGGGGTCTATGATTAAGTCATGCAAAACAGAGAAAGCAAAGCAAAAAAAGGTCAGGATATTTAAAAAGATATTATGGCATGTCAAGTAGAATCATAGACATTTTCTTATGGAAGAGAATTTCTAGTGAAGGTCATACTGGACTCTGAATTCTTCAGTTTATGAACGGGAACCCATTTTAGCTTTGCATTATGGCCAGGAAAGTGAGACCTCAAATTCAGTCTCAAAAGAAAAGTTAGTAATTTACTTTTGTTATTGTTGTTGTAAGTATGTATATGTTTTCACTTTAAAGCAAAGTGACTACTGAAGTTCTGTTTTATGTAGTAAGTTTATAGAGCTTTACAAAACATTAAAAATCATTGCTAAAGTATCCCGAAGCTGAACGTTTGGGTCTAATAAAATTTCAGATGATGCAAATCTTTGTAAATTAGTTTTTTTTTTTACTATGAAGTGAATGCTTGAGCTAATGATCACAAATAAATCTAATTTTATAAAACCTGTGCCCAGCTGAAAAATCTGTGATTAAAATTAGCTTCTAGATATAAACTCCTCTTCTTTTCCTGGGTTCAATGTATTTTGTGAAACAATCTTCCAATAAAATATAATGCATTTTGATGACTCACCTTTAAGACAAAACAGAAGGCTGGCTTTTCAACTTTTGAAACAAAATGCTGTCTCATGTATATGCCTGATATATAGAATGCATTCATTTTTATCAGTAAAAAACATTAGGTGTCTGTAACATTGAGATAATACCTACCAGATATTTGGTATTGTGTTAAACAACTCACGTGGTTGATTTTTCCGTGGTTACTTTATGCAGTAAGATAAATATTGTTATTATCATCATCAACCTTATTTTGAAGAGTCACAGGACTGCTGGAGATGTTAAATAACTGTCCACTATTTCCAGCCTGAAAGTGATATGCTTGGGCCTTGAACTCAGGCAGTCTAGTAAATAACATGGTAATAGTCCAGAGACTAGATAGTAAATACTGGGCAATCCTACTTCTCTAGCAGATACCTTTCTGTGGAACTTTTGTCAAAACTCTTGCTGACAGAGAGGCTTTTCCACAAGAGTAGATAAGTCTACGTTTCTTATTCTGGTGCATGTTTGTTTCTCTGCTTATGTTTCTGGTTCTACATTTCTTAGTCTAAGACTTGCTATATTTCTTCAGAGGTTTCATTACAACATAGGAGGAACATGACATGCCTCCTGAATGGTCCATTTTACTTTAATATTGTGGGGCAAAATGTTATTACTATTACATGCTTGTGGCATAAAATTATTTCCAGCAGAAATAATTAAAAAACACTTGTAGTTTAAAAACTTATCATCTTATTCTCTATTTTAATGTGAGCTTGAAGACCAAAAAGTTACATAGCTTGGTTATATTCCTCTGGCTCGCTTTATAATTTTTATTAGTGAACTCTTTAAATATTGTATTATCAGTTTTCATAGATGGTCTGATATAATAGGAAACTTTTCTGTTGCATTAAAAAACCCTGCTGTCAAGGTCTTCATTCATTACTTTGTTAAAAGCCCTTGTAAAAATCCCTATGAAAAATTTCTCCAAGAGCTCAGAACTCTACCAATGAGTTCATGGTCTACTTGATGATAAGAGATATGAAATTCATTGTATTGTCCTTTGACCTAGATTGCTAGAAACTTAGAGCTAAGGTTTGAAATCACTTGCTATATTTTTCTGCAGTCAAGACTTTATATAATTTTTCTTTTTAGCTCTCCTGCTACAGTCGTTTTAAATTTTTTTATCATGAGTTAATAGTTTTGGGTTTATTTATATGCTTTTATTTCATAGAATCCCAAATCTTTTACAAAAATTAAAAGGGTACGAAAGGGGTGAGCAAGAATACATATAGAAATAAATATTGTTATGTGCATTTATTTTTCTAGTACAAGTGAGAATAATTTTCTTCAATGGGATAAAACTTCAATGTATGCTTGACAACTTATTTTTGTAAATTTTCATTTTTGATGCATGGATATCATAGTTGTGTAATGACCTTCCACAAACCAAACTTTATAGTAAAAATAAAAATTTTTAGGGCATATTAAGATTTTGGTTGTTGTTTCTTTATCATGTAGCTAAATGTTGGACAGAATAAGCATTAAGTAGATATTTCAGTCCAAAAAATATTTTAAAATTATGATAAAAGAAAGGGAGATTATTTTATATTCTCTATTGATTGTGAATACCGTGTCTCATTTTATTAGATGTTCTGTCTCTTAAGAAGTTTCCGCAACTCAAGGAGGTAACCTACCTTTCTATATGTTTTCCTTAATTAAAATTTGTATTTCATCTCCCAAGTTGTGGAAAATATGATATTGTTACAATATTTTACAGAATCTTTCCCCCCATAACTATGTGTGAGATAAAGGGCAATTCTTTACATTCTGAATTTCTCATGGTTCAGTGTCATATTTCCCATTTATGAAATTTAGAAGTATATTTATTTAATTTGTGATTAAATCCTACCAATTTTCCAAAACTCTTAAAGAAGGTGATTTTTTTACCTGTTGATCAACTTATGTAAGTCTACATTGTGAAGGAAAAAGTTATAAACATGCAAAGTAAGATAATTCCAAAATGTGCAACAGAAATCAGTTCTGAAAGCATCATGACATTGGGGGATGTTTGAAATAAGTTGGCATTTATCTATGTCATCAATGCTTCATGAAATTCTGACTCATTTCATTAGTAACAATATCTATCCAGAATGTCAATAAAGAGTGCTGAGAGCATTTGTGAAATGCCATTGACTTTTACAATTGCAAGAAATCCATCTCCCTAAACATGAATTGTGCTATGTCTGTGTGTCTTCCAATAAACATCTCCCCATCAAATAATTTCAATGTCAGTAAATAGAATGAAACACAAAAATCTCTTGTGTCTATTCTCTCTTTCAGAAGAAAAAGTCTGACCTTGCCACATCTATAGAAAGTTAATATGCATGGAAAAATTCAATACAACTCTTTTGGTTAGAACTGTAGCTTTAGTTTACCTTTTGGAAACTACTGCAAAAGTAATTTGACATCTTTATTTAAAAAAATACATTATATTAATAATTACAGGAAAGCAGATGAATGGAGCAATTTTTTTCAATTAAATTATTGTGCTTTTGTGTAATGCGTATTTTGTCTTTAATGACTTGGAACCATATTCCTCTTCCTGGAGAGGTCATTATGCTTTTATTAGATTGTGATTTTCCCCCTCAGTTATTTCTTCCTTTCCTAAGTGCCAGAAATGTTCTGAAAAGAGAAAACAGAGCACATTGATGCCATTTTTCTCAGAATATATTGTCTAGAATGTCTTTGTCATATGGATTTTTATTATTATCTTTACTTAGGACAATATTCTTTTATCTTTATTATGCATTTATTCCTTTTAGTACATTTGGAAATTAGGATGTTTTCTTTTATGGAGAAAGGATGTGAAGTCACAAAAAAGTAGCTAGACTTGTCTCCTATTGCATCAAAGTGTAGAAGCAGGACAGGTGGATGAAAGCTTCAGGGGATCACTGATTCATTGCAAGAAATAATTTTGGACTTGACTATCTTGGCATTTCCAGCCCTGGAGGTAATGTAGTAAAGTGAGTTCAGTATCAGATTGGTGGTATTGAACATTCTATTCCCATGCCTAGAAGCCCCTCTCACAAATCCCTGTTTGAGCTAATTCTAATATTCCTTCACAAATCAGCTTGAATTTTATCCCCAGTGTGCCATTTTCTTGGCATGACTCCGCTCCCACCCACAGTAATATCTCTGTGCTCCAACAATACCCTGTGTACTTCTCTATCACGTGTTTCATTCTTTACTATTATTGTTACTTGTTGTACTTGCCACTAGTTTTAAGTGGTTAAGAGTGGGGGTCATAACTTATTTGATTGTGTATCTCTAACATCCAGCAGAGTTTTTGGCAAGAGCAAAATTACATAAATGAATGAAGAAATGAGAATTTTTATACTGCTTCAAGTATGTGATTTGGAAAGAAATTTGGAGAAAATCTGTAGTGTTTTAGTTTCTTTGGTTTTATATTTATACTCTTCATGAACTCATACAATGTATCATGTTATATGGAGGAATATATGTGTACAGTTGCTCTAAAAGACAGAATTTGATAACACTTTATGAATTATGAATGCATCTTTTAGTATCACAGGAAAGATACTTTGCAAGTTTGCTGTTGTTATTGTTGAAAAGTCATTGACTTTCAATTTCTACTTCCATTTTATTTTTTGTGATGCTAAATATTTGTGTGGTAGTGATATTTATTTATTTTTTTTCACTTCACTGTTTCTACCAAGATTTTAGCAAGAACTTAAAAGTCAATCAAGCTAAAATGGAAAAGACAGAAAATGCCAAGTGTTGTTGAGGATATGGGAACAACTGGGACACTCACCCACTGTTGATAGGAATGTAAATAGCTATAAATATTTTGGAAACCTGTTTGTCAGTATCTCTAAAGCTGATTATATGCATACCTTATGACCTAGTTATGGCACTCTTAGGTATATGACACATAGAAATGAATATATTCATCAATATATATACACACAAATGTTTGTAGCAGACCTGTTTGTAATTATTCCAAATTGGAAATAACACCAAACGTCGTCAACAGTAGAATGCATGATTACTGTATATAAATACAGTGAAATGCTTATATAGCAATGAAAATGAATGAAATGCAACTACGTGCCACACCAGGAATGAATCTGACATACACAACAATAATAATGTTGAATGAAATAATAAAGACCTGAAACAGCACACATTGTATGATTCTATTTATATTAATTTCAAACACTGACCAAACTAATATGTGGTGTTAGAAATCAGAAGAGTGGTTACCCTTAAGGATTGAGAGAGAATAGTGATAGGAAGAGGGGCATGAGCAGGGCTTTTAGAGATTGCCAATGTTCTGTTTCTCTGAGTGGTGGTTTTTCAGGTGTATTCAATTTGGTGAAATGGTTTCAAATTATAAAGCTTTGATTTGTGCCATTTTCTGTATGTTTCTTATACCTCATTAAAAACTTAAAAATGAAAGGAAGTCAGAATAAAAAGTCCAAAATCATGATTTAACAATTAGTAAACACCTTAGAGGGATATTTTGTGCCATGGATGAAAATTTCAGGATTCCACCTTAATTTTATTAAATGTGTAGAATTTGGCTATATTAATATAGTAAAGTTTTTCTGCACCTTTAGGCTTTTGGTATTGCCATCCTATTGACTGACAAATATGGATATGAAAAACCCCTTGGATAATTAATAGTGATAACATTTTCTTTCTCCCTCAACGAATATTAAATATTATTGTACTATGAAATAATTTCTGATCTTTTAGACACACGAATTCTTCAGAAGGTCTTCAAGGTGCTGCACAAATGATCTACTATTCAGGTCATGTTAGTAAAATGGCCCAAATAGTGATGGTGCTTTAATAATAAAAACCATTGAGCATTGTGTACATTATAAATTGTTGTGTATTTTTTGAGAAGGTGCACATTATTTGTAGTGTTTTCTCTGGAAAAAATAATTATTCCTAGTTAAATAGAGCAAATACATGTTATTTCCTACTTTGAACTCAAATTCCTGTGTTCATATTTTATGAAAAGGTAGCAACTAAGAAAACAAAGCTCTAAACAACTTGCTACCTGTTGAGAAATTTATAGCATTTGTACTTATTAGTTACCAAAAAGAAAAAGGTAATAAATCTGCTATTTCCTTGTTTGTCAGGGGCCAAGGGAAAAGAGCTTCATTAGCATATTTGTCAAGCAGATGTGAAATGAGGCAGAAAACTACTAGAACAATTGGAGAAATCTAGAATATGAAGTTCCAGCACAAACTTAGATGGCTTTTAACTATGTGAGGGTTTGAACAGCAGCTTCTGACATAGAAAATAACCACAGCAAAAAGAAATGAGGGAAAATAATGAACATGATAATGTGAAAAACAATGATACAATCTTTGCAATTTAGATTGGCCTTTGAGATGTGCCATATTGCATAGTTTAATTTTGGAAGGTCATTTAAGCAGAGTTAATTGCCTCTGTTAAATTGGATAGTCAACAAGGCTTGTTCAAATGCTTGGTGCACTTCAGGTTTCAGAATTACAACACAAAATTTATTTCTTCTTAGAACTGACCTGATAGATGGGAGCCACAAATGTTTCCATAAATGTTTTCTGTGTGGTGTTATATAGATAACACCAGACAGAATAAAAATCTAATAGATGACCAGATAAATAATGTCAAGGTATATGAGTTAGAAATACCTAACTTTATAGCAGTTTGTAAAGAAAGAAAGAGAAACAAAAATTGCAGCTGTGGATTCAGACTTTTACTGAATTATGTTAGTATTATGTTAGATATACATAGTATATGATATATACTATGTTAGATATACATAGTATATGATATATACTATGTTAGATATACATAGTATATGATATATACTATGTTAGATATACATAGTATATGATATATACTATGTTAGATATACATAGTATATGATATATACTATGTTAGATATACATAGTATATGATATATACTATGTTAGATATACATAGTATATGATATATACTATGTTAGATATACATAGTATTATGATAGTATTTCTAAACATTCTATCTTTAATTTTAGTTAAATTGTTGGAAGCATTATGTTGATTACTATGGTTACAGCACCATGACCCTTGACTGGAGGGCACATGCTCAGTTGTGTCATTGGTTAGCAATGAAGCAATTTATATATTGGCCTCTATTAGGGGCAATTGCAATGCTTCATGTACATTATACATGTATGCTTGTATGCATAAAAATCCTGAGTGATGGCAACATGGGAATTTCCAAAATTAGTTCCTAGGAAAATGTGGGCTGAATAGAGTCCATTTTTCATTATCTGTGAGAATGAAGATTGGGTAGATTATAAAAATGAAATTAATGTTTATTGCATGGTTTCATCCTCTTTACTAATAAATTTTTACTGTAGGCACTAACAAGTGACAGATGTGGTTGACTCATCTCCTTCTTCCTTCGACTCTCTAATGAGCAATTAAATAGCCCGAAGCAGAACAATCAAGAGGTCTGGCAAATCCACACACTAGGTAATCGGTTTTTGAAAAATCGAGAGTTAATGGTACTTAGCTCTGTTGTTAGTCAAGAATTCCCCAAGCATCTTTCTCCGAAAGACTCTGAAAAAGGGGACACCCAATAAACAGTATAGTTCTTGGTAGTGGTATCATCAACCCAGTCCATAATTTGCCAATGGTTTTTCAAATACTGTTTCAAATGAAGGTATGAAGAAGGCACGTGGTCATATGTGCTATGTTGTTTGAGGAGATCCTGTGAAATTCTGATAATCCAAGCTAGCTTTCCTTCTCAGTTTCTGGGCCCACCACTATTAATAGATTCTTTGGGTGGTAATACTCCTTAGAATTTTCTTCCTTTCTTTCTTTCTCTTTCCTTTCCTTCTTTTCATTTTTCCTTCGTTCCCTCCCTTTCACTATAAACATTCATTGAGTGCTGAATGTGTGTCATTGATTGTGTTGGGGTATGGAAACAGGAAGATAAATAAAGACAAATTATTGATCCATACTGACTACTGTCTCTGAAGACAGTATAAATATATAGTTACAAGGCAGTATGGCTTGTTCAAAAATAGAGAGATGCCATGGGTAATTGGAAGCATACAATAAGTGCAGTTTAGGAGTAGAGCTAGAAGATCATCTGGACAAAAAAGATAGCAAGAGCAAGAGAAGATGCCTTTTAAGTAGCAGTGTCTCTGAGGGAAATAACAGTCCAATATTTCTGTAGTGTAAAGTGCAAGGCAAGATTGTGGTGAAGGATGAGGTAGGAAAGCACAATAAGAGCCTTACAATTCATGTTAATGAAATAAGGATTTTTCTTACACATTTTAGAAACTCACTGAAGGTTTTTGAGCAAGGTAGAAATATGATCACCTTTGCCTTTCAGGGCAGCATTCTGGCAGTACTGTGGAGACCAAGACCAAAACAAGAATGGAGGCTGGATTGTGGTTAAGAAGCAGAAGCACTAGTGCAGATTCTGACATATTCTGACACAGTGCCATAGTACTAGAGAAAGAGGATGCGATGGCATCAATGCATATTTAGGAGGATGAATTAAAAATATTTAGTGCTAGAGCAGGGCAGTCCAAAGATAATTCAAACTGAGGTGTTTCTGTGCTAAGTTCAAGCTGCATTTAGGATAAACCGAGGTAATAGTCTAGCAGGCAAGCAGTTTGATGAGTCTGTATTTCATGGGAGATACATGTGCAGAAAATATACATTTGGGAATAGGGAACATTTATGTTTCACTTGAAACTATGCTAGTGGGTGAAATTTCCCAGGGACTGGAAAATTGTGATGATGAGATAGAGTCTAGGAATTCCCCTAACATCAATATTTAAAGGGCAGACAGAGATAAGAGTTACACAAAGGAAACAGAGGGTAGGCACAAAGAGGTCATAAAAAGGACATGGACACTATTTATTTATTTATTTATTTATTTATTTATTTATTTATTTATTTATCTATTTAGAGACAGAGTCTCTCTCTGTTGCCCAGGCTGGAGTGCAGTGGTGTGATCTCTGCTCACTGCAACCTCTGACTCCCCAACTCAGGTGATCCTCTTGCCTCAGCCTCCCAAGTAGCTGAGATCATGGGCATGCACCACCATGCCCAGCTAATTTTTTAAATATATATTTTTAGTAGAGATGGGGTTTCATCACGTTGACCAGGCTGGTTGTGAACTTCTGACCTCAAGTGATCCGCCCACCTGGGCCTCCCAGAGTGATGGGATTATAGGTGTGAGCCCCTGAGTCCAGGGTCTTTTTTTAAAAACAAGAGAATTGGGCATCAAGGGAGTGGAGAGTTTCAAAGATAGTGCTTAGTGCAGTCAAGTACTTCACAAAGTTCTTAGTCATTTTGCAAGGCTTAATTGGTTGGGTCCAAGGATCCTGAGCAAATTGCCTTCCACTCAGTTAAAATAACCCCAAGAAATTCTGAAAGAATACGTACAAAAAAAAAAAAAAGAAAGAAAGAAAAAGAAGAAAAGAAAAAAAAGAAAAGAAAAGAAAAGAAAAGAAAGCCAGGCCACACCAAACCCAAACAATACATTTTATTTCCAGATGAAGTATTGGCCTCAAACTGTAATGTAGAACTGTAATTTAGGTATTTGGTTGACACATAGAAAGACCTTAAAGACTCTTTTACTTAGAATAGGCATGTTACTTGGAACACCCAATCTCATTGTTCTGTGTTTTATTTAGATGATGAAGAAATGTACATCCAAGGAAAATCAAACCACGTAAAGGAGGAAAAACTTTGAGTTCTGCTTAAGGTCTAGGACTTCCTAAGGCTCATTCCAGCTCCTCCAGATGAAGGCATTTTCTAAGCAGGAGACAATTACAAGTAATATTAAAATTTTTTGAATGAAAGAGAGAGAGAATTCAAACTAAATCTAATGTCTGAGAAAAAGAGATCAGAATCCACCATGACTTGTCATGACATAAACTCTGTGATCCAAATAAACACCTAGGCCGTAAGCCAGAAGTATCCCCTAGAGATCAATATCTTTCCAATATTCCAGTAAGAAAATCTCAGAAATACATCTATTGAAGTTTATCATTAGGAAGACATTGATTTTTTTAGGGATAGCATTTTTTTTTTTTAATAGAGTGGAGGTAGTGGAAGTCAGATTCCAATAGTTGGGAAGTGGACGAAAGCTGAGAAAGTAAAGAGAGTGTTGACTACATTTTTAAGAAGTTTGGGAAACGCTGGTAATCCCAGCACTTTGGGAGGCTGAGGCGGGTGGATCACGAGGTCAGGAGTTCAAGACCAGTCTGGCAAACATGGTGAAACCCTGTCTCTACTAAAAATAGAAATATTAGCTGGGCGTGGTGGCACACGCCTGTAATCCCAGCTACTCAGGAGGCTGAGGCAGGAGAATCACTTGAACCCGGGAGGTGGAGGTTGCAGTGAGGTGAGATCATGACAAAGGACTCTAGCCTGGGTGACAGAGCGAGACTCCATCTTGAAATAAAAGAAAGAAGTTTGGACAAGAAATGGAGGAAATAAATTCAACGATAGATCAATTAGGACCAAAGGTGGAGGAAGTTTTTAAAATTGTACTTTAGAAAGGGAGATAATTTGTTTGTGTTATAAATTGAAGAGTTGGAACCAGTATAAAGCGAGACATGACATTTTAGAAAGATTAATGACTTATTTAAAAAGACCCCTCCAAACCAAGGAGGGATACAAAGATGCTGAAACAGCTGGTAAAACAAGTCTTCTAAGATGTTATGTGTCACTTCTGCATACACCCCAGCCATAAATAATTTTCTGCTGCCCATACAATAAAAAGAAAATATTTACTGACAGGATAAAAATACCTCATGACAAAGCCTCCTGGATATAATACTCCTAGTTATAAGTTGCAGAACAATGCTTATGTTTATATAGCTAATTGCTAAGTCTGTAATGAAAACCAAGCTTACAGTAGCTCAACACATAGAAATTAAAAATAAATGAGTCTTGTAACTTTGCCTTTTGGTTTTGTTTGTTGACTTTTTACTTCAAATAATGATTTTAAGAGGTGATGGATGACTGTCCACATCTATTTCTATTTGGCCTAGAACAATTAATCGGCTATAAGTCTTTTGACTGTTAATGCTCTCCATGATAGGGAGTCCCATCAAGGGACAGGGTGGTCATGGGGCAGGTAGCCAAGCCATCCTGGCAACTCTATGGGACAAAATAAAGATTTGCTGGCCTTTGATGTTGCTTCTGGCAAATCTTGGCCAGAAGGGGGAGAATGTAAACCAAAAATAAAATTACATTTAAGAAATACATTGGTTTGGTCCAGAAAGGTGGAACAACTCACAGCTGGAGGGTGGGGGGATGCTTCCAGCTTATAGGTGGATTTTTACATTTTCTGGTTGACAAGTGGCAGAGTTTATACATTGAACTAAAAGTTCAGGTTATATATTTGCATTTCCACTCTCCCCCACCCCCACTTTCCTGGGCCAACCATCTGAATGGATTTCCTTCATTCAGGGGTCTTTTAAAATTTAACCTGAGAGACTGTTTCAGGCCATGACTGGAAGTGGGGGTCGGACATGCCTCATTATACCTCTTTGGCATTAACAGCAACACAGACTTTAAGTCTGATAAGTCTGATAAGAAACAAGAAACATTTTACAGTCTTTTCTCTCTGAAGTCTTTTACCTCAAGGGTTCCTTTGCAAATAAGAACTTGGATCTCCATAATCCTTTATCTTAACCAAGACTTTTCTTTCTGTTGATCCCAGGTCTTTAAACTCTGCCACTTGTCAACTAGAAAATGTAAAAATCCACCTATAAGCTGGAAGCATCCCCCCACCCTCCAGCTGTGAGTTGTTCCACCTTTCTGGACCAAACTAATGTATTTCTTAAATGTAAAAATTGATTGAAGTCTCATGCCTTCCTAAACTGTGTAAAACCGAGCTGCACCGAGACCACCTGGGGCACGTGGTCTCCTGAGGGCTGTGTCATGGGCCATGGTCACTCATCTTTGGCTCAGAATAAATCTCTTCAATATATAAAAAAATGCTATCAAGGAGGCAGTAGTAGATGGGATTAAGGATTCAGAGGTCATTTAAATTTAAGTGCTTGTTCACTAATATTCTGATTTTCTATTTTCTGGCAAAATAGTAGGATACACTTCTTCATCCTTAGGAGTACACACTTCTTCATCCTTAGGAGCACAGAAGAATTTGCCATAGAACATGCCAGTCAATAAAATGTTAGTGAAAGTGATATGTATCACTACCAGTTATGATTTGCCTTCTTCTCAACCTTCTGTCAGAATGCCTCATCATGGTTGAGATGATGACATCACCGTTAGCTGGAGTCACTGAGCAAGAATGGTGTGAAGCAAGCTCAAGGCTGACCTACTAAGGTCTACAAACTGAATCTAATGTCTGAGAAAGTGAGGCAAGATCCACCATGATTCGTCATGCTATAAATGCCCTGCCTGTGCCCTTCACTACAATTTTAAGAAATGTGAAAAATACATGGAAGAAAGAAATGAATGGATGGATTGTGACTAGTGGTGAAAGACTATATTGCATGTCATGTAGCAGGAGCAAGAAACAAACCTTTGTTGTTTTAGGCTTCTAAAATTGTAACATTGCTTGTTTACTATAGCAGGATCCAGCCTGCCTTGACTGACACATTAGATAATATAAATCATTCATGCTTAAGTATTATTGATTTATTGGGTCTTTCCCACATCAAGCCAGGCAATAATTACAGCTCTAAAACAGAATATACATAAAAATCAAAATCTATTCTTTTTTTTTTTTTTTTTTTTTTTAAGATGGAGTGTCCCTCTGTTGCCCAGGCTGGAGTGCAGTGGCACGATCTCGACTCACTGCAACTTTAGCCTCCTGAGTTCAAGCGATTCTCCTGCCTCAGCCTGCTGAGTAGCTGGGATTACAGGTGCGCACCAACAAGCCCAGCTAATTTTTGCATTTTTAGCAGAGACGGGGTTTCACCATGTTGTTCAGGCTGGTCTCGAACTCCTGACCTCGTGATTCACCTCAGCCTCCCAAAGTGTTGGGATTACAGGTGTGAGTCATTGCGCCCAGCCGAAATCTATTATTTTAAAGTACATTCAAGTTGATGTGTGATGAAGGGTGTGTGTGTGTGTGTGTGTGTGTGTGTGTGTGTGTGTGTGTATACTTAAACAAATTTTACATAGTAATAGATTCCTATACACATATTTCACCTAAGTTCTTCTAGTATAAACAATATTGTTATGACCATCCTTTACATGATTTTTTTGTATACACATGTAAATACATCATTTGAATGTTATTTTAGGTGGAATTTCTGAATCAAAGGTATATGCATTTAAAATTTTATATGTTACTCAATTGTATGCCATAAAAGTACAATGTATAAGAATACTTGTTTCCACCAATATTACCAACATAGTACATTACCTACTATATTTTCACCTTTGAGAAACTAGTTTACAATAATAGAATTTCCATTCTAGAGTAGTTGGTATTTCTTTTGTCCCTGAAGCTAAACATCCTTTAATATAATTAAAATCCTTATGCATTGCTTTCCTGTGATCTATCTGTGTATACTCTTTGTCCATTTTTAGGTAACATTTTCCTTTTTCTTGATCATTTAAAATATATATTTTATTTTATTTTCTGAGACAGGGTCTCGCTTTGTTGTGCAGGCTGGAGTGCAGTAGTACAGTCTCGGCTCAGTGCAGCCTCCTGGGTTCAAGCGATCCTTGTGTCTCAGCCTCCCAAGTATCTGGGACTACAGACGTGCACCACCATGACCAGCTAATTTTTGTGTTTTTAGTAGAGAAGGGGCTTCAGCATGTTTGCCAGGCTGGTCTTGAACTCCTGGCCTCAAGTGATCCACCCACCTCCGCATCCCAAAGTGCTGGGATTACAGGAGTGAGACACTGCATCTGGCCTAAAATGTATTTCTATATATTAGGGAACTCAGTCCTACGTAATAAAATTTTAAATTGTTTGCTCCAAATATTATTTTTACTTTCACTTCAATTTATGATCATTTTTGTCATATAGAAATATCAAATTTTTATGCAGTATTCAAATCTATTTTATCTTATTGCTTATGCATCTCAATTAACTTCTTCACTTCTAGTTTATGGGAATAAAAATTTTTAAGTTTTTTTTCTAGCAGGTCTATAACTTCATTTATATATTTTAATCTTTTTTTGCTTATTTATTTATTCAAATAATTGATTTACATCAGCATAAACTCATGGATATTATTTTATACTTTGGGCTATAATTCAATACTAATTTGGTTTACTTTATTACTCAAATTATTCCAGGTTTGGCCACTGGGACCTCTTTCCGTTGGTTTCTATATCCCTTTGACATAACTATATCGTTGTCTTTTTGTTTGTTTGTTTGGGTACTACAAGATGCTCAAGGCTCATCTAGTATAAACTTACCCCTGTCCTAGAATCAGCCATTTCTCTAGGGAGTTCTGGTTCCTTTGATTAAAGAATGATGTTAGAAATCAAGGTTTGGATACTAGGTCTGTTCTTTGCTACTGTGGTCTCCTTCCTTCTTAGCTGACTGAGCAAGGAAACCTATGTATGTGTATGAATGGACATGTATCTATAAATGTTTCCATATGTAGATATCTTTATTAAGCTAAACATTGGTTCATATTGATGTCTCCAACTCTAATTCATTACCATATGGGCCTCCTTCCCTTGCTTATCTTTAACCTCTCCTTGCTTATCTTTAACCTCCCCTTCCATCATCCACTTGGCTCACCATCCATCAACCATTTACATAATTGTTCATTTCCAATATAAGTGTATATTGGCTTAAGAATTATTAACCTGTAGCTTTGTAGGAATCAATTCTATCAATGGAAGTACAGTGCTGACTGTAGTTCCTTTTGCCTTCTTTCCAAAATTACTTAGGTCAGCACTTTATTCCACCATCCCCTTTAGTGAGGTTGATTCCATCCTGTTATTCCCCAATCTCTTAAATGAGTTTTTTAAAATTTACATATGTTAAGGCCTACTCCTTGTGTTGTAAATTTATCTGGATTTGATAAATGTTTAATATCTTATATTCAGAATTATTGTATTATACAGAATAGTTTTACATCCTAAAAAATATCCCATGCTTCACCTATTCAATCCCCCTCTGCCACTGAACCCCTGGCAAATATTGATCCATTTATTCCCTCCATAGTTCTACTTTTTCCAGAATGTCATAAAATTGAAATCATATAGTATATAGCTTTTCTATATTAACTTTTCCACTTAGCAGCGTGTATTTAAAATTCATTCAAGTCCTTATGTGAATTTGTAGCTTATTTCTTTTTATTGCCGAATAATATTCCTTTTTATGGGTGACTACAGTTTATCCATTCACCTATTAGAGATCATCTTGGTTGCTTCCACTTTTTGGTGATTGTGAATAAAATTGCTGTCATCATTTACATTCAGGTTTTTTTATGGACGTGAGATTTCAAATCAGTTGGATAAATACTGAGGAGTGCAACTGCGAGATCATATGGTAAAACTGTATTTTGTGTTGTAAGAAATCACAGTGGTCATCCAAAGCAGCTGCACCATTTTGCACTCTGAATAGCAAATGATTGAAAGAGTTGTTGCTCTCCACCCTTACCAGCAATTGGTACTGTCAGTTCAGATTTTAGTCTTTCTAATGGATCTATAGTGGTATCTCATTTTTGTTTTAATTTATAATTCGCTAATGACAAATTATCTTATCCTATGCTTATTTGCTATCTGTATGTCTCCTTGGTAAGGTTTCTAATCATATTTTATGCCCGTTTAAAAAAATAATTTCAACTTTTATTTTAGATTCATGGGGTACAGTGCAGGTTTGTTGCATGGATACATTAAGTGATGCTACGGTTTGGGTAGAAATGATCCCATCACCCAGGTAGTGAGCTTAGTATCCAATAGGTAGTTTTTCAGCCCTTGCCCCACCCTTCCCCATTTAACAGTCCCTAGTGTCTATTGCTGTCATCTTTACGTTCCCTAGTACCCAATCTTTAGCTTCCATTTATAAGTGAGAACATGTGGCATTTAGGTTTCTCTTCCTGCACTAATTGTCTTAGGATAATGGCCTCCATCTGCATCCATGTTTTTGCAAAGGACATGATTTTTTTTTTAATGTATGCTCATTTTTAAAATTGTGTTGTTTGTTTTCTTATTGTTGAAATTTTTGCGTATTTTAAAATGCAAGTCCAATATCAGAGTTTTGCAAATAGTCTCTTCAAGTCATTGGCTTCTTTTTGCATTGTTTTAACAGTGTCTATCACAGAGAAATTTTTAATTTTAATGAAGTCCAACTTACCAAATTTTCCTTTCACAGATAATGTTAATGGCATTATATTTAAAATCTCATCACCAAACCTGAGATCATGTAGATTTTTCTGCTGTTTCCTTCAAGAAATTTTAAAGCTTTAAATTTTACATTTAGATTTACAATCCATTTTGACTTCCTTTTTGTGAAAGGTATAAGTCTGTGTCTGGATTCATTTTCTGTGGCGTGTGCACATTCCAGCACTATATTTTTTAAAAAGAATACCCTTTATCCATTGAATTGTTTTTGCTACTTTGTCAAAAACCAGTTGACTGTATTTATGTGGCTCTATCTGCTCTTTCTTTTTTGCTCCATTGAACTGTGTGTCTATTCTTTTGCCAAGATCACAGTCTGTATTACTGTGGTCTTATGCAAGTGTTGGAATTTGATAATGCAAGTCTTCTAGGTTTGTTCTTCTTCAGTACTGTGCTGGCTACACTGGGGTCTTTTGCTTTTCCATATAAACTTCAGAATCTGTTGGTTTCTGGAAAATAGTTTGTTGGGATTCTAATTGGGATTGCATTAAATCTATAGATCAAGTTGGGATGGCTTGGTATCTTCATAATATTGGATCTTCTAATCCATAAACATAGAATCTCTCTCCATTTATTTACATCTTCTTTGATTACTTTCACAGAGATTTGTAGTTTTATACATACAGCTCTCATATATATTGTTAGACATACACCTATTTGATTTTGGGAAGTGCTAACATAAATGATATTATTTTTTAAATTTTAAATTTCAATTATTCATTGCTGGTTGTGGTAGTCAGAAAAATGGCCTCCAAAGATGTCCATGTCTTAATGCCCTGAATCTGTGAATATTTAACCTTAAATTGCAAAATGCATTTTGCAGATGTGATTAAGGGTTTTGAGATGGGGAGATTATCCTGGCTTATCTAGGTGGATCCAATGTAATCATTAGGATACTTACAAGAGCGAGGCAGAAGAGTCAGAATCAGAAAAGGAGATGTAATGATGGAAAGAGAGTCCAGAGAATCAAAGAAAGCTTTGCAGATGTGGTGCTCCTCATTCAGAAAATAGGTTGAGTCCATGAGCCACAAAATGCAGGTGGCCTCTAGGAACTGAAAAAGGCAAGTAGATGGATTTTTCTGTAGAGTCCCCAGAAGGAATGCAGCCTTGCTAACACCTTGATTTTAGCTCATCTAAAACAATTTCATACTTCCACCCTCCAGAACTGTGAGAAGATACATTCATATTGTTTTAAGTCACTGCATTTGGGGTAATTTGTATACATATGTATAGGAAAGCATTTGTCTTTTGTGTATTAACCTCATATCCTGTGTCATTGCCAGACTCACTTATTGGTTTCAGGAGTTTTGTTGTTGATTTTTTGGATTTTCAGTATAGACAATCATGTCATCTGTAAACAGAAAGAGTTTTATTTTTTCCTTTCTGATCTATATATGTCTTATTCTATTTGGGCTGCTATAGCAAAATATCATGAAGTGTGTATTTTATAAACAACAGAAATTTATTTCTCAGCTCTGAAGGATAGGAAGTCCAAGATCAAGTGCAGGCAGATTTAGTGGCTGATGAGGGCCCTCTTCCTCATCGACAGCTGTCTTCTCTCTCTAACCTCACACGGTGAAAGATGTGAGGGATGTTTCTCAGGCCTCTTTTATAAGGGTACTAATCTCCCAAATGAAGGCACTGTCCCCATGATCTGAATCACCTCTCAAAGGCCCCACCTCCCAATATTTTCACCTTAGGGGTGAGGATTTCAATATATGAATTTTGAGGGGATATAAACATTTAGACCATGGCAATATACCTTTTATTTCTGTTTCTTGCCTTATTGAACTAGCTAGGACTTCCAGTACAATACTGAATAGGAGTGTTAAGAAAGGACATCTTTGTCTTGTTCCTGAGCTTAGGGAGAAATTGACCAGTTCTTTATCTTTAAGTATCATGTTAACCGTGGGTTTATTGTAGCCTCATTCATTCTCAAATTAGGGGAGTTTCCTTCTATTTTTAGTTTGGTGAGAGTTCTAATCATGATCTGATGCTGGATTTTGTCAAATGTTTTTGTGTGTTGATTTATATGGTCATATGATTTTTCTTGTGTTTATTAATGTGGTGCATTACATTGATAGATTTAAAAATTTGGAATCAGTCTTCCATATTTGGAATAAATCCCATTTGGTCTTGGTATATAATTATTTTTATACAATGATGGATTCAATTTTTATACAATGTTAGATTTAATTTGCTACAATTTCGTTGGAGATTTTTGCATGTTCATGATAGATATTGTTCTTAAGGTTCAATATCAACAAAAACTTGTTGTAATGTTTTCATCTAGTTTTGGTGTTAATGCAGGACTGACCTCAGAGAATGAGTTAGTAATCTTTCTCCTGCTTCTATTTTCTGGTAGCGATTTAGAAGAATTGGTATCATAAATGTTTGGTAGGATTTACTGGTGAAAACATCTGGGCCTGGTGCTTTCTTTTTCATAAAGTCATTATTTATTGTATTAACCTACTTGAGCTGCCGTAAAGAATACAATAGATTGAATGGCTTCAACAATAGAAATTTGTTTTCTCCCAGTTCTGGAGGCTGGAAATCTGAAGAGAGGGTGCCGGTATGGTTGGGTTCATCTGATGAGGGCTCTCTTCTGTCTTGCAGATGACTGCCTTTTCACTTCACTGTGTCCTCATATGGAAGAGAGGAGAAAAGAGGAAATGAGGGGAGAGGCAAGTTCTCTTGTGTTTCTTCTTACAAAGCACAAATGCCATTATGAGGGCCCCACCCTCAGGACCTCATCGAATCCTAATTTCCTCCCAAAATTAAATCTCAAATGTTATCACATTGTGGTTAGGAGTCAACACATAATTGGGGGTCATGGTGGGAGTAAGTCACAAACAATCATTCTGTAGCAATTATTGATCTTAATGGATTTAGGACTAATGCTACTTATTTCTCCAGTGAGTTTTAGTAATGTGTATCTTTCAAGCAATTGTTCATTTCATTTAAATAATCAGTTTTGGGGCCAAGAATTGTTCATGCTATTTCTTTTCTTTTTTTTTTTAAATATCCTTGGGAACAGTAGTAATGCTCTTTAATTCATTTTTAATATTAATTGTTGTCTTCTTCCTTTTTTATAGTTACTTGGCAAAAAGTTCATAAACTTTATTGATGTTTTCAAATAATTAGGTTAAAAAATATTTTTTGAGAAAGGGTCTTACTCTGTCACTCAGGCTGGAGTGCAGTGGTGTGATCATGGCTAACTGTATCCTTGACCTCCTGGGCTCAAGCAATCCTCCCACCTGAGTCTCCTGAGTTGCTGGGACCATTGGTGCGCACCACCATGCCTGGCTATTTTTTTAAAATTTATTTTTATTTTGTAGAGATGGGGCTTCACTATGTTGCTTACTCTAGGTCTCAAACTCCTGGGCTCAAGTGATCCTCCCATCTCGGCCTCTCAAAGTGCTGGGATTATAGGTGTGAGCCACCATGCCAGGCCAGAATTAGCTTTTGTTTTCATTAATTTTTACTATTGTTTTCCTATTTTCAAGTTCATTGTTCTGCTCAAATTTTTATTACTTATTTTCTCCTGTTTGCTTTTTAGACTTAGATGCTCTTTCTTCTTTAGTTTACTTATGTGGAAATTTAGGTGAGTGGGTTTAGATCTTTCTTCTTTTCTAATATATACATTTAATGCTATAAATTGTCTTCTAACTACTGCTTTGGTTCAATCCCTCAAATTTTGATAAATTGTATTACAATTTTCCTTTAATTCAAATACTGTTTATTTTATCTTGAGATTTCATTGACCAATGTTATTTAAAAGTGTGTTGTAAATAACCCTATTAAAAAGGGGGCAAAAGACATTAACAGACACTCCTCAAAAGAAGACCTACAAGAGGCCAATAAACATAAAAAAAGTTCAACATCATTAATCATCAAAGAAATGCAAATCGAAATCACAGTGAGGTAACATTACACACCAATCAGAATGGCTATTACTAAAAAGTCAGAAAACATATCCTAGCAAGGATGCAGACAAAAGGAAACCCTAATACAAGATTGGTGGGAATCTTAATTAGTTCAGCCACTGTGGAAAAGTCTGGAGATTTCTCAAAGAACTTAAAATAGAGCTACCATTCAACCCAGCAATTCCATTACTGGGTATATATCCAAAAGAAATAAATCATTCTACCCAAAAGACACGCACATGTTCGTGGCAGCATGACTCACAGTAGAAAAGACATGGAATCAACCTAGGTGCCCATCAGTGGTGGACTGGATAAAGAATATATGATATATGTACACCATGGAATATAGTATGCAATCATAAAAAAGAATGAAATAATGTCCTTTGCAGAAGTGTGGATGCAACTTGAGGCCATCATCCTAAGTAAATTAATACAGAAATAGAAAACCAAATACTACATGTTCTCACTTATAAGTGGGAGCTAAACATTGGGTACTCATGAACATAAAGATGGGAAAAATAGACACTGGAAGCTATGTGGGGGTGGGAAGAGGGAAATGGTTTAAAAACCACCTACTGGCTACCATGCTCATGATCTGATTATGGGATCATTTGTACCCCAAACCTCAGCATCATGTTGTATACCCATGTAATAAGCCTGCACATGTACTCCCTGAATCTAAAATAGAAGTAGAAATTAAAATTATAAAAAATAAATAAATAAAAGTGTGTTGATGTGGTCTTATTTCTGAGATCTCTATTCTGTTCCATTGGTCTATGTGTCTGTTTTGGTACCAGTACCATGCTGTTTTGGTTACTGTAGCCTTGTAGTACAGTTTGAAGTTGGGTAGTGTAATGCCTACAGCTTTTTTTTTTTTTTTTGCTTAGTATTGTCTTGGCTATACAAGCTCTTTTGTGGTTCCATATCAATTTTAAGGTAGTTTTTTTCTAATTCTGTGAAGCATGTCAATAGTAATTTAATGGGAATAGCATTGAATCTATAAATTACTTTGAGCAGTATGGCCATTTCATGATATTGATTCTTTCTATCCACGAGCATGCAATGTTTTTCCATTTGTTTGTGTCATCTCTTATTTCCTTGAGCAGTGGTTTGTAGCTCTCCTTGGAGACAGCCTTCACATCCTTTTTTAGCTGTATTCCTGGGTATTTTGTTCTCTTTGTAGCAATTGTGAATGGGAGTTCATTCATGATTTGGCTCTCTGTTTGTCTATTGTTGGTGTAAAGGAATGCTTATGATTTTTGCACATTGATTTTGTAGCCTAAGACTTTGCTAAAGTTGCTTATCAGCTTAAGGAGCTTTTTGGCTAAGAAAATGGGATTTTCTATATATAAGATTGTATCTTCTGCAAACAGAGGCAATTTGACTTCCTCTCTTCCTATTTGAATACACCTTATTTCTTTCTGTTGCCTGATTGCCCTGGCCAGAACTTCCAATGCTATGTTGAATAGGAATGGTGAGAGAGGGCATCCTTGTCTTGTGCCGATTTTCAAAGGGAATGCTTCCAGCTTTTGCCCATTCAGTATGATATTGGCTATGGGTTTATCATAAGTGTCTCTTATTATTTTGAGATATGTTCGATCAATAGCTAGTTTATTGAGAGTTTTTAACATGAAGGGATGTTGAATTGATCAAAGGCCTTTTCTGCATCTATTGAGATAATCATGTGGTTTTTGTCATTAGTTCTGTTTATGTGATGAATTGCATTAATTGATTTGCATATGTTGAACCAGCCTTTCCCTGGGAAAGGGATGCATCCCTTTCCCTGGGATATATCCCAGGGAAAAAGCTGACTTGATTGTGGTGGATAAGCTTTTTGATGTGCTGCTGGAGTCAGTTTGCCAGTATTTTATTGAAGATTTTCACATTGATGTTCATCAGGGATATTGATCTTCAACAAACCTGACTAAAACAAGTAATGAGGAAAGTATTACCTATTTAATAAATGGTGCTGGGAAAACTGGCTAGCCATATTCAGAAAACTGAAATTGGACCCCTTCCTTATACCTTATACAAAAAGTTAACTCAAGATTGATAAAAGACTTAAATGTAAAACCCAAAACCATAAAAACCCTAAAAGAAAATCTGGGCAATACCATTCAGAACATAGGCATGGGCCAAGACTTCATGACAAAAATGCCAAAAGCAATTGCAATAAAAGCCAAAATTGACAAATGAGATCTAATTAAACTAAAGAGCTTCTGCACAGCAAAAGAAACTATCATCAGAGTGAACACACAACTTACAGAATGGGGGAATACTTTTGCAATCTACCCATCTGACAAAGGTCTAATATCCAGAATCTACAAGGAACTTAAACACATTTACAAGAAAAAAGCAAACAACCCCATCCAAAAGTGGGCAAATGACAGGAACAGACATTCTCAAAAGAAGACATTCATATGACCAACAAACATATGAAAAAAAGCTTAACATCACTGATCATTAGAGACCTGCAAATCAAAACCACAATGAGAAACCATCTCACACCAGTTAGAATGGCAATTATTAAAAAGTCAAGAAACAGCAGATGCTGGTGAGGCTGTGGAGAAATAGGAACGCTTTTACACTGTTGGTAACAATGGTAACTGTAGTTCAACCATTGTAAAAGAAACTGTGGCGATTCCTTGAGGATCTAGAACCAGAAATACCATTGGACCCAGCAATCCCATTACTTGGTATATACCCAAAAGAATATAAACCATTCTATTACAAAGATACATGCATGTATATATTCATTGCAGCACTATTCACAATAGCAAAGACATGGAATGAACCCAATTACCCATCAATGATAAACTGAATATAGAGAATGTGATACATATACACAATGGAATACTATGCAGCCATAAAAAGGAATGAGATCATTCCTTTGCGGGACATGGATGAAGCTGGAAGCCATCATCCTCAGCAAACTGTCACAGGAACAGAAAACCAAACACCACATGCTCTCACTCCTAAGTGGGAACTGAACAATGAGAACACGTGGACACAGGGAGGTGAACAACACACACTGGGGCTTGTTAAGGGAGTGCAGGGAGGGAGAGCATCAGGATAAATAGCTAATGCGTGCAGGGCTTAATACCTAGGTGATGGGTTGATAGGTGCAACAAACTACCATCACACATGTTTTCCTATGTAAAGAACCTGCACATCCTGCACATATATCCTGGAACTTTAAAAAAAAGGTGTATTGTTTAATTTCCAAATATTTGATGAGTTTTCAGATATCTTTCTTTCTGTTATTGATCTCTAATTTTAATTCCATTGTTATCTGAGCTGATACTTTGTGTGATATCTATACTTTTAAATTTAGTAAGATGTGCTTTATGGCCCAGAATGTGATCTAACTTGTTGAACATTTTGTGTGATCCAAAGAGGAAAGTATATTCTAGTGTTGTTGAATAGCATATTCCACAAATGCCAGTTAGAAAAAATTGACTGATATTGCTGTTTAGGTCAACTAAATCTTTACTGATTTTCTGCCTGCTTGATCTATCAATTGCTGAAAGATAGATGTTTAAGTCTCCAACTATAATAGTAAGTTTATCTATTTTGCCTTAAAGTTCTATCAGTTTTTGCCTCACATGGTTTGATGCTCTATTGTTAGGATTGTTGTGACTTTTTGGATAATCAGTCCCTTTATCATTTAATCATTGCCTTGTTTATCCATGGCATTTTTCTTATTCTGAAGTCTGCATTGTCTCAAATTAATCGAGTTACTTCAGCTTTCTTTGGATCAGTGTTAGCATGGTATATCTTTTTCCATCCCTTTACATTTATCCTATCAGAGTCTATATGTAAAGTAAATTTCTTGTATGCAACATATAGTTCAGTTCTGTTTGTTAATTCACTCTAACGATGTGTGTCTTTTAATTAGTATATATGGATCATTTGTCTTTAAAGTGATTATTAATATACTTGGATTAATAGCAACCATGTTTTTACTGTTTTTTATTTGTTGCCAAAAGCTGTCTTTTCTGCCTTCTTTCATTTTAATTGAGCATTTTATATAATTCCATTTTCTTTTCTCTCTTAGCGTATTATCTTACTTTTACAAATATTGTTAGTGGTTGTCCTAGAGTTTACAATATAAAATTTCAACAAATCTAAGTTCACCTTCAAATGAAAGTATTCCATTTCACATGTAGTCCTGATTTGTCCCTTGCATCTCTTGTGACGTTGCTGTCATTCTTCTAGTTATCCAGAAGATAGAAATTGTTATTATTTAGTAACAGTAAATACGCAATAGTTATCTTTTAATCAATTAAGAATATGAAAAATAAAGTATTTAATTTTTCTTTATTTATTATTCTCCCTTGCTCTTCCTTTTTAATGTAGACTAAAGTATCCAGCTTACATAGCTTTCATTCTATCTAAAGACAATCTTTACACATTTTTTACATGATAGATATGCTGGCAATGAAGTCCCTCAGTTTTTGTTTTATAAAATATTTTTCTTTCATTTATGAAGGATAATATAGTTTGATATAGAATTCCAGGTTTTTTTCTTTTAACACTTTAAATATTTTGCTTTTTGTTACTTTAAATATTTTAAATATTGCTTGCATAGTTTCTGGTGAGAAGTCCGCTGTAATTATTATCCTTGTTCCTGTATAGGTAAAGCATTTTATTTCTTTCCGGTTACTTTCAAGATTTTCTCTCTGCATTTGGCTTTCTGCAGCTTGAATATGATATGCCTATAGATAGTTTTTGGTTTTGGAGGGAGGAGAGGGAGGTTATTTATTCTGCGGGTTATTTCTGAGCTTCCTCGATCTGTGGTTTGTTGTCTATAATTAACTTTGGAAATTTCTTGGCCATTATTACTTCAAATATTTCTTTTGTCTTTCTTTACATTCTGGCATTCTGTAATATTACATCTTTTGAAATTGTCCCATAACTATTGGCTATTCTGTTTTATTCTGTTTGTTTGTTTGTTTTTCTTTTTCATCTTGTCTTCTTCTTGCATTTTAGTTCAGGAAGTTCTGCTTGTGTCTCTTTAAGGTCACTGGTTATTTCCTTGGGTTGAGTCTACTCCTGGGCCCATCAGATAATCTTCACCACTCTTGCTCCGTTTTAGATTTCTAGCATCGCCATCAATTCACCAAAATTACCATCTAAGTCAGGAATGTCCAAGCTTTTGGCTTCCCTGGGCCACATTGAGAGAAAAAGAATTGTATTGGGCCACACATAAAATACACTAATGATAGCTGATGAGCTTAAAAAAAAATTGCAAAAATATTTTAAGAAAGTTTACAAATTTGTGTTGGGGCTCATTCAAAGCCGTCCTGGGCTGCATGTAGCCTGTTGGGCCATGGGTTGGACAAGCTTGATCTAAGTGTTGCTGCTAGTTAGTGGTTCCAATGGCTTTTGCTCCAGATGATCTTGGCTTTGGGTTCCAGTTTGCCCTGGGACCTACGTTCTCAGATGGGTTTTTAAAAAGTCACTGATTTTCATTTTATATGGCCCAATCTAAAATTCTCTGCCCTAGAAGTTTTCACTGAAATATACTGGAAAAAAAAATTAATTCAGAACTTTAGGATCTCTGTACCAGGAGTTTAGGATTTAAAAACTCAGGAGTTGTGTGATTTTGGGGGTGAAGGGTGCACATACATCTTTCTTTTTTTAACTGATTTAAAACTGAAATTTATCATATCTTTCAATTATAAGCATAAGCAACAAAGCACAATAGTATTGGCAATAGCTGTGACATTGTTACCAATGGAACTCACACATATTTTCATATTACATTTATAGTTTTTTCTAATAAATTAAAATATCATTTATGCTTAACCCTCTGAAAAATATACTAGTTAGTAGACTCACCACTTGATCTTATTATTTAAAGCATTAGTGAAGATGCAGACATATAACTAAACCACGAATTTGCTTAAATATTTCTTTCAGTAACTATATTTTTATTTTATAACCACATTTTTATTTTAGTCTGGTGTGACCTGTACTAGACTTCTGACCTACAGAACTATAATTACCTGTTGTTTTAAGCCACTAAGTTTGTTCTACTTTGTTACAGCAGCAATACTAAACTGATACACAAAGGATCCCCGTACTTCATCAAAATATCAATGTTGTCCATGACACACAAAGAACCCAGCTGTAGTTTAATTCAGCATCACAGTCCCAACATGTTTTAAAACATGTTCCAGGTAAAGATCTTCCTTAAGGCACTTTACTGCTTCAGGCCTCTGTGGTTTGCTTCTTTCCCTAAAAATCCTTAAATGTTTGGCACTCATAAACATTTAACTTGAGTTTTCAGCATTCAGTTCACTCATACATCCAACACTATTTGATTGTCTGCTGGGTGCCAGTCATGGGGCTAAGCTCTGCAGTTACAAGGATGAATAGGACTCTGACCACATTCTCAGTATAAGAGGGAAATAAACGTGATGGAAATAAATGTTATGGAATGAAATAATGGATGATCATTAAGACACCCCAAATTTTGGCACTGAAAATGATGATTCCGTCTATGTTAATAAAGGCATAAAACAATTGTAATACATTTCTACCTTATCTCTTCCAATTTGGTTCCTAAATTTTCTAACTCTATGTCCATGGATGATTATGACAACTCATTTTTTTTTTCTGAAAACTATGATGCATATATAAACTCAGGCTCCTAACTCAAGAGTAGCTTTTAAGGAATTGATTGCCATAAGCAATCAATTGAATGTAAACTTATGTCATTGAAGAATGCATATGGGTGGAAAGGTTGTACTAGCAAAATCTAATGAGGAAAATGATGTATTAGAAATACAGAAGAGTGATGGCTTGTTCTGAGTATGCCTGTTAGGTTGAAATAAATTATCTTCTGTTATAATCTCAATATCCTTCAGTAAGAGTAACTCTGAAAATGTATGTTGGTGCCAAAGCAACATCACTGTGTATTCTTTATGATAATATGTTTTTAAAGTAATAATCCGAAGACCATGAAACTCTTTAAACACATGTTAGAATTAGGGAGTGGTAGAAATCTAAATTAGGCTGTTGGAATATTGCAGTATTCCTACCGGATAATAGAAAGTCCATAGGCAATTATATGAAGAGACAATTCTTGAAAAACAGAGTCGTGATTTTTTTCTTGGCATACACTTTCTAATTAGTTTTACTTTAGCACCTTTCTTTTTTATAGTTTGCCAAAATGTACTATCTTTTATTTACAGCTTTTGGTCCCAGGATTATTCAACCTAGCTCATAAAAGAAAACAATATTGCATTTCTAAGTATTGGCTCCTAGAATTGGCAAGTTTAGTCGAGAAAAGCTGGAATGCCGTTAAAACAACACCCTGTCATCTTTCAATCAGTCCTTAGCTGAAGTTAAAATCCCACTCATTCTGCATGATCCAGGTAAAGATCTTCTTCCTTAAGGCACTTTACTGCTTCAGGCCTCAGTGGTTTGCTTCTTTCCCTAAAAATCCTTAAATGTTTGGCACCCATAAACATTAACTTGAGTTTTCAGCATTCAAATCACTCATTCATCCAACACTATTTGATTGTCTGCTGGGTGCCAGTCGTGGGGCTAAGCTCTGCAGGTACAAGGATGAATAGGACTCTGACCACATTCTCAGTATAAGAGGGAAATAAACGTGAAAAGCAATAGTTATAGTACACTCTGATAAGCACTGTCATAAAACTTGGAAGATTATCACACATTGACAATTATAAAATTATGGAGATGTGTTCTCTCTTTAGCTGTTATTTAAGTCGCTAAAATGCTTTATGCTTTGTCTCCCTGTATTACCATGCTGATCTGTTCATAATGCCTGTTCTTAAGTAAGTCTTCTTGATAAAATGTTTTTCTCTTACTGTGCTCTTCTCTTATTTTTTCCCCATTCTTTCCATTTCTTACTGTGAACAGTGAGAAGGCATTTCTTCTCAGTTAGCCCAGTACTACTACTTTGAGTTAGTAGAGGGTAGTGGTTAAAAAATCAGGCTCAGGGTAGAGATTACCTGCATTTGAATCTAGGTCCAGCCACTGGATAGCCTTTTAACATAGGCAAGTTATGCAAACTCACAGTGCCCAAATTTCCTCATCTGCAGAATGATGAGGAATAGCACCTATTCCATAGTGTTCTTGTTAGGATGAAATGAGATACTGTGTGTAAAGTGCTTGGCATATAATAAGCACTGGGCAAATAGTGGCATTATTATTTGACAGCAGAACAGAGGCCAGCCATTTCTTCAGTTTATAATTTAGGGCCAAATAGAATGCTATTAATAAGAAATTTATTGTTTTTATTTTTGATTGCACATGACTGCTGGGGAGCCTCTGTAGCATAGAGTGAGTAGCCCCTTAACAAGAACCAAAATGGAGGGTACGGATAAGGCTTAGATCGTCACCACCTGGAGAATAGAGACAGTGCCTGAGTCGCCAGGAAATCTGTCCCCTGCTCATCCCAGAATCCCCGAGCTTTGACTTTTTAAGAGAACATGTGACAGATAATGCCATCTGAGAAGGTAAGCAGCAGATCTTCTAAGTGGTAGAATTGAGATTTGAATCTTTGGCTTTCTGACTTTAAAACATGGTTTTTTTCCCCTCTGTATTAAACTGTGTTCCCAATGGGACAAGGATCCAATGAATGAGTACGTAGGAAAGGGACTTGTACAAGAGATGCTGTGATAAAGCGGTTTTAGCAAGAATTGGGAGCAGACATGGAAGGGTGGGATGTCATCTGTTGCCTAGGGCAATGACGATGTAGAACAGGGACGATATTTCTTAGTACTGCTGCCATATGCTTAGATACACCCTAAGCTTTGTTGGTATGAAGTAGTCTGTAAGATGATTGGTTGTTGGTGAAACCACAATCAGTATTTGCCTTTAAATTATACCGTGCTGGTATTCAATATTTACTCTGCTGGAGTGTCATATAGATTTGCTTTTTCCTCTCAATGTTGTGGCACTACATTGCCTTAAATTCTAATACATTATTAGTGTTTTAAAAGAGCATGTCATTTTATATTCATATTAATGAAATTCTGATATTATTAAGGATCACACAAGGGTGTCAAGACAAGACAGAATTCATACAATGCGCTTCCTACAGTGCCCTTGGCCAAAGGGCTCTCTCCACTGGCAGGACCTTGTTACAACAGCCCCACCTTCCTGCATTCCCACAGCCTGGACCCTGAGGGCTGCATGGAGCCAGGCTCCTGTATGGCATGGGTTTGGGGAAGAAGCCAGACAGGGTTCTTAGCAGGAATATAAATTGTGTGAGGAGTCATAAAAAGTAGAAAAGGAATGTGTTGTTCGGTAGTTAAAGATGTGCTGGGGCCTTGGTTTAACTATTTTAAACCCTTGGAAGGATTTGGAAAATGAATTGAGAGCTGGTTTGTTATTTTTGCCCTCATGGGTCTTTCTTCGTATGTCTTTTTAACAAGCACAACGGGTTTAGAAATCCTTTCTCTAGTGATGTTTACTTCTTTTCTACTCGGGAAGCATTCGAAGGCTCACAGTGGTACTTGTGGCACCCCAGCACATCTCCCCAACTCTTATCCCCCATCCCTCCCAATCTAAAAAGAAAGAAAGGAAAAGCTACTGACCGCACCTGAAGCTTTGTCAAAACTCTTTGGCACAATTCAGTGCCTGCAAATGTTACAGGAGGGTGTGCAGATAGATGCAAAAGGGCGTTAGTCAAATCAAGAGAATGCTATTCAACCGAGACTCATTTCCAGCTCTCTGTTGTATAGTTGCCTTAAGAATAATTATGTGCAAGGAAGCACTGCTTGGATCGTATGGTGACCTGGCTAGGGTAAGAAGATTCTAGGAATAAACAGCAGCTAAGCAGCAACAGCGCTTGCCATCTGTTTAAATAATGCCCTGTAAAATCTTCAGGTAGCCTGTCTAAACCCTGGGATTTTATTTTCTTCAGGGCTACTAACCACCTCTCTGTGCTACCAAACTGTACAGGAGAAGCCTTTGCATTTTATCTTTTAAAAACCTGCTTCTCACCCCTCCCTAAATACAACTACCATCACGGTTTTTCATGATTATCTCTGACTCTTTTAACATTCGCATGTGATTAGTTTTCTTTCATTATTTACTAGCCTTGAATGAATCTGTAGTCTTTTATATTTTATAGATATTATTTAAAATACATCATGTTTGTTTCATAAAGATCTTGTTTTTCAACACTAATGACTGTAGATGCCTAGTTTTTGCAGCGTGCTAAATCTTAATCTCAATTTTGTATTTTCTGATTAAAATCATCTCCTTAAAAAATCAATAAAAGAGAGAAAGAACACTTTTTTTTTTCCAGGTGCTCTCAGGTTGATCTTGTACAGTAGGAAGGTACAAGTGTTCACATATATGTGTCCAATCTAGAAAAATTTATTACACATTCTGATTCTGAGTGAAAATACAGAATTACTGTCTTTAACTTTCAGGAAGCAAGGACCATAGTAGCATTTTTTTTTTTGCTAATGGGAAATATCCATTATTCCATAATTTTTGGAGCCTCCTGCCGAATTTGGTGGAGCATGAATAGAGCTCTGCTTTTATCTTTCGTGGTGCTTGAATCTTTGCTCTCTTTCTTGGCTTTGGAGAAACGTACAGTTGTTTTTTCCTTCTTCTTTTCTCAGTCCTTCTCTGAAATTCTTGGATGGCTTGTCTGCCTCTGTTCACTGTTTTATGGCTTTAGAGATCAATTTTATATCTCCTGCCCTGACATCTCATGAGCTCCAGGTCTACATTTTCACATACCTGGTTTAATTTCCACCTTAGACTTGGCCTGTCTAACACTGACTGAGCTCACATCTTCCTCACTCCATCTTTTAGCACATTTGTGCCAAAGTTGTTTGCTGTCTCCTTTAGTCAGGCTCCAGAGGGCTTTACTAAGATTTCTATCATTTATCTTGATTGTGCCTGATTTAAAAAATCATTTAAATAATAAACTAATCTTACTTTTAATTCTAAATCTTCCTGAGTGGGTTTGAATTCTAAAGTTTATTTTGTTTATTCAAAATCCACTGTCTAAAAATGTTCACTTGTGTTGAAGTTTTATGAAAAACTGCAAAGTATGAAAAAACTTAAAAATATATACTTTCTACATGCTTAAAAGGGTCTTAGAAGTCATTTGATAAAATTTCTCATTACATAGATGAAGAATTCATTGTAGACTGTAGTGAGTTGGGTTTCTAGGCCCTTGGTGAAGCTTTGCTTCTAGTGAATATAATAAGAAAAGTATGGTTGTTAATGAATTACAAATTCCACATCTCTGTGTACATTCATGTTTATTTCTTCATTCATAACATTTTGAATCTTCAGACCTATAAGAGGAGCATCTTATGGGAATTATATGCTTTATATTTGCAAAAGTCCATTTCTAAAAGTCTGACCTGAGTTTAACATAACTTGAGTATATTGCTTTCATTCAGAGAACATGTGTCTTTGGGCCTCATCACATGTTGTTTCTTGTGTAGAGTCACTGCCCCAGACCTGTCACACGGCCAGTCTCAAATCATTAGCCAAGTCCAAGTTTTGCAATAACCAAACCATGAATAATGACACAATAATGGGAATTTAGCAGCAACATAAATTATTTTAGATTTAGCAAATCACATGTTATGAACACATTAAAAAAAGAAATGCTGTTCCACTTTTAGAATGACTTTATTATGTGATGAAAAAGGACCTGAAGAGAATGTGGGCACTGCTAACTTCTAGAAGTAAGGAAAGTACACTTAGATATGGGCATAATTTTTGGTGAGCTGAAATTCCTGTCTGCAAACTAATAAAATTTGATTCATTTCTCTAAATGATCATCTCTAAATAGATCTATACAATACTAAGTACCTACTGGCTTATATGGCTGTAGTTCCTCATAGTTATTTGAAATGAGCCTGTGGTGATGGTTTGAGGCTAATATAATTATTTTCTTCCACTGTGGGCAAGGTATAAATCCTCCAGAACTTCTGAAATGCCCTTTCATACCCCTTTCAGGAAGGTAAAATGATTGCTTTATCAAATCCATGTCCGTAGGAATTGTATTTCTATGTATGCTATTTGATCTTATTAGATCAAATAGCACTTTCTATGGATCAACTTGTCTCGGTCTTGATTTCTTTTAAGAGGAAGGAGTTATAAAGACTACGGTGGGGATATTTCACTTGGTTTGCACACTATTGGTAAAGGATAAATGTTGAAAGAGGATATAATCATGACTTATACAAATATGAAATAGATACATGTCAAAAATTTTATTTCACTCACTGATTAGTGAAGGAACTGGAAAAGTTGTTAAAACTGGTTGCTACAAAGGAGAATTTTGACAGCCAACTAATACACAAGCTTATCAGAAAGGCTGATTTAAATTTGCTTAGTAGATGCAAAACTAGCTTCTTCAACAGTGGGAGAGGGAAGTCAACTGAATTTCCACTGGACAGAGTTTATTTGCATGCCTCTAACCAAGAATTATTTGCATTGCTATCAGTTTTCTGCAGGTTAATGTCTACCTTTACAGAATTATAAAATAGCTGAAGACAATGAAAAGCACAAACTTCACAAAATTAGATAACCTTGGGTGTGCTCTAAACAATGCATTGTTTTGCATTAATGACACCCTTAGTCTTTTGGTCTACTTCATTAGCTTTCCCTGTTTTTCCCTACAGAGTGCCCTCTTCTTTTGGCTTTAATTTTTTCAATGGTTTTGGGGAAGGTAACACCCAATTTATGTTTCAGAATAATTTTTATTATCTCTGCTTAAGCCTTTTGTTGTCTTTTCTTCAAGTCCAGCTTAGGCAACTCAGTCATCAATGTGTCCTCGAGAAAAGCATATCCCCAAATTGGAAAATAATCCTGCAGGGCATCTGAACATAACCACATTTGGCTTACTTGGTGAAGCAGTTGTCTGAATAGAATAAGACTGGCTTGCAACGAGGCGAGTGTTAGACATTTTAAAATGCATTTTAAGAAAAATTAATTTTGGGTCTTTCTGCTTACCATATTTATTTGCTATGTATTTTTGTTTTGTTTTGTTTTTTGAGACAGGGTCTTGCTCTATCACTCAGGCTGGAGCGCAGTGGCACAATCATGGCTTACTGCAGCCTCTACCTCCCGGGCTCAAGCAATCCTCCCACTTCAGTTTCTTGAGTAGCTGGGACTACAAGTGTGTGCCACCATGCCAAGCTAATTTTTTATTTTTTTGCAAAGATAGGGGTCTCACTATGTTGCCCAAGCTGGACTTGAACACCTAGGCTCAAGCAATCTTCCCACCTTGGTCTCCCGAAGTGTTGGGATTATAGCATGAACCACCATAGCCACCATACACTGCTATGCATTTTAGAGTAGTTAATACAATTGTGACAAATTACAGTGGGAGGTAAATCAATTAATATTGTAAAACATTAGCAAGAATTTAAGGTCATATGGTCTAAGCATCTAAACAGTTCTATTGTTACTTCACTAATGAATTAATTCATTTATTCACTAGATCAGAAGCTCAGTAAAGGCAATAACTTCATCTATTTTGTTCCCTATTGCCTCCCCAAAGCCTTGCACGGTGTTGAAGGCATAGTATATTTGTGATATACACTTATCCAGTGAAATTTTAAGAGTAATTTATTAACCACCTACTCTTTGTCTGACACTATGATAGGTGCTGGGGATTAAAAATAAATATATAATATGCATTATGATTAATATTTTAGAAAAGTTCATCATCTTTTATTGGATCTTTTCCCCAAAGGAATTTGTCCTTGATGAGAGAATTTTAGGCATTATGGCAGACTAACTGGAGAACAGTCTGAGTTTTCCCCAAATCACACCATATAGAAAAGTTTCTTTTGAATGTGTGGTTAATATTATCTCTAGGTGGGATCTCCTCAAGCAGTATGCTTGGTGTCACCCACATAGGGACATTGGAGGTTGCTGAGATATAGACCACTGGCTTCAATAGCTGCAGTTCTTCAAGTTCTCCTAGCAACCCTTCACCATGTTTCTGAGCCTGATCAGAGATTCTTCCTCTTATAGCAGCCTAAGGATAGTCACCACTACCGATTAGTATGTGCCAGAATCTAGGCTAAGTACTTTGTAACTTTTATCTTATTTAATCCTTATACCTACCATATGAGTAGGTGAGAAGTTAAGGATTATGATTTCAATAATGCAGCTAGTGAGTGGCAGGGATAGGACAGGATTTGAGGTCTGCCTGAAGTCAAAGACCATACACTTTGAACTGTGTAGCCTCAATATCTAGAACTGATATGATGAGAATATGGCTGAGTCTATGTTGAGTGTTTTTGGGTCTGCATGAGTGGAAGTGGGAGAAGCAGGATTTTTTTTCCTTCATTCATGATGCAATAAAGAAAAAATGTGCATTATCCATTTTTGCTCTGCTTTAGACTTCTCTCCATCTAGGCTCCTGTACAATGAAAAATTGCATAGTGACTCTGACAATTGAATCAATACTTCTATTAGCTGCAACATGCAATTTGAAGGTTCAGAAGGTGATTGAATTATGTTTTGTGGAATTATTATCCTCCATTGGTAGAGCATGTGCTGCCATAGAGGGACCGAGTTTTTCAAATGTGTCTAGACCCCAGAGAGGTCAGCCTTTCATACAATGGCATTTCGACCCTCTCTTCCACCCTCAGCCTGAAGAGTTCTGAAATAGGTGCTGTCTGCCCATAAGTCATCCTTCAAACCTTGTATTTACAGGACAGCTTGGCATTTTTCTTCTCTTCATCTTTCAAAATTTCTAATACCCTTAACATTTGATTTTTTCCCTCAGAATTTTCTTCTCCTAAAATGTCTACATTTTGGCTTCCTTTAGTTTCGTTTCCAATTTTGAACTCAGTGTGCTCCTCTGAAATCATTTTCCTCCTTCTAATTAACCTGACTCCATTACACACACATTCCCTATTCTTAGCTTCATTGTATCATCTACATAAATTACTAAAGTTATTTCAGCTTTATCTCAGACCTCCTTTAACACCTACTCTTCAGAATTCTTGGTTTCTTGCCATTATCCCTGATTAGCCTCAAATCTCTCTCCCTTCCTTCCTTCCTTCCTTTCTTTCTTTCTCTTTCTTTCTTTCTCTTTCTTTCTCTCTTTCTTTCTTTCTTTCTCTTTCTTTCTTTCCTTCCTTCCTTCCTTCCTTCCTTTCTTCCTTCTTTCCTTCTGTCTTTTTCTTTCTTTCTTTCTTTTTGTTTTTTTGACGGAGTCTCTCTCTGTCGCTCAGGCTGGAGTGCAGTGGCATGATCTCGGCTCACTGCAACCTCTGCCTCCTGGGTTCAAGCAATTCTCCTTGCCTTGGCCTCCCGAGTAGCTGGGATTACAGGCACATGCCACCATCCCAGGCTAATTTTTGTATTTTTTTAGTAGAGACAGGGTTTCACCATGTTGGCCAGGCTGGTCTCGAATTCCTGACCTTGTGATCCACCTGCCTCAGCCTCCCAAAGTGCTAGGATTACAGGTGTGAGCCACTGCGCCCCCATATTCTTTTGATTGTCTCTTTCTAATGTCCCACTAATGTGAACTGAGAGAAAAAAAAGAATGTATGGAAAGCTAGAATAAATTCTATAAAGATTTATATAGTCTATAAAGATTTATTTAGTTTTTAAAAACAGACTCTACCCAACTTCATTGGTCTAAGTTCTGAAAGGTACCTTTGGGGTAAAAAATAACTACATAGCATATTATAGCAAAATAACTGTTTTAAGAGTTTAATTTTCAATTTTTATTTGATCTGTGACTATTTCAGTGCAATAGTTTATGTATGCTCCTTTTGTTTTAACTTTTTATTGTAGAAAATTTCAAAAATATACAAAAATAGGATAGTATTAACTGACATGTAGCTGTCACTTAGTTTTAACTATTTATAACTCATGACCAATCTCATTCTATTTACTTCCTCCTTCCCCTTGAAGTGCTTGGAAACAAATTCCAGACATCATATCATTTTATATAAGTATTTCAGTATGTATTGCTAAGGAAAAGCAGCACTTTGGGAAAAATCATAACTACAACTAAACATTTTCTTAAAGATCTTCAAGTAATAGCCAATGTTCTAATGTCCTTGTCTCATTTATTTTACACTTTGTTTGCTTCAATCAAAATCAAGTTCATGAATTGGATTGGTTGCTATATTTTGTGTCTTTTTAATATGTAGACTCTCACTCATCTCTTTATTGCCATCAATTTATTTATTGTAGAAATCAAATTATTTGCTTTATGGTGTTTCCAACAGATTGGATTTTGTTGATTGTATTCCTGGGGTGTGTTAAATGTATTGCTTTAGCATTTATATTTTCTCTAAATTGGTGATCTGATTCAGATTACCTTAACTAGATTCAGGTTTGACTTCTTGGGAAGGTTACTTCATAGGCAGTATTGTGTACTTTTGTCAGGAGGTAGCACAATGCCTGGTTGTCTCTCTTTTTATGATGTTAGTGACCATTGATTTTCACATCCTAGATTCACAGAGCAACCAAATAAAGATGATTGAGTGAATGGCTAAAGAAATAAATATGTTCGAATCTGTACTCATCTCATGTCTTTCCTGATGTAAGTATAGAAATTACGGTTATTTAAAGATCATAATAAATTTTACCTCCTCCAAATAAATATCATTTTATTCAATAAAATTTCCAAGGACCTAGAGAATTTAGGATTGTTGTCCTGTCCAATGAGACCTTGGAATATTTGTTTGGAGTCACTGTGGAAGGTATATGCACATACTTTAGAAAGCTGAGGAGCAAGCTGGCGTTCTCTAGAAAAGATTAAAGAACATGGCTAGATATATACTTTTTTAGGTGAGGGAGAGAAGTGGTCTGGGAATGATTATCATTGGTGAGAATGAGTGGGGGATGTGGGAAAGTTTGTCATTTTATTTTGTACCTATTGTTTGAACTTTCCCCATGATTATCTAGATGGGATCATGTTCATTTCAATTTTCTTCCTTGTATTTATATAGTTAAAAACGTAGTAAATGCTAAAATGAATGAATGAGGAATTAAGTTAAATTAAGAAGCTTTTTGAGACACTTGTCTGGATAAAGATGCTTCCCATTCTTTTATTTTTTGAGATGGAGTCTTGCTGTCGCCCAGGCTGGAGTGCAGTGGCACCATCTCAGCTCACTGCAAGTTCCACCTCCTGGGTTCACGCCATTCTCCTGCCTCAGCCTCCCAGGTAGCTGGGACTACAGGCGCCCACCACCACGCCAGGCTAATTTTTTGTATTTTTAGTAGAGACGGGGTTTCACTGTGTTAGCCAGGATGATCTCGATCTCCTGACCTTGTGATCTGCCCGCCTAGGCCTCCCAAAGTGCTGGGATTACAGGCGTGAGCCACTGCGCCCGGCCGATGCTTCCCATTCTTAAGGCACTTACCTGGTTGGAGAGAAAAAACAAAACTAGGACATAGCATTTATGTTTATCAGCACACTTAACTGCACGTATACTAGGCACTGGGGGGTTACAAGAGAAAACATCATATTTCTTTTTAAGATTTCCCATAGGGCTTTCATCAGCTCTACTGTGTAGGAGAAGCGATCTATCATCAGGCCTCTGCCTATGCCCCCGAGCACATCACCTACAGGCTCTCAAAGCCCCAGGGTCTCAACTGGCTTCGTGTAAGCCTCTGTACCAGCTGCCTTGCGCCCTAACCTAACTTGAAGGCATCATGCCCCAGGCTGCTTCTCTCCCACTGCAATTCTCGTCTGCACTGCACTGCTCTCTTTGCTTTGTACAACTCCAGACTCCCTGGAACCTCTGAACATTGCTTTTTACCTCTTGTTTTAATTAAACCAGTTCCCCCAGTGGCATGGCTCTCCTTTTTGGTCTTCTTAAGGGACAGGTTGATTTTACTTCTTTGGCCTAATTCCTCTTAAGAGGCTTGAGGTGCCTTCAAAGTATAAACTTATACATGATAATTTTTCTTCTCTCTTAGAAAAAAGATAAATTTATAATGGCTCTGTTAACTAGGGTTTTTAATAAGCTACACCAATATTTGTGTGTACCCTTTTCCTGAAAGATATATTTTACTTACAGAAAAGAATGAAGTATGTATTTTCAAATTTTTTGTAAGAATTTTCCAGCCCCACGTCATTCTGGTTGGAGGTTTAATGTGGGACCTGACCGGTGAGCCCACTTCAAATAAAGTAGGGAGCTATGACTCCCCTTACTGCAGACAAGAATGTCCCAGGAGAAGAAAGGGGCAAGGACCAGTACAGCTCTTAAAACTGGTGGAACCCATCCTCAGTACCACTCTCCACAGGGCACTGGGTTGGGAAAAAAAGTCTAGATCTGCTCAGACAGCTGAAAAGAAAAAGGAGAAAAAGAAACTTAACAAGGTGAGTGCCAAAATCGATGTGCCCAATGTGAGAAAACAATAAAAAATGTGCATCCCTTGTGAATGTGTTTAGTTTCCAATAACAGAAAGTCCACCTGAAAGACTGACATAAGTAGGCATTTATTCTGCTCATAAAACAAAACAGTCCAGAGGTGAGATTTTTCTGGTATCAGTTCAGTTGCTCAAGTTATCACCAGAGATCAGATTGCTTTCTCCTCTTTTGTTCTGCTGCCTTACTTTGTTGATCATATATATATATATATATATATATATATATATATATGTTTGCTGCATCTTTATCACAAGATGTGCCAGATATTTTGTCCACCTTGACAGAAGAAAGAGGAAACACATCCAATCATTCTCAACCTCTCTCTTCAGGAAGACAAAAGTCACCAACTTCCTTAAGCAAATATTGGTTTATGCCTCATTGGCTCACGCTGCATTCTCTCGGCACCCTCAAATGTAAGAGAAGCTAGGAGGCCAGGGATCAGTCATTGTCTCACCTGAGACTGGATGTGTGGCACATTAGGCAGCGATCTGCTAGCAAGGAACAAGCTGTGAAGTGGGGGTGGCAGGTGGAATTACAGGTAGGCAACCATGAAGGACAGCAGAATCACTTTGTTTGACTGATCCCTAGGCCTTTTGGAATCCTAGAGTGTCTGTCCTCACTACTTGTTTTAAAAAATCTCAAATGAAGCTCAGACTGGAGTATGAAGTCACTGATTTTCACATGTGCCTAAGATTATTTGACACTGAGGATTTTGGGGATATGTGAAAAGCAAATCCTAGGTCCAAATAAACTCCCTGTGCTGAGCTGGGAGGTGCCTTTTCCTGGGAACTGTGGAGAAAGATGATGTAATGAGTTAGAGTTTACTTTTTTCTCTTTTTGGCACTGTCTATCCCAAATGCCTGTCTCTTCTTTTCATGGGAGTATGGTAGGAAAAGTAACTCACTCATTTCTTATCAATTATAACTATAAACTTTGTTTTTATATATGTGAGTTAATTTTTATATTTTTGTCTGTGATTCTGAAGAAAAACTGTGATCTTGGAATCCTTTTCTTTATGCAAACATAAAAGAGGCTAATTTAGCTACAGTTGTGTTTATAGAGATCAAGGGTAAAAATGGTTTTGTGAGAAAGATGACTCATAACTTAATTGATAACATAAAGCACCTAAGTTTAAAACATAAAGTTATCTTTTAAAGATTCTAATTGAAAGACAAATGGGTGCTAGCTAGTCCAGGAAAAGATGAAGAAGCTCATGTGAAATATTAGGTGATTGTAATCGTTATTATTTCCAAGATGCATTTCCACTAGTGCGCTAAAATATCCTATTATGAGTTCCATCCTCTGTATCAGAACATTTTAAAAGAAACCTGCCAAGATGAGGGGAAATTCCCTTTTATTTGCCAGGATCTAATTAATGAATTGGGGGTTTTGGAAAGCAGCAAGACATGCATGCAGAGATCTAAGAGATAGAAATTAGCTAAAAGATTTGTTTTCCACCCAAATTCTTCTGTAAGTTTGGAGCTAATATGATACAGTCTTTCAAAATCTAGATCATTGACAGCTAGGATGTCCAATCACAGCTGTTTTTATTTGAAATATTGAAATGTGTAGGAGTTTTTTAATGAAATATTTGAAGCAGTAAGCATACATATATTTTCTTGACTTAAATAGTAAAAAATTTTCAGAACATTATATAAGTTCATTTCTATTCCTTGTTTTGAGTCAAGTAAGTTATGTCTTGGGATAAAACAGGGCCTTGGTTGGGAACTAGGCTTGCTTGTTTTTTGTTTTGTTTTGTTTTTTGAGATGGAGTCTCCCTCTGTTGCCCAGGCTGGAGTGCAGTGGCATGATCTTGGCTCACTGCAACCTCTGCTTCCTGGGTTCAAGCAATTCTCCTGCCTCAGCCTCCCTTAGTAGCTGGGACTACAGGTGCATGCCACCATGCCCAGCTAATTTTTTTTTTTTTTTTTTTTGATTTTTAGTAGAGACGAGGTTTCATCATGTTGGCCAAGCTGGTCTCGAACTCTTGACCTCATGTGATCCTCCTGCCTCGGCCTCCCAAAGTGCTGGGATTACAGGTGTGAGCCCCCATGCCCGGCCAGCCTTGCTCATTTTTATTGCACATTTCTCTGTATACCCATATGCCTCCACCCAAGTGAAAAACCCATGCCCTTGAGACGCTTATGAGTCTGGCATACTCTCTACATCTCTGTATTGTTGTCATCCTTGAACACTCAGATGCCATTTGTTGAAGTCTTCACCAGTAAACTCACAGATGTCATGTCTATGTCCTGTCCTGTCATCATCCTGGCTCCAACTGTCTGGCCATTCAGTCCTAGAATATCAATGACTTTGACTACCTCTTCCTCATGTCTGTCAGTGTTCAGTCCACGTTCAGTCCACATATGCTTTACAACGGTTTTAGACTTTTGGGCTCCCCTCACTCTGAAATCCTCTCTTCTTGGCACCTGTGGCACTTTCTAGCTTTTTTCCCTGTTCTCTAGTTGGGTCTTCTTAGTCTTTTTTTAGAGCTCCTAATTCTCCATGCCTCCCTTGAATCTTGTTCCTCAGGCTTCAATCTGTGTATTTTCCTTAGGCCAGCTCATCCTTCGCATGGCTTCAATTAGCACCTGATGAAAACAAAATCTACAGCTGCAGTTCAGTACTCATCCCTGAACTCTAGGTTCCTATCAAACTTCATCCTGGGTCTCTTAATTTGGAAGTCTATTCTCAAACTCCCCATGTACCTCCTGCACTCATTGCCTTGGCCGTCCACACAGCCGTTTCCCCATTGCCCATTCTACAGCTCTGGCTCCTGTTTTCCATGTCTCAGTGTTGGCATCTCGTTGCCCAAGCTATAAATCTGGATGTTTTCTTTCACCCTTTCCTTTCCTCCTCATTTCCTCTATATAAAATCAATCCGATCCTATGAATTCTCCTTTCTAAATATATCCATAACAGCTCTCAAATGTGCTTATTACTTTCTGTTCTTCTTGCTATTATCCATTTACATGTGACTACTGCAATAGGTCTTGCTGCTTTCATCCTCCCTTTTTCTACTCCAAAAACTAATTATAACAATTAGTTTACTGCTTTTTGATAGTGCCCCAATTTTTTCTTGACCTAAATTCCTAACTCTATAATTCATTTACAACACCCTTCCTGACCTGGACCTTCACTTCCTTCCATTCCTCTCCTTGCCAACCTCCAAGACCTGGTCCATGTTATTCTGTCTTCTTGAAACAACTTTCTATTATTCCCTCTTCCATGAAGCTTCTTCCTGAGCCTTCAAGTACCGGACTTCTACAAACTTTTCACTTATTTGTTAGACATAATTTTCTCTGCAAAACCTCTCTTGTTGGCTCCCTGTCTGCATCTTCAGTCCCCTGCCTCTCATGCATTCTCCTGGTTATAGCACTTGTTGCTCTGTAACTATTCATTGTCTTTTATCTCCATTACATCTTAAGTCCAAGTTTTTTGTTTTGTTTATCTTGTTTACCACTGCTTTCTCTTTGCTAAGAAAAGTGATTGGAACATAGTAAGTGCTCAATAAAAAGGTGAAAGAATGAACAAATTAGTAAGGAACATTGCTGAGGATTCAACTACTGAGATCTGGAGTCACGTATGTGTGTTAGAGTTCCCTCTTCATTCTTACTAGCCCTGTGATATTTGAAACATTTATTAATTCCTATAAAAATATGTTTAGTACATTTCTTGTTGTTATGCACCATTCTCATGGAATGACTATACTAATGAGCAAGATAGGTCATGAATAAATGAAAAATAAATGAATTAATTTAAAAGTGATGGTAATGTGTTGGTAAAGTGCTGTGAGAAAAGTGAGATGGAGTGTGACTCTGTGGGGCAAGGATGATGAGCAAAGGCTGAGAGGGGGTGGAATTTAGGCAGGGACGTGATGGAGGAGAAGGAACCAGCCATGTTTAGAGCTAGGGGAAAAGATTCCAGGAGGAAAGCACAGCAGCTGTGAGCTCCTCTGAGCTTTGCGCTTGTCTTCCTTCATCTGTAAATTAGCATAGTAATAATAAATGCCACATAGAATTACTTTAAAGTTCGAATCAGATCAGTCACGGAAAGCACCTGTCCCACTATCTAGTTGATAGTGAGCACAAAGCAAATGCCAGTTGGTTTTATTATGAAGAATAAAGTAGATCAAGTTGTCCTTTTTTAAAGGGGGTCTTTAGTTATGGATATTTTACTTTACATAGAGACTCAGTCTCTCTTTGCTTATACCCTAAAAAAATTATTATAGAGCACCTACTATGTGTAAGTCAGTATTCTGGCGGCTGTGGAAGGCTAAAGTATCTAGGAACAAAGGTCTGTTTTTTTACACTCTACATTTCACTTCTGTTATTTATTACTGCTTTGTCTCACCATCCAATCTAGAAGTTACCTCCCCAAACACACACACGCACACACTCAAGCACACACACCTCTCTTTATATTTTCCCTCTATTTGGCAGCTAGAAAATTCAGTGTACATGGCTTTTCTTGGGTGATGACCTTATAAATCATTTGAATCACAGTTGGTATTTCTGAACATTTGAAATGCTCACGGCAAGGAAGCCTTCACATTTCTGAAAGAAAGGCTGTCACAAATACTGAACTTTATTGAAAAAGGAGCCAGATGCTAATAGAAAATATAAATGTTGTCCAAGAAAAGGTTTGCATTTGTATATTAGGAATATTTTTTGTACATAATAGCTACATGTGGCTACATTTCTTTTCTTCATGTGGGTGTCCACTTCCAAGGAAATGATGATTGAAATGTTAGAAATGCAAAATTAATTAACACCTTGAATAGTTCATTTGGCTCCCGCAGACTCAGTAAAGGCTTTATTTGTATATAACTGTGTCTGTTGCCTATTTTTGACAAGTTTGGACAAAATATCTGCTCGACACTATTTCTGGATTTCTGATGCTGCTGAGAATAGCTGCAAGGATAAGAGGTAATGAAAAGAGAATGAAAGACTCTAAAATGTTATTGAGAAGGATTATGCTCTTATTTGTATGATTATGGGTCAATCCTGGGTTTTTATTTAAAAAGAAAATATATTTTAAGGCTAATGGCTTGTTTTGAATAACAAAGTAAATGACATTTTAATCATAATTTTTAAAACATAAAAATTGCATCTTTAAAGATGTTTTCGTAACTTGATACCAAAGACAACCTCCTTCAATAAAGCAAGACTGATTTAAATATGACATGTGGAAAAAGGGCCCTGAAAGCTTACCTTTACTCTCTTATCCACTATTTAATTGTTCTTTTGTCTTCATCATGCTTAGTTCTTTCTCTTTAGACAAAACAGTGCCTAAACTATCCCAAACAGGAGGGATCTTATCCTTTAAACTTACATTTTGCCTGATAAAACATGTTTGCAATGTGTATAAAATAAGAACATTTTTAGTATGTAGTTGTAGGTCTGATTGGAAAACAGATTTTATCAAGTTTATAGTTTGGTGACTCTATATTAGGATATATTTCTCTGATATGAGAATGACCATTTGTTATGTGTGTATATATATATATGTGTGTGTGCATAAATATTAATGTGTGTATATTTGTGGGCATAAATATAAATATATAAATTAATGTGGGTATATGTGTGTATGTTTAAACCTTGATGAGAATTTTTGATTACTTGTAAACTTTCTCAATTATTTTTTACATGATGTTACCATTGCATTTCCAAAGTCATAGGTTGGAAATATTTGGGGAACAGTTGGTTTATAAAGTATCAGAATTTAATGCTGTGTCTGAGGTTAATTATTGTTGGTAATTGTCTTCAGAAATACAATATGCTGGTAAAGTTGTTTTTAGATCCTAAGAATGCTATAGAACCAAGAACAACAACTACTCTTTGTTTATTAATTTAATATTTTTTGAGCACCTATCAAGTACCACATGTTGTGCTAAGTTCCAGAGTAGCAAACTGTAGTTGCCCTGGTCTTTAGCTGCCTGTCATATTGTAATCTTTCCTATTTCTCTTGGTATCAGCACGCCCTTTCCTCACTTTTGATCCCGTTGGGGTAATAATTATGATGCCAATGTCTCCTGAGCCTGTGGTGATAGGCATTTGACTTAGGCTGGGCTAATCGTGGTACCTGACATAAATTCACAGAAGTGCCTATAACTTATAGGGGAATTAATCTGTGGGACATTTTGGAAAAAAAGGTTTGCTTTCTTTTGGAGTGACTAATCTGAGTTTACATAATCTAGAATGTATCAGTTAGTAAACTAGTAATTTTCCTTTTATGCCTAAATTAGAATTTGATTTCTATCTCTTGTAGCTAAAAGTCTTGATTAATGAAATTGTGGATGCAGAGATGTACAAAATAAGGTTTTAGTCCTTAAGTAATTCTGTTTGATTAGAATGGACTCATAAAACAATAGTTCCAATGTAATATGAAAAGCATTATTTTTGTTGTATGTATAGCAAAATGGAACCAGAGAGGAGAAAGAAACTTGGCTGATGAAGGCTTCAGAGAATGATATTTGAGCTAGGTGTTAAATTATGTGTGGATAGTCATGAAAGCAAAATGAGAGAGAAGGGATAAGTAAGACCTAAGAAATAGTAGGTCAAAACATAGGAATCAGAAAATACATGGTGTGTTGGGGAATTGCAAGAAGCTCTATATTTTCGCTGTTGTATGGACTGTGAACAGAAGTGGATGGTAGATGAAAGAGTAGTGGGTTGGGTTGCTTTTGGTACAATTTGAAAGATATGCACCTGTGGAAAAATCCCACTCCCAAAAGTAGCAATAATACCAGGGGAATTTTTTGAAATCCTGTTAAAAATAGGATTTTAAAAAAGTTAAAATGTGAGTGTTAAAAACCTACTACCATTTCCCTGCCTTTTCTGTATGTACCAGCTGGTTTCCCAAATTTTCATACGCTGGCCCAGGTAATGGGTGAAGCAGGGGACTGGAAAAGGCAAAGAGGACAAATTATAAATGCTAAAGACATAATTGGGGGAGCAAAGGTTACTTCTGGAGAAGTGAAACAATGGAAAAATGAAAAAGGGTGGGGGAAAGCCAACGAAAGTTGAGTTTTGAGAGCTTTTGAGGCTTTTAAATACATGAGCCTAGAACCTAAAAACCAGACATTGTGGGTAGCTATTGTATTGTGAGAGATGAAAAAGGATTGAGAGATTATATTTAAAACCATTGCTATGTGTTTTGAATGTAATGTTTCCCTTTGCCAGTGATATTAGTAAATGTTTTCTCAGTGATTTTCTTTCATTGTTATTGAATACATGTTTCTGAGGAACAGGACACCCATATTAAGGCTGTCCAATTTTTATCAGGTTATATAAAAACAAAGGACTTCTCTATGAATCTTCATTTTAGAAAAGGTCAACTGTACATTTCAAATCTTTAGTTTAATGAGGCTAATATATAGAAGAGTGTGATGGTTAATTTTATATGACTACTTGGCTAGGCCATAGTACGCACATATTTGGTCAAAACAAGTCTAGATGTTGCTGTGAAGGTATTTTTTAGACGAGATTAACTTTTAAATTAGTAGACATTGAGTAAAGTACTTACCTTTTGTAATATGGGTTGACCTCATCTAATAAGTTGAAGATTTTAAGACGGGGAAAAAAGACTTAATTTTTCTTTTTCCAGAGGAAAAGGATATTTTGCCTGCAGACTGCCTTCTGACTTGAGTTGAAACATCACCTCTTCCCTTATTCTTTAGCCTGCCAGCCCACTCTGCAGATTTCACTTTTAACCAGCCCCCACAATCACTAGAGCCAATTAAAGAATACACTTCTTCTTAAAGAAAAGTTTACTTGGCCAGGCACAATGGCTTACCCCTGTAATCCCAGAACATTGGGAGGCCAAGATGGAAGGACTGCTTGAGGCCAGGAGTTAAAGACCAGCCTGGTCAACAAAGCGAGATCCCCATCTCTATTAAAAAAAAAAAAAGAGAGAGAGAGAAATTTACTGGATGTTCCAGTATATAGAAAAACAGAAGATGCAAGCTACATAAACCTCTTTTTGACTTTGGGTACATTACTGGTAACGTTGGTTCAATGAGCCTACATCAAACAAAAGAAAGATCCACAAACCTTATTTTTAGAAATCTGAAAACAATAAATAGTGGTACTAAGATTATAACATATGATGATTCTTTTCCACTTTTACTTGATTCTGTTGTCCTCTAACTGAAGAATTGTTTTCCAGAAATCTCAGACTCTACTTTTATTAATCCACACTTGCCTCCTGAGTGGGATCAGATATTGTATGTTGCTACTGTATTTGAAAATCATACTAGAATTTACTTCAGACTAAGCCCTGTTATGTAGTTGGAACTATATACACTTGGACATGCTATATGACAACACTGAAAATGGGTGTTATATATAAACTTCCCTCCATCTGGATATGTTTTAAATTCCACAGCAAATAGAAACATTGCCAAGACAGGAAGAATACTAATGAATAAACATTTCAGCCCTCCAGAGGCTATAATTCATTTAGTCATTCATTCTAATACACTCATTCATTTAAAGTATGTATTCAGCATATGCTAGAAACCAGGCACTGACATAGGCACTAAGGATACACTAGTGAACGAGAGTTCCCTACCTTGTGAAGCAGGTAACGAGATATATCTGCTAATAAGATATATCCTCAACATACCAAACTCTTGTTAACATACCCCTAGACCAGGGGCATGTTAATGTACCAAAATTTTTCTGTGAAGGGTCAGATAATAAATATTTTAGGCCTTGTGGGCTATGTAGTTTCTATTGTAACCACTCTGATCTGCCACTGTAATGTGAGAGCAGCCATAGATAATGTGTAAACAAATGTGTCTACATGTCAATAAAAACTTTACTTACAAAAACAAGTAGTGGACCTGGACTGTAGATCATCTAATCTGGGTCTCTGACTTAATAACTTAGAGCAGAGACAAAAAGCTGCACGATACGAAAAGTTAACTTTAGAAGTCAATCCAGAAATCTTCATTTTGCAGATGAATTAAATGAGGTCCTGAGAGGTTGAGTGATTAGCTCCAGGTAACAAAGTAAACTAATGGCAGAACCAGAACTAGAACCTATAACTCCTGACTCTTAGTATAGTTTCTTTCTGTTTCACTAGATTGCCTCTCCTGTGCTGGAAGTCATAGGACTTAGTATAATGTTGTTGTCTATGTGAAAGAGAATATTTTTCTTTGGTTTCTTGGGTCCCAAATACTACTAGTTTTAAAAACACCTGTGCACTACCATCACTATCACCACTATCATCACTATCATCTCTACCATCATCACCAGCCTCACTATCATCACAACTACCACCACTACTAACATCACCAATATCATTATCACCACCATCATCATCACAAGAAACAACCAAAGACCACCACAAATACTCAGAGTCACAAAGCTGGGTTTATTTTTCTTGGTGCAGCAGGATCTGAGAGTTCATTTAAGTGTCATTGTGAAAGCACCTCAGTAAGGGGGTGTTGAGAGGAGCTTCTTATGGGGTTGGGTTTGTGCCAATGGTTCTAAGGATGGATTACAAAGCAGAAACTCATTCTGGATGGAATGCTATCAAGAAACAGACTTTGTTTTGAAGTCCTTGGGATTAAAAAAAAGAGAGAGAGAGAAAGAAACAGAGATGGGTGATGATTGAATTTCTTTATTTATTGTGTCTAGCTGGTGGGAGGATTATAGCAGGGGTAGAGTTGTGTTGATAAAGAAGTACCAATCACTCAGCTTAGCCAGAAGAGGGGCAAACTAGTCATTTTTGTGGTGGTGAGTGGCCATATTACTCTTTTGTTTCAAGCATCAGTTTTTTTACTTTCTTACTTGTATTTTCATACTTCAATAGCAATAAATAAAATCTAGTGTTTAAAAATTATAAAATTCAGATAGGAAAAAGAAGAAAATTAAAATCCTCCATCCATAGACAACAATAATTAACAACTTGGTACGTACCACTTTTCTATGTGTACATGCACACACATATATTTGCACAAGATATGAGATAACAGTATACATTCCAATTTAAACTACATTTTTACTTAATGTATAAAACAAACATGCTTCCATAAAAAGCATCATTTTTAATGAGTTCAAAGATATTTCACTATGTGAGTCTGCCATAATTTATTTAACCACTTATTATTATATATTTAGAAGAAGGTTTCCAGTCTTTGCTATTATTAAAAACATAGGCATTTTTTTTGTGCAAATTCCAAATACTTTCCTTGGGATAAATTCCTAGAATTAAGAATGTTAGATCACTGCATATATACATTTGAAGACTTTAAAAAAATCTTAGTAAATTTCCATCAGAAAATCTGTATAAATTGTTGCTCATGCATATAGTGTATGAGAATATTCCCAACCCTCCAAAAATAAAACATCCGTTTTACTTAAAACTGACTCTAGCATAATGTCCTAAGAGCATAATTTTATTCTTTTTACATAGAATTTATTCACATTTCGCATCAATCCGATAAACTTCCATTGAGTATTAGTGTGGGCCAGTCACTGTGCTAGGTGCTGAATATAATCTGTGATTTTTCATAAAGTCAGTATCTTTACTTGTCACAGTCTAGATACATGACCATTAACCACTTTTATAAAAAAAGGTAAAAGGAAATGTAAATCTTGTTAGATGACGTTTTATAGGAAGAGAATTCCATCTGTATTGTGGCACCAATAACAATCAATCCATTACAAATAATTTATCATCATCATCTTGGATGTGTGACATGAGTTAACATTTTCTCAAAATATTTTATTTAGTTCTGTACTTTAGGTAAGTTATGTAACTTTTGTCTGTTTTTTTGTCCAAATATTTATTGAACTCCTAAGAAAATATTAGTAATCACCATAAAATACATTACTGACTCATAGGCAAACTCCGAACTAGTTGTTCTGGACAAAAAAAAGTTGCTGGATATAAGTTCCACATCCTTGTTGTTCCACTGTTCAGTTAGGAATATTTGTCAAGTCTCTACCAAAAGAAATAACAACACAAGTATTAATATGTGAAGCTGCACTAGCTATCTTGAAAACAAAGCTTCATGTTGCAAGGAAAAATTAAAACTGGCAATTGAAATGTCTAAAATACACAATTGTAAAGTGAGATAATTTTTTTCCTTAGTTTTATTTTCTGCTGCACTTTCTTAAGATTAGGGAGTGGCTTCATTATTAACCAGATTCTTGCTTTCTATTAAAACTGGGCGAGCTTGGGCATATACACCGTCTTAAAATTCTATTGAATGTGTGCACTTTTCATTTCCCTGTATCTTTTTTTCCCAATTCAGTGCATGTCAATAAACACTATTAGAGTTTTGTACTAACAGCTGTAGCTATTTTATAAATTAAAATAAATTCATAAAAGTTTATGCTTTCAAAAGATAATTTCATTTGATATTGATCTATCTTCAGAAGTGAAATATATCTGCTAATATCACACTTACGTTGTTTTCTCAATACTTTCTTTTGCTTTTTGAATTATTGTTGATTTCTTTCCCATGAAAGTTATTTAAGCTGTAATGATCTGTTTTTAAAACAAATCATGATAATGACTGTAATTTGTATTCTTTACAAGCTACTTTAATTTTTAAAGTAGCATTGAATCATTCTACAAAAGTTTGGATTAAAAATAAAATATAAAATGCATTCAGCATATGAAATATTATTCCTTTGATATACTTTCATTGTATCCACATCGTTCTAAAGTAATTTTATATATTTTATATTCATCAATTATAATAAAGATGAATTTAAATATGTGCAGAAAATCATAATCATACATAATATGTATGTCCTAGTCTTCTTTTTCATTATTACGATTTTTAAATTGCTACTTTATAACTTAAAGTGACAACTAAAATTATCATTGGCACCCTGAATTTTAAATATGCTAATAAATTAATTGAGTTGGCTTTGTTGCTTTTATGTAACTTTGCAAGTTTTGTGTGTTGAGAGTGATATAAGTTCAAAGATCTCAATGTGAATCATTACTGAGACAGTTATAAATATCATTAATTGTTTAATTTTGGTATTTATATTTTGTAAGTGAAATTAATTTGAAGTAACTGGTATACTTTGTTATTCTTTTATTCATTTTGACTTAACAAATGCATATTGAACAGCTACTCTGCATAAAACATTGCATGAGGGGACAGTCCGTACTTCCCATACTTTCATAAAAGAACCATTTTTTTTGGCAAAATCTCTTTCTCTTTACTCTCTTTTTCTCTTTCTCTCTCACACACACATACACACACAGAATTTATTCAGCAAAAGTAAAATATATATATATAATCAGTTTTTAATGTTTACAATTTTTTATTCTTCAATTTACAGTAAACTTTTCTGGGGGGGTGTACAGTAGTATATATTTTGCTAGTAGATAGAGTCCTGTGTTCACCACCACAATCAAGCTGCTAAAGAGTTTCATCACACACACATACCAATTTCTCATGCTGCCCTTTTGTAATTGGCCCCTCCTCCACTTCAATCCCTGGGAACCACTGATCTGTTCTCTGCCTGACAGTTCTTGCCTTTTCCAGAATGTCATATAAATGAAGTCATCCAGTGTATAGTCTTTGAATGGGGTTTCTTGCACTTAGAGCATAATGCATTTGAGATCATTCATGTTGTCATACATATCAGTGGTTCTTTTTTATTGCTGAGCAATGTTGCACTGAATGTATGTGCAACTGTTTCACTAATTGGGGGACACTTTGGTTGTTTTCAGCTTTTAGCAATTATGAATAAAGCACTTGAAAACATTAGCTTACATACAGCTATTTTGGTAAACATAAGTTTTTATTTCTTTTGTATAAACAGGAGTGGGATTGCGGGTCATACGGTAAGTGTATATTTAATTTTAGAAGAAACAGCCAAACTGGTTTCCAAAGTGGCTGTGCCATTTTACATTCCTACCAGCAATGTGTGAGAGTTCCAGTTGCTCTGCCTCATTGCCAGACTTATGACTGTTAGTTCTATCGATTTCAGCTATTTAAATAGTTGTATGTTGTATTGCATTGTGGTTTTAATTTTTTCATTGTCCTAATGACTAATGACACTAAGGTTATTTTCCATTTGTATATTTTCTCTGATGAAGCATTTTTTAAAAGCCTTTGACCATTTTAAAAATTGGGAGATTTTTTAAAATGTTGAATTCTGAGAGTCATGTGCATATATATTCTGGATACAAGTCACTTGTCAGATATGTGATTTGAAAATAAATTACTTAAATATGCTTGCTGTTTTATTCTCTTAACACTATTAAGAGAATAAGCCTTATTTAACAATTTTTTATTTTGGGTCTCATGCTTTTGGTGTCATACCTAAAATCCCTTTGCCTAATCCAAGGTCTTAAAAAATTTCTCCTATGTATTCTTGTAGATGTTTTTTAAAGGATGGCTTAATGTTCAAGTCATCCTAGACAGAACCTTGCTGATTCTGTTAGGTCTTTGGACACTGAACCTGATTGTCTAGGTTTCTATCTTGGTTTTGAAACCACCCAAGTGAAAGTGCTACGTAAATTCTAGAATGCTGTAGACTTTTACTTATGTTTCCTTACGTTTAACATTATGAAAACAGGAACTGCTATGTACTTATATGTGGATCACAACCTTGTGCATCATTTCCCGAGTTCCCTGCACCTCTGCTCTTTCTAGCTCAGTAAAATACACCATGGTGCTTATGAGTTCTGGATCTAAGTAGAGCTGCCTTTTGATAAATCTGGCTCTGGGACCCACTAGCTGAGAGAATTTGGGAAGGCTATGTAGTTCGAGTTTCAGTTTCCTCTATGAAGTACAAGACTCAATCCTTCCCAGTGTTTTAGCAAATCTATTATTGTTAGTAATTGTTGTCATTTGTATTGAAATGCTGCCTTGCTCCTTCCATTCTCCTTCAGTTATTAAATCACACAACAGTCCAGGAGCTGAGGTTCTTTCCTTGTTGCCAGTCTTCCCTGTTGTTGGCCAGCATCCCAGATACCCCATTGCATGCACCCTCTACCTACAGAGACTTCACCCCACCCAGTTGCCTCTCTGATGACGATAATCACCAGTTGTGCCAAAAGACACCATGTGTCTCTAGACATTAAATTCCACCTGCCCAATCTGTCCTTCTCCACCACCTACTCTTCCCTGACATTCACTACAAGTTACAGCAAATGCTGATTCCCAGGTCCGAGCTCCTCGTAAGGTTGCCTGTACTCCACTCTCCAACTCAGAAACTCTCTCCAATAGATCTATTTTGCCTCTTTTCACTTTCAAAAAAACTTTGTCAACTCTTTTTTAAGTTCTTAATTAAAAGACAAAACTCATATCATAAATTCACCACTGGTTTCTCCTTGCATGGGATTGAAATATCTTACTTAAGTTTAGGAAGTTCATAACAGACTGTATAGGTAACTTCCTGCCCCTCTTGATTTAAAATGGCTGCTATGCATAAAACATTCCACTTCAGTGAAATGGGATTGAGGAAATTATGGGGTGGCAATAGTTTGAACACGATGGGTATTGAAAAGTTTCATGTTCCAGAACTGTGGGTATGTCGAGGCAAAGCCTGACTATTTTAGCTATAGAACCAACTTCTGAACTGTACAGAGGTTTATTGTCTCGGGTCACATACGATTTCTTTTGTGAAAGGTTCTTTTATTTGTTTGGGAGTTGGAGATACTGCTTACGTTGCTCTGTAGTGTTTTGAACGCCATCATTTTTTCCCCTTTGTAAATACAGGAGTTTTCTGTGTGTTTTGAAGTCTGTTTTCATCTTCTTTCATCTCTTCTCACTCTCAAAACTAAAGTAAGGATGTGAGAGATGTAACATCTCCACTCACTTCCCCACCCAGGAGCTGTGATTTTTCAGAGGAAGAGAGAGAAGTGCCTTTTGATTATTGTTCAGGGGCAATTGCGACATCTTCCTGGAAAGTTAAGCACAAGGGGAGATCAAATGCTCTGGTTTGAAGTCTAGTTGTATTCGCAGCTCACGTGAGAAAAATGTGAAATCAAGGAAAAAAACACCTGAATAAAAGTAAACTAAAATCCAAATGATAGTGAAGTTCGAGCAAAATATTGTAGAAATGTGAAGAAATGACATGCTGTAAGCCAGTGGAAGATGGATACTAATAATTTATTATCAAGTGTATGGATATGTTAAAAAAAAAAAAACAGCACCAGGAAGAATCCGCTTCTTAGGCTCTTGGACCACCATGCAGTTAGCTTCTGCCTGCTGTTCCACGGAAAGTCTCTCTGGAATCATCTACTACCTCATAGGTAGAGGCAGAATCAAAGCGGGTGCCAGCTGCCCATCTTAATGAATCAGTGCTGATGGGGTGCCAGGAAATAAATTTCTTATCCTGGGGATGGTTTAAAAAGTGAGATTTTTAAACAAAATTGTGCCTGAACCATTGAAGTCTTTGGTTAGCCCATCAGGGTTCTGGTTGTCCTTCCATTTGTTCTCCTAGGAAGGGCTGTTATCACTTTTCAACATCTTATGTTCTCTTTTATTAATTCTTTGGGCTCCTTTTGTGATTATGATATGGTTTGAGCTGTGATTTTTATGATTCATGTCACTTTGGTGTTTATCAGAACTGCATGTTGCTGGGTACAGTTTATCAAAACTGCATGTCTCAGGCTCGGGCATTTTGAGGTGCTGAGGTGGGAGGATCACTTGAGCCCAGGAGTTAAAGTCCAGCCTGGGCAGCATGGCAAAACTCCATCACTACAAAAAATACAAAAGCTAGCCCGGTGTGATGCCATGCGCCCATAGTCCCAGCTACTAGGAAGGCCCAGGTGGGAGGATCACTTGGTTCCAGGAGGTCAAGGCGGCAGTGAGCCATGATAGCACCACTGCACTCCAGGCTGGGCGACAGAGCACGATCCTATTTCAAAGCAAAACAAAACAAGACACAAAACAAAACAAAACAAAAACCCTGCATGTTGTGGTGGTAAATCTTGATGTCAGAATGAGCGGAGCACCTAGCTCCATCTTAGGAATTTTCCCATTGCCAGTGACCTGGAACTGTCTCTTACATGATGTCAACAGCCCTAAAGGAGGTAAGATACAGAGAGAGACCCACCACACCACTAGATAAACATCTTAAAACTGAGGTGAAGGTCACAGATGTTAGTTCCGGCATCTTGTAGTAATACCTTTACTCCCTAGGAGAGGTTGTCAGATACGAATGATTGGGGACACACTTAACAGTATGGATGGTGTGAGTAAACTTGTATTCCTGGAGCAAGATGACCCTACTTATTCTTGCACAATGATTAAAGAAGAGACTATATGCTGAAATGCATTAGATCTGCATATGCCTTATTCCTGGGCACAGCTGGACCCACAGTAGAGCAATGCTGTTGGGAAGGGGCTCTAACTCTCCTGTTATTATCCTTTGTACTAAGTGGAGAGAGCAAATAATATGCAGTATAGATCTGCATACCAACTACTCAAGGAGTCACAGACAGATATCTTGCAGCTGGCTACCTGCTATCACGGATATCAAATCCCTGGCGTGATAGAACCTGCACACCTTGTACGAAGCTGAAAATAATAGAAATCCCTCCCATTGGAAAATGAGGAGCCACTAATCTCAGGCAGCTTCTTCTCAGGCAATGTGGTGGTAGCCTCCAATATTATATAACAGAAACTCCTATTTACCTCTCCAAAATGATACATGAAAAAGAGAATAATACATTGTGAGGACATGTTAATTTTTCCATTTATAGCAAGGGAAGGAGGATAGAATATGGGTATATAGTCAGAAACAGACGAGGTTATGGGTGTGGTGGAGGAATTGAGGTAATTCCACACAACAGGTTTTTTTTTTTTTTTTTTTTTGAGACGGAGTCTCACTCTGTCGCCCAGGCTGGAGTGCAGTGGCACTATCTCGGATCACTGCAAGCTCCGCCTCCCGGGTTCACGCCATTCTCCTGCCTCAGCCTCCCAAGTAGCTGGGACCACAGGCGCCCGCCACCATGCCCGGCTAATTTTTTGTATTTTTAGTAGAGACAGCGTTTCGCCGTGTTAGCCAGGACGGTCTCGATCTCCTGACCTCGTGATCCGCCCGTCTCGGCCTCCCAAAGTGCTGGGATTACAGGCATTAGCCACCGCGCCCCGCAGCAGGTTTCTATTTTCTTTGTAAACAGCAGGTTAGGTCTTTTGTTGAGAATGAAGTGAGCAGCATCTGGTTCAGAGGTTTGAGGAAGGTGGAGAAGTATAAAAATAGTCACTGTGGACAATAGGAAAGAGATTTGCCTGGAGAAGAAGTGCAGGATTTCTGGACAGTTAGGGTTTGAGGCCATGAATTTTTAATGGTATCAATCTCAGTGGTTGTGTGATTTTTCTCTAGCAGTGATGAATCAGCAGTCCAGGTATAAATATGGAGAAGGCAGACTTTGGGATGAAGCAGGGTTGAAAATTTATCTTATGGCATTGTGTCAGGGTGGTTACACTTAATATTACCATTTTTTGCCATTACTTTTAATGGCAAAAACCACTATTATTTTTGCACTAACCTAATATATTGGGTAGAGAAAAATTGTGATGATTAAAGTATTTAGGACATGGCCATAAGTTTGAAGTGGAATGGGAATAAAGATAATGAAATGAGGCAATGGAAAAGCTAAGAGTCTTAGAAGTGTGGCTTAGACCCCAAAAGCAGACCAAAATACCAAGGAAACAGTGAAACATTTCTTGCTGAAGAAAGAATCAATTACGTGTAAAATTAAGGACATATGAAGTAACTTCATGGCAATAACTATTTCATGGTTATTTTTGCGGTTTCCTCCTTTTACTTGTACCCCACAGGGACCTCTTATTTTCTCCAGCTGGAACTGTGTCAGAGCTAGATGGGAGTCCGCAGTTGTTCACTGAGGAGCCATAATGGTTACAAATACTTAACCATCGTACAGGTCGATGGTTTCTCAACTCACACGGATGAGTGAAAAAGTAATGAGAAGCTGAGAGAAGAAAAGTTGGGCTTCCAATGACAGGAGAGAGTGAAAGGAAGAAATGAAAGTTCTTGCAAGAGAGACATAGCCTTTAGTGAGGCCAATACAGCACATGGTCAGGTCATAGTCCAAAGTCAATTGCTTAGCTCACCTGTGCTTATGTCTCTGCCCAGGCCCGTCCCACCTGCAGATCCATCCCACAAAGTTTTCCACCTGAATGTGAGGTACATTCACTGATTTATCTAACTCACATCCTCGTACATCTCTGTATGTTAGAACAGAAGGTGGAACACTTAGAAAGATAGTGGGATAAGAAAGCCCTGCTCTTGATCAGGATTGAATTATATAAAATTAGTTTTAAATCTGCTTCTGAGTTGTGGAACAGAAACTCACAAGACTCCTGCAATCAGAATTATTATTATTATTATTATTTATTATACTTTAAGTTCTGGGATACATGTGCAGAACATGCAGGTTTGTTACATAGGTATACACGTGCCACGGTGGTTTGCTGCACCATCAAATATCTACACTACGTATTTCTCCTAATGCAATCCCTCCCCTAGCCCCCAACCCCCCGACAGGCCCCGGTATATGATGTTCCCCTCCCTGTGTCCATGTGTTCTCATTGTTCGACTCCCACTTATGAATGAGAACATGCAGTGTTTTGTTTTCTGTTCCTGTGTTAGTTTGCTGAGAATGATGGTTTCCAGCTTTATCCATGTCCCTGCAAAGAACATGAACACATCCTTTTTTATGGCTGCATAGTATTCCATGGTGTAATAGTGCCATATTTTCTTTATCCAGTTTATCATTGATTGGCATTTGGATTGATTCCAAGTATTTGCTATTGTGAACAGTGCTGCAATAAACATATGTGTGCATGTGTCTTTATAGTAGAATGATTTATAATCCTTTGGGTATATACCCAGTAATGGGATTGCTGGGTCAAATGGTATTTCTGGTTCTAGATCCTTGAGGAATCGCCACACTGTCTTCCACAATGGTTGAACTAATTTACATTCCCACCAACAGTGTAAACGCCTTCCTATTTCTCCCCATTTTCTCCAGCATCTGTTGTTTCCTGACTTTTTAATGATTGCCATTCTAACTGGCATGAAATGGTATCTCATTGTGGTTTTGATTTGCGTTTCTCTAATGACCAGTGATGATGAGCTTTTTTAAATATATATATATATATATATGTTTGTCGGCTGCATAAATATCTTCCTTTATCAGAATTATTTTTAAAGGTAGTTTTGAAAAAGAGAATTTGGGACTATACTACAGAAAGTCTTAAATTTCAAGATAAGGAATTTAGACCTTATTCTAAGATTCTAAACTAAGGCTCTCCCTTTTGGGGACAGAAAGATAACATGGTGGAAGTAGCACTTTTAGAAGATTCATGAGATGCTGGTGGATGGATGAAGTGTGTGTTTGTTTCACCTTACGTCAATGGGAAATTTATCTTTTGTTCACTATCAACAGATCTTGTAGTTTCTTCCTAAATAATGTCTTTAAATAGATTTCCCTTTTCTTCTATTATTCTCTCAATTTCATATACAGCCACTATCATTTTATGTTTTTTTCTCTTCATTTGCTCTCAGACATCCGACTTTCCTCCATTAGCTTGAAATTGCCAGTTATTTTTGTCTTTTTAGTAACTTCTGTGGAAGAAGATCACCCATTGAACTAATCAAAACCCTCTCAGTGGTCTCATTTTAATTAAATAAAAATCTCCAATCATGAGTTCAAGGTACTTCTATCCATTCCTTTTCTAATTTAATTTCCTTTATTTCTTAGGATTGCCTCCTTTACTATATGTTTCCCACTGAGATGAAGATTTTGGTCATTTCCTCATTCATGTTCCTGCTTTTCAAAACCCAAGCAAGAAAGGAAACTTCTACAGTGACTTTCTCATTATGAAATCTTAGCATTCACTAGTCGGCCATAATGGAAAACCAGCCAAATGGACACATATACACTGGTCTGTACCCGCAGAGAAAGAACTGCAAATCTCTGTGATCAGAAAACTATCCTATCTTGTACATTGTTAAAAGTCTGCCTCCAAAAAGTTTACTTCTGGAATACTGTAATTGAATAGAATCAGGGATCCTACCTGTGTCCTTCAACTTTCACATCTTGTCTACTCAAGTAAGGGTTGAATTTGCATGACTATATCTAAGGTTCAAGGGCTTACCTGTTGGCAGTAGACCCAGTAGTCTATGAATGGAAATGGGCAAACCTGTGACCTCCCAAAACTTTAATATGAAAGTTTTGTTTGTGTATACTCATGGCATTATTCTTTTAATAAAGAGATAATCTATATAGTTTTCTTTTTTAAAAGATACTTTTATTTCTTTATTGTTGGGAACTGACACAGCTAATTTCTTTCTGAAGAGGTTCTTTGGTTGAGAATGGTAGCAACTAGTTTGATGTGGCTGGTGAGAGTCAGCATCCCCCACAATCTTACTTTCAGGTTTTAATGAAAGAAATCTCTGACAAAATTTTTACACACATAAAGACATTTACTAAACAACCAAACATTAGTAAGCAGGCAGAAAATAGCTTCTATAACTGGGTCTGTCAGCTTGAAGAAGGCACGGCTCTTTGTTCTTTTAAATTCTTCAACCTCCATACTAGATGAAAGGGTCACTCAGGATAACATGACAGGATCTCTGGAAGCTGGCTTTTGATATTCTAATAGTCACATTGATTTGCAAAGGTTGGGCATAGGTCTGCTTATTGGTCAAGCTTTGATATCTTTCCAAGGAATTCAGAAGACACGCCACTGTCTTCTATTTTGCTCATGCGAGGGATTGGAGGGAGGATGGGTCTCATAGTATTTTACCCAATAAACATTTCTTGAATATATTTAATTTTACCAATACAAGCCCAATTCTAACATTTTCCATGTTAATTAAACCAATAATTTTACCAGTAAAATCATTTTTCTGACATTTTCTATGTTTAGGTGATAATCAAGATGTGGAAAACAGAAGCACTTGGAATGGTCACTTCTGATTTGTGGATTTCTGATAAGACTTTATAGAACCTTCACTGGAATATGAATTTATTATTAGGGAAACTGTCAGTCCCTACAGTGGGATCATAAACTAACTTGCATGTACATAATATTATACTGCCTCTACTTAAATATTTTATTTATTTTTATTTTTAAAATAAAAAACAGAAATGTATTTCTCCACACTTCTGGACACTGGTAAGCCTAACATCAGGATGCCAGCAGATTCTGGGTTAGTGTATGGTGATGGCTGCTCTCTTCTTCCAAGATGTCCTCTTCTCACTGCAGCCTCACATGGCAGAAGGGCAGAAAGAGACTAATGCTGTATCCTCACATGCAGAGAGATGGAAGGGCCAGGCAGCTCTTGGAAACCCCTTTTATAAAATCACTAATCCCATTCACAAGGGTGGAGCCCTCATGACTTAATCACTTCCCAAACATGATTTAAAAATTTTTCATTTTTTCATTATTATGGGTACATAATTGTTATATATATTTATGGGGCACATGTGATGTTTTGATACAGAACACAACATGTAATAATTATATCAGGGTAACTGGGTATCCATCACCTCAAGAATTTATCATTTCTTTGTGTTAGAAACATTCCAGTCCACTCTTTCAATATTTTAAAATATACAATAAATTACTGTTGACCGTAGTCACCCTGATGTGCTATCAAATACTAGACCTTATTCATTCTATCTAATTATACTTTTGTACCTATTAACCATCCTCACTTTTTCCCCTCCACCTTGATCCCCTTCCCCTTCCCAGCCTCTAGTAGCCAATATTCTACTCTCTGTCTCCATGAAATCAGTTGTTTTTCATCACCCCAATATGATCTCTGCTGGGATCAATAGTTAATCCCTGTTCTCATCCCCAGTCCTTGATGATCATTAATCTACTTGTATTGGGTACTTTCACTGCACCCAATTTGTAGACTTTTATCCCTCACCCCCCCTCCCCACCCTTTCCCCCAAGTCTCTGTAGATTTGACTATCTTGCTTTTTAAAAATAATATGCAATGGAAATCCCTCCAACTCAAATAAGTAGTCTCTAATTCTTTGCTTTGAATATCTGTACATTTTTCCAGGGCGTAGATACATAGTATTTTATTCAGTTATTTTGCTAATCAGTAAAAGTGAGCATGTTTGCCCTGTTTTAAGACCTTGGATATCTTCTCTGTGCATGCTCATTCACATGGTTTGCCATTTTTTTTCTGTTGGGATATTTTCTTCTCTATGTCAATTTATAACGGCTCATATATCATTGGTATGAGCCTTTTGTCTATTTGTTGTATTACAATTTTTTTCTAGGTCTATTAATTTTTAATTGTATTATGCTGAGAATGTGACTGTAAAATCTTTACTTAAAAAAAATCACTAGTATTGTCTTTGTGACCAAGATGACTAATTTTTGTAAATATTACAGGGACACACATTTACTGAAATCCTCTTGTTTATTTTGAGGTATGTATAGTTCTTAATATATGTTAGCTCACATTTAATGAATTCTATTATTCAATTTTTACCTGACTCAAACCTACTACATCTGTCCGTTTCTGACAGAAACATATTGAAGACTCTCACGGTAATTAACTTTTTATTCTTTGCTATCCTGGCACCATAAAAAGGTTTGATTTTGTGAGCTACCAGCTATATTGGTTGTTATATACATGTTTATGACAACTACACAGCCACTTTTTTCACTACCTTATACTAACTGATTCATAATTATATAATATCCATTTTATCTGACTAGTATATTTAATGTTATATCCCATTCTGGTTGATACTGTACACCCCTCCCCAGTTCATCCCACTTTCTGTTTAGTTTTCTTTACATGATACCTCTTTGCTTATACTTCATTAAGCTTTTAAAAAATTACTTATTTTGAAACAGTCTATAGCTGGTCTTCCCCCCGACTCCTTGACTACTACTACTCTTTTAAAATTTATTTTGTCTCACTTTCTCTTCATTACTTAGATTCTGTTTAAATTTCTTTCCTTTTTTTTTTTAAATTTCCATGGGTTTCTGGGAAATAGGTGGTGTTTAGTCATGTAAATTCTTTCGTGGTGATTTGTGAGATTTTGGTGAACCCATCATCTGAGCAGTATACACTGTACCCAATTTGTAGTCTTTTATCCCTCCTTTCCCCCAAGTCCCTAAAATCCATTGTATCATTATTATGTCTTTGCTTCCTCATAGTTTAGCTCCCACTTATGAGTGAGAACATACGATGTTCAGGTTTCCATTCTTGAGTTACTTCACTTAGAATAATGATCTCCAGTTCCATTCACGTTGCTATAAATGCCATTATTTCATTCCTTTTTATGGCTGAAGAGTATTCCATGGTGATATCTATTTATCGATCTCAAAAATTCTGTTTTTATTTCTATATTTTATTTTTCTTTATTGTTTCTGCTTTGGTCAAGTTTCTGTTCCGTCTGCTAGCCCTCCCCCTTATTAATCTGAAAGTATTTTTTAAAATCCTATTTATTGTTACATTTGGATTACATTTACTACTCTTTCTTTTACCTAATTTCTTTATTTTTGGTAAGATCATTTAGTAACAATACTAGGAATAACTAACATTTATTGATTTTTTTTCTTGATTAGGAGATTTTCTAAAGTGTTTTCCTCAGAGGTTGTACGTAGGTGATATATTCTCTGATGTCTTGTACTTCCTAAAATATTTTTCTTTCACCTCAATCTGTAATTAATTTATCATTTGCATGTAGGATTCTTGGACTATAATCATTTTTTTCAGTGGTTCTGTGAATGCTATTCCACTGGCTATTATTTACTCTGGATTGAAGGTGAGATGTCTGGTACTAGTATGGATTTGATTGGATAATTTATTACATTTACATTGATAGGTAAGGACTTACTACTGCCATTTTATTGCTTCTGGAGTTTCCTCAAAATTACTATTTTGAATTCTTGATCTGAAAAATCACACATTACTATCTCTTTAGGTTTGGTTACTGGGTCATTGTTTTTTCCATTTGCGAATGTAATGGCTCCCTGTTTTCTCTCTCTCTCTCTCTTTTTTTTTTTTTTAATGAACATATGTCATGTCTTCACATGGAAGTGTTAGTTATTCCAGTCTTTGTTGTCTGGCTTGGCTTGGTCTTTTACAAGTATACCTGTCTAAAGGTTTTATGCAGATTGACTATTGGGTTCCTTTAGTTCAAGACTGCTGCCTCCTTTTAGGCACCTGATAGGACACTAAGTCCAGGTTTACTGTGGCCCTCACAAAAGTTTGGAGCACTGCCCATCCCAGATGGGGTACTCTGGCTGTGTGAGAAGACTGGCTAGGGGTTTGGGTCCAGAGGACCTGTGGAGCATGCCTCTTACAGCATGGTGCTGCTGAACAGCATCTCTGATTTGGCATCTCCTTTGGCTGACATGAAGAGCAGCCACTGAGTTTCTCATGCCGGGGGTTGCTAGCTCCACCTCCACTCTTTATTTCCAGCTGCCCTCAGAATTATTCACCTTACAGGCACTCTTGATGCTTTCCATAGATTGAAGCAGGAACAGTTTTCCTGTGAAGGAACTCAAGGTCATGGGGAAGCTGGATGTCTGCCTCAAGCTCACTTTTTCCAGTGAGTCCAGGAGGACTTTTCCATGAAGTGCCTGGAAGTTTGGGCGAGAGGTGTTACGGCTAGAGAGTTCCATTTATCTTACTTTCTGCTCATAGTTTTTCACTTCTCTGTGGCCCCTGGGATTATCACAGACTCAGTTTTGAGTCCTGGAATATTGCTGGTGATAATTTTGGCACTGGGTAGTTGGTGGTGGTTTTCTGTGGAGGAGAGTGAAGCCAGATTGCTTCTACTCCTCTATTTTCTAGTCATCCTCAGTTTGGCTTTAATTGCCCTTTATTAGCTAAGTGATTCTTTCAGCTGGAAAGTCTGTGAAATTTTTAAAAAATGTATCTTCCAAGTTCATGAAGTTACCAAGACATGCTTAGTTGCACGTCTTTTCTCATCAATCCAGCCCTTAGTGAGTCCCTTGAATTTTTAGACTCAGGTCTCTTCCTTTCCTTGGGAAATTTTCCTTCTAATATTAGTTTATTTTCTTTTCTTCCATCTGCTCCTGTTTTTCCTCTGGAGCTAACAAAATATTCTTATGTTAGTTCTTCTGCATTTATTTTTTAATTGTCTTATTTTATTTTTACCTGGTGATTTTCATCTCCTTAATTTGCTCTGTATTTTAAGACAATGTGAGAGTTCTCACACTTAACCTTCCAAATCACTAATTTGGGCCTCAATAGTGCTTTATCCTTCAACTCATCTGTTGAATTTTTTAAATTTGGAAATTGTAACTTTTAGCTCCAGGAGGTCTTTATGTTTCACTTGAAAAATTCTCAAGTGAATATATTTTCATTCAGATCCTAAGTTATCTCCTCTAGCAGTTCTATATCACAGGATATGTATTCTGATTATTTTTCTGGATCAACTCTAGCTTTTCAGCCCCTTTAGCTCAGTTGACATTTTTTCTTGCACTTGCTGGGCTGAGGTTTGTCAAATACAGTATTGTAAACAGCAAGAACCTTACTTGAGTGTCTGCATTACTGGTGCATAATTGTGTAGGTTTTCAGGCCCTGTTAAGTTGCAGATAGTTATTCCCTGATCTCTGCTTTTGCTGCTCTTTCCTCATTTCAGGGTTAGCCTTTCCATCTCCTGGTCTTCTGTAGTCAGAGAAACCTACCATACTTCTTGGAGGCATCTGATCTCTGAGAAGCAGTTTAATCCCAGGATCACAACCTTTTGTCTTTGGTTCTGAGCTCTGAAGCTATTTTTCAGGTGCTTTTCTAAGTACAGGGAATAAAGTTTCTTATTAATTATTTCTGCTATGGTGACAAAGGAGTTGAGATCTTATTTGAGCCAATCTATGTTTAAGTCTCTGCAGGCCAGAGATGTGATTTCAGACTGGGTCTGAAGAGATGTAAATATAGCATCATTATTTATGGAACATAAACCAATTGCTCCATGTGCTCTAAAAATACATCTCTAAATGATGTAGAATTGGGAAGAGATGGAAAGGAGCCACTGTCATGACGTCCTGCATTCCTTATCCCTTGTCTATTTGGATCCAAATAGACTACAACTGTTTCTCTGGATAATAACAACATATGTGCTAAAGTCATGTGTTCTCCATGTCTTTAATGCATTTGTCTGGGAATGACTTTGTATATGGATGACAATGCCTATTAAGATTCATAGGACTGTCCATCTAATCTACCAGACAGTGGGCTGTAGTTTCCTCCTACTACAACAAAGTTTTTTTTCCCCTGTAGGGCAAAATATTATAAATCCAGCTTATTATACAGGCTCTGGCAGATACTTATCCCTTTTTAGGAAAAAAAAAAAAAACAAGTACATAACAAACCCTCTGTAAGTCTTTGATCTTTAAAAGTGTCTTTATCCTAAATGGCTGAGCAGTATGAAAAATTGATTTTTTAAAAAGCCTTTTCTATCTGCTAAAACATCTGATTGTTAGAAAGAGACATTTAAAAATAATAATAACTTCAGAAATCCTGACTGGGTCTTAAATCCTCTCACTACAGAATTTGAAGGAACATTAAAGATCCTTAGTCCAATTTCTCATTAATGCCAAGTGGTTAGTTGGTTTCTACCTGAATTCCCTGGAGAGGCTAATTTAATACCCCATGGGTAGTCAATCCATTTATTGGAAAACTCTGACTGTTAGAAAGGTCTTGATAGATTGAAGTTGAATCTATCTCTTTGCAAACTATAACCATCGATTCCAGTTCTACCTTTGGAACATCTATTTTGCAGAAGAACATTATTCTTATAAAAGCAAGATTTTATCAGCTAAAGAAAAGCACATGTACTTGCAAAGTTTTCTAAGAAGGTATATGTGCTTACATGCTATTATTATTTGGAAGCTTAAATGCTATTTTGACCTTTCATGTAATTTTAATTTTGAATATTCTGAATTAACTGGGCAAGATAGGCATATACAATTGACCCATGAATAAACCAGGTTGAAAATCCACGTATAACTTATGATTTCCCAAAAACTTACCCTCTAAGACATACTGTTGACTGAAAGCCTTACCAGTAACATAAACAGTTGACTAACACGTATTTTTATATGTGTTATATACTGTATTCTTACAGTAAAGTAAGCTAGAGAAAAGAAAGTGTTATTGAGAAAATTATAAGAGAAAATATATTTACTATTATTAAGTGAAAATGGATTATCATAAAGACCTTCATCTTCGTTGTCCTCACACTGAGTAGACTGAAGAAGAGAAGGAAGAGGCAGGGTTGGTCTTGCTGTCTTAGGGGTGACAGAGGTGGAAGAAAATCCGTGTATAACTGCATCTGTGCAATTCAAAACTGTGTTGTTCAATTGTCAACTGAATATTGATCTAACCTTATGAAATTTAATTATAAAACTTAGGATTTTAGCACTGGAAGTAACTCTACATATATACAACCTAGCACATTAAACATTTTTTTTTTTTTTTTTTTTGAGACGGAGTCTTGCTCTGTCACCCAGGCTGGAGTGCAGTGGCTGATCTCCGCTCACTGCAAGCTCTGCCTCCCAGGTTCATGCCATTCTCCTGCTTCAGCCTCCTGAGTAGCTGGGTACAGGTGCCCACCACCACGCCTGGCTAATTTTTTGTATTTTAGTAAGAGACGGGGTTTCACCGTGTTAGCCAGGACGGTCTCGATCTCCTGACGTCGTGATCCACCTGCCTCAGCCTTCCAAAGTGCTGGGATTACAGGCGCAAGCCACGGCATCCGGCCAACTTTTTTTTTTTTTTTTTAAACCTAGGGGGATACTGAAGTCCAAATAAATCAAGTTTCTTTAAAAAGTCAGTGCCATTCCTGCCTAAAATTCAGACCTCCTCACCTCTCATGTAACAGTTTTAAAACCTACTACAATAACTAGAGATTAAAGAAGGATTCAATGGATGCTAAAAGGTAGATAACAAAGAGTATTGAAATGATTTATAAGTGTCAGAGACTAACATAGACAGATGTGAGATACAGAAAAACAATAAATATCTTTTTTTTTTTTTTGAGATGGAGTTTCACTCTTGTTGCCCAGGCTGGAGTGTAATGGCACGATTTCAGCTCAGCGCAACCTCTGCCTCCTGGGTTCAAGTGATTCTCTTGCCTCAGCCTCCTGAGTAGCTGGGATTACAGGCATGCACCACCACATCTGGCTGATTTTTTTGTATTTTTAGTAGAGACGGGGTTTCTCCATGTTGGTCAGGCTAGCCTTGAACTCCCAACCTCAGGTGATCCACCTGCCTCGGCTTCCCAAAGTGTTGGGATTACAGGCATGAGCCACCGCACCCGGCCTAAGAAACAATAAATATCATTATGGAAGACAAACTAGTTACTGCCGTGTACTATAGCACTTTAAAAATAAGTCCATTAATAATAAACCCTGTCTCTAAGAAACTTGCAAACTTCTTATAGAGATAAAACCTAAGTAATTACCTAGTATTCAGTGCTGTCCAAATCTAGCCCAATATGAAAACTAATAAAGAAAATAATCTTGTAAAATTCACCATCGGTTGAAAACTAATAATAGTGTTAAAATTACTGAGCTGCTGAGTTATTAATTTTTTCACAAGAAAGAAAATCTAATGCTAAAAGTTAAAAATAACATAAAAATTATGTTACTAAAGGATAGGTAAGATAAAGTTTTTAATGTAAATATATCTTAATTAATGATTCCAGATGGCATGTGACCATGTCATTAAAGGAATTTACCTGTTGAATTATTTATGGGTAAAAAAGCCAGGAAGGATGAGAAAAGACTCCAAAGGAGACTGGAGAGTATAAGGAAAGATAAAACTCTTCTTCTTTTGCTTGTTGAAGTGCTAAAGGAAGATGACTCAGAATCAGTGTTCCTTGGTGGAGATGTTATTCTTTTTAAGATGCTTAAGAGATCACTTTCCTGCTGAATGGTTGGATATGCATGCAAGGGAACCCTCAGCACTTCAACACCATTGTGCTTTAGAGGAACTGAGAAGTATTTCTCATCTACCTGCCACACATGGTGGCATGCAGTAATACAGATGCAAGACTATTAAAATGGAAACACACAGCAGACTTTGACTAAAACAATTCTTTATTTTTATTATTTAAGCCATTGTTGCAGGATGCAACCATCTCTGAATTACTATTCCTTGGGGGCTGGACCCATGTTTTGTCTTTGTGTTATATACTACAACATTGAGATGAGACCATAGTTTATTTTCCGTCTCCGACTTTCCTTAAAGCTTTTGAAGAAACTCTGGCCTGGCAGTTCAGCTTTTATTGAACAAAACTAAGAGAAATCAAAATGAACAAAATACATGTGTGTGGTATCACCCCACATGGTACATAAACAACCTCGCTCCCTTAGTGAATGTAATATTTTAACTATCAAGAGGTAACCAATTCCAAGACTATTTCTCAGTTACACTAGTGGGTATAAAAATACCATGTAATTTCATTTCATCAATACACTGGGCAAAGAAGAATTATTGTTTCTTCTACTTTGTGGCTCTGGTGAATCCTCAGGAAGTGTAGTTGAAAAATCAATTTTCCAGACTGAAGTCTTTGCTGGTCACAGTTCAGGGATTAGAGAAATCCAATTTGAGGAAAATGTTGGCCTGCCTGGAGGCTCCTTTATAGCTTATCTTTTTGAAGTGCTAGGATGGCTTCCCTTCTGGGTGAATATACAAGCCAAGATTTTCATCTGTTAATGTAGAACTTCCTCCTTGCTCCTTATGTAATAGGTGTTCAAGACTTCTGGATTTTTACCTTCATTCAGAAACAAAAGGTATCTGTGCATCACCAGAGGGTTTAAACGTGTACCAATTGCCATTTAGGTCCTGCTAAGGCCTACTAATATAGGTGTTATTTGAAGAACCTTGGTCTAAAGGACATGTTTTCCATCCACTTATATAGGAAGACTAATTTCCATCCTTTTAGTGTAATTTAGAATGTAGTGTACTTGAGCATAAATAAGACTTGGTAACACTAAATTCTGTAATGGGTTCAAGAGTAAGGTCAAGTTGTTAGTTTTGATTACTGTATATCAAAATCTTTAATATTTAGGTGGGGTATACTTCACAGAGGTTTCTGTAGGCAACTGTGCCTGGAGGAAACCAATTGACCCCAACAGAACCTACACTCTGAATGTAAATTATAAGTAACTTACTCTTTATATAAGCTGTGCTGCCCTTGCTAAGTAACTAAAAATTGCTCAGTTTCTCTCCTGAATAAACAGAGCTCCTAATAGTGGCATACCCAGGCCTGTCTGTATAAAGGCTATACTGTTAGTACCTAATGGCTGATAAAAGAAGTTGCTCAATAATTATAAAAAAAACCCCAGCATTAGTACTGTAAACACTTAGCACATAATTGATGAGCTTTTTAAATTTTTCTTTGCATATACTACATCTCCGAGGAACAACTGGTTTACAGTCTTATCATGGGACACTATGTTGCAAGAACAATATTAGGAATCAATGTGTGAGAAAGACAGTAGCATCTTAGTACAGGTTTTTCTCATAACTATGAGTTTGTTGAATGGATCTGTGTGTTGGAACATAACATTAATCTACTTTTAATTCAATATCCCTACTGCTTCAGGTGAAGGAAAAGTTATTAGCCACACATAACCAAGACAGTATCAGGTCTTTCTCTTTTTGTCCAATCTGGATGCTACATTGTCCTGTCTTGCCTGACCTGCATTGTAACTGTTATGTGTTCTAGAACAGACCAAACACTTCTTGATTTTTACTCACTCTCTGCCAATTGCTGTGATTTTTTTCTTCTTACCTCCCAAATGCTTGACTTAATCTTTAAATAATTTGATGTTTTCATCACACCATTCAATTTGAAGCCCTCTTTTTTTGATACTGGAGGAATTTGGGTGAAGCAGGAATTATGGTTGTGGCTGTGTAGCAACTTCAGTAATATACTTCTAGGAGCTGTCAACAAGACTGCATGGGAAAGAATTTCATAGTTTGCCATGGTTTTAGCAGGGAACGTGAATATTTTCTGGACTAGGTGCTCTCTAGAAGGCTTACTTCCATTGCTCAAGCAGTGAACCTCTTCTTTACATTGCTCATACCTGTCTCTTTACATTGCCCTTTACATTCCTCTTACCTGTCTCTCACCATTGCTCCTCTAAAGAAGAAAGGGTTCTAAAGAAGAAATTGTTCCTGGGACTGTGGATTAAATAGATATATAGCAGATTGTTTAATTTCTCCATATCTATATGCCCAGTTTGCATGTATGTATTCTTATATATGCATGTATGTTAGAAATAAGCATACTGCCTATAATCTAAAGTTAAAGACAAAATAAATAATCATCACGAATCTGCTATGAAACTGGACATGACACTGTGGTCCTCAGTGCCTCAGTGTTCCATAAAGTGTTTTGCTCAAGAATAGTGGCAATTTCTGAGATTTTCCATGTGGGAGCATTTTAGAGCTTTGTCTTCTGGACTGTAATATTCATTGCCTCCCGTGCCTTTGGTCTCTCACTGTTATGGGTTTTTCTCTGCTCCTGCCTCTGCTGTCCACTGCTGGAAAATCCTTAGAGCCCAGTCCTCATCTCATCAGCAATTATTTTTCCTGTAGCAATGCCTAGAGAAATTTTAGGCACTCTAAGGCCAGGGAATTTTTCTGGAATCTCAGATTCAAAAGAGATCACCTGGGATCTTTGTAGCCCCTTATGCAGGGGCTTTAGGAATCTCTCTTGACCTGACCAACATTTTGCTTCTCAAGAGTAGGTTGGGGCATTCCTTCTCCAAAGAAGCATCCTATATTCCTCAGAGTCTGACAAGGCACATCATGTTTTCTGGTCATGGGTCACTGGGTAGAAAACATCAAATCACCTGGATGTTCATTGACGAATACTGATATTTCTTCTGTTTCATGAAGCTGTGTTTATAGGAGCCCATACAGTTATTGTATTTACCCAGCTTCTAATTTTCCGGAATATTTTTTGTTCCATACCAGACTACTCAAGGACACACAGCTGGCTGTTAGAAAGTAAGAACTGGACCCAGCTCTCTGTCAGTTCAGAGCAAATATGGACCTGGCTGCTGGCAACAAAATTTATTTAATATATAGACATAAACTATACTCTTAGGATATGTGAGTCATAAAACAGGAAAATGACAGAAAGCATCTGGTTTATTATGTTTCCTTATTGTTCAGTTTCACTGAGGATTTTCAGTTTTTGAAAGAGAGAGGTGTTGTAGAGAATCCACAATGAAGAGATAATTTTGTTTTGTGTTTTGATTGAGCTGAAATATTCATCTACCTTGATTTTTAGCTCAAAAGCTCCTAAAATAATCAGCAGCCGTTCATTCAAGAGTGTATTACCTCTCTGAATACAGAACAAAATATATTTGAAATTTCACAAAGGTAATAGGAGAAACGATTGCTTCTTTGTGGTGAAACAGACCTACACTGGCATGAGAAATCTGATCAGTACAGCTTGTTGAGTTTTCTTAATAATCAATACATTTCATTACATGAATGATGTGGCTCCTGCAGTCCATTATGTAAATTGTTCTTCTCTCTGGCCAATTTTACCATAATGCTTTGTAGGTACTGATATTGACTTTAAACTTGCTTTTAAAAATAGAGAAAATACTAGTATGATAAATGCAGTGTGATAGAAAGCAAATATAACTGAAGCCTTTTCTTCCTATGTCTCAGCCAGTAAGAAAAATATTGGTTGAGAGGAAAGTTAATTTTGTTTAAATACCTGATAAGTAGTACAAGAATTGTTTAATACTGCATTATCTCTTTTAAAAATGAGTACAGTGTTCTATGCAATCACAAATTTCTAAACTATTGAATGTTATAGATAGGAGTTGCCAAACTACAGCCAAAGGGTCAAATCTAATCCAATGCTTATTTTTGTAAATAAAGTTTTATTGTAATACAGCCACATTCATGCATTTATGTATTGTCTATGGCTGTTGTCACACTACAGGGGCAGAGTTAAGTAGCTGCAGCACAGACTGTGTGACACACAAAGTCTAACATATTTATTATCTGGCCCTTTACAGGAAAAGTTTGCTGATTCCTAGTATAGAATAGTAATTTTTATATTGTTATTTCATTGGCATTAATATTATTTTACTTACCCATTCTCTTAATCATCATCTTTTCTTTAAATGGTTAAATCATTCCCTAAATAGAACTGACTTTTTAAGTATGTGTGCCTATAAATGTAAATATTCAAAGGCTGAACATATGCCTATTAATTTCTTTGTGTTCTTTTGATTAAAAATATAGGTCTACATAATTACAATAAAGCACTTGCTTTTTTTACTAATTGGAATAAGTAAAAACATGGATAGTTAAGGACTGATTTTACTAGATTGTAGACAAAAATCTTATGACTAATTAAAAATATACCTTGTGTTATATTCTGTGTTTCTTGAGAACCAGTGAGATTAGTGGTTAGCCTAAAGTCACAGAGCAGTCAAAACGGACACAAGCATAGTGTTGCCTGAGTCACCGAACAACTGTGACTTCCTTCATTGTTCTCTGCAGAGCTAGACATGGCATCTTCCATTATGACTGTGAGGGTGCTGTATAAAATGCATCTCAGAAATCTTGGCAGGTTTATTCAGAATGTTAGTTTTTTGGAGGTTTTTGGAACAGGTTCAGTGTTCATTTTGCAGCACTCTTTGCTAGGCCAGCAGGATTTAGCGGACACTGTTGAAATAATTGTTTGCCAGGGATGTTTACATTAGTGATTGGATATTTATGGTACATGTTGAATATCTACTCACTTTCTCTTTGCCAATAAATTTTGAGTGTAACTAATGTATTGGGTCTGTAGGTGTTGCATTTCCCAGACTGCATTAAAATATGTCTGAAAATAAAATAACAGCAATGTTGTCCCAACTGGAATGCCTTTTTGTGACGAATATTTATTTATTAATGGATGATAACTTGTATTACAATTTAAGACCCTGGGTAGTTATGCAATGATTATCTATGAACAGGAAGTACAGTTTAAAATCTGGAAGTTAAGTTTAAAGTTTACAATTCTGAAACTCTAGATCTCATATATTCGGTGTTGTATTTTGAGATGAGGATTAAATGTTTCAATCCTCTAAACTAATTTTATGCATTTAATCTTTGCTAAAAACAGTAACACTTTTTTTTGTAAATGTGTGTAAAAAATTAGAGAAACACATACTGATTTAGGTATGATTTTTGAAGGCCCAATGTATACATCTTTGTGATTGAGGACTGTTAAAATGAAAACAATGTTGGAGAAATCAGCAGAAAATACTGGAAGGGAGGATATAAATAAAGTTTATAGCAATAATATAAACTACAAACCCTGTTTTCTAATTTGGTTAATCTTGGTAATTCTTTGTGTCCTTTACAATCAGTGCATCTTACACCAGACTAGATACATTTCCAGTGTTCAATAGCCAAATGTGGCTAATAGCTGCCATATTAGGCAGTTTGTCTCTAGACTAATGTTCCTAATTACTATGTGGCATTAATTCTATAAATATTTAATCTCTTTTGATTGGCAATTAGGATGTTTTCAATTATTTTGCCATGCTAAATGCTGCTTTGCTAAACTTTCTTATACATGTGTCATAAGTATGTGGAAGAATCTTCCACACTGTATATTAGTGGATTTACTGGGTTAAGGGGATACTTAATTTCTACTTTACTAGAGAGGCATCACAATGCTCTCCAATTTGGAGCAATTTCCATTTATTTGGGAGTTCCTATGGCTCAACATTTATGCCCAAGTGTATTCTTACACTTTAAAATACTCTGAGCCTGATGGATGTGAAACATTATCCCATTGTGATTTTAAAAGTTTATATAGTCATGATTACCAGTGAAGCCAAGCATCTTTGCATTTGCTTTCTGGCTGCCCAGGTTTCTTCTTCTGTGAATTATCTGTTCTTACATTTTGGCTAATATTTATTGGCTTGTTTGTTTTCCACTTTTTGATTTACGTTTTTTAAATATTCCGGATGTTAATATTTCATCTCAAGAATTGCAAATCTCTTCTTCCAGCCTGAGCCTTGTCATTTTTTGGTGTGTGTGTGTGTGTGTGTGTGTGTGTGTTTTGTTAAGTAGTTTTAAATGTAATAAAACTAAATGTATCAGTAGTTTCCCTTATGGGGTATGTTTATGCATCTTGTTTAATACTTTTCTGCCTCAGTTTCCTATGTTTTTGTCTAAGAATGAAGTTTTTCTTTTTCTACACTTGCATCTTTGATACATCTGGATTTAAAGTGTACGTGTACACTGTATGATAGAGATCTGATGAATTATTTCTCAAAGGGTCATGTAATTATTTTCCAAAGTGATTATTATTTTCCTAAGTGATGATGGTCTGTTTATTTTCCAAAGGAAAAATCGGTTGGTCTTCATGACTTATTGAAAATTACATCCTTTCTCTGCTGATCTATGATGTATCAAACTTCCATGTATATATAGTCTTTCTGGGCTCTTTATTCCTTTCTATTTCTGTCCAGTCATAATGAATGTGTTTGATTATAAATCTTCAGATCTGGTAGATTAAAGTCTTTCACCCTCTTCTTCGGGGGAGCCTTGACTAGTATTGGTCCTTTAGTTGCCCAGGTAAAATTTTAAATCAGCTTAGCAAGTTCTATGAAAACTTTATTAGAATTTTCATTGTAATTATGCTAAGTTGATATATTTATTTTGGTACAATTGATATTTTAATGATATAGTGATATTATAGTCTATGACTATGGTGTATATCACTTTAACATCAGTGAAAATGTGTTGCAAATAGATTTTATAGTTTCTCTTAATAAAGGTCTTAGAAACATTTAACTAAATTTATTCTTACTACTTTTTTGTGATTATTATAAATAAGTATATTTATATATATATTTAAAATTACATTTTCTTTTCTTTTTTTTTTTTTTGAGACTGAGTCTTGCTCTGTCGCCCAGGCTGGAGTGCAGTGGTGCCATCTCGGCTCACTGCAAGCTCCGACTCCCGGGTTCACGCCATTCTTCTGCCTCAGCCTCCCAAGTAGCTGGGACTACAGGTGCCCGCCACAATGCCCAGCTAATTTTTTGTGTTTTTGGTAGAGACTGGGTTTTACCGTGTTAGTCAGGATGGTCTTGATCTCCTGACCTCGTGATCCACCTGCCTCGGCCTCCCAAAGTGCTGAGATTACAGGCATGAGCCACCGTGCCCGTTCTAAAATTACATTTTCTAAATGGGTATAAAGAAGTGGTATTCTAATCTTTGCTTCCATAATAACATACTTTTCTCGGTAATTGATAAAGAAGCAGACATATCACTAACATGTATATATATGCTTTAACACAAAACAGATTCATCTGAATGTATGTTGAACCCTACTTCTAACAATTAGAGATTATATTCTTCTTGAGTAAATATAGGAAGTTCATAAAAATGATCTATTTTTTACTTCGCCAACTTTCTTTTTAATTTACATTCAATCTTTTAACTCATATGTTAGATTTTGTGATGATTTTATTTTTATTTATAGAAAGCTATTTTTCTTTTTAAGATTTCCTAGTATTTTTGAATACTGTTTTGTATCATTCTAGTGTTTCTGATTTCATCATTTATTATTTTAAATGTTCTTATTTTATATTATCTATAAGTCTTTTGGTTATTGTTTCTGGCTATTCTTATTGGTGAATTTTACCTCATATATTTTACGTGTTTCATTATGATACCATGTCTGTCTGGTGGCTTTATCTGTGGAAATATTGTAGGGCTTGGTTTGATGATTTATCTTTGAGAGGAGGTTTGGATTTGTTTCTGCCAGACATGCAGAGGTATTACCAACTCAATCCTGCTTTAAGCCAATTTGGGGTTTCGAGCATCATCCGGATGGTGTAAATTTGTACCTAGTCTCTTGGGAGAGAACTATGGCTATGAATTTTCATGGGACACTTTCCCCCTCCCGTAAGTCAGGTTCAGTAAATATTTCCAGCTCATCTCCTTTGGGTGGCAGCAATTCATTTTTAAACCAAGGTTTTATTCTGTAGAATATCCAAAACTTATGTATTGGTTGCACTTTCAACTCTTGACTTGCATGGACCTTGTCCTTTGTGGTTTGTATGGTCAGAAACACCATCTTTGTTGCTGACATTGTCAGACATTCTTACAGCAGCTATAGTTTCAGCATCAGCTTATCACTCTAGTTTCCTGCTCCTCATTTGCTTTTGGTACTTGGGCATTTCTCTTATAGCCCTGCAAATATGTCTGTATGTTTAAAAGAATGTTTACCACACTTTTTCAGTCTTATTAAATGATCTAGCTCCCTGAAACCAAATTCCTGAAAATGAATACAAAGTTGCAACCCTGTCAGTAATATACATGAATTTTCATGGGAGATTTTTCCCTACCGAGAAGAATCTGATTCCTTTAGCACGGCAGTCTGATTCAGCAAGATATGATAAGAACCCGGTTTCTTGCACCCTTGTTAAATTTTGCTGTGATTAATAAAGCAATCCAATCATTCACATTTGTTTTAATGTGTACTTCTTTTATTACTTTTATGAAGACATCTTCATTAGCTTTCATTTTCAACACATTTCCTGTTATTATATTTTTGCCAACTAGGAAAAAAAGCAAAAAAGGGAGAAGGAGGAGAGAAAACATTTTCAAAGCAATTCTCTTTTGGAGCTGGTATTTTTGTCCTAGTAATTCCTTGGATAGGCTTTAGAGAGTCATGTACTCCCTAAAACTGTGTGCAAAAATGTATCGATAACAACATGCGTTTTTGGATGAACAGTCTCTATGATTCTCACTGGATTCTTGAAATGTGATCCAGAGGTCACTGAAAACCATCACTATATTTGATACAATTTTATCCTTTTAGGGAAGGACTAGATGTCAATTCAAAATTTCTTTCTTTTCTTGGGAAAGCATTTTAGAACAGTGGATTCAAAAGGGAAATAGTGAATACATAGTGAAGAATATGAAATGAAAGTTGCTGGGTCTTTTTTTAAATCTAACTTTTATTTATTTATTTTTAGAGACAGGGTCTTATTCTTTCACCCAGGCTGGAGTGCAGTGGTGTGATCATAGCTCACTGTAACCTCGAACTCCTGGGCTCAAGCGATTCTCCCACCTTAGCCTCATAAGTAGTGAGGACTACAGGTGTGCACCACAACAATTAGCTAATTTTTAAATATTTTGTTGAGATAGGGTCTCACTACATTTCTCAGGCTAGTTTTCAACTCCTGGCCTCAAATGATCCTCTGCTTCAGCCTCCCAAAGGGCTAGGATTAGAGGCATGAGCCATGTTCTTGATGGGGTTTTTGAAGCTAAAAGGATATTAGAGGTTAAAAAACATCCCTCAGAGATGATGCAGTTTCCTCTCTCATTTTATGGATTGATTAAAAACAAAAATTAAAAACTCCACATACTTAAATTGCTGATAGTTATCTTCATTTTTGGACATTAACTCTTGAATAGTCCTTACCTAATCAATACACAAGTAGGCTTATACATAGAAAGAAACTTATACACACATTTTAAAGGACAAAGTTAAATACATAAAGGCCTATACTTTCATTTTTCTCCACAAGACAGTTTTTTATTGGAATTTTTCATTGACCTACTTTTAAGGAATGTGGAGAAAAAAATGGAGGTTGATTCTGTCTTGTGGATGAAATAGTGAAGATATAGGTGATGAAATTTTTTCACAATGCCAAGAAATTCATTCTAATTAAGGTAGAAAGAGCAGATGGCAAATATGGGGCTTGAGAGTTATAGCACAACTAGTTTAACTTTGAATTCTAATATCTACTCTATGCTAATAGATATAACACAGCGGGTAGTATGCTACAAGTTATTAACCAGGCTCTTGGGATTCTGATCTCTTCAAGGTTACAGAAAAAAATTATGTTGCTCTAGGTCAAATGTGAGTGTGCTCTGTCATTGACTTTCTAAATATAGCTCCTGTCACTGCCTTTTCCTCTAGGTAATAATCTTCTCAGATAGTAAGATGTCTGTTTCTTATACAAAATTCAGTCAGCAGAAGTTTAATCCAGGTAGACTTCTATGGTGTAACATTTAATCAAAAAGACAAATGATGATAATTAACTAATCTGGTATCAAAACTTCAAAGTTTTATTACTATTAATATACACAGATAGTAATTTTGGATGAGGACAGGCAGGAAGGAAGAACACTTTTACTGAAATTGTCAGCTCCATAAAGACAAGGATCTTTGCCTGTTTTATTCAATGATGTATCCCAACCACCCAGGATAATGCCTGGTGCATCATAGATTATTATTTGTTATTTTTTGTTTGTTTGTTTGTTTGAGAGAACAGTGTGTCTTTTTTTATCTTGAGTTCATAAGGGAAGAGTTTGATGATAAGAACAGTGATTCAATACATTGAGTCATGGAATTTCAGGGGCTATGTAGGATGTGATGACAAAGGGTCATACAGTCAAAAATCTTCATTTTGTGTTTAAGAGAAATAAAGCCCAGAGTGGTTAGTAGCTTGCTGCAGATAACTTAAGCAAGTTAGCTACAGAACTGGTACTAGAATAGAAGATGTCTAACTCCCCATCCAGTGCCCATTCCCATGTGTTATGTTGCCGTTCTTCCTCTGTTGCTTCAGATAATAAAATTTAATCACAGATTCTAACTTGGTATTTCTTTGTTTATTTTTATTGAGATAGTCATATATCATAAAATCATCCTTTTATAGTATATAATTTAGTAGTTTTTAATACTCAAAATGTTGTGCAATCATCTCCACTGTTTAGTTACAGAACATTTTCATCATCCCAAAATAAAATTCCATGTCCATTAGCAATCACTCTCAACTTCCTTCAACTGCTCACTCCTGACTACCACTAATCTATTTTCTATGTCTTTTTCTGTTCTGGACTTTTCTTATAAATGGAATCATACAGTATGTAGCATTTGGGGCCTGGCTTCTATTAATTAACACAGTGTTTTCACTATGTCTATCTATATTGTAGATATCTATAATCTATATCTACAGATATAGGTTTACCCATGGATCAGTACTTCATTTCTTTGTAGGGTGGATAATATTCTATTATATAGATATGCCACATTTGTTTATCTGTTAATCAGTTGATGGATATTTGGGTTGTTTCCACTTTTTTGGCTATTTTAAACATTCATGCATAAGTTTTTGTTCTGGAGGTGTATTTTTAACTCTTTTTTCACATGTGCATGGGAATGGAATTTCTGGCTTATGGTAATTCTGTGTTTAAGTATTTGAAAAATTGCCAGACTATTTTCCAAAGTGGCTATACCATTTTACACTTCTACTAGCAGTGTATAAAGAAAGGTCCCAATTTTTCTGCATGCTTGCCACATTCTTTCACAGCTTTTTCTTCTAAGTTTTTTGATTAGTTTGTTCTTTGCCTCAACTGTTACCATCATCTCAGCAGACATGACGTTAAATAATGCCACTGATTGTTTTTGACAAACACCTCTAAGAAAAAGACTGTTTTCATTAGGTGAGCTTCTGAGGTCAAATAAAGATATTCTTTGAGAGTAGGGTTTCTCAGGAAAGTGCCAGACAGTTCAAATAATGACAATTCTTTGAGAATGAGGCTTTGAAAGAGCTCCAGCCCCTTTCTGACCCTTCCAGTGGCTTCTATGCTGCTAGTTTACAATTTTATTGCAGGCTGTCAGTTTTCATGGCTACGACAGAGCTAGGGAGAAGCGGATGGGAATAGGGCAAGTTACAGTGCCAAAAAGCTCATTTTTTTTTTTTAAACCAAGATTCAGCAGTTTTTCTTGAATAAAAGCTTCCTGAATTGTTGTATGCCTTTGGTTAATTTACAGTGTTCTGAAAAGTTGATTTTGACAATTTTTTTTGCGAGTGTTCTAGTTGCTTTTATTAGGAAGAGGATTTTTGGAAGTCCTTACTCCACCATTCTTGCTGATGTCATCACCTGGCTTGTTTTTTAATTACTAGAAAGAAGTTAAGTCCTGGGTGCAGGAAAATAGAGAAAAGAGGGGTAAAAAGCAATTAGAGAAGAACAGGAAGAAGGAAAGAGCTTATTTGGGAAACTTGAAAGAATAAAAGATGTGTGCATCTTTTGTTTACGGAGGATACTAAGTACATAATCTTTTATGGATCTATGCCTGAAGGAATGCTAAAAAATACAAATGGCACATTTTATGAATCTTTAGCAGATTCATGCTTGTAGGACAAATCTTTCTATAACAGCATGTGCTGAGTGTGTTGAAAAAATGCAGCCAATCTTTTTCTTTCTATTTTTTTTTCACAGTTTTGTTTTTAAGGAAGAATAAAAATCTAAATAAAAACATTGACTAAGTTTAAACTGTGTTTTATATTGTGTATTAAAATCTAAGCCAATGGAAAAATTGAATTTAAACCTATGGCATAAGGACAGTTAGTTTAGGGAAAGAAAATATCTTTAAAGCCGGGATTTTACTAGAATTTATAATTTCAACATTTTCCTTCCTATACTTGAATTAAAAAAGGGTAAGTCTCTCAATGACAACAATTTACAACTTAATTCCATCTTAGATCTAAGCTCACTGCCACCTTAAAAAGTGATCTAATAAGCTAATGCCTAGTAGGTTTTTAATTACTGATAATTGTCTGATGCAAAACCATTAAAGGCATAACCTTTATGTCAGTATACCCTTGTGCGAATGATACAGGAAATTAATTTCAAAGAGTATTGCCTTTGATGACATTATCTACCCTCACCCTACCCAGTCCTCCTGGGAGTATTTGAAATATGGGACAGGAAATGTTGATACTTGTTAGCACTTTTATCACAAACTTATCAGAGAAGAACAATTAACAGGATATAAAACATAGCACAAGTAGCATAGTCAATGGGAAGAGACTGCTTTGAATTCACATAAACCTGCATTTGAATCTCGAATCCAACATTTACCAGAAGTGTGACTTTTAGGAAATTTCCTAACTTCCCTGACTCTGTCTCCTTGCAGCTGAATTGGAGATAACAATATCTACTTCATGTGCTTCTGGAGAAGACTAAATGGTATATCTTGTACAAAGTGCTAGAACAGTAGTAACTGAAGAAAGAGCATTCGATACTGGAGTGGCCACAGTAATTGGCAACCCCAATACCGGTAGTCATGGTAGAACGGTAGTCATGGTCCTGGTTACCATTCACGTGCACATGGAGGCTGAAATTCTCTGTGGACTAAGTGGCATTAGAATGTCCTTCACCTCATTCAAAGACTTGAGGAGGCAGGCCTGTCTCCAGGACCCCTCTGTTCTGGGGGTCTTGGCTGTCTATGTGCTCTCCACAGTCAGTGCTCTCTAGCAGCCAGCAGACTTGCAAGTGAGGGAAACTCCCGTTCCCTGAGGAGCCTTCAGTTAATCCACCAACTCTGGGACTTCTTGAGTTGAGTTCTTGGAATCCTGAGTCACATTAAATCTGCCACCATTACCTCAGTCTTAATTAACAGGCAGAAGAATGAGGCCATAATTGGTTTTATTTTATGTGTATGTGTGTGCGTTTCTTCTTTTTTCTCCCTCTGAAAGCCACTATTTTGATATATCAGACTAGGGAACGGAACTGGCCTGAAAGAGTCAGTTCCAGTTTCCATTTAGTGTTTCTCTTCCCTCATGCCATCATTGTGGTACTTATGAGATCACATCATGTCTGGACAGTGACAAGTTGAGGCCATCTATCAATGCTACAGTTGTAGTAAGATGCAATTAGAATCTTGTGACAGAAAGATATTTACACTTTGGCAAATAAATACTGAATATATGAAGCCTTAAATTAAAGATTTTCTTCAGTGGGGCACTTCATACTCTTTGATTAGGGGGATTTTCCCTGTTTCTCTGTCATGCATGTTCTATTTGGCCTTTTTGTTGGTTGAGGAAGGGATAAGTTTTAGGGATTTTCTCAGGATATGGGGTCTGAACCAAATATATGGTGGTGGAAATATAAAGAAAGGTACAGATGTGAAGAGACAATTGTTAGTAGAAGATAAGACAAGAAACAAATAGTGGAGGGATGGCATGAAGAATAGGACACATTTAAGACTCTTTGGTGTCTGTCTTGGGGTGGATTTTGCAAACCCACTGCATATGAGATTCGTACTAAAGAAAGAAAAGTAGGTATAGAGACAGAGAAGAGTGTGAATTTTGAACATGCTCATGAAATACTAGTTAGAACATCTTATTAGGTAGTTAAAAATGTAAGTTTGCTGTCTTGAGATATAAATTTGTGGGGCATCAGTATACATGTAGCACCTGAAGCTATGGGAGTGGATGACATATTAAGGAGACTCTTCATAGGAAGAGAACTACAGACATGCAGACAGAACATGGAGGAACATTAATCATGAAAGGGACACTAGAAGAAGAGGACAAACATGAAAGACTCGGGAAAGCAGTCAGAGATGTGGCAGGAGAATAAAGAAGGAGTCCTCCTGTGGAAGTCAAGGAAGGAGGAAGGGCTCAGAAGAGAGAGGTTAATAGTGACTATTGTAATAGTTTTCTAACTGGTCTTTCTCCCTCTAAGCTCTTTCCCCATGCTTCCTGGCCTCATTCTGCTATGCATATGACCTCTCCAATGTGCACATCTATTCACATTCTCAGCCTCGCTGTTTTGAGATATTTACAACATTCAAACTTTCATATGTGTAAGAATTACCAAAGCCTAACTCATTGCATAAGCCTAACTGGCTTATTGAAAGGCCAGTTCTGGGCCTCATGCACAGAGATGCTAATTTAGTATGTCTAGACCCAAGAATATGCCTTTTAACAAAAGTCCTCATATAGTCAGATGCAGATGGTCTATGGATACTTTACGAAACAATGGTTTAGAGAATGAAGTTCAGGTTCCTTAGTAGAAGTTCATGACCTTTCACTTCTGGTTCCAATCTCCATTTCCCTCCTCACCATTCCCTTCCACCCTCCATCACCTCCACCTCCATCATGGACTGTATATGCTAGCCCTGCCAGAATCACAAAGATGGAATGGGAAGGAAGAAAGTCCTTCCTGGGAAAGGGATCAGCCTATGCAAAGGGACCATGGTGAGACAACATAGAATGTGAGAAGATCGTCTGGTTTGAATGATTACAGCATACCTACAGAAATGGGCCTGGAAAGCACAATAGGGCCAGACTGGTAAGCACTGAAGGTCAAGTTGGGGATTATCAATTGTTCAGCGGTAAACTGGAATGCTTGGCTCTTTCATGCTTTGTTTGTTCATTTTTTTCACTTTCAATCCTGGATCTAGGTATTGGCCTCTTCTTACTAGGATTGAAACTATATCTTTAGTGTTGAGTCATGAATACCTCATGAAGAGGTATTCAAAAATGAAGAATGAAGTTAAATTTAAAAAAATTCTATACTGATTAAAGGGTCCTGAATCATCCAGAGACAGTAGAAAGGCAATTAGTCAATTTTCAATTTTCCTAAGCCTGGTTGAGAGGCTGGTAAGCCACTGTGAGTATGCTCTTAACTTTTACAAAAGAAAAAAAGCAAGACATAGCTCAAGTAGCTAGAGTTCTGACTCATCACCATAAAACTGAACACCATGAATTTCTCTCTCAGGGAAGATTTCAGCCCAGCCAGGTCCAAGAGAACATACGAGCACCTTATGCTGAACACACACTTAGAGAACTGGATGGTTTTTGCCATCTGCGAAGCCTCACATAGCCTCCAGTTTGAAGTTGAAGTGATGTCAGAATCTGATTTAAGCAGCTTACATATGTTGCACTGCAGAAAAAACATTGGACGTTGGGGACTCTGAAAAACAATGGTAGGCGTTTGGGATCCATAAGTGCTTAGTGTTTGTGACAAATATGCTCTGTAGCCACAGGGCAACACGTCCCCCCCCCACCCTTAGATTTAAGCATAAGGTTTTCTCCTTTGCTTAGTAGAAGAATTTTCACATTATCGTGTGTATAATTGGAACCACATGATCATCATTCACTGAAGCAGGTAAGGTTATTGTAGTTAATCGCAATCCTCTTTTGTTGCTTTAACTTTGACAGAAAATACCAGTACTATGGCATACTTTGGAAAATTATGTTATGAATTTGCCACTGTTGATAATATTTTGGGAAAATTTAGATGCATAATAAATAGATAAGTTTATAGACCTTTACAATTCTTCAAGGGTCAAGTGTAGACCTTTACAATTCTTCAAGGGTCTCACATGCATACTGAGCATTGTACAAATCACTCCACTTGTCCTCTGCAGCCTTCTATGGTGTGACCCTACCTAGCTTTTGCTCCTTTCTCATACTTTCCTATCCAGTGCATACGTACAATTACAAGTCTTCAAACATGCTGAATTTAGAAAAAATCTCACTGCATTTTCTATGTTGTTTCTGTGTCTAACTTTTTTCTTTCCTTCTTTTCCTGCTTTTCCCATCATCTCTCCCTGTTGGTAACTTACCTAACAGTAAGGATCTGTTTGAGTACCTTTCTCCCATGGAGGCTTTTCTGATTACTTCTTGTAATTTTGTTATATCACTTAGCATGGGCTGCCTTGTTTCACAGTTTTAATATGAATATTTTAAAAATCTATGTATAGTGGATCGTCCTCATCATTCAAATGACAATCCTTGTCCCCATCATGTGCATTTCAGATCCTTGTCATGTGCAAAATTCTCAAGGCCTGAGTATCAGCAGTTGCTATAAGAAAAAGTATTAATTTTTCCATTATTTTGTAGCTTTTAAAAATGAACAATATTCCATTTAAACTCAAATTTTGGAATTCTGTTAGAAAAGTTGTAGCTCTCGCCACTTTTGTAAGTAGAACAGCAATTGGCTAGTGATTAACATTGGCTGAATTTTTAGAGAGGCAGGATCCCTCCAGGTTTCCATTCATCCATTTATATTTTACATTTTCTGCCCTAGTGCCTCTAGGCACTGAGTTGTGCCTCCGGGGCTTACATGTTTCCCACATCCATTCTTCTTGTTTCTAGACACTCCAGATTTCCTTGGATTTCTATGCTGGTAAGCTTTTGTCACCCCATTCTTGCTATTCATTCTCCTGAAGGTTTTCACCTATCACTTCCATCCTCTATGCAGACATGGATTCCCCGTGTAATTCTTCAAAGTACAACTAACATTGGGCTGCAATGTTTCGACAAAACCTTTCTGAAGAATGGAGTAGGAAATATTAAAACCCGATATTTGATGCTACTACATCTCTTGGTGTCCATGATCTATATCCCTTACTAGCAATTTACCTTCTTAGGTCAAGACTTGCCAAGGGCTTGTGCTCCTTTACTGGAAAACCTTCTTTCTCCCTATATTCCATCTAAAACGGAAGTGGTAAAAAACAGTTGACAGAATAATCTCCATAAAATTTCATACTTCTGATGAAGTTAGCTTTTACATTATGAAATGAAATAAATCAGTATTTCCTCCTCCATTGAGGGATTGTCTAAGAACAATGGGTAAGAATTTGCATAGTTAATGACTAAAATTGCTCACCAAAGTGGTGAACAAGGGTCTTAGGCAAGGCTCTCCTGGGTCAAATTTCCACCTTTGAAACACAGCAGTTTCTTGGAACTCGCAAAAATGTAGATTCACCTCAATGGGTGAGAATGAATATGTTACCACTGACATTGTTTAGAATTGCCAGTGCATAGTGATAATAAGGAGAAGACTGCCTTTCTTTAAAATTGGTTTTATTGTTGTTTTTAAATTCTCTACATGCAATATACCCTGTTACTGCCTGCACACGGGGAACAGAGGGAGTGTGAGGAGGACTGCTCCTATTACTTGTCCCCTCTCCTGCCACTGCTTGGAACTTCCCAAATTGGCAACTTTCCTAGATTCAATAACTTTAAGAGCAAGATGATTCCATCTTAGGAAACAGGGGGAAAAATACTGGCAGTACTTTTGATGTGAAAGAAAATGATTAAATATTTGTTTACTTGCTGTCACAATTTCTAGGAATACATGTTTTGTTCTTTCGAGACAGAAATTCTTATGTATCTAGAAACCATCTAGGCAGCATGTGTGCACTGTTTGTTGTCTTGAATTGAGTTGAATATATATCCTCTTTGTTTGAAGTTTTGCCTAGCCAAGAGTCATGAAGTGTTTTCTCAAAATTTCTTGGGCAATGCTCCAATGCACATCTAGTGCACTAGTTTCCATTAAGAGAGTGTGGAGTGGAAGGGTTTGGAGTAGAGTTGTGGGTGAAAAAGAAGCTGTGATTTCAGCTACCCTGTTTGGCCAGGGCTAAGGAGGGCCAAGGTTTATACTAAACTGTTATACTAAATACAGCAGTAAAAGAAGGCTTTGGAAACAGACCTCTTGGGTTTGACTGTCTCCACCATTACAAACTAAGTGACGTTGGGCAGGTTGTTCAGTTCTTTATGCTCTAATTTTCTCCTTCATACATTGGAGAGAAGAATAGTGTGTTTTTCATTAGAGTTATTGGTCAGGTTAAGTAAGTCAGATAAATTTAGCAGGATGTGGGGAATAGGAACACTTGCATACTGTTTATGGGTATGGAGACTGGTGCAAACCAACCTGGAGAGTGAACTGGCCATACTTAGTCAGGTTAAATATTTTTTTAAACTCCACAATAACCTAGTAATTTCACTTCTAGGAATAGGCCCCAAAGAAATTTTTACATAGCACTGTAAGAAGACAAGTCAGGTTTCCCCAGTCATGAAGTGGGGATGAAAACTAACATTTATTAAATTCCTACTGTGTTCTACAGAGGTGGTAGTCTCACTTAACCATCAAATATTCTTTTTTTTTTTTTTTTTTTTTTTTTTTCCGAGACAAACTCTCACTCTGTCGCCCAGGCTGGAGTGCAATGGTGTGATCTTGGCTCACTGCAACCTCTGCCACCTGGGTTCAAGTGATTCTCCTGCTTCAGCCTCCCGAGTATCTGGGATTACAGGCACCTGCCACCGTGCCCAGCTAATTTTTGTATTTTTAGTAGAGGTGGGGTTTCACCATTTTGGCCAGGCTGGTCTTGAACTCCTGACTTTGTGATCCACCTGCCTTGTCCTCCCAAAGTGCTAGGATTACAGGCGTGAGCCACTGAGCCCAGCCAAATATTCTTATAGAGTTATTGTTTTATCTGTTCAACAATTGAGAGAAATGATTTTCAGTGAGGTTTCATAAACTGCCAAAGGACACTTAGCTAATGATGGACAAAGCTGGGATTCAAACTCAGGTGTATGTTTTACTTCATTGCAATATCCTAAGCAGTAACTAAAAATGATAATTATCTCTCTTCTGTTTCCCTCATTGATTCTTTGCATGGATGAGCTCAGGTGTTATATCACATGATTTTTCAACTTTGTCTCCCTGTCAGCTTCATTTCTCAAGTTTTGCATATTATCTCTCTTTCATTTAGTCTTTTTCATCCTATTCTTTTTATTCTCTGCCTTTTTTCCCACTTAACTGAAGATAATCAAAATTTACTCTGGATTTTTAAAAATAGAAGATTGAAGGATAAGAAAAGTTCAGTTACACTGATAGTTACAAATTAAACAAATTGGAAGTCAGCTATTATTTTAAAATGGAATGAATCAACTGCCTTTTCAGATGTCAGCCAGGTCATACTATTCATTTCCTTCTTTTTATAAGTTGACTCAGTTCAATAGAGTATTTTGGTTTTTAATGAGAGGTCTTTAGGATAAGGTCCAAGTTCATTGGTTTCTGTTTTATCCATCCATTTTCTCACTTACTTTCTTAAAGGGTAAACTGTGTCTCCTTAACTTTGAAAATGGAATTTAATTTTTCACTCATGTGAATAATTTCCACCCTTTGGTAAAGGATATTTGTCATATAACTACATATTTCACTAACGGATTGGTTAGTCTGTATTAAGAGATCCCAAAGGACATTAACTCTTCAAACACTAATTTTTCATGTTTGATGTGATGATGACTAAGTTTTAAAGAGCCTTGTAGACTGCTTACAAGCAAGCAAGCAAACAAACAAACAAACAAACACCCATTCCTAAGTGTGATTAGTTGCATAAAGATAAATTAGGTATTTTATAACTTGCCAGTAATGGCACAGGGGAGCTACACAAAGTGGTTCACAATGAGTTTCATTATGAAGGAACAATACCCTGGCCAGCAAAAGAGGGATAGATTAATAACAAATGTTCTTCATTTGTATTTGGTGCTGGGCTCTGTGAATTATTTATGTTTCTGGGCAAGGCCTGGGAAATATTTCAATGAAGCCTAATTTGTCAAGGTTACTTATACTTTGCCATATTTTTCCTAACTATATCTTTCTGGATAGTACCACACATAAATATTTTCATTGTGTTATGCATTTATTTGCAATATTGATGGCACTGTAAAATGTGGGATATTAGCACCTCTTTAACCAATGTCAGACTAAGAATTAAGATTGGAAACACCAGTGCCTTCCTTTTAGAAATATGGAGGTTAACTTTGATTATTATTCAGCTTTTGTGGCTGATGAGCCAGCTATAAGTCATACTGTGGAAAATTTATTGTCTAGAAATCATGCTACTGAATATTTTATCTTACTGGAAATGTGCTATAAAGGGCTGCATCTTTAATCAAATACATGATGATGTTGCAATCTCTTGGTTGTACTATCATATTAAAAAGTTGAGGTTAAGCAAAACCAAAGGCATAGCTCCTGGGGAGAGCAGTGATTGTGCATGTGGATGTGGATGTGGGTATTATTCCTCAAAGAACTTGTTTTACTTTGTCTTTTTATTTAAACCTATAAAAATGTTAAAAAGGGATGTAATGTTCAGATCCCAGTCACACCAGGTAGAGAAACATAAGGGATACTACAGTCAGGAAGGAAACAAAGAATAAAAATCAAATAATTGCTGCTCAAGTGTTTTCAGTTTCTATCCTTGATATGGGTTCCAAATTTCACAGAAAATTCGAGAACGTTTTCTGCTCAAAGAAAACAGCCATTTTATAAGGGCAGAAATAAAATGCCTGCTTCGTACTCGGAGGTGCCGTGAATGTGCACTGTGTGCCTGGCTGTTGGGTGGTCATACCTCTCCCTCTTTCTACCACTTCACACATGGATGCTTGGGGGGTTTGCTATGGTTGTTTTGTGTTTTGTTTAGGAATTGGAAAGAAGAAATAATTGCTCATTGTTGGATTTGATTTTCTGTTCAAGCCTCTTTATGACTATTGGACACACTCTCTCCTGATGCTTTTATTTCTTTTCAATGACAAAAACACAGAAAGGAATACTGAAGGGGGTTTCAGAACAACAGCCAAACTTGAAAAGACCCCAGCTGATAAGAGACCTAGAGGGAAGTTGAAAACACCACTGAAATATTACCAAAACATCATCATTTATGTCTTGACCTTGTTTAGCTATTTTTAGTGTCAATTTCATTGTTCTTTTACAACTTTTTCCCCATAGCTTTATTGTTTTCTAAAAATGTTTCTTCCTATACCTCTCATAACCTGGGTGAGCCTAATTGCTTATAGCTCAAGATAAAAACCACTTTGCTGAGCCTTACAGTTGGAGTGGATCACTCTAAATAATGAATGTGCTAGCCAATGCTGTTTAATAGAACATTTTTGATAATGGAAATATTCTATATATTAGCCAGTAGCCATATGTGACAATTGGGCACTTGGAATATGGTTAGTGTACCTGAGAAACTAAATTTTTATTTAAATTTAAATAACCACATATGATTAGTGGCTACTATATAGAACCAGCATAGCTATATACATATATTCAGTATACTGTTAACTCTTGTTTGTTGAGCAAGGTCAATATATTCCTTTAAAAATATTTTTCTAAGTAAAATGTCTTTTCTTATTTTATTAAAAATTAATCTAAATAAACTCTTTTTTTGTGTTTGTGTTTGCTAGTGTTGGGAAAAGTGGGTAGTAGGAGAGATAGTGACAACTATATTTCTACGTTTATATATTATTATGTTTAAGAAATAATATGTGACAAGTTCTTGGCAAATATGTTTTACCATTAAGGATCCAGGGATTTATTTTAAGTGAAACTAGGTGGTGTGCTATTTCAGAACTAAGAGGAATTATAGCAAGACTCCACTTGATATCTAGCGGTCAGTGTTCTGTTAACTCTACTTGCAAGAAGGGATGCTAAGAAGCCAGAAGTAAATGAAAGAGACCTCTGAAGAGTTCTGGATGGCCCAGATGTCATTGACTACCTTACTTTCCTTTGCTCTCCTACATGTGTATACCTTGTTCGTTCACATTAGACTCCCTCTTCCTGTTACAGAATGTGGAGTGTTTTCTTCTGCCCTTTGCTTAGATGGTCCTTCTTTAAGGTCCTCTTTCTGTCTGCTGAAATCCCATCTATCCCTGAAGGTCAAACCCATGCTCTTTGTACCTGGGCCCTTGAGCTTCTGTTTCTTCAGCACAGTGCCTGAGAATTCTTTTCCTGCAAGTAACAATCTAATGAAACATGATTGGACACAAAAGGAAGGAGGCTGGGCAGGCTTATAATGTCCTAGAAAGTTTACCCCGATCCTAAACTGATTTCCAGTCAGAAGCATTGTTTGCTTTGACAGATAAAAGTTACATAGGGTAAGGTACTTGGAGACACAGGCAGGATCAGGCTTCTTGTAATCTGGCTCTTTTCAGCTCTCTTTACTCCCATTTCTAGTATTCACAGTTGTAATTGGCCTCCACCTTAAGGGCATGATAAAGTGTTTTCTTCTATTATTCACAAAAATATGTTCTTATCTGTCTTTATTGATCTCAAAAATATAGATAGAAAGCATTTCTCTTAACAAACTTATATTCCTCCTATTATTCTTTCTTTTTTTAGGACAAGGTCTCATTCTATTGTCCAGGGTGGAGTGCAATTGCACAAACACAGCTCACTGCAGGACAAGGTGGGAGTGACAAGGTGGCGATCCTCCCACCTCAGTCTGCTGAGTAGCTGGGACTACAGGCATGTGCTATCATGCCCAGCTAATTTTTTTTTTTTGATAGAGATGGGGTTTTGCTATGTTTCCCAGTCTGGTTTGAACTCCTGGGCTCAAGCTTTCCTGTTGCCCTGGCCTCTCAAAGTGTTGAGATTATACGCGTGAGCCACTGTGCCTGGCCTCAGCCTGCCTTCCATTATTCTTGATTGCTTTCAAGTGGACTAACTTACAGCGGCTTTCTTTCTTTCTTAGTACTATACATAAGTTTCTAAGAGTTAGCCAACATTCTCCTGTCTCCTTTAATTTGGATCTCTTGTCCTCATTTGCTCTAACTTTTATGAGCACGTAGTCTGCATCCAAAAGACAATCAATGATAGTTTAACCAACTGCTTTGCTGCTATGTAACAAGGACTGCCATCTGCTCACTTTGGGATCTTGGGAGTCTCACTGTTCCTCAATTTTACCAGGATTCTAGTGGATCTGTCACTTGCAACATCTCGCGCCCGAGAGCGTATGTATGAGCTAGGATTGTTTGGATTTCAAGTGGCAAAATTTCAAACGGTCTTGGCTTAAGCAAAAAATGATATTTATTCAAAATAGACTGAACAGAGAACAACAATACTGAGGGAAGAAACACAGAGCAGTTAGGCTACATAAATATGTGACTGCCTGGGCTTAACTAACTTCAAAATTCTGTCTCTTATTTTTGTTCTTCTCTCTGTGTGGGTATCATTCTTCATTCCAGCTCTAAATATACCCTTCACGATGGGAAATAGGGCCAACAACCACCCAACTTGGCTTTTGGGGTCACAAGTCCAAATATCCTGAAAGGGTCTGATTGATCTAACTTGGGTCAGCCTCTCCCTGGATCAATTTACTGCTACTTACTACCCTAGGACTTTGGTCTTATTCTCTTCGCCAGTGAATGTAAAGGGACAAAAGGTAAATTGCAAATAGATTGTAGAACTTTAAGACTCATCTAGCAAGGAAAGGTTTTATATATATATATATATATATTTTTTTTTTTTTTTTAAGACAGAATCTCGCTCTGTCACCAGGCTGGAGTGCAGTGGCGTGATCTTGGCTCACTGCAAAGTCCACCTCCCAGGTTCAAGCAATTCACTTGCCTCAGCCTCCCAAGTGGCTGGGACTACAGGCGCCTGCCACCACGCCCAGCTAAGTTTTGTATTTTTAGTAGAGACAGGGTTTCACCATGTTGGCCAGGATGGTCTCAATCTCTTGACCTTGTGATCTGCCTGCCTCGGCCTTCCAAAGTGCTGGGATTACAGGTGTGAGCCACCGCACCTGGCCTTATGTAATTTTTTGAACAAAAAATTATAAGTGGCATTTTCGGAATTGTAACCTGGAAGCTGGTGCAGATAAGGACCCTATAGACAAATTCAGTGGTTGTGGAGACAGTCCAGGCAACGTTTAGGATTGGACAATCTAATTAAGAAGATAGAAGCACTGAGAGGATACAGGAAGTTATCAGATCTTAGTTCTCACAGCCTTCTTCTATATTCGTGCTGTGTATTTAATTTCTGCTTTTTGTTCACCAAACTGGCCATTTTCTACTTTTAACTCCAGAGCTTTGTACATGCTTTTCTATCTAGTTACTCCAATTTATTTTTAAAATCTTTACTAAACTAGGGTTTTTAGAGAGAAGATGAAGCAAATGAGGCAAAGCTGAGAAAATTGTGAATAGAAAAAATTGAAATATTTTAACAACAGATTATTATAAAACTAGAACAGATGACATAAATTCAATGCAATAAATCTTTTTTCAGTATCTACTATTTTCAGGGTGGTTTAATCAAAAGGACTATAAAGTTTCTGGGTTTGGAAACTAAAATCAAGAAGGGGTAGAAATTAAGGAATCAGGACAGTAGTTCCCACTTTGTTTAGGTGATGAAACATCTGAGATTTATGGTGCTCATTGGGTAATAAGCAAAATAAAATATTGATATACTAATATAAAGGAAAAAATATAAAATTTTGTGCTTAATCAAGTAGAATCTAGTAGTACATTTTAGCACAGACGATCTCTAACATCTGTCAAAATTTTAGGAATATAATTCTAGGGGGAAAATTCCAAATTGAAAAAAAATCAATTCTACTGTCTTAACACCGTTCTCTGAATTGAGCAAAGAAATGAAGCGCCTGATTTTAGTGATGTGGCATTTAGGTGGAGCTCAGGGGCAGCATGGTCTGAGAACCAGTCCATCAGGAGTCAGAGTTTGAGTATGCTCTCCAAGGGCACAGGGTAAACTTTATCAGCATGTATGTTCATTGCTCTCTGCTGCCTACCTCCAGTTCCATGGAGTTAGGGCCCACTACAACATATGATCCCACCATGACAAACAAGAAGCCCATCTCAACATACAAGAAGAAACAGTGGGTTCTCAATTCTGGCTATATATTAAGATCATTTGAGGAGCTTTAAAGCAAACATAGATGACAGAGCCCACCCCAGACCAATTCAATTATAATCTCTAGGGTGACATGTGGCCATGGCTCTTTAAAACGTATTCCCCAGTTGATCGTAATGTGAAGCTAGTGTTGAGTGAGGATCACTAATGGAAGAGATGAAAAGGAATCACAAATGTCCTAGTCTAGCAATCCAGAGTCTTGGATTATTATTAACCCTAGGGCAGTGCAATGTAACTATCGTATATCTCAATTTTCTGGGAAATGAAGGAAAGAGACTAGAAGACATCATGCATTTTTCTAGCTCTATGACTTTTTAGATGTACTCCTGGAAATTTGTATATAAACAAAACCTCATATAAATAGACCCAATATAGTTAAACAAATCCTATGATGAATCTTTGAGTAATGCAAATAATATATGTATAATATTTATAATATAATTTTTGTATATAATTCAATAGAAATCACATTCAGAAACTAAATCACTGAGTATTTCCCTGTTAGCGATACTTCAACAAATTAAAAAAAAAAAGGGGTTTCACCAAGCAGACCAGACTCTGGTTGTCATAATCATTATCCAGAGAGGATTTTTATCAGTTCTCCATACTCTCCCTTTGTTAATGTTTCTAAGTGACTATTAATTTCTCATTGCTTTTCTTGAGAATATTGAAGATGTCATCACACTCATGTGCTGGGCCATCTGAACAATGTTTTGCTTGCTAAATACCAGGACACTCTCAAAATCACTTACCTATTCTTTTTTTTTTTTTTTTTTTTGAGACAGAGTCTCGCTCTGTCACCCAGGCTGGAGTGCAGTGGCATGATCTCGACTCACTGCAAGCTCCGCCTCCCAGGTTCACGCCATTCTCCTGCCTCAGCCTCCCGAGTAGCTGGGACTACAGGCGCCCACCACCACGCCTGGCTAATTTTTTGTATTTTTAGTGGAGACGGGGTTTCACTGTTTTAGCCAGGATGGTCTCGATCTCCTGACCTCATGATCTGCCTGCCTCAGCCTCCCAAAGTGCTGGGATTACCAACATGCATCAACGGGTTATGCCTAGATTTTATACCATTGCCTGTGGACATAAGTTCAACAACTGTATTGCATGACTTGAAACTTATCTGTCTGTTATTCTTTTACTTTCTCTGTCATAGTTGATTTCTGCTTTAATCCAACTACACTTTATTGTTACCATTTTCTGGATGAAAAAACCGAGAGCCTGAGAGCTTTATTATTGGTCTAGGTTACACAGCAAGTATAACAGGAAATTGATATCAGGGCTGTTTTACTCTATAAACTCTGCAGCTTTATGCCAGCACCCAAGTGTTAAACAAAATGTTCATTTAATAGATGTTTAAGAAAAATCTGTGTGCAGGAGTTGTGGGTGATAGAAAGTTAATAGATTATCCCTCATTAGGATTCCTTTTAAGAGGGAAGAACTCAGGAGTTTTTGGTAACATGATTTGATAATTGCTCAGGATAGGCGCTGAGACCTGAGAACTAAAGGTTTGGGTGACTAAACTAGGTTTGGGTGGAACTAAACTGTTGGTTAAGAGGGGGAATTTTGCTTGTTGCTCCCGAGGAGGAGAAAGAAATTAGAGATGATGGAAAATAGAGATAGGTAGAACCAGGAGGTAGCAGAGGACAATGAGCTACAAAACCCTAGTCAAGTCTAACCAGTTCTGAATAACTAAGGTGAGTGACTTTCTCATGGAAACTTGTAAAGAATCTTGGTTTTTCATCCAGAGCATCCCAGGACAATTAGAGATGTCTGTGGGAGGCTGTGAGGCATAGAGATGCTTAGGGAAGAAAGCATGCATTCATGGCTCAACCCATGGAATTGGGTTCAGAGTTCAGGACAAGTTTAAAGAGATGTTGCAGGGCAGCGAGTGGGTGGGGAGGGGGAGGAGGAGTCATTAGCTGACATGTAGCTGACATGTGTTATACCAAAATGAAGAGAATATGCCCTGCTAGCTTCAGCCAAAAATTTGAAAAAGAATAATTTTAGAGACAACAGCAATATGAAAATGATTTACTTATACTCTATTAAAAAGTCATTGCCAATGGCATAATAGCCCAGAATGTTTCAAGACATGTAAAAGATTAGCAAATAGAAAAGTCTAGAGGTATAATAATTAATAGTGATAGTCTACCGTATTTCTTTAGCTGAGTAACCCAGGTATGCAGAAGTAAAGGCATGATGAAGAAGGTCAACATTTGTGTAGTTGTAAGAGAATTACAATTTAGGGATTTAATTAAATCATTTATTTTTCCCCCTTAGACACAGTGTTTCATCATGGAAGGCTTATGAAATTTAAAAAAAGTCAAACCTACCTAACTTTCTAACTTGGAATTAATTTTCCTTGGTGTAGAATTGCTAAAATGGGCTTCATTATGTTCACAGTATTTGAAATAACTACTGTGGCCTGCTTTATTCATTTTCAGTGATGAAATATTGCTGAATTTCTCATAACGTACCAAGACAATGATGTGGACAAGTGGGTTGCATATTTACAATATGTTGTTCTTTCGTTTTACTGTGAAAAGTATTCTTAAATTATTTTAACAGAGCATATGCCTCTGTAATAAGTCAGTCTCCAAAATTTAATTGTTTACAATGAATATGCCAGGTTCTTTAGAAGATATATTGTTCTACTGGTTAAAAATATTAAGCAATTCCAAGAGCACTTACATTCAATTTGGTTTGGCTAGTTCATTACAGTTTTTTACTTAAAAAAGAGGAGGCATAGACAAGAGCCTTCAGAATAATGATACCAGTCCCCAAACTTTCATTCTAAATTGAGGTCAGGTAATTAGTGTGTGTTGGCCATAACAAACAGGTAATTATAATGGTAAATGCCCATGAGTTAAATCTACCTGGAAAAGTGGATTCCTTATTTGTGTGCTTTAACAACATTGGAATAACTCCTGAAACCAAGATTTCAACCACAACTTGTATACTTTCAAAATCTAGCATTTACTGCTTGTATAAATTTGTCATGCCTCTTTCATACCTTCCTATAGAAATGGCACTTGAGCTAAATGGTGCTTGTGTTCACCATGGAAGAAAATCAAATGGGTCTGTAGTCTAGAATGAAAGTACAATACCATATTAAATTACATTTTTTGACTAAGGAAGACCAGCAAAGATATTTTAAGCATCAGTCAATGAAAACCCCACTTGAGGTATTTGCGTTCTGCTGTGTCTGCAGTTGTGTAATCATTGGGGATCTGATTAGCTCCATGTGTGTCTTTTCTCATTTATCATCTAACTTAGAGATCCATATGCAAATAAGAGTTAATGGGGGCATGATAGGGAAGTTGTCACACTCCCTTAGAGAAGTTACCTCCCTGACACAGAAATGCAGTAATAGATTATTTTTCTCCATGATGAGGAAAATTTTCTCTATTTAACTTTCTGGGTATATTTTTCAACACAAAATTTATATATTATCTTCTTTTATGGGTCATGAAAATGAATTGGTTAAATACAGTGATCATTAGCAGCAAAACAAAGAAAAAAAAAACCCAAACAGTCTCCTGGTTTGACACATAAGTCTCCAACAACTTTCTTGTACAGTAAGCATGAATGAGTTTCCAAATTTACAGTGCTGTGGGCCAGGCCCTGGCCCTTGGTAAAATCCCAGAGTAAATACTACCCGAGCTCTTTTAAAATAACCAGTTGGTCTATGTTGGTGATCTCTCTGCTTCATTACACACCACTGCCCCTTTTTCTTTTGAAATCTCTGTATCATTCATTCTAGCCTACCTTGGTAAGAGTTATTTATATATTAACAAATATGAATTATATACACCTATTGTCATAGATCCTCAACATCATTTCCCTCTTACGTAGAGTTACTACATTGAATTTTTACCTTCAGCTAATTCAATTTGGTTAAACAATATGCATGATATCTATTATCACAGGAATGTCTACATTGGTTACAGCTAGATCCAAAGTGGAAAACAAAGATATTAGGTGCAAACTAATTTATTGTTGAAATGTTTCTATCCTTTTTTTTTAATCCTAAAATAAAATCTGTAATTGTGTTTATGTTGCCAAAACCAGAGGTACCAATTTCTCACAAAGGAACAAAGTATGCTGGAATTTGTTCAAAAGTAGTGCTGTAAAATCCAAGTTATTGATTTAGTTAAGGATTTCCTCCAAAGATCATGTACAATATGACCCTTCTTTCTCTCTTTTACATCTGAACTATCTTCAGAAGATGTTTTTCCCAGGGTTCTACTTGTGATAGATCCTTGATGAGGCACATAAAGAACTGATGTAGGTAGACTGATAAGACAGATGCCATCAATAAATGCCTTCCCCAAAATACTTGCCTGTCACAAGTTAATTTGAAGCAGTATTTTCTGTCATGAGGGTGGATTAATTTTGTCCATTTTCTCCTCTTGTCGTAATTCTTGTCATGTGAATAAGAATGTATTATAAAGAAGAACATACTAGACATTATAATTCTGTGATAACTCATTTTTGTGACAAAGAATATAATGAGACCAGACAATAGTGCAAATTCATCATATTCTTACAGTGAACTTAATATTGACTTCCTGGCTTCTTTTCATGATTTCGAGGGCATGTCACTTATGGTTTTATACCAACCAAATGATTAAAGGAACCGCCATTCAAAGACTTGTACTGATTACAAAAGCCTTTTCAACAGGGAAATAAGAGAATCATTTTGATTTTCTTTCCTTTCCAGCTTAAACACTTATTTAATGTATATCTGTGATTTCGTTTTGATGAAGAAAGACTCCTTGATTTGATAAAGTTACTCAGAAAATGTTATAAACTGGAAGATTGGACTGCATCTATCATTGGAAAAGGGTGAATTTTCTCAATAAATCACTATTATAAGTCATAGAGGAAAAACAAAGTTTTACTATAAAGAACCTTTTTGAAATGCTCTCCATATTTTGTGCCAGTAGCTAAGGCAAATCAATCACTTTTAACATGGTCTGTAGCTGCAGTTAGGAAGTTCTATTCAGGAAATACCTCCCTAGTGAACAATTTTTTAAAAACTTTCCTCTATTTGTGCTGCTTTCACCTTAACTCCATGGATGATTCTTCCATTTCTTCTCTCTGTGTTGGAAAAAAAGGAGAAGCAATTACACAGAAACAGTCTCTCCTTTTGTACAACTTCAGGCAAACATTTAAACAGAAACAGAGAAGACAGACTCTGTAGGGAATATTGGAGCTAGAAGAACAGTCTACTACATAGAAATGCCATGTAACTAACACAGTGTTACCATTCCTATACTCAATACGGTCAGTGAAAATCATACATAATCATTTTTTTATTCTGAGTTCAAATAGCTCCTCAGAATCCTCCTTAACACAAGCACTAGAAATGAGTTGGTAATAATTGGTTTTGTCTCAAGAGTTGAGGTCTACTTATTATTCTTGCCATGAGATTCACTGTCTATGTGATTAGTACATGGACATTGTTAAATAAATGCTTATTGTATGGGTGATGAAATGTTTCAAATTTACAAAGAAAAAAATTCTACAGCCACATAACTGGGGTCTCATTTACCTTGTGGCCTAAAATAAGAATGCTCCCATCAACAACATCCTTTGCTATTGGACTCTGTGTTGCAGGAAGTCAGGGACCCCAAACGGAGGGACCGGCTGAAGCCATGGCAGAAGAATATGGATTGTGAAGATTTCATGGACATTTATTAGTTCCCCAAATTAATACTTTTATAATTTCTTATGCCTGTCTTTACTGCGATCTCTAAACATAAATGGGGGCCAGATATCGGGGAATCTGCCCTGATATTCACGTAGGTTCTTTTCTATTTTCCTTAAGCATTGGCCAGCTTGAGAAATAAAGGGACAGAGTACAAAAGAGAGAAATTTTACAGCTGGGCATCTGGGGGAGACATCACATGTTGGTAGGTTCCGCGATGCCCCACAAGCCTCAAAAACCAGCAAGTTTTTATTAGGGATTTTCAAAAGGGGAGGGAGTGTGAAAATAGGTATGGGTCACAGACATCAAGTACTTTACAAGGTAATAGAATATCACAAGGCAAGTGGAGGCAGGGTGAGATCACAGGACCACAGGACCGGGGTGAGATTAAAATTGCTAATGAAGTTTCAGGCACCATTGTTATTGATAACATCTTATCAGGAGACAGGGTTTTGAGAGCAACCGGTCTGACCAAAATTATTAGGCAGGAATTTCCTCTTCCTAATAAGCCTGGGAGCGCTATGGGAGACTGGGGTCTATTTCACCCCTGCAGTCTCGACCATAAGAGACAGGCACACCTGTGGGGGCCGTTTATAGGCCTATACCTCTAGGCGTGTATTCTCTTTCCCAGGGATGTTCCTTGCTGAGAAAAAGAATTCAGCGATATTTCTCCCATTTGCTTTTGAAAGAAGAGAAATATGGCTCTGTTCCGTCTGGCTCACCGGCAGTCAGAGTTTAAGGTTATCTCTCTTATTCCCTGAACAATTGCTGTTATCCTGTTCTTTTTTCAAGGTGCCCAGATTTCATATTGCTCAAACACACATGCTGTACAATTTGTGCAGTTAACCCAATTATCACATGGTCCTGAGGCGACATACATCCTCCTCAGCTGACAGGATTAAGAGACTAAAGTAAAGACAGGCATAGGAAATCACAAGGGTATTGACTGGGGAAGTGATAAGTGTCCATGAAATCTTTACAGTTTATGTTTAGAGATTGCAGTAAAGACAGGCATAAGAAATTATAAAAGTGTTAATTTGGGGAACTAATAAATGTCCATGAAATCTTCACAATCCACGTTCTTCTGCCAGTCCCTCCGTTTGGGGTCCCTGACTTCCAGGAACAACTCTGTTTACAGAAGATGATGATCTCACCTAAAAACTCATGTGGAAAACTATTTGGACACCCATGTTTATATACATGAAATCTATACATATTATAAGTATTTGCATAAACATAAATTCACTCACAGTGTAGTGTAATGGAAAGAACTGTGAGGCTTTGCTTCTGCTTCTCCCTCTCTCAACCTTGGGTCTCAATTTTTTCAGCTGTAAAATTCAAGCACTGGATTTTCCTTTTTAATTCTATTCTTCTTTATTTCTACACACATGTACAAAACCAATTGTAAGACAAACCAATACATTTCACTTGTCCTGATTTCATGGACTTATTTTTATCTGAGAGAAAAAAGTAGACACTTTACTTGAATTTTTTTTTTTTTTTTTTTGCCAAGAGGCTTTGATGGAGATGTCAAAACCCAGTGTGTGATTTTTTCCTTTTTCTAATTACAATTACCTGTAGCAAAAATATGCAATAATATTATTTCCTTGTTAGAACCTAGAGATTCCATTCCGATGTTGAGATTGAAATATCTCCCGCCTCTTGTGAAGTGAAGTACAAAGAATACATGTTCTGGCTGAGGCAGAATTTTTCCAGATAGAGACCCACTCTCAAGTCTCCTGGAAGATCTGCTGCCTTCTGAGAACGAAAGGCCTAATCTAATGTGGAGCCTCACAAATGGTGCTCACACAGGAAGCCCAAGTTACCCAATGGGGGAGCGGCTAATTGGCCAGACATTCTTGGAATGAATTTAGCTGCTGGTTGGCAGGTGGGGTACATTGTAAAGCACCACATCCAGGCTGTACTGTAATTTGTTTTTAATTACTGTGTTTGCTTGGGAAAGGCTGTAAGGTCTACTCATTGCTCACATTGGTATGCTAATTGACTGTTTGGAGATTTACAAACTGGGTTTTACACAGTGTCCTTTTCTACTGCCTGTGGTGATCTGAATAGCATGTTATTTATTTAGATCTCCTGAAACTTTAAGTTTGAATATTTCAAATAAAGATAAAAGAGCAAACTTATCTCTTATTTCAACTGATAAAGACTGTAAGAATATATTACCCTTTAAGCATGTATTTGATTTCATTTTGTTTCCTGGCTTAAAAAGTGGAATATTTTTGTGTGAAATGCTCGTGGATGTCCACAAGTAAATACTGATTTAAGTGCACACTCTTATGGCCCAGGGAGGTGGGAGGTGAGGTGGGGGTGAGAAGAGCAGCCAGGCTGCAAGAGAAACCAAGCAAATGGCAAGCCAGGTGTCTGCCCAGCAGGAAGCATGCCCAGGAGCAAAGTATGGGAGCTCAAAGTGGGTCAGATGGGGTTCAGGGGAGCACAGGTGCTGGGCAAATCCATGCCCACAACCTGGAAGCAGTCGTGGATCAAGCTGGGATGAAAGAGAAGAGACACAGAAATGACCTATGAGAATTACAAGGAGCTATTTAGAACTGGGTCAATCAGAGGATGCGCTGAAGGCAGGTGAGGGAGAAGGTGTGCATAAAAGTCATAAGGGCTGTGTAAAAATCTCCAGATGTTGAACCTGAGAGCAGAGGATGTGTTGTTTATAATTGTGTCTCCAGGGCCTCCAAGATGTTGGGGTAGAGGTGAGGAACAGACACAAATTGCCAGAAATCTAAGGAGTCCTGTTGAGTTTGTTGCATTTGTAGTGATATAAAATTCCTGGTATAAAATGTTTAATATCAAAATCCCATGTTAAATATTTAGCCTCTCTGTACTTCCTGGGGTGGGGGCGCATTTTTTTGTTTGACCAGGTGCACTCTAGTTCAGCCTTTGTTGGTCTACAATAGTCCTGGCATATAGGTGGTGCCTAATGAGTTTCATCTAATATTTATTTTAAAAAAAACAAGTTTTTCTTTCTGCAGTGTTTTGGTCCTAAATCTTAAAGATGTAAATGGTGCCTCTGTACCCATACAAACTCTACAGAAGCAGTACAAGGTTGAGTTTAGAACCTTTCTGTGAAATGTGGGTACCATCTCATGTTGACTTGGCAAATCTAAATATTTTTGCTTTATCCTATTTGAGTGATGGGTATGGGTTATGTTTTCTGCATAATTATATGAACTTTTATTTAGTCATTGTCTATACTGTTAAGAAGTTATTATTGCATTGGGGTACTAGCTGAAACACAATATCATAAGGCCAAGGGGCCAGGAATTCTGACCTTAGCCAAAAGTACCACTTTAAAGAGAAAGATAAATGTCTACACCCGTGTGCTTAATAATATTTATCTCTTTTGAAAATGTCACCCCTAATAACGTGACTAAATCACTGCTACTGAAGCCACACTTCCTCCTAGGTAGGGATGGGATGGTGGGGTGGGGTTGATGTTGCAAAGGGTTAAGAGCAGCAAGTAAGATTTCCCTGTGTTTAGTTTACAGCTCTACCACTTACTAGTGTTATGACGTGAGTCAAGTTATCTCATCTGTAAATGGGGTTAGTAATAGCACTTACCTCATAGTGTTGGTGTGAAGATTGATGTGTGTATGTTATTATGCATAATGCTCTTAGAACAGTATTAGATCCACAGTAAATACTACATAAGTGTTTGTTATCCTCAACAAAATTCTGTTTATAATAGTAATTATTAACTGTGACTCATACTCGAGAGGAGGAAGGTGAATGAAGGATAAAATGACAGAAACTTTGTTCCCAAGGATCAACTAATATAATAGTGGATAGGATGAAAATGGAAACATTCATTCCAAGCAATTTTCTTTCTGCTCAGACATTTAACAAATATTTTATTTTCTGTCCAAGTGTTTGATAATATGGTGAATATAATTTACACATTTTTATGAATGAGATGATATAGTCATTAGACCATGCTGGAAAATGATTACTTATATACAGATCTATTAATTCCCTGTGATTTTCTTAAACAGTGGGCATAATAATCAGACTGTGCTTTCATAAGTGTAATTATAAAACAATATTGACGAAGAAGTCAAGACTGGTGCAATTAACACAAAATGGTAGTAACTAAGAATACTGTAATCTACTGACAACTGTAAAGCAAATTTATTCCACTGAAACAAGAAAAGAGATCTAAAATGAAAGTGTACATGGAGGATCCTCAATGCTGAAGCAAAATTTGGATTGCCAAGTAGCCAAAGTGGATCATCTAAGTGTAACGACGACTCTGATAAAGCCATTATCAGATCTTTGCTGAGGTATATTAACCCAAAGCCAAACTGTGACATCATAATCAACATACCCATCTTTATGATTTCTTCCTGGGATTGCCTTCTATTGTTTGAAATCACACTTAATCTTTCCACAATAGGGGGTCGATATGCAATTGTGAATCCCTAAATAACACTGGTTTACTCTCTAATTTCAACTAAGAGAAACATTTTATAAAATGATATTCAGATTCCATGCAGAAAAAAATGGAATACACACTAAAGTGTCCACAGGGGGTTTCAGCATTTCATATGGGGTGTCATACTGAATATTAAAATGCAATGTAATAATAAGATGTGTGGAAGAGATGAAATGATGGCATTGTGCTAAATAACTTAGAGAAAAAAAAGACACTTCACCTTAGACTGCTATTTTTTATTTATAGCTTCAACTGATATCTTGGCTTCAATCACAGAATCTCTAGTTAGTTTGCAGAGATGGTTCTATAAACCTCCTGGGGGAAGGGAAATGGCCTACTCTGATTGGTCCACCAATAGGAGACTAACTCAAGGGAAAAAAGGAGGGAAGATGAAGAAAATTTGTCAGCAATGTGTAAGGTGGAACAAAAATTTTCTGAGGGAAATGTGTGTAAGGGCAAGATCAGTTTAAAGACTAAGAATTTGGAGGACAATGGAGGGGCAAGATGATAAGCTAAGCCTACAGAAGAAAAGTAGGAGACTGCTGCATTCTGAGCAGAGCTGGCTTAGAGAAGAAAAGTTCAAACCGGATATACAGTATTTTAATGTCATAGACCAAAGAGGGGGGACATGGCAATACAATACCTGTATAGCTATTTGTTCACAGCTACATTAACAGAATACATGGCATTTGCACAATATCATGGCTTAGAATAAAACAAAGCAAAACATTATTTAGTTAAATAAACTTGAGACTAGACACACCTAGTCATAATATGCTTGCACTAAGAATATGTGTAGATTATATATTTTGTTGCATATGTGAATAGATTTTTAATATATATAGTTATACTATATTTTATATTATATAATACATAGTATATTACATTATTCTATCCATCATTTTTAAGATTATTTCCATGAAAATAAAAAACTGTTAAAAAGGGTTATTAAAAAATGTCTGTAGAGCAGTCATTTCTGCATGGACGGAGCATGCTTAGTTAAATTGAATTTGAGGATCAAATCCTGTCAACTTTACCTTTAAAGTATATCCGGAGGCTGATTGCTTTTGACCCCTCCCATGCTGGTACCTTGATTATGGCGACAACCTTCTAACTGGTCTCCCTGTTTCTACCTCATTCCTAACATCACAGCCAAAGAGGTGTCTTGAAAACGGAAGTCCTGTTATGCTGCTCCTCTGCTCATAGGCTAATGGCTCTTCATCTCATTCAGAGTCCAAGTCCCTGCATGAACAGCACCTGCAGAAACAGAGCCCCACAGTAAGACCCAGCAGCTCCACAGAAGCTCGCTTACATGATATAGCCTTTGCATCTATATGATATAAAAAGCACTTTGTTTCACTGGATAATTCACTTCAAAGAGGTTGGAAATCAACCATTTTGCTTCCCAAGTTTCACAAACCTGGACCTAATTTCTGGCATTATGTTCACCATAACACAATTCTATTAGAATATAGCCATATGGTAGTTTCATGAAATTTGTCATAATTGAATTTTATCTGTTATTATACTTTGTGCTGTAGTTTAATGATTTTTTATTTTACCTGCACCTATTGCTATCTTGCAGTTAAGAGTTCCAAACTGACTTTTTAAAAAGATGAAATAAAATATTAAAAATATTTTGAGAGTGGAAAGTTCAAGATGGACATGTTTTGCTGTAGGAATTTTAATTTTTAAATTGTGAGAAGATGTACTTTTAACTTACAGTGACCCAAGTAGCTTAAAATAGAGAGAGATACTTTGAACTGATTCTTTGAAGATGCTTTCACATAAAGGGGAGAAGTAACATTTATAATTGATGAGAATGCAGCATTGTGTAAGTACTAAAAAACTTTTGGACCAGATACAGTGTTTCCCAAATGTAATGTTCATTGTTAAAATGAAGATTCAAGGTCATGCCTTAGAAATTCTTATTTAGAGTTGGAGTGGGGCTCAAAAATACGTTTATTTAAAAGTATTCCCTGGACCTTAGCTGGGCGTGCTCACAACGGTAATCCCAGCACTTAGGGAGGCAGAGGCAAGAGGATTACTGGAGCCCAGGAGTTCAAGACCAGCCTGGGCAACATAGCAAGAACTTGCTCTATTAAGAAAAATTTTTTAAAAATTAAATAAATAAATACAGTAGAAGTAATCCCTGGACCTCGTTTTGAGGAACTCTGGAATAAGCTTAAAGACAAGAAAATGGGGTCTTGTCTTGATAAGGAACTACGTTGCTATGTGACCTTGGACATGTCATGTTCTGTCTCTTTTCAGTTTTTTCATCTATGATATTTGCAATTTATATTTGTATATAAATTTTATGGAATTTAAACATTGTTCCCAGTATTGTCTAATTTAATCTTTCTAGCATTTTGTAAGCCATTTTTGTTGCCATTTTCTAGAAAAAAGTTCAAGTTTCAGAAAGGTTAACCCAGATCAGTGATAGACGGCAGATCAGTGACAGAGCCAGGGTGAGAAATCGCGCTACTTTTTTCCTTGTTCTACGCCTGTCATTGTACTTCAGATGCAAAAGAAAGAGTAGATTCAGATTATATGTAAGTTTCCTTCTAGTTAAATTCAGCCAGTTTAGATAGATACAGGATTATTTTCAGCCTATATTTCCACTACAGCAGTGTTCAAATCCAAACAGTTATGATTCTAGTTAAATTGATAGCTGAAATACATTAAAGATGGAGCTAACCCATTTTTTAGTTTACACTATTCTGTTTTATTAATCACTGGGCTATACAGATGACTTTACTTGATGATCAATTCCGTGGGTTGGCATGGGACTTTTGTGGAATGAGAGGCAATGAAAAGAGAAGGAATCAACAGAAGTAAATTAACTCTCACACTATGAAATCCCTGAGGAAGTTGTAGCAGATTTCTCCTTAGAATACACATTAATATTAGTTTCATGACTGGAGAGAAGCAACAATAGCTTCACCGTGCTCACCTGTGTTTTGACAAAATGTGACATAGGGCAAAAGAGTAGGGATGATGAGAGATCAAGTAGTACTTGTCTTAATTGCACATCTAACTGTGGGGAATGTGATGTCTATGCACCCACAAGCAGGCTTCCTAATCCTGACGTACAGGGTTGGACACAGCCTCCTCTCAGGGCAGGATCCTTTCAGCAGAAGCAGATGTTCTATCTCTGTGGGAATGGTGCTCCCAAGGGAACAGGAGGTGGGAGAAGATGAGCTATGCAGGTCACTTCACTAAATAGGTAAGTTGCTCCTTCTCCTTGGAGACAAGTAAGAATAGGGCAAGAGGCAAGGAGGTTTGGAGGGAAAATTCCCCCTTATACAAACTGTAGGAGTGGGGCATCAACATTTCCCCTCTAATGATTGCATTCATCTAATAGCTGTCTTGGTGACTTGCAATGGAAATGAAAATCTTGAGTAGAATTTGAAGGGTAAGTTTTTGGTGAAGGAAACCTTTCTGTGTCCTCGTTCTCAGATATGAACTTCGGTATCTGGTTTATTTTACCTGCTCTGAGGTGAAAGATTCTGCCGTTTTCACACACTGTATTTCCCTCTTTTTAGAGGCTCCCTCGAGGAAACCTGCCTGCACTCTAACTTGAGATTCCAGGCCATTACATCCAGCACGTTCTCTCCCCGGCCCACCCTTGCACGCATTGTTCCATAATCAGAAAGAATCCTCATGTCCTCAGCAGACAGAAATAGAAGGGCTGTATTTTTGAGAGTTTACTAAGTTGAAGACTTGTCTGGTGGCATTGTTGATATTTTATTTTCAGAAATAGAAGAGCATCTAATTTGAAGGGATAGAGAGTAAACAGCATTGCGCAAAACTGGCATCATATTAAGTCTGCCCAGTAAGAGCCCACTGAGTGACAGTGGCTAGAGAGAGCACTATGGTAACCTAGGAAATAAGAAGTTAGAGTGTCAGGCAACAGAGAAAATCAAATTATTGTCAACTTGCTATAGGAACTCTGTTCAAGCAAATATGTCATGCCGCCAGTGGCAGACATTTAAAAAGCCATGCCTCTAAGCAAATATATTGCTTGGCTACTCCCCTAAAGTATTTTCACTTTTAATCTCAACTCCAAGGTTTTCTACCCCTGTTTCTGCTCCTGTTCTTTGTTACCACAGATCCCCCTTCTACCACTGCTAGAATAGATTCCATGTTCAAGGTTCATAGGACAGCAGAGCTGAAAGCAATCTGAACATTTCTATTCCAACAGCCTCATTTTACAAAAGGAAACGGACTCTCAATGACATTAATTAATTTGTCCACATTCTCCCCGCAAAGCAGCAGCATTGCCGGTGGTAGAATCCAGCATTCCCAATCAGCCACTGACAATAAAAGAAGGTCACAGAATTACCTTATAGCAACTGTTTTCTATTTTTCCCTTCTATCATTTTAACATTTGAAAAGCTATCTAGTTTGAAAGAAACCGTAATCCTTTATAGCAGCTGCTAGGATGGATATTTCTGGAGATGCTTTGAGCTGTCCTTATAGGAACTACTTGTTATCATACCATTGTGGTGGTCGTTAATCAGTATGTGCTTGACACTGTGCTAAGTGCTTCACAGATCTAATTTCATTTAACCTTCACAACCATGTTCCAAGAATCTTACAGAGGTTAAGTTCTTCAGGAGATACAATGTCAGATCTCATCAAATTCAGTTACAGTTTTTACCTTAGTATCTTAGTGAAGACAACAAAGGAATCATAATTTCCCTTAAAGCAGGGACTCTGACTAATCATAACTGAATCCATCAGATAGTGTCAGATACAGTTCTACTTATTCTGTGAGTGCCAAGTGATATTTATGAGTTGTTCATGAGGAAGGGGTGGGGGATGGAGGAGTAGTGTACGTTGTTAAATACGTTTGCTTTAGAAATTACCTTGAATGCAGCAGACCTGTGCTCAAGTGAATTGTTAACTGAGTCTATGACCCTGGGCAAGACATTTAATGAGCTGTGGGGTTACGAGTGTTTGTCGAGGCTGTGACACCGATGGCTTACATTCTGAACCTGGATGTTGGAAACTTCACAGAATAGGCCTGAAGGCACATTTTCAAATATCATTTCGAGCTACCACGCATACTGTTCATCACCCGAGTTCCACACAGGGCCCTGTAGTAGATGCTTTAGACACTTTTAATTCTCACGACTGCATTATTGCCACCTTACACAGAAGAATATTGAGACTTAAAGAAGGCTTGTTGCCAAGAGGCTAGTAAATGATAGAGTTGCTGTTTTCCCCTAGTGCGACTTGCTCCAAAGCCTGTTTACGCAGAAAGAACACCACCTCTACCTGTTAGCTCTGCCCCTTCCCACCCTGCCCCCATAAGTGATCTGTCAAAAACAGTTGGTTTGGAATTTCCTAAACGTGACTTATATATTAAAAGATAAAAATTCAGGAATTCCACAGCTGCTGGCAAAATTGATTTCCTAAAATTTCCCACTTGACTGATCTGTGACTGACATCCCTAGTCATACCAGTTATTTGAGTACTTCATTGAAAGAACACTTATCAGCAATTGCTATCTGCAAAAGGTATTAAGTGAGTGTCACTGCTATGACAGCTCATAAGTTCTAAACTGCTTTTATAAACCCATGGCTTGATGTAGCAAAGATGAGTGTTACCAGTTTAAATTTTTCTTCATCAGTAATCTCTGCAGTGACTCATATTGTAACTCAGAGGCATCTAATGGGTACAAACAAGGATGGATGAAGTAAATGCAGTGAAGATGGATCATTTTATATTTTTACAGAAACTGGCTTGGTTCTATTCATCTAGTTAGTGTTTATTCAGTGTTTACTATTTGCTAAGCACTGGCAGTAGGTGCTTTGCTAGTACTAGGTGCTAAGAGGAATATAAACAATTATTAGACATTGTTCCTTCTATACATTTATATTCTAGATGGTGTGAAAATACACACACATACACACACACAGCCATAGCTTATATGTGATTTACTCAGAAAAATTTTCAAGAATTTCAGGCCACACATAAATATACAAAATCATTCAATCCTCACAACAGCCCTATGAAACAGGTATCATCAACCCTGTTACAGTGAAAAAAACTGAGACTGAGAGAAGTTAGGGAATACAGCAAGGATGTTGACTTGAACTTAAGACTTCTAACTATAGGTCTTTGCCCTTTCTATTATTCTACCTCATCACACAATACTATGGCTTTCAATGAGTGAATAGAATTAAGTGCTTTGGAAATTTAGAATAGGGAAAAATTCTTGCAGGTCAAGATACTTGGTCTTGGGTGAAGTGCAAGACTCAGACAGATGAAGAGGAGGGAGAAGGGTGCATTCCAAAAAGAAGATTCAAGAACAATGTCTAATAGAAATATGAACAAGATGTGTTCAGGGCAATACATAAGCCAAAGTTAAGGGAATAGAGAATTGATGTCAAACAGGGTCAAAGATGATTTAGAGAGACAGTGGGGTCAGACTATGGTGACCCATAGAAGGCAGTTAATCAAACTCTGAGCTTCACTATGCCTTGGAAGTCCCTGAGGGTCAAAGTAATGTCTTCTCTCTGCCTCTCCTCTATTTCCCTCAGCTGAAACAAATGATTTTCTTGTTTTAAAGGTCAGTTTTAGTCTTCAGGACGCTCTCACTGTTATGATTTGGATATTATTTTTTCAAAGAACTCCTAGAGCATAAATCTTCATCCTGCAAAATTGATTACTTAATAAGGTTCTGAATTTTGTTTTTACCTAATTGTTTTAATTGAACTTGTTTTATGACTTCAGCCAGACAATAAACATCTGGAAAGCTGGGACTACGTCTTATTAGAAGCTATAGAGACTACCTTTAAAAATGCATGTCATAAAATAGTGATAAAATATATTTAGGAACAAAGAATCAAGTGCAGAAGAATTATAAATTGGGGTGGGTGGTAAAAAAAACAAGCACGCTTCAAGATGATAATATGATTTGTTATAAATGCTAAATTGAAAGGGAGCAAGGGGGGGTATCACGATTTTTTACCATCTGCTGTATTTTGGCTCTGTGTCCCCACCCAAATCACATCTCAAATTGCAATCCTCACATGTAGAGGGAGGGACCTGGTGGGAGGTGATTGGATTATGGGGGTGGTTTCCCCATGCTGTTCTTGTAATAGTGAGAGAATTCTTACAAGGTCTGATGGGTTAAAAGTGGCAGTTTTCCCTGTGTTCTCTCTCTCTCGCCACCTTGTGAAGAAGATGTTTCTTCCCCTTTGCCTTCTGCCATGACTGTAAGTCTCCTGAGGCCTCCCAAGCCATGTGGAACTGAGAGTCAACTAAGCCCTTTTTGTTTATAAATTACCCAGTCTCAGGTAGTATCTTTTTAGCAGTGTGAAAACTAATACACCATCAAAGAGGAATAAATCTTTAAAAATAGGAAGAAACATATATCGTCAAACAGCACTTTTTTTAGAAACTGCTTTTAAAGGATTAATTTTGATGTATATCAATGTACATTATTTAACACATTTAAAAAGTACTGTTCCAGTTATCAATCTGTTGTCTCTCAGCTCCAAATTCACCCTTCATTGTCTGCAATGCAAAACCAGAAATGGACTGTGTAAACACTTCTCCTTTGCCAGCAAGTGTGGTGGTAAATGTTAAATGTTGTCTGGAGAGTGCTGTGGACAGCCACTGGGGAAGGCAGAGGTTTATCTTCCTGGCTCTTCCCTGCTCCTCTCAGTAAGCTCCTGCAGAACGTGTCATGTTGCTTTCTAAAAGCAGCTTCTCATAACATTTCAGAGAGCAGCTTCCCAGAAAGTCCCATTGGTGTGGCTTCTCCCTGTGGATGGCTTCCTCTGGCACCTGTTTGGGCAACTTGACAGTGAATTCCAAGGAGCATAGACAGCTTCCCTGGTACCCCTCATGTGGCTTCACAGTGAGTCATGAAGCATGGCACCTCCCTGTGGATGGCTTTTCCCAGCACCACCCCTTCCAAGTAATTTCTGAGGTACCTTCTCATGGGTACAACTTCTGGAACCCCAGAGAGCAGTTCCTGGTGAGTGCCACTTTTGTGGCATCACCCTGAAGATGCCTTCCCAGAGGGTGTCTTCAGAGTGAGTCTCACTGATGCAAACTTTTATGCCACACAGTAGGCCACAGCTGTACCTTCTAACAGAAGGTCTGGGGTTCAGCCCTGAGGTGGATGCATCTTCCAGATTTCTTCCTACCTTGGGTTCTCTACCTCAGCCTTAGGGGTAATGGCTGCTTGAGTGTCCTTTTCACACTTTAGTAGCTAATTCCCTATTACAATTTTTTTTATATTGAAATTTCCCTGTTCAACTCACTGCGTATTTTCTTTCTCCTAATTGGACTTTGACTGCAACAAGTGCTGAAAGCTTCAGAAAAACAATAGCAGGCCGTACTCCAACCATCTTTTACCACTCATCCCTACTCCCCAGAGATAATACTTTAAAACATTTATATACTTAGCTCCACATTTCTACATAAGATACTTATACTGTTATTTCTTGATTTATCACCTTTAGACATTATCCATTTTTATATTTATCCAATCATCCCAATGATTATAGTAATATCATTTTTTGTTAAATTAATAATCATTACTTTATTATAACTATATAATTATTATTTACCATTCAGCCAACTTAAGTTTCATGATTATATTTTCTTTCTAGTCTGATTCTTTAAAAAATATTTAGTTTTGGAGATACCAATTGCCTTGGCTATTATCTTTTTAGAATTTGTAACACTTATTTTCATTTTTAAAATGCTTTGAGAGATCTGCCAAATATCTATTAGGGGTTGTTTTCCACAGTCACATATGGATGAGTTCATCTTTTAAATTCATTTTTCTACAGAGTCACTATAGTATTACACATATAGAAACCATTAAGGAATATCTAACTTTGCCATCTGATTTCTAATTCTGATATTGACCCATACCAGGAACGTGACTACAGATATATGTTTTTAAGTATGTTGTGCTTAATTTTTTTTTTCTACAAAATGAAGAGAATGAAGTTTTAACTCTATGAGGTACTCTATGAGTTAGCTCTTGGATTCCTGGATCCCTAATTTGTCTATTGAGTTATAACCTCTGCTCTAGGACTAAGTTAACTTCTTAGTATTAGCTGATTTTAAGTCAGTTTAACCCAGGAGTTTTGGCTACCTCTCAGAAACTTTGTAAAGACATTATATGTTGTGTTCCCTAGAGCCACCTACCCTAGGTGGGAGAAGTGGTATTTTTTGTCTCTGCTCTTAGCCTATTCACACTGATAAAAACTAACCATTGTCAACATTTCTCTGAGCTATATGTCAATATAATTCTGCCTAAATGACTTTAACTGTATTTCTTAAACTTACATTAAGCACTTGGTTATTGAAAGTATTATGCTACATGATAGAGTAGTTTCTTTACTTAATGGAGGACAGTGCTATAAACACTGTGTAGAAGTTATATGATCAAGAATCCCTGAAAATGTTCTTACCTCATCTGTTTGTATATCAGCAAATACTGTACATTTTAAGGGTCTGTGTCTTCTGGTACTTTTCTCAGTTCTGGGGAGGCAATAGTAAGCAAAAATACACAGCCACGGAGCTTACTGTTAGCAGCAGAGATAAACAATATCAAATAATCACATGAAGGAGTCTGTTGGCAACCATAATAAGTAATACAAGCTGGTGCATGGGGTGCGAACTTTACTTCGGGAGGGCTGCACTTAGGAAGGTCACAAGAGGCTTCACTGAGGAAATCATCCTGGAGCTGAGACCTGAAGGATGAGTAGGAGTTAATGAGGCAATAGGGGAGGGAAGAGTCCTCCATTCAGAGAAAACTGTGTTTAAAGACCAATGGCAGGGACAGTACAGCCAGAACAAGGGACACAAAGGACTGTGTGACTGGGAGCAGGGAGCAAGGAAGGGTGGTGTATGATGGTGCTGAACAAGCAAGTGAAGGCAGGGCATTGCAGAGCCTCACAGGCCTGCCAAGTATTGTGTTTATCCCAAGGAGAAGGGGAGCCAATGAAAGATTTTAGGCTGAAGCAAGGGAGCAGCAGCCCATTGTTGAGATTTCCACCTTGGAGCCAATTTCTGAGGCAGTCCTGGTGAGAATAAACTGGAGGGGGTCAGAGTGGACTCAGTCGGGCCAGTTAGGAGGCTTTTAACACAGAATTAAATATTTTAAATGTAAGATATTTTGCCTCAATTTTAATTGATGTCTGCTGTGTCTTTAAAAATTATTATTTCCCACACTGAACTTTTGTTGCCCTCTGGCCTTGACATCTCCCAAATATTTGTCCTTCTTTATTGGTTGAGCCTATTGCCAGCTTCTGAACTGTCTTGCTGTAAACAATGGACGCATCCTATGCAGGATAGTAATTGCAATGCAAAACCCAAATCCTTCCCTCTAGTCACAAACTGGACATGAATTCCTAACAGCCAGGCAACTGCAGAAAGTGTACTGAGGCACAGTTGAACCAGGATTTTATATCTCCTTGATGAACAAATTGGCTTACCCACTGTCAGTCTGATTGTTTGCCTCTCAGCCAATTACTAAGACAACAGAAAATTGCAAATCCACTTAGCCAGTGAATTTGGCCATGTCATAGAGACTTGGTAATAAACTCTATTTCCAACTGTCTTCATAAAAAATAAACATATAACATTTGAAAATCACTCTGAAGGATGTAGCAAACATTTTTCAAATTTGTTCTGATGACATTGATATTGCTATCATAAAAACTTTAATTATCAGGCTGATATGAATTTATCTTAAGTTGCCTTGATATGGTTTGGCTGTGTCCCCACCCAAATCTCAACTAATTGTATCTCCCAGAATTCCCACATGTTGTGAGAGGGACCCGGGGGGAGGTAACTGAATCATGGGGGACAGTCTTTCCCTTGCTATTCTCGTGATAGTGAATAAGTCTCACGAGATCTGAAGGGTTTATCAGGGGTTTCTGCTTTCTTCCTAATTTTTCTCTTGCCACCACCATGTAAGGTCTTTTGCTTCCCGCCATGATTCTGAGGCCTCCCCAGCTATATGGAACTGTAAGTCCAATTAAACCTCTTTTCGTCCCAGTCTCAGGTATGTCTTTATCAGCAGCATGAAAATGGACTAATACAGTAAATTGGTACTGGGAGTGGGACATTGCTAAAAAGACACCTGAAAATCTGGAAGCGACTTTGGAACTGGGTAACAGGAAGATGTTGGAACAGTTTGGAGGGCTCACAAGAAGACAGGAAAATGTGGGAAAGTTTGGAACCTCCTAGAGACTTGTTGAATGGCTTTGACAAAAATGCTGTTAGTGATATGAACAATAAGGTCCAGGCTGAGGTGGTCTCAGATGGAGATGAGGAACTTATTGAGAACTGGAGCAAAGGTGACTCTTGCTATGTTTAGCAAATAGACTGGAGGCATTTTGCCCCTGCCCTAGAGATTTGTGGAACTTTAAGCTTGAGAGAGATGATTTAGGGTATCTGATGGAAGAAATTTCTAAGCAGCAAAGCATTCCAAAGGTGTCTTGGGTGCTGTTAAAAGCATTCTGTTTTAGAAGAGAAGCAGAGCATAAAAGTTCAGAAAATTTGCAGCCTGATGATTCAGTAGAAAAGAAAAATCCTTTTTTTTTTTTTTTTTTTTTTGAGGAGAAATTCAAGCTGGCTGCAGAAATTTGCAGAAGTAGCAAGGAGCCTAATGTTAATCCCCAAATCATGGGGAAAATGTCTCCAGGCCATGTCAGAGACCGTCTCGGCAGCCCCTCCCATCAAAGGTCCAGAGGCCCAGGAGGAAAAAGTGGTTTCACGGGCCAGGCCCAGGGTTCTTGCGCTGTATGTAGCCTAGGGACTTGGTGCGCTGTGTCCCAGCTGCTCCAGCCATGGCTGAAAGGGGCCAACATAGAGCTCGGGCTGTGGCTTCAGAGGATGCAAGCCTCAAGCCTTGGCAGCTTGCATGTGATGTTCTGCAGGTGAACAGAAGTCAAGAATTGAGGTTTGGGAGCCTCTGCCTGGATTTCAGAAGATGTATGGAAACACCTGGATACCCAGGCAAAAGTTTGCTGCAGGGGCAGGGCCCTCATGGAGAACCTTTGCTAGGCCAATGTGGAAGGAAAATGTGGGGTTGGAGTCCTCACACAGAGTCCCTACTGGGGCACTGCCTAATGAAGCTGTGAAAAGGCCACCATCCTCCAGACCCCAGAATGGTAGATCCACTGACAGCTTGCACCGTTCACCTGGATAAGCTGCAGACACTCAATGAAGGCCCATGGAAGCAGCCAGGAGGGAGGCTGTACCCTGCAAAGCCACAGAGGCAGTGCTGCCCAAGCTCATGGGAACCCATCTCTTGCATCAATGTGACCTGGATGTGAGACTTGGAGTCAAAGGGGAGATAATTTTGGAGCTTTAAAATTTGACTGCCCTGCATGGGCCCTGCAACCCCTTTGTTTTTGCAAATCTCTCCCATTTGGAATGACTGTATTTATCAAATACCTGTACCCCCATTGTATCTAAGAAATAACTAGCTTGCTTTTGATTGTTCAGGCTCATAGGTGGAAGGGAGTTGCCTTTTCTCAGATGAGGCTTTGGACTATGGACTTTTGAGTTAATGCTGAAATGAGTTAAGACTTTGGGGGACTGTTGGGAAGGCGTGACTGATTTTGAAATGTGAGGTAATGAAATTTGGGAGGAGCAGAATGGTATGGTTTGGCTGTGTTCCCACCCAAATCTCAACTTGAATTGTATCTCCCAGAATTCCAACATGTTGTGGGAGGGACCCAGGGGGAGGTAATTTAATCATGGAGGCCAGTCTTTCCATGCTATTCTCCTGATAGCAAATAAGTCTCACAAGATCTGATGGGTTTATCAAGGGTTTCTGCTTTTGCTTCTTCTTCTTTTTCCTCTTGCCGTCACCATGTAAGACGTGCCTTTCACCTCCCACCATGATTCTGAGGCCTCCCCAGCCATATGGAACTGCAAGTTCAATTAAACCTCTTTTTCTTTCCAGTCTCAGGTATGTCTTCATCAGCAGCATAAAAAGGGACTAATACATGCCTTGTTCTTTGCTTTGCCTCAATTAGAAGACTTTTCCCTTTACGTCTTCAGTGTTGTATGGCAGGGAGAGTGTTTCTACTCACTGGTTAAAGAATATATTCTTTCTATTTAAGTCACCATAAAGAGGCTCCCTTTAAAATTACGAACTTGCATTGGACTATAAGCCTTGATAAGAACTAGTTCCTGAGGTGTGCCTGAGATAGGTAAACAAAGATTTAAACAGTAGCTGAAGATTTAACAGTAGCTAAAGAATTAAACAAAGATTTAAACAGTAGCTAAAACGCAAAAATAAGTTACTATGTGCACTGCTTTATTTCAACCAGAAAACTCAATAGCAAGAAAATCTTTTAATTCGGTGATTACATAGCTTTTTTTTTATGGAAGCATGGACTATCACACTACAAATCCTGAACACTAATTCACAAAAATAATTTGTCCATTTTCCTGAAGATGCCCCATACTAGATGTCTACCAGTAAAGAGACTGACTAAACAGCACTCTCCTTAATAAGTTAACAGTGTCAACCACAGGTTCCTCATTTTAAGTTCCAGAAATTGCAGGACTTGGGAAATTGTTATTTGGGAAAGGGTTATGTAGAAAAAGTTCTACCTACTTTCTCTCCTATGGCTTCAGCTACCACCTAGATTCCCATGCTGCCAAAGCACTAGGATAGATCTGAGTCTCTCCTAAGTTCCAGTCCAGTGTTTTTGGAAGTTGATAGAATATGCTACCAGTGACCTAAACTCAACATGTTGAATTCTGAATTTAATCAAAATAATCTGTTCCACTTGAAGGGACATGGATGAAGCTGGAAACCATCATAATCAGCAAACTATCACAAGATCAGAAAACCAAACACCACATGTTCTCACTCATAAGTGGGAGTTGAACAATGAGAATACATGGACACAGGGAGGGGAGCATCACACACCAGGGCCTGTCGGGGATTGTGGGGGCTAGGGGAAGGATAACATTAAGAGAAATACCTAATGTAGGTGACAGATTGATGGGTGCAGCAAACCACCAGGGCACGTGTATACCTATGTAACAAAACTGCATGATCTGCAGATGTAACCCAGAACTTAAAGTATAATAATAATAATAGTAAAAAATCTGTTCATTTTCCTGTGCTCGCTATATATATTAACATCATTGTTCACCTTCATCTGCTTTTTTTTTTTTTGAAAGAGGGTCTCACTCTGTCACCGTGGCTGGAGTGCACTGGTGTAATCATGACTTACTGAAGCCTTGACTTCTTAGGCTCAAGCAATCTGTTTGCCTCAGTCCCCCATGTAGCTGGGACTACAGGCATGTACCACCAAACCTGGCTAATTTTTTAATTTTTTGTAGAGACAGGGCCTCACTGTGTTTTCCAGGTGGCTCTTGGACTCCTGGGTTCAAGCAATCTTCCTGTCTCGGCCTCCCAAAGTGCTGGGATTACAGGTGTGAGCCATCGCACCCAGCCTTCATCCATGTTTTGAAGACATTTTCTTTTACTCTTTCCTCTTTCATACTAAAATCCTTCTGCTATTGCCTTTGGAGAAAACCTTCTGAACAGGTTTTTCCATTCACTACAACAGTTATAGTTCTATGTGGTCTTTTTCTCCAGTAGTTTCGAGTTTCTAGAGACTTACTGGTTTCCCTAGGCCAGTCTCTTCTTTCTCTAAATGTATATATTATCATTAGTAAAACTGAACTTAATTTTTGATGCACAATTGTATGAATTTTCACATTTAGACTCCCATACATCACCACATCAGGATACACAGTAGTTCCCTCATGCTCTCACTTTAAGGCAATATGCGTCCCTACCCCTATCTCTAAACCCTGGCAACCACCCATTCTTCATCCCTGTGGTTTTGTCTTTTTGAGAATGCCATATAAATGGCAATATACTAGCTCCTGATACTCACCATAATCCCTCTGAGATTAATCCAAGTTGTTGCAGGTGTCTACGGTGTGTTTCTTTTTGATGCTGCATTGTACTCCATTGTATGGATATGCCACAATTGGTTTGTCCATTCATCAGCTGAAAGACATTTGGCTTGTTTCCAATTTCTTGTGCTTATAAATAGAGCTTCTATGAAAATTGATCCTGTTAGTTTTGGAAAGTAAATTTTCATTTTACTAGTGTAAATCCCCAGCTGAAATTTCTTGATGGTTTCTTATTACTTACAGACCCAAGATTCTTAACATCCAAGACATCCAAATATTCGAGATGTTTCTTAAGCCTTTGTTATGATATATATTTTGTTTAATGTGGCCATTAACATATAACTCTATATTAGTCTTCTATTGCTGCCTTAACAAATTACTGCAAACATAGTGGTTTAAAACGGCATAACCTTTTTATCTTATAGTTACATAGATAACAAGTCTCACTGGGCTAAAATTAAGGTGCTGGTTGTCTCCATCCCTTTCTAGAAGCTCTGGGGAAGAATCCTCATCCAGACTCATTCAGATTGTTGGCAGAATTTAGAACCTTGCAGTTGTAGGACTAAGGTTCCTGTTTTCTTGCTGGCTGTAGGCTGAGGGATGTTCTCATCTAGAGACTGCCACATCTTTGGTTCTTGGCCCTTTTCCTCCACTGTTGCAGACACGGAAGTCAAGTCCTTCTCATGTCTTGGATCTCTGACATCCCCTCTGTCTCTTCCTCTGTATTTAAGGACTCATGTTATTAGATTGGACCCACCTGAATAATCCATAACCATCTCCATATCTCCAAGCCAGCTGAGTAGTGACAATTATTCCATCTGCTGCCTTGATTCTCTTTTACTGTGAAACATACCATGTTCGCAAGATTAAGATGTGAACGTTTTTGGGTAGGAGCATTTTTCTACCTACCACATACTATAACTAATTTTGTTTTATGGTTTTTCTCCTTCCTGAGAAAGAAAACTATGAACAGTTTATTTATTTATCCATAGTGTTTAGTAGTATAGTATCTGGCCACCAACTGTCATTCAAACATGTTTAAAGAATGAATGAACAATTAAGTTTTTAAATAATTAGCCTGAAATATAGAAGAACCTCAATTATCATTCAGTAAGGAAATGTGTATTTCTGTTAATTAATATGGTAGATGTCAAGATGCCTTGGAATATAATTTTTGCATAATGATTATAAAGTATTCTTTATGTTTGCTTTGGTAGCAAATATAATAATGTTTGTATTCCCTTCTTCTCTGTTTGCTTCCATTAGGGGTTTTAGGACAGGTTCTCAGTTTCTCTGCTTCCCAGCTATGGGGGGAAGAAAAACACATTTCTAGCCAATGTACTTAAGCAAGCATTTGCTAGAGAAGATTCTGGAAGGGCTTTTGCTTTTTCTGATGGAAAGGACAAATGTAGCCAGCACATAGGGCTACCATGTATGAAGGGCAGCAGAACAGAACCTGAATCTTTTGTGACATTCTTAATCAGTTAAATCAACACTAGTGACCCTCCATATCCAAACTTCTTCTCATATAAGAAAATAAATATGATTCATGTTTGTTTGTAGCCAACAGTATCCCATGGCCCCTCAAATACACACACACATTCAGACTTTCTGCACATGCTTCCTCGTCATCAGTTTCTCAGAAACAAATGGACAAATGGACAAATTAAGTGAAATGTGAATTAATATATTTGAATTTGTGAAGGCAAAAGGGCTTGAAACTCAGTTGCCCTAATCAAGTGAAAACAAAGCTCACCAAAATCCAATGGCCTCTGAAGAAAATCCTTAGAAGGAAATATTAAAGGTGAGAATAGAATCAATTATTTCTTTTCCAATATAAAAAGTCAAGAAAGCCTTTTTTATTGCAAGACTTTGTTCCTTACTCTCTAGAATCCAAACTGGAAAAAAACAGTTATCTATCTTTGATCAAGAAGCCAAAGCAATTCATTCAATAACTTTCTTCTATTCTATACTGCTTTAATTGCCTTGAAGAAATCAATCTACTTGGGAAATTCTAGTCCACATATATATCAAGTGTTTTGATACTTAGGTCAGCTAGATTAAAAGTAAAGCCACTTAGGTCAGCTAGATTAAAATGCAAGGATATAATTTTTTGGTTTACTTTCACAAATCAAAGTATCTAGAGATCAAAAGATCAAATTTGATATTTATTAAGTTAATTTCAAGAACAATAAAAATCTAAGACTTCTGTGACATATATAGCACAATTTTGTAAAATTGTTTTCAGATAGAATGAAATGATAAAAGAATTTCATACTTTGATGTATGTTTTATTCTGAAGCTTAAGCTTGGTATCTGCCAATAGAACAAACTCTGCATAGAATATCAACGATGTTATACTACCAGCATCATCTGGAAAGGAAGCCTCTGTAGAAATTACCATGCATAATAAATGGGAATAATCATGTACCTGAAGTCCACAAATGCTCTTAATTTTTAGTGACTATTAATGCCTACTTGGTAAGTGCTAAGTCACTGTGTTGAATGTTTCACATGCTTTACATCATGCTTTAAAAAAAAATATTTCCATTGGTTTTTGGGGAACAGGTGGTATTTGGTTACATAAGTAAGTTATTTAGTGGTGATTTGTGAGATGTTGGTACACCCATCACCTGAGAAATATACATAGTCTTTTAATGGCTCAACCCCTTCTCACCCTTTCCCCTCGAGTCCCCAAAGTCCATTGTGTCATTACTATGCCTTCACATCCTCATAGCTCTGCTCCCACTTATGAGTGACAATATATGATGTTTGGTTTTCCATTCTTGAGTTACTTCACTTAGAACACTAGCCTCCAATTCTGTCCACATTGCTGTGAATGCCATTAATTCATTCCTTTTTATGGCTGAGTAGTATTCCATCACATATATATATATATATCACAGTTTCTTTATCCACTTGTTGATTGATGGGCATTTGGGTTGATTCCACATTTTTGCAATTTTGAATTGTGCTACTGTAAACATGCATGTGCGAATATCTTTTTTGTATAATGACTTCTTTTTCTCTGGGTAGACACCCAGTGGTGGGATTACTGGATCAAATGGTAGTTCTACTTTTAGCTCTTTAAGGGATCTCCACACCATTTTCCATAGTGGTTGTACTAGTTTACATTCCCACCAGCAGTGTAGAAGTGTTCCCTTTTCACTGCATCCACTCCAACATCTGTTATTTTTTATTTTTTGATTATGGCCATTCTTGCGGGAGTAAGGTGGTATTGCATAGTGGTTTTAATTTGCATTTCCCTGATAATTAGTGATATTGGGCATTTTTTCATATGTTTGTTGACAATTTGTATGTCTTCTTGTGAGAATTGTCTATTCATGTCCTTAGCATTCTTTTTGATAGAATTGTTTACTTCTTGCTAATTTGTTTGCGTTCCTTGTAGATTCTGGATATTAGTCTTTTGTTAGATGTGTAGAATGTGAAGATTTTCTCTTACTCTGTAAGTTGTCTGTTTACTCTGCTACTGTTCCTTTTGTTGTGCAAAAGCTCTTTAGTTTAATTAAGTCCCACCTTTTTGTCTTTTATTGCATTTGCTTTTGGGTTATTGGTCATGAACTCTTTGCCTAAGCCAATGTCTAGAAGGGTTTTTTTAATGTTATCTTCTAGAATTTTTATAGTTTCAGGTCTTAGATTTAAGTCCTTCATCCATCTTGAGTTGATTATTGTAAAAGATGAGACAGGAGGATCCAATTTTATTATCCTACATGTGGCTTGTCAATTATCCCAGCACCATTTGTTGAATAGGGTGTCATTCCAACTTTATGTTTTTGTTTGCTTTATCGAAGATCAGTTGGCTGTAAGTATTTGGGTTTATTTCTGGTTCTCTATTCTGTTCCATTGGTCTGTGTGCTTATTTTTATACCAGTACCATGCTGTTTTAGTAACTATGTCCTTATAGTATACTTTGAAATCAAGTAATGTGATGCCTCCAGATTTATTCTTTTTGCTTACTTTTGCTTTAGGTATGCAGGCTCTTTTTTGGTTCCATATGAATTTTAGGATTGTTTTTTCTAGTTCTGTGAAGAATGCTGGTGGTATTTTGATGGGAATTGCATTGAGTTTGTAGATTGCTTTTGGCATAATGTCATTTTCACAATATTGAGTCTACCCATCCATGAGCACAGGATGTGTTCCCATTTGTGTCATCCATGATTTCTTTCAGCAGTGTTTTGTAGTTTTACTTGTAGAGGTCATTCACATCCTTGGTTAAGTATATTCCTAAGTTTTTTTTTTTTGTTTTTTGTTTTTTTTTGCAGCTATTGTAAAAGGGTTTGAGTTCTTGATTTGATTCTCTGCTTGGTCATTATTGGTGTATAGCAGAGCTACTAATTTGTGTACATTAATTTTGTATCCTGAAACTTTGCCAAATTCATTTATCAGTTCCAGGAGTTTTTGGAGGAATCTTTAGGGTTTTGTAGGTATACAATATCATCATCAGCAAACAGTGACAGTTTGACTTCCTCTTTATCAATTTAGATGGGCTCTCTTTCTTTCTCTTGTCTGGTTGCTATGGCTAAGGCTTCCAGTACCATGTTGAATAGAAGTGGTAAGAGTGGGCATTCTTGTCTTGCTCCAGTTCCTAGAGTGAATGCTTTTAACTTTTCCGTGTTCAGTATTATGTGGGCTGTGGGGTTACCATAGGTGGTTTCTATTATCTTAAGGTATGTCCCTTCTATGCTGATTTTGCTGAGGGCTTTAATCATAAAGGGATACTGGATTTTGTCAAATGCTTTTGCTGCATCTATTGAGATGATCATATAATTTTTGTTTTTAATTCTGTTCATGTGGCATATCACATTTATTGACTTGTGTATGTTAAAACATCCCTGCATCCCTGGTATAAAATCCACTTGACTATGTTGGATTTTATTTTGATATGCTGTTGGATTCAGTTAGCTAGTATTTTGTTAAGGATTTTTGCATATATGTTCATCAGGAACATTGGTATGTAGTTTTCTTTTGTTATTATGTTTTTTCCTTGTTTTGGTATTAGGGTTATACGGACTTCATAGAATAATTTAGGGAGGATTCTCTCTTTCTCTCTGTTGTAAAATAGTGTCAATAGAATTGGTACCAATTCTTCTTTGAATGTCTGATAGAATTCAACTGTGAATCTGGTTCTGAACTTTTTTTTGTTGGTAATTGTTTTATTACCATTTCAATCTCTCTGCTTGTTATTGGTTGGTTCAGGTTTTTAATATTTCCTGATTTAAGTTGAGAGGGTTATATGTTTCCAGGAATGTTTTCATCTCCTCTAGGTTTTCTAGTTTATGCATGTAAAGGTGTTCATAGTAGCTTTGAATGATCTTTTGTATTTCTGTGGTGTCGATTGTAATATCTCCCATTCTGTTTCTAATTGAGCTTATTTGGATCCTCTCCTTTTCTTGGTTAATCTTACTAAGGGTCTATCAATTGTATGTATCTGTTCAAATAACCAGCTTTTTGTTTCATTTATCTTTTGTGGGTTTTTGTTTGTTTGTTTCAATTTAATTTATTTCTGCTCCAATCTTGGTTATATCCTTTCTTCTGCTGGATTTGGGTTTGGTTTGTTCTTGTTTCTCTAGTTCCTTGTGGTGTGACATTAGGTTGTCTATTTGTGCTCTTTCAGACTTTTTGATGTAGACACTTAAGGCTATGAAATTTCCTCTTAGCACTGTCTCGGCTGTGTCCCAGAGGTTTTGATAGATTGTGCCACTATATTGTTCAGTTCAAAGAATTTTTAAATTTCCATCTTGATTGATTGTCATCTGAAAGAGTACTAGATATAATGTCAATTTTCTTAAATTTATTGTGACTTTTTTGTGGCCTATTATGTGGTCTATCTTGGAGAAAGTTCCATGTGCTGATGAACAGAATGTGTATTCCGCAGTTGTTGAGTAGAATGTTCTATAAATATCTGTTAAGTTCATTTATTGTAGGGTATAGTTTAAATCCATTGTTTCTTTATTGACTTTGTCTTAATAACCTGTCTAGTGCTGTCAGTGGAGTGTTGAAGACCCCACTATTTTTGTGTTGCTGTATATCTAATTTCTTAGGTCTAGTAGTAATTGTTTTATAAATTTGGAAGCTCCAGTGTTAGGTGCATATATATTTAGGATTGTGATATTTTATCATTATATAATGTCTCTTTTTGTCTTTTTTAAGTGCTGTTGCTTCAAAGTTTGTTTTTTTCTGATAAAGAATAGCTACTCCTGATTTCTTTTGGTGGCCATTTGTATGGAATGTCTTTTTCCATCCCTTTAACTTAGGTTTATGTGAGTCCTTATGTGTTGGGTGAGTCTCTTGAAGGCAGCAGATAGTTAGCTGGTGAGTTCTTAACCATTTTGCAATTCTATATCTTTTAAGTGGAGCATTTAGGCCATTTATATTCAATGTTAGTATTGAGATGTGAGGTACATTCATCATGCTGTTACCTGTATACCTATATTTTTTGGTATTTTTCTTTTAAAGGTCCTGTGAGATTTATGCTTTAAAGAGGTTCTGTTTTGATGTGTTTCCAGAATTTGTTTCAAGATTTAGAACTCCTTGTAGCAGTTCTTGTAGTGCCAGCATGTTAGTAGCGAATTCTCTTGGCATTTGTTTATCTGAAAAATACTGTATCTTTCCTTCATTTATGAAGCTTAGGACAGAAAATTCTTGGCTGATAATTGTTTTATTTAAGAAGGCTAAAGATAGGACCCCAATACCTTCTAGTTTGTAGGATTTCTGCTAAGAAATCTGCTGTTAATCTGATAGTTTTTCCTTTATAGGTTACCGGGTGCTTTTGCCTCAAAGTTCTTAAGATTCTTTCCTTCATCTTGACTTCAGATATTCTGATGACAATGTGCCTAGGTGAAGATCTTTTTGTGATGAATTTCCCAGGATTTTTTTTTGAGCTTCTTGTATTTGGATGTCTAGGTCTCTAGCAAGGCCTGGGAAGTATTCCTTGATTATTTCCCTAAATATGTTTCCCAAACTTTTAGATTTCTCTTTTTCCTCAGGAATGCCAATTATTCTTAGGTTAGGTCATTTAACATACTCCCAAATTTCTTGGGGGCTTTGTTCATTTTTTAAAATTCTCTTTTCTTTGTCTTTGTTGGATTGGGTTAATTTGAAAACCTTGTATTTGAGCTCTGAAGTTCTTTCTTCTGCTTGTTTGATGCTATTGCTGAGACTTTCCAGTACATTTTCATTTCTCTGACTGTGTCCTTTATTTCCTGAAGTTGTGATTATTTTTTATTTATGCTGTCTATTTTGCTGAAGATTTCTCCCCTCATACTTTGTGTCTTTTTTTTTTTAATTTCCTTAAATTGGACTTTACCTTTCTCTGGTGCCTCCTTGATTAGCTTAATAATTGACGTTCTGAATTCTTTTTCAGGTAAATCAGGGATTTCCTCTTGGTTTGGATCCTTTGCTGGTAAGCTAGTGTGATTTTGGGGTGGGGGTTGTTAAAGAACCTTTTTTTGTCATATTACCAGAATTATTTTTCTGTTTTTCTCTCATTTGGGTAGGCTATGTCAGAGGGAAGATCTGGGGTTCAAGGCTGCTGTTCAGATTCTTTTGTCCCACAGGGTATTCCCTTGATGTAGTACTATCCCCTCTTTTTTAGGGATGTGGCTTCCTGAGAGCAGAACTGAGGTGATTGTTATTTCTCTTCTAAATCTAGCCACCCAGCAGGGCTGCCAGACTCCAGGCTGGTACTGGAGATTGTCTGTACAGAGTCCTGTGATGTGAACCATCTTCAGGCCTCTCAGCCATGGATACCAGCACTGTACTCTGATGGAGGTGCCAGGAAGTGAAATGGACTCTGTGAGGGTCCTTAGTTGCAGTTGTTTAGTGCACTAGTTTTGCACTGACTGGCCTCCTGCCAGGAGGTGGTGCTTCCAAGAGAGCATCAGCTGAGGTAGTATAGGGAAGGATCAGGCTGTGAGCGGGGCCCTAGAACTCCCAAGAGAATACGCCCTTTGTCTTCAGCTACCAGGGTGGGTAGGGAAGGACCATCAGGTGGGGACAGGGTTAGGTGTCTCTGAGCTCAGACCCTCCTTAGGCTGGGCTTGGGATGTGGTTCCCAGGTCAATGGAGTTATATTCCCAGGAGGATTACGGCTGCCTCTGCTGTGTAATGCAGGTTTTCAGGGAAGTTGGGGAAAGTTGGCAGTTACAGGCCTCATCCAGCTTCCATGCAACCCAAAAGGCCGGTCTCACTCCCACCATACCCCCACCAACAGCACCGAGTTTGTTTCCAGGCAGTGGGTGAGCATGGCTGTCAACTTGCCCAAAGCTATAAGCCTCCCAGCTAAGAAAGCAAGCAAGGCTTTTGCATCGCCCTGCCTGTTGAGTCTGCACACTAGATTCATGCTCTCCTGCAAGTTCTGGCCAGGAGACTTCACATTCGGTTGGAATTGTTAGGAAGTTCAGCTGGTGGTTTCCTTTTTTCTGTGGTCTTTTCCCAGTACCTCTGGCAGCCCACCCCAAACATACCTGTGAGACAAGTCAGAAATGGCTTTCCTGGGGACCTAGAGAACCCACAGGGTTTTTCCCACTGCGTCCTCTACCCCTGTATTTCACTTGGCTGTCTAATATGACTCAGCTCCAGGTAAGGTCAAACCCTCCCGTAATCTAGATCTTCAGGTTCCCCAGTGAGGGTGTGTGTTTGGGAGCACATGATGCCCCTTTCCCACTTTCGAAATTTGCGCACTACTATTTGGGCTGTCTTCTGGGTCCTGCAGGAGGAATCCACTTCCTTTGGAGGGTCTGTGGATTCTCTTGGCTTTCCTAGTGTGTTCCCGCAGTAGTTCTGGAGCAAAATTTCGCAATGTGAGTCTCCACACATGGCTCTGTCCATCCAAGTGGGAGCTGCAATTTAGTCCTGCCTTCTATCCACCATTTTGCACATCATGGTTTAATTCTCCAACAATCCTATGAAACTGGCATTCTTATTGTTGTTATTTTACAGATGAGCAAGCAGCCTGAGCAGTAGTTAGGTAATTTGCTCATGGTCACACAAGAAGGGTAGAGTAAGGATTCAAATCCCAGAAATTTGACGCAGAGACAGAGCTTTAAGCTATTATTGCTTGAAAGAATATTGAAGACAGCTGCATATCCTAAATTGAACTAGCCTAGCCTATCCAACCAGTAGACAGAATATCTTATAATCTTCAAAGGTTAAGTTGTCTAGGAAGACTTAGAGAACCTCTGTATTGTCTAAAACCAAACATATTGCAGTAAACATTGTATATCTTGGTCACAGGGTATCGCAATGAAGCTGAGGATGCTTATGCTTCAGGTCCTCTCACTCATTTTGAAATATTTCAAGACTTTGTACACAAGTTTGTATTAATAATTTTGTGTTATTTACTATAAAGGGATCCCTCAAATTATAGAAACTTTGGGACCCTACAACTTGGGTCCACATCTGGTTACTGTAAATATACTGTTTAAATTCATGTAATTATTACATAGTTCGATCAAAGTCAGGCCAATAAATAATGTTTTCCAGTAAATATTAAATATTCTGTGGTTTCTGTGGTTTCTCCTTGGTTGTAGCAGGTAATGTAACTCAACTCCGTGTTATTAAACTGGAAAAATAATGTCAGTTCTAATATTAATTAGGCTTGATGACCGCTTGATTGACAATTGCTTCAAATCATTTTTATATCCAATTGGCATTGGTGCTACCTGGTGATGTTATTCTTACCTCTCCACATTTATTTAAATCCTTTATTTTCAATTTGAGGGGTAAAAGGAGTATTTTAGTGGGTTTTATGTCATACTTATCCCTCAAATAATTCCATCCCTTAAAAATCTGTTTAACTCTACAAAATGCCCTAGATACTTAGGAAAATAATTTGTTTTGTGCAATTTATCCTCCAAACATATCATGAAGATTGAAACCTTAAAATTGTGATGGAAAAGCAAAGCTACACAGGAAATTATTTGCCTCTAAATGCTACAAACTATGTTGCAAATTTAGGAATAAAAGAAGGTTTTCAGATGGCATCATCTAATATTAAGGGATCAGATAACAAATAATAGGAACAATATGGGTTTCAGGCACATACTATAAAAGAGTACTCAGTACCATACTGAAATTATCAAGATCATATCTTACACTTGAATACAAGTTGTTGCTTAAATCCAAACTGTTATATTAGGAATCTTGGTAGGTGACAGGTGAGTATAAAATTAAGGTCTTACAATTTCAAAAAAAAGAAACGTGTTTGGATTCTAGGATTTGGGCATGAACATTTAATTATATACTTATGTATTATAATTAAATAGTAAAGATTTATGAATAAAATGTGAATCAACTAACACTAATGTTAAGGGGATTTTTTGCTCACAAAGAACAGATGAAATAGAACTATTGAAATTGCCTTTTTTTTTTTTTAGGCATTTCTTTGAGTCTTTAGGCAAACCTATGTAAGGAAAATTATGGCAGATTTAATTTCTTCTAACATTTTACCTGCACTTTTTCCATAGCATTTATTAACAGTTTGTTTGTTAGTTAGTTATGTATCAGCTTTTTCTCTCTCATTAGATTTTAAGATCTTCCAGGTAGGGCTTGAGACTGAATGCTCTTTTGTCTTTCATTGCACCTTTAATTGTTGGTGTTCAAGGGATTGCAGTTAGATAAATAGACCTGTTCAGTTTAGTAGGAGTAAAATTCAAGAGACCTGCATTTGTGTATAGAGAAGCATTGAGCTGAATTCTTTCAGCAGGCAAGACATTCAGTGGTAATGAGATAAGTAGGTATGTTAGGAATCTCTGTTAAGATTTCCTAATTACTAAATAATATTTATCATATTAAAAGCACAGGAAGGACAAAAGCTTATAAAGAAAAGAGCACATAACAATTTGTTAAATGATACTAACTAAGCTAAGAGAAAAGGCATTTATTCACATTTATGTATCCTTTCCAATTTGGATGACTTTTATATCTTTCTCTTGTCTGACTGTTCTAGTGAGGACTTCCAGTACTATGTTGAATAACAATGGAGACAGTGTGCATCCTTGTCATGTTCCAGATCTTAGAGGAAAGGCTTTCAGTTTTCCCTATTCAGTATGATGTGGGTCATACTAGCTGTGTGTCTGTCATACATGGCTTTTATTATGTTGAAGTATGTTCCTTCTATACCCAGTTTTTTGAGGGATTTTTTTTTATCAAGAAGTGATGTTGAATTTTATCAAATGCTTTTGCGGCATTAGTTGAAATGATCGTATAATTTTTATCCTTCATTCTGTTGATATGATGTATCATGTTGATTGATTTGTGTATATTCAACTATCCTTGCATCCCAGGGATAAATCCCACTTGGTCATGATGGATGACCACTCTAATCTATTGTTGAATTTGGTTGCTGGTATTTTGTTGAGGATTTTTACATCAATATTCATCAGAAATACTGGCTTGTAGGTTTCTTTTTTTAATTATTTTTTTTATGCGTCTTTGTCTGGTTTTGGTATCAGGATAATACTGGCCTCATAGAATGGGTTTAAAAGTATTTCCTCCTTCTCTGTTTTTCAGAATGGTTTGAGTAGGATTGATATTAGTTCTTTAAATATATGGTAGAATTCAGCAGGGAAGCCATCAAGTCCTGGGCTTTTCTTTATGGGAAGACTTTTGATTACCACTTCAATCTTGTTGCTTGTTATTGGTCTGTTCTGATTTTAGATTTCTTCTTGGTTCAGTCTTGGTAGGCTGTATGTATCTAGGAATTTATCCATTTCTTCTAGATTTTCCAAGTTGTTGGCATGTAATTGCTCATAGTAGTCTCTAATGATCCTTTGAATTTCTGCAGTATCAGTTGTAATGTCTTTTTTTAAATTTCATTTGTTTAAATCCTCTATTTATTTCTTAGTGTGGATAAAGGTTTGTCAATTTTGTTTAACTTTTCAAAAAAATCTTTTTGTTTCACTAATCTTTCATATTATATTTTTTATTTCAATTTTATTTATTTCTGCTCTGAACTTTATTCTTTTCTACTAATTTGGGGTTTTGTTTGCTCTTGCTTTCTAGTTCTTAAGATGCACCATTAGATTGTTTAATTCAAGTGTTGTAGGCACTTATAGCTATAAACTTTCTTCTGAGTACTGCTTTTCCTGTATCTCATACGTTTTTGTATGTTGTATTTCCATTATCATTTGTTTCAATACATTTTTCAATTGCCTTCTTAATTTCTTCATTGACCCACTGGTCATTCAGGAGCATATTGTTTAATTTCCACGTATTTGTATAGTTTCCAAGATTCCTTTTGTTATTAGTTTTTAGTTTTATTCAATATTGGTCAGAAAAGTTGTGTGATATTATTTCAATTTATTTGAATGTTTTAAGAATTGCTTTGTGACCTAACTTATGGTCTATCCTTGAGAATGATTTATACGCTGAGGAAAAGAATGTATATTCTGCAGCTCTTAGATGAAATGGTCTGTAAATATCTATTAGATTCATTGGTCTATAGTGCAGGTTGAGTCTGATGTTTGTTGATTTTCTTTCTGGAACATCTGTCCAATGCTGAAAGTGGGGTGAAGTCTCCAGCTATTATTATTATTATTAATTATTATTTTGAGATAGGGTCTTACTCTGCCACTCAGGCCAGAGTGCCATGGTGTGATTTTGGGAGGCTCACTGCGACCTCCGCCTCCTGGGTTCAAGTTATGCTGGTGCCTCAGCCTCCTGAGTAGCTGGGACTACAGGTATGTGCCACCATGCCCGCCTAATTTTTGTATTTTTAGTATAGACAGGGTTTTGCCATGTTGGCCAGGCTGCTCTTGAACTTCTGACCTCAGGTGATCTGTCCTCCTTGGCTTCCCAAAGTGCTAGGATTATAGGCATGAGCCACCATGCCAGGCTTCCAGCTATTATTATATTGGGAACTATCTCTCTCTTAGCTTTAATAATATTACCTTTATATATCTGTGTACTCCCTTGTTGGGTGCATATATATTCAAAATTGTTATATCCATTTGCTGAATTGACCCCTTTGTCATTATATCGTGACTTTTTTTTGTCTCTTCTTATAGTTTTTGTCCTGAAATTGGTTTTGTCTGACATAAGTATAGCAACTCTTGCTCTTTCTTGGTTTCCACTGGCATGGAATATTTTTTTCACCCCTTTATTTTTTATTTATGTGTGTCTTTACAGGTGAAATGTGTTGTCTGTAGGCAACAGATCAACGGGCCTTGTTTCTTCACCCATTCAGCCTATGTCTTTTGGTGGGAGAGTTTAGTCCATTACATTCAATTTTTTTTTTATATGTAAGGACTTATTCCTATCATTTCTTTATTTGTTTTCTGATTGTTTTGTGGTCTTTTCTTCCTCCTTTCTTTCCTTCATGTCTTCCTCTAGTGAAGATGATTTTCTCTGGTAATAAGATTTGGTTTCTTGCTTTTTATTTTTTTGTGTATCCATTTTATGTTTTTTGGCTTGAGGTTACAATGAGGTTTGCAAATACTATCTTATAACCCATTATTTTAACCTGAAAACAACTTCACGATATTTGCATGAAGAAACAAACAAGCAAAAAGAAAACTAATAAAAACTGACTTTAGCTTAATCCCCCCACTTTTTAACTTTTCATTGTTTCTTTTTATATCTTATTGCACTCACTAGGTCTTGAAAAATTGTTGTAGTTATTATTTTTGATTGGTTTATTGTTTAGTCTTTTTACTTAGGATAGAGTAGTTTGCATGCCACAGTTACGGTGTTATAATATTCTGAGTTTTTCTGTGTATTTACTATTACCAGTAAGTTGTGTAACTTCAGGTAATTATTTATTGCTCATTAATGTTTTTTCTTTCTGATTAGAGTACTCTCTTTAGCATTTCTTGTAGAATGGGTCTGGTATTGCTGAAATCCCTCAGCTTTTGTTTGTCTCAGAAAATCTTTATTTTTTCTTCATGTTTGAAGGTTATTTTCACTGGATATACTATTCTAGAATAAAAGCTCTTTTTTCCTTCAGCACTTTAAATATGTCATACCACTCTCTCTTGGCCTGAAAGGTTTCCATTGAAGGATCTGCTGCCAGATGTATTGAAGCTCCATTTTATGTTATTTGTTTCTTCTCTCTTGCACTTTTAGAATCCTGTCTTTATCCTGGACTTTTGGGAGTTTGATTATTAAATATCTTGAGGAAGTCTTTGGAATAAATATACTTGGTATTCTAGAACCATCTTGTGCTTAGATATTGATATCTTTCTCTAGGTTTGCAAAGTTCTCTGTTATCACTTTGAATAAATTTTCTAGCCCTATTTCTTTTTCTACCTTCTGTTTAAGGTCAATAACTCTTATATGTCCATTTGAGGCTATTTTCTAGATCCTGTAGGTGTGCTTACAGTTTTTTATTCTTTTTTCTTTGGTCTCCTCTGTGTATTTTCAAATAGCCTGTCTTCAAGCTCACTAAATTTTTTCTTCTGCTTGATCCATTCTGCTATTAAAGGACTCTAGTGCATTCTTTAGCATGCCAACTGCATTTTTCAGCTTCAGAATTTCTGATTGTTTCTTTAATTTTAATATTTTAGTTAAGTTTATCTGATAGAATTCTGAATTTTTTTCTGTACTATCTTGAATTTCTTTGCATTTCCTCGACTCAGCTATTTTGAATTTTCTGTCTGAAAGGTTACATATCTCTGTTTCTCCAGCATTGGTCCCTGGTGTTGTACATAGTTCATTTGGTGAGGTCATGTTTTCCTGGATGGTGTTGATGTTTGCAGGCATTCTTCAGAGTCTGGGCATTGAAGAGTTAGACACTTATTGCAGTCTTCACTGTCTTGGCTTATTTGAAGCTGTTCTTCTTGGGAAAGCTTTCCAGATATTTGAAATGACTTTGGTGTTGTGATCTAAGCTGTTTCTGTTTTAGGGGGAATCCCAAGTTCAGGAACGCTGTGGTTCTTGCAGACCCATAGAGGTACTACCTTGATGGTCTTGGATAAGATCCGGGAGAATTCTCTGGATTATCAGGGGAAGACTCTTCTTCTCTTCCCTTACTTTCTCCCAAACATAGAGTCTCTATCTCTGTTCTGAGCCACCTAAAACTGTGAGTGGAGTGACACAAGCACCCCTGCAGCCACCACCACAGTGTCTGTGCTGGGTCAGACCTGAAACCAGCACAGTGCTGGGTTTTGACCAAAACCCGCTATAACCACTCCCTGGTTACTGGCCCAGAGTATGTCTAGAAATGTTGTCTGGGAGCTAGAGCCAGGAATGGGGGCCTCTTGACTCTGACTGATGCCCTATCCTGCTGTAGCTGAGCTGGTATCCAGGATGCAAGACAAAGTCCTCTTCACTCTTGCTTTTCCTCTCCTCAAGGGGAGGGAAGGAGTCTCTTTTGGAGCTGTGAGCTGTGCAGCTTAGGGGAGAGATGCCAGCACTCTCTTGCTATCCCAAGTGGTGTCTCAGTATGCAGTGTCCCCGCCTCTGCTCCCTGCAACTGTCTCTGGGACTACTTCAGCCCTAGGGCTTGCTGTCCTTATGGCCTAGATTGCCTTTCAAGTTTACTTAGAGACCAAGAGCATTTTGGCCCTCAGTGGAAAGGTTTGTGGGTGCTCAATTTCAGACCATTGGGATCATTGATGCCGCTCTAGCTAGGGCTGGTTTAAAATGCTCCCTCTGTGGGTAGCGTTAGCTGAGTTTGCTCTGGGTTTCCTTTCCGCTCTAACAGAACAGAACAGCACAGAGTTCAATGTCTCACAATTGCTCTGTTCTTTCTCCCCCAGTGCCCAGAGATGCTCTCTGCACCACACTGCTGCCGGAGGTTGGCGGGAGGTGGTGTGGGAGTGCCGAGGGGGGAGTGGTGGCTTTGGTGATTCAAGACTGTTTTTTCTATCTCTTCAGTGCCTCTTTTAGCAATGTGAAGTTAAAGCCAGGTACTGTGAGTGCTCACCTGATTTTTAGTTCTTATGAAGGTGTTTTTTCTGTAGAGATAGTTGTTAACCTGTTCTCCTTGAGTGGGGGTTGGGGGATAATTGAAGGAACTTTCTATTCGGCCATCTTGCTCCACTTGTTGGTCCTTAGCATTTCTTAGCAATAAAGTGTCTATAAATTAAGGTATGTATATTGTTTTTTAAAGATATAATGCTATTGCACACCTAACAGACTATAGCATTGTATAAATTTTATATGCACTGAGAAACCAAAAATATTTTTGTGACACACTTTATTGCCATATTTGTTTTATTGTGGTGGTCTAGCAGAGAATCCACAGTATCTCTGAGATATGCCTATATTCTGAAAGGATCATTATGCTTGGATCAAGCTATGGAAACTGCAAGGTTATGCTGAGACTGTGGATGAAGTTTCACTTTACTTAAAGGTCATTCTCAGAGACAATAATCAGAAATATCTGGAAAATTATAGCATACCTGTGTCCTACTGAGTCAAACTTTCTGGAAGTAGGGTCTTCAGATTATCATTTTTACTAATCCCACCGTGATTCTTGTGGGCACTAAAGTTTAAGGACCATTGTGCTGGTAGATGGGAAAAAGGGGCTAAACTCATTCTCTCAGCTTAGACCATAAGGCATCTGATGATCAGTGAAAGATAGCATCTTTTTATATTTTCGCCATTTTATATGGTTTGAGTGTTTGTCATCTCCAAATCTCATGTTGAAATGTGATTTCCAGTGTTGGAGGTGGGGCCTGGTGAGAGGTGATTTGATAATGAGGGCAGATCTCTTATGAATGGTTTAGCACTGCCCCCTTAGTGATAAGTTAGTTCTCACTCAGCTCACACAAGATCTGCTTGTTTAAAAGTGCACGGCACCTCTCTTTTCTCCCTCTTACTCCCTCTCTTACCATGAAGTGCCTGCTCCTGCTTCACCTTCTGCCATAAGTCAAAAAAGCTCCTTGAGACCCTCACCAGAAGCAGAACAGATACTGGTGCCATGCTTCCTATACAGCCTGCTGAACCATAAGCCAATTAAATCTCTTTTCTCTATAGTGATGCAAAAATGGCCTAATATATCATTGTACTAGGAAGAGAGGAATTTAGATAAGACCCTCCACTTTTTATTGAGGTCATACAAGCACACGTGTGGCCTGGGAACAGAGATAGTAAGTGATGCCTTACAAGTCACATTATGTATAGTCAATATTCTTCACATTGTTTTTCCTTTTGTTATTCTCCAACACTTATTTAAGTGTTCCAGACAGCCTCAGCAGGGCAGGTGGAGCAGGATGTGTAGGGCACTGTTAAGGGGAAGTATCCTCCTCCCTGAGGATGACTTTAGTGGCAATTAATGAGACCCCAAGGGAAAAGGGAACCTTGGGGACAGAGCAAAGTCATGCAGTCCAGGTGCTTCCTACACTAATTTTTCTTCCTTGTGCTGACCATGAAGGATATTTATTTGTTTACTTTCATTAAGGAGAATAGAATTATTTTAAGAGACAAGCCTAGAACAAAATATTCCCCAAAATATTCCCTGGTATTCAAGACATGAAATCTCTCAGCCACCCACTAGGAAGCCGTTATCTTTTTATTATGTAAAGTGAGAAGAGTTGCTTTTCCTCTGTCTATTCATGTAAACATTTTGAGATGTTACAATACTACAAGAAATGGGAGGTAGTTTCTTTGTGAGCTATTACTCATGTTTATTTCTTAAGGATCAACAAGAAATTTAGCTGAAATGGAATATAATAGGAAGCAGTAGTCTCAAAATGGAACCAAATATACCATATTGATTTGCATTAAATTGACTAAAATTGCTATTAAAGAAACAAGTCTTAATTGTAATTCTTCATCAAATTATTCATTTTTATAAACTAAAGCTTTTAGACAGTGCATTAATGAGATCCAAATCAATCTAACAGGGAGCACAGGAAGCAATTAAGTTTAGTATGGAGAGAATGCAGGAAAATTACTGATAGTATAGAAGTTTTCTCTGACTTAAAGAGAAATGCTTTTAAATAATAGTAAGGCCTTTCAAGATAATAATCACCATCTTGCACAAATATAGCTGCTATAAAATTAACTTTCAAACCATTTAGATCTATCATTGTCCTTTTATTCACATCTTCAAAGCACTAGTCTGACAAAACACCAGAAATAAACATGGGTTTTTTTTTTGATGTTTATATGGCGTAAGCTAAGATTATGACTGGAAAAAAGTAGTGGATACAGCATTGTCCTGGATCCACTGGCTGTTTTTATTTTATGTAGTCAGTAAAGACCAGAGCATGAGAAATTATCAACAATGAGGTCAAGTTCCACATGGCACAGAGTGGGTACAAATAAAATGATAACACAAATGAAAACATCCAATAGTTTATCAGTCCTCTTAATGCTCTTTCTGCATTAACTCTTCTGCCTTATTATAAATCATAAACATTCTGCAAAGCTTTGTTCAACTGTAGCTTCTTAATATTTTTCTATTCTTTAAATCATATATCACATCTGCCTCCTACCATCTTTTTATACTTGTCTTATTACAGTTAGAGTTAATGTAATATTATATGCATTTTTATACATTCTTATCCCCAACTATTCTCCAGGTTCTTTATGGTAAATGCTATGCCCTATCCACCTCTGTACTTCATGTTCTTCCTGGCACATACTGCTCAATAAATGGTGAACTAATGAATAAGGACATTGAAAAATGCATCTGGCTTGAGTCCCAGTTTAAATATGAATTTGAGTCTAAGCAGGATTAAGACATATCTGGTGATCTGGAGGGACAGACTTGCCAAAGGCCCATTTACATGAGGAATGAGGAAAAGAGACCTTATCACAAAAGAGAAAAGTATCTGGCATCATGAACTTGATCCAAGAAAAAGGCCTTAGTGGTTGGTGGAGTGGGCTAATTGTGAAGAAAGCATGGGATTAGACATTTTCCAAGCCCCACTTCTCAATGGACTCAAGTGTGAGTCTTCTCCCTTGAATAAACATAAATGGGCTCTTTCCCTGAAAACTCTTCAAGCACTGAGGCATCAGTGTTACTGCTCAGATGCTTTTTAAAGTGTTGAGGATCAGAAGAGGGAGAGCCATTTTTCTTCCTTACCACACAATAGAGCAGAACTACACAATGTGGTCCACGGATCAGTGCCAGTCTATATGAGTTGGTCCATGATGAGATAAGGAATTTGAATCAGAACATAACTTGACCATGTCAATGAGGACATTGTTTAGTTCAGCTAATATTTTTCTTTTAATATTAACAAGATAGGCTTGACGAAGGAGGAAGAGTGTTCATTTACATTCTGGCAGAATCTCTTTACTCTTCTTAACTGAGAGTTGGTGCACTGGTTATTTTGAGAAACACTGTAATAGAGAACCATGTTGCTTTGACATCTCCTGGGTTCCAGAGCATTCCTTATGGTAGCAGGAGATAATAGTACTAGTAGATGTACTACTCAGGGCATTTACATGAGTGGAAGGAGCACGGCAATTTGTAGTGAGAACTGTGGTGTCCATTACAAGATCAGAGATGTCAAATGAGTTTGGACTGGTTTGTGGTCATGAAATATCTCCTGGGGACATTCTAATGTATTTAAGGAACAATTTTAGTGATATAAAGTTACATCTGAGGCGATACAAGCAAGAATCAGTAGTCTGTGTGTCAGTATTGCAGCTTCTTGAAAATAGATTACAGAGCTTCTAAGACTGACATCTTGTCCAAATTTGGGCATCTCATCTTATTATGGCCTTATAGCACAAAGATACCCAGGGGATGTAGTTGCAAAAATGGAGGGTATTCCTTATAAAAGGGTGAGGATGGCAACTCTGGATGAAAAGAGATGCAGTAAAAGTAGCTAAATAGATCAAACGAATAGAGGGGAATCAAGTTAAGAAAAATATTAAAAGATTTAGAAAACAAGGAGACGGATATCGTATATACAGATCTTGTAAAGTCTATGTATTTTTTGAAGGAGGCAAGCCCACATTTTCTGTATGTATATATGTTCGCTATATGCATGTAATCATTAAAAAATAACAGAGCCTGAAGGTTTCTTGATAATCAATAATTGATGAATGGTAAGATTTTTATAAACCCACATAATACATCAAAATCAATTCATTACTGGAAAATTATCATTTGAAATTGGCAAACATATTTTCTGTCTCTAGGTTCAAGATAGCTACCAAAAGATTAACTGAATTTTACTCTAAAGACAAATCTTTAGTTGTCACCAAACAGAATGCATATTCCAGTGCCTACAAGACAAAAAATTTCTTCGAATTAAATTCTTCTTTATCACCTCCACCAATAACAAAGGGTATTCGTCAAGTGACAATAAAAATAATCGTTTATATGCACTGTCTGTCTTCTATAAGTACCTACAACCTAACACGAAGGTAAAAATGTAAGTGAAATCTTACATATTTACATGGAAAAAATGGAATTAAATCTGTAATTATCAATCATTAGTCTGTGTATACCTTTGCATCTATGGAGTATTTGGTACATAGTAAATATTCAACAATACTCAACGTAATTAAATGAAAAAAACATAAATTTGAATAGTTGAGCTGATTGGGCAGAGGGATTAAGAGCTCTGAGGCTAAGCAGGTCAGCCTCAGAAAGCCCTCACTTCCTACTCCTGGATCACCTGGTTTGACCCTAATTTTATGTTTGTTTGCTAAGATTTGGCATCCTTACAGATGAGCATTTAGTTAGAACTTGACATTTTTGGTGTATCTAAATAAGAGCACACTGTTCCTGCCTTTTTAGCAATCCCAGAGATAGTCAAATACCAGACAGCGTGATGGGACCTCAAAGACCTATTTAGTTTAATCACCTCATTTTACAGAGAAAGAAACTAAGGTCCAGAGTAGCAGACTGACTCATCCTAAATCATACTATCGATTTTTTCTCCCTTAGGTTACTTGTCTTTTCTGAACAGTTGCTGGTAAAAGATAATCCAGTAACCCCTTGTCAAATAAAACTTACAGGAAGCCCTTGGTCTGGACGGAGCTCCTGCACTATGTCCAACAAATCAAACCAAAATGGAGTCACTCATGCTGAAGTTCCACACCAACATGCCAAAACTAAGTTGTTATCAGACTTCCCAAGAAGTCAGGAGAGAGAATAGCCACATCCCCACAGACACGTTTTAGCTGACATGATAAAGAAGTCCCCTCTGCTGAAACCTTTGCAAGGAAAGTAACTTTGAAATTACCAATCTGCTTTTTGTTCTGTTTCTGCCTTCCTCAGCCTTTTTCTGTCTACAAAGCCAACCTCCTCTGCTGGGCTTATTGGAACACTCATTCTACTTTATAGAATGAGATGTTGCCTGATTCTAGAATTGCGAATAAAAGCCAAGTAAGAAGATCTTTATGCTAAATTTGCTGTGATTTTATCTTTTGACACCTCCCAAACACACTGCTGAATCACCATGCACAAAATGATCATCTACACAACATTCAAATTGTCTGGCTTCAGTAAAATCATCTGCTTGGTTCCAAATGCACTCTTCCTTTACTTAGTGTATTTCAAACAACTGACAACAGACTACCTCTGTCCTGGCTCAGCACTGTCTCATAGTTTGGAAATTTTACAGTTGACTCCTTCCAGCCTCTTTTCACAGTCTGAATTTGCAATGACTTTCTCACCATGAGGCCTTTTGCAAACTCTTACCATCTGGGAAACAACAACTGTCCTACAAATTTCCATCACTATTTCATATCCATGCTGGTATTGGTTTTTGGTCCTAGGCACATTCAGTTCTAGGACTAAGTCCATCCTCCTTTTCACTAGGATGCCTGTAACCTATCTTACTTTGCATCTCTCTGCAATGGAACTTAAATTACCTGACTTGGTATGGGTTTATGAGCAAGGCACTGAGAGTAATTAACATTTGAATAAGAGCTACCTGTGGATTCCTCTATTTAACAGCTGTTAAATGAATTATTTGTCTGCTACAAACTCCAGGTTGGCAGATTGAGTATACCCAGGTGGAAATTACAGTGCACACATACAAGTGGAGATTAAATGGATTGTATAGCATAAATCAAATCAGGTTGCAATTTTGAAATCTAGACAGTAATCCCAATTACTTCTGAGGGATAGCCCATAGAGATAGATCAATATATAACATATGAATACTCAAAGATACTTCACTATTTAATGGTCCCAGCTCTACCTGCCAAACTAGGAATTGACTGAGATCTTTTGACTCATCTAAACCCAAAAGAACAGAATCACCAGCACTATCTGTTCTTGTTAGACAATATTAATTCCCACATTTCAAATATGCCTTTCAATTAAATGCCTTCATAGATGGGTTACAGAATGTTAATAATTTTGGCCAAAACAACGGTTTTATCATAGCATGCAAGATTTTGTGTTTTAGTGTTATTATTTACAGCTCCCATGGAGAACAGACTGTTCTACCATGTTGTAAAAAGCCAAAGTGGAGAATAAATTGTTATGTTAAAGAGACTGTGCTGACTAAACCAAAAATAAAAGATGTGGCAATTACTCATTGAATGCAAGCAATTTAGAAACCAAGTCACTCATATCTAAAAGTGAAAATCTGTACTTATAAAATCCTGTCTATGTTAATCCAAAACATGCAGACATTGTTGAAACATACATATAACCAGTGTGCCCATAAGACACTAGAGTTTGAATTATTTGAAGATAATGATGCTCAAAGAAGTCAAATATTCAAACTAAAATATTTAGTGTCATATTTTGGCCCTTTACTAATTGCTGTAATATATTCTATCTTTTAATCCTTGCAATCACCCACTGAGTACTGCCATTTACTTGTAGAGAGTGAAGCACAGAGGTGTCCCATAACTGGTATAAGGTCACAGAACTTGGTTGGAAGAGCTAGCATTGAAATCATCCCCAACAAAATTTTATAAAATCAATTAAGAAAAAATATAAAATAACATCCTATTAGGCTTCCAGCAGCAATCGCTAAGCCAGCTTGCCCTTTAGCTCACTTCCTTGTAGCTGGTTGCCACTTACTAGCTAGCCCAGGAAAACGTATCCCTTGTCACAAGACTCTTTGTTCTTTTTCAGTTCTAGACATAAAATCAAAGACATAGTGAAATGACAGGCATTCTGTTTGAGCTTCTTCTTTAGGTTCTGCATACTAATGGATGCCAGCTGGTCTGGAAGGCCTAGTAAGAAGCTGACTCATGGAGGAATGCAGTTACCATACCCTGATAGTTTCATCCCCCTTAACCCTGACGAATTGATGACCCCAAATTTTCCAGCCTCTCACCCTCCACAAATCCCCTTAAAAGCCTTTGCTCAGGACCCCTCAATGAAATGGATTTGAGCACTTGAGAGAATTCTTCCCATTTCCTTGTTTGGCACCTTGCAGTTATTAAACTCTTTCTCTGCTGCATCCCCACTGTCAGTGAATTGGCCTGCTGCTATGCAGCAGACATAGAAACCTGGCAGCCGTTTAATAGAATTTATGCAGGAAGCCTTAGTCCTCAACCTCTCTAGCCGTATTGCAGTTAAATCTCCTCTTAGACACATTTTTGTGAAGTGAGCAACTGGAAGGGAAATGGAAATATGTAGATAGATTCCAGTAATAGCTTAGTGGTAATATTTTGAGGCGTAATGTCAGCAGCCTATTGTAACACAGGCAAGAGTTGTGAAAGGCCTGTCTTTATCTGAGGTCTCCCTGGTCTCACTGGGCTTTGCCTCCTCCTTTCAGGCCTTTTGTTCTGCCTTGGCTTATATCTCTGATAATCTCTTCAATTGCTGTGCTTTGGTTAATGGAGGTTGTTATTTTTAAGATTTCAACAACTGAAAATTAATACTCTTTAAGAAAATCTTTTTTGTCTTTTTTATTTTGTGTGAAAGTATCAAATATTCTTACCCTTCATCTGCACTGTTCTTGTAAATGGCACATGTTCTATTTAGTACGATGTACATTGTTTGATGTTCTATTTGCCATTAATATTTTTTTCACTGTTTTGGAGTGTTTTTTTAAAAAAACTCAAGAAGCATTCGTCATAATCTGGGCCTTGAAAAATACTAACACCTTCTTATTATGGTTACCAATATGTAAATTATGTGAAGGAAATAAAAATATTTCACACCAAATTATGGCTCCCTGGTACAATGAAAGTTTTAAATTAAAAATTATTAGAGATCAACAAGTGTTTTAAGAGACTTTTCCCCTATCTACATAAAGATAGGACTGACTCACCAAGAACAATTGGTCTTGTTCCCCACCCTGTTATCTCATTATCTATTGCAGAAAAGAGGACCCAGGGTATAACCACACCTGTACAGACTCTTTTTCAAGAAAATGACTGTTTCCAAGCATCATTTAAATACTATAAATAACTATTTACAAGTTAGTTTCTGTTCCCTGATGCAGTTTTTCTCCCTGGTAATCATTTACTGCCCCTCAATATAATTCATCTTCTCCCATTCCTATAACCTGTTTGCCAGGATCTGAGCCCCCATTCTTTCCGTAACCTCAATGTGGTATCTAAGCTTCCACATCTCATTGGGAAGTTGAGTCTTCATTCTGAAGGCTGCTGTGCATACAGGTTAAATAAATTTGTAGTCTTTTCTCCTATTAATCAATCTGCTTTCTGTCAGTGATTTTTCAGTCAGCCTTTACAGGTCCAAGGGCCTTCACCCTCATGGATGTAATAAATGTATTTTAAAAATACATTTTATTAGCACTAAAACTTATTTTTGTTTCATTCTGGTCTGAAAAATCCATAAACACAGCATGAGTAGCAACTTCTTTCATTTAATTAAAGCCGTAATTTTGTATGTAAAAAAATCCATAGTATAGCCACATATCTAGATTGTAACAAATATCCAAATTGTGGAGTTTCGAGAAGGTTTAATGCACTGGTATTAATGGAATGTTTCCCCGACACTATTATTATTTAGAAAATTTCATTCCTATCACATCTTACCTTTGCTTTGACTAGCAGTTAATGAATAATGAATAATGGATGTGAAAGACATTCCTTTACTTAAAATGAGAAAAGCCTATTAATAAATAAAATCATAAAATTAGGTGTGAAGCAATAACACATTCAATAATTAGCAATACGCTGTTATATATTAATTTCTACAGCAACTAACCAGAAGCTGAATAATTTAGCTTAGGAATGATATCACCTACTTTCTTTGGGCAAAACCTAAAAATTTGTTCTTATAGGATGTCTTCCAATGGCACTAGCTGTCAGAAATAGGCAAGATTGATGAGACAGAATTCTGGAGTTCAATACGTTTGACAAGAGAAAAAAAAGAAAACTACCTCCCTTTAATATTGGGGTCAGGCCATCAAATTTTTGTAAATAGTCTCAGAATATACAGACTGGCATAATTTTTAATTAAATATTAACATGTTCTACTGTAGAACAATTTAGAGATTTTAAAGTGTTTACAGGTGAATTAACTGATCCATTCTCAAAATAATCATTTGCGGAAGGAAGACATGTGTTAATTGTTCCATTTTATGGAACAGGAAATAAAGACTTAGAGATGTTCAATAGTAGTTTTCTTACAGTGGAATGGTTCAGAAGTAAGTGAGGTGGATTTTTATTAGTCTATAATCACTTAGAGATTTTAATTATTATCATGAGATGAAAATCCTAGTCAAACACTTTTGGAAAAGTGAAAAAAGAAAGTTATGTTTGGAAAAAGAAGGGAAAAAAATTATAAGGGACTTTGGAGAGAGAGCTACAGTTATTTGAAAATCAAAGATACTTTTTAATGGGAAGATCCATGGTGGAGCAGTGTCAGTATTGTGTCTGTTGTTCATTAGGCTCTGTTATAAGGGGAGGGGTGGGAGATTCTGAATGCTCATCATCACGCCCAAAGGAAAGGATGGGGTGAAGCCGCTCCGGAAGTGGGCTAATGCTTTCGGGAGTGCTGAAAACTTAGGTTCCTACCCTTCATCCCATGAGGAGCAGAACTGATTGCTTTCCCTACTTTGTATGAAAATATAGATAGGAAATGTTGCTCTCCTCTTAGTTGATTATACTGCTAAGGTAGATTAAATCATTGCATTTAATCATCAATGGACTTTTTGTATTATAATTATGCATCCATGTCTTTTGATATGCAACTTTGCAGTGCTACCCACTGAAGAAGGTATATTTTCCCACCTGCTAAATGTTGAGCTTGACCATGTGATTTACTGCAGCCACTGGAATGTTGGTAAAGTGAAAAGTGGCCTGTTAGGGGCCAGGGTGAGTGGTATCATGTGTTTCTTCTCATCGTCTGTGGTCTTACCAATTGCTATGAGAAAAAGTAGTAGGTAGATACTGGTTTAAGGTGAATGTGTATTTACTTGAACCTAACCCACCGCCTGGTGCTCAGCCTACCCATTCAGAGCCAACTCATTAAACTACAGAAAACCAATACTCAATGTAAGCCATTGAGTTTTGAGTGGTTTGCTATGTAGTGCCAGGGCAGTAATAGCTAGCTAATATAATCACCATCCATTTAGTATTCCAAGCCAGAAACCCGGGCATCATAGCTGTTGAGTTTTGTTTATAAGAAAAATCATGCTATGATTTTAAAAAACACATTATTATTATAAAGAATGTATGTAATAAAGAGAATTTTAAAAAGAAAAACAAGCATAAGATGCCAATTTCCTACTGCCCAAGAAACAACTACCTTCAACATTAGGTGAGCATCATTGTAGACATACATTTTCTTTTCTATAAGCTTTTTAATTTTATAATAGTATTAAATATACAGAAAAATTACAAAAATAATACTGAGAATTCCTTTATACCCCTCATCCTGTCTCCTCTATGTTAATATCTTAGATTATCATGGTACATTTATCAAAACGAAGAAACCAATATTGACACATTACTAGTAATGACACTGAACAACTTATTCAACTTATCACTATTTTCCTCTAAGATTCCAGAATCCCATGCTGGATACCATATTGCATTTAGTCATCACGTATCCTTAGCCTACTCTGGTCTGTGACAATTTCTCAGACTTTCCTGATTTTTTTTTTTAATTTAACCATTTTGAGGATTACTGATCAAGTATTTTGTAGACTGTTCTTCAATTGGGATTGGCTGATCTTTTCCTCAAGGGTAGACTAGGGTAATGGGTTTTGCAGAGGAAGAATACATGAGCAAAGTGCTGTCAACACAGTAGATCAAGGTGCAAGCTATCAACATGACTGACCATTGATGATGTTAACCTTCACCATCAAACCAAGTTTGTGTTTGCCACAATTCTCCACTGTGAAGTTATTTCTTCAATTTCCATACTCTACTTTTTCAAACGGATATCTATGTTTACATACTCTTTGTCAAAATAATACATGCATATCAATTTGAAAGAAATAGAATTTCAAAGCTTTAGAAAACATTCAGTGGTTAAGCTCTATCATTCTCATCACTAGAAGCAACTACTTTTGATGATTCTCCATTCCCACCCCAAGAGCTAGTTAATCACAAACCTATTTTCTGTCTCTACAGATTTTTCTTTTCTGAAAATTTCATATAAATGGGATCTAATAATATGTGATCATTTGATCTGGCTTCTTTTGCTCAGTATAATGCTTTTATAATTTTATCCATATTATGACATATGTTCATTTTTTTTATTGTTGACTAATATTTCACTCAATGGATATACCAATTTTTGTTTATTCATTTATAAGTTAATGAACATTTGAATGGTTTCTATATTTAGGCTCCTGTGAATGCTTCTATGAACTTTGAGATGTAAGTCTTTCTGTGGAAATATCTTTCACTTCTCTTGGGTAGGTATTTAGGAGAGAAACTATTAGGTCACATAGTAAGTTCATGTTTAAGTTTTTAAGAAGCTGCCAAACTATTTTCTAAGTGCCTGTATCATTTTACATTTCCATCAGCAATATATGAAGTTTCTCCATTTCCCTACCAACTTTTGTTATTTTTGTCTGTCTTTTATGTTTATAGTTATTCAAATGCGAATGAACTGGTATCTTACTATAGTTTTAAAGGGTACTTACCTAATAATTAATGATGTTGAATGTCTTTACACGTGCTGATGAGTCTTTTTATTCTTTTTTGTAAATTGTCTATTTAATTTTTTTGTTTAAATTTTTATTGAGCTTGTTGTCATCTATTTAGTTCTTTACATATTCTGGATATAAGTGCCTTATCAGAAACATATTGCAAATATTTTCTTCCAGTCTGTGGATTATCTTTTCATTCTGTCAGCTATTTCTTTAGAAGTACCCAAGATTCTAATTTTGATGACCAATTTGACTATAGTTTATTTATTTTAATGGATTGTGGTCTCAATGTTATATGTAAGAAATTATTGACTAGCCAAGGTCAAAAAGACTTTCTCCTGCATTTTCTTCTAAAAGTTTTACAGTTTTAGCTCTTACATTTAGATCTTTGATCCATACTGAGTCAATTTGTGTGCATAGTTTGAGATAAAGGCCTAAATTTATCCTTTCTGCATGTTGGATATTCAATAGTCTTAAAATTAGTTGTGGAAAAGACTGTCCTTTCTTATTTTTTGAAGAAAAAGTTGACACAATTAGAAGGCTTTACTTCTGGACTCTCAGTTCCATTACCTTATTTATAGGCCTATCTTTATGTCAGTACCACACTATTTTGATTTCTGTAGCTCCATAGTAATTTTATTTGTTTGTTTATTTATTTGAGACAGGGTTTGGCTCTGTCTCTGGGCTGGAGTGCAGTGATGTCATGTAGGCTCACTGCAACCTCTGTCTGCCAGGCTCAAGCCATCCTCCCACCTCAGCCTCCTGAGTGGCTGAGACCGCAGACATGTGCCACCATACTTGGCTAATTTTTGTATTTTTTGTAGAGATGGGGTTTTGCCATATTGCCCAGGTTGGTCTTGAACTCCTGAGCTTAAGTAATTCACCTGCCTAGGCCTCCCAAATTGCTGGGATTACAGGTGCGAACTGCTATGCCTGGCCTACAGTAATTTTAAAATCAGAAAGCTCTTTTTGTTTAATTAATGAAACTTCTTTTAAAACAATGATAAGCTTTAAACATTTTCTTTTTTATATTATCTCTCTCCTCCAGTTTTTGTTTTGTTTTGTTTTGTTTTCCCAGTACTTTTCTTTCACAAAAGAAGCCTTCTTCAACTGTTAATTCTTGCTTATCTTCTCACGTTTAAAGATGGAGATTTTAAAAACTGTTTGAAGCTCTGAACGCATAGGTAAGACTGGTATACTTTGAGCTTCATTGCAGGATGATGTTTCAACTATAGTCACTGTTTGAGCATAAGTCAGGGAATAATTTATAAAATATTTGGCAACATTAAAATAATATGTCTTCTTTACTTGGAGAAGTCTGCCACTGATTTTCTAAGCGAAGAAGCAGAAAGCACATGGGAAAAAATGATGTCACTGCCATCTTGACACGTTTGAAATCACAAATTATAGAAAAGTTGTATTCCTGATTGAAGAATCACTAGTATTACAGGAGTTATTAAGAAATTATTTTAGGCAGCAAGAGAGGGGAAAAGAGTCCTTGGTAAGGCTTTTTCTTTTAATTAAAAAGCAAGCCCCAAAACATTTCTTTTCTAACAGAAAATGGCCTGAAAAACCAGACCTGCAAGCATTGATATGCAAATGCTGGTGGCTAGAAGCCAGGTCCAACCAATATGGTGGTTCCCGTGACTTTTTCTTTGTTGCCACGTGTGCAGAACATCATGGTGACCAGCCAGGTAGCCATATTTGCATATTAAAAGGCTAGGGTGGGAGAGCTGGCTTTTTTGCAGGCTATGTGAATGACACACCTGGTCAAACCAATCCCCTGGGTCCTATGCAAACCAAACACCACGTCGTCCAGCCTCCCAATATAACCGACTGCTTTCTGCTACATGTGGGGTTTTCCATTTGGAGCCCTCCTCCCTCTGTATGAGGGAGCTGTTTTCTTCTTTCTTGCCTATTAAACATTCCACTCCTTAAACCACTCCACGTGTATCCGTGTCGCTAATTTTCTCCGTGCGAGAACAAGGACCTTGGGTGTTTCTCCAGACAACAGAGCCATATCATTTTTGGTGCGTTGGCTGGGAAACCAAGGTACAATATCCATTGGGGTTGGTGAGCAGAAGAGCAAACTCAAAACCTGTCCTTTCATTCTGAGGCTCTTGGCCTCCATTTTAAAATCAAATCAAATCAATAACAGCATCTATCAACCATCTAGATATGCTTAGTGTGGCTGCCATTCTTAAAGACTCGCATGTCAGCCTTGCTGGGGAGAACATGAAGACCCCCCTCCCTCCAATACCCTGGGTCATTGGGAATGTTGGCCGTGCTTCAAACCAGCTTTTCTGTTCATGGGGAAAATTAGCCATTGCATAAGGTGGGGAAAAGTTCTGAAGCAACTGAGAATTTCTGGCCAGGGCATTTCCTAGTGTTATTCAAAAGCTTCTGGACCGGACTCAGCCTCCAGCAGCCTGCCCAGGTGTTGGTAAAAGATCCCCAGTTATCCTGTCGCAAAACTTTTTTTCTGTTTCTATCCGCGGTCGCTATGCCTCTTATGCTCTTTGTGTGTCGAATGTGTGGGAATTTTTACAGCCTAGGGAAGTAATCCTGTTAGGCAAGATCAGGAAATGCTGTAATAACCGGGGCTATAGCTCAGGAAAATGCTGTTGCAATCTTCTAGGAACAGAATAACAATTTTAGATGGAAATTACTTACTACGCCACCCTTGCAGGAACTGTTATACTCACTCTACTATTTGCAGTAGGACTATATACTGTAGCACCCTCTGGGTGAAATATCAGACAGAGAATCTCAATTACTGTAGCATTTTACCTAATTACCATCCTCATAACAGGAATAGCCGTTACTGACAGGAAGTAAACCTGAATGTTTTACTATCACTAAGTCTGCTGGAACTTTTTATCAAACTTAGTAACTAACACATCACATCCATTAGCTCCTACAATATCAGCCATGGCCCATTTTTATGACAAGACTAATTATTGGATCTGTCCTAAGCCGTGTGCTCAGTTCAATAACACTAAGAAACCTCTTAATGACCCAGAACTTACCTTCTTAGGATTCCCTTTGTTAGTTTTACCTTTAATCCTTAAAGACTTATCAGGCGTAAATGGGACATGGTATGGGAGCAATTTTAACTGGGTAACTAACTCTTCTCAGGAAGACACTCGGAAGAACGCTCTCCCCACAGATAAGCTGCACACCTTCAGGCTGGGAAAAGTTGACTGGGTAATAGCAAATGCCTCCCTCTCCTTTAAAAGCAGCAAGGAAGGACCATACTTGGGAGATCTTAAATGTTGTAATATCACACTTGTAATTGCTGATAGTTCAAAGATGTGGGGAGGAAAGTGCCGTAAGGGTGATCTAAAAGGATCAGAAGGCTTAGTGGGGGAGTGGGGGGCTTTTGGAGTCTAGCCTCTTCTTGTGGTTGGAAGTCCCGAAGGGAATGGCATGCTCTAAGTAACCACCTTGACTATAATGGAAAGAATAACACACAGGCCTTTCCAAACATGCCCCCTCATGGAATTCTAGACCCTTGTATGATGTTTGCTAATAGTAGCGGCCTACAAATCTGTGGGCAAACTGGAGACATCTGGACCGGCAGCCCTTGCCACAGGGATCATTTGAGATACTGGCCAGGAAATATTATGTCCCTAATTTTTCAAAACTCCATTTTTCAGGTGGACCCTTCTCATTTGGCATTTCAAATTCCAAATCTCATCATAAATGACTATCCTTATCCCAAGGATGCCCCTGTTATACGTAAAGAGGGGAGACTTCTAAGATATGAGAAAAATCTGCTGGTGTCTCTCACAAGCCACAGCTTAGAACCATCCTTTCAAGGAACAGGGTTATATTTTCTCTGTGGCTCCTGGCTACATTTAACCTTTCCAAGGCATTGGAAGGGAACCTGTACTGTAGTAGCAGTAGTTCCTGACTTATTATTTTTAAATTGTACTAAGATGGCAGCATCATCTGAGGACATCCCTAACTTAGGCTCTTTTCTAGAAACTGTACTATCTCAAATACACTGGACAAAGAGCTCTATCATTTCTATGCCCTCATATGGAGATTTAACTGAAAGGAGAGACTGGGGAGGGCATGCACGTGGCAATCCCAGCTTGGAAAAACCATGGATGGGAAATTCTATATAGCCAGAGGTCTATTCTGGTTTGCTGGCATCCCTCTCCTTGAAAGATTGGTACTTAATATTCCTGTTATAATACAATGAAGATGGAAGGCAATTGTAGGGGCCATAGAGGCACAACAGCAATCTATGACTCTTTAGCCTGAGTAGTAGCACAAAATAGACAGGTCTTAGATGTCCTTATGGCTGAAATAGGAGGTACCTGTGCACTTTTAAATGAAACATGTTCCTTCTGGATTAACACCTATAGTCAAGTAGAGGAAAACCTACAGGTACTTAAAGATGAAATCAAAGTCATTGACAGGCTAAGAGAAAATGCAGGCTTCAGCCCCAGGTGGCTACAATCCCTGTTTAATGAATTCCAGTCTTCTTTATGAAATTGGTTAGTTCCTTTATTAAGCCCCCTCTTCCTTATATGTCTTGTATTAATATTTGGACCTTTTATACTCAATACTATAACCAGAATTGTTTCCTCTCACCTAGAAGCAATCAAACTCCAAATGGTGCTACAAACAGAACCACTCACGGACATGCCATTCTTCTGAGGACCCTTAGATTTACCCCAGGAGGAACCCTAGCTGCTGTTCCCCACTTCCCCTTTTCATCAGGAAGTAGCCAGAAGCAGTCGCTGTCCAAAACCCCCAACAGCAGTTAGGGTGACATCTCCTGAGTGGGGGAAATATTACAGGAATTACTAAGAAATTATTTTAGTCACCTAGAGAGGGTAAAAGAGTCCTCAGTAAGGCTTTTTCTTTTAATAAAAAAGCAGCTCCCCCCAACAAACATTTCTTTTCTAACAGAAAGTGGCCTGAAAAACCAGACCTGCAAGCATTGATATGCAAATACCGGTGGCTAGAAGCCAGGTCCACCCAATATGGCAGTTCCCACCACTTGTTCTTTGTTGCCATGTGTGCAGGACATCATGGTAACATTTGCATATTAAAAGGCTAGGGTGGGAAGGCAAGTCCCGGCCCCCCCACGCCTGCCCCCCCACCCCCCCCAACCCCCCCACCGCCACAGGCTACATGAATGACAAACTTGGTCAAACTAATCCCCTGGGCCCAAACAAATCAGACACTGCCTCCTCCAGCCTCCCAATAGAACCGATTGCTTTCTGCCACATGTGGGGTTTTCCATTCAGAGCCCTCCTCTCTCTGTACAAGGGAGCTGTTTTCTTCTTTCTTGAAAGTTTAATATAAACTATCTGTTCCTGAAACCACTCCATGTATGTCCATGTTGCTAATTTTCTCTGCGCAAGACCAAGTACCCAGGGAGTTTCTCCAGACAATGGAGCTTTATCACTACTATAATTTAAATGACAATAATAATTGAATTTCTTTTTTTTGGCTCAAGTATTAAACTAATGATTCACTGTTTTCAAATTTCCTAGAATTTGTGTTCTTTTGCTCTCTAAAGTTAGACTACCTAAGTTTAAATTCTGGCTCTGCCACTTGCTTTGTGACCTGGGGTAAGTTACTTACCCCTCTCTGCCTCAGTTTCAGCATCTGAACATAGGGTTAATAAAAGTATGTGTTCCATACTGAGTTAGCATATTTCAGGTACCTAGAACAAAGGCTGAGATAGTTCTGCCTAATTTATTTTTGTCTCTTTCTTCTTATCCTCCTACTACTTTTCTTATCCTCCTGTCTCCCTCCTCTTTTCTTCCTTCCTGTGCAACTTTCTTATGTCATATTTTAATATGTCTCTTCTGTAACGTTTGTGGAGTTTTCTATTCAGTGCTACCAAAAATATCCATGTTGGATAATCTGTATTCTTCCTGTTTTATTACTTAGCTTTAGTGTTTCTTTAAATGCTGTCTTTCAATCTGCATTTGCAGTGTTTACATCAAGCAATTTTTCTAAGCTGGTTAATTGACTTTCCATTCTTTGATGTTTCTATTTTTTTTTTTCTATAGGTAGTTTTATTTCCTATGGACTACAATCCCCCTATGCATGCCATTCTGTTGCTATAATGTTTTTACCTTGAGTGGATTAAGTTATTAAATTATCCTATTACCTAATTAAATCCACATGAATGTTTAAATGCTAATTTAATCAATACTTTAATTGTCAAATAAAATTTAAAATACTTCATATAATTAAATTCTTTTTTTATTTAGTTAGGTTTGGTATTTACTTTTTTGATTTTTTCATAGATACATAATATTTGCACACATTTATGGGTTACATGTAATATTTTGTTACATGCATAGAATGCAGAGTATTCAGGGCATCTATCACCTTGGGTATTTATCATTTTTATGTGTTGATAACATTTCAAATCTCTTCTAGCTATTTTGAAATATACAATACATTGTTGTTAATTATAGCCACCTTTCTCTGCTATTGAAAATTGGAACTTATTTCTTCTATCCACCTGTATTCTATAGCTCCAAATCCTTTCAGGGAATGTCTTTTGTTTTGAAGATTATGTTTTCTAAGATTAAAAAAACCTTTTGAGACCAGGCGCAGTGGCTCACGCCTGTAATCCTAGCACTTTGGGAGGCCGAGGCAGGCGGATTGCCTGAGCTCAGGAGTTTGAAACCAGCCTGGGCAACACGGTGAAACCCCGTCTCTACTAAAAATACAAAAAAAATTAGTCGGGTGTGGCGGCGTGCGCCTGTAGTCCCAGCTACTCAGGAGGCTGAGGCAGGAGAATTGCTTGAACCCAGGAGGCGGAGGTTGCAGTGAGCCGAGATTGCGTTACTGCACTCCAGCCTGGAGACAGAGTGAGACTCTATCTCCAAAAGAAAAAAAAAATCTTTTGAATGATATATTTTTGTTTAAAAATTTACCTCAGTCTATTTGTAAGTGTGTTGTACAATTTTTTTTGTACACAGTGGCAGCTCTTTATAAGTCTTTCCTTTGCTGTGCTGTAGTGTAGGGAGCTTCCTGATTAACTTCTCACTATATATAAAACATGCACCCAGTGCCACCTCCCAAAGAGTTACAGTTTGAGTGCTGGGCACATTGTATTCTATCTATGCTCTAGGGCATGACGATAGGGGTAGGCCCTGGGGAATATTGCAGACTTGTGCTTAGATAAAATAACCAGGATCTATGATTATGCCTGAGGGTTTATTAATTATACTCTTTCAGAGCCCCTGGTACTTTATTGAGGGATGCATTCCAAACCTGTTTGCTTGACCAAACTTTTAGTCAGGCTTCTGAACCCGCTCCTTGGCCCATGTGTGTACTTCGTAAATCTAGTTTGGGTGATCCCTGCTAAGAACCCCCAAGACTCTTGATATCTGCTCACCCTCGATATCTGATCAGGTTCCTAACCCTCTACCATCTCCCAGGTGATGACTGATCACTGAAGCCTGTGTTCAGCAGAAATTCTGTTAAGTTGTTCAGCCAGAAATCTTCCTTACCCCTGATGTTTCCTGTTAGTAACTTTCTATCCTATAACCCCTACCTTGCTCCTTGACTATAAATAATTCCCACTTGTCAATGCCATATTCAGAACTGAGCCCAATCTCTCTTCTCCAGTGCAAGACCCCCTTACAGTGGTTCCTATACCCATTATAATGGTCTTGAAAAAGTCTTCAATAAGTATCTAAATGATGCTTTAACAAGTATCACTGAATAACTTTTTTCTTTAATACTCTCAAGCTAAGAGATTGATATTCTTCAGAAGGACAGAAAAATACCTCTTAGTGGTACAATAAAATATTCCCAAAAGTGATTTGTGATTTCTGTTTCTTTATTATCATTTCACATTCTTTTCTGCTTTGGTTGAACTAAATTGAGCTCTCTGAAATTTAAAATAACTTAAAGCTTTATGTTTCTACATTGCTGTTTTTGTATCTCCATGGTTTCATTAGATTTTTTTTTGCCAACCCTATAACTCTTATTAAAATGCTTTTTCACGTTTTAATATATAACCACTAAATTTGGCTGTAATGATTAGCTTTGAGAAAGGGCTTTGATGCAAGGGGTAAGTTGAAGGGAACTTTAAAGACATACTAGTTCCAGATGTGTGCCACAAATGAACATAAATGTATAAACATAAATGGCTACTTCTTTATTATTCCTGTTAGCAAAGTGTGTGTAAGGGAAATTCAAGAATATGTTTCAGAGGTAGTCTTAGTGGCAAGAAGCCCAGGATTCGTGATAGTAAACTCAGAATAACTGAGGTCACCTTACCCGGCAATCATGTGCAGGATGACCACTTCAGCCAGCTGAGCCAAGAGTCACTTTCCTCTGTCACTGTCTAGGGGCAAGATAAGGAATGCCTCATAAAATCATATAAATTATTATTATTTTTTTTTCTTTTCACATGAAAAAATCTTAGCATTTGCTATATTTGGGGTTAGCATGTACATTTTTATACCTTATAGATCAGGCCTTCTTAGCCAGAAAAATTTATCTTTTCTCGAGGATTTTAGTTAAAATTGCAGAAATTTTAATTTCAAATGAGAAATACACTAAAACACTTGAATAATAAGTAGTTTCTTAACTGACAAGGAATGTTAAGTGTCAAAAACATAGCAGTAATAGACTTGTTATGGAGTGAATGTTTGCGTTCCTCCCAATTTACATGTTGAAATCCTAACCGCCACCGGGCGCAGTGGCTCATGCCTGTAATCCTAGCACTTTGGGAGGCTGAGGAGGGTGGATCACCTGAGGTTGGGAGTTCAAGACCAGCCTGACCAACATGGAGAAACCCTGTCTCTACTAAAAATACAAAATGAGCCGGCCATGGTGGCACATGCCTGTAATCCCAGCTACTTGGGAGGCTGAGGCAGGAGAATCACTTGAACCCAGGAGATGGAGGTTGTGGTGAGCCGAGATCGAGCCATTGCACTCCAGCCTGGGCAACAGGAGTGAAACTCCGTCTCAAAAAAGAAAAAAAGAAAAAAAAGAAATCCTAACCCCCAATGTGATGATATTAGGAGGTGAGGCCTTTGGGAAGTTATTAGATAATGAGGATAAAGTCTTCATGAATGTGATTGTTGCCCTTTTAAAAAGACATGAGATAACTTACTTCCCCTCTCTCTCTGCTCTCTGCACCTGAGGCTACACTGAGGTAGATATCTGCAAATCAGGAAGAGAGCCCTCAACAGACACTGGATTTGCTGGTGCCCTGCTCTGGGGCTTTCCAGCCTCTTAGAACGTGAGAAAAAAAATTCTGTTGTTCAAGCCACCCAGTTAATGATATTATATTATAGCAACCCAAATAGACTAACACAAGACTTTGGCGATAAACAACTAAATAAAATTAAACTTTTAAGTTTAAATTCTAAGGGATAATTTATCCCATTCTTGACTGAAGACAGAGAGTTAAATATATACTAGGATCCCCAGTTTTTATGTGTGGGGTAAAATGATTTGGAATTAGTCAAAAGACAACCTAAGTTTATCTTCAAATATCCAACTCTGAGAGATGCATTTTAAAAAAGCCTGATAATTTTTTGTTTTACCTCTAAAAGGAATTTAACATGGGGAAAGAAGTATTTTCTCACTGGCAAATAGTAATGGGAAATAGAATAGATATATATGAAATAATTACATAAATATTTATTAAAGGTGCAGTCCAACTTATCAAGATAGGTTCACGAGTCTTTGATGTGTCAAGTTACCGTGCTGAGCTGCATAGAAGTTATGAAGGTGAATAAGACATATTCCCTTCCCAGTAAGAATTTTTGACCAAATAAAGAAGACATTTAAACATAATAGTACACTAAGTAATTGTAAATGGGATAAAATAGGTTGTTTTTACTTGAATTGCCTGTAGAAGCAATAAGCTACAATTGTTAAGTTAAAGTCACTGAACATCAATGATCTTTACTTTGTGAGAGCACAAAAGTCTCCCTGGCCTTAGTTTTCATGATTTCAAATTTAAATAAACATGCATTTGCAAATAACCTACAGAATATTAGAAAGAGCCAAAGAAAATAATATAGGTGAAACAGTTTATAAACTTCTGAGGACCATAGATGTAAGTGATCTTTGTACTATGAAGAGCTAAACTGCTAACCAAGAAAAACTTGGAATTTTTTTCTGTCCCTGTCTTTAAATGTGTCTCTTATTGGTAAGTTGAAAATGCTCTATCTTCCAAAATTACTCAATTCTAATGTATGTATTGCATTTCTTGATGCATTCCTTGACAATATAAAATGTGCAATTTAGTAAAATAGAGTTCAGTTGGTTTGGGTTCAGAATTTACCTTCTGAATAACCTGCTTCAATCAGCTAAATAAAGGCCAAAAGAAAAATGTCATGTTTCAAGATTTGCAAATACTGTGTTAGACTTAGCCTCATTCTAAGTCAAGTAAAGACAATCAAATTACTGATTTGCATATTTGCTAACTTAATTAATTCTCCCAAGTGAATCCCTCAGATTAAGTAAAATGACCTGTGTATAAACAATTACCTATAAAAAGACTCATCATTGTCTCTGCATGAAAGATGGGGTGAGGTCAGATCATGATTGTCCTGACTTCTGCTTCTGAAGGGCAGAGGCCATGACCAAGGAGAACCAGGCAGCCTCCCAGGCCCGGAGGAGCAGAGGTCAATTTATCTTTTAGTCCTTCTTGGAACTGGGATACCCTCTTGCCCTGCAAAAATTCTGAAGACCCAGATAGCCCCATTGTTAGTTAGGGGAAGGCTTGGGCATTGAGTCTGCAGAGATTACACGCTTTAGCTTGTTACTGCTAAATCTTTCCTTTTAGGCAGCTTAGGTTTCCTCCATTTGTGATCCTGGTGCTTAAGATGTCATTTCCTTGGTTAGTCACAGAGGACAAGACTTATTTATTGTAAAAGACAATGATCATGTTTTATTTTGAGTCTGAAGAAAACCTGCCAAGACTGAAATGCTGTGAATTTATGTGAAGAAAAAATCTTAACCCAAGAGGAAAGTTATTCTTGGTTGTGAATGTCTCTATTCTCTCTGTTGACTGGAGAACCAATTGTGCCATCATATTTTATACCACACTACTGAACTACAGGAACTTTTACTGCATTTTCTCATTTTTTCTCTTTATTGAGATCTATATCTATATCCAGATACATTCTCACACGTCTTTGAGGTATGATGCTTGAAAATTAGCATATGCATAAAACTCATTAAGCTGAATAAAATGTGGATTCAGACAAAGAATCCTTTGAATTCCTGGAAGCCTATCCCTTAGAAGCAGGTGCACAGCCCAGGATGAAGATAAAATGTAATTGTTAAGAGCAGGATTTTAGCAGCAGCACACTAGCTTTTTGACTCATCTGAAGTTTGCACCTGTGTCTTTGTAACTTAACTAGGAACTATTTCTTTTTGTAGGAACTGGATGCATTTTTAGGAGGAGCTGATTATGAAGGAAAAGGTTAACGTGAGGCTGTGATAATAATATATGTAAAATGAAATGCTCTTCAAGAGTTATTTTAGGATATAGTTTACATGAAGTTTTCAACAATAACAACACAGTAAATGACATAATTGTAATAGAAAGCATTGGCTTGAGTTTTGGAAGACAGTTATCTGTATCATCTTGAAAACTGCTTAATTTCTCTGGACCTACTTCAATTTTTTGAGGTTCACCGGCTAGCGTTAAGATTCCTTCAGTTTTAAAATGCTATGAGATGGAGCTGACCACAAAGTTTGTAAGAATAGGCCCTGTTCAGTAGTCAGTGGACTTATTAACAACTTGAAAACAGCTAGAGGAATCACAATGGGTGGAATACCAGCCATTTTGCAGAAACAAAATTTTATGTTTTGGTTAAAAAAAAAAAAAAAGTGAAATAAATGTAGAAATGAGAGCCTAAAAAAAAATCAGAGATCTACTTGCAATTCCGATTTACATTTTAAGGCAAATTTTTTCAAAGGGCAACAACTTGAAATAAAGTCTGGGAGAGCAGCAAATAAGATTCTTTAATCCAAAGCATTTTCCCCATTATCTATCATTAAACTTTTATCCCTTTGGATCTTAGAATGCTATTATTTTTCTTTAATTTCTCTTAAAATATTTAAACAAAAGAAAACAGCATAAGTGGTTATCAACTAATATACTGATTATCATCTAACACATAGTGAGATTAATTCACAGCCAGTTGTGAATAAAACTGGGTTATAGTAGATATTTGGAATAGAAGGTACCTTTGAGAAGCAGAGGCTTCCAGAAAAAAGAAAAGGGTGTGATGTGGTTTGGCTCTGTGTCCCTACCCAAATCTCATCTCAAATTGTAATTCCCATAATCCCCACATATCCAGGGAGAGACCTGGTGGGAGACTGGATCATGATTGGATCATGGGGGTGGTTTCCCCTATGCTGTTCTTGTGATAGTGAGTTGTCCTGAAATCTGATGGTTTTATAAGTGCCTGACAGTTCCTCCTTCACATGCTCTCTCTCCTGTCACCTTGTGAAGAAGGTGCCTGCTTCCCCTTCCGCCATGACTGTAAGTTTCCTGAGGCTTCCCCAGCTATGCGGAACTGTGAGTAAATTAAACCTCTTTCCTTTATAAATTGCCCAGTCTCAGGGAAGTTCTTTACAGCACTGTGAAAACAGATTAATACAGGGTGCTAATGGAAAGAGGCCTAAGGAGAAGCTGAGTCTGTGTTTGAGAAAGAAGAAAGTACTAATTATTCAAATCAAAACATAGAAACTTGAAGGTTTACAGGTGGAAGGAAGTACAATGAAAAGTATAAAAATACTAAAAGTAGTACAAATGAAAAGATATACAGAGTATTACAAAAAGTAGGAGGAAACCTGCAACAACTGAAAACTACAATAAGGAGCAAATGTTAAGAAATTTCTGCTGTGTATGCTTTAGATGTAATCAGATTGATAAATGTCACTGAGCATTGACATGTACCTCTCCTAAGAAGTGCTGAGATACCAGGCAATGAGAATAGGAGCTCTGGAAATAATCCCTCTGATGAGTCCTAGATGGGATAGGGTAGGGCAGGCTATGGGGCTAGGTGTGTCCCAGGACTTAGATTCTTTTCCTATGGTAGGAGAGTGGCATTTAAAAGAGATAGAAAGAGGAAGAGGGAGAGAGAGAGATGAAGCGAGAGAGGGAGAGAGCAAGAGAGAGAGGAGAGAAAGACTAATTTCACTAGTAAAATACAAAATCACAATTTTTTCAGACATCCTTTTGAAATATTTTTTTCTGTTGACACAGTACAGCAAGACAAATCTTAGCCACAGCTTGTGAGAGAGCACTAACTTTCTAGAAGTCAATATGGCAAAATCTATCGGGATTCTAAAAATATTCATTGATCTTTGTTATAGTAATTATCTAGAATAAAATCAAGGCAGCAATCAAAGATGCACACAATGTTATATGAACAAAGGTAGTATCTAAAATATTCTATTCAATGTTAGAAAAATTAAAGTACATTAATTTAGAATTGATTAATAATGAGACTTCCTCATGATAGCTTAACATTTTAACACACTATTAAATGATATGGAAAATATATAAAGAAGAGGACATATATACAGTAGCATATAGAATAAGATGCCAAGTTTGTAAAACAAACCATACATAGAAGACAAGGAAATATAACATGACAATAGTGTCCTGTGATCAAGAATAATTGTCATTTTCTTTCTGCTTTTTATTTTAAATTTTTTATAATGAATATTGAATAATTTTCTAATCAGAAACATAAAATAAACATACATTTTAAGTGCACTCTATACTTTCTAAAATTCCAGAGGAGGCTACAGCCTTCTGAAGCATTTCACATTCCAAGCTTTTAGGTTTCAGCCAGATGCCAGACACTCTGACTGACATTTGGTGAAACGGTTTCTTGGTTAAAAGTTCCCTTGGCCCAACTCTTAGAAGTTCATGGAACAGATGACTTTGATTTGAAGGACGTATCTGGTAAGAGACAAAGGCAAAGCTGGTCCTTTGTGCTAAAGGATATAGGGCATTGACCAGGAGACATTTTGAGTTCTGGAATTTTTTTCGACTCTTTCACGCAAAGGTTTTTGTTGCTGAACTCTGGCTCACAAAAAGGGTAAAATCAATGTCACAGAAGATTCTGTAGATGATTTAAACAACTCTGTGGTGGTTCTCCTATGGAGTATGGACCAATGAACAAAAACAGAAGTGGCCTGGAAAGGCACCTGGCATGCACGTTTATACAGAGTAGCAGTAGTGCTCCTTTTGAGATATCCTTGTCAACTCTCTCCTTTCTAACTTCCTTAACCCTTTGACTGTGTTTGTGGGCAACAGATCTAAGGAAATGCATTCAGGTAGCTTCTGTCACACATCTGCAACCCATGATAAACTTATCAAGCTATCCAATGGTTCCTCCCATTGACCATCACATAGAAGAAACAGGCAGGGCAATGTGGGTGCCTAAAACACTGAACTTCTTTACATTAACTGACAGGGACAATAGGAACTCCAGCTGACTAGTGGTCGAACATTTCAATAAAGGTACTGGCACAGAAATCTTTTTTACTTACAATTTCTGTGATGTTATCCTTATCCTTTGCACCAATTTCTACTTAATCCTTCCTCAAGGTGGAACTAGCAAGGCAAGTGTTGCTGTACTCTATTTACTATTTATTTTATAAGTGTATTAGTCCATTCTAACATTGCTATGAAGAAATACCATAGACTGGGTAATTTATAAAGAAAAGATGTTTAATGGGCTCATGGTTCTGCAGGCCATACAGAAAGCATGATGCTGGCTATCTGCTTGACTTTTGAGGAGGCTTCAGAAAGCTTACAATCACAGCAGAAGGTGAAGGGGAAGCAGGCACGTCTTACATGGCCGAACTAGGAGGAAGAGGTAGGAGTAGGTGCCACATGCTTTTAAACAAGAGCTCTATCAGGAGAACAGTGCTAGGGGAATGGTGCTAAACCATTAGAAACCACCCCCATGATCCATTCACCTCCCACAAAGTCCCAGGTCCCTCATTAAGGATTACACTTCAACATGAGATTTGGGTGGGGATATAAATCCAAACCATATCAATAAGTATATTATTGGAATATATTTAACATGGGGACGGGGTCTTTAATCATGGTGACTCTGAGAGAAGCCTGTGTATTCCAGTTTCCTGTCAGGCAAATCCTTGATCTCACTTAGCCTAGCTCCACCAATTTTCTCAGTTTACTTTACTCTTGTAATCATTTTGTAGCCTCTTCCCCCTTGCAATACTGATGAGAATAATTTCAGCACAAGCTTAAACACCTCCCAGTATTTATGTTCAAATTACTAACTTCTTCTAAATAAGGCTTTTTATCCAATGTAAAACATTTTCCTAAATATTTTTCTCCTTCAATTTATCATTGCCTATCTGTCCAATATTACCCCATCTTTCTACTTATCTCAAAGTGATTAGGAAAATTGAGACTAGGAAAAGCTGACACATTGGAAATGGGTTTGTGCATACATGGTTATTTTCTGCATTAATCTAATTCTTGATTCTATAGAATATTTAACATTAAACAAAGATTTTCAAAGAATTTGATATGCAACAAGAAAAAGTAAAAACAACATTAGATCAATAATTTGAAATAGTTGGTTTAACGTCTGACTTCTACAGTCTAATTGTGTGACTTCAAAGAAGTTGCTTCATTTATCTGGCTGTCTCTCAAATGCTTCACCTACTATCTCATGCCTGCTGTGAGATCAAATGGGTCATTGTATATGGAAAGGAACTGTAAATCTCCGCACAAACATAACATATCATTGATGGGAAACACTGGCCTTGGTATCGGCATGATTCTGGAAAATTGACAAATGGTTTTATGAGTTGGGCTACTTCTAAAAGATAAGACAAAACAAAACAAGAAAAATTCCCTCAGAAGAATTGTCTTCCTATGCTTAGGACTCTTTCATTTCTGACCAATAGATTTTTGAGATTCTTGAGGGTAAGAACCATGTGTCATTCATTACTCATATCTCATTACTGAATGGATTATTTCAATTTCAGTAAGTGTTCAGTTAAGAAAAAACACAAGAATATATGTGTGGAAATGCACTGTTTTTCCATTATCATAGATTGCCAAAAAATAAGCTAATACTTGAAGGATGAAAGAATATATTAAATCACTTTCTTCAAGATCCCTTTGAATTTTCATTAGATCTGTTGCTTGACTGCACTATTAGACCAATTCTTACTCCTTCAGACTATCAGAAAGTGCTGGTTTCCATGGATTGACTACTCACATGAATAATTTTCAACTGATTCACCCCATCTTCATTGCCTGGACAGTGATCCTCATTTCATCAATAGTTCCAATAGACTGCTTTGCACACCTTTCAAACATGAGAGAAGTCTCAAGAAGTCTCGTGTCTAGCAATGTGTGTCTGTGTGCACATGTGGCTTGCGCATACACACATTTAACACTTAGAAAAAGAGAGTTTAAAAGAGTTATATCATGTACATTTCATAAGTATCCAATTTATTAAAACAAAAAAAGTCTGTAACATATCAAACTAAGAAAAGAAGGTAACTCCTGGGATGATGGCAAGTGAACCAATGACTGAAGGGCAAATAACAACAGGAAAAGAACAAGAAGGGAAAATGCTTAGGAGTCGCAAAGACCAAGGTGCTTCTCAAGCCACTTTTTGCTCATAGTGCTAAAGCTCACATTTCTAATAGGAGCTCAGGAGGTAATTTTTATTCTATTCTATTTTATTTTTTTGGAAAAATCCGTCTGAGGTGAAACAATAGGAAAGGGATTAGTATTTGTTTCAATCTAGAAAAACATTTTGCTGCCCATAGTATCTCAAGGAAGACATTTCAAGGGAAATCTGTGCCAACAAGTTGCATCATTTACATGGAAATATCTGATTAGTAACTAACATAACTATAGTGTTTTAGGACTAGTTTCAATTGTTCTAGGCACGGCTGCTCAAATACTCAAAATATTCCACCAAAACATATCTAATAACACAGAAATCATTGTATATCTTAGGGAGTTGGAGTTCAATATTTTGAAATTTTCTGTTTTAAAGAGTAAAATTTATGAAAATATTGTATTTTATTTCATAATACATTAGTACCTGTCAAAATAACATTTCAACTAAATTTGAATAAATTAGACTTGTCAAAAAGGAAAACCTGCCACTTTGATCCAACATGTGAATTTATAACATTCCCCTCTAGCCCCCCAGCCATTGCCTATATCTTTGTATACACAATAAATACTCTAGTTTGAGCATCAGATTTAGAATAATTTACATAGTATTCCTGGAGTCATAGAACCTAAAATGTGTGAAAAGGGTTATCTACTCTAGTTCTTTAATCTTGCAGATAAAAATCAATACCAGAAAGGTTAAATGCCTTTTTTAAATGTTTCAGAACTAGCAAATAACAAACCTAGAATTCAGTATTCTATATTTCCAGTGCCAAGTTGTTTTCATTGTATCACAATGCCTTCTTATTTGAAACAACAGGGCTATTCAACAAGGAAACCAAATTGAATTATGATGTCTTTATAATATGGAATAACGTGTAGCCATAAAAATTATGTTTCAGAGTGTATTTACTAACATGGAAAATAGTCATGATACTTTAAGTGCAAACACTAGTTATAAAAGATACATGCATTATGAACCTAAATTCGTAAAAGTTAAACATATAATCCATCCAATATCATCCATTATTATCCATGTATGGTAGGATTACAGATAATGCGTATGAATTTTGCAGTGTTGTCTGTTTTCCAAGTTTTCTAACAGAGAGTTATATTACTTTTATAATTAGATAAATGAATAGATGTAAACCAAGAAAATAAACTGCTAGTGTAGTTAAATTATACTTTCTTTTCATTAACTTATGTATGCTAGAGTATAATTAAAATATGTATTGGAATCACATGAATATGGCTTCATATTTTAAGTCCTTTGGTAACTAGTTGTGTGACCAGAGATAAATTTGCACCTTAGAGCCTCCGTTTTCCTATCAGGAAAGTGGAATTAATAACTACCCTATAGATTTTTGGTGGATATTTAATGAGATTATGCATATAATGTGTATAAGTGCCGAACCAAGTGAAGACACATAGCGACCATTCAGTACATGTTAGTTCACTTCCTTTTTATGAGTTCATAAATTTTTGTTAATGAAAACTGCTATAAAAGGCTATTTTTATTATATAGCCACAAAACCCTGATTTTTGAAATCAATTATACTGTTGCTGACATGTTACTGCAGAGGAAAGTAGGGAAACCAGGCAGGGAAGAGTGTAGTAGGGCTGTGATACTCATGTGGGAAGGTAGGACAGGGAGGGTTAAAAAGTTACCTATGAAGTTAAACTGTTTTAAACTACCCACTTCACAACATCAGACCTTCTTCCATATATTGAATGCAAATCAACTTTCTGATTCTGCTTAATGACACTAGGAACTTAAATACCCTGAAAACCCTCTCCAGATCTTCGAGGCAATTTACCTAAATGTGTGAGCCCATATATAAAAGGTGTCAAGCAACCCTAACTCATTAGGCTAATGATTTTCCTGTTTGAGAAACAGCATGATCCAGATGTTAGATAATACCTTTGTGAGCCAGTAACTCACTTTACTTTAGCAATCTAGCAATTGGGTACCATTATTGTCTTGGCACTCAGTAAAAATGTCTTGTTGCATTTAATCCATTAGACTGAACTATTAACCAGTATTTTCACACATCTGTCAAGTAACATTAAGAGTCTTTTGGATTATCAAAGAAATGTTTTGTTGTACATGGTCTAGATTTAGTGGTATGCCTATTTAAATGTATGACAATCATATATGTGAAAATTCTCTAACTAGAACATCTGATTTTCTACACTAGTTCTTTCTCTCACAGTATTAGAAAACAGAGAGATGTCTGTACAGAAAAACTTTCTGCTTTTTTGCTCCTTTTAAAAGTGTCAAGTGTCAAAACACCTACCACAGCAGCTGAGGAAATGAGAAAGTCAAGATGATGTTAAAAGAAAAGAGCAGAAGTGAGTGCTTTCACCGGATAGAATTCATAATGTGAAATGAGTGAAAGCACCTTTCAACTCCCTTGTTTCACACTCGCATGATATTTTCTGTCACAAAACGGTTTAAAATACCAAGCCATACAAAGAATGGGTAATGCATTTGATGAAACGGCAAATCTTCTAACCTGGACTGCTACTTCCAATCATGTGGCTGACTGTTTAGATGTCTGGATAAATTAGAACACATTTTTTTTTCTCATAAAGGTTGCAGCTGCCTCTCGTCATTTGTGGTGAAATATTTTTGTGTTTTATTAATCTGGTGTCTATTACCCAGGGTAAATATGTGGTAGCATTTACTGCTTACACAGGTGCTTCTGTCAAGCCAAGACAAGTTATTGCAAAATTTTAACCTAAAATTAAATGGAAAATGAAAATTGGCATTTTCTTTTCTATGATCTCTAATACATGTATTGCAGAGTACATTTAGATTGTCACAAATGAAGGCTTTTCTTTTCAAAATTGGCCAAATGACATTTTAATATATGGCATAATTTGTCTTATCGATAGGCTTGATACCATGAATAAGTAACTTAGAAATGCACGTTTCTCTGTTCTGGTGAGATAGGCAAGCAAGCTCAGGGACTTGTCAAGAGAATGCATTGATATGGGGAGGTTCTGAGAAAGCAAAGGTTTGCAGCCTAGACTTAGTTCCACTTAGCGGACAGAGTTCTGCCTGCAACAGTTTATGTAGCCAGAAAATAATATTTGGAACAGTGGATTGTTTCTGCCCAAGGCTAAATGCTTTTGTTTTTATCCTTTTCTAGTTTTCTTCTTCATGCACAGACAGGCACCAATTTGAAGCTTAATGACAGCAGAAACAGAGAACAACTACTGTGAGTGACATTCATTTGCCTCGCAGATGACTCCCTGATTTATACTTTAACTATAGCTTTTCCTTGATGTAGGAAGAGGCCTCGGACTGAATATGATGCAGCAGAGGCTGCTAGGCTCAGAGGAATCTCCAGTCACTTTACTTTGAAGTAAAGAGGTGGCCTGTAAATTTTTGCTGCTCAAAGTGTGATGCATGGATAAACAGCATGGCACTGGCATCTTGTCAGAGTTCCAGACTCACCCTCCTACCCACCTTCTGAATCAGAATCTGCATTTTAACAATATGTCCAGGAATATGTATACACAGTAACTTCCGAGAAGTGCTGGTGTACATAGTGCATAGGTTTTATTTCATCAATGTATTAAATAATCCAACCACTAGAAACATTAGTTGATTAGGAGACAATTAACTGTACTAGTCAATGTTCTCCAGAGAAACAGAACCAACAGAATGTGTACATGATAGATAGACAGATGATGATAGATAGATAGATAGATAGATAGATAGATCAGCTAGCTAGATACATAAAGAGATTTATTGTAAGAAATTGACTTACATAATAACCCAGGCTGAGAGGTCACAATATCTGCAGGTGGCAACGTACAGATCCAGGAGAGTCAATGGTGTAAGTCCAGTTTAAGCGTGAAGGCTGGAGACCCAGGAAGGCTGTTGGTGTAAGTTCTAGTTGGAAGGCAGCAAGCCCAAGACCTCAGAAGAGTTGAGGTTTCAGTTTCAAAATCTGAAGGCAAGAAAAGACTGGTGTTCCAGCTCATTTAGTCAGGCAGGCATTCACTTCACCTGAAACATGGGTCAGGCTTTTTGTTCTAGTCAGGCCTCCTGCTGAGTGGATTTAGCCTTGCAAGTCTAAATTTGTACAGAGGCCCAACACAGTTTCTAACATTTAATAGATGTTCAATAAATGATTACCGTTATTGTAGTTATTATTTTTATTTTGTTTTGTAAAATAGTTGTCCAACTCACAACACACATTTATTAATTGCAGAATCTGGTCAGGTGTGGTGGTTCACACCTGTAATCCCAACACTTTGAGAGGCTAAGGAGTGTGAATTGCTTGAGCCAGGAGCCCAGGAATTAAAGACCAGCCTGGGCAACATGGTGAGACCTTACCTCTGCAAAAAAAATACAAAAATTTAGTTAAGCATGGTGGTACACGCCTGTAGTCCCAGCTACTTGAGAGGCTGAGGTGGGAAGATTGCTTGAGTGTGGGAGGCAGAGGTGGCAGTGAGCTGAGATTTCCCCATGGCACTCCAGCCTGGGTGACAGAGCAAGGCCTTGTCTCAAACAAAACAAAAAATAAACAAACAAAAAAGATTTTTAATATAACCCTGCACCTATATTTATGACAGGCAGAAATCAATGATTTTGATTGTACCAATCACTTTCTCCGTAAAAATAAGCAAAGTTGCCAAAATAGAGGCCTAACAGATGTCAAGTTATGGTCTATGAGGGTCAGTATTTTAATTTTCTTTGGCCAGCTACAACAAACTTGAGAGTGAACACCTGGACAATGAAAGTATCTTGCTGTATGTCTTGGAGAGGAAATGAAATATGGACAATTTATATCAATTTCTTCATATTTTTTATTTATCTACAAAACCCAGTAAATGGGCCCTACTTCCTTTTTTGAATTCTTGGAAGCAAGGGAGGGTTATGGGGTATGTAGATGTACTCAGTCTTTACATTTTTACATTAATTTGGAAGCAATTCCAGAAATATTCTAATATTATTTTGGAGGAATTCCTGGCTGGAATATTTACTAGTTTCATGCACATGGATATCTTACTTAATCTCCACAAACTCACTTTCTTTTTATGTATTCTTTTTCATTTAAATATCTCATACGATTTTTGTAATTAGTATATGGGCAACCTGTAAAGGGTCTAATAAAGTTTTTGCTTATCTTGTCCTCCTATTTCCTTTTCTTCTCTTCCTTTTCCCTCTCCCCTTATCTTCCTCTTTTCTTCCCCCTTCTTGTCTCTTCTTCCCTCCTATCTCCCCTGTCCCTTCTGCCCATTCTTGCCTTCCTAGCTTTCCTCTCCTCTTCCTCCTCTTCCTTTCTCACACTTGTTCAAAACACAGGGCCGTTGCTCCAGGTAAATCTATTCATTTCCTTATTGGACATATTTTGGGCTTTCCCTGATTTTTCTTTTACAGATTCCTTTTACTTCTGTCTATTAATCTTTGCTAATTTCTTTCTTCAGAAACTGTTGATATTTATCTCCAAAAATTATCTTCTGATCAACATTATCTCATTTGGGCCACTTTTAAAAAATATCATATTCCTTCTTTTCAAATTCATTTGGGTACTGAGATGTAAGTGTTAAGACTTTTTAAAAGCATTTGATCTAAAATTTCTTAGTTGTAGGACTGTAGTTGTTGGATTGTATTTCATCTAAAAAATTTACAAAAAAAATCCTATGTTTTTTTAAACATTATGTAAGTTCATTATGAGCAGGAGGAAATAGATAAATAAAAATCCTCATGTTCCAGACAAAATCTTTTTAGAGTTTCACTGTTGTTGCCCAGGCTGCAGTGCAATGACACGATCTCTGCTCACCGCAACCTCCGCCTCCTGGGTTCAAGCGATTCTCGTGCCTCAGCCTCCCAAGTAGCTGAGATTACAGGCATGCACCACCATGCCCAGCTAATTTTGTATTTTTAGCAGAGACAGGGTTTCTCCATGTTGGTCAGGCTGGTCTCGAACTCCCGACCTCAGGTGATCTGCCCGCCTCGGCCTCCCAAAGTGCTGGGGTTACAGGCGTGAGCCACCACACCCGGCCAAAATCTTTACATTAATTTGTTTTATATTGTTCCAACAATCTTTTAATGCATATATACCATGAGAATGACTAATATAAAGGCATATTTTTATTATATATGACTGTGCAATTTTTAATTAAAACACTTGATTTAATTGCACCAGAATGTTTCAGAAGAAAAACCCCAGTGTACTTGAAATCATTTCAGAAATTCATATATTTTTCTTCACGAGACATATTACTGCCTAGAAGCTCTTCTAAAATGAAAAAATATAGGTGTAGAAACTATTCAGAAGTTGTAATCAATTTTTTAAAACTATGTTTCAAGTCTGTATCAATTGACTCCTTGTTATGAAAGATAGAACCTTACAAGTCTCCAATTTTATTTGTCATTATTTTTACATGATTCAGGTATCCAAAGTAATATTATGACCTATAACCATAATCCCCACAGTAGTTTCTTATTATTTCTACATTTAATTGTACTTGGTGCTCATGAGTATCTCCTGTTCTTTATTTTTGCTAGATTTCATTTTCACATAGTTATTCAAGGAAAGACTCATGGGTACTCTGTTCTCTAGGATTTTTACTATTTCCTTTATATTTGTATGATAGCTTTGCTCAGAATGATATCACTGGATAATACTTTTTTTTTACTTACATTATTGCAGACATACCCTGTTATTATATGTTACAGTAGATAAGTCTGAGGCCAACCTGTCATTTTCTCCCCTTGCATTTAACTTGCTTTTTTTCTCCCTGAATACATGTAAGATTCTTATTTATCCTTAAAATTCTTTAAGAAAGATATATCTTGATTTTGAGCATTCTATACTTAATTTCCCTAAAAGCTCATTTATTATTTTAGTTTCCAGATTCATGTTTTGTTATTATTGTTCATTGCAAGGAAACATTTTTAAAACTATTACATATTTCAGTTTTCCCACTCCCACTCCATTTGTTGAATTCTTGATTTCATGGATACCAGTCATCATCATGTTAGATTGCCCTTGTCTATCCTTTGTCCCTATTTGTATTTTTTATTAATTAAATCTTATCTGTTTTCACTAAGATTTTCTCAAACCATTCCTCTGATATTGATCCCCAGCTATGACTATTTTATCCAATAATTTTTCTAATATATTTATTAATTCTTCAATAACTATGATTCTTAATATGTATCTTTTTTAAAAAATTTTTTATTTTGAGACAGGGTCTCACTCTATCACCCAGGCTAGAGGGCAATGGCATGGCTGTGGCTCACTACAGCTTCGACCTCCTGGGCTCAAGTGATCCTCTCACCTCAGCTCCCCAAGTAGCTGGGACTACAGGTGTATGACACTATGTTTGGTTAATTTTTTATTTTTTGTAGAGACAGGTCTCCCTATGTTTCCCAGGCTGGTCTTCTACTCCTGGGATCAAGTGATGCTCCCATCTCTGCCTCCTGAAGTGCTGGGATTACAGGCGTGAGCCACTGCACCTGGCCAATATGTATCTGTATGTCAGTAATCCTTCATCCCCTTAAAAAATCTCATTTTGTTGTTTGATCATTTCACCTTTGCATGCCTGTTGGTTAAATTCACAGTGACAAAAAGTTTTTCTATAGCATGGCATCTTTTCTTCATTTTTGTGGGAGGTAAGGATTTTTATTTTCTTCTACAGTAGGTTTTTTTTTCCCATGAAAAAGATTTTCTTTTTCTTTTTACTGTAATATCATTGCTTAGTTGGCATGTGAATTATATCATCTTGTTTATGCTTGGGTGGCTATGTCCAAGTCTTTTACTCAATCTGATATAGTGTCTCACTGTATTTGAGAATTGTTTATTTTCTTCTTCAGCAATAGTTTGAAGACTGAGTCTTTCATATGCTCCCTATTTTTTTGTAGCCTAGGAAATTGTTAGCCGGGAGGGAGAGAACTCAACTGAGGAGGCACACAGTATTTACTTGGGCTATGCTGTTCTGAAAGTCTATGAAATGTATTGTAGGATGTTTTACTCTTTTTGGTTGGGAAGGAAGGTAGTATTTCAATTTCCATGGGGGAACACTTTAAGATTTCAGCTGGAAGTCATCATCCTCAGCAAACTAACACAGGAACAGAAAACCAAGTACCGCATGTTCTCACTCATAAGTGTGAGTTGAACATTGAGAACACATGAATACAGAGAGGGGAACAACACATACCAGGGCCTGTTGGGGGTGGGGGGTGAGGGTAGGGAACTTAGAGGACAGGTCAATAGGTTCAGCAAACCACCATGGCACACATATATCTATGTGACAAACCATGCACATTTTGTACATGTATCCTGTTTTTTTTTTTTTTAAGAAGGAATAAAGAAAAAAAATTTCAGCTAATTGTTCCAATTCAGTGTGTAGTGCTACATGTTTTATTCTCCTCAGTCAGTCCTTTTGTCACTTTCTTCACTTATCTGTTTTTCCAAACCAGTATTTCTGTCAGTCCTCAGTCAGAATAGGAGCAACTGCTCATTCAGTTTGCCTTTCTTTGAATCTAAGATTATGGTGAGAGGATTCAGGGGATCATAGCAGACAGGAGGCAGGACTAGACTGCAGCTCTGGACAGAGCAGCATGTAGAGGCTTGCATTGTAAATTTTAGCTCCAGACTGACTGTAAGAACAAACCAGCAATCCCAAGAGGACCCACAGACCCTCTGAAGGACGTGGACTGCTCCTACAGGATCTGGGAGACACCCCAAATACTGTGAGTGCCATAACTGCAGAATTGGGAAAGGGAGACCCTCCTCTTCTGAACACACACTCCCACTGGAGAAGCTGAAGGTCTGTTTGTGGGAGAAGTTTCTGACTTTACCTGGAGCTGAGTCAAGTTAGAGAGCTGAGTGAAATACAAGGGTAGAGGAAACAGCAGAAAGGCCCTGAGAGCTCGCTGGGTCCCCAAGCAACCCATTCCTGCCTGGCACCACAGGGATCCATCAGGAAGGTGGCCAGATAAGCAGGGGTTAAAACTCCACAGGGAGAAGGAATTCTCTAGCCTCCTGGCCAGAACTCAGGGGAGGGCACGAATGAGGTGTGCAGACTTCACAGGTGGAGGAAGAACTAAAGCCCTGAGAGGCGGAAAGCCTCAGGCAAGTTTTCAGGCCAGTCTTGCCCTCTGCCTGGAAACAGACCCTAGGTGCTATTGAGGGGATGCATGGTGAGAGTGAGACAGCTCTTCAGTTTGTGTGGGAGCTGGGTGAAGCCCGTGATGGCTGGCTTTCCCCCAACTTTCCTGACAACCCGCATGGCTCAGCAGATGCATCCATAATCCTCCTAGGTATACAACTGCAGTGATCTGGGAATCTCACCCCCATCCTCTGCAGCAGCCACAGCAAGACCCGTTGAAGGAGAGTCTGAGCTCAGACATGCCTAGCCTTGCCCCGACCGGATGATCCATTCCTAGCCAACCTGGTAGTGAAAGACAAAGGTCATATAATCTTGGGAGTTCTAGGGCCCTGCCCACCACTTGTCCCTCTCCACACTACTGTAGTTGGTGCTTTCTGGAAAGTGTCACCTCCTGGCATGAGGCCAGCCAGCACAAAAAATAGAGCATTAAACCACCAAAGCTAAGAGCCCTCCTGGAGTCCACTGCACCCTCTGCCACCTCCGCTGGGACAGGCAATGGTATCCATGGCTGAGAGACCCATAGATGGTTCATGTCACAGGACTCTGTGCAGACAACCTACAGTATCAGCCCAGAGCTGGGCAGACTTGCTGGGTGGCTAGACCCAGAAGAGAGTCAACAATCACTTCAGTTCAGCTCACAGGAAGCCACACCCATAGGAAAAGGCGGAGAGTACTACATCAAGGGAACACCTGTGGGACAAAAGAATCTGAACAACAGCCTCCAGCCCTAGACCTTCCCTCTGACAGAGCCTACCCAAATGAGAAGGAACCAGAAAACCAACCCTGATAATATAACAAAACAAGGCTCTTCAGCACCCCCCAAAAATCACACTAGTTCACCAGCAATGGATCCAAACCAAAAAGAAATCCCTGATTTACCTGAAAAGGAATTCAGGAGGTTAGTTATTAAGCTAATCAGGGAGGGACCAGAGAAAAGAGAAGCCCAGTGCAAGGAATTCCAAAAAATGGTAAAAGAAGTGAGGAGAGAAATATTCATGGAAATAGACAGCTTAAAGAAAAAAGAATCAGAAATTCAGGAAACCTTGGACACACTTTTAGAAATGCAAAATGCTCTGGAAAGTCTCAGCAATGGAACTGAAGAAGTAGCAGGAAGAAATTCAGAGCTCGAAGATGAGGTCTTCAAATTAACCTAATCCAACAAAGACAAAGAAAACAGAATAAGAAAATATGAACAAAGCCTCCAAGAAGTCTGGGATTATATTAAATAACCAAACCTAAGAATAATCGGTGTACCTAAAGGAGAAGAGAAGTGTAAAAGCCTGGAAAACATATTTGGGGGAGTAATTGAGGAAAACTTCCCCAGCCTTGTGAGAGACCTAGACATGCAAATAGAATAAGCACAAAGAACGCCTGGGAAATTCATTGCAAAAAGATCTTCACCTAGGCACACTGTCATCAGGTTATCCAAAGTTAAGATGAAGGAAAGAATCTTAAGAGCTATGAGACAGAAGCACCAGGTAACCTGTAAAGGAAAACCCATCAGAATAACAGCAGATTTCTCAGCAGAAACCCTACAAGCTAGAAGGGATTGAGCCCGTATCTTCAGCCTCCTCAAACAAAACAATTATCATCCAAGAATTTTGTATCCAGTGAAACTAAGCATTATATATGAAGGAAAGATACAGTCGTATTCAGACAATCAAATGTTGAGAGAATTCACCATTACCAAACCACCAGTACAAGAACTGCTAAAAGGAGCTCTAAATCTTGAAACAAATCCTAGGAACATATCAAAACGTAACTTCTTTAAAGCATAAATCACAGAGGACCTATAAAACGAAAATACAAGTTAAAAAGCAAAAACAAAAAACAAAACCAAAGTACACAGGCAAAAAAGAGCATGATGAAAGCAACGGTACCTCACATTTCAATACTAACATTGAATGTAAACGGTCTAAATGCTCCTCTTAAAAGATATGGAACTGCAGAATGGAGAAGAATTCACCAACCAACTATCTGCTGCCCTCAGGGGACTCACCTAACACATAAGGACTCACATAAACTTAAAAGAGTAGAAAAAGGCATTTCATGCAAATGGACACCAAAAGCAAGCAGGGGTAGCTATTCTTATATCAGACAAAACAAACTTTAAAGCAAAAGCAGTTAAAAGAGATAAACAGGGACAGTATATAATGGTAAAAGACCTTTTCCAACAGGAAAATATCACAATCCTAAACATATATGCACCTAACACTGGAGCTCCCAAATTTATAAAACAATTTCTAATAGACCTAAGAAATGAGATAGACAGCAACACCATAATAGTGGGCACTGCAATACTCTGCTAACAGCACTAGACAGGTCATCAAGACAGAGAGTCAACAAAGAAACAATGGATTTAAACTATACCTTGGAACAAATGGACTTGACACATATGTACAGAACATTTCATCCTACAACTGTAGAACACACATTCTCTTCAACAGTGCATGGAACTTTCTCCAAGATAGAACATATGATAGGCCATAAAATGAGCCTCAAAAAATTTAAGAAAATTGAAATTATATCAAGCACTCTCTCAGACTGCAGTGGAATAAAACTGGAAATCAATTCCAAAAGGAACCTTCAAAAACCATGCAAATACAAGGAAATTAAATAACCTGCTCCTGAAGGAGCATTGGGTCAAAAATGAAATCAAGATGGAAATTAAAAAATTTTTCAAACTGAATGACAATAATGATATAACCTATCAAAATGTCTGGGATACAGCAAAGGCAGTGCTAAGAGGAAAGTTCATAGCCCTACATGCCTACATCAAAAAGCCTGAAAGAGCACAGACAGACAATTTAAGGTCACATCTGAAGGAACTAGAGAAACAAGAACAAACCAAACCCAAACCCAACAGAAGAAAGAAAATAGCCAAGATCAGAGCAAAACTAAATGAAGTTGAAACAAACAAACAAAAAAAACTACAAACGATAAATGAAACAAAAAGCTGGTTCTTTGAAAAGATAAATAAAATGGATAGACCATTAGCAAGATTAACCAAGAAAAGTAGAAAGAAAATCCAAATAACCTCACTAAGAAATAAAACTGGAAGATATTACAACTGACACCACTGAAATACAAAAGATCATTAAAGGCTACTATGAACACCTCTACGCACATAAACTAGAAAACCTAGAAGAGATGGATAAATTCCTGGAAATATACAACCCTCCTAGCTTAAATCAGGAAGAATTAGATACCCTGAACAGACCAGTAACAAGTAGTAAGATTGAAATGGTAATTACAAAATTACCAACAACAACAACAAAAATCAAGGACTAGACAGATTCACAGCAGAATTCTACCAGACATTCAAAGAAGAATTGGTACCAATCCTTTTGACATTATTCCACAAGACAGAGAAAGAAGAAACCATCTGTAACTCATTCTATAAAGCCAGCATCAGCCTAATACCACAACCAGGAAAGGACATAACCAAAAAAGAAAACTACAGACCGATATCCTTGATGAACATAGATGCTAAAATCCTTAATAAAATACTAGCTAACTGAATCCAACAACACATCAAAAAGATAATCCGCAATGATCAAGTGGGTTTCATACCAGAGATGCAGGGATGGTTTAACATACATGAGTCAATAAATGTGATACACCACATAAACAGAATTAAAAACAAAAATCATCTCAATAGATGCAGAAAAAGCATTCAACATTATCCAGCATCACTGTATGATTAAAACTCTCAGCAATATCGGTATACAAAGGACATACCTTAATGTAAAAAAAACCATCTATGACAAATCCACGGCCAACGTAATACTGAATGGGGAAAAGCTGAAAGCATTCCCTCTGAGAACTGGAACAAGACAAGAATGTTCACTCTCCTCACTCCTCTTCAACATAGTACTGGAAGTCCTAGCCAGAGCAATCAGACAAGAGAGAGAAATAAAGGGCATCCAAATCAGTAAAGAGGAACTCAGACTGTCACTGCTGGTTATATGGTTTACCTTTAAAACGCTAAGGACTCCTCCAGAAAGCTCCTAGAACTGATAAAAGAGTTCAGTAAAGTTTCTGGCTACAAGATTAGTGTACACAAATCAGTAGCTCTTCTATACAGCAAGAGTGACCAAGCAGAGAATCAAATCAAGAACTAAACCCCTTTACAATAGCTGCAAAGAAATAAATAAATAAAATACTTAGGAATATACCTGACAAAGGAGTCAAAAGATCTCTACAAGGAAAACTGCAAAACACTGCTGAAAGAAATCATAGATGGCACAAACAAATGGAAACACATCCCATGCTCATGGATGGGTAGAATCAATATTGTGAAAATGACAATACTGCCAAAAGCAATCAACAAATTCAATGCAATCCCCCTCAGAACACCAGCATCATTCTTCACAGAATTTTAAAAAAATTCTAAAACTCATATGGAACCAAAAAAGAGCCCATATAGCCAAAGCAAGACTAAGCAAAAATAACAAATCTGGAGGCATCACACTACCTGATTGCAAACTGTGCTATAATGCCATAGTCACCAAAACAGCATGGTACTGGTATAAAAATGGCACACAGACCAATAGAACAGAATAGATAACCCAGAAATAAACCCAAATACTGAATAGCCAACTGATCTTTGACAAAGCAAACAAAAACATGAAGTGGGCAAAGGACACCCTTTTCAACAAATGGTGCTGGGATAATTGGCTAGCCACATGTAGGAGAATGAAACTGGATCCTCATTTCTCACCTTATACAAAAATCAACACAAAATGGATTAAGGACTTAAACATAAGACCTGAAACTTTAAAAATTCTAGAAGATAACATTGGAAAAAGCCTTTTAGACATTGGCTTAGGCAAGGATTTCATGACCAAGAACCCAAAAGCAAATGGCATAAAAACAAAGATAAATAGCTGGGACCTAATTAAACTAAAGAGGTTTTACATGGAAAAAGGAACAGTCAGCAGAGTAAACAGACAACCCATAGAGTGGGAGAAAATATTCACAATCTATACATCTGACAAAGAGCTAACATCCAGAATGTACAATGAACTCAAACAAATCAGTAAGAAAAAACAATCCCATCAAAAAGTAGGCTAAGAACATGAATAGACAATTCTCAAAAGAAGATATACAAATGGCCAACAAACATGAAAAAATGCTCAGCATCACAAATGGTCAGAGAAATGCAAATCAAAACCACAATGTGATGCCACCTTACTCCTCCAAGAATGGTCATAAGCAAAAAATCAAAAAACAGTGGATGTTGGCATGGGTGTGGTGAACAGGGAACACTTCTACACTGCTGGTGGGAATGTAAACTAGTACAGCCACTATGGAAAACAGCGTGGAGATTCCTTAAAGAACTAAAAGTAGAACTACCATTTGATCCAGCAATCCCACTACTGGGTATCTACCCAGAGGAAAAGAAGTCATTATTCAAAAAAGATACTTGCACATGCATGTTTATAGCAGCACAATTCACAATTGTGAAATCATGGAACCAAACCAAATGCCCATCAGTCAGTGAGTGGATAAAGAAACTGTGAGATATATCTATATATTTATATCTCCATATATATCTCTATCTTTATCATCTATCTATCTATCTATCTATCATCTATCTATCTATCTATCTATCTATCTATCTATCTATCTATTTATCTATCTATCTGATGGAATGCTATGCAGCCATAAAGAGGAATGAATTAACAGCATTTGCAGTGACCTGGATGAGATTGGAGACTATTATACTAAGTGAAGTAACTCAGGAATGGAAAACCGAACGTCGTATGTTCTCACTGATATGTGGAAGCTAAGCTATGAGGACCAAAAGGCATAAGAATGATACAATGGACTTTGGGGACTCGGGGGAAGAGTGGGAGGGAGGCGTGGGATAAAAGACTACAAATATGGTGCCGTGTTTACTGCTCGGGTGAGTCATGCACCAAAATCTCACAAATCACCATTAAAGAACTTACTCGTGTAACCCAATACCACCTGTACCCCAATAGCTTATGAAAAAATAAAAGATTACAGTGAGAGTTCTCAGGAATTTCACCGTATTGCGTTGTACTGACCTTTTTCCCTCTGTTCAAAATCTTATCTTTCCTACATTGACTACGAGTTTTGAAGCTTTTTGGTATACACAATGTCCCTTTCTTTTGTTAGTTATGGGAAAGGGAGATTATTTATTTAGGTTTATTATGCTATTTTTAACGTAGATTTTTCATCATGTTTATATTTTATACTTCCATATATTGAGATATAGTGCTCAAGTTATGTGAAATCTCAAAAAGTACTCTAGCAATTACAGTGGCAAAATTGCACAAATTAGAAGATTTTGAGTTAGAGTCTTGTCTCGGTTACTTTTTAGCTGTGGGAAATTAAGTAAGTCTCTTTTCCTTTTTGGATCTGATTGCCCATTAACAAAACATGAGTGATTGTAATGACAACAATAACTTCTTCATTGCATGGCTATGTGGGAGCATGAAAACATACATGAAAATGGCAGGTATACAAGAAACATTCAATATTTATAGGTGAATACTTTTCAACATATCCCTAGAACTGTACTAAAATATTGACATGTATGTTTAGAAGTGGTTAAAATTAAGTTTTAAATAATTTATTAAAAGGTGATTAAAAATGTTTATTATAAAAGAAGATGAACCTATTGAATAAAATAAGATATAAAAATCAAAATCTCAGGCTTCACTATTACAGAATATTGAAAGCTGTGTCATATTTCATTAGTAATGGCTTTGTTTTCTGTAGCATGTAGGCCCTCTGAATTTAGAAGCTACTTTTTGTTCTTTGTGGCAAATTTCTTCTTCTAGATTTACCTTCTTTTTGTTTGCCTTACCTTCTTAAATAAATAACGCAAGGCAGCAGAATTAGTATCAGTGTGGAGGTCTCTGCTGACCTGGAAAGAAAGTCTGTTAGGTATATTTTCTGTAAGAAATACGAAGTTTGCAGTAGAGGGAAGTGAAAATAAACAAGGTTTTGTCCAGTGTCACAGTCCTTGGCTGAAATATTCAAAAGACTTTTTATGCTTCTGTATATGCAGGCCTGAGTAGGAGTACCAAGAGCCGGTGGGCAGGACTTAGAATGGCCCAGGGCCGACCTACCAGCTCTGACCTGATCAAAAACTGACTTGCTCAGGGTTTCTGGTTTACAGCCCCCAAACCATGAAAATTTATCATACTGCATTGCATTAGTCTTAATATATAAAAACATTATAGTTTTACAAATAACAATAAAAAATTACAATAATAGCTGCCATTTACTGAGTAGCTACCATGGAACTCTGCTGGGAAATTCACATATATTTCCTCATTCAATCCTAGCAACACCACTGCAAGGGGGGATATTAGCCCTCATAGTAGTGATGAGGCAAATGATCACAGAATGATCAAATATCTTGTCACTATCAAGTTTCTCAGCTCCTAAGTGTCACTTGGCTGTAACTGGCTAGCATGACCATGTGTCTTAGTTTCTCAGAATATAAAGTTCTTGTTTTAAACTCTTTATTGCTTCCCAGAAATCTTAATTAACAAAAAGTTATTGTCTTCACTTTATTTTTCAAGAGCTTTATTGAACTATAACTTTCATATCAAAAGTTTACCCATTTAAAGGGTACAATTCAAAGTTTTTTAAAACATTTACAGAGTTGGACAACCATCACCATCATCTAATTTCAGAATATTTTCATCACACTAGAAAGAAGCACTGGAATTCATGTATTTGATCACAAAATGGTTACATAGTCTTAACCTCAAAGCAATGAATTCTGCCAGACTAGATGGCTAGAATAAAGTTCCCCCTGTGCAAATCTGAATTGCCTATTAAGTTATGGAACAAAGCAGAAAATTTAGAACAGGTGTTCCAAGCTGGAATCATTTGTAAAGGAGCAACTAGGCGGCTTGGTACCACCTGTGGCTCCTCTCCTCACTAACCCACACGTATCCTTCACCTTGGATTTCAGTCTGTCTTGTCCAGGCTTCTCCAGGTTTCTGCCCAAGAGCTGCATAAGCCTTCTGCTGCTCTAAGACTCTTAGAAGGAAACAGCTGTCATGTTTACTTGCCAATCCTGTAGCAGAGCTGTGAGCTAGCTGGGTGCCTGCTGCCAGCTCAGTCCTACAGGCTTGGGCACCAGGTCCTGCCCTCTGAATGTGCTAAGTAACACAAATCTGAGGATCCATAAGGTCCTTTTCTTAACACAGAAAAGAAATGTGACTTGGATATACCTGTGAAGACAAGTACAGTTGTCAAGTCCAGGCACACAGACGAGACTGTATGCTCAACATTTGGCAGAATTTATCTCATTCAATCCTCACAACAGCCCAATTGTTTAAATTCCTTTGTTATATTTAATAGATGAGAAAACTGAGACGTGGTGACAGAACTGGCATGAATTCCCAGGTCTGATACTACCAGCAGAACTCGTAATCAGTTCAATGTGGTGCAAAAATTAAGTCTTCCCTGTATATATTTTTTATTCTCTTTTTATTCTATTGTCTAATATAGAGAAAGTGGCTACATTTTGAGTATTACTTACAATATTGACACAAAGTATGAAGACATTAATTTTAGAATACCTTATATTAATTTAATAAAAATAAATGTTTTAACACACTTTGTAATACAGTGATTCCATGAGGTAGATATACAATTGATAACAAAGGACCAGGTAAAGCTATGACTTTCCTTGGATATTTAAACCGAATTTATTATCTATATTAGTCAAATTAAGCATCTACGTATTTCAATACAATGTATGTAATGTTCTTTGTGGAGATCATAAAACATTTAGCAACTGCTTTTAAGCATTTAATTTTTATTTAATTGAAATCACTATGCAACTAAATGTCTTTTCTATGATGTTAAATACCTTTTCCTAGTTGTAGAATATGATGCTTTTTCATAAAAATTTATACAGAGTTTCTAAATCTCTCTGCTGTGTGCAGACACCAATGTGCATTTATATATGTGTATATATATGAAGTTTGACATTTAAAAAGTTTATAAATACTTGTGGCTGATCATCTCTTATCATTTTAGTTATGCTATTTTTCTCCCAAGTGTTTACATGGAGAATTTTAGGTATTCCACTAATTTGCTTTTTCATCAAAATTAATAATAAGTAGTACTTCAGTCATTTTGATTGCATAAGTGTACAAACTGCTGTTCTTAGGTAGTTTTATTTTGTGGAAGGAGATGATCTTTGTGGAATGTCTTGCTCATGTCCCTACCTTCAATCTTAAAATTTGAGATTGTGTGTAATAAAAGAAAGTATTATCATTTAAAAATGTAACTTTCACAGAATGAATAAAAAAATCACAAACCAAATGTCTTCTGTCTTTAGGAGACACACCTAACATGTTAGAATTCTTATAGACTCAGAGTAAAACGGTGGAAAAAGATATTTCATGAAAATTGAACCAAAAGCAAGCAGGAGTAGCTATTCCTATGTCAGATAAAATAGACTTTGAAGCAACAACAACAGTAAAAAAAGACATAGAAGTTTATTATATAACGATAAAGGGATCAGTTCAACAAGAAGATGTAACAATCTTAAATATACATATGCACCTAGCTCTGGAGCTTCCAGATTTATAAACCAATAACACTAGACCTAAAAAAGACAGACAATAACACAATAAGAATGGGGACTTAAACACTGCACTGACAGCAGTAGACAGATGACAAAGGCAGGAAGTCAACTAATACTGGACTTAAACTGCACTCTAAACAAATAGATCTAACAGATATTTACAGAACATTCTACCCAAGAACTGCAGAATATACATTTCTCTCATTATCACATGGAACATTCTTTGAAATAGAATATGATAGGTCACAAAACAAGTTTCAGTAAATTAAAAAAAAATCAAAATTATATCAAATATCTTCTCAGGTTACAGCAGAATAAAACTAGATATCAATTCCGAAAGGAACCCTCAAAACTACACAAATACATGGAAATTAAACAATCTGCCCCTGAACAATTTTTGGATTACCAATGATATCAAGATGGAAATTAAATCATTTTTCAAAATCGATGATAATAGTAACAAAAGTTATCAAAACCTCTGGGATACATCAAAAACAGTGCTAAGAGGAAAGTTTATAGCACTAAATGCCAACATCAAAAAGTCTGAAAGATCACAAATTGACAACCTAATGTCGCAACTCAAGGAACTAGGGAAACAAGAACAAGTGAAACCCAAAGTGAACAGAAAAAAAAAAAATAACAAAGATCAGAAGAGAATTAAATGAAATTGAAAGCAAAAAAAAATTTACAAAATATCAATTTAACAAAAAGCTGGGTCTTTGAAAAGATAAATAAAATTGATAGAACATTAGCTAGATTAACCCAGAACGTTTCAAATAAGCTTATTAGAAATGAAAATGGAGACATTACAACTGACACTATAGAAATACAAAAGACCATTCAAGACTCCTATAAATACCTCTGTGCACACAAACTAGAAAATCTATAGGAAATGGGTAAATTCCTGGAAACGTAACCCCGCCAATGGCCCAGCTTGAATCCGGAAGAAACCAAGGTCCTGAACAGACCAATAACAAGCAATGAGATTAAATCAGTAATAAAAACCTGCCAAAAACAACAACAACAAAAAGCCCAGGACCAGACAGATTCACAGACAAAACCTACTAGACATTAAAAGAAGAATTGGTATCAATTCCACTGAAACAATCCCAAAAGATTGAGAAGGACAGAATCCTCCATAGCTCATTCTACAAAGCCAATATCACCCTGATACCAAATTCAGGAAAGTATATAACAACAACAACAACAAAAACCTACAAGTCAATATCTCTCATGAATACAGATGCAAAAATCCTCAACAAAATACTAGCAAACCATATCTAACAGCACATAAAATAATTTCACCATGATCAAGTAGGTTTCAGTCCAGGGATGCAAGGATGGCTCAATATACACAACAAACATGATTTATCACATAAACAAAATTAAAAACAAAAACCATATGATTATCTCAATAGATGGAGGAAAACCATTTGATAAAATCTAGCATTCCTTTATTAAAGAAAACCCTCAACAAACCAAGCCTAGAAGGAACATACCTCGAAATGGTAAGAGCCATCTAAGACAAATCAACAGCCAACATTGTACAGAACAGGGAAGTTGAAAGCATTCCCCCTAAGAACTGGAACAAGACAAGGATGCCCACTTCCATCATTTCTATTCAATATATTACTAGAAGTCTTAGCCAGAGCAATCAGGCATGAGAAAGAAATAAATGACATCCAAATTGGAAGAGTCAAATTATCTCTGCTGATATGATCTTATACCTAGAAAACCCTAAAGACTCCTTCAAAAGATTTCTAGATCTGACAAATGAATTCAGTAAAGTCTCAGGTTACAAAATGAAATGTACACAAGTCAGGAGCACTGCTATACACCAACAATGACCAAGCTGAGAATCAAATCAAGAACATAATCCCTTTTACAATAACTATAAAAATAAACCCACCTAGGAATATACTTAAACAAGGAGGCGAAAGATCTCTATAAGGAGGACTAAAAAACACTGCTGAAAGAAATCATAGATGACACAAAAAATAGAAATACATCCCATACTCATGAATAGGAAGAATCAATATTGTGAAAATGACCATACTGCCCAAAGCAATCTGTAGATTCAATTCAATTATTATCAAGATACCAATATCGTTTTTTACAGAATTAGAAAAAAAAATCCTAAATTCATATGGAACCAAAAAAAAAAAAACCTGGATAGCCAAAGCAATTCTAAGCAAAAATAAATAAATAAATAAAAATAAAAAAATTTTTAAAAAAATCTGATTTCAAGTTATACTTCAAGGCTATAGTAACAAAAACAGCATGGTACTGGTATAAACTTAGATATCAATGGAATAGAATAGAGAATCCAGAAATAAAGACAAATACTTGCAACCAACTGATCTTTGACAAAGCTTCCTATTCAATAAATCATTCTGGGAAAACTGGTTAGCCACATGTAGAAGAATGAAACTGGATCCATATCTCTCACTATATAAAAAAATTAACTCATCTGGGCACAGTGGCTCACGCCTGTAATCCCAGCACTTTGGAAGGCCAAGGTGGGGGGGATCACCTGACGTCAGGAGTTCAAGACCAGCCTGACCAATATGGAGAAATCCCATCTCTACTAAAAATACAAAATTAGCCGGGCATGGTGGTGCATGCCTGTAGTCCCAGCTACTCGGGAAGCTAAGGCAGGAGAATCACTTGAGGCGTGTGTGTGTGTTTAAGCACCAAGATTGGAGGGAAATATACCATAAGGAAAGTGAAGAGAAATTTTAAGATAAATACAGGCCAAATTTATAACTTTGCTTAAAACAGGTTCTTCTGCATAGAAATCTCAGTAATTGTATCCAGACATCCAGGCTCATTAACGAGACTGGGACATACCTTTTGGAGATCAATATTCAGGGAAAGGCATGAGGATAAGATGTTTTAAACTATTTCCATTAAGGGTATGGTTACTCCTCTTTTTAAATTATACTTAAGTTCTGGTATACATGTGCAGATGACGGGTTGATGAGTGCAGCAAACCACCACGGCACATCTATACCTATATAACAAACCTGCATGTTCTGGACATGTATCCCAAACAAACCTTGTTATATTATTTGCACCATATAGACTTAATTTTGAAACATACAATTATTAAACATGTAGAGGAAAACACAGGCTAGATATTTGTGACTTTTATTAGGCAAAGATTTCTTAGGTATAACACCGAAGGCATGATCAACAAAAGTAAAGTTTTATAAGTTGGACTTAATTAGAATTAAGAACTTTTCACTTCAAAAGAGACTTTTAAGCAAGTAAAAAGAGAAGCTATAGCCTCGGGGAAAATAATGGCAAATCACATATTTGAAGAAGGGTTTGTATCTATAATATATAAAGAATTCTCAAAACACAGAAATAATGGGAACAGAAACCCCAGTCAGAATGGGTACACCTTTTATACTATAAACACTTCACCAAAGAACATACACAGATGGCAGATAAGCATATGAATACATGGTATATATAGTCATCATTAGTCATTAGTGAATTACAAACAAAAAACACAATGAAATGCCACTACACACCTATTAGAATGTTTTAAAAGTATGATTATGCCAAGTGTTTTCAAGGACGTGAAACAACTAGAACACTCATGTACTGTTAGTGGGAGTATAAAATGGTACAACCAGTGTGGAAAACATTTTGGCAATTTTTAAAAACTTTTAGACATAGACCTCAGTGTTTTCATCCTAGTACTTGGCCAAAATGAACACAGACACGTGTTCATTGAAAGCCATAGTCGTAGCATCCCCAAATTGGAACCAACCTAGTGTACATTAACATGTGAGCACTTAAACATATTGTGATATATTCATAAAATGGAATACTACTCAGCAGTAAAAAGAAGTAAATTATTGTTACATTAAACACCATGCACAAATTTTAAGATAATTATGCTGGAACCAGATAGAAAAAGCAAACATATTTTACGATTCCATTTGTATAACATCCTACACAATGCAAACTCATGTATAGACAGAAAGCAGATCAGAGGTTCTTGGGAATGGGGAGGTATTAGGGGAGAAAGTACAAGGGGGCAAGAGGAAACTTTTGGAAGTGAGGTATATGGTCACTATTTTTGTCATGATGATGGTTTTTTGGGTGTATACTCATGTCAGAATTAATCAAACTGTATATTTTCAGTATGTGCATGTTAATTGTATTTCAATTCCACCCAAATAAAGATGTCTTTGAAAAGCTTAGCACCCGGTTCATGTTCTATGAATAGTAGTAATCTATCAATATAAATCATTTATAATTTCATTTAATTTTATATAAGTAACATTTCAAATGCGTTTTTGTGCAGTACAAAAATAAACTTCAAAATGTGTACTTGTATAAAGAACCTCAAAGTTACTAAAGTAAGTTAATAGGTGAAGTACACTGTATAATAAAAATGAACACTGTTTAGTTATCACTAATATCTACTTTGAAAAATTTTAATAACAAATCTGTTAAAGTAAGCTTCACAATTATATATAACGTAATATTTCTGTTAATTTTTGTTTGATAAAATATAGTATAAAATATGTAAATCTTATACAGTTCAATGAGTTTTTACAAACTGAATACACCTGTGAAATCAGTACCCATATAAAGATATTACCATGCTTCTTCCCTGTTGTTACCTCCTAGATAACCACTATTATGACTTCTGTTGGGTAGATTCATTTTGTATTTTCCAAATCTTATATAAATGTGATCCTATAGTAAGGCTCATAGATTGATTTTGTGTCTATCTTCTTTCTACTCTACATTATGTTACTAAAATTCAACCATGTATCCGAAGTTATTTTCTGTTTATGCATAATATTACACTGAAAATTTATTTATCTATTGTTATGGGTGGCATTGTGAACCTCAAACAGATATGTTGAAGTCCTAACCTCCATTACCTCAAAATGTCACCTTATTTGGAAATAGGATTATTGCAAATTTAATTAGTTTAGATTAGGTCATTAGAGTAGATCCTAATCTAATCTAACTCGTATACTTATAAGAAGAGGAAGAAAAGATTCAGACAGAAATAGAAACAAGGAGAAGATTGCCCTGTAATGACAGAGGTAGAGCTTGGAGTGATGCATTTTACAAGTCAAGGAACAATAGAGATTGCTGGAAAAATACCAGAATGGAGAATAGGCAAGAAAGGATTCTCTCCTAAAGGATTCAGTGGGGGTGTGGCCTTGCTGACACCTTGATTTCAAATTTAGGCCTCCAGAACTGAGACAATACAGTTGTTTTAAATCACTTGAGATACTTTGTTATGAAAGCACTTGGGAACTAATACATCCATTTAATAAAAGTGATAGGCAAACATATAGGTTCCAGTTTGGGGCTCACAAACAATTTTTCTGTAAAATTTTCACATTGCCATACATATATATGAGATAATGTGGGTTTGGTTTCAGACCATCACAATAAATATCTCAATAAAGTGAGTCACACAATTTTTTGGTTTTCCAGTATACAAAAATTATGTTTACTCCTTACTGTAGTCTATTAAGTATGCAATAGGATAATATAGGAGTTCAGTCAGGGTGGCTGGAGAAATTGTAAAATTATAGGAAAAATGCAAACTTTCTTGGAAGGCCAGAAGGGTTTACAAAAGCCTCAGGATAGGGTTATGGCTGAAAGCAGCCTAATCCTCTTACCTTGAGTTCATAGCTTAGAGTAGGTACAAAGGAATGTAAGGGAGTTTATCTAAAGAGTTTGTTTACTCATGTGGTCCTAAGACTGACCTTTGATCATTCCTAGGACTGCTCTTTCCCGGGGAGGGTGACCAGATTAATTACCCACAGGTGTGTTGACTCAAAGCCTTTGTCATTAACTCTGTGCTGAATAAATGCCAGCAGGGCTAGCTAGTTAGGGTGAGGCTGCCACAACTCTTTCTGTGAGTAGCCTGGCTCCCTGGCCTGCTCTTTCACTGAATATTGGTGTCTGAGTATGTTATTCATCTGTCGTGCAGCCTGGGTCTGCAGGTCAGACCCCGGCAGGATTATGTGTAAAAAAATGTACATACCTTAAATTGCTAAAAAGGTCCACGATTATCCGAGTCTTCAGTGAGTCATAATCTCCTCGGCATCCAGGGTTTTTCCTTAATGTTGATAGCTGCTGACTGATTGGTGTGATTGTTGATAAAGGTTGGGGCGTCTGGGGCAATTTCTTAAAAAAGACAACAGTATAGTTTGCTGCATCAATTGACTCTTCCTTTTATGAAATATTTTCTGTAGCATGCAGTGCTGTTTTATAGCATTTTACCCACAGTAGAACTTCTTTCAAAATTGAAATCAGTCCTCTCAAACCTTCCTGGTGCTTTATTAACTACATTTACATATATTCTAAATTCTTTGTTGCCATTTTAACAAACTTCACAGCATCTTCACCAGGAGTAGATTCTGTCTCAAGAAATCACTTTCTTTGCTCATCCATATGAGCAAAATCCTCTTCTATTGAAGTATGATCATGAGATTGCAACAATATAACCACATTTTCAGACTCCACTTCTAATTCTAGTTCTCTTTCTAATTCTACCACATCTGTAGTTACTCCCCTGAAATGTCGAACCCCTCAAAGTCATCCATAAGGGCTGGAATCAACTTCTTTCAAACTCCTGTTCATGTTGATATTTTGGCCCCCTCCCATGAGTCACAACTATTCTAAATGGCATCTAGAATGGTGAATCCTTTCCAAAAGGTTTTCAATTTACTTTGGCAAGCTGTATCAGAGGAATCATTACTTTTTGTCAGCTATAGACTTATGAAATGTATTTATTAAATAATGACTTGAAAATTGAAATTACTTATTGATCTATAGGCTGAAGAATGGATGTTTTGTTAGCATCTTTCAAAACATCGATCCCCTTGTACATCATCATCAACACTTTTAGGTGAACAGGTGGATTATCAATGAGCAGTTATATTTTGAAAGAAATATTTTTTTTCTGAGCAACAGGTTTCAACAGTGGGCTTAAAATATTCAGTAAACCATGTTGAAAGCAGATGTGCTGTTACCCAGGCTTTGTTTTTTCACTTATAGAACAAAGGCTGAGTTGATTTAGCATAATTCTAAAGCGTCTTAAGATATATCTCGTGTGTGTGTGTGTGTGTGTGTGTATATATATATATATATATATATATATATATATATACGTTCTATGGAGTTTATTAGGGAGAATTGGCTCACACAATTCAATTACAATGCAAAGTCCCACAACAGGCTGTCTGTAAGAAGCTGGGGAAGGAGAGAAGTTGGTAGCATGGCTCACTGCAAGTCCCAAAACCTCAAAATCAGGAAAGTTAACAGTACAGCTCTGGTCAGAGGCTGAAAACCTGAGAGCCCCCAGGAGGCCACTGGTGCAAGTCCCAGAATCTAAAGGCCAAAGAACCTGGAGTCTGATGTCCAAGGGCAGGAGGAGAGGAGAAAAGTGTCTGGCACAGGAAGGGGGGTGGCAGGGGTCGAGAGAGAGAGAGAGAGAGAGAGAGAGAGCGAGAGCAAGAGGACTCAGCAAACTGCTTATCTGCCTTCTCCCACCTTCTTTGTTCTAGCCACATTGGCAGCACATTGGATGGTGCCCATGCACATGGAGGGTAAGTCTTCCTCTCCCAGTCTACTGCCTCAAATGTCAGTCTCCTCTGGCAACACCCTCGCAGACAAAGCCAGAAACAATACTTCACCAGCTACCTAGGCATCCCTCAATCCAGTCAAGTTGACACCCAGTATTAACCATCACAGCCCTTAACAACAGAGTTAGCTTGTCTTTGAAACTTTGAAGCCCAGCGTTGATGTCTCCTCTCTAGCTATGAAAGTCCTAGATTGGATCTTCTTCAATAAATGGATATTTTGTTTACACTGAAAGTCTGTTTTTGTAGTCTCCTTGATCAATTTTCTTAGCTAGATCTTCTTAATCACTTGCTGAAGCTTCTCCAACAGAACTTTCTGCTTCTCCTTGCATTTTTATGTTATGGAGATGGCTTCTTTCATTAAACCTCATGAACCAATCTCTGCCAGTTTCCAACTTTTCTTCTCCAGCTTCCTATCCTCTCAGCCTTCATCATATTGCAGAGTTACAGCCTTGCTCTGGATGAGGCTTTGGCTTAAGGGAATGTTGTGGCTGACTTCATCTTCTACTCAGACAACTAATCCTTTCTCTATCTCAGCAGTGAGGCTGTTTTGCTTTATCATTCCTGTGTTCACTGGAGTAGCACTTTTAATTTCCTTCAAGAATTTTTCCTTTGCATTCACAACTTGGCTGTTTAGCACAAGAGGCCTAACTTCTTTTGGCCTATCTCACTAGGCCAAAACATGGCGTTTTGACATGCCTTTCTCACTAAGCTTAATCATTTCTAGGTTTTGATTTAAAGTGAGGTTGTGATTTAAAGTCATCTGTGTGACTCCTTTTTTTTCCCTTTAACACTTAGAAGCAATTGTAGGGTTGTTATTTGGCCTAATTTCAATATTGTTGTGTCTCAGGAAATAGAGAGGCCTGAAGAGAGAAAGAGAGAGGGAGAAATGGCCAATTGGTAAAGCAGTCAGAACACATACAACATTTGTTGATTAAGTTTGCTGTCTTGTATGGGTGTGGTCCATGGCACCCCAAATCAGTTACAATATTGACATCAAAGATCAGTGATCACAGATCACTATAACAGCTATAATAATAATTAAAAGTGTTTCAAATATTCTGAGAATTACCAAAATGTGACACAGAGAAAAGAAGTGAGAATATCCTGTTGGGAAAATGGCACCAAAAGATACTTGATGCAAGGTTGCCATAAACTTTCAATTTGTAAAAAATGCGGTATCTGAAAGTGCAATAAGTAAAGCATGATAAACACGGTAGGCCTGTATTTTTTTAATATATACATATATATGGATATACATTTGTGTTGTGCATATACCTACGATATGAGTCAAGTTACAGATATGTTAAGTTTTAGAAGACAATGTATAAGAATTTTCCAAAATGCTTTATAATTTTCATTCTAACTTATAGTTTATAAAACTTTCAATCACCCCATATTTTTGTTATCTCTTGCAACTTTCACATATTTTTAAAAATGCATTTTGTTGGGTGTATGGTTGTATCTTATGATGATTTTTAAATTTGTATTTTCTTGATGACTAATATTAAACATATCAACATGATTATTGGTCCTTTCAATATATTTTTGTGAAGTGGTGTTAAAGTCATTGCTCATTGTTCTTATTGATTTGTAGTTGTTCTCTCTATGCTCTAAATATGCGGTCTTTGTCAGATACATGTATTGCAAACATTTGTGATCCCTATATGCGTTGCCTTTTCACTGTCTTGATGGTATGTTTTGATTAATAAATGTTCTTAATTTTAATGAAGCCTAATTTATATAAATGTTTTCTAGATGCCTTTGTGTCATTTAAATCTGTTTGCTTATATTAACATCATTAATGTCATCTCTTATGTTATTAAGAATATCATTAAGATATTCTCCTCTAGAATTTTTATTTTATATTTAGGACTACAATCACTCTGGAATTTATTTTTGTATATAGCGTGAGATGGGGATAAAGATAGTTTTTTCCCATCCTTTCTTCCACTAAATTGTTGTAATTCACATGACTGTATATATATGGACCTGTATCTCTCAGTCTATTTATCTATCCTTTCACTAATATTATTAATTACTACATAATGTCTTGCTAGCTGTTAGAAAAAGTCTTCTATTTCTGTTTGATCTCAAAATTCTTCTTGCTCATTAAGGTCCTTTGCATTTCTTTAAAAATTTTGTAATCAATTTGTAAATTTTCTCAATAATTTGCACTGAAACTTTTAATGAGACTGGATTGAGCATCAAGATTGCTTGGGGAAACTTGACATCTTTGTAGCATTAAGCTTCCTAATTCATGACATTCTAAAGCTTTCCATCTATTTATATTCTCTTTAATTGCTCTCTGAGGTATTTTTGTACCAAAAAATAATTCAATTTAATTCAGTTTCAACCTCCCATATATTTTAATTAACTTTTCTTTTCTTTTATATTCTTGACATCTTTATGTATTAAGTAATATAGCCTCCTTGAATACTTGGAAATGCTTTCTGTTTCTAATTTCCAGAGTATTTTATACAACATTGGTCTTTGTTTTAAACACTAGTGAAATGAATCAGTAATGTTATATAGACCTATAGTTATGTTTGTGTAAAATTTCTAGAGTACAGATTAAATTTCATTGTATGATACAGGGCTAATTAGATTTTCTATTTCTTCTTGTGTCAGATTTGATAAGTTCCATGTTTTAAGGAATTTGTTTGATCCCAAGTATCATACTTTTTGACATGAAGTTATTCATAATATATTTGTATTATCATTTAATGTCTGTAGAATCTGTAGTAATGTGTCTTCATTCCTAATATTGGTAATTTTTATTTTGTCTCTTTGCGTTCATCAGTTTGCTAAGAATTTATTACTTTTATTCATTTTCAGCAGTCAACCTTTGCATTTGTTAATTTTCTCCATTGTATGTGTTTTTGGTTTTATTAATTTCTGCTTTTTTAAACAATGTTTTCTTGCTTCTTCAGATAAAATTAGATAATACTTTTCAGTCTTGATTTTTTAAAAGATTTAATATTATAATTTCTTTCTAAGCACTATATTCTATGAGCTAAAATATGTCATATTTTCAAAATATTGTCTAGTCAAATTTCTTTTTTGACCTGTGATATTTATCTTTTATTCACTTCAAGTTGTTTCGTTATTCTCTTGATATTTATTTCTTGATCAATCCTATTGTGGTCAGAAAACATACTTTGTATGATTTCAATCCTTTTACATTTGGTGATTATTGCTTTATGGACCAGGATATGGTCAATTTTGGTAAATTTTCTATATGAACTTTAAAATAACATGAACTCTACATGTTTAGATACAATACTGTGCATATTTTGCTTATGTAAATTTGGTTATTTTATGGTTCATAGCTTCTCTGTCTTAACTATACACGTACACACATATACACACAAATTGCATACACACATCACACACATACAGAAATACACACTAATGTGTGTGTAAACTTTTCTGCTTGTTCTGTCAATTAACATGGAGGACTGTTGAAACACTCAACATTCAACCAGGATTGTACATTTTTTATTTCACCTTTTAATCTTCGTTTTTGTGAGGTGTACATTTTCAATTTGTCCTCATTCCTATGGAAGAGCATTTTGTAGGTCTTAACAGACAACTCAAGTTGTAGTCAATTCCCCTTGTCAGTGAATTTTGAATTATAATCTTTGTCTTCTAAGAATGGTGAAATTATAGAAATTGCTGCTTATTTTTATAGTCTTTTAGCAGCTGTATTCTGCTTCGTCTTGGCATTTCATACAGCATATACGCCGTTTAGGAACTGGCAAATATATTGAGTGATAATTGCATGAAGAATGTTGGGCTCATTTCTCTGAGGCTGTCATTTTTTAAGGAACTTGGGATTTCAGTTCTCCAAATCCTTGATGCCTTGATTCCTGTACAATTTGTTCAAACCGCAGTTTTTTAGTTAACCTGGCTTTTGGAGTTGTTTTCAATCAAAGGGTAAATCTGATACCACTACTGTGCCATAGTCACTGTACCTTATTTATTTCAATATGACTTTAAGCCTTCTTGAGGGTGGATGGAATCCTGTCTGAAAAAAATCTTCATAAACCTATGAAGCTGTTAAAAATATTAGGTATTTCATCAATGAATAGAAGAGAATATAATTATTTTGCTTTTCTTCTCAATCACTAACAGCCTAGTGCAGCAAGCAGGATAACACAGTGGATTAAATTCTGTTTTATAGTGGGAAATATTTGGACACTTAATCTAAGTTTTATGTTACAAAGCAACTGAGTCAAGTTATATAACATAACTTTACAAAAAGGATAACATTTTGCAATGTTTGCATGAGCTTTAAATGAGATAACACATACTGTGTGCTCTAAAATATTCAGTTGATTTCTTTGCATCTTCACCCAGCTTAGTAACAAATATTTTAATTACAATTGCTAGGTCAGCATTTATTTTTTCCAAATGAGAACACAAAGAATAACATTTTTAGGTACTTGTACAAAGTTTCAGTTTTATAGATTTAGTGATAGCAGTGACTCAAATGACAGGGAAGCTGGTACTTACACAGAACTTTTCAATGCTTCTTCAATTTTACTGGTGTGCTCCAGGGAATCGGACATCAACCTGAAAGCACAACCTGGCAGAAAAGAAGTCTTTTTGCCTCAGAGTTAGCAAAGAATTTAGCCTTGTGAGGAACAGAACTAAAGTTCAAAGACTAACTTAGGCCTGTGCACAGTATCATTTTCTCTCCTTGAATCAAACCACTTTATGTCAAAAAGGAGAAATGCTCAGGAGAGCTGCCCCCACATAGCTGAGTTCAGCTTCTTTTGATCCAGCAAGAAGATACTACAACCTCCAAAGGACTAAGACTGGATGGAGAGTCCCAAAGACCTGAGTACAGGTCACGGCTGTCATCTAAATAGACACAGTTCCTGCCATCAGCCTATGCACCATATAGGTTTTGTATCTGAAAGGTGAAGGCTTGCTATCTCTGGAATCAAATTTTGTTCCCTTCGTATAATTTATCATTAACTTCTCTATATTTATACTTTTGAAAATCTGCTTCCCCTTGAGCTAGTAAAGCAGAATCACCAGAGCTTTAAAAATGGTTTTGCTATTGGGAAAATAATCTTAGGAATTATGTAAATATAGTGCTCGAAAATAGAGTTAAAATCATGTATGTGAGAAGTGAAGTATTATAGAGGCATTTATATCTCTCCCGTTGTGGATTATAGTTAAAATTGAATCAGGAATAGAGAAAATGTAAATAAGCCTATTTTATACTAAGTATGGAGATAAAATGTTCAATAGCACAGTCAAGATCCTCTCAATTTAGTTTAGTGCAGGGAGTATTAGAGTTTAATTGAAATGTTGATATTAAAATTTTCCCAAATAAAAAAGAAATGGTATTAGAGAAAATGATGAGAAAAACATCTATTGCCTGGGAAATATCATTTACTCTTCATGATCCTCGATAGCAGATTAATGTCTCTCTAAGTTGAATTTAATTTTCTTCTAGTCATAAATCTAAATGATCCAAACAACCTGAGATATTCACAGCAGACTTTAAAATAATGTGGTCAATTTTGTTGGTGTCTCATCTGTGCTTCTCAAAAAAGCATTGGGGGTGGGGTGGTAGCCTGGTTTTATTCTTGTCACCTTTTGTAGCTTCTAAAATGGAAATTTTATTTTCTAGTGTTCGTGGCACTATGTACCTTGTGACAAGGGGAGCCATGAATAGAAGGCTTCCATTTATTATTTGTCTCCGTACAAGGAAAACTACATTTTTTTCACTAACTCTGGAATATCTTCAATTTATCAAAAGATTCAACAAGCAGTCAATCTTGAAAGTAAACACCTGATAAGGATTAAAATGCCACATAAAAAAAATTAAAATGCATCATCAAAGAAAGGATTCCAGTTGGACCTTACTTCCTGGAGTAGAATCCACATGAGCTATGGGGTACTTAATGCAATAGCTTTCGGCTACGAAGTATTTTGTCTCTACAGAAAGGTTAAGAAATAATTTAGTGGAAATACCAGAACTCATTATAAACTTTTGCTAAATCATACCGCCTTGACAATTTACCTTAGTATTTCTTTTACATTTTAAAGCAGATAACATTACAGATACAGTTTAAGAGCTTTATGTACTAATTCCTGAACCCTTTTCCCATTTCTCTCCCTCTTCTGAAATAATTGTCCTAAATGTGTTTTTAAAAATTTCTGTGTAAGTGTATATGTATTTACAAAGATACATATATGTGCGCATATACTTATACGTAATATAAATGCAAGTGCACATGTATGTATATGTGTGTAAGCAACACATATATGATGTGTATTTTCAAACTTCATAAAAGTGATTCATATTGTACATTTTTTAACTTCTAGATCAGTCATTTAGCTGCTACATAGGGTCCCCTAGTGTAAATAGATCACAGTTTATTTATCCATTCTTTTGATGTCAATTTTTTAAGTTCATTTCAATCTTTTTACTAATGCTGCAGTAAACATTCTTGTGGATGACTCCTGGAATATACAGGAATGTTCTAGAATAGAGAAACATGTGAAAGTTTCTCTAGGACATGAACATGTGCCTAGGAGTCTGGGAATGAAGGAAATATATACCTTCAACTTTACTTTTTATTAGTAGCTGTACCAATTTACATTCCCATCAGCGGCAAATTAAAGTTCCAGTTTCTCTACATTTTTGCTGACACTCGATATTGTATAGATTACATATTGTAGTATATAAATTGAAGAGGTCATAAAATTAAATAAAAACAACTCCAGAAATGTTACAAATTGCTACATTGATCTCATAGTCCCTAAGAATAAACTTTATGAAATTAAAAAAAGTTAACAAAATTAGCAAATATATTTTGCTTACATAAATATTAGTCCTATCTAGAAAACCCAAAATAAACATAATTAAAAACTTCCTTTCTTTCTCTCTCTCTATTTTGGTGAAACATACAAGGGATTACATATCTTTCTAAATCCTGCATAGATTACTTTTAAGGTAAAAATAATCATAAGGATATTCTCCAAGATGTCCTGCAAAGGCTACCCTGTGGCAATGAGCCAGTGCCTACTGTACAGTGCTAGTTTAAAGGGGATAGTTCCTTAGAGTCTCACTTTAACTGTTCACTGAGCAAAAATTCTCCACAAGGCTCTCACACACTTGCTCTTACGTACTGATTTCCCCAAGCAGGTGGAATGATTGTTCTTTCCTGAATGCATGTTGTTTGGATCCATAACACACAATTCCAATTAAGACTAATCCCAAAACACATTGCAACTACAAGAACCACATTGCTGACAGATTGTTGTTTCTCAATACATATATTTGGGCAGAGAAATTGTATAATAACTATATTCGAGGTTAAAAAAATGGTTTATTACCAAATTGGATTAATTTTATCTCTTTTTGTCTTCATAAAGGGGCAAAGTCCTCTGATTTCTTTTTCTTCCAATACTTTTCTGTTGGTGGCAGAAATAGAATAAAAGCTATTAGGACTGATATTAGAATAAAAGATATTAGGACTGATATCTAGTTGGATAATCAAAAAACCTGGCTAAAGCCAAGAATCATGAAATGTAGGTACAGTGTCTCTTTGAATATCTTATTTTGGTTTAAGACATATAACTGCACATTTATTTACAATATTTTTAAGTAAAGATCTTTTCTTAGAGGACAAATTTGTAGACTTCTGTTTATTCTTTGTAGCACAAACCATACACAGAATTTAATCTATGATTTCCAGTTTAGTACTCTAGAGTGGAACATGATTAAAAAAATAGCAGATATATCTTTTAGGTTTTTGTTACTTTTCTTTTGTCACTCATATTTTATCAATGTGCATACTATTTAATTAAAGATCACAATTGTCATAAGAAGTGTGTTTGCTAACATAGTAAGTTTGCGAATTATCACAACTAACTCATGTAGAACACTGAATTATATCTGTGGACCAGAGGTGCCAACCATACCAGTGGGGAGCTGACAAGCTGAGAACATTTCACATGTAGCAAAATGGGCAATATTAATTACTATTCATGTTGGTAAAGTACACATTTTTAAGAGAAAATATTTTTCTATCATTACAGTCACAGCAAGTAAGGCAATGTGGGAATCAGTTTCTTTGATTTTAATTAACCATTTCTGAGGAAAATAGAGGATAGTCTAAGGTATCAGAAAAACTTCTAAAAAGTCAAAATCAATATTAGCTCAAGGTGGTTTTGTGATTCACAGAACAGAAACACAACTCAGTATCTAGAGGCTCTAGTCACAGACCTACTGGGCTCCGGGACCAGGAAGCAAGCACAGGAGGCTGGGAATCAACGTTGTGTGGTAGCAGTGACTAGGCTGGCTCACACAGCACCAGGAGTTAGATTAAAGACATCAAACCGAGGCAAGATACAGTCATGATCAGTAATTAGAAAAGTTTTGAAGGCTACCTTTGCAGCTAGTATTGAGTGGCTGACCAGAGAAAAGGAGGTAATCAGAACCCAGGCCAAAGTGCTAATTGACAGAGACTGTGTTTGTGGTGATTTCAAGAGACAAAGGCCCTAAGCATTCATTGTAATACTTGTGTCTGAAGTACATACCTGTGAGCTGTTTAGAGACAACTATAAAACCACAGACTCAGAAGTTAAGACTCAGAAGAGAGAAACAAATACACATATTAAAAAAACCCAAATCACAACAATAATAGCAACATAAAACGTCCCAAGAAATTCCCTATACATGTGGGCTTAAAATTAAGATTCCGAATTACAAGAGGAAATCAATTCCATGAAAGATAGTCACAAATTCAACAAGTAGGTTTCCTTCTTAAATTCAGAATGGTCAGCCACTGTTACCTTGTATTACTTTGTTTTCAGACTGCTGATAAAGACTTACCCAAGACTGGTCAATTTACAAAAGAAAGAGGTTTATTGGACTTACAGTTCCACAGGGCTGGGGAGGCCTCACAATCATGGTGGAAGGCAAGGAGAAATAAATTACGTCTTACATGGATGGCAGCAGGCAAAAAGAGAGCTTGTACAGGGACACTCCTGTTTTTAAAACCATTAGATCTTGTGAGATTTATTCACTATCACGAGAATAGCACAGGAAAGACCTGTCCACATGATTCAATTACCTTCCACCAGGTCCCTCCCAAAACATGTGGGAACTCAAGATGAGATGTGGGTGGGGACACAGCCAAACCATATCGTTCCTCCCCTGGCCCCTCCCAAATCTCATTTCCTCAAATTTCAAAACCAATTATGCCTTCCCTACATTGCCCCAAAGTCTTAACTCATTTCAGTATTAACTCAAAAATCCACAGTGCAAAGTCTCATCAGAGACAAGGCAAGTCCCTTTTGCCTATGAGCCTGTAAAATCAAAATCAAGTTAGTTACTTCCTAGATACAATGGGGGTATAGGTACAGCCATTCCAAATGGAGAAATTGGCCAAAACAAAGGGGCTACAGGCCGCATGCAAGTGCAAAATCCAGCAGGGCAGTCATATCTTAAAGCTCCAAAATGATCTCCTTTGACTCCATGTCTGACATCCAGGTCACACTGATGTAACATGTGGCTTCCTATGGTCCTGGGCAGCTCCACCCCTGTGGCTTTGCAGGGTACAGCCTCCCTCCCCATGGCTTTCATGGGCTGTTGTTGAGTGTCTGTGGCTTTTCCAGCCACACGGTGCAAGCTGTCGGTGGAGCTACCATTCTGGGGTCTGGAGGACAGGGGCCTTATTCTAACAGCTCCACTAGGCAGTGCCCCAGTAGGGACTCTGTGTAGGGGAGCTGACCCCACATTTTTCCTTCCACACTGGCCTACCAGAGGTTCTTCATGAGGACCCCGCCCCTACAGCAAACTTCTGCCTGGGTATTCAGACTTTTCCATACATATTCTGAAATCTAGGGGGAGGTCCCCAAACCTCAATTCTTGACTTCTGTGTACTTGCAGGCTCAACACCATGTGGAAGATGCCAAGGCTTGGGGCTTGCACCCTCTGAAGCCATGGACCCAGTTCTACATTGGCCACTTTCAGCCACAGCTGGAGTGGCTGGGACACAGGGCACCATGTCCCTAGGCTGCACACAGCACCCTGGCCCACGAAACCACTTTTTACTTCTAGGCCTCTGGGCATGTGATGGGAGGGGCTGCCATGAAGACCACTGACATGGGCTGGAGACATTTCCCCCATTGTCTTGGAGATTAATATTCAGTTCCTCGTTACTTATGCAAATTTCTGCAGCTGGCTTGAATTTCTCCTCAGAAAATGAGATTTCTTTTCTATTGCATTGTCAGGCTGCAATTTTTCTGAACTTTTATGCCGTTTCCCTTATAAAACTGAATGCGTTTAACAGCACCCAAGTCACCTCTTGAAAGCTTTGCTGCTTATAAATTTCCTCCGCCTGATATCCTAAATCATCTCTCTCAAGTGCAAAGTTCCACAAATATCTAAGGCAAGAGCAAAATGCTACCAATCTCTTTGCTAAAACATAGCAAGACTTACCTTTGCTCCAGTTCCCAACAAGTTCTTCATTTCCATCTGAGACCACCTCAGCCTGGACCTTATTGTACATATTACTATCAGCATTTTGGGCAAAGCCATCCAACAAGTCTCTAGGAAGTTCCAAACTTTCCCACATTTTCCTGTCTTCTTCTGAGCCCTCCAAAATGTTCCAACCACCCCTACCTGTTACCCAGTTCCAAAGTCATTTCCACATTTTCGAGTATCTTTTCAGCAGCGCCCCACTCTACTGGTACTAATTTACTGTGTTAGTTTGTTTCCATGCTGCTGATAAAGACATACCTGAGACTGGGCAATTTACAAAAGAAAGAGGTTTAGTGGACTTACAGTTCCACATAGTTTGGGAGGCCTCACAATCATGTTGGAAGGCAAGGAAGAGCAAGTCACATCTTAGGTGGATGTCAGCAGGCAAAAAGAGAGCTTGTGCAGGGAAACTCCCGTTTTTAAAACCACCAGATCCCATGAGACTTATTCACTATCACGAGAACAGCACAGGAAAGACCTGCCCTGTGATTCAATTACCTCCCACTGGGTCCCTCCCACAACATGTGGGAATTCAAGATGAGATTAGGGTGGGGACTCAGCCAAACTGCATCATACGTCAAATACTACCTTTCTGTCATTACCTATATCTTCTACTTCATAAACTTTCCATTATATGTCAGTCTATCCCTCATGTTTCTTCTCTTATCTTTCACATTTTTTTTTTTACCTATTTATATTTCTTCATAGTGGTCTGGGTTAATTCCTCAGTATAGTCTTTCAATTCTCTTATTTTCTCTGTGTCTTTGCCTAAACTGGCATGCATCTCATAATTTAATTTTAATGTAGATATTTTCATTTCCAAAATTAATAATCAATACTTTAAACAGTCTTTATCTGGTTTTGATTTATATTTGTATTTGTATGCTTTTAAAAAATAAATTTTGTTCTTACTTTGTGGATATTTTTTCTTCTTTTATCACTTTGAGGACTTCCAAAATGATTTTAAAATGTTTTTCCAGCATAAATTTTACCTTTTTGGCCTGTATTCAGGGGGAAATTATCCTAGCTAGCTATGCATCATTCAAGAGTGAGAAATAAATGAGACACTCTCAGAAATACAAACCTGAAACTTTATAATTAAGAGATTCTTGCTAAAACATTACTAAAAGATATTCTGTAGCAAGAAGGAAATGAATGCAAAAAGAGAAATATCATGCAATAAGTAACCATGAGCAAAAATAGCAGTAAATGCTATTGGAAAGGCTTCTAAGTTAAGAAAAAGTACAATTAACTTTAAGTCTTAGAAGATGATTGCAAAGGGGTTGGAAGGTTGCTAAAGGATGTCAATTTCCTGTTATTTGAGTAGAGAAAAGATGTATTGAATAATTTAAGACTTTGTTGGGACTATATAAAGTCAATGTTAATATTAAACATTGAAGAGTAAACACTAAAAAATGTTTTTTAGAGAATATGTGTGGCAAAGTTACATGTATGTGAAACACAGAAATCTAAGGAAGACTTAACCATCCAACAGAGAGTAGGATATGAAAAGAGAAATAGAATAAAAAGAATGGTAAACAAAAATATAAAAAGATTGGACAAATAAGGGTTCACAATTATCTGTAATCATAAGATATGTTAATGTACTAAACGATTACATATAAACTACTAGTTATTGTATAAATAATATATCTATTTAAGAATTACATAAGTAAAATTCAGACAAGCATAGCTTATAAAAATGCTTAGGCTGGGCACAGTGTCTCACACCTGAAATCCCAGCATTTTGGGAGGCCGAGGCAGGCAGATCACCAGAAGTCAGAAGTTCCAGACCAGCCTGGCCAACATGGTGAAACCCCGTCACTACTAAAAATACAAAAATTAGCTGGGCATGCTGGTGTGTAACTGTAATCCCAGCTACTTGGAATGCTGAGGCACGAGAATCACTTGAACCCGGGTTGCAGTGAGTTGAGATTGCACCACTGCACTCCAGCCTGGGTGACAGAGTGAGACTCTGTCTCAAAAAAAAAAAAAAATGCTTAAAGTAGTACAGAAAAGTTGAAAATAAATAAATAAATATACTATAATACACCAACCAACATGCTGTTGGTATAGCAATATTAACATCAAACAAAAATTTTCAGGAAAAAACCTTAGGGGTGGAGAGAAATTTTGCAAAATGAGAAAAGGAAAAACAAAAGATATTACAATACTGAACTTGCATGAACACATTTTTCTTTTGAAATTTATATAGCAAAACTAAAAAGATTTACAAGTATAATCTCAATGACATTTTAAAATATCTGTCCAAGAAACTAAATGTATTAAACATATAATATTAGTGAGCATTTAGACTACTTGAATGAAACAGATACAATTGGTTAATTTGATGTCATAGATCTAAAAAATAAAGATCATGTATTCTTTTTAAGCAAAAACAGAAAACTTAACAAAAATTGACCACATCACAATGTGAGAGATCATATAAGTGCAAATTACTATATTTACAGATGCAACAATATGGTCGTATTTTAGATAAAAGTAAAGTATTTGATCAAATTCAAAACATGTTAAACATAAATTCCTTTAGCACTCATTGTGTGATGGGCACTTTTCTAGTCACTGAGGATGCTAAATAAGTGAAGCAAAATCTCTGCCCTTATATACACTACAGTATAATGTATTTTTCTTCTACAAAGAAAAATAAAGGAGTAAAGAACTGAGGATGTGTGCCTTTGCATAAATGTGTGCACTATTTTAGATATTTTAGATGGTATGGTCAAGGACTGTCTTTTTGAAGAGATAACAATTGTGCTGATACCTGAATGGGGGGAGAAATAATTCATGAGAAAATCTGGGGGAAGAGGGTTTCAGGCAGAGAGAACACCAATAACAAGGGCTAACTGAAAACTATTTGACTTGATCAAGGAACAACAAAGAAAGCATCATATATGGGGCAGATTGAGAGAAGCAGAGAGAGGTAGATGATGAGGTCAGATCACATAGAGCCTCAAAGGTCATGATAAACATTTAGATTAAAATTTGCATCTGGTGGAAAGCTGTTGGATAAATTTGAGAGGAATGACATCAAATATTATGCATTTTTAAAACATTACTCTGCTTGCTGTCAAAATGGATTCTCATGCAAAGACAGCAGGAAAGAGGTTATCGTAGTTGAATTGAGAGACGGTAGTGGCTGTCTAAGTCAGTTGGGGTGAAAGTGACTATGTTATGGTTTTAAAGGTAGGGCTCATTGAATTTGCCAGTAAGTTGGATGTGACAAATATAGGAAAGAGAAGAGTCTGGAATAACTCCTAGGTTTGGACCTGAGTCTCTGTGTAAATGCTGGTGTCATTTATTGGGACAAGGAAGTTTAAGAGAGGAGCAGAGTTGGGGAAGGAGAGCAAGACTCTGTTTTAGGCACATTAAGTTTGAGATGACTGGGCTAAATAGGAACAGCTCCAGTCTACAGCTCCCAGCGTGAGCGACGCAGAAGACAGGAGATTTCTGCATTTCCAACTGAGGTACTGGGTTCTCACTGGGGAGTGTCGGACAGTGGGTGCAAGACAGTGGGTGCAGCGCACCATGTGTGAGCTGAAGCAGGGTGAGGCATCGCCTCACCTGGGAAGTGCAAGGGATCACGGAATTCCCTTTCCTAGTCAAAGAAAGGGGTGACAGATCGTACCTGGAAAATAGGGTCACTCCCACCCTAATACTGCACTTTTCCAATGGGCTTATCAAATGGCACACCAGGAGACTATATCCTGCACCGGGCTCGAAGGGTCCTACGCCCACGGAGCCTTGCTCATTGCTAGCACAGCAGTCTGAGATCAAACTGCAAAGTGGCAGCGAGGCTGGGGGAGGGGCGCCCGCCATTGCCCAGGCTTGAGTAGATAAACAAAGCGGCTGGGAAGCTTGAACTGGGTGGAGCCCACCACAGCTCAAGGAGGCCTGCCTGCCTGCCTCAGTAGGTTCCACCTCTGGGGGCAGGGCACAGACAAACAAAAGACAGCAATAACCTCTGCAGAATTAAATGTCCCTGTCTGACAGCTTTGAAGAGAGTAGTGGTTCTCCCAGCATGCAGCTTGAAATCTGAGAACGGGCAGACTGCCTCCTCAAGTGGGTCCCTGACCCCCGAGTAGCATAACTGGGAGGCACCCCCCAGTAGGGGCGGACTGACACCTCACACGGCCAGGTACTCCTCTGAGACAAAACTTCCAGAGGAATAATCAGGCAGCAGCACTTGTGGTTCACCAATATCTGCTGTTCTGCAGCCACCGCTGCTGATACCCAGGCAAACAGGGTCTGGAGTGGACCTCCAGTAAACTCCAACAGACCTGCAGCTGAGGGTCCTGACTGTTAGAAGGAAAACTAACAAACAGAAAGGACATCCACACCAAAAACCCATCTGTATGTCACCATCATCAAAGACCAAAGGTAGATAAAACCACAAAGATGGGGAAAAAACAGAGCAGAAAAACCAGAAACTCTAAAAATCAGAGCACCTCTCCTCCTCCAAAGGAACGCAGCCCATCACCAGCAATGGAACAAAGCTGGACGGAGAACAACTTTGACTAGTTGAGAGAGGAAGGCTTCAGAAGATCAAACTACACCAAGCTAAAGGAGGACTTTCAAACCAATGGCAAAGAAGTTAAAAACCTTGAAAAAAGATTAGATGAATGGCTAACTAGAATAACCAATGTAGAGAAGTCCTTAAAGGACCTGATGGAGCTGAAAACCATGGCACGAGAACTACATGACGAATGCGCAAGCTTCAGTAGCCAATTCGATCAACTGGAAGAAAGGGTATCAGTGATGGAAGATCAAATGAATGAAATGAAGTGTGAAGAAAGTTTAGAGAAAAAAGAATAAAAAGAAATGAACAAAGCCTCCAAGAAATATGGGACTATGTGAAAATACCAAATCTACGTCTGATTGGTGTACCAGAAAGTGACGGGGAGAATGGAACCAAGTTGGAAAACACTCTGCAGGATAATATCCAGGAGAACTTCCCCAACCTAGCAAGGCAAGCCAACATTCAAATTCAGGGAATACAGAGAACACCACAAAGATACTCCTTAAGAAGAGCAACTCCAAGACACATAATTGTCAGATTTGCCAAAGTTGAAATGAAGGAAAAAATGTTAAGGGCAGCCAGAGAGAAAGGTCAGGTTACCCACAAAGGGAAGCCCATCAGACTAACAGCTGATCTCTTGGCAGAAACTCTACAAGCCAGAAGAGAGTGGAGGCCAATATTCAACATTTTTAAAGAAAAGAATTTTCAACCCAGAATTTCATATCCAGCCAAACTAAGCTTCATAAGTGAAGGAGAAATAAAACCCTTTACAGTAAAGCAAATGCTGAGAGATTTTGTCACCACCAGGCCTGCCCTACAAGAGCTCCTGAAGGAAGCACTAAACATGGAAAGGAACAACCAGTACCAGCCACTGCAAAAACATGCCAAATTGTAAAGACCATCGAGGCTAGGAAGAAACTGCATCAACTAATGAGCAAAATAACCAGCTAACATCATAATGACAGGATCAAATTCACACATAACAATATTAACCTTAAATGTAAATGGGCTAAATGCTCCATTTAAAAGACACAGACTGGCAAAGTGGATAAAGAGTCAAGTCTCATCAGTGTGCTATATTCAGGAAACCCATCTCACGTGCAGAGACACACATAGGCTCAAAATAAAGGGATGGAGGAACATCTACCAAGCAAATGGAAAACAAAAAAAGGCAGGGGTTGCAATCCTAGTCTCTGATAAAACAGACTTTAAACCAACAAAGATCAAAAGAGACAAAGAAGGCCATTACATAATGGTAAAGGGATCAATTCAACAAGAAGAGCTAACTATCCTTAATATATATGCACCCAATACAGGAGCACCCAGATTCATAAAGCAAGTCCTTAGAGACCTACAAAGAGACTTAGACTCCCACACAATAATAATGGGAGACTTTAACACCCCCTGTCAACATTAGACAGATCAATGAGACAGAACGTTAACAAGGATATCCAGGAATTGAATTCAGCTCTGCACCAAGCGGACCTAATAGACATCTACAGAACTCTCTACCCCAAATCAACAGAATATACATTTTTTTCAGCACCACACCACACCTATTCCAAAACTGACCACATAGTTGGAAGTAAAGCACTCCTCAGCAAATGTAAAAGAACAGAAATTATAACAAACTGTCTCTCAGACCACAGTGCAATCAAACTAGAACTCAGGATTAAGAAATTCACTCAAAACCACTCAACTACATGGAAACTGAACAACCTGCTCCTGAATTACTACTGGGTACATAACGAAATGAAGGCAGAAATGAAGATGTTCTTTGAAACCAATGAGAACAAAGACACAACATACCAGAATCTCTGGGACACATTTAAAGCAGTGTGTAGAGGGAAATTTATAGCACTAAATGCACACAAGAGAAAGCAGGAAAGATCTAAAATTAACACCCTAACATTACAATCAAAAGAACTAGAGAAGCAAGAGCAAACACATTCAAAAGCTAGCAGAAGGCAAGAAATAACTAAGATCAGAGCAGAACTGAAGGAAATAGAGACACAAAAAGCCCTTCAAAAAATCAATGAATCCAGGAGCTGGTTTTTTGAAAAGATCAACAAAATTGATAGACCGCTAGCAAGACTAATAAACAAGAAAAGAGAGAAGAATCAAATAGATGCAAAAAAAAAAAAAAACGATAAAGGGGATATCACCACTGATCCCACAAAAACACAAACTACCATCAGAGAATACTATCAACACCTCTACACAAATAAACTAGAAAATCTAGAAGAGATGGATAAATTCCTCGACACATACACCCTCCCAACACTAAACCAGGAAGAAATTGAATTTCTTAATAGACCAGTAACAGACTCTGAAGTTGAGGCAATAATTAATAGCCTACCAACCAAAAAAAGTCCAGGACCAGATGGATTCACAGCCAAATGCTACCAGAGGTACAAGGAGGAACTGGTACCATTCCTTCTGAAACTATTCCAATCAATAGAAAAAGAGGGAATCCTCCCTAACTCATTTTATGAGGCCAGCATCATCCTGATACCAAAGCCTGGCAGAGACACAACAAAAAAAGGGAATTTTAGGCCAATATCCCTGATGAACATCGATGCAAAAATCCTCAGTAAAATACTGGCAAACCGAATCCAGCAGCACATCAAAAAGCTTATCCACCATGATCAAGTGGGCTTCATCCCTGGGATGCAAGTCTAGTTCAACATATGCAAATCAATAAATGTAATCCAGCATATGAACAGAACCAAAGACAAAAACCACATGATTATCTCAATAGGTGCAGTAAAGGCCTTCGACAAATTTCAACAGCCCTTCATGCTAAAAACTCTCAATAAATTAGGTATTGATGGGACGTATCTCAAAATAATAAGAGCTATCTATGACAAACCCACAGCCAATATCATACTGAATGGGCAAAAACTGGAAGCATTCCCTTTGAAAACTGGCACAAGACAGGGATGCCCTCTCTCACCACTCCTATTCAACAAAGTATTGGAAGTTCTGGCCAGGGCAATCAGGCAGGAGAAAGAAATAAAAGGTATTCAATTAAGAAAAGAGGAAGTCAAATTGTCCCTGTTTGCAGATGACATGATTGTATATCTAGAAAACCCCATCATCTTAGCCCAAAATCTCAAGCTGATAAGCAACTTCAGCAAAGTCTCAGGATACAAAATCAATGTACAAAAATCACAAGCATTCTTATACACCAATAACAGACAAACAGAGAGCCAAATCGTGAGTGAACTCCCATTCACAATTGCTTCAAAGAGAATAAAATACCTAGGAATCCAACTTACAAGGGATGTGAAGGACCTCTTCAAGGAGAACTACAAACCACTGCTCAACGAAATAAAAGAGGACACAAACAAATGGAAGAACATTCCATGCTCATGGATAGGAAGAATCAATATTGTGAAAATGGCCACACTGCCCAAGGTAATTTATAGATTCAATACCATCCCCATCAAGCTACCAATGACTTTCTTCACAGAATTGGAAAAAAACTACTTTAAAGTTCATATGGAACCAAAAAAAGAGCCTGCATTGCCAAGTCAATCCTAAGCCAAAAGAACAAAGCTGGAGGCATCACGCTGCCTGACTTCAAACTATACTACACGGCTACAGTAAACAAAACAGAATGGTACTGGTACCAAAACAGAGATATAGATCAATGGAACAGAACAGAGCCCTCAGAAATAATCAGAACAGAGCCCTCAGAAATAATACCACACATCTACAACTATCTGATCTTTGACAAACCTGACAAAAACAAGAAATGGGGAAAGGATTCCCTATTTAACAAATGGTGCTGGGAAAACTGGCTAGCCATATGTAGAAAGCTGAAATTGGATCCCTTCCTTATACAAAAATTAATTCAAGATGGATTAAAGATTTAAATGTTAGACCTAAAACCATAAAAACCCTAGAAGAAAACCTAGGCAATACCATTCAGGACATAGGCATGGGCAAGGACTTCATGTCTAAAACACCAAAAGCAATGGCAACAAAAGCCAAAATTGACAAATGGGATCTAATTAAAACAAAGAGCTTCTGCACAGCAAAAGAAACTACCATCAGAGTGAACAGGCAACCTACAGAATGGGAGAAAATTTTTGCAATCTACTCATCTGACAAAGGGCTAATATCCAGAATCTACAAAGAACTCAAACAAATTCACAAGAAAAAAAAACCCCATCAACAAGTGGGCGAAGGATATGAACAGACACTTCTCAAAAGAAGGCATTTGTGCAGCCAATAGACACGTGAAAAAATGCTCATCATCACTGGCCATCAGAGAAATGCAAATCAAAACCACCATGAGATATCATCTCACACCAGTTAGAATGGCGATCATTAAAATGTCAGGAAACAACAGGTGTTGGAGAGGATGTGGAGAAATAGGAACACTTTTATACCGTTGGTGGGACTGTAAACTAGTTCAGCCATTGTGGTAGACAGTGTGGCGATTCCTCAGGGATCTAGAACTAGAAATACCATTTGACCCAGCAATCCCATTACTGGGTATATACTCAAAGGAATATAAATAATGCTGCTATAAAGACACATGCACACCTAATGTTTATTGCGGCACTACTCATAATAGCAAAGACTTGGAACCAACCCAAATGTCCAACAATGATAGACTGGATTAAGAAAATGTGGCACATATACACCATGGAATACTATGCAGCCATAAAAAATGATGAGTTCATGTCTTTTGTAGGGACATGGATGAAATTGGAAATCATCATTCTCAGCAAACTATCACAAGGACAAAAAACCAAACACCGCATGTTCTCACTCATAGCTGGGAATTGAACAATGAGAGCACTTGGACACAGGAAGGGGAACATCACACACTGGGGCCTGTTGTGGGGTGGGGGGAGAGGGAAGGGACAGCATTAGGAGATATACGTAATGTAAATGATGAGTTAATGGGTGTAGCACACCAACATGGCACATGTATACATATGTAACAAACCTGCACGTTGTGCATACGTACCCTAGAACTTAAAGTATTTTATATATATATATATATAATATATATATATATAAAAGTTTGAGATGACTATTAAATATCCAAGGGGAGGTGCTGAGTAGGAAATTTGTTATAAATCCTAGAAAATAAAGACTAGGTAGGGACTTCCCCTACCTTACAAATGGCCCCTGCCAATCAGCAAATATCATATACCCAGTCAAACAGCATCATTTCTATCTAAGTAGCAACAGTTAAAAGGCCTCATGTTACTATTTGTCTTTAGCATATTTATAAAGACAATTTCTAACCAATGCTACTGCTAACCAATACTACTGCATATAAAATTTTAGATATGAGGTATAAGTATTAGAAAGAAACAGATAAAATTATAGTGTTTTCTTTTTTTTTTTTGAGATGAGGGCTCACTCTGTCACCCAGATTTGAGTGCTATGATGTGATCTTGGCTCACTCCAACCCCCGCCTCTTAGGTTCAAGCAATTCTCCCACCTCAGCCTCCCAAGTAGCTGGGATCACAGATGTGTGCCACTATGCCCAGCTAATTTTTTGTATTTTTGGTAGAGAGGGTGTTTCACCATGTTCCTCTGGCTGGTCTTATCTTAGACTCCTGGGCTCAGGCAGTCCACCCTCCTCGGCCTCCGGCATAATCCACCACACCCAGCAAGTCGTTTACACATGATATGTTTTTATACATGTAAAAATCCAAGGAAACTCTTAGAAAAACTATTACTATTAATAATAATTTAGTACATTTTACTCAATAGCAATTCTATTGCTTTCCTATTGCTGCTATAGCAAATTACCACAAATTTAGTGCCTCAAAACAACACAAATATATTATTTTATAGTTCTGTAGGTCAGAACTCTGAAATGGATCTCCATTTTCAAATCCAGCAGCGTAACACCTTCCAGTGTCTCTCTAACTTTCACTCTTCTATTATTCTCTTCCACTAAGAAAGACCCTTTTATTGTGTTGGTCTACTGGGATATTTCAGGATAATCTCATCATATCCAGGCCAGCTAATTAGTAGCTTAATTTGATGCACAGCCTTAATTCTCCTTTGCCTTACAATCTAATATATTCAGAGATTCTGGAGAATTAAGATGTTGATATTTTTGAGGGAGTGTTATTTCATTGGTCACACCAATCATCAAAACTAAAGTGATTATTATTTCTCTTATCAATAATCATAATTTAAAAATGTAACAGTAATAGACACTTTATAAGAAGAGTATAGCTTATTTGACATCGAGGAAGAAATCTAATAAATATTGTGCAGATAGTTACAAACCATTATTGAAGGACATGAAGGAAGGCCTGAATAAATTAAAAAATACCATATTCATGGTAGATAAGACATCATAAATACGTCAGTCTTCCTCAAATAAACGTATACATTTATTAAATTCTAAATAAGAAAATTGATTTCAAATACAATAAAAAGATTCAAGGATGGCCACAAAAATCATAAAAGAGGTGAGGCTTACCATACATCAACACTTGTTGTATCAGAATTAAAACAATATGGTTTTGGTACAGAAGAAAAAAGTACATTAATGGAACAAAGCAGGTAATAATAAAAATGACCTAAGAACATACAAGAACTTGGTGTATGGTAGAATTGGCAGTATGGATCAGGGGAAATCTTTAGGCATAAACTGAATATATCTCAAAACATACGACATTGAGTTAAAAAACAGAATGCTGACTAATACTTAAAATAAGAGGCCAACCATGTCATTTTGAAGACATTTATTTGTAGGTGCCAATATAGAGTGAGTCAAGATATATGAAATAGAATGAAACACCAAATTGTTGCCATTGGGAAATGGTAGAGGGGAGAAGGGTGGGGTTGGGAAGTGCATGGGAGGAAAAACACCAGAAAATTTAATTTTAAATGTTAATTTTTAAATTGTTCAATAAACAAAATATTTGAAGCAAAAATGGAAAATATGAAAATGTGTTTACTGTAGTTGAGTGGTAGTAAGAAACCCCTATAGTTTTCTGTATTTTAAACTAATTAATAGAGAAAGAGCAAAAAATGCTTCTTAAGCCTCAGAAATATATAATTTACTCTGCCAAAGGCCTTGGCAATGTAGGTTTTGAAAGCAAACTGTTCACTAAACTTTAAAAAAATAACCATGGTAACCACTGCACCATGCTACAAAGTGCTCAATGGACCTACAGTATTTGTAAGAAAACATAGGGATTTGGAATTATAAATGGGGTGTGGTAACATGAGTATCTTTCAAAAAGAATTAGCCTTCTCCTACTATTGTTAATTTTTAAATATTTTCTACTTTCAGGCCTAAAACTAATGGTATAAAGCAAAATGAGGTAGTAGTTGAAGGAATATCTGGAAACACTGTTGAAGCTTGTAGCCTATACCCCCTTATCAAGTGTTGAAAAGCAGTAGGATATAATCTCTGTATTTTCAGTATATTGCTCTATCACAGAAACTACTGCTGGATAATTCATGGAGACTGAGAAATAATGTATGTGTCCAAGAGAGGGAAAAGTAAAAAAGATGTTGGTGAGTTTTCTTACTTTTGAAGGCTTTTCTCAGCTTTTGTTGTTGTTGTTCTTGAAATTCTATCCCTTCTTTCATTTCTTTCTCTAAACAGATAGACTCTTTTGCTTATTTATTTGTTCTTTAATAAATATTTTTGTGTACCAGCCTGCCCCAAGTTCTGTGCTAGGGATTAAAGTAAACAAAAACCAAAACCACTAAACCTATCCTAAGTTATTTACTGTTTTCTCATGTTCGGGAACACATCGAAGTAGTTACCATTTAATATCCACATAAAGATTTTAAATCACTAGGAAGGCTTCCTCTCAAGAAAAAGCAATCAACTAACTGAACGAACAAAATTCTGTACCATGTTAAAATGTATTTGCCATATAGTGCCCAGCTCCTTTTGGGGTAGGTGCTATATAAAATCTTGCATTTCCTTAACACACTTTATTTACTGCTCACATGTAATTACATATTCAGGGTCACTTTGCCTACCAGACGCTGAGATACTCAAATACAGGGTCATGGCCTAGGTCTGATTATTCATTGCTATATAACCCCAGCACCTTACATAATTCTTGATGCATATTAGGTACCCAGTAAACATTTGCAGAGTAAATGAATGAATATTAGTGTGGTGATATATGTCTGAGGTGCCTGCATTACTCTGTTTCACACCTCCCCCGACAACGCCAAGTAACTTATTTCTAGAGAAAGATTCAAGGTGAATCATTACGAAAGAGCATCCCTAAATTGAGAATGTATAAAAAGAGATGCTCACACTTTAAATTTCCTTTTTATTAGTGCTTTTGGGGTTAATAACATTTTTGAATACATGATATTTTTACTTGCTCTTTTTTTTTTTTTTTTTTTTGAGACAGAGTCTTGCTCTGTCGCCCAGGCTGGAGTGCAGTGGCGCGATCTCGGCTCACTGCAAGCTCCGCCTCCCGGGTTCACGCCATTCTCCTGCCTCAGCCTCCTGAGTAGCTGGGACTACAGGCACCCGCCACCGCACCTGGCTAATTTTTTATATTTTTAGTAGAGACAGGGTTTCACCGTGTTAGCCAAGATGGTCTCGATCTCCTGACTTCGTGATCTGCTCGCCTCGGCCTCCCAAAGTGCTGGGATTACAGGCGTGAGCCACCGCGCCCGGCCTACTTGCTCTTTAAAGTGAAGGGAATGTTAGTCTTAAAAAAAGAGGCATGATGTATTTGCTAACAAATCTGTGCAATTATTTTATATATATTTACAATTTTATATCTAGGTTAGCATGTGGCAAGAACAGTTTTACCACAAAGGAGGTTTGGGTGATCCAGTACCCCTTGGCTTCAAAGTGTTTACCGAAGCCACAGGCATCTGAGATTACACAGCCACTCTTCGGTGGCCAGGATGTAGCAAAGAATGCTCTCAGATGGAATTACTTTGCCATTCTTCATGGCATGGGCACTATTGCTTTGTGTCAGCTGTGGATTTTCTAAATTTACTGCTGTATCTTTTTTTTCTTCTTCTTCTCATCCTGTCTTTCCAGATTATCAGTACATCCTACTGGCTTTAGAGGAAATTTTGAATATTTCGGCTATTTTACTCTTTCCACTAACACTCTGGCCAAGGGCATCATCTTCCTTCTATTGGGACTTGCCCAGTAGACTTCCATTTGTTTTTCCAGTTTCCACTCTTGCTGCTACTGTCTGTTATTTATTAAGAAGCCACGACTTCTCCATGTGCTACAAGGTTGTATTAGGCCATTCTTGCATTGTTATGAAGAAATACCCAAGACTGGGTAATTTATAAGAAAAGAGTTTTTATTGGCTTATAGTTAGGCAGGCTGTATTGGAAGTGTAGTGTCCACATCTGCTTCTGGGAGGTCTTAGGAAGCTTTTACTGGTGGCAAAAGGTGAAGTGGGAGCTTGATGAGGGAAGGTGCCACACATTTAAACAACCAGATCTCAAGAGAACTCACTCACTATGGCCGGACAGCACCAAGCCATGAGGGATCCCTCCAGCATGGCCCAGTGTTTTAACCTGCTGCCATTTGAAGCATCCAGGTTGTTTTAGAATTTTGCTAATGCTTAATGACACTATTTTTGCCTGTTGGAAAAATAGTTCCTATGTTAGATAGCTTCTTAGGTCTTGAACCCTGATCTTTTATGTTTTTAACAAAGTCTCTGCTAATGCTTTTGATATTAGTAGACATTTCCAAGTTTTTTTGTAATTATTTGTCATTAGGAGAACTTTAGAGAGCTAAAACCTAACATAAAGGACTATGAAACACAAAGTGTACAAAGGGACTGTTTGTAAAAGTAGTGAACAATGAAAACACATGAACACAGGAAGGGGAACAACAGACACTGAAGCCTGTCGGCAGGGGATAGGGGGAGTGCAGGGGACAAGGAGAAGGAGAGCATTAGGAAAAATAGTTAATACATGCTAGGCTTAATGCTTAGGTGATGGGTTGATAGGTGCAGCGAACCACCATGGCACATGTTTACCTATGTAACAAACCTGCACATCTTTCACATGTACCCTGTAACTTAAAATAAAATTAAAAAAAACCTCTATATATACCATGGAATACTATGCAGCCATCAAAAAGAACCAGATCATATCCTCTCCAGGGACATGGATGGAACTGAAGGCCATTATCTTTAGCAAACTAATGCAGGAACAGAAAACTAAATACTGCATGTTCACACTTATATGTGGGTGCTAAATGATGAGAACACATGGACACATAGAAAGGAACAACAATGGGGCTTATCATAGGGTGGAGGTTGGGAGGAGGGAGATCAGGAAAAATAACTAATGGGTACTAGGCTTAATATGTGGGTGTTTAAATAATCTCTACAACAAACCCTCATGACAAAAGTTAACCTATGTAGCAAACCTGTACATGTAACCCTGAACTTAAAATAAAAGTTAAAAAAAAAAAAAGAATGATGTCTCTGGAGCTAGATCTACATGGTTCAGATTCAGTCTGTCATACAGCCATTCTGTCAAATTGTTTGCATTCATTGTATCTTAAGTTTCCTCATCTGCAAATTAGAGATAACAGTTTCTACTTCTGTAGAATCATTGTAAAGATAAAATGAGTTGATCAGTGCAAGACGTTTTTAACAGTGCCAGAAACATCATATTGCTGAACAATTGTTAGCTGTTATTTTTATTATAATGGCACGGTTATTATTAAAGGCCAGCATTTGTGAGAAAAATGTCTTATTAACATTTACACTTGGCTTATTGTTCAAAGTCATGCAGCATATTTTGGAAAGAAAAGCTCAACTTTGATATATCATATTTGCTAATATTGGTCAACTTGTTTGCAAATTTCTCTTGAACAGAGAGAAAGAGAGAGAGAGAAGTAGTCAATGATTCATTTTAAGTAGTAATTTCACTTTGTTTTTCATCTTTAGGAGATAATCACCCACTCTGCTCCTGCAAGAAAACAACAACAAAACAACAACACTGGAAAACCACAAAATATAACTTGCTTTGCATAGAATTTGAATTTATTTTTCCATTCTATATTTTAAATGTATTGCAACAGCTTGTAATGCCTAACAAGGACATCTTTTGTAAAATTTCAATGAGTTAGGAAGTTTTTCTTTGTTGCTTTTAGTATGCAAATTGCTGAATTTAATGTCAGAAAATTAAAAACCTGCATCAAAACCAGACAATAAAACCAACTGCAAGAAGAAAGTTGAATTGATAAGTAAACTTTTTAGAAGTTAAGTGTATGGTAAAAACATTACATTAAAAATGAAACATTTGCTTTAAATTACATTGTTTTTGCATTTCTATGATGCCTCTCTAAAAGACTATTGGTACTTATTTAAAAATTTATTTCAATCTAACTTCCTGTATTTAACACTTAACAACAGTGAATGCTTTTTATAAGCAGTTTTTTAGCAGATATACTTCGCAAATTTCAAGGTAACTTATTTTTTCTAATTTACCTTAAATTTAATTTTCTTTTGCAATTGAGTCTCTCCTTCTGAATTATGGAAATCTTTCATATTTTAGCAAAGCAACCTGCTTACTAAGATTTAAATCAAAGCAACATTTGCGTAGGAGTTTTAATTCAATAGATATATCAGTTTTTAATGGAAACATCAGTGCAATATTAACATCAGTGGATGTGTGAACATTGCTGATTTTATTAATGCTATAAACATTTTTTCCCTAAATGAAGATCTTTCCATTTTCCATCTATTCATACTACTTGAAATAAACATTTTTAAACATTTCTTCTGAAAGAAATATCATTCAACATATGTGTGACTATAAGTCAAATGTCAATGCATTGGCAAAGACTTGTTTTGTTCATTGTCCCATTATCTTCAGGGCACAGAGATGTACTATAAATAGTGATGCTGTGGTTGTGAATTGACTTCAAACAGTATCACTATCTAACACTTTTTATTAAAAATGCTAATTGTACAGCCTGGCCAATATGATGAAACCCTGTCTGTACTAAAAATACAAAAATTAGCCAGACATGATGGTGCGTGCCTGTGGTCCCAGCTACTTTGGAGGCTGAGGCTAGAGAATTGCTCGAACCTGGGAAGTGGAGGTTGCAGTGAGCCAAGATCGTGCCACTGCACTCCAGCCTGGGCAACAGAACAAGACTCCATCTCAAGAAAAAAAAATGCTAATTGTAAATCTGTGTATTGAAACTATTGTATTACTCAACTATATAAGCATTATTAATATTTTTCTTTTTTATTATTTTTAATTTTTTAAAAAAGCCGTCTCATGTGGCTTTACTCCACAGATGCTATTTCTTTTTTAAAAAATGTCTTACAAGTCAGTGATCTGAATAGTTACCTTTTTAAAATATTGCACAATACTCAGTCTATTCAATAGTTTGAATTACTACATTGAAAAGTTATTCAATCTACATCAGTCATAGTACTTGGCCATTGAGAAAGGAGCTTAGCCACAAATCACACAACCTCTATCAAATTGCATGCCCTGTATCCCAGCTCATCAAGCTGTTTAGTGTCTGGTCTTTCTGATTAAGATCTAGTAGAAACTCAGGAATAGAACAGGCAAGATTTAACCCAAGCAGAGCATCCTAAATCAACCTAGTCAAGATCCAGGTCTCATTTACTTAACTTTCTTCCGTAATTTGGGCAGAGGAGGGTGGAACTGATGAAAGAGACTTGATTCATGTCTGGACTGAACTTACACTACTTATTGTTTTCTACTCCTTGACTACTTATACAGCAAAGGCAGCCCTAAAGTCTAATGTTCCCAGAGGCAGTTGACATATTTGATGGCATTTGGCCTAAGACACAGCATAAATAAAACCATGTTGACTTGTACTATATTAAAACCATAGAGAGAGAGAAAAAAATCAATGTTTCTCCAAATAGTAAAGGTTGAAACCCGTGAAGGAAAAAACTAATATTATCCAACATTGAGTAAAGGCAACACAAACACTGTAAGTGTTTTAAAGTACTTTTATAGATATAGATGCAAATAAATAGATTTAAAATATGTAGCAAGAGATTAGACTGCTAATTCTATAAGCTACCTAGTTACCTCGATTTCAGGAGACAGCAGTTAGGTAATGTAGTGCTAAAGTTGATTTGGTGAGTGCATGATACAGTAGTGTCAGCAAAAAAAGATCAATGTCAAAGTCATTGTAGAATCTCTGAGGAGTACACATGGATCAATATTTGTGTAAACCATAGACTTTCATCTTCTTGTAGGAGTCTTGTAAGAAAGTGAAGCCAGTTCTTCTGAGATGTTTTACCACTTTCCCAATGAATTGTAAATTATCACAGTCAAACAAAATACTAAAATGCTCCTTTTTTTTTTCAACCTAAAGACCCTTGGAACATTAACTACCCTGGAAAATCATTAAATGAATAAAGCCCTCTTTGACTCTTAACAAAGTGGGCTTGAGTCAAGATCTGTGTGCCTCAGGACATGTTGACTATGCTGATACTGTGTGTACAAAGTGGGGCCAACCAAGAGCCATGAAACTAGTCAGTCCCAGTCCCATCTCCAAGTGGTGATTGAGGACGTGGAACAAATTACCAAGTTCTTCTTCAGCCCAGGTAACCCCTACATGAGATAGCTCCTATGGAGTCTTCACAAGCATAAAGCTCCCAGTCTCCTTAGATGTAATCAGTAAATAGATCAGTAAATGAACTCAAATCGGTGTTTGGTTTTCTGACTCGGGTGCCCTCCCCCAATTTGCTGTGTTTCTGCCATGTGATAATGAATATGAGGGGGTGCCTGATGAAAGCTCCCTTACATTATAGACACCTGAATTTGGAATGAAGGCATTTATATAAGCAGGGGCTCATTCTTTGCTTCATGCTGTACTGCAGTTTTTCATACTCATTGAATATCTACTGTGTCCATGCTTGATCCCCTGTGCAAGCATTAAAGTAAGTTTAACTTCAAGGGGAAACATATATCTCAGGAGACTCATTTCAAATACAGTGTTTGGATAACATTAAATGAGCCAAGCAAAAATAAGATGCTAATGAAATTAGTGTAGTCAGATTTTAAACCCAATGAGTGTAAACAAATCCCCTGATAAAGTATTACTGAAACACCTAATATGGTTCTCATTATAGCATTTGGGAAAAATACAATTGTGTCTTGAAATAATCCTACTTTTTAAGAGCATTTTAAAAAATTCTCTTTTTGCTACAGTCTTCTAAAACAAAAAGCTCATTGAGAGCACATTTTATTGTCCCATATAACTTAATTACTAAGATTTAGCTGATTCCTTTATTCTCACTCATTCTTGCAGTTCAAAGAAACTGTAACATCCAGCATCATTTTATTAAGCACCTCTAGTTTTGTATTAATAATACTAATAGTTCCCATAATACACTTTAAAGAAATCCCCAAGGTGTTCTACACAAAACATTTAATTTAATATTTACAGCAATCATATGAAATAAAGCATTTTTCCCTCCTTTTTGCAGGTGAGGAAACTGAAGTTCAGAGGGGTTAAGTGACTTCTCTAATTGCATACAATTGTAAAAGGCAGAGTAAGTTCTAACTTGAAAATAATTGCTCTGTAATTTTATTCAAATGCATTTTTTGACCATTTTCCAGGCTTTGTGCAAAGTAAAGAAACTGCAGAACAAAACACTATATAATATTTACCTTGGTAGCACTTACAACCAAGTGTGTGTGTTTGCAAGACAGTGTGTGCCCATGAGGGAGACATGGAAATATACAAGCAATTATAATAAAATGTGATAAAAGCTAAAAGTGATAAAGCCTCATTCAAAATGTATTAAAAACAGGAGTACATACTATTTTGGGCAGGTGTCAGGAGAGCTCTCAGAGGTAAGGTAATTTTTTATTTAAGTTAGGAAGGAAAAGTGGATTAGGTATTAATCAAGCAGAGAAAAACAAAATGGGCATTTTAGGCAAAAATAAAAGATGTGAAGTGAAAGCAACTAAGAAGTATTATTGAGTACCCCTAATGTAATCGAAAAGTGAGTGAGACTATAAAACTAAAAACCATCAAGAGCCTCAGATGCTTTCCATGTCATGGTAAGGAGTTTGGATTTTACTTTTGGTCAACAGGGAACCATTTAAAGTTGTGAAACTCATCCTAAACCTAAATTTCTTTCTCCCCAACGAAGTGCAGCAAGCATTAGTCTTGATGCAAACATTGTATATTGAGCCAGAAAAAGACACTGAAAATATGCAAGTAAGTGAACTACAGGGGAGCGGATGGAGAGATTAAAAAGACACAACTCCTGCTCTTTTGGAGATTCCACCCCAATAGGAGACAGAAATTATAACCCATAACCTCAATATATGACATGTAATCAGAACAAGGTTGATGTAAGTTTGCAAAGAGTGATGGTTAGATAATATTATTAGAGACACAATATATCTACCCACCCTCATACTACATGTCTGTTATTGAGACCCACTTGTATAAGAGCAATGTAATATGGTATTTTTAGTGTCGTCATCACACAAACCCACAGAAGCACTGTTAAGAACAGTTGTGGGTACGACATGTTTTTAAAATTTAGCACCCAGCTCTTGAAATCCTGTCCCCTAAGGCCATAGGAATTCTTCCGTCTCCAACCTCCTTCTTGTGACTTGTGACTGATAATACTTCTGGCCATCTTTTAAGAAGTTGTTAGAACCATGTAGAAAAAATATCAATAAGGCAGGTGCTCCTTTTATTTTGATTTTCATAAACAAGAAAGAATTTCGATAGCCTTGATGAAGATGATAGGATGATAGGAGTCAATAGAGAAAAAAAGAAAAACAGGCATAATAAAGACATATATATATGTCTTTATATTATATATATATATAATTTCCCCATATATATATATGTGTGTGTATATATATGTGTGTGTGTGTGTGTGTGTGTGTATATATATACATAAATTTCCCCTTAGGTCTCTCCTATTGGTGATCTATATCTATATCTATATCTATATGTATATCTATCCATATCTATATCTATATTTATCTATCTATGAGGAAAGGCTGTTCTTCTGGCAGAAGAACTGTTTCTGTTTATCTTGACTAAAATGTATAGAGAGAGGAAAGAATATATCTGTCTATATCTATATCTATGGATATGGATATAGATATATAGAGAGAGAGATGAAAAGAATATATGATATATAAATATACAGGAAAAATATATCTGATATATGTGTGTGTATATATATAGAGGAAAATAATATATGATCTATATAGAGGAAAAATATATCATATATGTGTATACATATCACCAGTAGGAGGGACCTAAAGGGAAAAGCATCTGAGACAGTGGAAGCTTTCTATGCTTTTGTAAAACTAGTCTTTTGAAAAAGTTCAGCTCTAATCATACAGCGGGTGTTGGTCCATGAAGGAAAGTATAAAAGCCAAAACAGAAAAATTGAGAATAGGGTTGGTATGTAGCTTGAAAGCTGTATATACTCACATAAGCAGGGTCACAGGAATGATTTTTATAGAATTTTTAAGGACTTCAAGAAGGATATACATTTATAGCTCTGTGTCCATTATTTTTGAGAACTATTTTAAAAAAAGGCTCAGATTACTATAAAGAGTAGAGGTGGAAAACAAAACAGAGGGGAGATTACTATGATAATTATAAACTCTTCAGCTTCACTTCAACATTAAGACACTATATATAATTTTCAGTTACCTATTTTGATTCACCTGCAATTATGCGAGTTGTGTAACTCCTCACTTAAAAAACTGCATGCAAACAGAACAGTCAGGCTTACTCTTGACATTTATTGATTTTTTTAAAAGTTGTACTTTAATTAAATTTAAGATTTTTCTAATAGTAAGTTTAATTATAAGTGAAATCTTCAGTGAGACGTTAAGTCAACATTTGTGACCATCCTATAGGTTTTTGTTTTACTTTGATTTTTTTAATTTTTCTAATTGACTAAATTTATACATTCATGGTGTACAGTATGATGTTTTGATATATGTGTACATTGTGGAATGGCTAAATCAAGCTAATTAACATATTTATTAGCTCACATACTTATCCTTTTTTGGTGGGCAAAACATTTAAAATCTACTTTAAGCAATTTTTAGCTTTATAGTACATTGTTATTAACTACAATCACTATGCTGTACAATAGATCTCCTGAACTTATTCCTCCTGTTTAACCAAAACATTGTATTATTTGACTGCATCCTCCCAATCTCCCTTACCCTACTGCTCCTGGTAATCACCATTCTACTCCCTGCTTTTATAAGTTTAACTTTTCTAGATTTGACACATAAACGAGATTATGTGGCATTTGTTTTTCTGTGACTGGTTTATCTCACTGGGCATAATGTTTTCCAAATTCATCTATATTGTCTCCAAGGACAGGACTTCCCTCTTTTTTAAAGCAAATTGGTATTCTATTGTCTCTCTATATATTACATTAATAATCTGTTTGTTGATGGATAATTAGATTGGTGCTATATCTTAGCTATTGTGAATATGTCTGCAATTAACATGGGAGTGTAGAGGTTGCTTTGACATATTAATTTCATTTTCTTCGGTTATATAACCAGAAGTGGAATTGCTGGATTATGTTGTAGTTTTCTTTTTAAGTTTTTGAGGAATCTGCATACTGTTTTCCATATTAATATATTAGTATTTATATTCCATATATTAATTCATATAATTCCACATATTACTACCTACAGTCGACTGAACTTCGACAAAGGTGCCAAGAACCCAAGTACCTTAGTGTACTGCCTTTTTTTTACAAAATCACACCATATCATGACCATATCTTATTATTCTAAACTATATTGCCAGGGTCTACAATGTCATTACACAAGTATGAGATGGATTCTTTAGCAGTCTGAATTACATAGGATCATTTTTCAACAAAATAAGATTTTGTTTATATTCTTATGTTTGTCTTTTTCCTCAGTTACATGTGATTTGGACTTTCAATTACTTAGCCAATCAATACTTTATTGCCACCATATCACTGGAACAGAGTACAGATGTATTAGAGCATTCTTTCCCATCATCACAGAGGCCCAGTTCCTAACTAATACTAATCGGCTCCATTGCTATAATGCTGTAACTGATCTTTATGATAATTCAGCCAAAGTTGAATCCTATTCGAGTATAATTGTATCGATTGACAAAGATGTCATGCTGATTTGAAATGATTTGAATATTCAATGGTCATAATCAGTACCACTGAAGGCCCACAAGAGCCTCTTACACCTCATGATTCCCAATGTGATTCATCAGACAATGTTGGTACTGAGTGAATGTTGGCATTTCCTCTATATGTTAAATATCTGGGTGTTGGGAGTTAAGATGGCCACTAAGTTCCCAGGGTCATGTAGTACTGAAGGAAAATTCAAGATAAGCCCTCTGGCAAAGAAGAGAATAGATCAGCAAAAAGAGAATAAGTTTTGAGATCTATACATAAGAAAAGCTAAATGCCTCAGGGTCATCATAAATCATAGAATATCATGGAAATAATATGTTACTAGTTATTATCTAAGTTATAGGACATGGAGATGTATAAGGTCAGATAACTATAAATTTTTCTTCTCTGTGAAAGGATTTCAGTATATTTTTGCTGTCTCATTGTCATGTAAATGTTTGCAAGAATGTGCAAAGTGCTCCTGGAGACTCTTGAACAATACCATTTTGTGAATCTGGTTGTTATTGGTTGTGAGCCCTCATATTTTAGCCTCTTGCTAATTTTTATTCCAGAGAAGCTTTAGCATGTATCCTTTAGATCTACAATAGGTCAAGGCATAATTATTGTAGTTGCTTTGTTCTTGTGTTTGTTCCATGTATTAGTCCATTTTCATACTGTTATAGAGGAGATACTACCTGATACTTGGTAGTTTATGGATGAAAGAGGTTTAATTGACTTATAGTTCTGCATGGCTGTGGAGGTCTCAGAAAACTTACAATCATGGCAGGTGAAGGAAAAGTAAGCACCTTCTTCACAAAGTGGCAGGAGAGAGAGAGTGAGCAAAGGGGAACTGCCACACTTTAAAACCATCGGATTTCATGAGAATTCACGGACTGTCACAAGAACAGCATGGGGGAAACCGCTTCATGATCCGGTCACCTCCAATCAGGTCCCTTCCTCCACACGTAGGGATTACAATTCAAGATGATATTTGAGTGAGGGCACAAGGCCTAACCATATCATTCCATTCTATCATTACATTTTCTATATGTGATTTATTGAACCCAACATATCTAAAACAGTTAAATAAAAATAACATGTCTAAAATAATAGATATCTGTATTCTTATATATCTACTGAAATGAATTTCTGAAGATATTAGGCTGGTCTGTGTGTTAATTTGATTTTTGTCAGAAGCAAAGCTCAAATTGGGATGAGGTATGCAAATGATATATTAGGAAAAAATGCTTACAAAAGATAAAGGGAGGAGAAGGTGGACTAAATTAAAGAGATTTATCATATAACATGGTGACTATAGTTAATAATAATGTATTGCATTCTTAAAACTGCTGAGAGTGTAGATTTTAAGTGTTCTCACCACACAAAAAGATAAGCATGTGAGGTAATGAATGTCAGTTAGCTTCATTTAGCCATTCCACAATGTATACATGTTTCAAAATATCATGTTGTATGAACATGACAAATATACAGAATTTTTATTTTAAAGAAGTCACATTATACACCTTACACATAAATACAATAGCTAATTTGAGGCTAAAAAAAGTAAAGGGGGGTGGATAGAGTGGGAGCACGAAGAGAGAAACCCACACCTTGATGCTGATCTGACACATGTGAACGTGGAGAAGTAAGAGAAGAAGATTGGGTAGGAAGGCTGGTAAGGCTCTCTAAGAAAGTTTCAAGCAAGATCACGAAGAGCACTTGAGCCCAAGTCTCCCAGTTGGGTAGTCCTGTTTTATGGCAGGAACATGCCCACATAAATACCCCTGATGTGATCAGTCACTAGTTGAGAGCAGCCCAGGAGAAGTGTGACCTCAGTACAAATGTGGTGGTAGATACAGAGGGGCCATAGTTGAGGCTCTCAGAAAACTGTCCTTGCAGCTTGAGATCTGAGCAGTCAATTTTCATGGCCTTAGCATCCTGGAAGGCAGTGAGGTATGGAGGGAAGGCATGGGATTTGGATTTATATCATAGCTCTGCCACTTAGGGGCTCCTGGACCTCAGCTTTGGTTAATCTATCCATAGAAGGGAGAAGCTAGCCCATATCCTATTCATTTTAGTAGTTGAACACAGCACAGAGAAAGAGAGGGGGAAAGAAAAGAGAGAGAGAGAGAGACTGAGTTTCCAAAATATAGACATAGATAGACACAGATATCGATACATTTAGGAGAATTAGAAGAGCTTAATGGTAATGATTGATGGCTAATTTTAGGTGTCAACTTGACTAGGTTAAGGAATACCTTGGAACTGGTAAAACGTCACTTCTGGGTGTACCTATGAGGGGGTTTCCAGAGGAGACTGGTGTGTGAGTTAGTGGACTGACTGAGGAAGATTTACCCTCAGCATAGGCAGGTACCATCCAGTTGGCGAAAAAGGCAGAGGGAAGGCAATTACTTCTTTCTCTCTCTGTCTTGCATCTGGGCCACATTTCTCCTGCCTCTGGACATCAGAACCCCAGGCTTTCTGGTCTTTGGACTCCACGACTCACACTAATGGCTCCCTAGGTTCCCATGCCTTCAACCTCGGGCTGAGAATTATATCATCAGCATCCTTGGTTCTGAGGCTTTCAAACTTGGACTGAACCATGCTACCAGCATCCCAGGATCTCCAGCTTGCAGATTGCCTGGGACGCCTCATCTTCTGTAATGAGCCAACTTCCCTAGCAAATTCCCTCTCATCTATCTATATATCCTATTGGTTCTGTGTCTCTGGAGAACCCTGACTAATTCAGTGGTTAAGAGTCAGACCACATGGGTTGGAATCGTGAATCTACCATGTGTGTTTCCAAGTCTCTTTGTGCTCTGTTTCCTTATGTCTTAACATGGAGATAATAGGATTGTTGTGAGAATTGAATGAGTTTATACATGTGAAATGATGACAGGCATGGTTAGCACATAGTAAGTGCCATATATGTGAACTTTAATGCTATTATTGATTTGAAAGATAATTGCTATAACCTTTAATTATTTTGACCTCTCTTCCTCCTTTCAAAATCTTTTTCTTATTTCTGTGAGGATTTTCTTTTTATCGATTTATCTGAATTTCTCTGTATAAGGGGAAGGTTCCCTGAGTGAGTGGTCATTTGTAATTCAGAAATTGGGCGTATTTTATAGGAGTCATTCCCTTTGATCTGCCCTCTGTACTTTGGCTGCATCAGTTTTCTAACTCCAGCTATAGAAGATGATTTTCTCCTATTGTTTTCCCAAGGTTGGCTCTTCAGGAAATTGCCTTAACTAGGGATGCAACAGGCAGGCAATATGAAACTTCAACAGAGGACCACGAAGACACTGAACTGGAGTGATTTTATACATCAAAGCTAAAGTCCAGGTTTTTTTCTCAAATGTTCATTCCTGTTTCACCTTAGTGTAAGCTAAATGTGACCTTGAGCTACTTGGTGGGTTGGTGGGGAATGGAATTTAGATTAGGAAGAATTTATGATCAATGTGATAAGTAAAACAACAACAAAAACAATGCATTTTCTTTCTTCCTCCAAAGAATGACTTTAGAAGATTTTTTTTATGTCAATTGTCTTGGTGTTTTCAACCCATCTTGTGGAAGTTCGCTATTATGCTCATCCTTGACGAAATGATTAGTTTGATAAGATGATATGTCAATCCTCAGAACTATATGGAATGTGGCATTCTGATCTGGAGGGTAATAGCTTGAAGCCACATCTCATTCTCCTTTTTTACTCAGCAGCTGCAAGAACTTGGAGTCTCTAAGACAGGATGATACCCTGGAGCACAGCTTGCAGACTTGAGTGACATCTAGTTCATAAATGGCTCAGCTGACATCTCAGGCAGGGAGTGCATGAACCAGGCTTGGAGGCAGCTGACGATCTGATGTCCAGATGTGAGAGGAGAGGGAAGGGGGTTCAATGCAACAGCAGCAACAGATTGCAAAGGAGAACACAGTAAGAAAGAGAAATTAAACAGAAACACAGCAAGATGAGAAGGCAAGTTGGAGGGAGTGTATGATTAATCTCTGGTGAAAGCCCCCACAGCAGAAAGATGAATTAATGCTGTTCAAGCTGTTAGCCATCCCATCAGCTTTATTATGTGGTAGAAAGCTACCTGTCACTTTCTGGGCTGTATGCAGTGGTAGGGACAATGCTGGCTGCTTTCTACCAATGCATTGCAAACACTTTCTAAGTTTTCTTTTTGAAGCATCTCTAATATTTGTTTCAATCACAGGTAGATCCATCATATGCATTTAATTTAAAGAGTCATATCAAGCAGAATTCCTGTTCAATATAAAGAGCTCATAAAACAAACATTACTATTTATCAACTCTAATGGGTTTTTGTAAAGGTCTTATAGAAATAAAGAATAAAAATCCAATGATGGTCTTACAATAAATATCCTATACTTTATTGCCTATTTATGGGGTAATCTTGCTGTCTCACAGTATATGGCTCTCCAAAAAGATTTAAACTGTGGTCATGTGGTTTGCTTGCCAGGAGATGGCAATAGTGATCTATTTCCATGTTATGCCTATAAACAAGCTCATTACACCAAAATTAAACTTTGTGCCAAAATGATTGGGATTTCCAAATCTGTTTTCCAATGCAAAATTATTCATTTTAAGTTCTTGAATTATTAAGTTGTTTCTACTCATTCACAGCTTGATTTTTACCAAAATCTTTGTCATGACAGTTCTCTCAATATCCAAAAATAATCATTTTGCTCTCCTGGAATCAGTAACATAATTTTGAAAAAAAATTTATGATACAATCATACATTTTACTGAAGACATAGACAATGAATTAAAGTGGGAATTTTATAAGATTATGATGGTTACCACTCAGACAAATATCACTGAATCTCTAAGGAATCACATCAATGTCCCTGGAAATTTTTGCCTTTAGCATGACTGAGATCAAGAGATCAAGCCAATTTTTTTTTTTTCTGTCAGAGTTCAGTGTGATGCTGTCACTGTTCAACCTGACTAAGGCTGAAAATGTGATTGAAACTTCACCGTCCTTTTCATTGAGGGCACATACATTCCCTTTAATTTGACCCCGAGTGCTGCAAAACCCAACACTTTCCCTGTTTCTGCTTCTAGGATGCTCAGGCATAATTTTTTTTTTTTTTTTAGCAAGAATTTCATGACTTACTTTTTAAACTTTAATTATTACTGTACCTTTAATTCTGGGTTAATAGCTTAGTTTTATTATATTGCACTTTTGTTTTAATCCATGTTGAATCTCTTTTGGAAATAACATATGATTTAAGTCCATGAATGCAATGAAACAGTTGACTTACTCTCGTAATAATTAAATCCATTTGTTACTTGTGATGGCTTGTGGCTCTATCCATAAATTGCCTAACAATTTTCTTAAGAACAAAATCATAATATGAAAGCCACCTTCATCTTTTATTGGTATATGCAAGATAACTCTGGTTGCTATTTCTCAGCGAGGGTATTTTTAAATACAATATCCACACCTAGGGTATTTTAAAATAAAATGGTTTTCAGTTTGTTGCCCATAACATTTTTTTCCAATTGCTATATTTTAATTATTTTATTCTAGCTTATGGTCTATTATTAATAAAGTTCTTGGTCCATTGCATGGTCTACTGCAGATGGCTTCCATATTGTTCTTCTTGAGGATTTCATGTAAGGCACTTTTAGCCAGTTTGAGTAAAGAGAAACATTATTTAATAAATTATGTTGCTACAATGATTAAAGGTAATAGTATGTTATAGAAAAAACTTAGAATTTATTAAAGTGATATCTACTATGACAGTGTTGGATCCCAACTTAAAAAATGTGGATTATTAAAATAAAAAGAACAGGTATGGAATATTAAAATTAAATTTCAATGGTAGGATATTAGTTCTGTTGTCGTACATAATTAAAACAGTTTTATCAATATTGTTTTCACACATACTTAATGTAATTGATACTTTATATCCATTTGATTGCAAGGGTATGCTAACAAGTTTGTCACAACTGAGCATTAAAATTAATAATACGACTTTTGGGAGGGAGCTGGATTTAACATGCTCTTCCTTTTGTTTTTAATCTTTGGTTAGACTTATGTCATAACCGAAAGCTCAGGCAAATGTTCATGTGTGGTTTACATTAAATGAAATATGTAGCTGAGCCAGTACTGGGACTGCTTACCTCTCCTTACTCTTCCAGTTTTAGTCTGCATCACAGAGAAACTGACTCCTGCAGGCTGCATTTCCCAGGATCCCATATCAACGGATTCAGCTAAAGGGAGGCACTTGCGTGAGTTCAAAGCTTAGGAAGAGGGAAGAGGCTAGAACATTCCCTCGTCTCTTTGGGCAGTGTCTCTGGCATTGGCTGAGTTTCCTTCTGCCAGGCATCCCTGGCTGTTGGGCTCTGGGGGCTTCTCAGGACCCCCAGCTCTCAGTGTCTCAGGGGCTTTTTGCTGTTGCTTATATCTGGGCTCCCTCACTGTCCCTGGTTTGGCTTCTTAGTCTATCACCCCTGTAACCAATTTCTTGCATTAAAAATTCTCTGTTGTAAAAACTTGAAATGGTTTCTGTTTTTCTGGCAGGAGAACTGTTTCTGTTTATCTTGACTAAAAGGTAAAATTCAGTGCAAAATATCCTTAGCACAGAACTCTTCAGCATTAGTGTAATTACTGTAAATTTATTATTTTACATATTTTTCAAATCAGTTCAAATTTGTTTTCAATTTATACCTTGTGCCCTGAATGTGATTCCATGACTTCTATGTCTTTAAATAATACAGTGTTGTACTAGAACCAGAGAGGCATAGGTAAGAGAGAACATAGCAAGAGAGAGGAGGAAGGAAAAGAGTAAGAAGGACTGAAAGGGTGCCATATTTTAAAATAATTAATTGTAGAATTTAACAGATTTTTAGAGTATCTCCTGTTTTCGAAAATGTTTTATACAGAATACTAGTTGAACTGTATTTTAATGTGTTACGAGAAAAAATAATGTGCCATAGTCAACCAATTTTGGAGAACAAAAGTTTACCAAAATAAAGTAGCTTTTTTATTTTTCTTTGAGGAGAAATTTCACTCTTGTTGCCCAGGCTGGAGTGCAATGGTGTGATCTCGGCTCACTGCAAACTCTGCCTGCCGGGTTCAAGCAATTCTCCTGTCTCAGCCTCCCGAGTAGCTGGGATTACAGGTATGTGCCTCCATGCCTGGCTAATTTTGTATTTTTAGTAGAGACAGGGTTTCTCCATGTTGGTCAGGCTGGCTTTGAACTCCCAACCTCAGGTGATCCACCTGCCTTGGCCTCCCAAAGTGTTGGGATTACAGGTGTGAGCCACCGCACCAGGCCAAAGTAGCTTTTTAAAAGCAGTATTGCCTGTTAAAGAATTTAATTTGCTGCTGAGCCTACTGTATCTCCAGAATGATTTTAGCCTCTCAATTCACATAGATCATTGATTTTAAGATTCATTTATTTATTCATTCATTCAAGAAATATTTATTGACTACCTAGTATATGTTAGGCACTGTTAAAGGGATTAGGGATGCAGGAGTAAAGAGAGTAAAAAAAAAATCTCTGCCTAATTTCTAGTGGGAAAGAATAGACAACAAGCAAATATGTAAACTATAGAGTAAGTCAAATAATGATAAGTGCTACAAAAATAATAAAGCAGGGAAGGGGGATAGGGAGTGCTGGGGTCAAGGTTGAGCCTCGCTTTTATATAAGGTGGTCCATGAAGGCTCTTTTGAGCAAAAGGATCAGGTCAGGTGGCTATGAGGTTGGAGTGTGTGTGGGATTTTCGAGTAACAGAGGCAGCGCCAGTGTTCAGGAGGTCTCTTAACTGATGGTGTTAAGAGACATCATCAGTTTAAAAAACAGCTCTGGGAGCAAACATATAAAAGAAAAACAAAGCCAAAAAGGCCTCTGCTATATTCAATGTATACACAAGTTTTTAAACTGACAATAGTGTACATGTATCATTGGATGCCACATTTTTTTGTTGTTGTTGTTGGTTTGAGGCTATGTTTCTTTTTTTGTTCCACACACAGCACCTAAAGTTCTGAATCACTTACAGCTGGTAGTTGTAATGTAAGACATCATGACAACATGCTGTTTTTTTTAGTATTTTTGCTAGTGCTTGAGCCCTCCTTAGAAGTGGCAATTAGATTCACATTGAGGAATTCTTGGATTTTGCTCTACATTTGATATTTAGGTACATGTTTAGTTTCATTTTCCTCTTTAATTTAATTACATATTGCTGGAAGTTAAATAGCTTCCCTTCAAAGGCAGCTAGAAACTTTTGATATCTAACCTGACAGATAACCTTCAGAACTCATGAAATCAGTCACACCAGTTCTTCCTAGCTTTGAAATGTCTATGATCAGCTCAGAAATGTTTGGTTACCTTTGACAAGTCAATGACTGTTATTTCACAACCTACTCTTACTTGGCAGCTGAAAAATTTATTTTGATATTGATTGGGAAATGCATTCCCTTTAGAGAAACATGACAACATGAAGAAAAAATGTGTTTGATCTCAGAACCCATTTTGCATGAAGCAGCTCAGAGGACCAGTGTTTTATGGAACATGCTGGGAGAAACACTGATCAAGTGAAGACTTCTGAATTGAACAAAAAAAATTTCCACAAATATTATGTTGGTTCAAAAGCAATCGTGGTTTTGCCGTTTTAACACCTGAATATGTCGTTTAAGACGTAAACAGTGTAGATGCGCATAAGACAAGGCATAAAAGTCCCCCATTGCTGCTAGTCCAACTCTGACTTCTCTTCCCAGGCAGCCTCTGTGGACAGTGTATGTTCCTTGGAACCTCCTTTCTCTGTATTTATATGTATATACGTGTATGTACATGTTATACATACAGATCTGTATGTACATGTTATACATACAGATCTGTATGTACATGTTATACATACAGATCTGTATGTACATGTTATACATACAGATCTGTATGTACATGTTATACATACAGATCTGTATGTACATGTTATACATACAGATCTGTATGTACATGTTATACATACAGATCTGTATGTACATGTTATACATACAGATCTGTATGTACATGTTATACATACAGATCTGTATGTACATGTTATACATACAGATCTGTATGTACATGTTATACATACAGATCTGTATGTACATGTTATACATACAGATCTGTATGTACATGTTATACATACAGATCTGTATGTACATGTTATACATACAGATCTGTATGTACATGTTATACATACAGATCTGTATGTACATGTTATACATACAGATCTGTATGTACATGTTATACATACAGATCTGTATGTACATGTTATACATACAGATCTGTATGTACATGTTATACATACAGATCTGTATGTACATGTTATACATACAGATCTGTATGTACATGTTATACATACAGATCTGTATGTATATAGATAAGCAGCATATGTTTAAAAATATAAATGTAAAATATTAATATAAATGATATAAAATATAAATTAACAACGTAAATACATTGCTTTTGGTTAGTTTTATTTATGATACATATGTTTCGGAAATCTTTCCATGTTATTGCATATGGGTGTATCTGAATTTCTGGTCTGCCATTATATGGATATATGGCAAATTATTTAATCTTTCCTCCACTAAACAGTACATTTGGGGAGGGGATTTGCTATTGCAAGCAATGTTCCAGAGGATATCTTGTAATTATAAATATTTTCATAAATGTAGAAGTAAGTTGTATTTAAAAATAATAGATACCTAGAAGCAGAAGTGTTGCTTAAAGTACATGAACTTTTTTTTTTTTTTTTTTTTTTGAGATGGAGTCTTGTTCTGTCTCCCAGGCTAGAGTGTAATGGTGCGATCTCAGCTCACTGCAACCTCCGACTCCCAGGTTCAAGTGACTCTCCTGCCTTAGCCTCCCAAGTAGCTCGGATCACAGGCACCCACCACCACACCCGGCTAATTTTTGTATTTTTAGTAGAGACAGGGTTTCACCATGTTGGTCGGGCTGGTCTTTAACTCCTGACCTCAAGCAATCCACCCGCCTTGGCGTCCCAAAATGCTGGGATTACAGGCGTGAGCGACCACTCCTGGCGATGCATTTTTGAATGTAGTAAAAACTGCTAGACTGTCTCCAGTCAGACCCCATGGACCACATTCACTCTAACAATGCATGTCAAGGCCAGTTCTTCTGAATCCTTCCCTGCATTCATTCTTCAGTCTTTAATTTCTTTTTTTTTTAATCAGGGGGAAAAAATCTCTCTTTTTTGACATTTCTCATAATTGCTTGATACATTTAGTAGCTTTTCATTCCTTATTCTGTGACTGTCCTGTTTATATTTCTTTACCCTTTTTCCTCCTAGGCATTTTTTTTTTCTTTTCAAGTTAATGTATATAAGTTCTTTCTCATAGAAATCAACCTTTTGAGTAAGATACATATATTTTCACCCAAGCTGTCATTTGTTTTTAACTTCATTAATTATTTCTTTCTAAAGGAAGATTTTAATTTTATAAGGTAAATTAATTATCATTTTCCTTTCCTGTTTTACAGTTTTGTGTCTGACTTATCTCTTTAATCCACAATGAGATTAATTTTTATTCATTATGTGTAATAGATTGTGTTAGGGAGCACAGCTGCTGAGGCAATTAGATTAAATATATATATATATGTGTGTGTGTGTGTATATATATATATATATATATATATATATATATATATATATAAAATGAGTCCAAGAGAATAGAAGTGCTTCACTCAAGAAATACCCTGGGCGGTTCAGGCCAATGGTGACTAGGGGTGGAAGGTGGGCTGCTTGGCTTCAGAGTGCTTTGGGAGTCCAGGCAACTCTAGCTCTGCCATTTGCCATTTTAGGTTTGCAAAGCTTGCCAGAGGGTCGTTTTTTATTGCAGTTCACGTGAGAGAAAAGATGAGGGGGAAGCATGTGTGTGAGTTTTTCTGGGTTGTGTCTGGAAGTGGTACGCATTACCTCTCATGCAGGACTCCCTAAAATCAGCCACAGGTCACATGGCATTCCCCAGAAGAAATGGATTTAGAAACAGCTGGCACCCTCCACCTCAGACTATGGATTTATTTTGCTTCTGTAAATGGCTATCTCATCTTCCTGTGATCATGTATTAAGTGGGCCAGCTTTTGACTGGGAATATCACCTTTACCATAAGTTACACTGACATACACAAGATCTGTTAGGAACTCTCCTTCTGTCAACCGATTTGTTTATTCTGGCATGAATTCCATGGGGTGTTACTTCATGTACTTTGTGAGAGTGACACACCTTATTGTCTTTTTCTAAATGTTTTTGACTATTTAAAAGCATTCTCTTTTCTATATAATGTTTTGAATTGTCAGGATTCATTAAAACTCCTCATGTTTTGATTGAGAAGGCTTTGAATTCATAGATTAATTTGGGGAAAATAAACTTACTAAAACTCACCATCTAGGAACATGGAATGCCTCCCATTATTTAGATTTTTCTTTTGTGTCTTTCACTAAAGTTTTATGATTTTTTTGTTTATAGGGCTTTCTTGTTGGGTTTATTACTAGATATTGTGTGGCTTTTTATGCTATTGTATATGAAATTCTTTATTCCATTTTTATTATTTCTGAGTAAACGATTGATTTATGTTTATTTAATATCCAGCAACTTATGAAACAGCTACATTCATTCTAACAATTTTTCAGTGGATTCTTATTATTTATGTAGACAGTTAAATCATTAATAAATGCTGAACAGTTTTGTATTTTCTACTTTTTTCCATTTTATTTAATTGAATAGGTCTTGCATCAGATGTATTTTGTGGTTGTGGTGTGCCTCCTCATCTTGCCTTGTATTTAGTTGACTGGCTCTATTGACTGTCCATGGAGAATTAATTCTTCCAAAGTGTTTCTGAAAGAGATGCTTTCTTAGGTTGAGAAATTCCTATGTAGTACTTTTTTTTGGTTTGTTTTTCATCAGGAAAAAGTGTTGAATTTTAAACAAAATTTTTTCAGCATCTGTTGAGATAATAGATACCCCATAATAGGTACTTCCTTCTTTATTTGAAGTAAAACTCACATGCTAATATATTGGTAGGTATAATTCAAAAATATTTCTTTTAGAGTTCTAAACACTTTTTTTTCTGTGTTCTCTTTTTCTGGTTTTAGTATCAAGGTGAGTCTTTAATATCAAGGTGAGTCAAAGTATGAAATTGGAAGTTTTTCTGTTGTTTTCTATGCCCCAGAAAAATTTATATAAGTTGAAACTTTAAGGTTTAGTAGAACTTCCCCATAAAGCTGTCTGGGCCCCTTTTTATAGCAAGGTAAATATTTAATTAATTTACAATTCAATTTCTATGTATATTGATCTATTTAGTTTTCCTGCCAGTTTTTGAGTCAATACCTTTCTAGGAAATCAAACTTAATATTTACATATTTCAGTATGATGTTTACTAAGTATTCTTTTGAAACATGTTGAAACTTCTTCATGTCTATAGTCCCTTTCTCACTTGTAATGTTACCTGTGTGTCATCCTTTTGGGGAAGGATATTATTTAGAATTTCCCTAAGTTTTTCAGTTTCATTGATATTTTTAAGAATCAGCATTTGGTTTTATTAATCAATCTACTACTTTTCTCTCTTTTTCTTCTCAGATATATATATCTATATCTTTTTTAAAAAGATCTTTAAAATATATTATCTTTTTAAAAAAAAGTTTGAAATGCGTTATTTTTTAAATTGGTAGATATTGGATACAAAGTTTTCCACACATCAATTGTGATTAAATTTAAATTATTCTACTCACCTATATTCTTATTTTGAGCAACTTAATTTTCTAATTTCTGATAGATCTTTGTTTAAATAGTTGACTATGATTGTAGAATTTCTTTTCTCCTTGCCCCTCCATGAGATTCCTTTTTTATATATTTACAAGCTGGTTCATTAGATGCTTGATGATTAATGACTATTGAATTTTCTTGGTTGACTGTATATTTTACCAGTATGAAATATAATTTTAATACTATTTTGAATATATTACTTGTTAATAATTAATATTAATTAATAGAGTTAAATGTTTTACTTCTGCTATTTTTAAAATATGTATTTATATATAGTTGCATATTTTGGTTCCAATCATTCTGTGTCCATTTATTTTGTCATATCCCTGATTGACAGCTTAGGAATGGAAATTTTATGAACATTTTCTGAAAACTGAAAACGTTTTTTAACTCAAAATTACCCTGTCTTTTTAAGGGGTAATTTAGTCAATTATATTTACTTCTACTGTGTTTGGTCTTATTCCATGTCTCTCTTATGTTTACTGTGCTTTTTTGTTGGTGGTGTTTCATCCCTTTCTTGTCTTTTGTTGGACTTACCATGTTTTCTTTTCTTTTTTTTTATTCCTTACAGTGGAAATTTACTACTCAGATAATAGATGTGGGTCCAAAACTTTAACCTCCTTAGGTTCAGAACTGTTTTCTTTCCTAGGCCTGATCTTTTTCAAAATATTTGCCCCAGAGCATTGCACTTTTTAAAATTATGTTTTATCTTTCTATGGTATGTTAGCAAATACATTGGTTAGATAGTGGTCTTATTCCTCCCCTGTGATTTTTACCAAGCTACAGACTTCATCAGAATTGGTACATTTCTTGTTAGAGCAATAGCATTCTTTGGTCAAAGAAAAGTAATAATTAAAAAGGAGAAGGAATGATCATTTTTTCAGCCATTTCTTATTGCACAGCTGAATAAGATATTATTCTGAATTAAAGGACCTCACATATATCCTAGTGGAGTAGACCAACAATTGAATAGAAAATAGTAGCCCAGAGATGCTAAATATGTTTAAAGCAATGGGTTGCTATTCAAAGATGGGAAGAATATCAACATGGTATCCTTGAGAAGCTTGCTAAAAATAGAGAATGCCAGGTCCGACCCAGACTCCATGAATTAGAATCTTCCTAGGTGATTCTCATGCACACTAAAGTTAGAGAAGCACAGCTATAACGAATCATGTTTTACCATCTTCCTAACACTGAAGAAGATCAGAAAACAATTGCAGCCGTCTCTCAGAGTGTACAGTACTTTAGAATATAGTGTTAGTCATTCCTGGCTTAACAATTTTATTACATTTTAATATTTTCTCTATTTTTATCATCTTCTGTAACTATGTAAACCTTAATTACCTAGCTACCTTTGGTACAAGGTAGAGAGTAAATTTCTCAAAGAAATAGTTCTTGGTGATCAAATACTATCCAGTCACAGTGGATCCATAACCAGTTTTTCTCTAGATATTACTTATTTTTTAACTTTTGGGGGTAGGAGTGAAGGGTTTAATTGAAGTGCCACCTTTCCAATGTCTTGCAAACTACATGATTTTACATATAAAATCTAGGGCACTTAGAGTCCTCTCAGGAAAGATACCAACTTCGGAACCTACCACAGTTACTCTTCAAAAACTGTTTTCTGAAAGTGTTTTTTTTTTTTTTTTTTTTCCAGAACTAAGAGTATTTTTAATACAGTGCTGAAGAGCCAGCTGAACTGGCTTTGTAGATCATCCTCAGGTGAGAGTACATTTTCAAAATTATCAAAATAACATAAACATATTATTAAACATACTTTGTTTTGCAGCTCTCAATCACGGATGCACAGTTTTAAAATATTGAGTGAAACTGTACGTGGTTTACTCAAAATGATATGAAATGAATTTTCACATGCATTCTGAATCTATTCCACCCTTCTAGATCCACTAAAGACCATATCCCATCATGATGCTTTCCCTGATCGTTATAACATTTCTGAATATCCATAGGGGAAAAAATCTGGTTAATTTATTATCTTGAATGAATAATTATTTAACTCTACATTTCCTTCTTGTGCCTTGTTTACAGAATTTGATTATAAACTCTTTGAGTATAGGGGTATATTATTTTGCATTCTTGTGCCTTATACCTAAAATATTTTAAGAGTATCTGTTATAACATTTTATTTTCACTAATTAAATACGGCTATTCATAGCCAGTGTAATGGTGACTGCCGGTAGTCCAGCTACTTGTTAGGCTGAACAAGGACAATCACTTGAGCCCAGGATGTCAAGGCTGCAGTGAACCTTGTTCACACCATGGCACTCCCGCCTGGGCGAAAGAGTGAGACCCTGTCTCAAAAAAACAAACAAATGAACAAACAAACAAAAACTGCTATTCAAACTTTTCCATCAAAGTACTTCTAATAAAAAAAGGGATATGAAAGATTATTTCTGAGGATTTGGGGACATAAACTGAAGCAGGGGCTAAACTTTGAAATTTATTTCAAGAGGTTTGTAGTTGTATTCTGTCCTGAAAATGTGTGAACATTTCACATTTACATCACAATATGTCCTTTTGTGTTAAAATAAAATAAGTGTTCTAAGAAAATAAAATATGTTAGAGCCACGGCTTAGCCTTTTTCATAGTCTTGCAATAAATACCAGAAATTAAGTATATTTTTAGAATATGCAAAAAACAGGAAGTTTAGCCACTATTCCTGAGGATTCCAGGCCTCCTATCATGTTGCCTCAGCTCACAAAATTCCTACCTTTTACCAAAACACCTTTGGCTATAGTTAACTCTATTAATTTCCTAAGTCTGCCAAAACAAAGTACCACAAACTAGGTGGCTTAGAAATTTATTGTCTTACAGTTTTGGAGATTAGACATCCCAAATCAAGTTGCCGGCAGGGCCAAACTCCCTCCCAAACCTGTAGGAAAAGGATGCTAATTTGCCCCTTCCAGCAGTGGCCTCAGAAATTCTTTGACTTATGAGAACATAACTCCAATTTCTGTTTCCATCTTCACATTGTCTTCGCTAGATGCTTTTTTGTCTTTGTGTTCGTACTTCCGTTTTTTTTTTTTTTTTTTTGAGAGGAGTCTCGCTTTGTCCCCCAGGGTGGAGTGCAGTGGCCTGAACTCAGCTCACTGCAAGCTCCGCCTCCCGGTTCAAGGGATTCTCCTGCCTCCGTCTCCTGAGTAGCTGGGACTACAGGCACCCGCCACCACACCCGGCTAATTTTTTGTATTTTTAGTACAGACGGGGTTTCATCGTGTTAGTCAGGATGGTCTCGATCTCCTGACCTCGTGATCCACCCGCCTCGGCCTCCCAAAGTGCTGGGATTTCAGGCGTGAGCCACCGCGCCTGGCCCCTATTTCCCCTTTTTATAAGAACATCAGTTGTATTGGGTTTGAGCTCAACTTAGTGACTCCATTTTAACTTCATCACCCCTTTAAAGACTCTATTTCCAAATAAGGCCACATTCAGAGGAACTAGGGGCTGGAAATCAACATATCTTTTTTAGGGGAAATAAACTGTAACACCAACTGAATCACTCTCTTTTCCTAGTATATCTCATGTTTTTGTTCCTTTAAGTAGAGCTGCCAAATTTAATAAATAGAAATATAGTAGCCTCAGATAAATTCGAATTTCACATAAAGAACAAATAATTTTTAGTATAGGTATGTCCTAAATAATTTATGGTACATTCTTATACCACATGTTTGTGTGGTTGTTTATTTGAAGTTCAAATTTATCTAGAATTTTATTTTGTAAACTTACTTTCAGGCCTTTGCCTTCCTTGTGAAATCAGCCTAATTTTAAACTTACATCTTTTCTCAGGAAACTGACGGTCAGGCCTCCTGTATGACACCAGGGAGCTGAGGCTTTATGGATTGGATCACTGCACCCAATGAGACACACCTGCTGCCTGTCGAACCAACCCTCTTCCTAGCTCCTCCATAATTCCTTTTTTTCCTGCACGTGATTACAGTGAGATGCTAGATCCCTCATTCAGCTACCTGCTGCCTGTTGACCAGCTCCTCTTCCTCTCCTCCCGCCCTGGTTCTTCTTCCAAGCTATTAGGTGAAAGCAAAAGTAATTGCGGTTTTTGCATTGTTGAAATTTGCCATTTGATATTGGGATACATTTTTAAATAAATGTGGTTATGTTATAGATAATTTTAATGTGCATTTCTCACTTTATTTTTTTTACTAATGACTTATTACTTGCTATTTATTTTATATTTATTTTAGATTATGGAAATGATGTTAGACAAAAAGCAAATTCTAGTAATTTTCTTATTCGAGTTTAAAAGCAGCAGAGACAACTCGCAACATCAACAATGCATTTGGCCCAGGAACTGCTAACGAATGCACCGAGCAGTGTTGGTTCAAAAAGTTTTACGAAGGAGACAAGAGCCTTGAAGATGAGGAGCGTAGTGGCCGGCCATTGGAAGTTGACAATGAGCAATTGAGAGCAATCATTGAAGCTGATCATCTTACAACTAAACAAGAAGTTGGGGAAGAACTCAATGTCGACTGTTCTATGATCATTCGGCATTTGAAGCAAATTGGAAAGGTGAAAAAGCTCAGTAAGTGGGTGCCTCATGAGCTGAGTGAAAATTTTAAAAAAATTGTCACTTTGAAGTGTTGTCTTCTCTTATTCTATACAACAACAAACCATTTGTTGACTGCATTGTGATGTGCGATGAAACGTGGATTTTATACAACAACTGGCAATGGTCAGCTCAGTAGCTGAATCAAGAAGAGGCTCCAAAGCATTTCCCAAAGCCAAACTTGCACCAAAGAAAGGTCATGGTCACTGTTTGGTGGTCTGCTGCCAGTCTGATCCATTAAAGCTTTCAGAATCCCAGCAAAACCATTACATCTGAGAAGTATGCTCAGCATATTGATGAAATGCACCAAAAACTGCAATGCCTGCAGCCGGCATTGGTCAACAGAAGGGTCCAGTTTTTCTCTATGACAAGGTCTGACTGCACATCACATAACCAATGCTTCAAAAATTGAACAAATTGGGCTACGAAGTTTTGCTTAATCCACTATATTCACCTGACCTCTTGACAACCGACTACCACTTCTTCAAGCATTTTCACAACGTTTTGCAGGGAAAATGTTTCCACAACCAGTAGGATGCAGAAAATGCTTTCCAAGAGTTTATCAAATGAACAGCCAAATAAAAAGGGCCCCCTGGCAGAACCTCTGACTGGCCTGTGCACTGGAAGGAGTGCGCACTGGGGTGGAGCTCAGGAAGTTTGCGTTATTTGCAGCGGGGAGGAGCCTGGCCGCTCCTGTTCCAGGTGGTACCTGGGATTCAATCTGTGAGGTGGAAAACCATCTAGCAGGGCTCTCGCTTTGCTGAGAGTTCCTGTTTTCCTTTATTCTCCTTTTTGCCCAATATATTCTATTTTTCTCACCCTTCAAAGTGTCTGTGAGCCTAGTATTTCATGGCCATGTGACAAGAACATGGCTTTTAGCTGAACTAAGGAGAAAGTCCTATAACAACATCCTGAAGCACAGATTTTTATGCTACAGAAATAAACAAACTTATTTCTCATTGGCAAAAAGGTGCTGATTATAATGGTTCCTATTTTGATTAATAAAGATGTGTTTGAGCCTAGTTATAATGATTTAAAATTCACAATCTGAAACTGCAATCACTGTGCACCAACCTAATACATAAACCCCTGACTTTAGTCAGGAGTGGGGGGAGGACTTGAGGTTTGGCTAATGTCTCTCTGGCTCACATTACCCATAATATAATAAAGCCTTCTTCACCAGCAATATTCAGTGTCTCAGTGATTGGCTTTCTGTGAGGGGGGGAACAATGGGATCTAGACTGAACTCCTGGTGTTTGGTAGCACTTAGTTTGGTTAAATTATTTTTTTAAAACCCCCAGTCTGATTTTTTCTTCAAGGATTGACTTAAATACCACCTACTCCAAGAAGCTTTCCCTGACCTCTCCATCTAAAATTGAGTTTTCTTTCTTCCTAACTTCAGCAGAAGTTAAACTTCACATGTGACACTGAAAAGGTTCAACCTTGTATTAAAATTATCTATATATGTGTCTCATCTACCCTATTAAGTAGAAATTATTTGAGGGCAGAAGGTTTTTATGATTGTTTTCTATCCTACTTAGCATCTAGCTTAGCTCCTTGGAACAGTAGTAGGCATTCAGAAAAACTTGTTCTTATTTGATTTGGCTTGCTGAAGAAAAACAATAGCACCACTTAATAATCAGAAGAGATAGAAATGCATGCAAAAAATTCCTACCCTACAGTGGAACGCAGCGTCTTTAACAAAACGCTTCCTGATTCTTAAAGTGCTCCCTCCTCAGCAAACTGCTGGTTTGACCTACACTAAAACTTCATCATCAGGCATAGGCTCCCCATTTCCCTGATTTATTATAAAGGATTAAAGTGCTCACTGGTATTTACTTTTGATGATTTATGCCTAGACTGTATGTATAGTCAGCGTGGAAGAAATATTGAAGGGTGTATTCACACCAGCATTTTTCAGAAACAGCCTGGCTGAGTGTGGATTGGCAGTGCATAATAAAAAGAAGCAGGGGAGCCAGTCTCATTTTCAATTGCAATAATCCCACTCTGTACTGGTTGCAAGATAGAGATGCTCTTTATCCATTTTTTTATTTATTTAGCCAATCAATAAGTCATTATTCTCTGAGTTAGTCAAAAAACATGTTTATGTGGGCACGAACTGGGTAGTGCCTTCAAGGCCTTTCTGATAATTGGTATCATTACAACTAAAATCCAGTGGAATTCCTTTATAATATTCATGCCAATGGACAGACCTAGTATCCTTCTTAAATAGTAGTCAAAAATCTCAATATTAACATGCTATCTTTTCTAATTATTAACTGTGGGTATGTCCAATATTAATAGGCATACGCCATCCTTCACGATTGAAAAAAAGAAAAAAAAAAGGAAAGCAGTTTCTGTGCAAGAACAAGTTTGGAAAATACCAGGTTAAAGAGCTTCTTAGATCTTTTAATATATCAATGTGTTTCTGTAATCACAGGTTTGATCTTTGTGTGCTTTACTTATCAATACTCTTTGGAAACAAATAATACATATTAGGTTTTTATTGTGCAGACATATTTTGAGAATGAAGGCTGTATCTTTATATGCAAGTCTATATGATAATTTATGCTATAAGTTTGTCTCATTGTAATCAATATCTTCTGTCAGCTTAGCAAACTTTTTTTCTTTGAAAAAATGATGTGTAAGATGTGATAATTCACGTGTTAATTGGGTGTGTGAGTCAGTTCTGTGGTGGAAGCAGAACTGCTATCAGCATTGCAGAATAAGGAATTTATTGTAGGAATACCAGTTCCCACAATTGTAGGAGTCACTGAGGAATGGGGATCTGAAAGGAGTTAGAGGATCATAGAAAAGTCAGTAACAGGCCTTTTTTTTTTTTTTTTTTTTTTTGACAGAGTCTTACTCTGTCACCCAGGCTGGAGTGCAGTGGCGTGATCTTGGCTCACTGTAACCTCCGCCTCCCGGGGTCAAGCGATTCTCCTGCCTCAGTTTCCCGAGTAGCTGGGACTACAGGCGCCCACCACCATGCCGGGCTAATTTTTGTATTTTTAGTAGAGACGAGTTTCACTATGTTGGTCAGGGTGGTCTTGAACCCCTGACCTCGTGTGATCACGAGGCCTTGGCCTCCCAAAGTGCTAGCCGGCCTTCTAAACCCAGAAACAGCCAGTTGCTGGAGTAGGACAGGAAGTGCTCATAAAGAGGTCTCTGGAAAGCTATTCTGTTTGTGTGTCTGGGGTCATGGTTGGTCAGCAAAACTAGCAGATGGGAAGGAGAAATAGATCTGGAGTGAAAGAGAATGAGGAAAGGCTGGAATCTGCTGGCCCTTTTGCACCTGTCATCCACGTAAGTGATTGCAGTGACTTTCAAAGTGTAACGGTGACTGCTTTGCTTCTGACATCCAAATCTCACACGTACTTCTCTTTTGGCCAACTATAACAAGAAAATACATAGGAAAGGGGATTGTGGGAAATTTAGTTCCAATGTAGGTAAATTGACAGAATAAAACTGCCACAGTGAGATTTGGAATATATTCCTAAATTTCTATCAGAAAAATATACTTTGTACCTGATGTCTTAGTTCTAGTCTCAGCTCTGCCATTGCTGTTATGTGACCTTGGGCTAGTGACTTAACACCTTTGGATTCAGTTTCCTTTTTTGCTAAATAAGAGAGGCTGCAGAGTCTCCTGGTTTTAAGATTTAAAGAGAATTGTGGCATTGTCAGCCCACTCTTGTGAATACAATACATTAACATAGATTTTGTAAAAGCATAATAAAGATCATATCGGAGTGTAATAAAAACAAGATACAAGTCTGGAAAAAATTATTAGTTCCTGCCAGTACTAGAATAAGAACTAAGGAGACATTGATTAAGTTCTGTAACTATGTAAGCAAATTTAAAACAGAAAAATAATTTCCAGTTCATTCCAATCTGGAGTTGTTGGTTTTTTAAAAAATTTACCTCCCAATGTCATTTCTCCCAAAATTATATGTTGTACTTTTTTTCTAAGAGGTTTCAAATGATTGTTTTTTTGCATTGCAATTTCTGCAGTGTGTTACAAGAGATACAATTTGCTTCATTGGTTAAGTTAATTTTTATGTGAATTTAAGTAATTAATAAAGAAAATAGTTCTGATAACATTGAAAGGAAATTGCTTTTTCTGTAATTAAAGAGCATGTATATATAACATAATTACTTTTGTCAAACATTTATGGGGCACCTACTATTTGCCAATCACTCTGCTAACACTGACAATACAGGTCAAGGAAATACAAGCAGCTGGCAAGCCCAATGCACAAAAATCCACACAGATAATTTCAGTACGAGAAGCTGGCTTCTGTGATAGATTTAGTTATGCAATATTATGAGAGGAGAGAAGAAAGCCAGGAAAGATGTCTTTGAAGAAATGGCATCTGAAGTGAGGTGACCATTTCCTCTTAGTTGTTTGTTACAGTTTAATGAAAGTATTTTCCCTGATGAAGGGAAAATAATACAAAAGAGGACTGTAGTGACAGAAACATCAAATAACAAGAGGCTAGAGAAATATGGCTTATTGTTGGATTGTGTGCCAGGCCTTGGGATGGGCACTTCACTTAATCCCAGTAAAAATCCCATGAATTAAAACTACTATTAAGTTATTTTGTTAACGTCAGATACAAAGGAGGAGTAGGTAAGAATCCAAGCAGGGGTGATAGGAAGAGGCTGAGGCAGAGAGTGCCTTTCTCTAGTGGATACTCTTGGGCTTGATTTCTAAAGGAGATTTAAAAAAAAGGATTCGGCACAAGCCAAACTTATGCTTTCAAACTTTCAGATTTGTGCTTTCAAACTTTCTGACAGATACTTGGAGAATGAGTTGGAATGGGTTTGCGCTGGCAAGGTGGGAACCAATTAAAAAGTAATAGTAATAAGCCAAGCCTACCTTAGGAGAGAGATGGAAGAAATGGAGATGAGGGATACATTTAAAAATTATTTAGAAAGCATTTTACTATATAGCATGATTAAAAACATACAGCTGTGGGAAAATCCAATTTAGTAATCCATTTCATCATTAAAGTAATTATGACTGGGCACGGTGGCTCATGCCTGTAATCCCAGCACTTTGTGAGGCTGAGGCAGGAAGATCCCTTGAGGCTAGGAGTTCAGGGCTGCAGTGAGCTATGATTTCACCATTGTACTCCAGTCTGGGCAAAGCAAGACCCTGTCTCTAAAATAAATAAGTAGATGAATAATTATGAATCTGTATACCTTGTAACATATAAATTATGACTAAAATCAAATTGTAGTTTCAGTCTATTTTTAGAGCTTGATTGCTCAATTTCTGTGCCATCAAACTTCAACGTAGTTGAGCAGACACAGTTCACGTCACAGACACTCTCAACTAGCAGACCTTATATCTTTGTTCCTTCTTCATTATTAAAAGAACTATCATGGGGTAGCAATCCACACAGCTGAAAATATAACACTTTATTCTCCAGCATTTCTTGTGGTTAAAGGTAGCTCTGTGACATCATTTTGTCTAATGAAATGTAAGTAGGAGTCTACTGGAATTTCTGGGAAGATTTTCTTTTAATCATGACAAATACACCACATTTATTTTGCTTCCTGCAATCCAGCTGCAATGACCATACATGCAATTGCCATTTGTGATCACATACCAAGAATGGTAAAGTAGGAAGATTGAGGGAGCATGGTTGTTTGAACATCTGCACCAGATCTCAATTGCCAAACTTAGGCCTCTTGTCATTTGAGAAAATAAATCTCATTCTTGGTTAACCACTGGTTTATGGTTTTTATTACATATAGCTCAATGTATCCTCACTATTGGTTGCAATTGCATTACCTTCCCCAAAAGACAATCTCAAAAGTAGCAGATTTAGGAGGAGATAGTACAATAACTTATCTTCTATGTTTATCCAGCCAACCCATCCCGACATTCTCCAAGCAACTGAATATTCTGGGGGAGAGAGTAGTACTGTGTAAACAATACAAACATTTGTTCCTTTCAGTAGGTGAAATATTTCAGTAACTTTTCTCACTGACACATTATAAGAAGAAGATACAAAAAGCTTTTGGTGCACTTTGTGAAATTATGTTTAATGGGAAGAAAAAAACAAAGTAAGGTGGAAGTCTTAAAGAAAAGTTCAAGAAGGGCCTAAAACATACACTAGGCAAGACTGAATTCTACCACCTAGTTAGAATGATGTCAACAGAAGTGCCAATAGGAAGGGTAGAGAATAAGATCAAGCTAGCTCATTCTTTTGTTGAGCTAGAAAGAATACACTTGAAGACAGTGGTTGGAAAGCAATTATCTTACATAATTTTCTTAAAAGACCTTGAGGCACGGACTTTCCTTGGAGATCATTTTCAATTTCTTACTCCATTTTTTTAAGCTGCATTTTAAAGTAGACCCCAAAGGTCACAGAACAAGAAAACGTTACCAATGGCTTACATACAAAGTGGAACACACTTTTTGTTATAGATTAAAATTTGCTGTCTCTCAGTAGTAAAAATATGTCCAAATCTGTTAAAGAAAACATGATCAAGATAGACTTGAACTAAAACAAATAAAAACAAACAAAGATGTTTAAATAATACAGATAGATGGAATTTTTCAACAAACGATGAAGGAACAATTGGACACCGACATGTAAAAAAGAAGATTCTAGACATACACTTAATACTTTTCATAAAAATTAATTTAAAATGGATCATAGATCTAAATGTAAAATATGAAATTATAAAACTTCTAGAAGATAACAGAGAATTATATCTTGGTGACCATTGGTTTGGTGATGAGTTTTTAGGTATAACACCAGAGGCATGATCCATGAAATGAAATAATGATAAGGTGAACTTTATTATAATTAAAAACTTCTGCTCTGCAAAAGACACTGTGAATAGAATGAATAGATAAGCCACATAGTGGGAAAAATATTTGAGAAACACCTGTCTAATAAAGGATTGTATCTAAAATATACAAAACACTCAAAACTCAACACTAAGAAAGCAAACAATCCAATTAAAACATGGACAAAAAAATCTGGACACCTCACCAAAGAATACATACAGATGGCAAATAAGTATATAAAAAGATGTTCAGAATCATATGTCATAAGAGAATTGCAAATTAAAAAAATGAGATACCAGTACATACACATTAGAGTTGATAAAATTCATACAACTCACAATCCCAAATGCTGATGAGGATGTGAAACATTAGACACTCCCAATCATTGTAGGGAATGTAAAATGACACAGCCACGTTGAATGACAATTTGACAGTTTCTTGCAAAGCTAAACGTAGTCTTACCATAGAATGATACAACCATTCCCCTAAGTATTTATCCATTTCATCTGAAAATTCATGCCCACACAAAAATTTTCACATGAATGTTTATAGTAGCTTTATTCATTACTGCCCAAACTGGAAGCAAGCAAGATGTCCTTCAGTAGTTGAACAGAAAAACAAATTGTGTTATACTCATATCATGGAGTATTACTCAGTGTTAGAAAATGAGTTATCAAGCCACAGAATTACAGGAAGGAAATAAAAAATGTACACTATTAAGTGAAAGAAGTCAATCTGAAAGCCTATGTGCCATATGACTCCAGTGATATGACATTCTGCAAAAGGCAAAACTTTCGATACAGTAAAAACATCTGCAGTTGGCAGGAGTTTACAGGGGTTGGGAGGAAGACAGGTAGAGCACAGATTTGCAGAGTGGCAAAACTATTCTGTATATTATAATGGTAGATACATGACATTATGCATTTGTCAAAACCCATAGAACTGTATAATACAGAGTGAACCTTAATATATGCACTTTACTTGATAATAATGTGTCAATATTGGTTCTTTAATTGTAACATGTACCATATTAATGCAAGATGTTAATAATAGGGGAAAGGGTGTATGGGCTAGGAGAGTATATGACAACTCCATACCAGCAACTTATTATTTTTTTTTGTAAACAGAAAACCATTTTTAAAATAAGGAATCCATTACCTTAGAAATCTTAATTTTAAAAGATTAGAGCAGTAATTTAATGTAAGTAGCACCAGCAATTGCCAATAGGAAAGAAACTAATGTTGATCACCTTAAGGCCACATTCTTTCACTATGCTTACAAATTCTTTGAAAAAACCTTGAGAGTAAAAATGTATTATTCTAATTTTTACAAATAAAGGCACTAAGTCTTAGAATTTCTGCTAGTCACCTAAGGTCATATAGCTAGGAACTCTCAGAGCTTGCCCCAAATCCAATTCCTTTTGATGGTAAATTCCAAAGCTGTCCAAGTACACCACAGTTTGGTAGTTACAAGTGTGGGTTCTTCAGTGAGCAAAACTTACTTCACATCCCAGCTCTGCCATTTTCCAGCTAGGTAACTCTAGGCTATTTACTGATCTTTGTAAACCTCGATCTTCCTATTCCCAAAATAACTTAATAGTTCCACTTCATGGGATTATTATTGCAAATAAATAAAGCTACTAGCCCAAAGCCTGTAACACATTTAATGGTCACTAAAAAGTTATCTGCTATCATCATTATCAACATCATCACCTGTAACACTGGCAGTGGATGAATTAATGAACCTTGAGAGGAAAAATGTATTACTATAAGGAGCTGTCATGTAGCTGTCATGTGGAAGAGTCCACAGTTACCAAAAGCACATAATAAATGTTTACAAAAAGAACAGGTGCACAGCTAGCCATAGCTGGAGCAAGTCTAGGCTCACCCTACTCTTCATCTTTCTTCTTTCCCTCAGTATCATTATGTAGATGAAGTCAGAGAGAAAAAAATAACTTATGGATCTATAACTTTAAAGGAAAAGTCATAAAAGGACAGCAGCAACCAGCCTGAACCGCATCCCTCCAATGCAGGGGAGAAGGCACGGACCTAGACAGCCATCCCCAGGCCTGGGCAACCATCCCTGGAACAGGGGCTGCCAGGCCAGACCCCCCCATAGCCAGCATCTCAGCCATCCCCACTATGCTCCCCAAACCCCTTCCCAGCTTGGGGGTAGGGGGGTGAATGTGGAACAAGAAAAGACTTTTTCCTGCCTGACCCTGGTGATAAGCAGGGTGGGAAGGATTCATTAAAATCATGTAAGAATTTTATCTTCTGGGCTTTTAAATCAGAAACCACCAGAGATGACTTCCCATCATGATGCTTCCCCAAATTACAGGTATGACTTGCAGTTTGAAGTTCTTAGAATACTTATGAAATAGACTTACATTCCAAATAAGTAGGAAAAGGACTTGAATGAATAAATGAATGAATGATAACTCCCTCACTCTCACTTCAATAAGGTTGCTTTTCCTGGTGTGCCCCTAGAAACAACTCACATTTACCCACCTCTCTGCGAGAGTCTGGGTATAAGTGAACTGAGCTTTGGAAGGATCAATGACCCACAGAATTTCTCCATGTCTGTGTGTCTTGTATAAGATCCTGTGAAATTGAATGCCTTCAAAAATTTAGTACAAGGAAAGTTTCTCTCATGTGAGGAATTATTATATTTCCTTTAATCAGTTAGTGAGAATATGTGATCCATTATTTCTCTTTTTCTTTTGGCTACCAGGAAGGTCAGAGCTAAAGACAATGCTCATTGCCTTCCGACCCTAGATTTTGGGTAGAATTATTTCTACCCCTTTTGCTTCCTTCTGATCTTTTTTTTTGCTTTTGCTTTTATCTTTTATTTTCTCATGAGTTTATTAAAAGCAATTTCAAATATATTTTGGAAGCATGGGAAGTATAAATTATAAATGAATAAAAATGAAAAGATAACCATCATTATGTATTTTAGAATTCACTTGATTTTTCTACTGAAATAAGGCCTTGGGCATGAGTTAGTAGTTAATATTAATGTGTAGAAATGAAGGCTTGCATTGTTGGTCTCCCTTTGCGTGATCTGTGAACAGCAGCTCTTTATTCAAACTATTTTAAGAGTTGAGCTCATATCATTAATGATTCAGGTGCACTAATCAAATCATAAACCCCAAATCCACATTGATTTCAATCTCTATTCAGGACACTAGGGAAAACAATCAGTGTTTGCTGAAGGAATGAGGAAGACTGAAGAGGAAATAAATGTTATTTTAAAAACCCCTTTGAAATATATTACATGGCAAGGAATATTTGACAGCTATTTTAAAGGTAATTGATAGCTTTTCTTTAAAAAATCTCATATTCCTTATTACTGATGACAATTATGCCATAATATATTTAGAAATCTTGGTATAAAATTGTTTTAATTTAATTTAATTGTTTTAAGAATATTACTTAAGTTTATCTTAGTGGTGATTAGCAAGAATTAGAATAGTCTTAATTTCTTACAGAGCTCTTATGGAGTATGCCCCAGGTGTTTTGTGACCAGATTTCAATGGCACTGCTAATTAATTTAACAAAACTTATAGGAACAGAGGATGACTTAATAATGGTAAAATCATAGTCACATTTTTAAAGAACTTACAAGATGTCAGGCACTGTGCAAACAATGTTATATGCATCGTTATATTAAATGCTCACACAAGAATGATTATTATCTCTGTTTTTCAGATGAGTAAAGGCTTAGAAATGCCACTCAGCCCAAAGTGACAGAGTTAACATTTAAATCTACAATTTTAATTATTATGTTCTACTGATTTGGAATTTATCCTAACGTCTTCATTTTCACCACTTCTTAAATGTAATTATTCTTGAAGTTTTGTCTATTTTACCTTTTAAATATTTATTAAATCCATTTTATAATCTTCATTGATATTCATCCTGGTTCAGATTATTTTTGTTTTATTCCAGAACTAATGCAAAAACCTTATGCAGGGATTTCTAGCATAGTGGAGTGAGGAGGCCACTGTATAATATTCTCAAAAAGTAGCTATAAAACTGCAGAAACTTTTTGAAAACAACCATTTCAGAGACCTGGAAATTGGCCAATGATTTAAGATAAATGAGAAGCTCTTAGAGAAAATCAACTAACCTTTAAATAAGAAGAGTGGAAATCCAAGGCATTTTTTCCTGTGGCTGTATCCATTTAGATAATAAACAGCAAAATGGCAAATGTAAATCTAACATATCAATAATTATGTAAAATGTGAATGGGCTAAGCACCTAACTCAAATGCAGACATTGACAGACTGAAAACAAAAAGAATAAGGTCCAACTACATGGTGTCCACAAGAGACACACTATAGATTCAAAGATCTAAGTTGAAATTAAAAGAATGTGAAAAAACATACCATACAAACAATAATCATAGTTGATCTAGAACTACTATTTTAATGTCAGAAATAATTGACTTTAAGACAAGAAATATTACTAGAAAAAAAGACATTTTATGATAATAAAGGTGTCAATTTTTTAGGAAGATATGGCAACTACACATATATACACATACCTAACAGCAGAACTTCTAAATATAAAACGCAAAAACTAAGAGAGTTAAAGAAGAAATAGAGACCTGAATAATAATAGTTTGAGATTTTCCAACCCTACTCTCAAAAATTGATACACAAACTAGGCAGAAAATTAGCAGGCATATAGAAGATGAACAATACTATCCACCACCTTGATCTTGCTGACATTTATAGAACATTAACCAACACATAGATAAATAAATATTCTTTTCGATTGCACATAGTAAATTCTCCAGGTTAGAAAATATGTTACAAGTCTTACCACAGAAAAAAGCCTGGAAATAATACCAATCCAGTAGCAACGTGCACCCCTAAAGTCTCCATTGTACCTTCCAAATACAACTTGTCACTAAAAGGTACCAGGCTACCTACAAGAAATGACTGATTTCAGCTTGGGCAGAAAATGTTCATGATCAGACAAGGGGCATTATGTTTTATCAGAAACCAATAAATCTATCAAAGACAACTGGAGTAAAACCAAACAGATATAGGAGCCAGTATGATGGGACTCACATTGGCTGGCATCAAGAGAATATGGCATAAGAAAAATAATACTCAAAATGAATTAAAACACATTAATTATATAAAAGTTCATGAATTCAAAATTAATGAACACAACAAAAAATTCAGTGGGACTATTGAGGGTTTTTGGAGCACTAATTCATCATTCTGAAAACTAATATCTGTTTGGTACCACAGAGTGCACAGAATTAGTAAGACGTTCTTTACAAAATAATTTCAACTATTAAATGCAGAAAGCACCATATAAAATCACTATCATCACATGGGTTTAGGCACTGATTATTAAAAGCTACTAAAACCGACAGTGGCTCACGCCTATAATCCCAGCAGTTTTGGAGGCCAAGGTGGGTGGACTTCTTGAGAACAGGAGTTCGAGACCAGCTGGGCTACATGGCAAAACACCCTCTCTACAAAAAATACAAAGATTAGCCAGGTTTGGTGGTGTGCACCTGTAATCCCAGCTACTTGGGAGGCTGAGCCAAGAGAATCACTGGAACCCAGAAGGTGGAGGTTGCAGTGAGTCGAGATTGCACCACTGCACTCCAGCCTGGGCAACAGAGTGAGACTCTGTTTCAAAAAAGTAAAAAAAGCTACTAAAACCTTAAAATAACAGTTCGATGAGAGACTTAAAGGAAGACTGGGCTCACATCAGCTGAACCCACTAATTAATTTCAACTTCACAAAGATCAATGAGACATTATGTACCTCCTGAAGTGATCTATTAGGAAGGACACAGCACAACCTATGAAGTATTCTGGCTAAAAGAATTGGTCTTAAATCTAATCAAACTTCTGGAATATATCTACTGGTTTACATGAAATACAGGAAATAGACTCCCATATTAAATGATATCACATGGATATGATCAGCTAAGTCATGGGAATTTCTATGGAACAAACGTCCCACTTTCTTCAAAAAATAAATTACATTTTGAAAAATGGATGAGAAGAGAAACTGTTTTCTATTAAAAAAAAACTCATCAGAATCGTAACACCCAAATGACACATGGGGAACTTGCTTAAAGTTAGATTCTAATTTAAAAACTCTAAAAGAATGTTTTTGACATGATCAGGGAAATAAGTATATGATCTGGAGATTAGATGTTGTTAAGGAATTAATATAAATTTAGCTTGGTCTATAACATTATTTATCAGTGATAATACTGAAGCATGTACAGGTGAAATGCTACCATAACTAAGACTTGCTTTAAAAGAAACATGGAAGGCATAAATGAAAATGTTGATAATTGTTGAAGCTAGTTAGTTGGTACATGAGAGTAATTATGCTCTTCTCTGTACTGTTGACATGATGAGAAATATTAATAACAAAACATTTAAGAGAGTGGTTTTGTTTTGATAATCAATTTTCTTCAAAGGAAATCAAATTTTTCTTCAAGGGAAAATATATATACATATATATACTTTTTTTTTTTTTTTGAGTGGAGTTTTGCTCTTGTTGCCAAGGCTGGAGTGCAATGGCACCATCTCAGCTCACTGCAACCTCTACCTCCTGAGTGCAAGCGATTCTCCTGCCTCAGCCTCCCGGGTAGCTGGGATTACAGGTGCACACCACCACACCAAGCTAATTTTTTGTATTTGTAGTAGAGATGGGGTTTCACCATGTTGGTCAGGCTGGTCTTGAACTCTTGACGGCTGGTGGTCTACCTGCCTTGGTCTCCCAAAGTGCTGGGATTACAGGCATGAGCCACTGTGCCAGGCCGGGTGAATAGATTTTAAGCAGGAATTATGTCTTGTAGTCCTAAAAGTTTCTGGTCTTTCAATGCTACCAAAACTGGCTATGGCTGTTTGCCACTTAAGGAACCAGTAAATTAGGTTAATTGTCATTGTTACTACATCCTAAGCACTTTACATTTATTTACTATTTAAAACAATCCTGGGAACTAGTGTGGCAGAGATGACTATTTTACAAGATCATTCACACTCCCCTTTCATAGAGTTGATTTGCGTTTGGAAGCTTCAGGGTCTATGTTTTCAGCCACTTTTGGATTTAGGTGTGGTCATATGACTAGTTTTTGACATTAGTCATATGTATTTCAATAGGAGTGATGAGTATCTCTCTGTGCTAAGTGCAATGCTCCATATTTTCTCTTCCTTCCACCTACATTCTCATCTGATGTTGGGATGACGTCAGGACAGCCTTGAAGCCATGGAATGTGAAATCATGAGATACAATCAGCTTGAGTCTGAGTCACTGCTGGAATGAAGTTACCTTAAAGATCATACCAACCAGGAATGTTTACATAAATTGAAATATATGAAGCAAGAAATCAACTTACTGTGTCAAGCCACTGAAATTTTGGGGTGAGTTGTTACAGCAGACTGCCTATCCTGATTAATGAGGTCGTGCCTTATCAATCCTATTTTAAAACAAGGAAATCAAGATGGAAAAATGCTGGATAATTTGCATACAGAAAAACAGTTGCAAATGAGAGCCAGAAGCTGAACCTTGGTAACCTAATCCTTAAGAATATGCTGTTAACCACCACGCTATGCCGAAATGTCTGTTACTAAGACTTTCTGGCCTATAGCCCAACATCCTTATTACCTTACTACTTCTTACATTTTATCTTAAATCCTGGCTTCAAATTCTAGATTGCTTTTCAAAATCCTTAGCTTTGAAACTAAGCCTAAGGCTTTCTCAAATCATATCCTTTTAAACTGACTTAAACAAACAAACAAACAAACAAAATGTCCTAACCTTTCCCCTCAAAATAAGTTGGCCATAAAAATTTCCTACTTCAAGAACTTGAGCTACTGGTCCAAGCAAAAATTATTTTCTCTGGAAAAGCTTGCCCAAGGAAAACACACTGCAATCAGTACTTATTCTACAAATACCTTCTTAAACTAGTTATTCTTACATTGTTGAGATCAGTAATTCCCAAAGATTGGTCCGCGGTCAGCAGCATAAGCATCAACTGGGGACTTGTGAGAAAGGCAGAGTCTCAGAGCACAACACAGACCTTCTGAATTAGAAACTCTGGGAGTTGAGCCCAACACAATCTCCGCTTTAACAAGCCCTCCAGGTGTTTGTGATACCTGTCAACTTGAAAACCATTAATTTATCTACCCACTTTAAAGCCCTGCTTTTAATGAACACAACCAAATGAAACAAAAAACACTGCTCTGCTTCTCTGTAATCATGTTGTATTTTTACATTGATCTTACAAAACCACTAAATGCCTTTATCCATATATGAACATTAGAGCTTGCCCAGCCTGTGAATCTTAGAATAACTATTTCAACTTTCTCCTGCTTTCTTATCTAAACACCTTTTCATTTTCACAGTTTTCTTCCCATCAACCTTCTCCCTCCAGTGCTTTTTATGTTGTTGCAGTTGCTTCTCTCTAAATTCTCTTTGGCTTTGCTCTTTCTTTAGGCATGAATTTCAACCTCCATTTTGCTGTGTTGATTTCACTCTCACTCTCTGCCGTTGCACTCTTACTTTCATTTACTTCTCCATAAAGGCTTCACATTATAGGGTTACCTGCTTCCTAAGGACACATCTCAAAATATGGACATCATGAAGTCATTACCAGTTTTACCTACTGGCCATCTAGCTCACTGATATTCTTTGTTATATCTTCATAACGCCTATTTTTTTTTTTTGAAAAAATGGTACCATATATGCGTAGAAGAGTGTACCTAATTCTAATCCTTACTTCAGAGCATACTGTTGTCATTGGTCTATACAAAGTCCCTCTCATTTAATTACACATATATTTGGTTTTCTCCTTATTACTTACCCTATTTTTCTCCCTTTCAAAAGCAACCACATCTGCTCGGTTTGTTACCATTGAATTATCATCTTTGTAAAATATGTAATTTTTATGTGTATTTATGTTCGTTTTACATAAATGGTATTGTTTAAAAAAAACCCTCTGTAATCCCAGCACTTTGGGAGGCCAAGGTGGGCAGATCACGAGGTCAGGAGTTCAAGACCAGCCTGGCCAAGATGGTGAAACCCCATCTCTACTAAAAATACAAAAATTAGCCAGGCATGGTGGCGGGTACCTGTCATCCCAGCTACTTGGGAGGCTGAGGCAGGACAATTGCTTGAACCCAGGAGGTGGAGGTTGCAGTGAGCCGAGATTGCGTCACTGCACTCCAGCCTGGGTGACAGAGCAAGACTCCCTCTCAAAACAAAACAAAACAAACAAAAACAAAAAGCAAAAAACCCTTACCCTGTTTATTTTCACTTCACACTATTTTTCCTTGCTTCGTATGTTGCTGGGTAGAGATCTAGTTTGTGGTTTTTAGATATTGAATAGCGCTCCATGGTATACACCAGCATATTTTACTTATTTTTCCTTCACTCACTGCCAATAGCAGGGCTACTTATCTTACTATGGAAATGTCGTTTGCTTGCACAGAAAATAATGGCTCTTGGCAGAGTGCAGCAGGAGGCCCATCATGCTCATGGGCTAAACAAGACCTGGCTCTGTGGTACTTCTTGGTTTCCGCCTGAGACTATGTCACAGCTCCAAACTGGAAAGATTTATTTCCTTTCTATTTTTATCTCTGTTTCCCACTAAACATGAGGTACTTCAATGTACTTTTTCCCTCTCTATCCTCAAATGAAGAGTGCAGTGGATCATTACTCATTGTACTTATTTTAACAGGGTTCTCCAAATCTGTTTTCTCCTCCCAGTGGTGAATTGGCACTTTTTTTGTTTGTTCAGTTAGATGTTGGCTTTCATTAAAAAAGTGACTCCAACACAATTTCTAACAGTAAATTCTTGGAAAATTACAGACATTCTTGTGTATTTCCCAGGAAAGAGTTAAGAAATGGAATTTCATCCAAAAATAGATGTTGCACTTCATCAAAATAAAAAAAAACTTTTGTGTATCAAAGGACACTATCAACAGTGAGCAAAGGCAACCCACAGAGTGGGAGAAAATATTTGCAAATCATATATCTGATTTTAAAAATTGCTAAAAAAAACTCAAAATAAACAAAGAAATAATCAGTGATTTTAAAAATTGCATAAATAAATATATAACTAGACATCGATTCTAGGTTTTCTGACACTAAAGGAATAAATCTTAATTTCAATTATATGGACACCCCAGATGATTTTTTCAGACATTTTCTTTCTGATTATTGTTCTACCACTCTACCTCAATGAATCTATTGAGTATTAAAATATTTGAGGAAAAATAAAATTTGGGGTTGTATGGTTAAATGGTAGTCATCTTTATACAACAGTAAATTTAGGATGATGGAGAAGCTTTTTCATTTTATCCTTTAGTAGAGTAGTTTCTAGCTACAATAGTTAATTATTGCTCTTTTCTCCTCTTTTTTCTTATCTTGCTATATTGGCAAATGTAACTTGGTTAACAGGGATACATGTGCCTGTTGTTTGCCAACTTTCCAAAAGATCACCAAAAAATCAGCTGGTTAAGCAAAGCTAAGTATGAGTTGTACTGTAATGAGAGATGTTTGCCCCCCCAACAGAGTCTTAGTAGTGCCTTAAAGAGGAATGCCTACAAAAAATATTTATTAAGTTATGGGGTCTGATATTTATTAAGTTAGGGTCTTTCTAGGTGGAAAATTGATCAGGAATAAGCAAGTTTTATGGCATAATAATTTAAAGTTGGTAAATACAGTGAGGTTAAATAAACCACAAAATAAAGTGAGTCTTGATAAATCGTTGTTTGACATGCAAACTGTTTGCCAGGTGAACGATACATTGTCTTGAAAGAAGAGCTGTTTGCCCAGATAAGAAAACGATTTTTTTTCAGACAAAATGTGTTATAGGAATTTTCTAAATCAGGTGTATGATTTATTGGTCAACAGGCTTATATTCCTAGGCCAGAATGTGATAGAAAAAATAGTTAAGTCATAGGTGACACTGGCAGCCTCACTTCTCTGTCCTGTTACTCTAAGTGGATGTAGGTGGTCTCAATCCCCTGCTTCGCAGGAACATTCATAAGCTTGAGTTAAAGAAGAGATCTACTAATACCTCATTGGTTAAGGCATTGTGATCATGTACCAACTTTCCAGCAGGTATGATTGCAGTCTCTAAAATAAGCATCGCATTTTCCTGTTCTTGTTGTTGGGTGACTATTTTTAGAATCATTTAATGGATCAGCAGTGGGACAATGGGATTTAAACTTCCAGAAATCACCAATGAGGACTACATACACACGAATACATAATGTTTATTATCAGCGTTTGTAGTCACCTTCTAATCCAGAAGCCAAAAGTGTCTACATTAAGTCAAGAGACCAAAATTGGTCCCCAATATGAAGAGTTCACAGAAATAGCTATGTAAGTATATTAATCAATGTTCTCCAAAGAAACAGAACCAATAGGTTGGATACATTATATAAAGAGATTTATTATCAAAAACTGGCTCATGCAATTAGGGAAGATGACAAGTCCCCAAATCCACAGGGTGTGTCTGCAAGCTGGAGACCCAAGAGAACAGATGACGTAGCTCCAGTCCAAGTTTGAAGGCCTGAGAACTGGGAGAGCTCCTGATGTAGTTCCAGCTAAAGGCTAGCAGACTCAAAATCCAGGAAGAGCCAATGTTTCAGTTTGAGTCTGAAGTCAAAAACAAAAGCTGATGTCCCCAGTTTGAAGGCAGTCAGGAAAGAGGAATTCCCTCTTATGTGAGGGAGGGTCCGCCTTTTTGTTCTATTCCGACCTTCAATTGCTTGAATGAGGCCCACCCACATAAAGAAGGACAATATGCTTTACTCAGTCTGCCAGATTTAATAATCTCATCCAAAAATATCTTCACAGAAACACTCAGAATAATGGCTGGCAAATAAATGGGTACCCTGTAGCCTACTTAATTGACATATAAAATCAACCACCACAGGAAATATAAATCAAATTACCTAATTTTAACACATCCTCTCCCTTTTTTTTGGTCAGATATTTTTTCATAACAGTTAAGATACCATAGAAGACTTTAGGGATATAAGTACAGAACTATTCTCCCAAGATTGCACACATTCCTGTTTGAAAAACTAGTATTATATCTAAAGAGGTCGATTTTGATTCACTTCCCATATAATTTTATGAAAATTGCAGCAGAGGACATACACATACATTTTTTGACATTGCTTCATTTTTCTGCTATGCTTGGAATTACAGCATAGGGACTGGGTACATAATTTGAAGATCCAGTGCAAAATGAAAATGTGAGGCTCTTTGTTCAAAGATCTGGGGGGAAAAGTGAAGTTAAAGATACTGACATATAAAGTTTATAGGTATTTTATTACTTATGAAATGTAATAGGAGTAGCAATAACACAGGAATGACAGCTCATGTTGATGCTCAACATGAGTGCTAATGCCAGAATGTTGTGTTTCATTTATTTTATTTTATTATTTTATTTTTTGAGACAGAATCTCACTCTCTCATCCAGGCTGGAGTGTGGTGGCATCATCACAGCTCACTGCAGCCTTGACCTCTTGAGCTCAAGTGATCCTCCTGCTTCAGCCTCCCAAGTAGCTGGGACTATAGGTGTGCACCACCACGCCTGGATAATTTTTTTTTCTACTTTTTGTGGAGACGTGGTTCCACTATGTTACCCAGCCTCCTCTTAAACTCCTGAGCTCAAGTGATCCTCACACCTCAGCCTCCCAAAATATTGGGATTACAGGTGTGAGCCATTGTGCCCGGCCATGCTTTCTTTTAAAGTGAATTTAAGTTAAGAGGCAGTTACAACTTGGGGTTTGTGGCTGTCTGGAATGGAAATAAATTGGGTCATAAAGAGAGATAGGATTAGAGAGTACTGAAAAATACAAGAAAGGGGAAGAGGATAAGTGAGATAAGGGCTGCTATGTTCTAGTTATGATTTGGGGGATATAAAATAGGTAAGCTTGAATTTTTTACATTTTCATGTATGTTGGCCAAGGACTCTTTTTGAGAAATCGTTTTGGAATCAGAATTTATTTGGGGAATTTTTTCACACAAAGTAAAATCCACTCAATAAATATTTTTAATTTTTTGTTCCTTCTTTTTTGTTCAAAGGTGCTTCTTGTAAGAACAACAGCATAACTGTGCCAAAGATAATTAAGAATTCTAGTGGATATTTAGAACTTTTAACAAACTTGTAAACTTTTGGGTGGTAAATAAGCTGTTTACCCAGGTGAACAGTCTGTTGTTCTGATAGGAGAGATTTTGTCCAGGTGAGCAAACTTTTGTCTAGACAAATCTGTTTTCAAGAATTTCTTGAAACAAAGAGAATAGGTATTTATTTTTTGTCTAATAATCTCATTTTTCTCACTTCTCTGCCCAAACAGGAGTTTGAATATAGAACTGAGTCAGACACACAGTATCTGTGAACTTGAGCAAGTATTTCAGAAGAAGCAAGAGAATATCAACAAATTATAGTTTAATAAATGACTATTCCTCATCAATATTTACCATAATTGCATGTCCTCTTTAGTTTCTATGCATAAGTCAAGAGTATCTTAAATATATTTAACAAAATTATTAATTCTATAAAAGTTAACTTTGTGATTGATCAGAAGTAAATGGAATAAAAATAGAAAACAGGTGGGACAAAGAAATTGCCTGAATAGAGGAGTTGTAAAAATTTTAAAACATTGATTTGGACTGGAGCCAGAACAATGAGCAAGACATCAGACTGTAACTTATATTTCTTCAGGCCCAGAGCTCCAGGGAAAACTAATCAATAGTACTGTTCTAGGTGTCAGTGTGGCTTGCTCTTATGGAATCTCCAGGGCTCCTAACATCTAACCGGGTAAGCTTTTTCTGTTTGTCTGGAAGCCAAGTTCTCTTGGATATCATGCAATGTAATACTCTGCTCTCATAGATCCTGTTGGTGATGGCTGCTAATGATGCTTTCTATTGTTTCTACCATTGATGTTCAACACAAGGACTAGCACAAGTGGTATGCTCTGTGTCCTCTCTCAAAGCTATCAGGAGTGTCTTCTTTTTGTCAGTGCCACTGTGGGTTGCAGTACTAATGTGCAAAGGTCTTTCATGTCTCTGCTTTTATGTTCATCTTAGTCTCATGGTACCTGAGCATTGTATTCATCAGTTAAAAACAGTTATTTTAGCTTTTTTCTCTGTAGGTTTCAAATGTGCCTATGGTGATCCTGGCTAGAGCAAATCTAAGTGTGAACATAATTTTCTCTTTTCTTTGATAACTGCAGGCTTATTGTTGGTCCACATGTTACTGAAATGCCAGGGGTTTGGTCAAAGTCCTGCTGCTTGCTGCACAGAAAACCAATCACTGAGACAATGAGTATTGCCAGGGAAGAAGGCTTTAATCAGGTGCTGCAGCCACAGAGATGGGAAGTCAGTCTCAAACCCATCTCCCTGACCAACTAAAATCAAGGGTTTATATAGCAGGAAAGAAATGTAACTACATGCAGGAAAATAGGAATTAGGGAGGTGTAAGGAAGAGGAGTTGGTAATTAGGGAGTAGGTGATAGGTTAGGGAATCATCATGGGTGAGGGGTCTGGTGTCTTCATTTTCCAGATGCAGTGGTATAGTTCTTTAATTCTATCTGGGAGGCCTGATGCTTGGTTTCTTGAGAAAGGAACTCAGATAAGAAAACTGTCACTTTCTCAAGTTTTAAGACTGAGAGGATCAACTGCTATGTTTATTCAAAATAAATCATAAACATCAGTTCTTTGGGACAATTCGGCTGGTTTCATATATTTGCTACTTCACTTTCCTATTTAAGAAGTGTTTTCCAGAATCATCTTCAACCCATCAAGCAGACAGACACTTGGCACATGCTCCCACTTGTCTTCAACCATGCTATGAAATATCTAAATTCCAAGGAAGAAACAATAGCTTAAGTAGGGGTATAAGCACTCAGTTAAAATTGGAGGATGCCTACCTGAAAGCAGGATGCCTGGAAAGGGGTTCAGTCATGAGATTTCAGGAGATGGACCTTGTAGGGAGAGATATGAAGCATAGTGTCATCAGGGGTTGCTGGTAAGAACACAAGGGGATATGGTGTCAGCAAGCAGAGACATTCTGTCCTTGGAGACCAAGGTCTGTGGGAGAGAAAGAAGAACTGAGGCAGAGTGAGAGCATGTGGTAAGAAAAATGCACTCTCAGATATTAAAGTCTCCTAAAATATGGCATCTAAAAGAACTGAGTAGCTGTATGAACTTGGACAGACAACACTGTTACCTCATATTTATTTGTTTTCTAATTTAAAGTGAAAAAGTTTGAAGTAAGTATTCTCCAAGCTCCCTTTAGTTACAAATTTGAATTCATGGGAAAGAAAACCAAATTAATCTGCTAAACTGGGTAAAGACAGAGCCTAACTACACCATGAATCTGATCTTCTTATATTTATAATAGAAAGATTATCTACTGCAATAAACTAGTTTTCTCTTTCTGGTATTCTATTTGGTAGACTAGGTATATAATCATTTGGATGATTCATAAATAAGTGGTATGCTAAGAATTAAGGGCTATGTTTTATTTTCAATAACTTAAGTCTTTTAAATATTTAAATCCCTTTAATATCTTAAGTGATACAGAAAGAAGAACATTGAATAAGGAGATGAGCTGCATTTAGAGGTAGAGAAGGCATTTCATTAAAGTAGTAGAAAGGTCGGGGATATTTACGGTAAAAGTAGTTCAGATTTCTACTAGAGGCGTTTTGTAGAAATGAGGCATATACATTTTAAGTACTGAAAATTGCAGCCAAACATAATTTGTATCTATATGCTAGAATTTCTGGCAACAAACACACTTTCTAGTTTCTGTGTAAAATAATGCTGGGGACAGGAAAAAAAAATACCTTAAGTATTTGTTCCAGAATATAATTTCTCGTAGACGGTAAGACTGTGAACCAACCTGAAAAAGCATACACTTTGATCATCAAGCCTAGTTTTAAGACTCTAGCTTTGCTATATACATTTCAATACCTTTTTTTGGCCCAATTCCAACCACTCTCTGTCTTGAAATATCTGCCTTCACCGGGGACTGTTGTGGGGTGGGGAGAGTGGGGAGGGATAGCATTAGGGGATATACCTAATGCTAAATGACCAGTTAATGGGTGCAGCACACCAACATGGCACATGTATACATATGTAACAAACCTGCACATTGTGCACCTGTACCCTAAAACTTAAAGTATAATAATAAAAAAAAAGAAAAAAGAACAAAGGTGACTGTAACACAGCTTCAGGCAGGTCCTTCAGGAGGTATTTCAGAAGAAGGCATTGTTATTCCAGGAGATGACAGCTACATGCGTGTTATTGCCCCTGAAGACCTTCCAGTGGGACAAGATATGTTCTGTGTCTTAGTTTTTAACAAAAAATTTTAAAAAGTAAAAAATAAAAATAAAAAATTTTTAAAATAGAAAAAACTTGTAGAATAAGGACACAAATAAAAAATTTTTGTACAGCAAAAAAAAAAAAAAAAGAAATATCTGCCTTAAAATCTCCTATCCCAGGCCCATTTGATGTATGCTCTGATTTCCATATTTTGAGACACTACTAAGATTGGCACAGTGATGGTCTCTCTTTCTGTAGTAAGGTGCTATTTTGGGAGATCTAGGTTCACATCATAAACTTTATGTAATTTATAAACTAAATGGTTAGTCTACATCATAAATTTTATTATAGTTAGTGCTTCTGTATCTACAGGCATACTTTTTCTAAAGTTTCTTTGGTGTGAAATGCTTAAATTCCTGACCTTGAAAATATCATTTTCATATGTAAAGCTAATTTTATTTTTAAAATGCTTCCAGCTGGGTTTATTGCTCAAAAATAAGATTCTGTTATCTGCCCTTAAGTTAAAAAAAAAATTACCCTGTCAAATCTTCCTGCTATGATTTAAATATTCCCTCCATGTTGAGGTATGAGTAAAAAAAAAATTAAAAAGTCATTCTGGGAAATTAACAAAAGTGGATAAATTTGGAAAGATTTTTGTTTGGCTGCAGGAAGCTCTGTACTAGTGATAGTGAAGTTAGCACAAGATTTGTTTTCTAACAACCTTAATACTTCTTTTCTAAAAGAAAGCCCTGGAATTTAGGGGGTCAGTCTAGTCCTAAACCTGGATATAAAATGAACAAGATAGCAAAGGAATAACAACAAAAACAAAGTTTCCCCAGAATCCTATTTTGTTTTTCACAGAGCTTAGGAATATGGATTTGTTGTTGTTAATTCTGTTAACATTAGACTCCTTACTCCTAAACCTCTAAGAAGGGGATGGAGAGAGCTTGGGGTTCCTCCCTCATGATAGGCCTGCCTCTACACTCTGTGCCCTCAAGTGCAAAGAAATGGTTGAGTCAACTTCCTTGAAATGATAGACCAAGTTCTGGGGATGATAGAGGGAGTTAGTGCCTGAGACTGGTATATATAACTGCTTCTCTAAAAGTGTGTTTTATTTTGGAAGCCACAGAATGAAATACTAGAGAATGATTAAAGGCAAGTCTTCATCATGGAGAAAATAATTTTACCTCCTTGATTTTTGTGTTACATTTATATTCTTTGGATATATTTAATATTTCTTTTTTCTTTATCCTAACTATATATTTTCCCTTCTAAATATTCTAGTTATCATTTACGTTCTGGCCATGTATGTATACAGAAAAGGCATATCAAGTCATGCCTTCACTGACTAACTTGATCGATGACTCCGCACTGAGTTCTAAAATTATTTTAATTAGTACCTAATATTTTAAAATTAAAAATTTTTATTAAAAAATTTTGAGTTCTGGGCTCTGTTAAAAAATCACATGGGCCAGTCATGGTAGCTCATGCCTATAATCCCAGCACTTTGGGAGGCCAAGGCAGGAGGATCAGTTGAGCCCAGGAGATTGAGATCAGCCTGGATAACATAGTGAGATAGTGATACAAAACAAAACAACACCAACACCACCAACAAACAAACCAAAACTAGCCAGGCATGGTGGTGCATGCCTGTTGTCGCAGCTGCTCAGGAGGCTGAGGCAGGAGGATGGCTTGTAGTGAGCCTTTATCACACCACTGCACTCAAACGCAGGTTAACACAGTGAGACCCTGTCTCAAAAAAAAAAAAAAAAGAAGAAGCTGAAAGTACTGGGCCTATGTTCTTACCCGGCAATGATTGCCTGGGCTGAGTAAGAGTTGATTTCTTCAGACAGGGACTATATTGTCTAGTCCACCAACATTGCCACCACTTCCTATTTTCCTTTACATACTGTCAGACATATTCTTTGCATTTTATGTCTGTCTATTGCAGTTATTTGAATGTATCTCCCTTTATATGGAGGAAGAAAAGGGCAGCATTCAATGAGGCCAATGAGTTCAGTAGTACCAAGATCCTACAAAGTCTAGGATTTTGGATTTTGGATTTACAGTTTTAAGCAGAAGGCAATTTCATGTAATCAACATAATAGTCTCATGAAGTAGATAGTGTATCCTAATTTTATAGTTAAGAAAACTGACATTGAAAGGGTTGCAGAATTTTTTCCCAAGTTTAGTAAGCTGCTATGACTACAGCAGAAATATTGATTCCAAATTCCAAAACAAATATGCTTTTACTGTGCTATCCTGACTAATATAATTCTCTGGAATAACATCAAACTAGTGATTAAATTATTAAAGTTGATAGTGAAAGGAAGTAAATCCTTATGTATGGTGTTATAGCTGATTACATTTCTTTTGGGTTGAATTAGGATGAGAGTAGGAAAGCAGAGACCAGGAAGAACTTGCCTGTGTTTTCCTGGCATGCTGATGAGGGGGAAATGGAAGTGACTGGGAATCAGGCTGCACTTTATAACAAAATGATGAAATCCTATAAAATCTAATGATAAAAACTGAATCCACAAGTCAATGTCCCATTTCTTCATTTACAATGATGAGCAGATCTGTAAGAATGACTGAACATTGTGTTACGGTTTAAGATTAGGTGCACTGGTCCAAAGAGCATAAATGTGTTCAGGAAGTTGAACTATAGAACTGAAGGTTGCATAAGCAGCACAGACTTAGAATAAAGGGATGCTTTACATAGACTTACTCTCTCCCTTCCTTTCTTTTTTCTGCCTTTTATAAACACATATTGAAGCTCTACTATTTTCCTGGCTTTCTGCTAGCACTGGGCATATAGTGGTAAACCAAATACATAGGCCAATATAAACTATGATGGGGAAATCAGAAAACAAAATAAGGAAATAAGGTGTTATGAGAATTTAATGATGTAATTTTACTTGGATTGGCATATGAGATGCCTCCCTTACAATGTAGAATTTAAGATGAATCTGGAAAAAAGAGTTGTAGCTTGTCAGGTAAAACTTGGGTGGAGGAGCATTTCTGCTCATAGAAATAGTAGGCATCGCAGCAAGAAAGGATGTACTTCAGATGGAAATTTTAAAATGGCTATTGTGGCTGATATGTCATGAGTAGATCAGAAAGTGTCATAATGAAGATTGTCAGGTAAACTATAGGCATTCAGTTAAATTTGAACTTCAGATAAACTGGATTTTTTTTGGAAATAAGTATGGTACATATTGTTTATCTGAAATCCTAGCCATGACAGGAGACTGGAGAGAAAGAGAGCAACCAGATGAGGCAGGAGCTTGGAGACTGCTTTAAGAACTTTTATTTCATTCTCAGTACAAAGAGGATGAGTTTGAGCAAGTGAGGGATATGATCCAATTTATTCTTTAAAAACTTTATTCTGGGCCAGGTGCAGTGGCTCACGCCTGCAATCCCAGCGCTTTGGGAGGCCAAGGTGGGCAGATCACCTGAGGTCAGGAGTTCGAGACCAGTCTGGCCAACATGGTGAAACCCCATCTCTCCTAAAAAAACATACAAAAATTAGCCAGATGTGGTGGCGTGCCTGTAATCCTAGCTACCCTGGAGGCTAAGACAAGAGAATCACTTGAACCCAGGAGGTGGAGGTTGCAGTGAGCCGAGATCTCCAGCCTGGGCAAGAGAGCAAGAATCCATTTCAAAAAACAAACAAACAAAAAAACACAAAACTTTATTCTGATCTACAATGCAGAGTATTTTAAGGGGGGCAAGAATGGAAACAGAGAGATAGTAATGAGGTTGCTACAAGAGTTCAGTTTAGAACTGGTTGTGTCTTGTCCATCAGTGATGCAGAAATTGTGACAGAAGTGATGCAGAAAAGTGGTCTGAATCTAGATATTTTGGGGAAATCCAAGAGGACTTGGATGAGTGCCATTTGGGAGATAAAACTATTAAAGATAATTCAGGTAGAAAGATAGAGGAGGCATATACTAAAATGTAGATAAGCCAATTTTTGGAGAATGTTTAAGAGGGTAATTTAAAAAGTTTACATTTGTTCATGTTAAATTTGGGATGCTCGAGAGATGTTCAAGTATAGATGTCAAGCTGGCAGATGGATATGTAGGTTGGGGATTGAGGAAAGGACTATGAGCTAAAAATACAAATATGTTTTCAGTCAGGTTTTAAGAAAAGAAGTAACAGAATTGATTACTTTTCTCTTGGGCATACTTTACATCACTCTATTCTAGTTATTTTATTCTAAAAATATAACTTTTATTTTGATGGACAATTGGAAAATAATGTTTTAATATGCAAAATATTTAAATAAATATTTATTAAGGGGAGTTACTATTAAAGCCATCTGCTATCTTTTTATTTCCCTTCCTTTGCATTTCGAACGGTGATCTTCTAAACTTGCCTGCCTCTCTGGAAGTGTTGCCACCCCCTTTGCCCTGCAGAATGGGCACTGACCCTGATGCCTGATAATTCTTTGAAGTAATGTGCAAGGCTCCTTGAAGAAGGCACAATGGTTGGGAAATTTTAGATTTTTAGAAGTCTTTTTCAACATTTCAGTTCTGAGATAATTAGATAGTAAATGAGGGGGAAGAATTTGAGAGAAATTTCAGGTGTGGGATTGATAGAGTTTCAAAGCTGATTGAAGATGAGAAGAACAAAGGATGATATAACAATTTTTATTCCAGTGTTCTTTCTTTCACTCATTCTAGAGCTAAAATACAGACGCATTTCCTAAACATTTCTACCACTAACTCAAGCAAAGAGCCTGGATTGCAGCAATGGAATTTAGCACAGGTCAAATTTAACTATTTCTGAAAGTGCTACCTACAGCTGCTTGACCCAAAGTTATAAGAGAGGCAACAAGCCCAAATGTCTCTTCCTCTGTCATATGAAGGTAAGCAGCTGCCTCTGTTCATGGTTTTTTGGAAGGGTAGGAGATGTCCTATCCATAAAGATCCTTTAGTCTAGAAATAATCATGATCATGAGAATAAGAAATTAAGGAAGATTGCACATTAGTGCAAAATGTAGTATTTTGTCCTCCTTTCTCTCTTTTTGTCTTTAAAGTGCTGGATTCTCACAAAGTTGTATTTATCTATACTATTAATAGTGGGCAAAGTTATAAAATGATTTACTTTATTACATCTTAAAATAATCAACTTTCTTGAGTACCTATTATCTTTATTAAATAAAAATGTTTGGAGTGTGTACATTATGAGTTATATGTAATAATCCAAATTTGAAGGAATTCCAGCATTATTTTATTCATTTTTATTGAGCATATGTGAAGCACATTGTGTTAAAATCTCTTTAAATAATTTATTTGTTATGTTTCAAAATCACTCTTTGAGATAGGTGGGTGGCAAATTATATATGACACAAATTTTGCATGGTCATATTATGAATGAGATTTTTGTCCTTTCACACGAAAATAGTGCATCTTTTTGCAATAGGTTTAATAACAGTATTCCAAGTTACGCTAAAGAAAGCAAATTACTAAAAATGTAGATAGTCAACAAAATAATACTGTGTGCATCATGCATCAAAAAGAAGAGTAAATGAAAATTCAACTATATATAAAAATTTAGCAATCAATTTCTTATGTGAATAACGTATATATTTTGGATAATGTAGGACTACGACAACAAGAATAAATTTTATTGGCTCTTTATTTTTTTCTACTTTTATTTTGGGTTCAGGGGTGCATGTGCAGGTTTGTTACATGGTTAAATTGCATGTCACTGAGGCTTGGTATACAAAAGATCCTGTCACCAAGGTGAGCATAGTGAGCATAGTACTCAACAGGTAGCCTTCCAAGACAGGGCCATTCAAGAGGAAAGAGGAAAATTTGACCTTCAGTGCCTTAAATCAAGATTAATAAAACCTATATGGCAGCTGTCTATTTTTGGAATATTGAGCAGTACTTAAAATATTCTGTTAAATTGTGTACTATAATGTCCATAAAACGAGCTAACATTTGAGGAATATATGCAATAATTTCTTTTTTATCATTGCCTTAGTCAAGATTTTACTTCAGTTAATGAAGTTTTTACAAAGTATCTTGAATTTTCCATGTATTTCATGTTGTACATGACATTTGGATAGAATGTATTATTTGATAAATACATTATTAGATGTGTTTAATATATATGTTAAATATATTGATGTATATTACTTATTAAATAGATTAAATATATTTGATATACTATTAGATGAATATATCATTAAAATAAACATGAATCTCTTAATCACAAGGTTTTAGAGTCAGTTTAGAGTTTATACTTATTACCATTATATCATCGACCACTTGATTCACCTTACATATTTGACATACATCATTCATTTAAGGTCTTTTAAAGCCTCAAGAATGAGGTACCCAGATCAACCTTCCAGATTGTGCCACATTTTGCTTCAGATAAAACAGGTGCCACACTTTCTCTTATTTTGAGATTAAATAACTTGGCTAAATGTTTCTAGAACTCTCATGAATAATTGCCTTGTGTCTCAAATGCTTAGTTGGTTGATGGTGAAGTTAAGAGGCTACTGAGTGAAGTAACAAATGAAAAGATTCATTTTTTGATGCTTTGAAAGGCACCCATATGCACACATACTTATTATAACAACGATAATAGTAATAATAAGAATACTATTAATAATGACACAATGTAAAAGTTTTAAAAGTTTGTTATTATAATACAACTTTTCTTTAACCTCTACAATGTCCAAAACAATTTTACGTATTTCCTTATAGATCCTCATTGTAATATGGGGATCTTGCCTTACCTTTAAATTTAGAATGATTAAACCTTTAAAGATACCCTTTTCAGATATTATTAAACTTAGAAATAGCCAGAACTTTCTGAGTTCCCACCAATTTTGATGATTGGTAGGTGGATAATTGGTATATCTGTTATGGGGCTTGGGATTCAGCATTTTATAAAATCCTACACGTTTTTGATGTATAGAAGGGTTAAGCACATACATGTAGATTAAAAGCAACATAAAACCAGAGTTGATTTCTTTTTATCAATTGTTGCCCAATTACTGAGTGTTAATTGAATTGACCATTTATGCTTGTATTTCAATTTAAAGAGAACAAATACGGCATGAAGGCTTGTAATCCACAAACTTCTCGTGCTGTTTTAGATTGCATTTGCAGTGTTCTGCAGCATATCTCTTTTTGGATATTGGCATCTATAATAATAATTATAATAATACCTTATATCTCAAGGATAATGATAAATCTGCCATTTACTGATAGCTTTCCAGACTCTGTGAGCTACTAATCCTCACAGCATCCCACTAGATATGTATTATTATTACAATGTTATAGATTATGATGGGGTTGTCAGTGGATCCTGCTACTAAGTGGCAGAAGCCCTGAGAAAATCCATGTCTGTTTGTCTGTGTAGCCTGAGTTATTTTCTCTAGAGGATTAAGACTCTGCTTCTATATAAGATCTATTTTTTATAGTTTTGAAAAATCAGTTCATAGACGTTTCCTAATTTATCTTCAGAACAACGACATGGGCTACATTGGCTAGCAAACCAGCACAAAAATTCTGTTTTGACGTCCAAAGAGTTTAAATGCCTCTCTCAATTTTAAATATTCAGATCTCAGTTTAAATTCCAAGACTCTATCATCTTTATTTCCTTCTCATGTAGACAAAGCACCTACTTTGTATAAGGGACTAGGGAAATACAAAGACATAAGATACTGTCCAGACCTAATAAAGAGGCTCCAGTATGCTACAGTTAGACCTACGCACTTCTAAGCATAACTAACAGCGCATGGAAATATTCAATATGCATAAAGACAAAAAAAGCAACAAAGTTTAGATAAAAGACCTGTGTGTGTGTTGTGTGTGCATGTTTGCTTGTGCATAGTCAGAGAGGTGGAACTTGAGTTGAATCTTGAGGAAGAATAACATTTAGATGGATAAAAATGACTGGAGATTGCATATTAGGTACAGAAAAAGAAATGAGTGGTGTGTGGTTTCCAGAGCCACTGAATGGCAGGAATGACTTTATCTTTGGTAATTCTCCTTGGTAATCAAAAAATATCTTTTGATAGAGCCTCCTATGAGTCATTCTTTCCATGTGTAGAAAAATATTGGAGGTTTGAACAGTGATTTCAAAGCATCTGCCAAAATATACAAAATAATTGTTTACCTTTGTTTTTAATTATTTACTATGCAAATGTGATAAACTGCTTTCTATATCACCCCAGGTCAAAGCACTCAACATTTCAAAATGGTAAGCATTTCATCAGCACTGCAAATTTCCTTATGTTATACAAGTATTCTTTTCCTCCTGGTGATTAAATTCTGCTTTTGAAAATTTAAGCCCTTTTATTCATAATCCATCAGTAATCACTGCATGACATTTCTTATTTTCTGGTGATATAATTTTTTCTTTCAAAAAATATATGGAGTTAGGCTATTCTTGTCATAAATTATATTTTAACAAAGGTTAAAACTTATTTTGCTTTGTTCTTTTCACTCTTCCTCAGGCTTTTGATAACTATAAGCACACACAAAAAATGTTATTTATAGATAATTATCTGAATCATCAATAAATCTCCTTATGTAGACTCACCCCCTACCCCCAAAAAGATTTAAGAACTATTTTTGAAGAAGCGTTAATTTTATTTAGTATATATTATAGTAATAACATACAACATTTTAAAATTGAGTAAGTTCACCTCTAATTATTATATCTTCATTTTGTTTTGGCTTGTTTCATTTACTTCTAGTCAGCTATATCTGTGCAGGTATGTATGTACATATGCATATATATGTACATATGCATATATATGTACATATGCATATATATATGTATGCATGCATATATCTATCTATCCAACCATCCATCCACACACACAAAATCCCACACACACAGTGAGAACACTTATGTCCATGCTGTTTAGATTGCTGCTTTTGACCATTTCTATGTTTATCAGAAAAATGTGTTTTCCAAAGAATATCTGCACTTTCTTCATAGCTGTCATTTTATTGTTCTGCTTTGCTAAATCATTCACCTGTTATTGGACAAGACATAAACATACATAGGGTTTCTTAAATTATTTTTCCCGTTTTTCTTTCTCTTTTCCTTGTAACTTTCTCCTTGTCTTTCTTGATCTCTGGTGGATTTAGATATGGCAAAGAGAGGCTAGAGCTTACTGAAAAAGGAATAATTAAGCAAGATACTTCGATTATGCCCAAGACCAAAACTTTCTGAGTTCTAATACAGCATTCAATAGCCCCAGTAGTGAAAGTTTTTTAGTTCTCATTCCTTTAATTTCTGATCATGTAGCAGCAGAGAACACACGGCTCTTGGAAACAGTAGACTTGGGTCAATATTCTATCTCTGCTATATACCAGTTATATTTGGTTTGTACTCATACCACTTCTCTGGGCCTCAGTTTCCTCATCTGTAAATTGAAAGGGTTAGGTTTCAAAAAGCCATGAATGTACAATAGAGGCAAAGGAGAGCAGAGAATTTCGAGTGTCACATTTCTCTAAAAGAAGCAAAGAATGAGGTTGATTTTATGGCCTTTTAAAATATGTGATACTGGCTGCATACTTACGGGAAAACAAAAACTAGGCTTGTGAGGATTTGGAGATCTTAGCAGATGATTGCTACAGATTAAGAATCCGTAGAGAAGTCACACATAACCATACACTCCATTAAAGCCTTAAATGGTGCGAGGAAGTCTGACTGAATAGATATCAACTAAGTGAGGATGAATGCAGTAGAGCACGTCTATGGTTCTACATAATCGTATTTCTATATTGCATCTTGATAACTGGCTAAAGGGAATGCTTCTGATTTCTTTTCAATACTATTACCTCTTCATTATGCTATTGTGAATTGAGAATCACATTTTTTCAAACACATGTCTACAAGTCCGTTGTGGTAGTCTTAAAAAATAACTGAAAACGTGGCACTGAGGTTGACCAAAGAATAAATTAAACTGGTTTGCCATAGGCTGACAAAAGATGTCTTGGTGAATACCCTCCTAACTCTTTCTTACCCATTAGAAAATTCTGTTTAAAGTGAATTATGTTAAAAATTAATGAACATGATGGGATTGTGGGAGCTTAAAAGAAACCTGGCTGATGATTTTGTTGTGGTTATTTGTTGCTATACAACTCATGTCAGGTTTTACATCCAGCACTATCAAAAATTCAGAAAATGAGAAACATGCTGGCAACTGATTTGGTGTAGAGATTGGGTAAAAGAATTTGAGCCTATTACTTTACCTCTTCTAAACTCAGTCTGCTCAATTTAAGTATGGAAATGATGATGATGATGATGATAAAAAATAAACTAAATTCACAGAACTTTTCAGTGGCTCAAATGAAAAATGGAAATAAATATGTTTTATAAAGGATTATACATATGGGAAGCCTTTTCACCACTACTGGTCAGCTTTCACAATACATGAGATGGTATAATCTTTAATAGGAATAAAAATACATAAATCTTCTTTCCTTGAACAGATAATAAATAGCTCTCTTTGTTATAAACTCTAAATACAATGAGTGGATTTTTGTGTGTGTAAAAGCATTGATTATCATTTAATTAACTGAAAATCTACTCTGTGTTATGCTTGTGCTAAGCACTTTTATTACCTCATTTAATACTGATGCTTCAGGAAAATACGTTATTGACTATTACACAACGAGTAAATGGCAGGTTTAGAATCTGAACACCTACAGGTCTGTTTCCTCTGTTGCTCTCACATTCTGCACACATGCTGCTCTTTTTGACTTGACCTCATCTTTATCCATCTGATGCTGAAAACTACCTATCCTGCTTTTCAAAAATATTAACTCTGGTTCAGTGAACTGACAGTCTAAAACAGAAAACAGATGAGTAAAGACTGAAATAAACTCACACACTAGGTACATATTAGGATGGCTTGTATACCTTCATTTAGGAGGTATACAAGAATAATTTTATATATGTCATACAGGTGAAGCTTTTAGCATATGTGTAAGGTAAGAAATATATATAAAGGAGGATACACTTGTGGCAAGAGGCTAAGTTATTGGTGTCAGAAGCATAAGAGGCAAAAGCTCTTATTTTAGTCCCAGATAGCTGTGTGCCTTTGCGTAAGTCATTAAAGTTTTCTGTACTGCTCATTTTCTTCATTTAGAAAGTGGGAACATTGAAATATTTCCTATATTATAGTGATACTTTGAGATTTGAATAAATTATCTGAGTATGATAGGTTGTAATACAAGTGTGAGAGATTTTAACATAATAGGGAATTGTAATTTTCGTGTTAAAAAATTCTTGAAAACATTTTTTCATTCATTTTCAGGACTTGATTTTAGATACTATGCTTTTGTTTTGTGTTGGTAGTAAGTACCCCAATTAAACTGGCATTTTTGTTTTTACATGTGCAAAGCATCTCCTATGGAAATAAAATTAAAATAATTGTTCAGTTCCATCCAGAACTGTCATGTTGCAGCCATTAGCAAGCTATAGTAAAATGTTTGTAAGGTATCAATAATGGATTACGATATAAATATTTATGGAGTGCTGTGAGGTAGTTAGTTTCCATCAAGCTGGGACATGCAAAATTGAATAGATACTGACACTAAACAAGATTTTGATTAAGTGGTTGTGGCATAATCCTTTTCCAATATTAAACAAATACCATCTTTAACATTGTTTGAGGTAAAGAGGGTTTTGGAATGTTGGTAGCAGCAAAAGTCTCTCTCATAAAATATATATTATTTTAATGGATCATGAATATAGCATAGCTTTGTAAATCTCTCTATTATTTTCTAAGTTTACACAGTGGGAAGAAAACATTTTAAAAATATGCTTATCTAGTAGTGCCTAGATATTTTGGAAAAAAAATGTATTTGTGGTGGCTAATTTGAGATGTCAGCTTGACTGGATTAAGGTATACCTAGACAACTGGTAAAGTATTGTTTCTGGATGTTTCTGTGAGGATGTTTTCCAGAGGAGATTGATGTGTGAGTCGGTAGACTGAATGGGGAAGATCTGACCTCAGTGTAGGTGGACAATTGACTGGGAGCCTGGATAGAACAAAAAGCAAGAGGAAAGCATTAGGTTGGTGCAAAAGTAATTGCAGTTTTTGCTATTAATTTCAATGGCAAGAACCACAATTACTTTTGCACCACCTAAGAAAATTTACTCTCTCTCTCCTGGAGCTACAGCACCCTTCCTCTCCTGTGCTTGGACATCAGCACGCAAGGTTCTCTGGCTTTTGGACTCTGATACTTATACCAGTAGCTCCTTGGGTTTTTGGGCCTTTAGCCTCAGATTGAGAGTTATGTCATTGGCTTCCCTGGTTCTGATGCTTTTGAACTTAGACTGAGCCATGCAACCAGCATCCCAAGTCTCCAGCTTACAGATGTCCTATTGTGGGGTTCTCAGCCTCCATAATCAATCACATGAGTCAACTCCCCAGATATATCCCCTCTCATCTGTCTGTCTATCTATCTATCCATCCATCCATCATCTATCATTTATCTATGCATCATCTATCTATCTATCTATCTATCTATCTATCTATCTATCTATCTATCTAATCTATCATCTATCCTACTGGTTCTATCTCTCTGGAATATTCTAATATAACTCTTAGCATTTTTGTCTCCAAATATAAATGATTATCCTATTAAGGCATTCAAATTATTTTTGAGTAGGTCTTTTCTCCATTTCTGTCTTCTATTCTGTTGCTTAATTTTTTCCCTCAGGGAAACTTGATTTATGGAGTGGGGTCTACAACCAAACCATTCCTGTGGCATCCTTAAAAATTATTTCAGACAAATGACGTAAGCTCTTTTAAAATAGTACAGATTCTATAGGCCATATCTTTTTACTACTGCCTAATTACTGAGTATTTTACTTAACCTTGTGCCAGACACTTTTCAAAGTGCTTTACAAATATAAATTGGCATGAAAATCATGGCAAGGCTACTAAAAATATTTATCCTAAATTTAGAGATGAGATAAATGATTATTGCTTGATTTTTAAAATGTCACGCTAGGTCATTTTCCAATAAGCCCATCTGAGCATCATCTGACACATGCTGAGAATGTAACTTTGCTCGGCTAATAATCAACAACTGAAAAGTGTGTGGATGGTTTATGGTCCTTTGAGGTCAAGAGATTGACGTGCAGAAATTAAAGAGTTTTTATAATTTGATAGCCATGGAGATATATTAACTCTAAAGGTGATATGGTTTTATAATTCTGTTGAAAGTTAACCTAGTGAACACTACATGCAATTTGCAATTCGACTTAAATCTTCCTTTCCAGCTACTTTATCTTTCTGCTGATTTCTTCATAAATGTGTTAGATAACACTTTAACAAGTGCTAGCTAGTTTTTAACTTCTACAAATATTATCCCCATTTTACAGGTGGATGGAAATGTGGCACAGCAACCTTAAATAACTTGCCTGAAGTCACATAGCTAATAATGGGGTATAGCAGGGATTCAAATCCATGTATTTTGGCTCAAAATTTGTGTTCTTAACGATAAACAGTTTGACCCTTCTCATTTGCCAAGATATTTATTATTATACCCCTGTCCCATTAACAAGAAAATTTCTAGTCTCCTCATGCCATATGTAAGGCATTAATTGAGGTTCTTCATGCATAACTACTCACCATGGCTTATAGTCTCTTGTCTTTACAAAACAGCTTCGGAGAGCCAGAGCCAGTTCACTCAAACATATTGGCGTACTCTGTGGTGCAAATTGAGCTTCAAGAATTTTGGTATAGGCCTTAAATCAGGAGAACAATCAGCTTATTAATCAGCTTGTTAATCAACAAAGGATCTCTAACAGGTTGAGGTCTTGTATTCTGCTTTACAGAAATGAGTTAGTGATAACCCAGTATACCTTGAAACAGTTAAGCAATTGTTTCCAACCAAGATCTCATTTGAAATGACAATTATGAAATCTAAGAAGAAGGCTGCACTTTGCATGGAAATGTGTCCTGAATTTTGATTTGGTGACTCAGATGTGATGACGACCACCATATTGTTAATTAATTTTTGGTAATCATGACATTGGTAGCTAAATGAAATGTCCTGGGGTTGTTTGTATGTAAACCTCAGGTGATTAGGAGCAGTTCCCAGAACAGTTCAGGAACCTTGGAAGACAGGAGCTCTGTAGTTGTGGGGTGAAGAGCTCCCTGGTGCAGGAGAGCATTGCCTTCTTCATAATGACGGTTCCACACATTTTGCTGCCTCCATCACACTGCTGGAGAAAGAAGAGAATTTAAATAAGAGAAATGAATAATGTTACAAAATGCTGACCTTCGTGGTGACACTAAAGGATCTTCAGAGTTGAGATATGGTCAGACTCAACTCAAAGGGTTTAGGTTTAACACGTTGATGTACGCTCTCCTCTTGCACTGAAGCGGAGTGGGAGAAAAGACAATCTGTAGAAGAGATTTTCACAATTCTCTGAAGGACAAGGATTATAAGTCTTGCCAAGATTATAGAAAACTCTTGTTGCTAATGAAAGGAGTTTAGTGTGGGCTTTGTCAAAGTCAGGGACTGGAAAACAGTGTGTTTGGAGAGCAGTTATGACCAGGATTATTGTTACCATTAAGGTGATGTATGTAAATTAAACAAACCACTGGTAGACATAGTAGAGAAAAGCAACTACTCCGAGTCTGCTTTTCTTCCTATCATATAACTCAGTTTGCAGATTGTATAAAATAAACTTCATTTTGGTTGCTTCCTTTTGATTATCATTTATCTCAAATATCTAATGCTTCTCATTTAAATTTTAAAAATTTGACTTGCCTGCCCTAAATGTCAAGTTCAAAAGTTGTGTGACTTTCTGTTAAAATAAACATTAAGACTTTTGGGGGAAATAAACATTTTGATTTTGAAAACATTCATGACTATACAAGATAATTTGATGAACACTAAGTTTGTGTTGTTTGTATACTGCTTTTTATTTTGTGGTAAATTGTTGACAAAGTAATGCATCCTTTCTTCATGTTATAGATGTATAACCACTCTACCACATCAAAAGCCCAGGGATTGCACTGTAGAAAGTCTCATTATCAGCACTAGCTTTCTGAGTGTACTTTTGGACAAGAAAAAGTATTTATGTTTCATTAACTACTAAGATTGTCATGTTTTAGACATTTCAAAGAGACAATGCTACTGCTTTTTGTTCCCAGTGGCTGAAATGTGGAAAGCTTTCATATTTGTTATTGTGTAATGTGCCATTATCTCCCATGAAAGCTTCAGGCCTGTGTGACACACAGCTAAAACTGGGCATTTGCTTCTACTCTGCTTATTCTTTTACAACACGTGTAGAGAGTTAAAAGAGAAAGTGGTATCTGTTGAAAGTATACCCTGAAGAATTCTTAGTTTTTTCAATTGAAAAAAAAGAAAAAAGAAAAACCAAACAGAATACCAAACCTCCAAGATGAAATTAAAACATTTTCATTTTTAAATAGCCCCAGATATCACTTAGCATGAATCAGAGAACAAATAGTTTCTTTGCATCACAGTTAGGCCAATATGCTTCATTGAACTGTCTCTCCAAAGCTCTTTTGTAGGGACAAGCAACTATAAGCTATGGTGAGTATTTACACAAGAAGAACCTCTTTACTTTGTTTATACATCTTTTTTCTTCCGTTTTTAACCAACTGTACAAATATAAGCAGAAAAAAATGGTCGTAACCAGGAGACACTGAAGAAGATTTTAATTTGGTACATTATAAATCTGATATGAGTAAATAATGTAAGGTAATTACTCTTCAACTTTTACTAATAATTTGCCCACAATAAGGACAGAAAGAACTGCTTTCCTTGGCACTTATCAAACTGTCTAGTTTTTGTGCTTGGACCCTCGTGTTAAGTGGGATAGAAACACATTCAGAGGATAAGGATAAGGGAACATGTAACTCTCATATTCAGAGTCATTGAGAGAACTGCAGATAGATTAGAGAAGATATGATTGCTATCTTCAAATACTTTAAGAGTTGTCATGGAGAAGAGGGATTAAACTCATTATGTATAGCCTTCCAAAGCATTAGAGCCAGGAGAAATGAGTAGAAGCCATAGGGAGCTAAGCTTCAGCTAAATATAAGAAAAATGTTGAGTCCAAATAGTCTGAGGAAGGAACAGATTGCCTTTAGAGGGTATGCATTATGGATCAATGGAAGTCTATAACTTACTATTTGCATTCACTGGCAGGGGTGTTCTACAATGACATCAAGTAATGAATGAGCAATTAAATAATTTTCTGATTCAATAAAACACTGGTTTAGCCAATATGTGCATTTTAAATTTAATTAAAAATTATGCTGGAGTTTATTTTAAATAAAAACTATTCTATAAATTTCTTGAATACCTGAGTTCGTTTAGGTAATATGGAAGACACATATGCTTCTTTATGCTAAGTGTAGAATCACTGAATGTAACAGGTGGATGAGATTTTTTAAATCATTGAGTCTGACACCTTAATTTTATAAATGAGGAAATTGAGACAAAGAAGTGATGTGACTTGCAAACATTCATAGAATTAGGGTCAAGGTTAAAGGTGAAAGGCAGGATTTCTGATGAACAGATCTCTTTACTGAAAGAATTGAAAAGGATGTGTGCTCTTTGCTGAATGCCACCAGTAACTACAAGTATTAAGCCACACTAAAAGACAGCTATCTTTATTCATTGTGTGCATATAAACTTGCTCACTTACAAGCTTAAGCTAATAGATCCCAGGATTCTTTCCTAATTGCTGTGTCTGATACTTGTATCTTTGCCTCTTCATCATGTTTGGTTGATCCTTAATTCTTTAGAAGTTCCAAATAAGGCTTTACAGGATCTCAATGTATAACACTGATGATAGCCTTTTTAGAGCGTTCTTGGACTCAGGTGTTGGAAAAAAATGAGGGCATTGTTTAAAATATGTCAGGAAGTAAGATTTTTTGGTCTAGTTATACTCCACATTTGAATATGACTATCTGCCCCATCCAAATTCCCAAACACATACATACATGTACACACATACACACACACACACCCTTTTATTGGAATAGATATTCAATTACTGCTGATAGCAAGAAAAATGTTTGAATATTATTGTCACTAAGGAAGGAAGGGGTTAAAGTTGTATTCTGTCAAAAGGCATAATGAGCTATGACTCCAACTTACCAAACTTCTAACACTATCAAATGGATTCTTTGGTACTGAGGAGACTAAGCATTAGTTTATTTCCCTGTTTTTTTCCCCCTCACTGTTTGTCATTTTATTTGTAAATCATATACATAACCAGAAGAGGTGGTCACACTTATCAATAACATTAAAATAAAATTGTTCTGAAAACCATAGTTTTATGCAAAGACATCTGTGAGTGAGAAAACTGTTCATTTTATTTTCTCTCTTGCTAGTTATAAGAGACCAAACCAATTTCAAGGTGTCCTCTCCTGTTTACTTCTTTGTGCATGTCATGGTTTTCTGAGTAGGTTAGAGCCAATTTTTTACATCTGCAAGTTAATGCCTGCCAAAAATTGACCATTCAATGGGCTCATTCCCAGTTTAATTGGCCACTTGCTTCTTTTTTCTGAGAACACAAGAGGCCAATTGCACCTGCATTGAGCCTGATGGAGATTCAGAAAAAGAATATTTTAACAATTCTATTTTAGTGTGTGACTCATTCTTTTTCATAGGAAGAAAAAAGTGACATTGTCACATTGCAATGTGTAGCAATATATTTATGATTATTTTACTTGTATTTGTAATGTAAATTTTTTTGCAAAATACAAGGTGATTTGACTCTTCAGTAACTCCACGAATTTGTTCTTTGAATTTAAAAGGCATAATCAAAAGACTTTTCTCTAGGTTGATAATGCAAACTTATTGTTGTGCAAGTTTATCCTTGAATACTTAAAATAATGAAACAAGCATAAAACAATTTGTATTCATACACATATAAGAAAGGAGGAACTGATGGAATAAAGAGCATGACATTGATACTAAGGTAAATATTACATATAAAATTATACAATAATTCAAGTAAGATTATATAATTTTTACATATAAAATATAAAATTTATAATTTTACAATTACATATTCTTATTTAAATTATGTATATTTTTATGACTACTCAGGATAGAGTAATTATATGGTATCTCTTGGTCAGAATTGTGAAAGAGCCCCATCTGATGCATTCATTAATTAAAATGAGAGTGTGGTGAGGATAACGCAACTCTGAGGAGCATACTTTTTTTTATGTAGAGATGAAGGGAAGTAGGGCACTTTTAGATTTGTGGGGACTGAAATCCGTTAAGTAGATCATATTATGTCACATTCTTTGCTTATGATTGTTCTGTAACCCTCCAATATTCAAAAGAGAAAGTCCATACTGCTAATGTGGCATTCAAGTCCCTCTATTCTCTAGCTATTGCTCAATTCTCCAGTATCATCTCTCATCAGCCCCTCCTATGGGCTTTATGATCCAGAAATGCCAAATTGCACACAACCAGTTGTTCATCAACTCAGTACCTTGGAGAGAAGTTACCACAAATCAAAGAATGCCAAGGTTTAACAAGAGTCACCACAAGCTAGGGAGAGTCAGGAGAGGATTCTTCCCTGGAGCCTTTCGAGGCGCCATGCTCCTGCCAACACCTAGATTTTAGATTTTTAGCATCCAGAACTGTGAGAATACATTTCTGCTGTTTGAAGCCACCAGCTTGTGGTAATTTGTTATGACAGCCCTAGGAAACGAATATAGCTGCTATGTCTTTTGTGAAAGTTAATGGCAAACTTTCAGCCCGGTAAAGACAAGATCACTAATGATACAGAAATTTCATGAATAAAGTTTAGAGGCACCTCATCAAGTTGAGAATCACAACAAGCTTGAGTTTGTGAATAGCAAAGGGTCTTATAGCCTCACCCTTGAATTTTTACCCTGAAGTCTTATTTTACTGCCAAAGCCCTGGCTTTGGTCCTTTACATAGAGCCAAAGCATAATGGTCACACCTTCGATTTGGTAGAAAATAACTTCATCTTTCAAGCTGAAATTAATTGGCTTCTTATATACTCACTAAATTTTGCTTACAAACTGGGTTATTTCCTTACCGTATCTCTTCCTTGCAATTTCTTATCAAATGCAGCTGGTAAAAAAATGGAATAAAATAAATCAAGCAACCTAACAAAAACCAAACAGAGCATGCTTTTTACATCTTGTCTAAGATTCCACTCCTCAACTACAAACTTGTCATATCCATACGTTATCTTTAATATAATCTCACACATTTTTATCAAATGTTTTTCTACTCCATAACATAGGTTGTCACTTTTTCAGCTTCTCACCACAGTTCTCATCATTTCTCCAGGCTTCTATAATGACTTCCTTGTGGAGTAATACCTGGTCCTAAAGAAGCAACCCACTTCTAGTCCATGTCTACCTTGGTTATCTTTTGCCTCAATAAAATTGTATAATAAACCACTACAAGTGTAGTGTCTAAAAAGCAATCACACATTCTTGCGGAATTGTCAGGAGATGGGAAAGAGTGGGTCTGTTGATAAAGTCTGTGATCTGCTGAGTTTGGTTCCCAGGCAGGTCAAGTGCAAGTCTGCTGTTCCTCATTCTTCTTGAATAAGTAGACTATCCAGGATGTGTTCTTTTCATAGGGAATGGAAAAAGTGTGAGAAGCCATGCCTGACTTTTCAATTACATTTTCTCTGTATTTGGGGACAGTCCTGTTAACGACTATTGGAAAAACAAATCATAAGGTTGAGTCCAAAATAATGGTTGATGAGTTATGTTCTGTCTGTCATGAGACAAAAAGAAGACACACAGAGAATACTAGCATTAATAGAGCAGGGAAGTATACTGCTTCCATGAAAGTGAGCATGAATACCTGATAAATGATCTATTTTATTCCATCTGTCTTTTTTCTCCATCTGTCCTTAGGTATCTTTTAATTTTTGAGTTCAGAAATTTCTGTATTATGTGTTTTGGTATTGGTTTCCCTTTATTTTTATTTAAAATTATTTTATTTTATTTTTTAATTGTACATATTGATGGGGTACATAGTGAAGTTTCAGTAAGTATAATGTACGGTAAACAGGTTAGAGTAATTAGCATATTCATCATCTCAAGCATTTGTCATTTGTGTTGGAAACATTCAATATTACCCTTCTAGCTATTTGAAACCATACATTATTGTTAACTATTGTTATCTTATAGTAGTACAGAACAGTAAAACTTATCCCTCCTAGCTAGCTGTAATTATGTATCCTTTAACAAGTCTCATCTTATCCCTCCTTTCCCCTTATCAGTCCCAGATTCTAGCACCCTCTATTCTACTTTTCACTTCTATTAGGTCAACATTTTTAGCTTTCACATGAGTGAGAACATTCAGTGTTTAACTTTCTGTTTCTGGCTTATTCAACTTAGCATAATGTCCTCTAGTTCCATCCATGTTGCTGTGAACGACAGGACTTCCTTCTTTTTATAGCTGAGTAGTATTCTTTTGTGTATATGTAACACATTTTCTTTATCCATTCATCTGTTTTTGGACACCTAGGTTAATTTCATATCTTGGCTATTGTGAATACTGCTGCAATAAACATGGGGGTCCAAATGTCTGTCTGATACAATGAATTCCTTTTTTCAGATAAATTTCCAGTAGTGGGATTGCTGGATCATATGGTAATTCTATTGGTAGTTTTTAAAGGGACCTCTATACTGTTCTCCATAGTGGCTGTACTAGTTTGCATTCCCACCAACGGTGGTAAGGGTTCCCTTTTCTCTGCATCCTCACCAGCATTTGATATTGCCTTTCTGATAATAGCCATCCTAACTGGAGTGAGATGATACCTCATTGTGGTTTTGATTTGCATTTCCCTGATAATTAGTGATGTTGAACTTCTCTTTCAGATATTTGGCTGGCCACTTATATGTCTTCTTTTGAGAAATGTCTGCTCAGATAATTTACCCACCTTTTAATCAGATTGTTGGCTTTTTTTTCTGTTAAGATGCTTGAGTTCTTTGTGTATTCTGGATATTCGTCCCTTGTTGGATGAGTAGTTTGCATATACTTTCTTCCATTTCTGTAGATTGTCTTTTCACTATGTTGATTGTTTCTTTTGCTGTGCAGAAGCTTTAAGTTTGATATAATTTAATTTTATTTTTGCTTTTGATGCCCCTGCTTTTGAGGTCTTATTCATGAAACCTTTTTCCAGTCCAATGTTGTGAAGCATTTCCCCTGTGTCATCTTCTAACAGTTTTATCATTTCAGGTCTTGCAAAATGAATTCTGAGTTGATTTTTGTATAGAGTAAGAGGTGGGGATCTAGTATTCTTCTGTACACAAACATCCAGTTTTCCCAGAATCATTTATCAAATAGACTGTCTTTTTCCCAATCAGTGTTCTTGGAAGCTTTCTCAAGTCAGTTGGCTGTAGATATGTGGATTAATTTCTGGGTCTTCTATTCTATGCCATTGTTCTATGTGCCTCTTTTTATGCCAGTGCCATGATGTTTTGGTTACTACAACTTTGTTGTATATTTTGATGTCTGGTATATAATACTTCCAGCTTTGTTCTTTCTGCTCTAGATTGCTTTGGCTATTCAGAGTCTTTTGTAATTTCATACACATTTTCAATTTTTGAAAAATGTTTATGTGAAGAATATCATTGGTATTTTGATAGGGATTGTATTGAATCTGTAAATCACATTGAGTAATATGGTCATTTCAACAATATGAATTCTTTCAATCCATGAGCATGGGATGTCTTTCTGTTTGCTTATATCCTCTTCAATTTCTTTCATCAGTGTTTTGTAGTTTTTCTTGTAGAGGTTTTTTCACCTCCTTGGTTAAATTTATTCCTAGGTATTTTATTTTGTAGTTATTGTAAATGGAATTGCCTTCTTGAATTTTCGGCCAGTTTGTTGTTCATTTGTATAAATACTAGTAATTTTTGTATATTATTTTTATATTCTGCAACTTTACTGAATTCATTGATTAATTTCACGTTTTCTGGTAGAGTCTTTAGGTTTTTCTATATAGAATATCATGTTATCTGCAAACAGGGACAATTTGACTTTTTCCTTTACAATTCGGTTGTCCTTTACTTCTTTCTTTTGACTAATTGCTCTGCTAGGACTTCCACTACTATGTTAAATATGAGTGGTTAGAGTGGGCATCCTTGTCTTATTCCAGTTCTTAGAGAAAATACTTTTAGATTTTCTCCCACTCAGTAAGATGTTAGCTGTGAGTTTGTCCTATATGGCTTTTATTATGTTGACGTATTTTCTTTCTATACATAATTAAGAGTTTTCCTCATGAAGGATGTTGAATTTTATCAAGAGCTTTTTCTGCGTCTATGGTGATGAGCATATGGTTTTTGTCCTTTATTCTATGGATATATATGACATTTATTGATTTGTGTATGCTGAATTATCCTTGCATTCCTGAAGTAAAACCCACTTGATCATGGTGTATTATTTTTTTGATGTGCTGCTGGATTCAGCTTACTAGGATTTTGTTGAGGATTTATTCTTATGTCTATGTTCATCAGAGATATTGGCCTGTGGTTTTCTTCGTTTGCTGTGCCATTGTCTGGTTTTGTTATCGGGAATTCTTGCATAAAACTTTTAAGTGATCTCTCCCTCTCCCTGTACAGATTTTAATGTTTTTACCTCACACTTTCAGGACCAGTAATACAGCTCTACTATTACTTTTTTTTAGCTAACTAATTAATTATAATTTCTGAAAAATTCATTTAGTTGATATGAATAACAATACCCCCCAGAGTGTTTTATATTGGATTTATCATCTTCAATTCAATTATTGAAGTATTCAAAATAACTCTGTAGTCTTACTGTTTCTAAAGTTGAGAAGGTTTAGGTATAATTTTGGGAACCAAACGTCTGGGTTTGTCCTATACCAGCAATTCCCAAGAAGCTGCTATTTCAAAGGAAGTTGCAGAAATTAGGTTAAAATTAACTTTATTACTAAGGGTTGCCTCTTCCCTTTCTGTGGAAGGTCAGTTACATTATTCTGAAAAAGGTTTAGAGTCTGAACATCCTTATCTATGACTCTTTACAAATATCTCTATAATAGACTTTTAAATAGTATTTCAGAAGATAAGTAATTCCTGAATTTGGAAAAACAAAAATAAAAAACACAACTCATTTTAGGTGACAAATAACTTGACTATCTTCTCTGCATTTAATAGAGCTTTTTTTATTTGTTTCATACCATTTCCTCAGGAAAAATAATATTCAAGGCTTCTATATTCCTAACAAAGCAAGATGAATCTGCATTTTAAACACATCTTTTTTCCTAATGTAAACTTCGTTTTGGTTAATGGAAATATACTTACAGAGGAATATGAATGAGTATTAGGAAGTATTCTATGATCTATATTTGGAAATATTTTATATAAGTCAGCTCCAGTTGAGCTTTGGTAAGTTTTTCTTGTTTTCTTGTTGAATTTTTATAATTTCTGAAAGTAAACATAAATACTCCAGGGTCTTAATTAAGTGACATATTGGGCTTGTGCAAAATGTGTAGAAAAATTAGATTTCTTACAAGATATTCTAATTATCTCGTCCCTAAAGTCTGACCAGGAGCTGCACTGGTGTAGCAGAAAAAAAATCATATCTCTTACATTATACAACACATCTGTGGCTTATACTTAATCATTATCCTACTCTAAAATGAGAATGAGATTTTTTACATTATTCCAACGAGCTAACTTTGATCTTCAGATGTTTGAGGTCAATCTCCCTATCATACTCCCTAGACTACCTCTTTGATTAAACTTATTTGATTAAGGTTATCTTTATTAAATTAGATTATTTGTATTAACCTAAACTATATTAGTCTTTGGCAATGGGTTCAAGGAGAAGAATTAGTGAAAGAAGAAGGGAATATATTGAGCTGGATTATACCTACCTGAACTTTTGCATGAGCAAATTTTGTAAAAGAGAACATTTGAGGATAATGTGCAAATGATATCTGAATCAATAACAAAAATTAGTGGCAATTTTCCTGACAATTATTTGGGGGTCATATTCACAAAACTGGTATACATGGTCATTTAAAGGTAGGCATATCTTAATCTAAGTTAATGACAGACCTAAATAATATTTCCAATGTATATGCTTTCTTGTAATTAGAAATATATGCGGAAAGAATGAAAGAAATCAGGAGTTAGTCTTACAGAATTAAATCAAGATGATTTTTTCTTATTCACAAGACTGAATAAGAAAAATATCATTCTTTATTATGAGAATTAGATTTAGGCTTAGGTGTAGCTTGATGGCTTGTCTACATAAGAACTCTATAAATTTTAAAAGATACATAGTATTAGGATATTGACAGTTTGTGCCTCAGTTCTTCATGAATGTTTGCACTTATTTTAACAAATGGTTGCCAACTGGCACAAAAAACACCCACAAAACCAACCAGCAGAATGATTGAAATTACATCATTGGTGGTGAATTCATGTGTATTAAAGTTGCTTCCAACTCAGTGATTCTCTTTCAAAATGCAAATGCTTCTGGAAGAAGGGATAAAATAAACTCTACATTTCAGTGTGAATAGGCAAAAGGCAATGCCATTTGGTCATCATAGAATATCTGTTGCTTTGGGTGAAGGAGAGGGCACTTAAAGCCGGGGAAAATGCAAACTGAAAAGATTTCAGGAATTAAGACAAACTTTGCCCAAATGTGAAGATGATGAACAGGAAAATATAACTACCATTTTGAAACTTTTACTGATTTAAACATTTATCATTGTTTTGCTAACTTTAAAAAATCTGTTGGCATTTATAGAGGAGGAAACTGAGTTCCTTGATACCAAGTTATTGATTCTACTTGTGGATAGGTGGTCTTTATCGTTAAGTAGAACTACTTTTTGGTGGGAAGATTTGCCAATCTGATTTTCAATTGCACTTATTTGACAACCTCAAAGAAATAATTCAATGGTCATTTGTCAGTCCTCACTTTGGTAGAACTATCAGCATCATATGACATAGTTGTCATACCTTTTAAACACTTTCCTCTACTAGTTACTGGGATAAACATAATTTCCCGGGGTTTCTCCTACCTTAATGGCTGCTCCTATTTGTTTTGCTTTACTGTATGAAAAGGAACAAGCCAAAAAGTGTCAGAGTGTCCCACAGCTATGTTTTTATACTATTCCTCCTCTTTACACTTATTTCAAATACTCAACAGTTTCAAATAACACATACGCTGATGACTTCCAAATATATATTTACAGAACTCAAAAACCTCCCTCCTAAACTTTAGATTGTTGTATCTAACTACCAGCTCAACCTATCTACTAAGAAATCTGGTAAGAATCTCCAAATTAATGTTCAAAACTGAATATGCAATTTTTGTTTCTATTCTTGCAACCTCATCTTCCCAGTATTTTCATCTTGGTAATATGCAATTCCTGTTACTCAGATGCTCAGTCAAGTAACAAGAACAAGAAGATCTGGAAGTTTTCAGAACTCGTCTTACGATCATATACTATTATATATATCAGAAACGCCTACTGACTACGTTCAAAGTATATTTAAAATGTGATTACTTCTGTACACCTATACAGTGACACCACCACTGGCCTGCACTATTGAAATAGGAAATTAATTGGGGTCTCTTCCTCCATTCTTGTTTCTATTGGCCCATTTATCTCATAGTAGCAAAAATATTTTAATTCTATGACTTCACTACTTAAAATCTTTGTCAATTCTAGGCAGGGCAACAAGGTGTGAAAACATATAAGGGATACATTTTTGAAAGAAGCTAAACTTTCATTATTTGCAAATGACAATATTGTATAAATGAAAAATCCAAGGACTCTACAAAAAGCCATGAGAATTATTAAGTAAATTAGCAAGATCAATATGAAATAATTTGAGGTAGTATGTTCATAGATACAAGGTCAATATACAAAAGATACAAAGTCTATACATAAAAGTCAATAATATTTTAATACACAAGCAACAGATTACAAAATGAAATTAAAATATATTATTTACAATAACATAAAACCATCTTATTAAAGATATGCAAGACTTCTACACTAAAAACTGCAAAATATTATTGAGAGAAATTAGTGACTCCCTAAATAATGTAGAGGTTTACCATGCTTATGGATTGAAAGACTCAATATTATAGAGATGTCAGTGGCACTCAAATTAAGTTGTTGAATTAGTATAATTTTGGTAAAAATTATAGCAGGTTTCTTTTTCCTTTGAGAATGTTTGTGTTAATATGTGTGTGTGTAAAAGTTTGTAAGTAGATTCCAAAATTTATATAGAAATGCAAAGGACATAGAATAGACAAGACAATCTTAGAGAAGAACAAACCACAAGATTTACACTGATAAATTTTCAAAGCTTATCATAAAAAATGAAATTAAGATGCTGTGATATTACAAAGATGAACAAATAAGGAAACAGAACAGAAATTCCACATACATATTCACTTAATGTACAACAAAGTGGTACAGGATGCTTTTTCAATAAATAATTCTGGATCAACTGGATATCCATATGAAACAAACGAACTTTGGCTGCGACCAATCCATACACAAGACTCACACAAATGGATTACATATATGAATATGTAAAGTAAATAATAAAGCTTGTATTAAAGAAACAGTATCTTTGAAGCTCTAGAGTAGGCATAACTTTTAAGAATAAGACAAAAAGCACAAACTATAAGAGAAAAAAATTGATCTTAATTAAAGTAAAAACTTCTGTCTATTAAAAGACATCATTAAAAATGTGAAAAAGCGAGACACATGCTCAGAACAGATTTTGGTAATATATACCTCACAAATGATTTGCATACAAAATATAAAAAGAATTTCTATAAATGAATTTTAAAAGACAAAACAGAAAAAATCCTAATAAACAAAAGTCAGCAAAAACCCATGAACAGATGATTCAAAAAATAAGGCATTTAATTTGACACTTTGCACATGAAAAGGTACCCAACAATCAGTCATCCAAAAAAAAAAAAAAAAAAAAGAAGGAAAAAGAAAACTAAAACCAGAAAGCAGTACTAATAAACATTCAAAATAATGGCCAAAATTAAAGAGCCTAATAATATCAAGTGTTAGCAAAAACAGGGAACAACTGAAACAGACACATTTCTGGGTGGGATATAAATTAGTAAAATCATTTTTGAAAGTCTTTTGGTAGTTTTTTTTTTTTCAAGTTGAAACATACCCAACAATCAAGCAATCCCTGTTACAGACCTATTAAAAATGAGTGCATGTGTGCATGTGTACACCAACGGACATGTGCAAGCATATTCCTGACAGCTTTATTCATCATAAAGCTCAAGCCAGGAGCCACCCGAATGCCAAAAATTGAAGATATATATAATTATATCACATTTTATAATTATATATATCACATTTTATATAAGGAATACCCTTTGGCAATATAAAAAATACATGCAAAACATAAAAAATATCAAAGATGCTATGTTGCCAAAATGTGAAAACAAAAATTACCTACTTCATCTTCCCTGTGAAGATCAGGAACAAGAGAAACTAATCTTTTTAATAGAAATCAAAATAGTAATTGCCTTTGGAAAAAAATGAACTATTAAATAGGAAGAGAATCTTTTGGACTGCTACAAATGTTGTATACTTGCTTAATGTGGTAGTTACATAGTATATGTGCAAAATTCACCAAGCTACAGGCATATTTTCCTCACTTTTTGTCTGTTATAACCAAATTTTAAAAACTCCAATGGCTTTTTAGTTTACTCAGAATAATAAAAAAAAAATTTACAAGACTCCTCAAAGTCCTACATAACCTAGTTTTTGGCCACCTCTATGACTTCTCACCGCTCTCCAATTTGCAGAGTGCTGCAGCCAAACTTACTTTGTTGAGATGCCTCAGAACATTATCTTCTTTCAGGTCACTTGTACTTTCTATACTTTCTACTTGAAACTTCCCCCTGGATATTTACTTGGCTCCGTAACTCCATTCAGTTCTTGATGGAAAGGTATCACCTTACCCATACCTCCCCAACTATGCAGCACCTAAACTAACACCCCCTCCCCACACACTCTATATTTCTGCTTAACTTTGAAATGCTTATTTTTTCCTCCAAAATATTGATCTGAACTGACATATATTTCTTTATTGTCTGCTTTGCATACTAGATTGTGGGCTTCACGACAAAGGTGACCTCGTAGTTACTGCCACATCTCTAGCTCCTAGAATAAAGCTCAGCACATAAGTGGGCATACAGTAAACACCTGTTTTGAATGAATCATGCACTATCAATTATACTTTTTATCTCTTGTACATCTAAACTTTGTGTTGTGTCAGTCCTCAAACACAAAAGCCATAAAAACTCTTTATGTATTCTCCAATCCCACTCTACCTCCTCTCCATATCTAAAAATGATATAAAATTTGTCTAAACTTACTTCAATATTTTAAACTTTTTTCTTTTTTTATTAACAAATAATAGCTGTAAATATTTATGGGGTGCATAGTGATAGTTTGATACATACAATGTACAGTGATCACACCAGGGTAATTAACATATCTGTCATCTCAAACATTTATTATCTCTTTGTTTTGGGAACATTCAATTTCCTCCTTTGGCTATTTGAAACTATATAATATAATATTGTTAACTATAGTCATGCTACAGTGCTATAGAACAGCAGAGCTCATTTAAACCTCTTATTCACTATAGAATTCACTTTGTTATCTGGCCCCAGGATTCCACTAAAATGATTCTTGATAACATTACCAATCGCCTCCAAGTTATTAATATTGATATTGCCCAGAGATTCTACAACAAAGCTTTTGTCTCAGTTGACTAAATCACTTGGTAGCTTCAGTTGAGTTGATTTTGTGTTCTCATTGTTATTACTACTTTTATTACTTTCCCTGCTTAGTCTGGTTCAGCAATCATTGCATTTGATAGACGTTGGCTATGTGTATATTGCACTAATTTCTTGATCAGCAATACTTTGATTATAAGGAAATACTTTGATTATAAGGAACAAATCTCATTTGAAACACCTATAGCACAAAAAAGAATCATTGTATTGGAAAGATAAAAGGACATCACATTAAAGCCAAGGACAGGAAGTGAGGTGGGGACTCGAACAACCCTGAAAATTTGGGCAGCACTTCTACAATTTCTTCACAGAAAGACTTATTGGTCTTTCTGCTCTTCCCCTCCCTTTTTTTCCTCTTTTCTCTGGTCAGTTTTCTTAGCTTCTATATCTATATTCACTGGTCCAGTGTCTACACTTCTCTTATCCTTGTTCTCAATTCCTGGAAGACAGAATTTAATTGGCCTAGCCAAATCTCTAGAGATACTCTCTATTAGGTGTTCATTTTCTGCCAAATAACCTATGGCCCTGGAGAGCCATATAGCGCATATAGTAGTCTCAGGGTCTTACCGCTAAGGGAAAGGCAGTTCTCATAGAAGAGGATAAGGAGAACGCAAATATATATATATAACCTATAGATTAAAAAATTGATTGCTATGTTACTCTAAATTTTCCGCTTCACTTTGTGTCAATATATAGATTTTCTCATCCACTCCTGCATTTATACCTGCTTCAGGTGTGGTCATGAGCCCTGAGAATATCTTCCATTTGCACAGCTCATTCATTTCAGGTGGCAATGATCATTCCCAAGCTCATCAGGCTGTTAACAAAAGTTCATGAAAATAGCAACAGTTTAATAAATGGTTTCTTTTTTTTTTTTTTAGCAGATGTTATAAGCCCCAGCTGTGCAAAGCTGAGTAAGACAAGGATTCTGCCCTTCAGGTACTCACAATATGGTGGACAGACAAGGAAACTCATAATTACAATGTGGTGTGTGAAGGGAATTGAAATAGCTATGTCCTTATTTCTAAGTGCAAAGCACAGGAGAAAAATTGAAAAATTGAACCAAGTCCCTTATGCATCTTACAATCTGATACAATTACTTGACACAATTAAGTTGTTTCTGTATTTTTATTTTAAAGTGGTTGATTTGCCTTTTACCTAAAAAGATGATATTTGATTTCTATCTAGAATCATAATACTTAACTAGGTAGATAAACTGTACATGAAATAAATAGTAATTGTATTATAATTTTATTTGCGTGTATTGTGACAGTGATATACTTCAGGATATTTTACATTTCATAATGCTAGTAAATAGTATTCTTATTAACTTTGTAACAATTTTAAACATAAACAAGTTGGATGTACTGGACAAGGAACATTTTTTTCTGACTAATTTGAGATGAAATTGACAACCTAATACCATTTAACACTCCAATACTTTAGTCCTAGAAATAAGAACATAGGTGTTTTTTTTTTTTTTAATTGTTGTCATTCAAGGTCACCTGCATTTTATTCATTTTTAAAACATAGTCTATATCAGGGTTTGTTAACATTCTGGATTTGTTTGCTATTTTATTACACTTATTGTACTATACTCTGTCTTTTTATGTTGACAAACTCCAATTTTCCTTTTTTTAAATTTTATTTTTAATTTTAATAGGTTTTTAGGGATCAAGTGGTGTTTGATTACATGAATAAGTTCTTTAGTTGTGATTTCTGAGATTTTGTTGCACCCATCACCTGAGCAGTGTACACAGTACCCAATGTGTAGTCTTTTATCCCTCACCTACACCCACCCTTTCCCCGAATCCCCAATGCCCACCGTATCATTCTTATGCCTTTGCATCCTCACAGCTTAGCTCCCACTTATGCCTACATACGATGTTTGTTTTTCTATTCCTGAGATACTTCACTTAGAATGATACTCTTCAATTCCATTCAGGTTGCTGTGAATGCCATTATTTCATTCCTTTTTATGGCTGTAGTACTCATATATATATATACACACACACATATATATATATATCAACTAGTGGATAAAGAAAATGCGGTATATATATATATATATACATGTATTTTTTCTTTATCCACTAGTTGATTGATGGTCATTTGAGCTGGTTCCATATTTTGCAACCGCAAATTTTGCTGCTATAAACATGCATGTGCAAGTATCTTTTTCATGTAATGACATCTTTTCCACTGGGTAGATAGATACCTAGTAGTAGAATTGCTAGATCAAATGGTAGATCTACTTTTAGTTCTTTAAGGAACCTCCACACTGTTTTCCATAGTGGTTGTGTTTTTAATAGCTCTTAGTAGCATTTAGTAGTAGTAGGATATAGTTTTTAGCACAAAAAACAAGTTGTATCCTCCTTAATAACCATAACTATCAAAACCAGAAACTTAACAATGATACATATGACTACCTAATCCTTAGTTCCCATTCTAATTTTTCCAATTCCCCTAAAAATTTTGTCATGTAATTTACACATGACAGAGGGTTTCAGTTTAGAATCCCTCATTGCATTTAGTCGTTAGTCTTCTTCAATTTGTAACAGTTCCTCAATCTTACCTTTGAGAGGTGACAGCTTGCTGGCAGCCCTCAGCCCTCGCTTGCTCTCGGCGCCTCCTCGGCCTTTGCGTCCACTCTGGCAGTGCTTGAGGAGCCCTTCAGCCCCCCGCTGCACTGTGGGAGCCGCTCACTGGGCTGGCCGAGGCCGGAGCCAGCTCCCTCTGCTTGCAGGGAGGTGTGGAGGGAGGGGCGTGGGCGGCAACCGGGGCTGCGAGCGGCACTCTCGGGCCAGCGCAAGTTCCGGGTGGGTGTGGCTTCGGAGGGCCCCGCACTCTGAGCCGCCCGCCGGCGGCGTGGGCCCCGGGCAGTGAGGGGATTACCACCCGGGCCAGCAGCTGCGGAGGGTGCGCCGGGTCCCCCAGCAGTGCCGGCCCGCCAGCGCTGCACTCGAATTCTTGCTGGGCCTCAGCTGCCTCTCCACAGGGCAGGGCTCAGGACCTGCAGCCCGCCATGCCCAAGCCTCGGCCCCGCCGTGGGCTCCTGCGCTGCCCAAACCTCCCCGACCAGCGCCGCCCCCTGCTCCGCGGCGCCGGTCCCATTAACTGCCCAATGGCTGAGAAGTGCGGGCGCAAGGTGCCGGACTAGCGGGTAGCTCCGCCTGCGCCCCCAGTGCAGGATCCACTACGTGAAGCCAGCTGGGCTCCTGAGTCTAGTGGGGACTTGGAGAACCTTTATGTCTAGCTAAGGGATTGTAAATACACCAATCAGCACTCTGTGTCTAGCTCAAGGTGTGTAAATGCACCAATCAGTGCTCTGTATCCAGCTAATCTAGTGGGGACATGGAGAACTTTTGTGTCTAGCTCAGGGATTGTAAATGCACCAATCAGCACCCTGTCAAAAAGGAACATTCAGCGCTCTGTAAAACAGCCCAATCAGCTCTCTGTAAAATGGACCAAACAGCAGGATGTGGGTAGTGCCAGATAAGGGAATAAAAGCAGGCTACCCCAGCCAGCTGGGGACTAGCCCAGCCAGGCTGGTCCACTTCCACAGAGTGGAAGGTTTGTTTTTTCGCTCTTTGCAATAACTCTTGCTGCTGCTTACTCTTTGGGTCTGCGCTGCCTTTATGAGCTGTAACACTCACTGGAGGTTTGCAGCTTCACTTCCTAAGGCCAGCAAGACCACGAACTTACAGGGAGGAACGAACAACTCCAGACGCTCCGCCTAAAGAGCTGTAACACTCATCGCGAAGGTCTGCAGCTTCACTCCTGAAGCCAGTGAGACCACGAACCCACCAGAAGGAAGAAACTCCTAATACGTCCGAACATCAGAAGGAACAAACTCCGGACACGCCGCCTTTAAGAACTGTAACACTCACCGCGAGGGTCCGCGGCTTCATTCTTGAAGTCAGTGAGACCAAGAACCCACCAATTCTGAACACACCTTGATTTCATTACCTTCATGTTTTTGAGGATTACTGTCTAGTTATTTTATGGAATACTTCTTAATTTGGGATTGTCTGATGTTTCCTCATGTTTAGATTCATCTATGGCAGGAGTTTTATATAATGTTGTTTCTTGTGTGTACTATCAGGTTGATGCATGGTTTCAATTTGTTTCATCACTGATGTTGTCTACTTGGATCACTTGTTTAAGGTGATGACTGTCAGGTTCCTCAATTTTAAAAGTACACCTTTTCACTTTGAAATTAGTATTACATAGAGTTACTCTGAAATCTATGAAAATAATCCTCCCTTTTAACATTTCCATTTATTCATTAATTTTTTCATACCATATGCACTCATGGTTACTTTTGTGTTCAGTTGATTACAATCCATTGCTATCATTATTTATTTTGATGCTCAAATTGTCCCTGGATTTGGCCAGTTTTATTTCAGTCAAGCTATCTACTCTGTGCTTCTGAGATGTTCGCATTTTTCTCTGGGCACTTCCTTACTTTCTGAAAGAAAAATATGGCCCAGGCTTATCTTGTACTTTCCCTGACTCAAACTAGAAATAATCCATTTCTCCAAGGAGCTCTGGCTTTTTTTTTTTTTTTTTTTAATCCAATCAATCGCCTTGTATATATCCAATCTCCTTCCCCTGCTTCGACTTTCTCTTCTGCATGGAGGCTGTCCTCTCCCTGCTCAGACGCCGATGCTCCCTTCCTGGACATTTTCCTTCACAATTGCATGGGCTGTCTCCTCAGCCTTCGTGCACTCCAATGCCCCTTGCCACACTGTTTGAACTCCCCAAACCGTGATGTTTCTTCTGCAGTGTTGTTATTCTCACTCCGCTTAGGCTCTGTTCATTGAGGCAACCCCTCTTCACTTTTGCTCTGGACATCTACGTCGCTTTATCCAACTAAAACCTCCAGGATTGAAATGCTCGGAAAGGAGGACACTTGTAGTATAGTTTTAATTGGTTGAAAACAATTTTGTGAACCTGGTGAGCCTTGGTGGCACAGTGTACAGAAAAAAGAAGCAGAAGAAAGGATTCTTATTCTCAAGGAGCTTTTCAGGGTAACTGGAGAGACAAAGACAACTCATTTTATCTTTAGAATAACTGTAAGGCATAGATTAGTATGCTTATCTGAGCATAGCTATTAAGAATATGATCTTATTTTCTTTGAGGGGATAATTTCTTGGCAGTTTTGGAATACTATAAATGGAACGGAAGAGAAAAAGCTAATGTAAAAAATTGGGATGCTAAGCAAATTCTAGAAAGACACGGTGACAAATTATGCTTCTTTTTCTGTGACTTTTTTTGGTTTAGAATGAATGAATAGCATGGATGATATCCTTTACAGAAATAGAATCATATTAATTAACATTTTATAATGCTACTAGGAACCTAACAAACCAAGAAGATAACCACACCCTTATAGCATAATAATTCCTTTAAAAGGCCAATTGTTTTCAATTTACAAATAGTATGTCAGACCATGCATGTTGGTGCTTTTGAGTATTGTAGAATGTTTTCTGATTATTAAATTTAAAAACTAGATATAGTGTCTAAGATAATTCTCAAGTATTTATAATTCAAATGAATAAGAGTGTAGGTAGAAAGGGAAATGAGCAGAAAGCTGTCTGTCACATGAGGAAGGCAAAAAGCTGTGACTATAGTAGTCAGGTCAGTTCTTGGTGCTGGTGACAAAAACCTAACCCGAAGCCCCCTAGGCAAACTGAGGGATATACTGGCTCATGTAATCAGAAATTACAGAAATACTAAAGGAAATGGCTAAAAAATAACCATTACATCACTGGGGCTTGCTTTCTTTTCCTCCCTTTCCTGGTCTTCTGTGTATTACCTTAATATTCTTCTACCACCGACCACTTTTCACCATATGATGGCAGATGGGCCACTAGAAGCACTAGGCTCAGTTTCTGGCAGCTTCGTTGCTGGAGGAAAAGAGACTTTTACCCTCCACAATATTTTGTAGAAAATCAGAGCAGGACTCTGATTGGCAGGCCATTTATCACAGCTCACACCTTGCTTAGTTCATTTTGCAGCAGAGGGTTTGGGTAAATGTATTATGTTTGTCTAAGTTTGAAACATGTTCTCATATTTAGGATGTGAAATAATTCAAAGTATCATTATTGAAAGCCCCCTTTAGAACAAATTATAATTATGTAGGTGAAGTAGTTCCCCCTAAAGCCAGAAGAAAGAAGACACCTATTTGCTGGGGAATTACTGTAATCCAGGAAGCCATGCCAATTAATGTTAATTATAATTTCTAATGAGTTTCAGTAAACTCAGTCTGAAGAAAAATAATCTAAACTTGAGGCTCTAGGTAACAGAATGACCCACTTATATATGAAGCAGATTCATAGTACTTGGTGAATAATGTTTGGAATAGTTATCCAACTAGCAGTTTGTCAGCCCACTGTATGGTCCTTTTAAATATATATGTGTGTAATGATGAAAAAGTGCCAAATAGAAAAAAATGTAAAATATATAGGAAATCTATCAGCTCAAATTAGGTGATAAAGCTAAAATAAGTAGGAAAAATAAGTATAAGGGTATACAGTATCTAAGCTTACAAGCCTTTAGCATGAGACGAAAAAAAATTAAAATATAATAATAACAAATATATGGGAAAATTGGAAAGTCAAACTCAACATTGAACGAAGTTAGCCACAGCCTGAGTGGGGCACCAGATTGAAATCAATTAGAAGAATTAATTAATGGCATATCTTGAATCCAAGAAAGACCAATCACCTATAAGGGATTCAACCTGTTCATTTTGCAGTGAGAAAAGTCACTCTTGATAGTGACAGCTTTGAGTTTTATACCCTTGCCCAAATATTCAGTCGATATGTAAATTTAGCTGTTGATGTGGTAATTCTAATATGCTTGGGATGATACAATTGTTTTTTTTTAGTGAGTTTTCGTTGAAATCTTTTTTTTTTTTAACCCTGGAAAGATTCAGACTTTTGTACAGAGATAATAAAGCTCACTTTACTACAAATCTTTTATGTTCAGAAAAATATGGGTATAGTGGTTTAAAAATATTTTAACTATTTAAGATATTTTGACATATTATTCAAAGTAGTCTTGGGATTCCAGTAAAAGTATACAATTAAGTGATTTTATTGTTACAAGTTTTAATTAGAAATATAAAATATAATTTGGATATGTTTGTAAGCAATAGAAAAAATTAGAATAGTTTAAACATTGGCAAACATTTTGCTGACTAAAGGTTTTTAAAGTTAGTAAAAAGGGAAAAAACCTGCATATATTAATATCAACTTTATAAATGCAATTGCAAGATTCAAAAAATTGATTTTATCAAGCTATAAAAATTTCCCTAAAAGTGATTTTTAGAATTTGTTAGAATGGAAAAGAGTAACACAATTTTTAAGTTAATCTTAAAAACTTAAGGAAAGACTTCTGATTCTGGGAAGATAAAGTAGACAGAAAACGAGAGAACTCGTCTGAATTTATTCTATGAAGCTAGAATTCGCCCAACAGCAAAAGCAAAGACAGTACCAAAAAAGGAGTACCACCAATGAATATTCCTCATAAAATGGACTCAGAATTTCTTTAAAAAATACGTGCAAATAGAATTCAACAATGCAACGATGTAAAAAAAGAATGTTATACTGAGTAGGGTTTATTCCAAAATTGCAAGACTAGTTTAATATTTAAAAAATCAATGTGATCCGCCGTGTTTACCAACTGAAGAAGAAAAATCACATAATTATATCAATTCACGCAGAAAAATCAAAATTTGACATCTATTCATAATAAAAAACTATCAATGCACAAGTACAAATGGAAAAGTTGATAAATTAGAATTTAACAAAATTTAAACTATTTGCTCTGTGAGTTTGTTAAGAGGATGAAATGGGAACCTACAGATGGGGAGAAAGTATTTGTAGACTACATATCTGACAAAGGATGATTGTCCTAGTTCAGTTGTGCTGCTAAAACAAAATATCAGGGGCTGAGTAATTTATGAAAAAGAGAAATTTATTTTCTCTCAGCTCTGGAGGTGGCAAAGCCCATGATCAAGGAACTGGGATCTCGTGAGGGCCTTCACATGTCAAGAGGGGAAGAGCACACTAGCTGAATGCTGCATGAAGCCTCTTTTGCAAAGGCATTGATCTGATTCATGAGGGAGAAGCTCTCATGGCCTAATAACTATTTTTTTTTTTTGACGGAGTCTCCCTCTGTCACCTAGACTGCAATCTTGGCTCACTGCAACCTCTGCCCACTGGGTTCAAGATATTCTCCCACCTCAGCCTCCGGAGTAGCTGGGATTACAGGTGCGCACCCCCACATGCAGCTAATTTTTGTATTTTTAGTAGAAATGGGGTTTCACCATGTTGGCCAGGCTGGTCTCGATCTCATATATGGTCATGTATCTCAGGTGATCCGCCTGCCTCGGCGTCTCAAAGTGCTGGGATTAAAGACGTGAGCCACTGCTCCTAGCCCTAATAACCTTTCAAAGACCCCATCTTTTAATAGTATCACATTGGAAATAACTGACTTTTGGAGAGGATACATTATCTAAAATATATAATACAACTTTATATGGGCTGAAATGTGTCACCTCAATATTCACGTATTGAGGTTTTAACCCTCAGTACCTCAGAATGTGACTATATTTGAAGATAGTGTCTTTCAGGAGTTAATTAAGTTAAAATTAGGTCATAAGGGTGGGTCTTGATCCAATATGATTCCTCTTCTTATAAAAAGAGAAATTTAGGATAGAGAAACATATGGAGGAAAGGCCATATGAAGACACAGGCTGGCTTCCTTTGCCATGCACGAGCCAAGGAGAGAAGCCTCAGAAGAAACCAGGCCAGCTGACATTTTAATTTTGTACTTCTAGCTTCCATACTTGTGAGAAAATAAATTTCTGCTGTTTAAGCCACCCAGTCTGTGGTAGTTTGTTAAGGCAGCCCTAGAAAACCAATACAATTCTCAAAATACAATAGTTAAAAAAAAAAAAGAAGTAATCCAAAGATAACATGGGCAAAATACATGAACAGATATTTCACCAAAGAGGATATATAGATTGCAAATAAGTATATGGGAAGGAGTTCAGCATGGTTTACCATTAGGAGAATGCTAATCGAAACCTCAATGAGATCTTGCTACATATCTACCAGAATGGCTAAAATAAAAAGTACTGGTAATGTCAAATGCTGACATGAATGTGACACAACCTGATGACTTACGCTACCATTGCTGCTGGGACCATAATGTGATAAACTGATATGACTATAATGGGAAACTATTTTCAGCTTCTTAATAATAAACTAAGCACATAATTACCATACAACCCAGCAATGCACTGTTGGGCACTTGTTCCAGGGAAATGAAGAGTTATTTCACACAAAAAGTGTGTACACAAATTTTTATAGGAGGTATATTTATAATAGCCAACATTAGGAAACAGCTCAGTGTTCTTTCAATTGATGAATGAAAAGACAATGGTACATTTATGCATTGGAATACCACTCAACAGTAAAGAAACAACATATCAATACTTATACCATCCTCAATGAATCTACCCAAATTATGCTGAGTGAAATAAAAACCTATCTCAAAGGGTTAAACACTCTATGATTCCATTATATAATATTCTTGGAATGACAAAATTATAGGGATGAAGAATATATCAGTGGTTGCCAAGGTTAAGTAGCTGAAAAATGGGTAAGTAAAAGAGGGTTCCAAGTAGAAGAGAAATGGATGTGGCCGTAGAACAGCAACATGAGGATACTTCTCGTGATGGAAATGTCCTATATCTTGATGCATCAATGGCAATATCGTGGCAGTGATACTCTGTTGTGGAAGATGTTACCATAGAAGAAAACAACCTTTTTTGTCATACAGATCTTTTTCTGTTTTATTCCGAGACACTTGCTGATTTTTGAGATTGAGACGTTCTCCCTCAATTACAATAACTATCACAATAGTTCACAAAAACTATTACAATAGTTTCTTTTACAAAGTTTCTCTTTATCTAAGTCCAGACTTGTTCTTTTTGTTTGTTTGTTTGTTTGTTTTTAACTACTATCTGGACAGCTGAAGAATCTCACTTTCAAAAAGACAGAAGAAGCACTTTATATAATATTTTGATGTTACATTTGATTAGGAATTTCAATTAGGAAAATAATTTGACCAGTCTCTACCTTTTGTTTACTTAAAATGATCATCTAGTCCCAAGCACTTAAAATTATCATCTGGTCCCAATTAAAGTAATCAAGTTATGGAAGGCCAAGAGAGAAAAACCATTTCAAATTTTGGCAGGTTCTGACAAAATAACAAACTGGAAACAGAACCATAAGCCAAGATTTATATATTACAATTTAGCGGGCATATCATCAAACCGACTGCATGCTAATTCTTCATTTCAGCTGCTATTCCAAATTAATTTCCAAATATTTTTCTTGCTTTGATCAGGATTGGCTGTGAATCAGAATGGGCTTCACCTTTGGGGGAAAATCTGCAATACTTCTAGTTAGGCCAGCTGGGAAATTAGGAAATAGACACAACTAAAAAAGAGCTAAATTTTATTATAAACAATTTATATGAAAATACAGACACTAGTTATCTCAAAAATACACAATCTTTTATCTCTTAATATCAGCAATTATAAGAAGCACACTAATTCGTCATCTCCAGGGACATTGTGATTGCTTCCCAGTTTTGATGATCATGAGAAATACCATAAGACCACTGAAAGTTGGCAAAAATTTCTACTGACACACACAGACTATGAAAAGTATCTCTTGGCTGGGCGTGGTGGCTCACCCCTGTAATCCCAGCACTTTGGAGGCTGAGGTGGGTGGATCATGAGGTCAGAAGTCAAGACCAGCCTGGCCAACATGGTGAAACCCCATCTCTACTCAAAATACACACACACAAAATTAGGCGGGTATGGTGGCTCATGCCTTGTAGTCTCAGCTACTTGGGAGGCTGAGGCAAGAGAATCTCTTGAACCCGTGAGACGGAGGTAGCAGTGAGCTGAGATTGCGCCACTGCACTCCAGCCTGGGCGACAGAGCAAGACTTCGTCTCAAACAAACAAACAAAAAAAAAAGAAAGAAAGAAAGTATCTCTTTATGCTACTGAGTCTGTGGTTCTCATGGTACTTCCGGAGTTGCCACTTGAAGGAAACTTGTGTTTGCTGAGCAGAGATCAGCTTCCATCTCAATCGACTCCAATTTCAAGGATTTTCTAGAGGTTACATTCTATTCAGTGAGGTGATCTGATTTAGGTCAATATCTCTAACATCCAAATTAAAGTAATGTCTCTAAATCCCTCTGCACTTTACTGCACCTTCCTCCAATAATTTTTTTTCTGTATTATCTCCTTACTGCATAGGGCAAAAATAATGTTTTATTATTGTATGTAGGACTACAGAGTACGGACTGCCAAGAAGCTCGTATCATATTGTAATTTAATTGCCTGTCTTCCCCCAAAGTCAGGAGCCATCAAAGACCCAACAGCTGTATGTTCCCTGGTACATTGTGGGTAAATTAGTATCTGTTGAGTGAGTGACAAGGCAAGTCATAGCAAGTGCACTCTGGGATCTGGAGACTGAAACTCTTTCTGTATACACTGCACTTTCCTCTTGCCACTTACTTCTAACCTATTTAGGGTCCATGGCTTCTCATTTCTGCTCTGATGGCTGAATTCATTATTCATTTTATTGACATTTAAAAATTTTAGTTATTGTAATTAGTTATTGTAATACATGATTACTTTGTCCCTCTAAAAATTGATGAATAATAATAATTTATCTCTAAATCTAAAGTAGTTGTTTGACACCTCCCCTCTCTTTCAAAATCATCTTATTCTTTCTCTGGAAGTCTGTAACAGTAACACTTTATATGAATCTTTCAGATGAAGGAGAGATGTTTAAAAATATTTATTTAGGGATAGATGGAGGAGAGAGTAAAATAAGAAGGGAAGCATAAAAACATATAGCAGATAACCTTATACATAGTAATGCTACGAGTATTTTTGCTGCCATTATTTCATATATTTCATACATTTTGCTACAAGTTGCCATTTTCACTCAACAATATTCTTGGAATTCTCTCCTTGGTGGCTCCATTAGTTCCGTGGTATCTGACTTTCCCACTCTGTGTTTCCAAGTGGCTGATTCCTGTAACCTCTCCAAGTTTCCATACAAAGCTTTCATTTAAGACTTTATTCAGGGCCACAACCTTAGCACCCAGTGACCTTGACTTACTTACTGTCGACATTACCCCACCCGTAGTCATTCCCTGCCTTATTCAATAATACAACATGTTTTTCAGTGTGTATGTTGTACTTTCTTCTTTCTTACTATAAATAAGTAATGAGAAAGTGAATACTCTTCTAAGAAAATAAATGTCAAGACCTTTGGAGCATTCACTCATTAAAACAACTGCTGAGTCATAATGAGTATTTCATTTTTCTCCCTTTGATTATGTCTGACTGAAAATTCCCACAAAATCTTAAGTAACTTTGTAAAATAGATGAGGTTCTCAAAAAAAAACTGGTTTTCATATGTATAGCATTCACTTGGGTGCTGAGAAAATGTCATAACCAAATAGAGATCTTTTTTTAGCCTAAAGGGATAGTTTTGCCTTTCTACAGGAAGATCTTAACATAGACTTAAAAAAATTTTTTTGATTATGTTTTTAAATAAGAAAGGTTAAAAATGATATTTTCCAACCCTAATATTCTGAATAGATCTTATTCATTCTTTTATATAGTAAACAATTCTGATTATTTAAAACAGTTATTAATTTCAAAGGTCAGAACATACCAATAAGCTAGGCATTTCTAGACCATATTAGAAAAATAAAACAAAAAATATAATCGAATAGAATAAATTTTCAAGTAATTAGCTTCACAAAAGATAGAGTCTATAAAATTAGGCAAATATAGGTAAATTTTTGTGCTTTGGGAAATTAAACGAGGGTGGCTAACATTTCACTATTTGATTCTGGACAATTGTTCTTCAAATTTGCTTATTTGTTTTTAATATACAAGTATTTCAGCATTGTCTATTTTTGATATTTATTTTGACTGTCTTTTAAAAGAAGATGGCAAATACTGAAGTATTATCATTGAAGAATGGATTGCACAAGATCTGCCATAGGCTAGATACTTGTATAAAAATATGAGATGGGCACTGAGAGTTTCTTGCTACCCCAAAAATCTCTTGTGAATGTTCTGTGGAGTCTAACAAGTTCATCATAAACATTGTACATTGCAGTTAAAGCCTAGTCTCAAGAGGACTGTTGTGGGAGATGCATTTCCCTTGGAGGAGAAGCAAGGGATATTGCATTTTACACATATGATTGTAGGACATATTAATTTTGGCTGCGCCTTTGGAAAGTACACCTAGTCCAAAGAGAATGAAATTACAAATTAGTATGTTTTATTGACAATAAGGGCAGGAGAAATTTGACATGACGCTCAGCTCCTGGAGGACTGGCAGAGTGTGATTCCTCCATGGGCACCAGACTGGAGGACACAGACACCTATAATAGCAGTGGATAAGAATGTATGTGTGCATGTGTGTGTATGTGGGGGCACCAAGAAGGCACGGTGAAAATAGGAAGCTTGGAGGCACTGAAGACTCATTTTATCGTGTAACAGTTTGCCCTTGGACGGACTCTAGATTTTACTGAATGTTTTCCAAGAAAAATGAGGTATTACTTCAGTCTAGTGCTTAGACACGGAAATATGAGTAGAAGTGGAAAAATTTCATAAATGAATCTGAAAGTATTGCCTAAGATATGGGGTGAAAAAGGCTATGATAGTTATCCAAAAATGCACTGTGGTTTTAATTAAGTGTTTGGATTTTAAATTTTCCATATGGCCACAAAATGCCTAGCATAGTAATATTTGATTTTTTTTGTAGTAAAAATCACCTATAATTGTTGGTTGATTTTGTTTCACACCTTCCCACTCCTGCAAAATTAATACCAGGTGGCAAACATGTGTTACAACCTGTTTACGAATTCATCACTGGAATTGCACAAATGTGGAAAAGTTTAATTAAAAATGATTTTTTTAATAAAACTGGTCATTATATTAAGATGTAGAAAGCAAAACTAGGCTCATAAAAGACAACTATGTTTTAAATAAAAATATATTAATTACCTTTCTACAAATCACTGTCTGTGAATTCAAACTTATAATTTTTAATTGTTTTAGAACCCAGTGATTTTTAAGTACTATGCAGGTGGCGGCTTTTCTTTTAAAATAATTTTTAGAATTTCTTTATTGAAGTATACGTATATACATACAAATGCACACACCAAACTCCATGTGATGGTTAATACTGAATATTAACTCGACTAGATTGAAGGATGCAAAGTATTGTTCCTGGGTGTGCCTGTGAGGGTGTTGCCAAAGAAGATTAACATTTGAGTCAGTGGACTGGGAAAGGCAGATCCACCCACAATCCAGGTGGGCACCATCTAATCAGCTGCCAGAATGGCTAAAATAAAAGCAGACAGAGGAATGTGGAAGGACTAGACTGGCCTGAGTCTTCTAGCCGCCATCTTTCTCCTGTGCTGGATGCTTCCTGCTCTCAAACATCGGACTCCAACTTCTTCAGCTTTTGGATTCTTGGACCTATACCAGTGGTTTGCCAGGGGCTCTCAGGCCTTCGGCCACAGACTGGAGGCTGCACTGTCAGCTTCCCTACGTTTGAGGTTTGGGGACTCGTACTGACTTCCTTGCTCCTCAGCTTGTAGATGTTCTATTGTGGGACTTTACCTTGTGATCATGTGAGTCAATACTCCTTAAGAAACTCCGTTTTACATATATATACCTATCTTATTAGTACTGCCCCTCTAGAGAACTCTGACTAGTACACTCTATATGGCTGGTAGAATTATCACAAACTCATCACACCTGTGTAACCAGGGCCCAAATTTTAAAAAATTAATATCATTGTCATTCCAAAGCCTCCTCTTTCCCCACCATCCATGCCCTTTCAGTCATTGCAATTCACTCCTGCCTACCTTAAGCATAATCACTTAGCTTCTAACATCACAGATTAGGATTGCTTATTTCTGTGTTTTATATAAACAAAACCATGCAGTATGTACTTTTTTGTGCCTGGACTCTTTATCTCAATGTTATGGTGGTGAGATTCTTTTTTATTGTTGCGTGTAGTTGGAGATCATACACTCTCATTGCTTTCAGGTATTCCAATGTGTGAATATCCAACAGTTTGTTTTATCTGTTGTACTACTGTTGGGTATTGGAGTAGTTTCGAGTTCTGGGCTAATTTAATTTGTACTTTTGGTTATATACCAACAAGTAGAATTGTTGAGTCATAGCTTATTCCTATGTTCAGCTTTAGTAGATGCTGCCAGAAGTTTCCCTGAAGATATTGTACCAATGTACAATGTACAGTCCCATGGGTATTATATGAGAATTGTGGTTGCTCCAAATTTTTCCATAGAATTTTGAAACTTTCTGTCCTTTTCATTTTGGCCATCTTGTCATGCATGTGGTGGTTGCTGAAGTTTAAATTTGCCTGATGACTGTTGAAGTTGAGCATGTTTTCCTATATTTATGGACTATTTGAATATTCTCTTCTATGGAATGTCTGTACACGTATTTTTCACTTCTCATTTGTACCTTGTGTGTATTTTTAAAATAAATATTCTGCTTGAACCCAGGAGGTGGAGGTTGCAGTGAGCTGTGATTGCACCACTGAACTCCAGCCTGGCGACAGAGTGAGACTCTGTCTCAAAAATAAATAAATAAATAAATATTCTGGATAAACAGCTTTTTGCATAGACAAATATTTTTTCACATGTTGTGCCTTGCCTCTCTACTCTCTTGATGGTCTCAGTGTAAAAGAAGTTCTTAATTACTATATAGTTTAGTTGATCATTTTTTTCTTTTATAATCAGCACATTTCATATTCTGTTAAAGAAATAGTTGCCTACTTTAAGTTCATAAAGATGTCCTCCTAGGTATTCTTTTCTTTTAAGGAAAGCTTTACTTTTTGCCAGGGTGCAGAGGGGGCAAGGTGTAATGTGAGATGAAGACACACCATTTTCCAGGTAGCTATCCAATTGATCCAGTACCAGTTATTTAAAAGGCCACATTTTCCTCATTTGCATTTGATTTTCCTATTGCATTTCTACACTCTTTGTTCTATTCCTTAACCAGTTTCTCTATTCATACAAAAATATCACAGTCTTAATTACTTTAGCTTTATAATTGATTTTGGTATAGATAGTTTCAACAATGAAGCTTTTCTTCCCCAAATGATTTTTCAGCTCTTCTTGATCCTGCATATTCATATACATTTTTAAATTGTCTACCAAATTTCTGCAAAAAATCCTGATGGAAATTTAAAAAATTGAGATGCATTGATTTTACAGATTAATTTGAAAATATCTATATATTTATATTATTGAATTTTACAAATTATGAACATGGTATATCTCAATTTCTTTTTGTTTTTTTATCATACTCTTGTGTTTAGTTGCTCATTTTAAATAACTTTATTATTGGGTATTTGTTTTTAAAAATACTGTAAATGGTGTTTTTTTGAAATAAACTTCTCTGTTGCTAGGTTATAAAATTACAATATATCATCTTTATATAAAACTTCCTTCCTAAATTGACACATATTTCAAGTTTTTCTGGGTACTAAAAAAATTTTTAAATCAAACTTTCTGAAAACAATTCTAAAGACTTCCTTCTTTTGTCCCATTGAACTGACAAGTTCCTTTAGTACAGTTTTGAATAGAAGTGGTGATGACAGGCATTCTTTTCTTGTTCCTGATCTCCAGAGAAAGTATTTGTCATGTGTCTTTAGCACTATTCACAATAGCAAAGACTTGGGACTAACCCAAATGCCCATCAATGATGGACTGGTTAAAGAAAATGTGGCACATATACACCATGAAATACTATGCAGCCATAAAGAAGGATGAGTTCATGTCCTTTGCAGGGACACAGATAAAGTTGGAAACCATCATTCTCAGCAAACTAACACAGGAACAGAAAACCAAACACTGCATATTCTCACTCATAAGTGGGAGTTGAACAATGAGAACACATGGACACAGGGAGGGGAACATCACACACTGGGGCCTGTCAGGGGGTGGGGGCTAGGAAAAGGATAGCATTAGGAGAAATACCTAATGTAGATGATGGGTTGATGGGTGCAGCAAACCACCATGGCATGTGTATACCTATGTAACAAACCTGCATGTTCTGCACATGTATCCCAGAACTTAAAATATAATTTTTAAAAAAAGGAGAAGAAGAAAGTATTTGTCAGAGGTGTTTGAACCAGAGTGATTCCATCTTGGATAGGGGTTGGGTAAAATAAGGCTGAGACCTACTGGGCTGCATTCTCAGGAGGTTATGTGACAGGATGAGATAGGAGGTTCACACAAGATACGGGTCACAAAGATCTTGCTGATAAAACAGGATGTCATAAAGAAGCAAGCCCAAACTGACCAAAACCAAGATGGTGAGAAAAGTGGTGACCGCTGGTCCTCCTCACTGCTCATTGTATGCTACTTACAATGCATTAACATGCTAAGATACACTCTCACCAGTGCCATGACAATTTACAAATGCCGTGGCGACGTTGAGAAGTTATGCTACATGCTCTAAAATGGGGAGGAAACCTCATTTCCAGGAATTGCCCATCCCTTTCCTGAAAAACTCATGAGTAATCCACCATGTGAGCAGCATATAATCAAGAAATAACTGTAAGTATATTCAGTTGAGCAACCCATGCCTATGGAGTAGTCATCCTTTATTTCTTTACTTTCTTAATACACTTGTTTTCACTTTACTCTCTGGACTCTCCCTGAATTCTTTCTTGTGTGAGGTGCAAGAACCCTCTGTTGGTGTCTGGATTGAAACCCCTTTCTGCTAACATACTCAGTCAACGTTTTACTGTTGATTATGATGTTTGCTGTTGGGGTTTTTTTGTAGATATTGTTATCACATTAAGAAAAAATTTCTTCTATTCCAGTTTCCTAAAGTGATTTTTAAAAACCATAAATGGGTATTGAATTTTGTCTCTTTTGTATTGAATAGGATAATCCTATGATTTTTTTCATATTTTTGTTAAATTGGTAAAATACATTAATTGATTTTAAAATGTTAAGACATTTTATACCTGTAATAAGTTCTACTTAGTTAAAATATGTTATCTTTGTGGTATGCCACTAGATTCAATTTGCTAATATTTTGGAATAATTTTTGAAACTATGTTTATGAGTTATTGGTTTATAGTTTTTTTCTCTAGTAATACTGTCAGGTTTCTAAGTATGTTAAGAATTCTTTCCATTTTTTTCCTGTTCTCTGGAAGGGTTTGTATAGTATTGATAATGTTTATCCCTTATCTAAGAAAATTGAATCAAAGTCTTTGGCACTAGAAGTCTATAAGAACATCAGAAATCCTGGGATGAATATACTGTTTGAATAGCCAAGTTTCTACTTAGAGAGAAATACTAATGGAGAAAAGATGTGGGGAAAATAAAAAATGCTATGAGTTAGCACTTCTATTTAAATTCCCAGGCAAATCTTTAACAGTAGATAGTCACAGGGCTGTACAAGAAGGCACTAGGACCTTTATCTTGGTTTTAAGAAAAAGGAAAAAAAAAAATCTTGCTAACTACAACTTTGGAATGTACACCTACTGATTGCTAAACTTTATAAAGTTTTACTAAATATTTGTACTTTTGTAAGTTACTTAACTTCCTTGTCCTTCAGTTTCTGTCATGGGAAAAATTGAGATAATAACAGTACATTTCTCACAGTATTTTCTCATGGTAATGATTGAATGAAGTAACAGACAGACAGACACACAGACACACACACACACATATATGCATCTGCATCTGGCTTTTAGACAGTGCTCAATAACTGGTGCAGTCATTGTTTTTATTAGTTATTATTATGAAGTCATAAACAAATCAAGGCAAGAATTTAAGTTTTATAATTTTTGCTTCTGTCAGTGTCTATTTAAATATTTTGTTCATAATCAATGCCATGCTAAACAATACTGAAAATGAATAAATAAAAATGTCGGGGGGATTCTGCAGTACAAAATGTTCTCATTAGCATTGATCACAGAAAACAAATAAATTTAAAAAAACAGTAAATTATTTTCTTGTGTGTGAAACCATCATAGACCATCCTATCTGATGCAGGTTAAATAAGAATTTCATAAAGCTCTATGATGCAAGTCGCTTTAAAACTTCTGATCCTCATGGGGACATCAAGATGGCTGACTAGAGAGGCATTTGCCACTTGCTTCCTCCACAAAATAGTAAGTAGATAATCATACTTCACATAGAGCATCCAAGGGAGAACACTGGACTTCAGCAGAAAAGTGATGGGAAACCCTATAGGCACAGAAGCAAAGGGATGTGAGGATGGGCTGGGCCAGGATTGGCTGAGAGCCAAGAGACACTTCCCAGTGTAGGGAAAGACTAAGTGAGAGATCCCCAGTGGTCCACATTCCCATGGTGGACTCCTGCAATTCTAGTCATGAGAGAGCCCCTGGACCCTTGTGAGCCCTGAGGCTGGTATAGGGTGTGGCTACGAGTTCACATGATAATATTGCTCCAGACAGAGAGCTCACATTAGGTCTCACACATCCCCTGACCCCCAAGTGGCTGCAGCATGGTGCCGTTTTGAGAGCCCAGCCTCAAACAAACTGCACCTGCCCTGGGGCCCAACAGTGACTGCATCATTCCTAGAGCTCTACTGACATCTCTTTATGTCCACCCAGAGGGCTTCAGTGGCACAATGCTGGTTGGACCAAGTGGAGTAGCAGGCTACGCAGCACTCTAGTACACACAGTGTCCTGCACCCCGGGAAATGAGTAGTGCATCTGAGTGTGTGTAATAGTGTAGTCTCTGTATGATTTCTTTGGCTGTAAACAGCATCAGTAGTGTCTGTAATTTCACTAGTGCCTTAGGCCATAGCTGTTGGTGTGGACTGTGATGAACACAGATATATAATACAAAGAAATCAGAAAAACAATTCAGGATATGAATGAAAAATTCACCAAAGAGATACACAAAAGAACCACACAGAAATCCTGGAGCTGAAGAATTCAATGAGTAAAATTAAAACATTCAATTAAGAGGTTATAAATAGACTGGATTAAGTAGAAGAAAGAAATTCAGAACTAGAAGAGAGGTCTTTTGAAATAACCCAGTCAGACACATACACACACACACACACACACACTCACACACAAACAGCTGCAGAATACACATTCTTTTCATCAGCACATGGAACATTCTCCAGGAGAGACCATATGTTAAGACACAAAACAACTCTCAGCAAATTTTAAAAATCAAAACCATATCAATATATCCTCAGACCACAATAAAATAAAACTAGAAATAAACAACAGGAATTTTGGAAACTGTATAAATACATGGAAATTAAACAATGTGCTAATGAACGACCATTGGGTCAAGGAAGAAATTTTAAAAAATTAAAAATTCTTGAAACAGATATATATAGAAATGCAACACCTATGAAATATAGCACAAACAGTAATGAGAGGAAAGTTTATAACAATAAATACCTACATCAAAAAAGTAGAAAGATTTTGGCTAAACAATCTAATGATGCACCTCAAGGAACTAAAAAAGCGAGAACAAACCAAACCCCAGATTAGTAGAAGAAAAGAAATAGGATTATAGCAGAACTAAATAAAATACACACTAAAATAATACAAGGAATCAACAAAACAAAAAGCTATTTTTTGAAAACATAAACAAAATCAGTAAACTACTAGCTAGACTAACCAATAAAAAAAGAGAGAGGAACCAAATAAACAAAATCAGAAAGAAAAAGGATACATTACAACTGGTACCACAAAAGTACCAAGGATCATCACAGAATTATGAAAAACTATTTGCTAACAAACTGGAAAACTTAAAGAACAGACAAATTCCTGGACAAATAGAACCTGCCAAGATTGAGTCAGGAGGAACTAGAATACCAGGCTGGGTGTAGAGGCTCATGCCTGTAATCTCAGCAATTTGGGAGGCCGAGGCAGGAGGATTGCTTGAGGCCAGAAATTCAAGACCAGCCTGGGCAACCTAGTGAGACACTGTCTCTAAAACAAGTTAAAAAAAAAAAAAAATTAGGCAGACATGGTGGCATGTGCCTGTAGTCTTTATTACTTAGGAGGCTGAAGCAAAAGGATTACCCAAGCCCAAGATTTTGAGGTTGCAATGAACTATGATTATGTCACCTTCCAGGCTGGGGAACAGAGCAAGGCCCTCCCTCAAAACAAAACCACTGAGCAACCCATAAAAATAGCACAAAAGGGCTGGGCATGGTTGCTCACGCCTGTAATCCCAGCACTTTGGGAGGCTGAGGCAGGCAAATCAAGAGGTCAGGAGTTCGGACCAGTCTGGCCAACATAGTGAAACCCCATCTCTACTAAAAATACAAAAATTAGCTGGGTGTGGTTGTGTGTGCCTGTAAACCCAGCTACTTGGGAGGCTGAGGCAGGAGAATCGCGTGAACCTGGGACACTGAAGTGGCAGTGAGCCGAGATCGTGCCTTTGCACTACAGTCTGGGCAACAGTGCAAGGCTCCATCTCAAAAAAAAAAAAAAAATTGATCAGTAATAAGAGTCTCCCAACAAAGAAAAGCCCAGCACCTGATGGCTTCACTGCTTAGTTCTACCAAACTGATAAAGAAGAACTATATACTAATTATCTTTAATTAATTTCAAAACAAAAATTGAAAAGGTGGGAATTCTCCCTAACTCATTCTACAAGACCAACATTATCCTTACACCAAAACCAGACAAAGACACCAACAAAAAAGAAAACTATATGCCAATATCTCTGATGAACATAGACACAAATATTCTCAATAAAATACTAGCAAGCTGAATCCAATAGCACTTCAAACAGATAATACACTGTGATCAAGTGGGATTTATACCCCGAATGCAAGAATAGTTCAACACAGGCAAATCAATAAATGTGATATATCACACGAAGGAGAATGAGGAATAAAAACCATATGATTATCTCAATAGATGCAGAAAATGCTTTTTATAAAACTTTATATCCCTTCATGGTAAAAACTCTTAACAAACTATGCATAGAAGTAACATCTCTCAACATAATAAAGGTCATATATTGCAAACCCACAATTAACATTATACGAAATGGGGAAAGCAGAAAGCCTTTTTCTCTAAGAACTGGTACAAGACAAGGATGTCCACTTTCACTACTCCTATTTAACATAGTACTGGAAGTCCTAACAGGAGCAATCATGTGAGAGAAAAAAATAAAAGGCATCCAAATTGGAAAAGGGGAAATCAAATTGTCCTTGTTGCATATGACATGTTTTATATATAGAAAAACTAAAGACTTCACTAAAAACCTTTAGATCTGGTAAACAAATTTAATAATCAGCATACAAAATCATTAGCATTTCTAGACACCAATAATGAACTAGCTGAAAAAGAAATCAAGAAGGCAATCCTATTTACAATAGCTACAAAAAAAAGGACTATATAGGAATAAATTTACCAAAGAGGTAAGAGATCCCTACAAGAAAAACTATGAGACACTGATGAAAGAAATTGAAGAGGACACAAATAGATGGAAAGACATCCAATGATAAGGGATTAGAAGAATTAATGTAGTTAAAAATGACTGAACTACTTAAAAGAATCTACAGATTCAATGCAATCCCTATCAAAATACCAAAGGCAATTTTCAGAGAAATAGATAAAAAGCCTAAAATTTCTATGGAACCACTAAAGATGCCAAATAGCTAAAGCAATCCTGAGCAATAGGCTATAGTAACCCAAACCGCATAGTATTGGTATAAAAACAAACACATAGACCAATGGAACAGAATAGAGAACTTAACATAAATTCATGTATTTACAACCAATTTATTGACAGAGGCACCAAGAGCACACACTGGGGAAAAGACAACTGATATGGTTTGGCTCTGTGTTCTCACTCAAATCTCATCTGGAATTGTAACTCCCACGCTTCGAGGGAGGCACCTGTAATTCCGACGTGTGGAGGGAGAAAGGTGATTGGATCATGGGGGTGGCTTCCCCCATGCTGTTCTCGTGAAAGTGAGTGAGTTCTCACGAGATCTGTTAGTTTTATAAGACTCTTGCCCCTTCATGGTTCTCTCTCTCTTGTTCTTTCTCACCTACTGCTATGTAAGACATGCCTGCTTCCCTTTCCACCATGACTGTAAATTTACTAAGGCCTCCCTACTCATGCCAAATTGTGAGTATGTGAGTAAATTACACCTCTTTCTACATAAATTGCCCAGTCTCAGGGAAGTTTATTTATTTATTTATTTATTTATTTATTTATTTAAGGCAGAGTTTCACTCTTGTCGTCCAGGCCGGAGTGCAACTGTGCAATCTCGGCTCACTGCAACCTCTGCCTCTCAGGTTCAAACGATTCTCCTGCCTCAGCCTCCTGAGTAGCTGGGATTACAGGCATGCACCACCATGCCCAGCTAATTTTTGTATTTTTATTAGAGACGAGCTTTCGCCATGTTGGCCAGGATGGGAAGTTTTTAATAGCAGCGTGAAAACAGACTAATACAAGAACCTCTTCAATAAATGATTCTGGGAAAACTGGATATCCATATTTAACAAAATGGAAGTAGACATGTGTCAATTACAACGTACACAAATCAAATCAAAATGAATTAAAGACTTAAATTTAAGGCCCAAAGCTATAAAACTACTAGTAGAAAACAGAAGGAAAATACTTCAGGACCTTGGTTTAGGCAAAGATTTTATGTGCAAGACCTCAGAAGTATAGGCAACAAAAACAAAAATAGACAAATGGGGTTAAGTTAAATAAAAAGGTTTCTCCATAGCAAAGGAAACCATCAATAGAGAGATGAAAAACCTGTAGAATGAAAGAAAATATTTGCAAACTATTCATTTAACAGGGTGCTAATATCCAAAATATACAAGTAAGTCAATCAAACATCTCAATGGAAAAAAAAAATCTCTTTAAAACGTGGGCAAAAATATGAAGATCTGAATAGACATTTCTCAAAAGAAGATATACAGGTGTCCAATAAGTATACCAAAAAAATGCATCAAAGTCAGGGAAATGCAAATCAAAACCACAATGAGATATCATCCCACCCCAGTTAGAATGACTCTTATCAAAGTAACTAAAACAACACATACTGGTAAACATGTATTGAAGAAGGAATTCTTATACACTGTTGGTTGAAATGTAAGTTAGTATAGCCACTATGAAAAACAGCATGACAGTTTCTCAAAAAACTAAAAATAAAAACACTCTATGATCCAGCAATCCCACTACCGGATGTTTATCCAAAGAAAGAAATGCAGTATATCAAAGGGATACCCACACATGTTTACTGCAACGCTATTTAAAATGGTAAAGATGTGGGATCAACCTAGGTAGCTGCCAACAAACGAATGAATAAAGAAAAAGTGGTATATATACACAATGGAATACTATTTGGCCATACTAATGAAACCTTATTACTTCAGCAACATGATGGAATTGGAGGCCTTTATGGATTTTTACTTGGAGACAGGTTCTTACACTGTTGCCCAAGTGGGAGTGCAGTAGCACAATCAGCTCACTGTGGCCTTGAACTCCTGGCCTCAAGCAACCCTCCCACTCCAACCTCCTGAGTAGCTAGGACTAAAGGTGCATGCCATCACACATGGCTAATATTTTTTAATTTTTTTTTTGAGAGACAGGGTCTCTGTATGTTGACCTGGCTTATCTTGAACCCCTGGCCTCACATGATCGTCCCACCTCAGCCTCCCAAAGCACTGGGATTACAAGCATGAGCCACTATACCTAGTCTGAAGGTCATTAGGTGAAGTGAAATAAGCCAGGCACAGAAAGACAGTGTTCTTATTCGTATTCACATGTTCTTATCTGTGTATGGGAGCTTAAAAAGTTAATCTCATGGAGATAGAGTTGGATGATAGTTACCAAAGGCTGAGAAGAGTATGTGTGTAGACGGAGGGTAATGAAGAGTGATTGGTTAATGGGTATAAACATACAGATAGAAGAAATAAGATCTAATGTTCAATAACAGAGTAGGGTGACTATAGTTAACAACAATGAATTGTATATTTCAAAACAGCTAGAAGAGAGGTCTTGAACACAGAAATGATAAATGCTTTAGGCGAGGGATATTCTAAATACTCTGACTTGATTATTACATATTCTATGCATGTAACAAAATATTACATATATCCCATCGACATGTACAAATATTATGTATGAATTTTTAAAAGCCCCTTCTGATCCTTGTTTTCCCTTCAGAAGCATGGGACAATGATTGGAGCAATCAAAAATACTTATTATAAAAGATTAGATGTAGTGGATTTGAAATTGATATTTAAACTAGCATGTACTATGTGATCGTGGCTTACTTAATTTTCCATAATGGATCCCATGACGTAAAAAGGGAGAAATAAACTACTTGTATGCAAAGAAAATTCTCTCTGTATTATTTATTCTAATTCATCTTTTTATGCACTGTTTGAACAAATTGGCAAATAACTTGGCATGATCAGAAATCCTTGTCCCATAAAGACATGTTACTGACCAGGTGATATAAATGGCAAAGGTGTTGAGATTTCTAAAAATAAATGGTCTTTTTTTAAAAGGCACTTTTTTTTTCTGTTTCATAAGTGTAATTTGTCCTTGACAGCTTTAATCCAAATCTTACATTGGTTTTTAGGCAGAGTTCAATAATAAAGGAACAGATGTTTAAATCTCTGTTGCTCACAGTAGAAATTAATTATGCTAAGTTACTGCTACCTTTCAGTTCCAGAAAAACATTCAATAGTGAAGCTTAAAGGACAACTAAAATATTATAAAATAGTATGTGCTCTCCTTATAAAATATTTTGTGATTATGTCGTCCAAACAATGATACCCACAGAAAATTGATGTTAAGTTTTATAACAACAAGAGTTATCCAGGAAATTATAGGGAGCACTTGAAGAGCTAGACAAGGTAAGAATATAATTTTGTCATCAAAATAGTAAATGAGAGAATTATGTTTTGCTGGGCTTTAGATTCTAGTCATCCACACAAATTCTATAAAAATATGATATCCTGCAATTCAAGGACAAATTATTGTGTGACTAGGGAATAGAAGGCAAGCAAAAATTATATGAGTTACATAAATCCCAGTTATCCATGAAATAGCTATGGTGTTTCCTATTTGCCTTATTATTTTATGGACATTACTGTCTTATGGAACTGAATACTATTTTATTTTTCAGCAAATCTTTAATTATTTTCACTTCAAAACCTTTTAAAGAACAAACAAATTTAATAAGATGGAGATTTCATTTAAAGGAATTAATACTGACAACATGGAAAAAATATTTAGTAATTTTCCTTAGAAGTATGCTCCTCTTAGTGACTGTAGATGCTGCTGTTTGCTGAATGAAAAGGAGCAGGCAAACTCCATTGTGATATTTACTAAATTCTTTTTAAAAAAATACAAAAATCTACAAAATTTGATTTTCCAAAAAACTTAACCTAAAACTGCCTATGCATTGTATAGAAATTAAGTTTAATTTTTTTTCATTTTGAAAGTCATTAGCTTGAACTATATTTTCAGTGCAGATAGAACTTTTAACACATGGAAATTCACATGAAGTCTTGCTAAGTTTCAGTCTGTGTTGCCGTAAGGAATACTTGAAGCTAGATAATTCATAATGAAGAGGTTTGTTTGGCTCATGGTTCTGAATATTATATATTCTTGTCACATTCTATTGGGCATGTCATTTTTGCACATCAATTTTTCTATACCTAGGATAGTTCCTGTTGTATAATAGGTGCTAAATAAATAACTATTTAATTAAGAAATTTTAAGCAATCTTATTGAAAAAACAGTTAAGTAAGATGGAAGTCCCTAAACCTAGTTTCCCATGAGGGAAAACAATACACAGTGCAACTAACTTGTAACAGATTTGGCTCCTTAAGTGCTTTTTCACTTTTCTTTAAGAATCTCACTTGTCTAAGTCCAAATTACACATCAGCTTTTGAAAGCCTGAACCAGCCATCTGCTTTCATGTTTAAAACAGATCTAAGAAAGAAAATATTTCATAAGTTTGTATTTTATTTTGAAACTTTTATTTTGAGATAAATGTATATTCACATGCAGTTGTAAAAAATATACAGAGATTCCATGTACTCTTTACTCAGTTTCCCCCAACTATAACATCTTGTAACACTATAGTATAATATCACAACCAAGATATTGCTATCAGTATAGTCAACACACAAAGCATTTCCATCACAAGGATCTTTCATGTTCTCCTTGTATCACCAAACCCACTTTACTCTCACCATCACCACCTTCTTATCCCCTTGCAAACATGAATTTGTTATTTATTTGTATAACTTTGTCATGTCAAAAAGTGTTTTATTAATGAAATTATGTAGTATGTAACCTTCTGCTATATATATTTTTTTACTTAGCATGATTATCTGGAGGTTTGTCAGGTTGCTCTTTGTATTGATAGTCCATTACTTTTTATTGTTGAGTAATTTTTCCTGGTATGGATGTACCGTGGTTTGTTTAACCATTCACCCACTGAAGGAATCTGAGTTTTTTCTAGTTTTCAGCTATTATAATAAAGTTGCTATAAAAATTCATGTACAGGCTTTTCGTGCCAACATTAGTTTTCATTCCTCTGGAATAAACACTTAGGGGGTGCAATTGTTGTATAGTATGGTAATGACGAGCTTATTTTTTTCTTATGTAATTGCCAAACTGTTTTCCAAAGTGACTGTATCATTTTATATTTCCAATGACAATGCATGATTGACCAAGCTGCTCGGCATTTATGTCAGCATTTGTCACTGTCAGTATTTTTTATTTTAGCCATGTGGTAGGTATGTAGCAGTATCTCATTAGGCTTTTCATTATTATATTCCTAATGACTGATGATGTTAAACATTTTCATGTACTTAGTTGCCATCTGTATATCCTTTGGTGAAAATATTTTAAATTTATTTTGCCTATATTCTAACTGGATTGTGTTTTTACTGTTGATTTTGGAGAGTTCATTATATATTTTCAGTCCTATTCTTTTGCCAGATATGTGGTTTGCAAATATTCTCTCTCAATCTGTATTTTTTCTTTTCTTTCTCTTAGCAGAATTTTTCACAGGACAGAATTTTTCATTTTTTTGAATTCTAATTTATCATTTTTTTATTTTATAGATAAGACTTTTGGTGTCATGTCTAAGAATTCTTTGCCTATCCCTAAATCCCAAATATTTTCTTCCATTTTTTTCTCTAAAAGTTTATGAATTTTATGTTCTGTATGTATGTCTGTAGTTCATTTTGAGTTAATTTTTGTTTAGGTTTGAGACGGGTTTAGTTTCACTTTTTTGGTGGGGGATGGCGTTTGATGTGGAGTACTTGAGAACAATTTGTTGAAAATTCTCTGTTTCCTCCATTGAATTTCTTTTGCTCCTTTGTCAAAAATCGGCTAGCCTTATTTGTGGCCTATTTCTGAGTTCTCCCTTTTGTTGCACTAATAGATCACTCTGTAAATACTATATGGTACTGATTATTATAGCTAACCAACAAGTCTTGAATTGGGTATACTGATTTCTCCCACTCCATTCTTTTTTCAATATTGTTTTAGCTATTTTTCTTCCTTTGCTCCTCATATAAATTTTGAATAATCTTTTCTATATGTACAAAAATTTTGACAGTAAGTACTTTAAATCAGTATAGAAATTTGGTGGGGATTGACATCTTAACTATTTGCACATAATGTTTCTATTCATTTTTTAAAATTTTCTTTCTTTCTGCAGCATTTTGTAATTTTCAGCATATAGATCCTTGTTTAATGTAGACACCTTCATCAGTTATCTTAGCTAGGTCTTCTGGATAACTTGCTGCAGCTTCTCCATCAGTACCTGCTGCTTCACCTTGCACTTTTATGTTATGCAGACAATTCCCTTAAACTTCATGAACTGGCCTCTGCTAGCTTCCGGATTTTCTTCTGCAGCTTCCTCACCTCTCTCAGCCTTCATAGAGTTGAGGAGAGTTAGAGCCTTGCTCTGGACTCAGCTTTGACTTAAGGGATATTGTGGCTGGTTTGATTTTCTATCTAGACCATTAAAACTTTCTCTGTATCAGCAGTAAGTCTTTCTTATCATTTGTATGTTCACTGGAGCAGCACTTCTAATTGCTTAGTGAAGTTTTTTCTTGGCATCCAGAATCTGTTTGGCACAAAAGGGATCGTTTTTGGCCTATTTTGGCTTTCGACATACCTTCCTCACTAAGCTTAATCATTTCTACCTTTTGATATAAAGTGAGCAATGTGTGGCTTTTTCTTTCACTTAAACACGTAGAGACTACTGTAGAATTATTAATTGATCTAATTTCAATACTGCTGTGTCTCGGGGAATAGAGAGGCCAGAGGAGAGCAACTGGGGAACGGCTCTGGCCTCTGTGGTTTCTGATGAGAAATCTCCCATCCCTTGAATTGCTTTTTCTCTATAAGAATGGTGCTACAGTAACCAAAACAGCATGGTACTGGTACCAAAACAGAGATATAGATCAATGGAACAGAACACAGCCCTCAGAAATAACACTGCATATCTACAACTATCTGATCTTTGACAAACCTGAGAAAAGCAACGGGGAAAGGATTCCCTATTTAATAAATGGTGCTGGGAAAACTGGCTAGCCATATATAGAAAACTGAAACTGGATCCCTTCCTTACACCTTATACAAAAATTAATTCAAGATGGATTAAAGACTTAAACGTTAGACCTAAAACCATAAAAACCCTAGAAGAAAACCGCGGCATTACCATTCAGGACATAGGCATGGGCAAGGACTTCATGTCTAAAACACCAAAAGCAATGGCAATAAAAGCCAAAATTGACAAATGGGATCTGATTAAACTAAAGAGCTTCTGCACAGCAAAAGAAACTACCATCAGAGTGAACAGGCAACCTACAAAATCGGAGAAAATTTTTGCAACCTACTCATCTGACAAAGGGCTAATATCCAGAATCTACAATGAACTCAAACAAATTTACAAGAAAAAAACAAACAACCCCATCAAAAAGTGGGCAAAGTATATGAACAGACACTTCTCAAAAGAAGACATTTATGCAGCCAAAAAACACATGAAAAAATGCTCACCATCACTGGCCATCAGAGAAATGCAAATCAAAACCACAATGAGATACCATCTCACACCACTTAGAATGGCAATCATTAAAAAGTCAGGAAACAACAGATGCTGGAGAGGATGTGGAGAAATAGGAACACTTTTATACTGTTGGTGGGACTGTGAACTAGTTCAACCATTGTGGAAGTCAGTGTGGCGATTCCTCAGGGATCTAGAACTAGAAATACCATTTGACCCAGCCATCCCATTACTGGGTATATACCCAAATGACTATAAATCATGCTGCTATAAAGACACATGCACACGTATGTTTATTGCGGCATTATTCACAATAGCAAAGACTTGGAACCAACCCAAATGTCCAACAATGATAGACTGGATTAAGGAAATGTGGCACATATACACCATAGAATACTATGCAGCCATAGAAAAGGATGAGTTCATGTCCTTTGTAGGGACATGGATGAAATTTGAAATCATCATTCTCAGTAAACTATCGCAAGGACAAAAAATCAAACACCGCATGTTCTCACTCATAGGTGGGAATTGAACAATGAGAACACATGGACACAGGAAGGGGAACATCACACTCTGGGGACTGTTGTGGGGTGGGGGGAGGGGGGAGGGATAGCATTAGGAGATATACCTAATGCTAAATGACGAGTTAATGGGTGCAGCACACCAGCATGGCACATGTATACATATGTAACAAACCTGCACATTGTGCACATGTACCCTAAAACTTAAAGTATAAAAAAAGAACAACAAAAAAAAATAGAATGGTGTCATTTCACCCTAGCTGCTTTCAATAATTTTTTCTTTGTCTTCAGTTTTCAGGAATTTCACTATTATGTATGTTGCTTTGCATTTCTTTGGGTTATACTGTTTGGGGTTTGCTCAGCGTCTTGAATCTGTGGATTTTTATTCTGCTGCCAACTTTGGGATGTTTTCAGTCATAATTTCCTTGAATACTTTTTTTCACCCCACCCTCCTTCTCCTCTTTTTCTGGAACACTGATGACACAATTGTTAGGTATATTTATTATGTATACATTGGTCTGTGAAGCTTTCTTCATTTCTTCTTTTTTTGGTCCACTTTCTGTTTTTCCGAAAGTGTAATTTGTATCTTTCTATCTTTGAGTTCACTGATTCTTTTCTTTTTCTCTCTATTCTGTTTTTGAACCCATCTATTGAGAGTTTCTTTTGTTATTTTATTTTTCAGTTATATATTTCCATTTTAATATAAGTTCTTGACTTATGATGACTTATGATATTTCAACTTTCAGATGAGTTCACTGTGGATGCTAAATGCATTTTTGACTTATGATATTTTTGACTTGCAATGGGCTATTAGGAATGTAATCCCACTATGAGTAGAGGAGTATCTGTATTCTATCACTTTGCTGAAAGTTCCTCTTCAAAATTTATTTCAAGCTTGTTTATAATGTTTGTTGAAATATTTCCTTTATTGTTGTCTTAAAATCTTCTTCAGAGAATTCTAACACCTCTATTTTCTCAGTATTCACTTCCTTTCCCACTCAGTATACTCTTTTTGTTATGACAAATGATTTTTGATTAAAAGCTAAATATTTGGGGTATTACGTTATAAGATTTCGAGTCTTATTTAAACTTCTTTTCATTGGCTTTTTCTGACAATACTTCACCAGGGGAAGAGCAGGCACTCTGCCTCAATACTGCAAGATGTGGGAGGCAGTTACGTACAAGTCCAGACTCCTTACTGAATCTTCAGTGACAGCTGACATGTGTGGGAATACTCCTCATTACTGCTCGCTGCACGGCCTCCACTAGCATCTGACTCTAGGTGGGTAGGGTGGAGAGAAAAAGTGCTTGTTATTTATGGGTGTTGATGGAAGTCCTGACTCTGTGAGGCTTCCTCTGGCACCACTCCAGCAGTGAGGAGTAGGGTCTCCTCATTACTGCTGGGTAGGGATGAAAGTGCTAGCTTTCTACTTAGTCTTTCTGATACCACCTTCAGGGAGGAAGGCTTTGGGCTGCCTCATCAAGCCAGTTGAAAATGGAAGTCTAGGCTTCCCACTCAACCTTTGCTACTGTGAGTAGGGTCGGGCCACAGTTTTTTTTTTTTTCTGTGTGTTTGTCTGGAGTAAAACCATTATTGTTTAAAGTTTTATATCTTTCTAGACTATTTCTTTCACAGTCCCTGGGCTAGACAAAGAAGGATTTTGATTGGATATATATAATATATCCAATCTCCATATATATATAGGAAATATATATATATATTGGAAATATATATATATAGGAAATATATATATAGGAAATATATATATATTGGAAATATATATATATAGGAAATATATATATATATATATGTATTTTTTGTCTATGCCCATTGGCATTTTTGGGTTACCAGTTTTTATTTTCAGCTCTAAGTCTACGATATATGAGCCAAAAACAAAACTGGGACTTACTACTGTGTTGTTTCTTGGGTCCCAGGGTCCTTAATTGGCCGCCTTCTTCTCTCTACCTTTGAGGATCTTCTTATGTTTGTTTATATATAATGTGTAGGGTTTTTAACTGTACATAGTAAGAGATATTTTTTAAAAATGCATTCACAACTCCATCTTCCAGGAAGTGAACATTTTCTATAATGTTTTTAAAGTAGTACTCTTGAATATCCATGTGACTCCATAAACCAATTATAGAACCGTCTCAAAATAGATTGTGCTTAAAGATCCATGTTTAATCATTAGAATAACTGAAATAATTAGTCTATATGTGACCACTTTACCAATTTAATGTTCAAGGCATGTGAATGAAAAAAACAAGCAAACAAAAATAAATGTAATCCCCCAATACTAAGAATTAAGCTGTATAATAGTATAAAGCTCCTGCTGCTTATTTTTTGACATAACTACCCTGATATATTTCATGTACATTTCCATCCTACATATTATGTGTCTTCTGTTTGTTTGGATATTTCATATCTTCTTTGTGATTCAGTCTCATTTTATTAACTAGTATTTCTTTTCACAATTTTTAATACATAGTTATTTAAATGAACCAATTTATGGGTTAATGTTTTCTCTGGCTTCTATGCATCAGTAGCCATCTTCTTGCCATGAATCTCTTTTACCTATAGGGAATGAATATTATAAGCTTCAGATCCAAAATGGGAGTGGCAATCCTGCTCATAATCTTTATTAGATATGCAAACTTGAGCAAACCCTTTAGTGTTTCTGAACCTGTTTCCTTGTATATAAAATGGGGATAATAATTACCACATCATGATGTTGCGTAGAGTAAGAAAAATGTGAAATCATTGAGCCAGTGCCCAGAATATGCCAGATGCCAAATAAATGTTAGTTCTCTTCCTTTCTCTCCTTAGTAATTAAATAAATACATGTAAATGAAAAAAGCTTTCTTGTGTGGACAATCTTTATGTTAACAAATCTCCTATCTCTCCTCCATTACTTTATTACTATCAAAACACACTGGGGGAGGGGTGGGATCCCTACATTTGTATTTTATTTTCTTTTATTAGTTTCTGCATTTTACACTCAGTTTTTGCTCCTCTTATAATAGCTTAATATCCAATATATCTGAAGTTTCTATTTTCTTCTTTTATGGAGGTAAGAAGATATGATTTGGTATTAATTAAATCCTACAATTTTATTATATCTATACTTTTCATACAAAGACAGTAATATGTAATATGGTAGAAAGAGCAAAGCATTTTAAGGATTAAAAATCTCTCTACATTTAGATAATAACTATGTCACATAAAGAAAACACCAAAAAGACTAAAAAGTTGTCAGTGGTTGTTTCTCTCTTCTCTAAACTCTCTACTGCCGTAGATGGGAAAAAGGAAGGAAGACTGTTAACATTTAAATATGAGAACATCAGAATTGATCCAAATAATTCTTCATAACAATCGACATTTGTGCAAAGGTATTTTTATGAAAGTTAATAAAATTATTCATTTTTCACACTTTATGTACACCTGTGCATAAGGAAAAAATAAAATGAATTGATTTTACACATGAGTGAATTTCTTTCGTTTATGACAATTAGTCATGAGGACTCTAGTGCCCTAGGATTATTTTATAAAATAGAAAGTTTTTTTTTTGCTTGTTTGTTTGTTTGTTTGTTTGTTTTCTGATGGCATAACACAACACACTAACACTTGGATAGATGAAAAGCAGAACTGTTTGCTACTTACTGCTTCAAATAAGAGAAGGCTATGAGGCAGGGCCACTCTGGGAGTTGTGCTAAGGACAAGGTCACAGCAAACTGGAGCCAGAAGTGGGCAGCTTATGAATGGCAAGTGGGGTGGGTTTAGCTACATCTACCCCATCCATGTAAGTTGGTGAATTTAATTAATTTTGTGGGCTGTAGGGTTAGGAGGTGTTTTTACTTCTTTACTACCTCGCCCTGGGATGAATAGGGAAGGTTTATACTAAGCTGGAAGTGTGAGAGCTGGATAATGGGAAGTTGTTCCTGTGTGAACTTATCAGCTGCTTAAAAAGGAGAACTGATCCACTTTTCACCGAGACCTAAAAACTGGCTCAAGAAAGTATTTTTGAAACTACATTACGAGGGCCCACCTAGTTCAGTAGCAGGGCATGATGTACAATGATTAGTTGTGGTTTCTTGTTGAAAAATATCATTGTGTACATGATAGCATTTGGTAGAGATAACCATTTTGACATGACTATTCTAAATATAAAATAAGACTTTTAGGGTATATTTATCTATTGGTACTTGCAGTTGTTTGGGCTTTGTATGATAATAGATAATATATTTTTTGTTTATTTGCTTGTTTGTTTGTTTTGAGACAGAGTCTCACCCTGTCACCCAGGCTGGAATGCAGTGGTGTGATCTCGGCTCACTGCAACATCCAACTTCCGGGTGCAAGAGACTCCCCTGCCTCAGCCTCCTGAGTAGCTGGGACCATAGGCGCGTGCCACCATGCCCAGCTAATTTTTGCATTTTTAGTAGAGACGGGGCTTTACCATGTTGGCCAGGCTGGTCTTGAACTAGTGGCCTCAGGCGATCCACCTGCCTCGATCTCCCAAAGGGATTACTGGCGTGAGCCAATGTGCCTGGCCTGATAAAACATTTTTATATACTGATTAAAACACTAGTTTAATTTCTCCTCCTGCCCCGAAGATTAGCAGAAATATAATATGTAGTCATACCTTCTATAGAAAACTTAGTATAAGGAAAGCTTGTGAAGAAGTCAAGTGGGCTTTGCAGGACATTAGAAATGAAATTAAAAGTAAAATTAAAGTATTTTATTATTTGAATGCTTTCAATTGCTACAATTCTCCTTGACTCTCACTGAATAATGTTAGTTCTCCACTGAATAGTTTCCACTTGTGAAAAACCTCTTGATATGCTAAGTTTGAATATTGCCAAGACTTGCTTGTTTTTCTTAGTTTATTTTGACAATTTGAAAAATAAATTTAAACAAAAGGTCCTTAGAGTGCTACGTTTCTATTTGCATGACTAAAATGGTTGTATTTTGGAAAAGGTGGTTTGGTCATTTCAATTATCTTTGTGCATGAATCTGTTGACCGCATCATAACTCCAAGAGAATAATATACAATTGATTGAGAAGTTGGCCAGAGAAAACAGTTTGATTGCACAGGTGCCCTTGTCATTGGTGGGTGCAGGTGTGACTTTTAATTATGTCTGTATAAATTGCTGGATTGACCTTGCATTTCTGCTATTTTTTCAACTGTTAAATTTATAAAGCCTTGTATTGGCTATTGTTCATTCAATTGCCTCAGACACAGTTTTTATGAAGGCCAAACTTGATGTGGGCCAAAATTGTTGATAGCTTCCCGAATGAAGACTCTTTTGTGTAGTTGAGAATTGGATGGCATGTAAAAGGTGAAGGAAAGTGATTTTACAAAAAGATGCTAAGGAAATGTTGAGAATAGATGCTAATACTACTTTCTTTCTGTCTACATTGTTCCTTATTTACTCTTTGCCTTCTTTCATAGTATTTTCTAATAAATGCTAATGATAATAACAACAGTGGCAAATGCATTAGCATAAACTACTGTGTAATCTTATATAACTACATGTTATTTATCAGGTGGATTAAACATAGAATTTATAAAGATATATTTTCTATTGATTTTAGGAGGTGGAGATAAAATGGATTTCTTTAAAAAGCAAGAGAAATCTGATATGCTGGGGGAAAAATGTCTACTATACTAAAGCAAATGTTCTCTTTCCTTTGTCCAGGGAACTAAATTTTTCTGAGGTAAAGCCAATTGCTGGAGAGAGATTCACTGGGGATCACTTCTGTTGAAGGAATAAGATGAGTTTGTGAAAAATTTGAAACTCTATTAGAGGATTTGGATGCAGTGTGCAGTGTCAGCTATTGTAACACTTTATAGTTGAAATGCACATAATATATATTACTGTTATAAAATGCCTTGCTGTGAATATTAAATAAAAACAGCCTAGATAAAGTGGAGAGGTTACTAAACAAGATACGTGGATTTACAGAACATCAGTCTTGTTCCAAATATAATAAAGATATACAAACCAATATTTATTCCTTTAAATGAAATAAATACTTTCTAAGCACCTACATCTTTTACTTTCTATTTTAAAGACTATATTAATTTCCAGTGAGAACTGATACTGATTTCTTTTCTTTTGTGTAGGCCATGGATATTACCATATGATTAAGTGACTTTCTCTGTAAGATTGTAATGTTAATGAATAGGACTCTTTCTCTTTGAGTTATAAATGTCTCTGGTTGCCTTAACATGCATCATTCCTCCATATATTTACATACTGATTCAGTTAAGACTTTGAATTGTATAAATTTTATCCAGTTTGCTATCCAGTTATAGATCTTGAAGGGGAAACAAATCCCTGAAAATTTTCATCATTCTTCTAAGACTGAGTTTAAGAACAAATTTCTCCTGGTGTTTGTCTCCAAATTTCTGAAGACTGATTTGCATTTTTTTTTCTGCATTATATTCACCACCTAATATATATTTCTTCCAATAGAGAATTGCCTAATAATCATTTGTTAGCTGTTTTTTAATGAAGTTGGGTCACACCCATCTTTGGTGATAAGTGTCATAAGTTGCAAATAACTGGCACTTGGATCTTCCAACCTAACTTTTTGCAATATGTCAATGTTTTCAAGAGCCATGAAATGAGCATCCTGAAATAGGAATCAAATTGCTGAAATCTATTAAGAAACTGATTTTGCTGTTTTCATAGATTTTCAGTGAAGACAGAATGCTTTTAACCTAAGAGGCAATATAGTTTGGAGACAGAACATGACCAAAGAATTTATTTTTTAAAATTGATACATAATATTTTACATATTTATGGGGGTATCTTTTGTTGCAAGCATAGAACATGTAATGTTCAAATCAAGGTATTTGGAGTACCCATCATCTTAAACATTGATCATTTCTATGTGTTGGGAACATTTCAAGTTTGTGACTGAGGAATTCCTTGCAATATGAAATCCAGAAGCCTATTAAAACCACAGCCACAGTAGGCTTTTATGTTTTAAACAAAATAACTAGAGCAGTCTGTGTGTTAGATTCACAATCCTGAGTGAAATTTACTCTGACAAGAAAATCACTGAGCAGGGTTAAATGATTTGCCATTATTTTAGAAGTGGAAAGAGATATTAAATACTTATGTAATACAAGTATAAAGAAATGTCCAAAAAACTTGACATGCACTTCTGTATATATAAGAAATGGAGTGATAAGGGATTATAGAGACACACTGTCAGGCCTCTGAGCCCAAGCCAAGCCATCGCATCTCCTGTGACTTGCATGTATATGCCCAGATGGCCTGAAGTAACTGAAGAATCACAAAAGAAGTGAAAATGCCCTGCCCCACCTTAACTGATGACATTCCACCACAAAAGAAGTGTAAATGGCCAGTCCTTGCCTTAAGTGATGACATTACCTTGTGAAAGTCCTTTTCCTGGCTCATCCTGGCTCAAAAAGCACCCCCGCTGAGCACCTTGAGACCCCCACTCCTGCTCGCTAGAGAACAAACCCCCTCTGACTGTAATTTTCCTTTACCTACCCAAATCCTATAAAACGGCCCTACCCTTATCTCCCTTCGCTGACTCTCTTTTCGGACTCAGCCCGCCTGCACCCAGGTGAAATTAACAGCCATGTTGCTCACACAAAGCCTGTTTGGTGGTCTCTTCACACGGACGTGCATGAAATTTGGTGCCGTGACTCAGATTGGGGGACCTCCCTTCGGAGATCAATCCCCTGTCCTCCTGCTCTTTGCTCCGTGAGAAAGATCCACCTACGACCTCAGGTCCTCAGACCGATCAGCCCAAGAAACATCTCACCAATTTCAAATCCAGTAAGCGGCCTCTTTCCACTCTCTTCTCCAGCTTCCCTCACTATCCCTCAACCTCTTTCTCCTTTCAATCTTGGTGCCACACTTCAATCTCTCCCATCTCTTAATTTCAATTCCTTTCATTTTCTGGTAGAGACAAAGGAGACACGTTTTATCCGTGGACCCAAAACTCCGGCGCCAGTTATGGAATGGGAAGGCAGCCTTCCCTTGGTGTTTAATCATTGCAGGGACACCTCTCTGATTATTCACCCACGTTTCAAAGGTGTCAGACCACGCAGGGACGCCTGCCTTGGTTCTTCACCCTTAGCGGCAAGTCCCGCTTTTCTGGGGAAGGGGCAAGTACCCCAACCCCTTCTCTCGTTGTCTCTACCCCTTGCTTTTCTGGAGGAGGGGAAGTACCCCTCAACCCCTTCTCCTTCACCCTTAGCGGCAAGTCCTGCTTTTCTGGGGGAGGGGCAAGTACCCCTCAACCCCTTCTCCTTCACCCTTAGCAGCAAGTCCCGCTTTTCTAGGGGGCAAGAACCCCCAATCCCTTATTTCTGCACCCCAACCTCTTATCTCTGTGCCCCAATTCCTTATTTCCATGCCCCAACCCTTTCTCTGATTTTCTGGAGGGCAAGAAACCCCTACCCCTTCTCTGTGTCTCTACTCTTTTCTCTGGGCTTGCCTCCTTCACTATGGGCAAGCTTCCACCTTCCATTCCTCCTTCTTCTCCCTTAGCCTATATTCTTAAGAACTTAAAACCTCTTCAACTCTCACCTGACCTAAAATCTAAGTGTCTTATTTTCTTCTGTAATGCCGCTTGACCCCAATACAAACTTGACAGTAGTTCTGAATAGCCGGAAAATGGCACTTTCAATTTTTCCATCCTACAAGATCTAAATAATTCTTGTCGTAAAAGTAAAAGGGGCAAATGGTCTGAGGTGCCTGACGTCCAGGCATTCTTTTACACATCAGTCCCTTCCTAGTCTCTGTGCCCAGTGCAACTCGTCTCAAATCTTCCTTCTTTCCCTCCTGCCTGTCCCCTCAGTCCCAACCCCAAGCGTCACTGAGTCTTTCTAATCTTCCTTTTCTACAGACCCATCTGACCTCTCCCCTCCTCGCCAGGCCAAGCTAGGTCCCAATTCTTCCTCAGCCTCCGCTCCTCCACCCTGTAATCTTTTTATCACCTCCCCTCCTCACACCTGGTCCAGCTTACAGTTTCATTCTGCGACTAGCCCTCCCCAACCTGCCCAGCAATTTACTCTTAAAAAGGTGGCTGGAGCCACAGGCATAGTCAAGGTTAATGCTCCTTTTTCTTTATCCCAAATCAGAAGCATTTAGGCTCTTTTTTATCAAACATAAAAACCCAGCCCAGTTCATGGCTCCTTCAGCAGCAACCCTGAGATGCTTTACAGCCCTAGACCCTAAAAGGTCAAAAGGCCATCTTATTCTCAATATACATTTTATTACCCAATCTGCTCCTGACATTAAATAAAACTCCAAAAATTAGAATCTGGCCCTCAAACCCCACAACAGGACTTAATTTACCTCATCTTCAAGGTGTACAATAATAAAAAAAAAAGTTGCAATTCCTTGCCTCCACTGTGAGACAAACCCCAGCAACATCTCCAGCACACAAGAACTTCCAAACGCCTGAACCGCAGTGGCCAGGCGTTCCTCCAGAACCTCCTCCCCCAGGAACTTGCTACAAGTGCCAGAAATCTGGACACCAGGCCAAGGAATGCCTGCAGCCCAGGATTCCTCCTAAGCCGTGTCCCATCTGTGTAGGACCGCACTGGAAATCAGACTGTTCAACTCACCTGGCAGCCACTCCCAGAGCCCCTGGAACTCTGGCCCAAGGCTCTCTGACTGACTCCTTCTTGGCTTAGCGGCTGAAGACTGATGCTGCCTGATCGCCTCGGAAGACCCGTAGACCGTCACGGATGCCGAGCTTTAGGTAACTCTCACAGCGGAAGGTAAGTCCGTCCCCTTCTTAATCAATACGGAGGCTACCCACTCCACATTACCTTCTTTTCAAGGGCCTGTTTCCCTTGCCTCCATAACTGTTGTGCATATTGACAGCCAGGCTTCTAAACCTCTTAAAACTCCCCAACTCTGGTGCCAACTTAGACAATATTCTTTTTTGCACTCTTTTTTAGTTATCCCCACCTGCCCAGTTCCCTTATTAGGCTGAGATATTTTAACCAAATTATCTATTGGTTATTCCTGGACTATAGCCGCATCTCATTGCTGCCCTTCTTCCCAATCCAAAGCCTCCTTTGCATCCACCTTTTGTATCCCCCCACCTTAACCCACAACTATAAGACACCTCTACTCCCTCCTTGGCGACTGATCATGCACCTCTTACCATCTCATTAAAACCTAATCACCCTTACCCCGCTCAACGCCAATATCCCATCCCGCAGCACGCTTTAAAAAGATTAAAGCCTGTTATCACTCGCCTGCTACAGCATGGCCTTTTAAAGCCTATAGACTGTCCTTACAATTCCCCCATTTTACCTGTCCTAAAACCAGACAAGCCTTACAAGTTAGTTCAGGATCTACGCCTTATCAACCAAATTGTTTTGCCCATCCACCCCGTGGTGCCAAACCCATATACTCTCCTATCCTCAATACCTGCCTCTACAACCCATTATTCTCAAACATGCTTTCTTTACTATTCCTTTGCACCCTTAATCCCAGCCTCTCTTGGCTTTCACTTGGACTGACCCTGACACCCATCAAGCTCAGCAAATTACCTAGGCTGTACTGCTGCAAAGCTTCACAGACAGCCCCCATTACTTCAGTCAAGCCCAAATTTCTTCCTCATCTGTTACCTATCTCGGCATAATTTTCATAAGAACACACGTGCTTTCCCTGCCAATCGTGTCCGACTGATCTCTCAAACCCCAGCACCTTCTACAAAACAACAACTCCTTTCCTTCCTAGCGATGGTTAGCATGGTCAGAATTCTTACACAAGAGCCAGGACCACACCCTGTAGCCTTTCTGTCCAAACAACTTGACCTTACTGTTTTAGCCTAGCCCTCATGTCTGCATGCAGCAGCTGCCGCTGCTTTAATACTTTTAGAGGCCCTCAAAATCACAAACTATGCTCAACTCACTCTAAGTTCTCGTAACTTCCAAAATCTATTTTCTTCCTCATACCTGACGCATATACTTTCTGCTTCCCGGCTCCTTCAGCTATACGCACTCTTTGTTGAGTCTCCCACAATTACCATTGTTCCTGGTCCAGACTTCAATCTGGCCTCCCACATTATTCCTGATACCACACCTGACCCCCATGACTGTATCTCTCTGATCCGCCTGACATTCACCCCATTTCCCCAAATTTCCTTCTTTCCTGTTCCTCACCCTGATCACGCTTGGTTTATTGATGGCAGTTCCACCAGGCCTAATCGCCACACACCAGCAAAGGCAGGCTATGCTATAGTACAAGCCCCTAGCCTGCCTCTTAGAACCTCTCATTTCCTTTCCATCGTGGAACTCTATCCTCAAGGAAATAACTTCTCAGTGTTCCATCTGCTATTCTACTACTCCTCAGGGATTATTCAGGCCCCCTCCCTTCCCTACACATCAAGCTCGAGGATTTGCCCCACCCAGAACTGGCAAATTAGCTTTACTCAACATGCCCTGAGTCAGATAACTAAAATACCTCTTAGTCTAGGTAGATACTTTCACTGGATAGGCAGAGACCTTTCCTATAGGGTCTGAGAAGGCCACCGCAGTCATTTCTTCCCTTCTGTCAGACATAATTCCTCAGTTTAGCCTTCCCACCTCTATACAGTCTGATAACAGACCAGCCTTTATTAGTCAAATCAGCCAAGCAGTTTTTCAGGCTCTTAGTATTCAGTGAAATCTTTATATCCCTTACGGTCCTCCGTCTTCAAGAAAAGTAGAATGGACTAAAGGTCTTTTAAAAACACACCTCACCAAGCTCAGCCACCAACTTAAAAAAGACGGACAATACTTTTACCACTTTCCCTTCTCAGAATTCAGGCCTGTCCTTGGAATGCTACAGGGTACAGCCCATTTAAGCTCCTGTATAGACGCTCCTTTTTATTAGGCCCCAGTCTCATTCCAGACACCAGACCAACTTAGACTGTGCCCCCAAAAAAACTTGTCATCCCTACTATCTTCTGTCTAGTCATACTCCTATTCACCGTTCTCAACTACTCATACATGCCCTGCTCTTGTTTACACTGCCGGTTTATAGTGTTTCTCCAAGCCATCACAGCTGATATCTCCTGGTGCTATCCCCAAACTGCCACTCTTAACTCTTGAAGTAAATAAATAATCTTTGCCGGCAGGACTATGCTGAACCTCCTTAGGCACTCTCTAATCAGATATCCTGAGTCATCCCAATTCTTACACCTTTTATACCTGTTTTTCTCCTTCTGTTATTCCATTCAGTTTCTCAGTTCATCCAAAACCGTATCCAGGCCATCACCAATCATTCTATAGGACAAATGTTTCTTCTAACATCCTCACAATATCACCCCTTACCACAAGACCTCCCCTCAGCTTAATCTCTCCCACTCTAGGTTCCCACGCCGCCCCTAATCCCGCTCGAAGCAGCCCTGAAAAACATCGCCCATTCTCTCTCCATACCACCCCCCAAAAATTTTCGCTGCCCCAAGACTTCAACACTATTTTGTTTTATTTTTCTTATTAATATAAGAAGGCAGGAATGTCAGGCCTCTGAGCCCAAGCCAAGCCATCGCATCCCCTGTGACTTGCAGGTATATGCCCAGATGGCCTGAAGTAACTGAAGAATCACAAAAGAAGTGAAAATGCCCTGCCCCACCTTAACTGATGACATTCCACCACAAAAGAAGTGTAAATGGCCGGTCCTTGCCTTAAGTGATGACATTACCTTGTGAAAGTCCTTTTCCTGGCTCATCCTGGCTCAAAAAGCACCCCCGCTGAGCACCTTGAGACCCCCACTCCTGCTCGCCAGAGAACAAACCCCCTTTGACTGTAATTTTCCTTTACCTACCCAAATCCTATAAAACGGCCTTATCCTTATCTCCCTTCACTGACTCTCTTTTCGGACTCAGCCTGCCTGCACCCAGGTGAAATAAACAGCCATGTTGCTCACACAAAGCCTGTTTGGTGGTCTCTTCACACAGACATGCATGAAACACACTTTGTGTGTTTGCTGGAATTCTTGAAATATTATATTACATATGTGCTAATGAATACATTATTAAAATCTACATTTGCCCAAATATTTACCACTAATACATAGTAGAAAGAAAAGGAGTTACCACTGTGAATTGCCTACCTTCTTTGTGAAATGCAGTTTTTTTGCGTGTGTTGAGATGTTTGACTTTATCTGATATCAAAGGAACATGTATATTTCTTCCAGTTTTTACTTTAGATTGGGGGTAATGTGCTGGTTTGTTATCTGGGTATACTATGTGATGCTGAGGTTTGGGGTGCGTATTATCCCATCACCATGGTACTGAACATGGTACCCAGTAGTTTTTCAACCCTTCACCCCTGGCCCCAGAGGTCCCCAGGTTCTGTTGTCGCTATCTTTATATTCCTGAGTACCCAATGTTCAGCTCCCACTTATAAGTGAGAACATGTGGTATTTGGTTTTCTGTTGCTGTTTTAATTTGCTTAGGATAATGGCCTCCAGCTGGATCCATGTTGCTGCAAAAGACATGATTTCATTCTTGTTTATGGCTCTGTAGTATTCAATGATGTATATATACCACATTTTCAACCCAGCATGCCATTGATGAGCACCTACCTTGATTCCATATCTTTGCTACTGTGAATGGTGCTGCATTAAACATGCAAGTGCATGCGTCTTTCTGGTAGAATGATTTTTTTTTGGGGTATATACTCAGTAATGGAGTTGCTGGATTAAATGGTAGTTCTAAGTTCCTTGTGAAATCTCCAAACTGCTTTCCATAGTGGATGAACTAATTTACATTCTTGCTAGCAGTGTATAAGCATTCCCTTTGCTCTGCAACCTTGCCAGTATCTGTTATTTTTGACTTTTTAATAATAGCCGTTCTGACTGATGTGAGGTGGTATCTCACTGTGGTTTCAATTTGCATTTCTCTGATGATTAGTGATGTGGAGGATTTTTTAATGTTTCTTGACCAATTGTATATATCTTCTTTGGTGAAGTGTCTCTTCTTGTGTCTTTCATTCATTTTTTAATGGGATTATTTGTTTTTACTTGTTCAATTGTTTAAGTATCTTATGGATTTTGGATATTAGATCTTTGTCAGATGCATAGTTCGCAAATATTTTCTCTCATTCTGTAGGTTGTCTGTTTATTCTGTTGATAGTTTCTTTTGCTATGCAGAAGCTCTTTAATTAGGTCCCAAAGGGACTTATTTTGATGGAAGACTCTAAAGATGTGAAAATATTGCAAAATTAAATTTAAGTCAAGTAGTTTATTTGTTTTTATTTGCAGAACAAACACATAAATGGTGATTCAATGTTTGAAGTCCAATGCAATGATAAAATAATACAAAGCTTCTTCAAAATAGGATGTAGTTGTAAAGGTATTCATCTTTACCTCTTCGATATTAGTTTATTATCAAGAAGCTATATGGCTAAATTAGAGCTGCATTTGTCTCCTGAGACTTGCCTGTTGAGTCACTCTGGAATCCGTGTTCTATCCAATTTTCAGAGTCATAAGGGTTGCCGTATTAGTAATTTTGAGGGGGGTACAAAGCAGGTGTAATATAATGATTGAGATTAATGATCTGAAAAGGTAGGAATTACTAAAAAAATTTCCCTTGTACACCATGCATGAACAACATATTGATTTGGTTTTAATGTTATTCCGCGTTTAAAATTCCATACCATCTTTTCAAATGTTAAAAGAATAAAATACAATATCAATTCTAAACACGAAACTCACTATTTCAAGTATAACTAATTATATTGGAACTGTGAAAGTAGTGTATTACAACAGTGTATTTCCAAAACTATCCAGGAACTATTTTGTTGACTCAATTAGAAATTACTTTTGTAGTTGAAAGAAAAATATAAATATAAAAATGCATTTTGAAAGACGTTTGTCCTTTTATAATGCAGAGCCAGATGTTTCCAGGGTTGAAGTTATTAGAAAGTGAATAGACGCTTGCTTATACTAGTTTCCACTACTCATGGGAATCATTTCATGTGGTTTCTTTTCTTTTCTTTTCTTTTCTCCTCCTTTTCTTTTCTTTTCTCCTCCCTCCCCTCCTCCTCCTCCTCCTCCTCCTTCTTCTTCTTCCTCTTCTTCTTCTTCCTCTTCTTCTTCTTCTTTTAAATAGGGTCTCACTCTGTCACCCAGACTGTAATGCAACTTTTAGTAGTTCCCTACTTGCTAAGGTTTTACCTCAGTCTTGGCCTTTGATGAGTGACCAAAATCTTTGCTTAGGGCACTGAGAGAAGGAATAGTTTTACTCCCATGAGGTTGGCGATTTAAATTCATACTTTATTTGGCTTAGACTGATTCTCAGTTATTGTCATAATAAGTTTCTTGTTTATATGATGCACAGCGAAATGAAAATGGTCAGTCATTACTGTGGAATCAGATAGCTACTGAAAATTCAGGCATGCCAATAGGTTCCTTTCTTGGACCTTCTCTTTTGCTCAATTGATAAATCTCAGAGTGTCTTTTCAGTGCCTCCACATTTTCAGCTCGAACATAAATAAGTTTCCAGTATAATGTCCTATTACGCTTCATCCCAACTTGCTTCCTCTTCTTCTTATAATTATGCTTTCTCCTATCTCCATGAGTATTGATGACATCTCACTCTCCTGGATTATTTTCTTAACTGTTCTAACCAAATCTTGTAAGACTGAGATCAATTTTCACCTCTTTCCTAAAGCCATGCATGTCCTTCCCCAAACTTCAGCCTGAAATAGTATTTCCAGTTTATGAACAGTACTTCCAGCATTTATTCAGGAGTTAATTATGTCTGTATCTTATATTATTTAAAATCTCTTAAAAACTTTTACACCTACTTACACTTCTAGTTTAACACTTATCTAACTTTATTAGAGGGTGCAGCTTGAAGGCATACTTACTGTTATGGGCTGAATTGTGTTACCCAAAACTCATATTGAGGTCCTAACTCCTAGTATCTCCGAATGTGACTGTATTTGAAGATAAGCATTTTCAAGAGGTAATTAAGTTAAAACAGTGTCGTTACATTGGGCCTTAACCAATATGACTAGTGTCTTTATGAGTAGGGGAAATTAGAATGTAGACACACACAGAGAAAAGACCATGTGAAGACACAGGGAGAAGACCGCCATGCACTACCCAAGGAAAGAGACCTCAGAAGATACCAACCTTGATGATCTTGAACTTCTAGATCACACCCTGCAGCAAGAAGGTACTCAGTAGAATTTAATTATATTTAAATTGGTAATTGCTGAAAAATTTTCAACATCCACTCCTAACCCTAAAGTACACTTGTACTCTTGTGCTTTTTATTATGATTTTTAAGTTTTAAAATAATTGCAGAAGACTAACCTAATTGGGTTTCTTTTAAAATTTATTTTATAAAATTTCAGCATTAATTTAACCAGTCTTTAAAAAAAGTTTCTCCTTAATGATCCAGTTGCTAGTGAAACCCAGTCTTTACAGTATCCATAAATAGAAAATGTCTCAGAAATGTTATTAATGGCGAAGTGAGCAGTCTTCTCAGGAGTCCCTTAAATGATGAACACCTGTCTCATCATTAACTTAACAGGTTCTCATTATGATAGGTATCAATGAAATGATAATTGGTGGCATTCTTATCATACCATTGAACTAGTGGGAATAGTAAAGTAACAAATAATTGACATTTACCATGTCCTAAGATTCTCTCTCTTAATAGAACCGAGACACAGAATATGTGAGAGTAACATTTATTTCTGATGCTGAAATTACTTGTCAACAATGAGTTAGGCAACTAGAAAAAAATTATATGCAAGTTATTAACACTTATACTAATAACTTATGACACTTATACTAATAACTAATAGCTACAAAATCAAAAGCAGAATGGAGAATATATCTGAAAACATTAATCCAGTTTGCCAGAGTAGTGTACACAAACGTGAGCACAGCTACTTGCAGAGACATAAAAGCATTTTTTATCTTGGTTGTGCTCTTCATTAATTTAAATTATATATCTTATCATTTCTAAAGAAGGTTTATATATGGATTGTGAATTTTTCCACTCTTACTTATATCAATTACATTTTTTCCAGTGGTATATTCTTTTAGGTATCACTGGAAAAAAAATTTAAATGTTCTAACTTTAAATATTCCCTCAACAAGTATTTACCAAGATTAGAATAGGTATTTGGGAAAATAAAATAAAATAAAATAAAATAACAACCTTGGTAACTCTTCCAGTCTATTACCCCACACTAAGACCACCTCCGAAGATGAGAAAGTCCAAACACAATTGTAAAGTAAGGGAAACTTGTTTTTGACATCTTCCTATTCCCAGGTTAAACATTTATTCTGCAATATTAACTTGAGATACCCAGTGGTCTTAGCTGTCACATGGCTGCTGAGCATCTCCCAATACCAGTTCTCCATCTGTACCTCTTCTGTGTATGCTATACTCCATACTTGCACTGCCCAGTGGGGGAGCCACTTATCACATGTGGCTATTTAAAGTTAAATTGGTTCACAGTAAATAAAATTTAAAATTAATTTTCTCGTTAACATTAGCCATACTTTAAAGTGTTTAATAGCTATATGTGGCAAATGGTTCTTCTATTGGACAATACAGATGTGGGACATTTTCATTACCCCAAAAAATTCTGTTGGAAAGTACTTATCTAGAACTGTCTCTATTCTTCTATCTTCAGTCAAATTCAGCAGACTTCAATATTTGCCTCTTGATACCCTACTTCTGTGCTTTCCATGTCATCTGATGGAAATTTTGTGCTTTCAAAATTATTAACTACTTAAAAGATCTAATGTTAAACTTTCTGAAGAGTTTTGACATCACCCTGGTACATAAAAATTAAGTAGTAAAACTGATTAAATAAGTTTTATTATAGAAAATTATTCATAAGCAATATAAAAGTGTCAGGTAATACACCTTAATTTCTACCTTATTTACATACAAAGAAGAAAGTCTGAGTAAGTCACATGTCAAATTTCCCAAAATGATAAAAGGAAAATCAGAATATGTAATTTGTTTTAAGAAATTAATCAGAAAGTAAGCAGCAAACTCATGAAAATGCAGGATTCCCTAAAACCATCATGTTTCTGAGTTTGTGGGAGTAAAAAGCAATAAAAAATATAAATAGAATGTTTAACAATGTTGATATTGGTCATTGAATCTTGAACATACAAAAACATGGAACTCTTCATTAATATATTACATACTCTAGGTTCTATTTTTATCTGTTATACAGGTATTATTTTTATAAAAGGTACTTGTGATAATGGAATTTCTCATAAGGTTTTATAATTCTTCCCTTGACTTAAGATCTAGATATTTAAAAGAACTGGATAAAATATATTTTTTTTAGCATTTCTATTTGTCATTTTCTTAATCTCATTAATAAAACTATTAGTTACATTTTTGAGCTCTGAGTTGGTATGGAAGGTTATATACAATTAAGTAAGCTATGGTCTTGGCAGCCTAGAAACCTACATTTCATCAAGGAATGCCATACATTCCATAATGGTCAAAAAGTTTCCTATTAAAAAGTATTTAAGAAAGTAAAGATCTTTAGAACTTCTGAAAAAAATCCCCATATTATATTCAGCTCATAGAATTAGGAAAGTTCTAGGAGTTGGAATTTGTCTGGAAGAGGTATAAAACATCATGGAAAAGGGTCTATTTACTGGAAGGTGAGACTGAAATCTAAGGTGTGCGATTGAGAATGATGAGAGCTAAGGTTAAAAGTGTAGACTGGGGGCAAATTGTGGAGATTTTAAATACCAGAGTAGTGAATTTACACTTCATTCTGTGGGTAAAGCAGCAAAACTGAATTCTAATGTGAGATTTCAAGAAGAGAAACTACACAACATTATTAGCATAGAGAACATTTTCAATCATGCAAAAAGTTTATTTCAAATATTTGGCTGATATTAGGAAGTGACAATTTGGCCATAGGATATGATAAATGAAATACAAAGCCAGACTTTTTTTAAATCAAGAATAACTTTTATTCAATTATTTTACTAGTTTCACAACAGATAACTTGGCATAGATGTCAACAATAGTCCTGCGGTGTTGAAATGTGTGAGCTCAATTTCCAGCTCTTTCACCTTCTGGCTGGGTATTCGTGGGCTGGTTACTGAACATCTCTGTGCTTGTGGATAATAAATGTAGATAATTTAGATGATAAAATGTAGATGTTATATATATATGAAGAAATGTAGATAATGTATATATATAAACACATAGTAGGTAGCTAATAACCACCTGGTAGCTAATAATTACCAATAACTTGTAGTTAATGTTATTATAATAATTATTAATGTGATTGATAATGGCACAAAGATCCTCATAGTAATACTTTATGGGTTGTTACCTTACCAAAGTTCTATTAATCCTGAAAGCTTCCCCAAATCTATTTTTCTACACCATTAAACATACTCATATTAATTTAATGATTAACTGATATATTAGTTCATTCATTTATTCTCTTAATAAAACTTTCATCCATTTATTCTCATTCAGGAACAAATAAGATATTACGGAGGAAAATTAATTTTGCCCAGAGTTTTAGGGTTGAGTTCACAAAGAAATTATAATGTATGCATCATTTATTACTGCCTAGTTTCCATTTCACTCATCGTCTATTGAATGGCAGACATGCATTTTGGGTGAAATTGACTTACTTCAAGCCTCAGGATTAGGCCAGATTGTCCTGAGCCTCTCATTGTAATCTCATCACTTTTATTACAGTGATGAGCTCAAGATTGGGCACCTGTCTTCAGCTGTTTTTATCTGGATGAGGTCCTATTTTTCTTTAAATGAATGGATGATGAAAGCTATTTCTTTTCCCATGTAGTATAAGAACAAGAGAGCATGCAGGAGCCTCTGGCTGCCTTTTAGGGCCAAGAGTTTACAGCTGACCTAAGAATCATAAGCAAAACCAAGAAAGAAAAGTTGAGAAGGATAAACCAGGGTGTGATCACATTGCTTTAACAAAAATAAAGCCACAATGAAAGCGGGTTTATCTTTAGCCTCTTCAGTAACATAAACCAATATATTCCCCTACCAGAGAGTCCCATTCTTTGATATCCTAGCTTCTGTCAGGTGGTCTCTACAGAGGTGTGATTCTGAATCCTGCTATACAGTTATAGTAACTACCTCCTCTTGCATCCTTCCCATTCCAGATGGTTGTGGCTGTTTTGTGTTGTTTCTAATCCCCAGAATATCTCCCTGTGTTCTTTTTAACTTCTCAGCTCTTCTTTCACATATGGTGCAGATCCATATATTAAATTCTCCTTGCTTGAAATACCTAGAGTCGTTTCTGTTTTCCTAACTGTACTATGACTGCTTTAGCACTCTTAAAATGAAAATATTGTGTTTTACTTTTTGAACAATAAGAAAGCAATAACTTTGTATGTGTGTCTGTATGCTTGTGGCTTCCGTGTTTTTAAATGCTGTTATAGACTGGGTTGTGTCTGCTCCAAATTTATATATTGAAGCCCAACTCTCAATGTGACCATATCTGGAGACAGGATCTTTAAGGAGGTTATTAAGGTTAAATAAGGTTATAAGGGTAGGGCTCTAATTCAATATAACTTTTGTCCTTAAAAGAAGAGAAAGAGAGAGACACTCAGAGTGTGCATGCACAGAGGAAAGACAATGTGAAGACACAGGGAGAAGGTGGCCGTCTGCAAGGCTAGGGGCGAGGCCTCAGGAGAAACCAAACCTGACAACACTTGGATATTGGATTTCCAGCCTCTGGAACTATGAAAAATAAAGATCTGTTTTTCAAGCCTTCATTTTTTATGGCAGCCCTAGAAGACTATTACAGATGTCATTTAACTATGAGTCTATGATGATGTCTACATAATCACCACACCATTAATAAATTGACTATATAAAATTGGGTTCCTGGATAAGATTGGCTTTATAAGTCAAATGTAAAGGAAGCTCTTCCTAGGGGAAATCAAGTAATAATCACTGGTGGTCATGAGGGTTAAGGCAACAATGGTGCCAAAGAGAACACAAATGTAGCGGCTTCCTAAGTGTGCCTCCCTTCAGGGGATGGTGAATATATACCACTCATTAAGATTGTTTCTCTATTATTCATTCAGAAAGCCAGCTCTACTTGTTTATTTCTGAGTTTTCACTTTCAAATGCTCTTTCAAGAGTAAAGTTTGTAAAGAGGAGCTCACCTATATTTTGTGATCATCCTCAGAACACATTTTCATATCCAAAGCAACAAAAAATAGAAAACAGGCCCCAACCATAAAGTATGCCATAAAAAAGGAAAAGCATGAAGGATATAAAAGGAGTTTTATGCCTCTTGTGTTTGATTCATTTGGATGAAGTAATGCTTTATCCAAAGGGAGAAATAATCTCTGACTCTTCTCTAGGCAGGGATGAGATTTACGTATTGAACCAGCTCAACAGATGTCATTGGTTGTATTTTGACTTGAAGCTTGTGGTAATATTAATTTGGCCTTGTAAGTAATTTCAGCTGGATGGGAAGGCTGCTATGGAGGTGACTTGGAAATGTGAAGACAAACTTTTGTTCATCTGACTTGATAATGAACTCCTCGATATTCTATACCTCTGAGCTTTGGTTCAAGTTAAGCTGAATTTTATAGATGCTGACATAGATTGATTTGCATTTAGTCTTGTTGTTTGAAGGCTCTTATTACTCTTGTCATTAAAGATGAGTGAGAAGTTATATAGTCTTGTTTATATTTAATTTAATATAATGTGACATTTTACATTCAACTGTAAGGAGGACATCAAAAGAAAAGAAAAACAGTTGAAAGTCAATAAATATTCTAGACACATGTCTTATAATGAAGTATAGAAGACTGGGTATGTTTAGCCTGGAGAACTAGAAGTGAAAGAGAAAGATAATAGATGCTTTTAGACATTTTCTATACTCTCATATGGAAGAGATACAAGTTAGTCTGCTTAATTTTAGAAACAAGGGCCAGAATCAAAAGGCATAGGTTTCAGGGAGATAGATTTCCAATTAAAATAAAGACAAACTTTCTGATACATTGAAGTACCAGTATTCATTAAAGAAATGGCATGTCTCGTAAGAAACTGAGTTTCTGAACACTATACAATTTCAAGGGAGAAACATATAAATTTCAGGACCATTTTTATTTTTTAAAGTTGTGATGTATTAAATCATAATATACACGAAATATAATTTTTGATATTTTTATCTCCTTTCCTCCATTCTATTCTACTATTTACAATTCTCCCTCATGTTGGTAAATGACTCCTCTATCTCTATGAACCTAGTGAAGTTATCTTCTCTTATCTAGACAAAGGGTTGGCAAATTACAGTCTACAGGACACATTTAGCACACTGGCTGCTGTTTTATGTCCCTCTAGATAAGAATAGTTTTTACATTTTTTAATGGCTGATAAAAGAATAATGTTTTATGATGCGAAAATGATATAAAATTCAAATTTCCATATCCATAAATAAAACTTTATGGGAAAACAACTAACCACATTTATTTGTTCATTTACTGTGAATGTATTTCTGCTACAATGGCAGAATTAAGTTATTCTGGCAAAGATTTGTATAGCCACAAAGCCTAAAATATTTATCTTCCGCCTCTCTATAAGAAAATTTTCTGATCCCTTATCTGGCTCATTCGAGCAGGCTCCTTACTGGTTTTCTGGCTTCTACTGTTAAACAGAATAATCCGTTTTCCATGCGAGCAAGGTAATCTTTCACAAATAGAAATCATACTATTTGGCCGGGCGCGGTGGCTCACTCCTGTAATCCCAGCACTTTGGGAGGCCGAGGCAGGTGGATCACGAGGTCAGGAGATTGAGAACATCCTGGTTATCATGGTGAAACCCCATCTCTACTAAAAATAAAAAAGCAAAATTAGCCGGGTGCGGTGGCGGGTGCCTGTAGTCCCAGCTACTCGGGAGGCTGAGGCAGGAGAATCGCGTGAACCCGGGAGGCGGAGCTTGCAGTGAGTCGAGATCACGCCACTGCACTCCAGCCTGGGAGACAGAGCGAGGTTCCGTATTAAAAAAAAAAAAAAAAAAAAAAAAAAAAAAAGGAAATCATATTATTTCGTTCTGTTTAAAATTCTTCAATCGCTTTTTATTGAACTTAAATTTAATACTCCTTTTCATGGCTTATGAGGCCTTAAACAATCTCATCTTGTCTATTTGGAGCTTTTGCCTCTTATTGTATCACTCTCTTCCTCATTCACCAAAGTCTAGCCACATTGATCATCTATATTTCTCAGGCACGTTAAAATGTCATATTTATTCCCCGTCTAGTACCTTTATTATTTCTCCCCTCTGACTAGAAAGTACTTATCTTGGGATCATCTCTCTGTTATTCAGTTCACAGCACCAATGTGACCTTGTCCTACTTATTTAAATTCTACCGCCCTCCTCATTTCTAGCCTAATGTCCTCTTTTACTGTAATTTTTACATTCCTTTTTATTATTGGTCCATCCACACACTGGGTAAGTTTTCTTAAGCAGAAGTGTTCTGCTTTCTTCAAAAGAATAGGTGTCTCTAGGGTCTAAATCAGCTCTGATGTTCCATAAATAAATAATTGTTAAAATAAATTATCTTAGATTATTATTTGAAAGGCTCTGTGTATTAGATACTGTGATATTGCAAGATGGAGAAGATGTAAAGATGGATACCTTAATGGATCTAAAATCTATCTGAGAAGAAATACATGCTTGCCAACCTCTTAAATCAATAAGACAAGTGATGGAGAGGTGGCCCGCCTGAGGGCTAAGAGCATGGGCTCCTGAGCTAGACTGCAGAGGTTTGATTGACGCCCAGAGGCACTAGCTACTAGCTTTGTGCCATAGGACAATTGACCTGACTTCCTTGTGCTATATTCTTTACTTGGTAAAATGGAGGAAAAAAGCATTTCCATCATGGATTGTTTGAGGATTAATTGTGTAATATCGGTAAAGGATTAGGGTCTGGCACACACACACACACACACACACACACACACACACAACACATACAAAAAACTTTTTCAATGTTTTTTGAATAAGTAAAGAAATTGAGTTACTAGGAAAATGTTTTGGCTACCCAGCCCAGGAAGTCTTACCTACACTCAAAGCTTGTCATTTATTTTAGGGCTTGAAGAAGATTTCTGATGAAAAACAAATTGTTTTAACCCGCTTTTATGAAGATAGATGTATTGCAACAGTTAAAGGGAAGGGCCACAGTTAGAGGCAGGGAGGCTCTGGCATTAGTTCAGAGGAGACATGATGAAGGACAAACTGAGTCACTAGCAGTGGGAATGGAAAGGATGCAGCTGCAGAGCAGAGGGTTTCATGACCAGATAGTTACACCTTATTTTGAATAGTGTATCTGCCTTTTCCCAATTTTATGATCAAGGGCAAGTGTTCTTTGAGTCTCTTCAGTTTCCTTACCTCAATTGTTTTCACTGTAATGGCATTGCGGGGATTAAATGATATCCTATGAGGAAAATGCTTAGCGCAGTTTTAATTCAAAATAAACACTCAATAATTGTGGTATTGATGTGGGTAGTTCATAGTGTCTTTATCACTATTATATTTTTCTTATCGTGAAAGATATTGGAGAGTTCAAACTGAAAGGATTTAGCAACTTACTAGATGGAAAAGGTCATGGAGAAAGGCACATAGACATTGGCTTTAAAATAATTGAGAGGAAATTAATGCTATTAAGATAGGAACCCAGGAGACGGCAACAGGTTAGAGTAATATACCCAAGAAGCTACATCTTGAAATCTAGAACAGATATTTGGCTAGTAGATAAAATTTGGAGATATATTTCTTGGGATAGAATGTATTGAAGTAAATGGGCTCTTACAGCATGAAAAGAGTGTAGTGGACTGTTACAGCATGAAAAGAGAGTAGAAAAGGAAAAGATGAATAGGAAGGATTATATCAGAGTAGTTGTTAGGAAAGGATGTAGGAGTTGAGAACACTAAGAATGAAAAGATAAAGAGATGAAGAGAAAGAAGGGGTAGTGCTATGAAATCCAAGGAGACATGACAAGAAGGAGGGTGTGGTCAGCAGAGAAGTCAAAGAAGATGAGCTATGAGAAGAGTTTGTGGGATTGCAGAATTTAGCAGGTCATTATAGACATTTGAGAGTACATTTAGTGAACTGTAGATGTGGAAAGTCGTGTCTTGAAAGAAGACAGCGTTTGGAAATAGTTGCCTAGCAAAAAAAAATCATGTAGACATTTATTGATATTTAAGATAATTATGAAAGAATTATAGTTTAACAATGAGCCAATAAGTTTCTATTTTTGAAGTAGTGCCTTTTAAAGATTCTTTTGAAAGTTCAGTGTGATTGAAGATTCAGTTAGCAGATTTATTAAACTATCTGGATCTGAATATTCTGAAAAGGAATTGGACTCTGGCAAGAAGGTGATGCAGAATAGAATTTTGTCTTTATCAGTCACTAGCTAAATAACTTTGGGTAAGCTGTCTAGCATCAAAAAGTCCTTGTCTTCATCTGTAAATGGAAATTATGTCACTTCCTCTTGGCAGGCATGAAAATGAACTATAATCATATTTTCTGTGCTCCCCTACCAGCAGTCAGCCCATGTGAGGGCCTTTCCCTCTGCCTGTCAATGCTCTCAGCAGGTCCACTGCTTGGGTATATTTCTTAGATAGAAGGTCAAATCAGTTAGTTTGAAAGTAGGCCTGCACAGGCCAAAGCTTCCTGAAAAGAAACACTTTCATCCATGTTCCAATATCTATTAATGGCACAGCTCTTTTTCCAGTCACCCTGCCTCAGATCTCTGTCATCCTTGATTTTTCCTTCTTTTATTTCTTAGAACAATTTGTGATTGTTAATAACATGGGTTTGGAGTCGGAAAGCTTAGACTCGAATCTTGGCTCCTTTTATTACTGGATATGAGAACTTGGTCAAGTTATTTAACCTCTAAGAACCTGCATTTCCCCATCTGTATGATGTACATAACATTACCACCTATAGGTAGTAATCGCAGTTTAGTGATGATTAAATAAAATAATCCATGTGGTGTACTTAACCCAGGGCCTATGCATAATAAAGGTTTAATAAATGTTAGTTATTGCATTAATATTGGTGTCAGCACATTATGATTTTACATAATATCTTGCCCTATGATCCTCCTCTGTACTCAACAATAGCTTACATAGACTCATAACTTGCTAAGTTTATGTCCTTTCCTAATGTCACCCTTTCCAATTGATCTTATAATTTGCTGATACATTACAGTCTCTGAAGTATAATTCTATTGATACCATTACATTATCTAACCACCTTTACTTCCCTACAGAATACGTACAAGATTTTAGAGTAACATTTATTACCCTCCTTCACAGTTCTTTGTCTTTGTAGTTTTATATTCTTATTTCTTTTTCTGCATCTGTTGCTGAAAGTTATTGAACTAATCATTCCTCCATGATTTGCCACGTCTGTACTATATTGTTAAATGAAGTTTTCTTTACTTGCGATTCACCACATCATGGCTTGTATTACTTACAGCAAACATCATCACCCCAATAAAACTCCCTTGGATGCCTACTGGAAGCAGACATTTCCTCCTCTTCGTGAATTCATCTAACACTTTTCCTGAATTTCAACTGGCACTTTCTGTTTCATGTTGTTATTTTTTGCCCAAATCCCCTCTGTATTACATAATTATCTCCTCCAGAACATATCTTTAATGTTCTTTGTTCCCTTGCTAACACGTCTACCACTGAAGCCTCTGGGCAGCAATTAGATAAAAATATAGATATTTGGTTATGGAACCATCTTTAAGCTATATTGATAAAATGGGTCCCCTCAGTATTAAAAAATAATGTAGTCGGGAAAACATATCAGCTAATAAATTGATGTTAGACAAGGGAAAAATTTCTACACAAAATTTCAATTTTTGACAAGTCATTTCAACACCATAAAATCATTTTACTGGTTTTAGAGACTAAATTCACAAGATATGTGAGTTTTCTGTATCAGTGTAAGGTAAACAAGCATATATGCCCTGCATGTTGATACCACTCTCTAGTATAATGGGCTGTTAAAGTATCTATTAAGCCATTGAAATACAGAGCTACACCAATAAATTAGTTTGCCCCCTTACTGATACTTCTGGTATGATTCTATGTGAGCTGACCTCAATGGCTATTTTATAAAAAACATAGAGTATTATGGTAATTTTACCCTAATTACACTTAAAATTCAGTAAGCTTTGATTTTCTTATTTGTTATGGTGATATGCATGATCTTGGCATTCTGATTAAGACACAAGTTTTAGCAAGTATAAGGGCAGAAAGTTAAGGAAGCGAAGAGAAAAGTAAATAAAAGGCAGTGTCAAAATTTTATAATTCACGAAAATGTGACTGTGATTTTTAGAAATACATATGTGGTGTGAGTGTGTGAATATGTGTAAAAACTCTGTAGATTAGGGTTAGGAAAAAAACTACACATACATACACATGTGTGCACACTGCTACTCTTGCTGGTTTCAACCTTATTTAGGAAGACAAGATTGAAACAATGAAATAGTTTAAGAAATGCGATTTGAAATATAATCAAATCCTATTTATGACTACTAACACTAAAAGTGATCAGAGAAAGGAAGGAAAACTATGTGGGTGTTGTTAGAAGGCTACATAACATACTGTCAAGGGCTACATCTGTACACTTTTCAAGATTCTTCTTGACTCTATTTTCTACTATTACTAAGCAATGTCTTTGCAGTGTATTACTTTACTCCATACTGCTGAATTAGATCTGAATCAGCACTGCACATTCTCACCTCGATCCACTTTCTCATAATAACAGTAGATCAAAGTAAAAATGAACCTGTTCTCCTATGGAGTTATTTTAGAAGGATATATGTTGTGTAGTTTTATTTTATGATTCTTTCTATCAAAGCTTGTGTTTCTGGGAACAATAGTTACCTTCACATACATATCTTGTCCTTGTGGCTGCAACTATATTGGGAAAACACTGGAAAAGTAATACAATCACTTCAAGATAATTCACATTTTAATGGCTCTATTAAATATCACATTAATAGCTCATTTGAATTGATTTGCACACATGAAAACATTCTTAAAGTGAGAAAGATGTGTGTTTGATTGCTTTCTGATGTTGAGGGGAATGTTCTACACAAGGAGCAAATGGTTCTTTATGTTGATACCCTTGTATTTATTTTTAAAAATAATAAATTTTTACCCATTTAGAGGAGTTATTTATAAAAAGTTTTAAGATATTAAATGCATTTTTAAAATTTTGAGATAAATGTGTTTACATTTTAAAGAATCTTTTTTTATGTGGATTCAATTGATCAACTACTGAAGAATTTAGAACATATAAAATATAGTATATGGGTATTTTATTTTTGTTGGCCAATAAGAGAGTCGGTTTTTTAAAGTAGACAAAAATGTGGAAACATATTTTATTTTCTAAAGTTTAATCTTGCAAGGCTTTTTTAATGGAAACATATTTTTTTCTAAAGTTTAATCTTGTAAGGCTTTTTGCTAAAAATAGTTTATTCTTGTGTTTTCATGAAAAGAGAGAAACTTTCTCTGATATGAGGTTTACACTTGCATTTTCTATTTAATCAGGCAAACAATTTTAATTAATTCAGATAGTCGCCTCTATGGTGTCTGTGCCCTTTAGGGACTTTTTCATTACGAATGCAAATGTGTTCCTAAAATAATGAGAATGTCATTATCCTGCTTTATTCATTCAGGTGGTCAGGAAGAGAACAAAAAAATCATTTGATGGTGAGGTAATTCTTTTAATATACAGTAATAGCATTAACTTTGGTATTTCTGGGTCTCATTTTCTTGATCATGCTCAAACGATGCTGCCCTGTGCATGTCAGTAAAGATGATGAGGGCAGGGATGTCAAAAAAAGATTAACTAAAAATCTTTATATTTCATGTTGTCAAAACATAGATGGAGCCTTCTTTTTTATTACATTTCATACAGAATATGTACCTGTTAGTCTAAAAATGTGAGTTGCATAAAATGTAAAAGAATAGTCTAAAAATTAAGAGGCATTTTAATAAAACATTGTGATTTTAAAATTTTTGTACAGGTTTATAATTATGAAATTTGGATTACCCCCTTGCCATTATGCTTGGAAAAAAGGCTCACACTGTAAATCAGTAGTGTTCTAGCATACTGACTCCACTCAGAACCCTATCCTACTAACTTGGAGATTGTTGGGACAAATATTTGCCAAAAGACAGAACTTCTTTGAACAAATTTGTTCCATTGCAATGCTTTATACCTTGTTTATTTTTTATTCACTAAAATGTTCTTATGTGCCTGTCATGTGCCAGAGTTGGGAAACAGATTTAGACACAGTCAAATAGAGTTTACATTATCACAATAGTCTCAATAATGAGGGTATGAAGGAGAAACTCAGGCATTTAGGCATAGGAAGCGGAGCATGCAAAGGTATAGAGGCTAGAAAGAGCATCAGCCATTTGGGGAATTACTTCTAGATCACTGAAACCTAGATAGGAACTAGAGATGATACTGCAGAAATAGAGGTAATGGAAGTCTTTGTATACAGAGCTTTGATTTCATTCTATAGCAAAAGATACTTGTTAATTAAATGTTGAAAATTAATGTTGAAAAATTTTACTGTAAAATGTTTCAATGGAGCAAGCCACTATTTCCCCAAGCACTCATTCCTTAACCTACCTAATATAATCATTTAAATTAAATGTGTCCCAAGCCAAATACATCATTCAGTTACAAACACTGGCCTCTGTCCTTTATTTCTGACCTCATCGACACATACGTGAATTGCTGCAGTGGCTACTATTTGCTATCCATGACTCTAGCCTTGAGAACAGCAGATGATTCTTCATGTTACAGCTAGACTAGTTTTTCTAAAGCATTTCTTTCATGAAGAGCCATAGCTCGTTAGTATCCTTGTCAAATCTAGAAGTTTTTATGTTTCATGACCCTTTACAATCTGTTCCTGGTGAAGCTTTTAAGCCTCATCAGCTACCATTCTCCCACCAACTCTATGTTCCATCCACACAAGACTCTCAAGTTTTCCTTAACACTGCTTGCTCTGTTACCCCTCCATCCTCCTACATGTACATGTGGTGTTTATTCCACTGTGAATCCTTGCTCTGCCAGCAAACTTTTTCCTTTCAAGACCCAAATATTGCCTTTAAATGAAATTTCCTCTGACATCCAAAGACAGAGCTTGTCTCTCTCTACTGAGAGGTCTCCCAGCATTTAGATTTTTCTTCAGTTACAACATAAACACCTTACATTGAGGTTTATACATCTGTCTCTCCCAGAATACAGACTTCAAGCATATAGACTTCAGCCCCTCCACTCCCCGCAGTTCCTGCTATAGTACCTGACTCTTCTAGATGCTGAGTTAACCTGTAAAAAATACAAATAAACCTTTATCTGTATTTTCAATGCTTTTTTAAACAACTCTGTGACATGTTATTACAGATGTGAAAATTGAGGCTCAGAGATCATATTTTATTTGCCCTCTGCTACATCGCTTATAATTGGCTGGCCGGGAATTGAAACCAGGTCTTTTGATAAAAAATCCTAAGTTTTCAAAGCTTAACACAGTTTTCTTTGTAAACTAACAATATTAAGGAGGATGTTCACTGTACATAAGCACTTATATTTCAAACAGAATTTTTTTTTGTATAACCTAAGCTATGTTTTCATGATCTGAGACTGTGCCCATAGTCTCATTGAAGAGTAAAGATAAAACTTCAGATAATGCTCATAAAGAATGAAGATCTCTTAGTAAATTTATGTATTGGGGACTTATTTTCAGTAAGTCAAATTTTACCTGATATAAAACCCTTCTTGTGATTATCAATTTTAATCAAATGTATGATTGCTTCAAATTGCAAATAGTTCATACCTTCTCATCAAATGTATTGAGGTACTGACGGTAAGAAAGTACTACAAAATTTAGAAATTGCTGCTTTTCTAAATGTGCTCATTAGATCATTGCAGTATACGTAAAAGAAACACACAGTTGGATATCATTACTGCCGTTCTTTTATATATCTAAAGGGTTAATAAAAGGGCCAGAACCCATCTTTTCTTTGAAATAATTACCCACTCAGGCCCATTGAGGCTGACTTTGGGCATGGGATAACATTCTTTTGGTTTGTTTCTTCAACTTCCTGGGTATCAAATTATAAAAAAATTAATAAAGTTTAGCAACACAAACAGAAGATTGGCATTGACAATGTGTCTCTGTTGCTTAATGTTGCCCTCTTTGCGGGGGTAAAAGGAACAACAACAACAACAATAAAAAACAAATTTTAGCCTTTGATCGCTGTCTCTTGGTATCCTGACACATTCCGGTTCATTGCTTTCATGACAGTCAATTAAGTCTGACAAATACAAGGAAAAATTCCCCAATTTTGGCCACATCATAAAGGATACCAGTGACGTTTTCCAGTGGGCGAAGTTGGTAGTTTCTAAGACATCAATCTATAAAATTTAAGATGCAGCTCAGTTGCTGTCTTTTTGTGCATTAAAGATTTAAACAGAGATTTTAAAAAGTTTTTGCAAAGCAAGTTGAATTTTTAATCTATAAATAAAAGGAAAAGAGGAACAAAAACGAAGTGAATGAGAAGCCAGCAGAAGACACACCAGAGAAGATTATTTGTCACAGCAGACAATTAGGAAAGACAAATTGTTATATCAAAAGTAATGAGAATATATATTTTAAAAAATTACCATATGTACATGTACAAGCAATTCCACTTCTGGGTATGTACCCAAAAGATTTGAAAGCAGAGTCTTGAAGAAATATTTGTAACATCCATGTTCATAGTAGCATTATTCAGACTAGGTTAAACATGGAAACAACTGAAGTATCCATGGACAAATGAATGGATAAGCAAAATATGATATAAACATACAATGTAATATTATTCAGCCTTAAAAAGGAAGAAAATTCGGATATATGGTACAGTATCAATGAACTTTGAAGACATTAAGCTAAGTGACATAAACCAATCACAAAAAGAAAATACTGTGTGATTGCACTTATATGAGTCACCTAGCATAGTAGTCAAAATCATGGGGACAGAAAGTGGAATGGTGCTTGCCAGGAGCTGGAGGGAGGCGACAGTGGGGAGTTATGGTTTATGAGTATAGAGTTGCCATTTTACAAGCTGAAAAGTGTGAAGGAGATGGATGGCGGTGATGATTGCACAACATCATGATTCTACTTAATAACACTGAACTGTATACTTAGAAATGGTTAGGGTGATAAATTTTGTTAAGCATATTTAACTATAATTTTTTTAAAAAGGGAACCTAAGTGAATGCTGTAACATCATGAGACTTTTGAAGATGACTTTGCACATCCTTGTTCTACCCCCTATTCAGCTTATGCCATTATTATTGGTGTTTGACTTTTACGGTCACAAAATATTATATTGAAGTTTGCAAGCACAAATTTCCCCAATAGCAATAAATTATTGCGGAAAGTATTTGATCTTTCAGAAGCATTTTAAAAATTGTGCTTAGGATTTACAGGCAAGGAAATAAAATCAAGGTAAAGTTGACTTAATCCAATGTACTGCTAAAAGGTATTGTAATGATGAAACAAGGTGTCCATGGGATATAATATGTCATAGAAAAAATTCACAAATTGAAACAAACAACTCAATAGTTATGAGCATAACACACAAAATAGCTACATTTCTTTTTGTGATAGTAAGCTTTTTAAAGATATCTATTAAAGCCAGGCTAATAGAACAACACAGGATTACAAAAACACACACTTGAAAAAAAACTTTTAATCAAACTTCATAAGAATATGATGAACTAAAAAGCACACATTTGCATTTTTATGCTCAAAAAGATGTCTATAGTGATTTCCAATAACTGAAGAAAAATATATAATGACAGAAAAAGGTAACTTAAACAAAGAACCACTTCAATTTCACTTGCTGCTTTCCAACTTCTCTGTGATTTAAAAGCCTATTGATCTGGCATTCATCTGCATCAAATTCCAGTCGTTTCAGGAATCTGACTCTGTTACTGAACTTGTCCACTTAGTAAATGTCTAAAATACAGCTTTCCTAATGCAATTTCATTGATGAACCATTTTTGTTCCATCTATTTTGGCTGTGGTATATTAGGATTCTGCTGGAATGAAATATGAAGGAAAAATGCAAACACAAAGAGCCATATGGTGTCAAATACCGGTAATGTCTGTGTGAATATTGGATTGACCTTTTTTTTGGGTCAATACATTTTTCTTTTCTTTGACAATCTGAAATAGCTGATACAATTGATAGAACTGATAGTATAGTACTTAAAAGGAAGCAGACCAAAACAGCAAGTGGGATTATTTTATCTACTATTTTTAGTTATATTGAAAATAAAGACTTAAAATTAATTATTGAGTTTTCTGGCACATTTTGAATAAATGAAATGTAAAACAAATTATAATAGTCAATATCATGGAAAACATCAGGGTTCCTTGAAGAGCTATGGTATGATCTGTCAAAATGTAAAACTAGGCTAAGTTACCTGTGCAGAACTTACAGGAGATACTTCTTACATCTCTAGCTAGTTGGGAGCAAAGAGGAAAGCGAAACAAAAAGAAAATTACGAGACAGGATCCAATGTGCCCCCTTTAAACACATCACAACAGGCAGTTGCAAGAGCTTTCAACCTATTTTTAAATAACATCTCCAAATACTCAGACCCTTGTCACCTCAGTCACCTATGTTCTTGGACCTGATCCATCAGCACTTTTCCCCTTTTGGAGTGGAGTGTGAAAAGAGGGTAACACTGAACAATCCCTAACAGTCAGAGGGAGCCATAGCATTGACCTCTGTTGGCATAACTTGTCTTTCATTTGCTTCTAACTAAGCTCTAAATCCTTTGTTCTTAATTTACAGATTTGAAATTCATGAGCTTTGCAACATCTTCACATCAGGACAAATAACCCCCCTGCTGTTGAAATCACTTGCATAATTTATAACATTCAAAATTGGAATTGCATCATTGCCTCCTTTGCAATTACCCTGTAGTCAAGCCTTTCACCTTACTGAAAGGTCTTTAATTTTTCTTGATTTTTAAGCATTTCTAAATTTCTAATGGGCTCATTTGAATGGCTTGGGATGCTACAAAAATCTATTCTTATCTATATAATAGTTTAGAAGTATAACTATATCCAGATTATGTTCAAAGTCAAACTGTTGCAAATGTTACTTATGTACTGATTTGTGTTTAAAAATCAGATAATAACATTCCAAAACAAATGTTATCAATACCTAATAGGAAATTCCTCTTTAACCTAAGTTTGTTGTTCTCTTTGCTATGCTTTCATAGTGCCTTGTATATATTTCTAGCCTGACAATAATTGTATTATTAAAATTATCTATTTGTGAATGTCTTTATAATTGGACCATAGCTCCTCAAAGGATCACATACATCTTAATTAACTGCTTATCCCTAATGGGTAGCATATTATCTGGAATGTACTATTTACTCAATGAATGTTTGTTGATTCATTTAGCAAACTTTCTTATAATAAAACAAATAGATATTTTTCATCTTGTAAAAAAATAGCAGTGTAGATGTTATTTCAGAATCTAATTAGATCTACCTTAGCAATTTTCACTTAAATATAACACCCCTGAAAGACAAACATGTGACATCTTAAAGCTAATATTGAGTAGCAGCTCATTCAAGATTTCCTTTACTCTGACTAAATTGTTACTTCTTTTATCAAGACACTATTCCATCCTTTGGAGCATTGTAGAATAAGCGTAAATTATTCTCCACATGAGAGTCCTTCAAATATTTGAAGACAGCCATAATTCCTCCTTTATCTCAGCTTTACACAAAATGTCCTCAGTGTTTTTCCTATTATAAAATGATTTCCAGACTCCTCATATTTTTATCTGCATTCCTTCTTCAGTAATTCATTTTAATGTAATATTTAGGTATTTGATTAAAGTAATAAATAGAGAAAAAATTAGAAATCGGAAGAAAGCATCTAGAAATTTTCAGTGGTTTCTCCAATTTTTCCATTTAAAAATATGTATGAATTAAAATGTAAAGTCCTCTCTGCTGCCTTCCAGTCTCACAAGGTAACCTCAGTCAGTAGTTTGAGTTTAATTCTCCTATGATGTCATCTTTGCTTATTCAAACATGCTCAAACACACACACACACACACACACACACACACACACTCAAGCACACAGATGTCTCTTTTGGAGTTTTGTTCTATTTTTTTTTTAATGGAATCTTGTTATAGTATTGCTATCCCATTTTTCCCCATGAAAAATCATCGGTTGCTGTTATTGTCCTTTGGTTGCACTTTATCAGTGGATCTTTTAAAATGTTACCTCCAGGACTAAATATAAATTCAGATACAATTAACTTTTATTAAGAATTTACTAGATGCCAGACACTGCATTTGCACTTAAGATGTTATATCATTTGAATTCTCAAAAGAATATATAAGGTAATTAGTATTCCTATTTCACATGTAACAAAATATGTTTAGAGAAAGCAGTTAAATTGCTCAAGATCACTCATACATAGCCATTTACCAAAGCTATGTATCTATTTATTCATTTATTCCTCAATTTGATTCAGAAAGTATTTCAGACCATTTTCCAGGCTTAAATGCTTAAGTGCAACTGCATAGCTTAAATGTGAAAAAAAAAATAGGTAAAAAGCAGGAAAGAATATTTATGACTGAGAATATAAAATGAAGTTAGTAATGAGACTAGCAAAAAAAATAAATAATAATAATTGTGCACTTGCTATAGATGACCACAGATAGAGTATGGATATTCTTAGCAATGCGACAATGGTCAGTTATTAATTTGTAAAGCCAAGAAGAAAAAAAATGTAAATTATTTTTAAAAATAAGAATGCAGCTAGACCTGGCACTAAGAATAAAGAATTTCTGTTAAATATCCTTAGAGAAAGGACTAGAGGAATATGTAGAAAATGTATTTTTATAAAATATGTAATTATAAATTGCAGTTGGCTTTTATTTACAATGTTTCTTGCTATAGCCAATGCCCTCACACCAAAGTCTAGACCAGTAAAGGCAATTTTCTAGGAAATCAAGAATTTTATGTTCTCGATACCCAGAGATTTGTTTGTTTGTTTAACTTATAAATGGTAGAAATGGTAGAGTTTAGAACATCTGGAGTAATAAATGATTATAAGTCTTTTCAGTAATCCTTCATAGATATATAAAATATATGAATATATATTATATATGAATAATCCTATAGAAATATATATATGCTGTGTATATATAATATATAATGTAATGTATATTCGTATATATGTACCTTTAAAGATAAAAATATCAAAAAGTATATGAGAAACGAATAGAGTAAGTCAAGATGCTTTAGATTGGTGGATCACAGAAGGGAGATTAGGACTTTTTCATATATACTGTGTGTATATATGATATACATTATAATCATATACATGATATATATTATAATGTGTATATATACATCATATATACATGTATATAATATATACATCATATATGTATATATGTATATATACATTATATATAGTATAATATATTATATACATATATAATATATACATTATCTCATATATGTATATAATATATAATGTATATTATATACGTATATAATGTATATGTATATTATATATTATATATTATGTATATTATATAAAGTATAATATATACCATATGATATAATCGTATATTATATATGATTATATATAATCATATATATCATATATTATATATATGTTCATATATATGTGATTATATATCTAATCATATATTATCATATATTATATATATGATTATATGTAATCATATATTATCATATATTATATGATTATCATAAATCATATATTATAATATATTATATGATTATCATATATCATATATTATATGATAATCATATAATATATATTATATGATTATATTATAATCATATATTATATATTATAAGATAATATAATCATATATTATATGATTATAAGATAATATGTATCATATATGATATGATTATAATATATCATATGTGATATGATTATATGTCATATATGATATGATTATTATATACCATATATGATATATAATATGTATCATATATGATTATAATATAACATATGATATATAATAATCATATATCAGATATATGATTATAATATATAATATATTATAATCATATATCTGATATATGATTATAATATATATCATATGTTATATTATAATCATATATCTGATATATGATTATAATATATATCACATATACACACAGTATATGTAAAAATATATATACATACAGTATATATTTCTATATATGTGTGTTCTATATATTTGTGTGTATATATACAGTATATATATAAATATACTGTAATTAAATGTTAGATAGTCATAAAGTAGCGGTTAACAACCATATGTCATTATGAGGTTAGGTCTAAGCCACAGAGTTGGGATTGTAATTGTGATAAATCTGACTCCAGTGTTTCTAAACTGTCTATAAATGTAGTCTTCCCAGTGCAGAATATGGAGGGATAATTATTTCAATTGATCTGGCAATTATGCCTCCATTAATATTGACTAAGTTTCTTATGAGTGGTTAAATATGCCCAACCTGAATTGCTTCTACCCCATTTCTACTACTTCTTCCAAACCTTATCCCCCAGGGAAAAAAGATACACTATTGGTTTTCATAGCAATTTTTCAGAGTCCAGGAAAAAAAATCTTGGGAAACTATTATAAAATATCATAGTAAGCAAGCATTCCTGGGACCACACAACTGCAAAACAGGCATATCAAGTGATAAATGAACTGCTGAAGTCATTCTGCTGCTGAATACATTTTTACCAGAAATATCTTTGCTAAGCTTACTGCAAGATCAGAATGTGTTAGATGTCTACATTAAGAATCTCTGTTGGTGATGGCAGCAGCAGGAAGTCTTGTGTAAACCAATCATTCTCTGTATGTAGAATGACATGCTTCCTATTGAGGGCAGCCCCAAATGCCACCAAGAGCTGTGTTGTTGGAGACTGGTGAGAGTGGTGTATACTGAAATTCTTTTCCCTCTCTGTAGACAAGAAAGGAACGGTCCATTTCTGTCAGCTTGATAGGCATGAAGATAGACAAGGCAGGATATCTGAAAAGAGAGAAGAGGCAGGATCATCCTGGAATATGCCTGAAATAGGAGGACCTAGTGGTAGCTATTGGTGTCACAGAAGGCTGGAGACATAGGCTTTGTTTCTATAGGTAGTTAGTTGTAGGGAGGCATGAGCAGCAGATGAGTAGAGAGGAGAAAATGTAGCTGAACATGCAGACTGAACTAAGCATCTAAGCCAAATTCCAGAAATCATTTATAGAATACAGCACTCAGATCAGGAATTCCTACAAATGAGAGCAGCCAAGAGCAACCTTGTACTACTTCCAAATGACCAAATTTTTTGTCAATTAGCATGCTCCATAAAATGAAGATATTTACTAAAAATGTAAGAAACCTCAATTTTTGGTTTATGCATGGAGGTAGTCAGCTTTGCAGGCTCTAGAAATTTTGAGTATGAAAAAGAATAATTAAAATTAATTGGAAAGTTTAAACTAAATCAAAACCATGTTTTTTTGACTTCTGTTAAGTTTGAAAATGTTTTACACACAAAGAAGTTCCAATTGATCTAATCAGATGAAAAATCAAAGGAAGTGAGTTGGTATATAGAACTGTTAACAGAAGATTTGGGTCCCAATCTTGTTTAGAAGCAGCTTCTAATCCTTATTCTGATAATATGTTTTATAACCATGGACAAATCACTTCACTTTCTGTACCTCAATTCTAACATTCTTCAAATGCAAGTTGGTATTAGGCTGCCACCAAGGCCATTTTTAGGAACATAAATTTACCATTCTAGTCAATAAGGAGACACCTTTTCTAAGAAAGAGAGAGAGAGAGAAAGAAAGACAGAGAGAGATTTATTATTACTAGCATTCTCATTTTATATCTCAAATAGAGCTGATACTTTTTTCTCATATCCCTCAGCCAGTTGGGATTTCTTATTTCTATTAACATTTACTGTCAAAGAATATGACCTGTTAAACCTTAAGAAATCAAGAAAATATTGGGATTACTTTAATCTCCCTACTGTGAACCACCAAGCTAAAGCATCTTGACTTACTCTATTCTTTTCTCATACATTTTTTAGCATTTTCGTTTTAAAGGTACATAAAATCTTTTGAAATATATTACCTGTGTAAACAAGAAAGCATGAAACTAGAAATAATTAATATTTTTTATTGAACATTTTATTTTCTGTGCACATTAAAGTCCATGATGAGATTTATTTTTCTCTTTATTGTCCAACCACTGAAAGAGAAATTTTACAACTTTCTACCTGCCTTATGATGTCTTTGATATTTACAATACAGGAAAGACTATAATTTTCTTGCAATCAAAAACTGCTGCTATTTCCCCCCTTAGAGAACAATATTGATGCCCAGTCTGAGCAATAAGTGTTTTATATTTAAGTAGTCTGAATAAAAGCTTGCAACACATCATTTATAAAATTAAGGTGTTCATAAAAATATTTTGCAAGTTGAGGAATGCCTATATTTACTTAGTGAATTTTCATCTTAAACTCCTCTGATTTCATATATTGAAATAGAGAAATCGTCATTCAAATTATCCAAGTGCTGAGCTGGGATTTGTGCAAAAGGTTACTCTATTCCAAAAGATACAGTAGGAAAAACTTTCAGAAAAGATTGTAGCTAGTAGTTTGCTCTTAAAGGGAAAATAAGATTTAGTAATTTAAAATATACATTTTAAGTACTTAAAGATTAGGTAATTTGCTAGGATGTCAACTAGATAAAATGTCTATTTTAAGGTAATGGATCCTAACTATAAAATATTAGTGCTGTTTTCTACCAATGAACCATATTTATGTAATAAAAACAATAGTCACATATATTCAACAAATATTTTAGTACCTTTCATGCAGGTATATAAGAAATATACACATGATTAAGGTATGGCTCCTCCTCAAGGAGTTTCCTACTATATGGGAAAGATCTAGAGACCAGTGAGTATAAAAAAAGGGGGTAGGAAAAACTAAGTGATAAGATAAATGAACAATGATTAGGATTTAAAGGAAGATGAGTATACTTCTCATTAGAGTAATCCTCAATGGAGGAGGGGCTATGTGAGTTAGCCCTTGGAAAAATAGTAAGATTTAGATGGGCAGAAAGGTTGATTGTTGTGTTCTACTTAGAAGATTACAGTGGTAAAATCGCATAGATTTGAGAGTATATAGGGATACCTAGAGAATATGTTTGAATAATCAGTGACTCAGATTAATGGATAGATGCAATAGGAGATGTAGCTACTATAAAAGTAGTTAAGACAAGTTTATGGAAATTATTGACCACCATAAAAGGAATTGAAATTCTATTCTTTAAAAGAAAGAAACAAAGGTTTCCCAAAGGGGAATGCTGTGATTCAACTTGTAGTTAAGAAAATAACACAGTGACCATTTGTGTAAGTATTTAAAAATATAAATCCAATGACAAATTTCAAAAGGAGAAATCAATATTAAAAATCAGATTAATTTTTATGTTAAATAATTCAGATATTTATTTTTGAAATTTAGGATTATTTCTCAGATTATAAACTTTAAAGTTTGTTGAAACTTTAAAAATATGTGTATGTTAACTTGGAGAATATATCAAAGTTTTTCTTAGAAATCTAAACATTGACATAAAAATATATAGAAGAAACTTCTAATGCTAAAAAAGCAATAGGTTGCTGCAAACAATATTCCCATCACAACGATATACAAGACAGATTAATTGTAAAATTTACGTTGTTTAAAGCATAAGAGATCTGTGAAAACAGAGAGAATTAAATAATGGAAATTCCAGTCATTTCCCTCCCTAGGATCGTTTGCAGATTTCCAATCTTGGGATTAAAACTCAGGTTTTCCCTTGAAGAAGAATGTGGCTTGAGGAAGAGAAACTAGCGATTCTGTGGTCTATTGGGCACAATGTAAAAAAATTTAGATCTCCAAACAAGGCTGATTTTTTCACAACATGCGTGCTTTGGATGTTTGTCCCCGCAAAACCTCATGTTGAAATGTGATCCTCAGTGTTGGAAGTGGTGGCTAATGGGAGGTGACAGGGTCATGGGAGCAGATCCCTCATAAATAGATTAATAACTTCCCTATGGGGAGGGAACTGAATGAATTCTCATTCTATTAGTTCCTGCAAGAGTTCCCTGGCAAGCTGGTTGTTGAAAAAAGCCTGACATCTCCCCTCTTACTCTCTTACTTTCTCTCTAACCATGTGATTTCGGCACATTCTAGCTCCACTTTGCCTTCTGCCTTGAGTGGAGGTAGCTTAATTGCCCACCAGAAGCAGATGCTGGCACCATTCTTCTTGTACATCCTGTAGAACTGTGAGCCAAATCAACCTGTTTTCTTTGCAAATGCCCAGTCTCTGGTATTCCTTGATAGTAACACAAATGAACTAAGACAATACATTTTCTGAAACCTGAGTCACACAGAATGTAGAGGGCTTCTAATAAGTGCACTTGAAATTTCTCACAGTCTCTCATTATTTAGAAAACCAAGTTCCGCCGGGGGAATGGTACTTTCCCCAAACACATGGCTAGTCACCTTTTCAAAATATTTACCAATCTTTAACACAATGTGGGAGCCATAGAGAAAAGTTCCAAACCTCTGAAGGAAAGATTAAACCTCTCATAAATATTTTGTCTAAACAGTTTGAGATAGGCTGTTCTCAAAAGAACGGGAAGAAAATGCCTGAGATATGGAGGGAACCAAAATCATACTTTTATTCCCAGATGTTTACTCAAACTTTTTAAAAGAGAGAAAGAGAAACCTTGGGTTTTTTGCAGTCTTTGGCAATTGTGAATGTAATTTCCATGAATATTTATAGGCAAGTTTTTGTGTGGGTATAATTTTTCATTTCCTTTGTGTAAATATCTAGGAGTGAGACTGGTGGCTCAGGTAGTAAATGTACGTCTAAATTTATAAGAAATTCCACACTGTTTTCTAATGTGCCTATAGTACTTCGCATTCATAGTAACAATATATGAATGCAAAGTTGCTGTGCATTTTTTGCCATCACTTCGTATTATCAGTCTTTCTAATTTTAGTCATTCTTATTGGTGTATGTTGGTATCTCATTTTGGTTTAGTTTTCACTTCTTTGAAAACTAATGATGTTGAGCATCTTGTTATTCATTATATGCCCCATATTAAGATGTCTTTTGTAAAGTGTCTTCACCAAACTCTTGTCATTGTTTTTAAGTCATTTGCCTTATTTTTGAGTTTGTAGTACTTTACATATTCCAAAAACAATTCTTTTATTGGATATATGTACAGCAAATATTTTCCCCCTCCCAATCTGTGGCTTGCTTTTCTATGATATTAAGACTGTTTTTGAAAAGTAGTTAATTTAAATTAACTCCAGTTTACTGATTTTTACTTTTATGTTTCATGTTTTTGTGACCTATCTAAATAAGATATCATTAGGAGTCTGAAAATATAATACAAGTGGGAGAAAATATTTGTGATATAACTTCCCAATGTGTGACTCATATTTTGAATATATTGAGGACTTCTAAGAACCACTAAGAAAGGGACAACTCCATAGAATATGAACAAATTCTTTAAACTAGGTGATAACCAAATGGCCAATGCACATTTGAAGAGATGCTAAGCTTTATTGGTCATCAAGAAAATGTAAATTGAAATCACAATCGGGTACCACTACATATTTAGCAAAATGTCTAACCTGAAAACAAAATAAAACAAACAGAAACAGAACTAGGATATGGAGCAATTGAAACATTTATACATTGTAGATGACGCTGTAAATCACTAAAACGCCTTTAGAAAACCTTTTGCCAGCATGCACTAAAGCTGAACACATACAGACTCTGTAATCCATCAATACCTTTCCCATGTAAATGCTGAATGGAAATGAAAGCATATTTCACCCAAAGATGAGTAGAATATTCATAGTAGCACCTTCAAAATAGCCTAAACTGATAACTACCCAAATTTCCATCCAATATTCCAATATAGAAAAAATGTGCCAGAATCACTCAATTGAGTATCACATGGTAATGAGAATAAACAATTTACACATGCATAAATATTACAAATATAACAGTGAGTAAAAGAGGCCAGACACAACGTAAACTCTATGTCGCTATTTACATTAGAGCAAAACCAGAGAAACTAACTTTCACTGTTAGAAATCAGGATGGTGTTAACCTTGATATGTGGGTGGTGCTGGTTACATGATGTTAAGTTTCCAAAAATATAGCCAGATGTGCAATTATAACATTTAAATTTAGTGGTGTGTATATTTTTCAATAAAAATGAAAAGTAACTTAAAATATTTCTTTCTACAAAAACAAAAAATACACATGAATATAAGGATCCTGGAACACACCCAACTGTGTAGCTGGCTCCACTAATTTTAATCTTCTATGTTTAAATTTGGTAACAATTTAAATCGGATAACTCTTTGTTCTAGAAATTCTGACCCTAGTAATTTAGTATAGGAATATAGTCAATGAATTATGCTAAAATATATATTTCTTACAGTGTTTTTGGAATAGAGGAATATTTTTCGCAAGGGATTTACATTCTCATCTCAGTTGTCTTTATTTAACACCTTTAACAACTTTTTAATTATACACGAGCAGACTGTTATGTACAATAAACAATGTTTTGGGCAAAGATCAAAATCAAAATTAAAACTTTAATATGAATCTCATAGAGAAGAACATGGGTAATATTAAACTTTCCTAACTAGTTTCTTCTCTGGATATTGAACTGGCTGTGATTTTACATGAATAATGGAATATACTAAAATTGGTGGCATGATCCTTTCATTAGAGCAGTTATGAGATGAAAAGACAAAATCTACTAGGAAAAGTTAAAAAACACATCTTTAACAATAAAAAGATAAAATCTGTCTCTCAACTTATACTGTCTCTGATGTTATGAATATTAGATCATACTGTTAAATCCATTGATAGTTTGTAAGTCAGCTCATTTTTGATAAGCTCTGACAATGCTTCTATAAATATAAAAAGATCTATGAATTTTCGTATTTAAATTACAAAATCCTCTGGTACATCTGAGGTGTCAGCCTCACAGTTAAACTGGATGTTTCTTTAGCATTTGAGGCACCTACCATGTTTTAGAGTGTAGATTAATGTGTAAGTGTCTTCATCTGTGGAAAAGTAGATAAAACTACCTTGGCAATTGGGCTTCTGGGTATATTATAAAAGAAAAAAACAGTCTCCTTTTTTAACCATTAAAAAAGTGATAACATTCAAACTTGTTTCTTCAACTCTTACCATTCATTTATAAAACGTAGTATTTTTATAGCAATATTTTTAATGAATTAAAAATATTACATGAGTAGTATAATTAAATGATTAAATTCCATTAAAAGATCATATATGTCTGCAAAAGAGTATTAACCAATGTTTATATGTTTCAAGTTATATGATAATTAGAAACTGACACAAAAGTCAAATGCAAATAATTTGTTGATAATTTAGTGGCAATTCACTATTTGCTATGATCATTTCAAACACATTAGAAACACATTGCCATATTTTATATTCTTTAGACCTCCTATCTTTAAAATAAAAGTGTGTGTGTGTGTGTAATTTTATATATGTGTGATTTTTTTTTTCAGGCTAAAATGAAACAATAACTTGTCTGGCTGATTAGATTTCCTTGGAGGTGAACTTTCACAAATAGCCAAAAATGTTTGCAAGTAAAGAGTATAACTGGGCTTTTAAATAACTCCTCTAAAATCAAAATGAAGAACAAAAGCTTCCTTCCTTTCAGGAAGTAATCTGCAACCACTCTCATGCATTTGTGTGCTTTTTTAAAAAAATATTGAGGATGGAAGGGAAGCATGGAACATGTAAGTTCAAATCTTACCTGTCACATGCCTAATCTATGAATCCAAATGGATTTTTTCATTAGTGGTTTTTAGACTAAAGTAACGTGAATTAATTTAACAAAGTAAATGATGACATTGGAAACTAATAAAGAACATAGATACAGAACTTTTTCCTTTATTTTGCATGCCTCACTTACTATTTTAAATGAGTAAACCTCCCTCATGGCATCCATGAGATGAAAGGAGAGACAATTCAAGGCATTTAAGGCAATCTTAGAGAAACTTTCTTCCCTACTTTCTACCTTTTATTTTCTCAATTCTTTCAAAAACGAGTCAACAGATTTCTTACATTTTAAACTTATTGTATTGAAGATACATAAAACGCCTGCTCCCTTTACTCTCCTCTGCATGTATGAAAATGAAAATCAGGCTATTTCCATAACCAACAAACTTTATTTCTTATGAAATATTTCAGATACGAATGGTAGTAAGGCTCCTATTAAAACAAAAAAATTTTACCCTCACCACTAAAAAAAGAAATCAACATTACCAAGGTTGATCTTGAGTATCTCTCCTCTTCTCTCCACCAGAGGTAAAGACTATATTGAATTTGGTATTTTTAAAATTCCTATGTGTTCATTGAAATATACTTAAGTAATATATGGTATATTTTGCCCTTCAACTTCTGTTTACATGTATCACACTATATATATGTTTCTGCAATTTTTTTGCTGTTTGCTAAATATATTGGTGAGATCCATTCAGTTTCCCTCTAGTTCATTCAATATTGATGGAACAGTGTATTCCATTATACATGCACCCCACAATTCATTTGTTCTGCTCATAGTTACCTCATTGGCATGACTTTTTATTTATTGAGAAATGCAATAATCAAATCAATAAACTGCAATGTAAATGATCCGTATTAATTACTGAACCCTTCTGGTTTGTGGGTATGTAAGTTTTTCCCTCTGTTTCATCTCTATGTGTTAGAGTTGTTTCAAATCTGGGAGGTGATCAAAATCACCTGGAGATGTTCTTAAGAATAATTTCAAATAATCTGACTCTACCCTAGACCTTCTGAATCAGTTTCCCAGACTATGGTTGAGGAAATTGTATAAAAATAAAATAAAACAAAAATGTACAACTAGAATGAGGCATGGTGGCTCACGCCTGTAATCCCAGCACTTTGGAAAGCTGGGGCCAGAGGATCACCTGGGCCCAGGAGTTCAAGCCTGCAGTGTGTTATAATAGTGCCACTGCACTCCAGCCGGGGCAATAGAGCAAGACTCTGTCTTGAATTTTGAAAAAGCACAGATAATCCTTATATGTAGATATACTTGAAACTACTCTATTAAGGTTACATTTCTTTTAACTTTAAAAATGAAATGTAGAAACAGAAAAGCACACATATCGTAAGTGTGCAATTCAATTAAGAAGATAAATTTTTCACATTATGTACTTCCAAAGGCCAACTGAAAATTATTTTTCCCAGCTTCTAATTTTAACAAAGCCTTAGAAAAGAAAAAGAGAAATAGCCTGAGACATGAGAAAAATAAAATTAAACTTGACAAAGAGATAGTAAATAATTATTAACTTGTCCAGTTTTTGTGTAACTTAATTTATATAAATAAAAATATCTTCATACTTTTAAAGGCATAGAATTACACAATTTTAATGACTTGAGCCCAAAAGACAGTAACAAAACAGAAGAATTGGCAACTCCATAGAGACTGCATTTCATAACTGGAATTCGTCACCTATGGAAGCAGACAACAGAGGATAATTAAATGAATGATCACATAAAATGAACTGAAGTCACTGAACACTTAAACAGCTATCGCATGTTAATCATAATTTGTATCAGCTCTCATTCTTTGATCTTGGGATGACTTTCTTCTGCATAATAATGAGGTTATATTACTTGTGTTGACATCATTTAAAGAAGTGAATACAGTAGACTGCAACTGGATTTGAATCTAGATTTTTTCTTCAACACAGCCATCTAGCTTTAAGAAATCATTTAAAAGGTTGAATGTGAAACAGCTCTGACCATTGTAAGAGTAAACATAAAATGTACAAAGAATTATTTTAATGGTTTGATCATCCGTACTTTAGAGATAGTTATTATATCCCATCTTTTATTGGTGCATGTTCACTTAACTCCCTTTAAATGTCTCGACCACAGCTCATGTTACTTTACTATCATTTTTGGGTAATATTTTTACTTCTCTGGAGTTTTAACCATTTTAATGACAAAAAGTTCACATATGTATGAAAGCAATTAAATATATCGGATTTGTAAGAACTTACAAATATGCAGTGCTTACATATTACAAATAATGCAGTAATTTGTTATGACATTTTGAGAGAAATACACTGTCATCATGCTTAATTTGATAAGGAAAGTGAAAGTTGTCTTATATCATCACAATTAAATAATGTTGCTTAAAGTTATAAATATGTGACATTGGAAAAGTAACTGATGAAATGTATAAATGATTACATAAATATGCATGTATTTTATAAACAATAAAAACTAATTTTATGCACAAATCATCTTTTGTACTCTAAACTTAATTCTCCCACCAAACATCTGTTCAATATCCAGAGCTATGAGTTTTTGTGGAGTTCCCAATAATAAAATAATGTCTAAGGCAACAAAAAAGTTGTTTCTTCAAAGATGTGGAGTTTGGAATAATTTCTAAACTGCTTTTTTTCCTTAAGCTGCTAAAAGCAAGAAATATTTTCTTGGTTATAAAAAGATGACTCACACTATGTTATCATGGAAAAATACTAGAGTAGAAATTGAACACAAATGGGAATAAATTCACACAGACAAAATGTGCTCTCTTCAGGTCTCTCTTTCATGTTCTAGTAATCTGAAGTTATCTCTGGATCAATAAATACATGCTGGATCAACTCTGCCTTTTGTTTTTTTTGTATTTTAATTTTTTAGATTGATATGGGTCAGTATTCGAGACATCTTATTCCATCTGGTTCCATTTAGGAGTAAAAATATTGTTTGAACAGAAAAATCCCCTAAAGATTTTTTTAGTGTATTCTGTAGACTTGAACGTGGTTGAATGAGGAGCAGAATTGGACAGTATAAAGCTATAACCATTTTGTCGTAATGCAGGATTACTCAGGCAGAGGAGTGTAAATATATAGTACCAAAGGTATATGTTCACAGCCCACACTGGACTGTTGCAAGCTATATATCTCTTTGAAATTATATTACATATTGCACATAAAAATTTCATATATGAACTCTTATTTCTGGCTCATTCCACATGTCACCAGAAGAACTCTGCTCATTATAGATGCTCAGACTTCTAAAGGAAGAGAGTAGTTGCCATCTTGTGATATTACCCATCCTACTATGAGGCTTTAGGGTTTGCAGAGGCAGAAGAAAAAAATGGAGAATTGAACTAAACTGGTACTGGTAACTAAAAGTATTTCCTGAAAAATGCCACATACAAATTCTACCCAGATTTTAGGGACCAGGATTAGTCATATGCCCATACTTATACTCTTATACTCAAAGGAACAGAGAAAAGTAATTCTTCAGATAGCTGAAAGGAGAGGAAAACCAGATATTGTGACTTGGTAAGTCCTACCATAACTTTTGAACAGATATGTTTACTTCATTATCTTTTTATGGTAGGCAGAAATTTTGGGGTTATGATATTAATTAACTTTGGATTTTTTTCATTTACAGACAAGAATCTGCTTTTCCATACATAAAGAAGCTAAGGTCTAACCCTATAGTAACATTCAGTAAATTTTTGATATCTGATATGTTTTCATTTATCTGTGTTAGTGATATGTGTATGTGTATACTGAGAGGGAGGGTCATTGGTATAGGATAGCACATATATAAAAATAAAAAGTTTTAGTCAAGTTTTATATCAGAGTTTTTATTATAGCATATTTGTGAATAAATTTTGAGATGATTCAGAACATGTGATAAGACATCCTTACCCTATTCCTCCATTTCATCACGTCAGTTTCAAGTAACAGTTACTGTCAGAGACTGAATGAAGCAGAATGATACTGTCAATAGGGTTTGTTGGATCAAGTACAGGCTTTGAATTATATAAATATCTTGGATCACACACATTTTTGTCTTATTGGCCTTTTGGCTAATAATTAAAAAAAAAAATCCTAAAACTAAACTTCCAAGTTGGTAACACAGGGTAAGAGAACCTCTTTTGAGAGTTGTTCTGTTGTTCTGAGAATTAGAGCTTTCCTTTAGAAAATACAGAATACAGTGGATAGCACAGAATGTTTTAAAACAAAAGTACAGCCATCCCTTGGTATCCATGGTGGACTGATATCAAGAAACCCCTGCAAATAGCAAACTCTATGGATGCTCAAGTCCCTTATATAAAATGGCATAGTATTTGCACATAGCCTAGTCACATCCTCCTGTGTATTTTAAATTGTCTCTAGATTATTTATAATACCTAATACAATGTAAATACTGGATAATAATTTTTCCATGGTATTACATGGGGAATAATGACAAGAAAAAAATGCCTGTACATATTCAGTACAGATGCAATTTCTTTTTTCCTTTTTAAAATTTTTTTAATTTAATTTTTTTTTTTGGATGGAGTCTTGCTCTGTTGCCCAGGCTGGAGTACAGTGGTGCAATCTTGGCTCACTGCAACCTCTGCCTCCTGGGTTCAAGTGATTCTCTTGCCTCAGCCTCCCGAGTAGCTGGGACTACAGGTGTGTGCCACTACAACTGGCTAATTTTTGTACTTTTAGTAGAGGAAGGGTTTCGTCATGTTGGCTGACTGGCCTCAAACTCCTGACTTCAGGTGATCTGCCTGCCTCGGCCTCCCAAAGTGCTGGGATTACAGGCATGAGCCACTAATTTGGCTGTGTGATTTCTTTTTTGAGTATTTTCTATTCACGGTTTGTAGAAACCAAGGACATGGAGTACATGGATATGGAGGGTAAACTGTATTGTTAATGTTTTTATGGTGCCAATATGTAATCCTCTTTTATTTATTGCTATTTTGTTGGTTAGTTGTATAATTTAGCTAAAAAATCATTTATGATATGGGACTATCTAGAGGAGACCTTTATAATATGAAGTTCACAATGACCAGTCAACTAATGCCTGTGATAGTCTACGCTGAAGAGTATTACCACTACACACAAGGTAATTACAAATCAAGTTGCTCCTGTACTTGTGTTATAATTTAAAGTTGCCAAAGAGATCAAGTTATTTCTGACACAAGTAAAGTTTCAGGGCGTCTTAAAGATGCCCTTTGGTAAAATATTTTGTATTGTCCCCTCTCTACCCCTTTCATCAGCTAAATTAACTCCCTACTTCCAGTATTCAAATTTCAAAGATTAAAACAAGCATATTGGTGTCTCGGATCACCTATAGAAAACATGAATTTTTCTCAGGATCGGACGCAGTAGTAAAGATAATGCAAATAATTGAAGTGATTATCACCAAGTTCATAACTAAGTCTAGGAAACTAATCAGTGGCTAGGTACATAATACAAATAACCACGTTTTGCCTTTCATATAAAAGTTTTATTAAAGAGTAAGCTACCAAGGAGCTATCCCTGCTTCCAGTACAAATAAATTAATAAATATTATAAAGTACATATGAATGACCAGTATTATAATATGCGATAGGAAGAGTTATGGAATGTGGAAGGAAAACATACCAATTTGGGGCTCTTCAGTGTAAATATACCACTTATCTGCTGTGAATACTTTCCGAAATTGCGTTTCAGTTATCAGCTTGAAGTCATTATGGATTTACTCTCCTTCTAAAGCATGAAATTGCTCCAAAAGTCTGTGTTAAATGTTATTAATTTTAAGAATAAATTTTACAATGCATTTTTGCTTATGAAATATAATTGAATCATAAACTGTATTTGTACAAAATGCAGATAAACAATAATTTTTCACAATCTGGTAGTTGAATTATAACACTAAGTCATCCTGAATTAGAACTGTCCAGAATAGTTTCTTAATCATATCTAAATGGCAAGGGGAAAATATTTTTGTCAAATACATGAATTTACTTGTACTAAATGCTTTGGGAAACTTAATTTAAAACTTTATTTTATGAAACGCGATTCCTGGGTTGGTTAACTTCACTCAGTAACCAGGAATTTGTCAGATTTTGAAAGTATAATGACTCTCTATTTTGCATATTCTTCAAATACTTTCATTTGAAATATTTTATTCATTTGAAATATTTTGTTTAATTTGTTATCTCAATAACAATTGCTTATACCATCAGCACGCTGGGCGTTGCTATTTCAATCAAAATTCTTGCCCACATTTACTACAGAAGAGAGATTCATACAGAGTTATGTATAACTAGTAAACATTTGGTATCTTTTAATAATGTTTCTTAGACTTATAGAGCTGAAAAGAAATTTAGAGGTCTACTAATTCAAGTGCTCTATTTGCAGAAAGGGAAAATAATTTCCAGAGACAGTAACTGCCTGCTGAAGGTCAGGGAACACAATTGAAGAGCTTGAATTAAAACTACATTTTTTGAGGTCAAGGCGGGCGGATCACCTGTGGTCAGGAGTTCCAGATCAGCCTGACCAACATGGAGAAACCTCGTCTCTACTAAAAATACAAAATGAGCTGGGCGAGGTGTTGCATGCCAGTAGTCTAGCTACTTGGGAGGCTGAGGCAGGAGAATTGCTTGAACCTGGGAGGCAGAGGTTGCAGTGAGCCGAGATGGCGCCATTGATCTCCAGTCTGGGCAACAAGAGAGAAACTCGGTCTCAAAAAAAAAACAAAAACAAAAAACAAACAAAAAAACACCACATTTTTTTTTTATTGCTGGTTTGGATATTTTTCTAGCAAACTTCATAGTTTATTTTGTTAGAAGTGGGAATTATATGGTTAGAAACCATCAATATCACCACTATATTCTCAAGGAAATTATGAGTGTTTATTCAAATATCAGTTTAAATAATATCAATCAAAAAAAAGAAAGAACAAGATAGGGTTTCAATTCCATCTTGCTATTAACATCTTCTCCTACCTAGAAAGAGAACTGAGGTATCCAGGTTGCTCTATCTACAATAAAGTGTATATAAGAGACATAGGACAATGGGGAGGGGAGAGAGGCCATGGCTAACATCATTAGTTCTCTCCTTTCTTTGTGCTAGGTAATGGCATACAGTTAGTTGCTTCTTAGTGAAGCTTTGCTTGAGGAAGCAAAAATCAGTTTTGGGGAGAACATAGATGGAAATATGAAGGAAAATTTGTCCTTATTAATCTTTAAATAGTAAGGGGAAGTCTTGGTGAAGTGAACCATATGAATCTCTTTGACAAGGTCTCAGTGTCGTTTTTGTTTTTATCCAACACATTGGCTTTGTCTGGAAGTTCACACCAGTCTTTTAAAGGCAACACAGTGAAAACTGAAAGAAACAGTGTGTGTAAAAACTCTTTTTCAATAGAAGTTAGAGAAAAATAATTTTCCTAAAATGTCTTTTCGCTAGTATCCATTGTTGAACAAATATTAGGGAACATTTAACTTTAAGTTGAAAGTAATACAATGGAGAATGAATGCCAGTGATGTAATTGTCTGATAAAATCTGCAGCACCTGAAGAGTTGAAATTAATTTATACTAAATCATTATCTTTTTATGGCAGGCAGATGTTGGGGTTATGGTATTAATGAACTTTGGGTTCTTTTCATTTACAGATCAGGATCTTCTTTTTAATAAAAGGAGAAGCTAAGGTCTAACCCTTCTGGCAGCAAACTGGCTCTCTAATTATCTTAGTAATAGCTCTAAATTATTATTCAATGTAGGACTACATCCCACTGTTAATGGGTCATGATATCCCTCGGGATTCATACTTTTTTTCCATTTCAGTAAATGACTTGCCATCTGCAGAAAATTCAAGTTCATTGTCTAACTTTTAAAAATAATACTGATATGGTCAGGAAGATATTGATGTATTTGAAAGGGTTTGAAAGTGAACTGGAAGGCAGAGCAGCCGATTCTTGTGGTAAGATTTTTTCTCCCTGTAGTCCTGGAAAAAAATAATCGACATCAGTAATTTAATACCACAATGCCTGATGTTTTTCTCTCTGATTTGACTTTCACTGTGGTCTATACAATGTTTCTACTGGATGAATTTTGTTTTCTTATAACATAAAATTGCATAAAAGTGCCTCAGTAAGAAGGTACCAAATTCTACAAGAAGGTGCAGTGAACTATACTTTAATGTTACCTCTGACAGTTAATAGGTTTTAATTTCCAGCATTATCTACTCTTCCAAGCCTTAGTTTACTCATCTTTAAATAGAAGTAAAAATATTTTGTCTTCTTGAAGCATCTCTTGTTGTCTTTAAGAAGTTACTCATTTTGACCTGGTAATTATAATTTTCTGAGACTGCCTTAGGGAAACAATTTATGATTTTAACAAAGAGATATAGATATGCAAATAGGAGAAAAAAATTAGACTAACAAAAAATGAGAAAATCTAAATTTCTATAAATATGGAAATATAAACATAATGATACATGATACTACTGCAAAATGAAATACTATAAAACAATAAAGAATTATATTCTAAAATATTTTATAATATGGAAACTGCAAAATAGAGAATAATGTTTAAAAACATAAAAGTTTAATAGTAATATATTTTTGATAGCATTGCAACAAATTCAATTATCTTAAAATACACTGCATAAACATATACATGCATATATCTGTAACTATATAAGCATTTTAACAATTAACATACAAATCCTTTGTTCTGAAAAAATATAATTAAAAGCAGTAATAATGAATTTCTATTTCTTTTATTTATTTATTTATTTTTTATTATTATACTTTAAGTTTTAGGGTACATGTGCACATTGTGCAGGTTAGTTACATATGTATACATGTGCCATGCTGGTGCGCTACACCTACTAACTCGTCATCTAGCATTAGGTGTATCTCCCAATGCTATCCCTCCCCCCCCCCGCCACCCCACAACAGTCCCCAGAGTGTGATATTCCCCTTCCTGTGTCCATGTGATCTCATTGTTCAATTCCCACCAATGAGTGAGAATATGCGGTGTTTGGTTTTCTGTTCTTCCGATAGTTTACTGAGAATGATGATTTCCAATTTCATCCATGTCCCTACAAAGGACATGAACTCATCATTTTTTATGGCTGCATAGTATTCCATGGTGTATATGTGCCACATTTTCTTAATCCAGTCTATCATTGTTGGACATTTGGGTTGGTTCCAAGTCTTTGCTATCGTGAATAATGCCGCAATAAACATACGTCTGCATGTGTCTTTATAGCAGCATGATTTATAGTCCTTTGGGTATATACCCAGTAATGGGATGGCTGGGTCAAATGGTATTTCCAGTTCTAGATCCCTGAGGAATCGCCACACTGACTTCCACAATGGTTGAACTAGTTCACAGTCCCACCAACAGTGTAAAAGTGTTCCTATTTCTCCACATCCTCTCCAGCACCTGTTGTTTCCTGACTTTTTAATGATTGCTATTCTAAGTGGTGTGAGATGGTATCTCATTGTGGTTTTGATTTGCATTTCTCTGATGGCCAGTGATGGTGAGCATTTTTTTATGTGTTTTTTTGGCTGCATAAATGTCTTCTTTTGAGAAGTGTCTGTTCATGTCCTTCGCCCACTTTTTGATGGGGTTTTTTGTTTTTTTCTTGTAAATTTGTTTGAGTTCATTGTAGATTCTGCATATTAGCCCTTTGTCAGATGAGTAGGTTGCGAAAATTTTCTCCCATTTTGTAGGTTGCCTGTTCACTCTGATGGTAGTTTCTTTTGCTGTGCAGAAGCTCTTTAGTTTAATTAGATCCCATTTGTCAATTGTGGCTTTTGTTGCCATTGCTTTTGGTGTTTGAGACATGAAGTCCTTGCCCATGCCTATGTCCTGAATGGTAATGCCTAGGTTTTCTTCTAGGGTTTTTATGGTTTTAGGTCTAACGTTTAAGTCTTTAATCCATCTTGAATTGATTTTTGTGTAAGGCATAAGGAAGGGATCCAGTTTCAGCTTTCTACATATGGCTAGCCAGTTTTCCCAGCACCATTTATTAAATAGGGAATCCTTTCCCCATTGCTTGTTTTTCTCAGGTTTGTCAAAGATCAGATAGTTGTAGATATGCGGCGTTATTTCTGAGGGCTTTGTTATGTTCCATTGATCTATATCTCTGTTTTGGTACCAGTACCATGCTGTTTTGGTTACTGCAGCCTTGTAGTATAGTTTGAAGTCAGGTAGTGTGATGCCTCCAGCTTTGTTCTTTTGGCTTAGGATTGACTTGGCGATGCGGGCTCTTTTTTGGTTCCATATGAACTTTAGTTTTTTCCAATTCTGTGAAGAAAGGCATTGATAGCTTGATGGGGATGGCACTGAATCTGTAAATTACCTTGGGCAGTATAACAAACTATCTCTCAGACCACAGTGCAATCAAACTAGAACTCAGGATTAAGAATCTCACTCAAAACCGCTCAACTACATGGAAACTGAACAACCTGCTCCTGAATTACTACTGGGTACATAACGAAATGAAGGCAGAAATAAAGATGTTCTTTGAAACCAACGAGAACAAAGACACAACATACCAGAATCTCTGGGACGCATTCAAAGCAGTGTGTAGAGGGAAATTTATAGCACTAAATGCCTGCAAGAGAAAGCAGGAAAGATCCAAAATTGACACCCTAACATCACAATTAAAAGAACTAGAAAAGCAAGAGCAAACACATTCAAAAGCTAGCAGAAGGCAAGAAATAGCTAAAATCAGAGCAGAACTGAAGGAAATAGAGACACAAAAAACCCTTCAAAAAATTAATGAATCCAGGAGCTGGTTTTTTGAAAGGATCAACAAAATTGATAGACTGCTAGCAAGACTAATAAAGAAAAAAAGAGAGAGGAATCAAATAGACCCAATAAAAAATGATAAAGGGGATATCACCACCGATCCCACAGAAATACAAACTACCATCAGAGAATACTACAAACACCTCTACGCAAATAAACAAGAAAATCTAGAAGAAATGGATAAATTCCTCGACACATACACTCTCCCAAGACTAAACCAGGAAGAAGTTGAATCTCTGAATAGACCAATAACAGGATCTGAAATTGTGGCAATAATCAATAGCTTACCAACAAAAAAGAGTCCAGGACCAGATGGAATCACAGCCGAATTCTACCAGAGGTACAAGCAGGAACTGGTACCATTCCTTCTGAAACTATTCCAATCAATAGAAAAAGAGGGAATCCTCCCTAACTCATTTTATGAGGCCAGCATCATTCTGATACCAAAGCCAGGCAGAGACACAACAAAAAAAGAGAATTTTAGACCAATATCTTTGATGAACATTGATGCAAAAATCCTCAATAAAATACTGGCAAAACGAATCCAGCAGCACATCAAAAAGCTTATCCACCATGATCAAGTGGGCTTCATCCCTGGGATGCAAGGCTGGTTCAATATATGCAAATCAATAAATGTAATCCAGCATATAAACAGAGCCAAAGACAAAAACCACATGATTATCTCAATAGATGCAGAAAAAGCCTTTGACAAAATTCAACAACGCTTCATGCTAAAAACTCTCAATAAATTAGGTATTGATGGGACGTATTTCAAAATAATAAGAGCTATCTATGACAAACCCACAGCCAATATCATACTGAATGGGCAAAAACTGGAAGCATTCCTTTTGAAAACTGGCACAAGACAGGGATGCCCTCTCTCACCACTCCTATTCAACATAGTGTTGGAAGTTCTGGCTAGGGCAATTAGGCGGGAGAAGGAAATAAAGGGTATTCAATTAGGAAAAGAGGAAGTCAAATTGTCCCTGTTTGCAGATGACATGATTGTATATCTAGAAAACCCCATTGTCTCAGCCCAAAATCTCCTTAAGCTGATAAGCAACTTCAGCAAAGTCTCAGGATACAAAATCAATGTACAAAAATCACAAGCATTCTTATACACCAATAACAGACAAACAGAGAGCCAAATTATGAGTGAACTCCCATTCACAATTGCTTCAAAGAGAATAAAATACCTAGGAATCCAACTTACAAGGGATGTGAAGGACCTCTTCAAGGAGAACTACAAACCACTGCTCAAGGAAATAAAAGAGGATACAAACAAATGGAAGAACATTCCATGCTCATGGGTAGGAAGAATCAATATTGTGAAAATGGCCATGAATTTCTATTTCAAAATATGATGGGATACCTGTGACAGACCAATGTACCTACCAGGAATACCTAGAAAAGCAATAATAATGTAAAAATATTTTTTATATTGCATACACTAGAAAAGGAGAAATCAAAGAATAACATAGCTTGGAATCAAGCAGTATGTTAAACATAAAAAATTGTTAGGAAGGAAATTATAAACACAATAGCAGAAATCAACAACTAAAAAATACAAAACAAATGAACAATAAGGGAAAGTATCAATCAATCCAAGATTTGGTTCTTGAAAAATGATAGTCGGGCCAGGTGCGGTGGCTCATGCCTGTAATCCCAGCACTTTGGGAAGCCTGGGCAGGCGGATCACCTGAAGTCATGGGTTTGAGACCATCCTGGCCAACATAATGAGACCCCAATTCTACTAAAAATACAAAAATTAGCCGGGCATGATGGCGCATGCCTTTAATCCCAGCTACTCGGGAGGCTGAGGCAGGAGAATCACTTGAACCCGGGAGGCTGAATTTGCAGTGAGCCAAGATCACACAACTGCACTCCAGCCTGGGTGACAGAGCGAGATTCCATCTCACACACACACACAGACAAAAAAAAAAAAAAAAAAAGAAAAAGAAAAATGATAGTAAAGTTCATAAACCACTACTAGATTCATTAAGAAAAAATTAGAGGGTGTAGAAAAAACAATATTAAGAATGAAAACCATAGATTCTATAGATATTAAACAGATTTGTTATTTTAAAACTTTAGGCAATGAATTTGAAAATTTAGATGAAATGAACAAAACCCTTGAAAAACACAACTTATCCAAACTGACACAAAAAGAGTTAGAAAATTTATTAGTTTTATATCTATTAAAAATTAAGTCTCTAAATTTAAAACAACATTAACAACAAAAACTTTTCAGGAAGCATCATCCATTTATTTAGAGCAAACATCTAAGTAATAAATAACAGCAAATCTTACACAAATTCTTCCAGGGAACATTAAAAAATAAGTTAATACTTCCCACTCCAATTCATTTTATGAGACCAGCCTTGTTAACACCAAACCCAATAAAACTTTATTAAAATAAAGTATAAATTTCTGAAAATTTTCTCTCACTAACATAACATTAACAAATTGAACATTAGCAAATGAAATCCAGTAATGTTTGGGAAAATAATACATTATGATTAATTATATTTTCTGGTTTAACATTTGACATTCAATGTAATTCACCAGATTGCCTTAAAAAAGGAGAAAAATAATTTTCTCTGATAAACGATAAATAGAAAAACTTATTAAAAATTCAATACCGAATCAGGAGGAGAAAGGAACTTCCCTAATTTGATAAACAGTCTAGAAAAACATGGTAAACAGCACACTTAAAGGTGTCTCTAAAGTAACCACTGTCCCTAAAAAAATTAATTATTCCAATGTAATTTAATAAATTAAGATTAAATATATAAAGATCAGGTATAAACTCAATAAACAAAAATCAATTTTACATATATATCTTAAAATACATAGAAAATAAATGTTTTTAAAAAATAGCTTTTAAAATAATATCGAAAACAAAGGGCTGATTCTTATAAAAGATGTGTCATATTTTTATCTCGAAAGCAATAGAAATTAGTGATAGAAATTAAAGAAGACCAGAGCAAATAAAAAAAAAATGTATACTATGTTCTTAGGTTGCAAGATTCAATATTATGAAGGCATCAATTTTTCTAAAATTGATCTATAGATTAAACATAATCAAAGGCTCAGTAATTTCATGAAAGAAATTAGTAAGATCATAAAATGGAAATGAAAATGCAAGTATCCAAGATAATATTGATGAAAAAGATGAAAAGAAACAAAGTTAAAAGACTTTTACTATTAAACATGATGATTTATTACAAACCTAGATAAATAAGGCAATAAGGGACTGGAACAAAGAGAAGTGGCCAAAGGAATAGAACAGCAAGTCCAGAAACAGCCACACATCTCCACTCAGTTGAACTGTGACAAAGGGGACATTGCAGTGCAATGGAAAAGGACGCTCTTCTTTAATAAAAGATGCTGAGTCAATTGGATAATTATGTAAAATAAAAAGAAATCTTGGTCGGGCGCAGTGGCTCACACGTGTAATCCCAGCACTTTGGAAGGGCAGATCACGAGGTCAAGAGTTCGAGACCAGCCTGACCAACATGGTGAAACTCTGTCTCTACTAAAAATACAAAAATTAGCCAGTTGTGGTGGTGCGCACCTGTAATCCCAGCTAATCAGGAGGCTGAGGCAGGAGAATCACTTGAACCGGGAGGTGGATGTTGCAGTGAGCCGAGATTGCACCACTGCACTCCAGCCTGGGCAACAGAGCAAGACTCTGTCTAAAAAAAAAAAAAAAAATTAACTCCAGTTTGATTGTTATTCTACATGTGATAAGTAAAACAAAACTTTAAAAAAATCATAAAATTTTAACTGCCTTAGAAGAAGGCAAAGTTTTCTTGAACTGAACTGAAAAAGTACTAACTGAAGGGGGGAAAATGTGATAAATAGGATTACAGTAAAAGTAAGGATGTTTTCTTATTCAAAGACATCAAGAGAGTAAAAAAGTATACCCACAGATGATATGCATATCTGACAAAGAGATATGCATATCTGATACGGAATTCTTAAAATGCAATAATAATAAAAGTCAATATAGTAAAAATAATTATTAGTATTATGAGCAAAGGCTTCAAAGTCACATCAAAAAAGAAAGTGTCAAAATGCCTGATAAACACCTGAATAATTGCAGACTTCATTGGTTACCAGAGAAATTCATGGAATACTATGAAGCCATAAAAAAGAATGAGTTCGGGCCGGGCACGGTGGCTCACACCTGTAATCCCAGCACTTTGGGAGGCCGAGGTGGGTGGATCACGAGGTCAGGAGTTTGAGACCAGCTTGGCCAAAATGGTGAAATCCTGTCTCTACTAAAAATACAAAAATTAGCTGGGCGTGGAGGCACGTGCCTGTAATCCCAACTACTCAGGAGGCTGAGGCAGGAGAATCGCTTGAACCCGGGAGGCAGAGGTTGCAGTGAGCCAAGATCGTGCCATTGCATTCCAGCCTGGGTGACAGGGCAAGACTTCATCTCAAAAAAAAAAAAAAAAAAGAAAGAAAAATGAGTTCATGTCCTTTTCAGGGACATGGATGAAGCTGGAAGCCACCATTCTCAGCAAACTAATACAGGAACAGAAAACCAAACACCTCATGTTCTCACTCATAAGTGGGAGTTGAACAATGAAAACACATGGACACAGGGAGAGGCACATCACACACCGGGGCCTGTTAGGGTGTGAGGGGCAAGGGGAGGGAGAGCATTAGGACAAATACCTAATGCATGTGGGGCTTAAAACCTAGATGACAGGTTGATAGGTGCAGCAAACCACCATGGCACATGTATACCAATGTAACAAACCTGGCACATTCTGCACATATAGCCCAGAGCTTAAAGTAAAATAAAAAAAAAAGAGGCATCATTATAAACCCATATGAATTAACAAATTATAGGACAAATGTTAGTGTTAGTATGTAGCAACTGGAACTCACATATTGCTGGTGTTAATGTATGTTGACATAATCTCACTAAAAACTCTTTTGTCAGAAACTGCTAAGTCTGAACATATGTATATCCTAAACTGGGCAGTTCCACTCATAGATAAAAACTTAAGAGAAATGTATACATATGTTCACCAAAATACATGAAGAAGTATTTCACAAAAACCCATAATAGATGAAACTGGAAACAATCTAAACCTCCATCAAAAGACAAGTGGATAAATCCACCATGGTATATTTATACAATTGATTACTGTATAGTAATTAGTCTGAACTATAGCTCTGTACAAGAACACAGGTGAATTTTGACTGGAAGATTAAGACACAAAAAAGTACAAACTTCCTGACCCCACCTATGTAAAATTCAAAACCAGGCTGTGTGTCCAAAGTCAGAAAGTAAGTATACTTAAGGAAGGAGAGTGACTAGGAAGGACATGATGATGTCTTCTATTGTGTTGTCAATGTTATTTTTCTGAATCCAAAAGCCAGTTACATGGGTGCATTCATGTTATTAAAACCCATCAAGTTTTACACTTCCAGTATTCATTTTATATAGGTATGTCATATGTAAATAAGAAGCTTATTTTAAAAATTATAATGAAATATGCATACATTGTAGTTTTATTAAACGGATTAACATCTAGTCAGATGTTTCTTAGCCATTTGATACTTTCTATTTTGATGCGACTGTTCAAGTCTTTTGCTCATAATACTAATAATTATTATTTTTACTGTTTTGACATTCATTATTTTTACATTTTAAGAATTCTGTGTATACGAGCTTTTTGTCAGATATGCATATCATCTGTGGCATATTTTTTTTTACCAGAGTTATTAAGTGGATCTTACATATGATGAGAAAGCATTTTGTAGTCTATATAGCTGTGGCAACATTACTATTGTTGCACAGGAAATGTGATTACCCAGCTATAAGTGCATGGGGTTATAATATGAATTCTGACCCCATAAAATATCACCTTGTACTTCCCTGACCTCTTTTCAAATTTCTTTCTTGGCGGTGTTTAGAGAACAGCTTGATTCCAAATAAAACCCTGTTCCCAGCTTTATGAATGCCAAGAAAGCCATTTTAAAATGTTGTCCCCAGATTCACTTTCAGAAGAAAGTAACTCTGCTTCCCCAATATAAAGTTTCAAGAGGAAAAATGAACTAAGTATTCCAGTGATCTTTAGGATCCTTACCTATCTCCAGTTCCTCCACTCTCTTAGGACAAATGAAATTCTGAGACAATAACAGAGGAACTGACAGCAACTATTAAGAAGAGCTTACAATCAGCAAGAAGATCCAAAACTCTACACTTCAAACCTTTCATTACAAAGAACTGTAACAGCTTCAAATAGTAGTTAAAAGCTGGACTTTGGAAGCAGAACGCATGAACAAAAATTCTAGCTTCACCAGTTACCAGATGTATACAGTTAAACTAGTTTCGTTCTTTAACTTTCTGAGATTCCTTTTCAATAAAATAAAGATAATATTCTAACAAATAAGTTTGCTGGATGATTAGTACTCATAAAGTGCTTAGAAAATAATTTGAAATATAGCAAATGTTTGCGAATTGTTACCTAACTTATTTGTAATAGACAAAAACCCTGAAATTTCCCTTCCTTCCTCCCTTCCTTCCTTCCCTCCCTCCTTTCCTCCTTTCCCCTTCCTTCCTTCCTTCCTTCCTTTCCTTCTTTCTTCTCTTGAAATTGGTGCTCCTGCTTACCAGGCAGCCCTCCTCCATAAAGCCATAGCCTCCTTCCTTCTTGAGGCTCAGCCATCTTCGACTCTTGCTTCTAACATTTCTATGCTTATCTCTGCTAAGCTTGTTAAAGAAAAACAGCATGAAGGGCTGCATGCAGGATGCTGTGTAGTGGTTTGTGTCACTTTAACTCACACTCCTTTTACTTGAACTCAGTCATGTCTATTCACCCAACTGAAAGAGAGGGTAAGAAATGTATTCTAACCAAGTGTGCAGGAAGAAAAGAGGAACGGGGTTTGAGAACACCTGGCTAGTTTCTGCCTTAGTCTCTCTTTTGTTTCACCCATCCTCCCCTACAAGTAATTATTGTTCTTTGCTAACTCATCTGTGAAAAATTGTATAGAGTCAAAAATAAGCATTATATACTGCATGAAGCAAAATTATGACCCTTTGATGAGGCTGAATGACAGAAAACAAATGTGCATTGGTGTGTATGTGGGAGTTAGAGCAATAAGAAACTTATTTCTTGTCATTTACACTTGGAAATCACTAACAAATACGTAAAAATGAAAAATTAAGAAATGTTCATATAAATGTGTCACTTGGAATGAAGGTGAAAACCAGGAAAAAGAGCTACAAATAGTTGAAAGTAATTGTTTCAGTTAGTAAGAACCTGCAGTAGGGAAGTATGGAGCAGGATCCTGCTTTTACATTATAAATTTATTAATTTTACTTGACTTTTTGACTGTGTCCGTGTGCTGTTTTGATTAAACCAAAAATAAATTGAATGTACAGAGCCAATAAAATTAGGGAACCATGAGAGGCATTCGAATTGACAGGTCAGTCAGCAGGAAACTTGGAGACACATAGGTAATAAAGTTTAAATTCTTGTGACTATAAGAGAGAGAAAAGAAATTAATAGATTGTGAGAGGTGTTCAGATAGAGAACAATGACCAAGATCATAGGGAGAAATTTTTGTGCCTTTAGGCTATGCTCTGATTGTGTGAGATGGAACACTTTGTAGAGACAGTACATGCCTGTCATTTCTCCTGGTGCTGTGGTTACACAGTGTGAAGGCTGATTTTAGGTATCAACGTGCCTGGATTAGAGAATACCTAAAGAGCTGGTAAAGCATTATTCCTGGGTGTGTCTGTGAGGGCGTTTCCAGAGGAGGCTCATGTGTGAGCCTGTTCAACTGGTGGAGACGATCTGGTCTCAATGTGGTCACGCAATTGGCTGGGAGCCTGGATAAAACAAAAAAGGCAGAGGAAAGGCAAATTCACTCCCTCTCTTCTGAGGCTGGAACAACCTTCTTCTTCTGCCCTCAAACATCAGAACTCCAGGCTTATATATATTCCATTGGTTCTGTCTCTCTGGAGAACCCTGACTAATCCACCCAGAATAAATAAAGTTTCAGAATCCAAGTTGTTTCACCTGTCCTGACAATTGAAATTCTATACTGGAACATTATGGTGTTTACTCTTCTGTTGATTTTTATGAATTCATTTAGGTTGCAGCATTTGCAGCTGTGTTGACTATACTTCTTAACCTTGGCTGCTTTTAAAACGTTTACCTTACCAATGGGGAAAATAGAGAAAGTCAATATTTTCCAAATGTGCTGCTTTAATAATTAGGGGGAAAACATCTATTACATGAACACTTACTTGGAAGGATTTTAAGTGTGTTTAATATAGCCATCAAAGAAAACTGAAAAATATCAAAAATTATTTAAGAAAAGCAAACTTGGTACTTAGAGAAATAAAACAATTTTGCCAATATCATAATTTCCAGACCAGTTGATTCCTAGAACCATTTAATGAAGTCAGACATTACAGCAATTACAGAGGGTTATATAATTAAAAGACTCAAGAGATGCCACAGAGCACACAAACATAAAGCTTTAATAAAGACTAATAATTCAATTTAGCCAGAAAAATAAAATATCAGGCAGATTATAGGCATCCAGGCATAGCTTCCAGGGTCCTATCTCCGTCACATGGGATAAGCACTATCTCTGGATCACAAACCATCAAGATAAGTGTGATTGCCTCTGTCTCAAGGATACCCAGTCTTGTGTTTACTAAGAGTCATTGATGCAGATACCACACTAACAACTTAGTCAAACTAGGCTGTGTAACCAGATGCACCAGGTTTAGACCACCAATCTACATATTTACGACAATTTTGACCAGCTGGTACAAGATACCTCCAGGAGAGTTTTGATCTTAGCACATTACCAATCATGAGCTAGAATATTTCATTCCTATCTTGTCCAAGAGTCAATACCATAGTTCCAGACATTTTTAGGGATAAGCACGGAGCTACCACAGGTGATTTACACATACATGATGAATCAGAAACTTCAATTTACCAAGTGGATGTGTGTGTGTTTCATTTTGTTTTTCTGTATGAAGTTAGAATGTTGCAATACTAAACTAAGGGAAGATAAACATTTGCAAAATGCAGTCAAAGATACACAGGAAGAAGGAAAGGAGGTGATGATACACATACAAAACTTTCCCTTACCTTAAATAGAATATACTGTATTAGTTTTAAAAATGTTTTGCCATGTTCTATTTATATAAAATATATTCTAAAGAAGTAGCCAAGAAATGGTTGCTGAGAGAAAAAAAAAAAAACAGCAAGAGTTAATGTTCTTATAGAAATGCAATGGCAGTTCTAAGGTGTGACAATGGAAAAGGAAAATGTCCAAATCGTTTTCAGACCGTACTATCTCTGGCTAAAAAAAAGTCTTAGGAATTTGAGGAACAGAATAATTGCTATAATTTTCATCTGTGGAGTTTCAAATAACGGATATTCAAAAAGCTTCATTTATTACATTATTTGAAGTGAATAATTATTTAATAATTGCAAATATTAAATACTGAATGATACTAACAAAAGTTTTCAACTAGTTTGAAAACTTAAAAGACCTGAAACATTAACAGGAATTTACCAGCCTCAAAGTCAATCGTTAGAGATGGATTGCTTTACTCTATTAATTTTGAGAAAGCACATTTAGAATACTAAACATTAAATGTTCATTGGTTTTTGTTTTCTTCAAATTTTGTTTTAATTGTATAATAACTTTTGTTACAATTGACTTGTGGTCATTTTCTAATGGTAACATTTTACATCATCTGAAAATTTTAATTTGAGCATTGATTTAGAGAGATGGACACTGTGCTACCTCATCCAAGGCAAATAATTCATGTGAGTCCTTTGTTCATGTGAATCAGATGACTCAGAAGAGTACTCCAACCACAGGAAAGGCAAAATGTGTAAGTATTTACTTTTAATAAAAAAATACATAAATAACAATTATTTGATCAAGAAACAAAAATACATAAATAACAATTATTTGATCAAGAAGAGGTCAAAAATTAAAATGTTTAAAGTAACCACATCAAATTTTTAAAAATAACTATATTGGTTTTCTATTACTATTATGACAGATCGCCACCAACTTGGCTTAAACCACACATTTTTTTTTTATTAGCTGTGTAGGTCAGAAGTCTGACATGGGTCTCACTGTTCGGCTTCCAGAAGCTGCCTGTATTCCACGGCTCATAGCCTCTCCTCTGTCTTCAAAGCCAGCAACAATGGGTTGAGTTCTCACACCGTATCATTCTGACCTTCTGTTCTGCCTCCCTGTTTCACTTCTAAGGTCCTTGTGATTACATTGGGCCACCCCCAAAATCCCCCAAATCTCATTTTCTTAAGGTTTGATGATTAGCAACCTTAGTCTCATCTGCAGCCTTAGTTTCCCTTTTGCCATGTAAGGTAACAGAATCACAAATTTTAGGGATTTTGACATCAAAATTTTTGTGGGACCATTATTCTGCCTTCTACAGTAACTAATGTCATATCATTGCTTTGCTTTTAATGTGTAAAAATCTACAGAAATGTTTTAAATGTTTATTTTTTATTATAATTAATTAATTTATACCTTATTCTATTTCAACACTATGCAACATGAAGGTACACTTGCTAGTAAAGGATTATATCTTAGTGTTAATCAGGTATTTATTGTTTGTTTACTATTAAGCAGACCCTGCTCTAGGTAATGAGGACATAGCAGTAAAAAGAAAACATCAATTTCTACCATGGAGTTTATATTTTAATGGGAAAGATGAACAATAACAACATAAGTAAAATACATAATATATTACATATCTTTTAATGGAGAAAAGTAAGTATTATGTGTTTGTGGATAATGGGATGGGGATAAAAAGGGAGCATTTACTGGTCTTTCAGATGAAGGGCCAGAGAGCCCTGACGGGGTTATCTCAGCTGTTGACAGTGGTATACATCTCACTTTGGTTAAAATAACAACTGGATACAATATTGCTGAATTGGGTACCTCATCAGTGTAGCAAAGGCAGATGAAAGTTATAATTCTAAAATAGGTAATTCATGATACAGCAGAAACCAGTATCAGGCAGCCCAGCCTTTACACAATACCTAATCAATAAGCCTAGATATTGCCACCAATCAGTGGAACTTTGAAATATGGCTCTTCTAAAATGAGACAGAGATCTTTGTAGCTCTGAAAGGCCTATTCCCGTGTTTACTGCCCCAAGCTTCATCCACCATGTAGGATTACTTTTCCTACTAGGAAACGTAAAACTTCTAGTAAGCATTCAACTTTGGTCTCTTAGCTTTTATTTCCTCTTTGCCTATACAGAGGCTAATGAGAAGGTGACATTTTAGTTTAAACCTGAATCACGAAGAGTGATGTCAGCAAGATCATGAAATAGGAAGTTACTACTCATATCTCCTCACATAAGAAATCTGTGCCTATCCATGGACAAAAGTCTCTTTGTGAGAGTCATTGGTCTCAGTGGTTGTCTTAGTCCATTTCTGCATTGCTATAAAGTAATATCTGCAACCGTAGTTTCCCTTTTGCCATGTAAGGTAACAGAATCACAAATTTTAGGAATTTTGACATCAAAATTTTTATGGGGCCATTATATTTACGGGGCTGGATAATTTATAAAGAAAAAAGGTTTCTTTGACTCACAGTTCTGCAGACTGTACAAGATCCATGGTGCCAGTTTGGCTTCTGGCGAGAATCTCATGCTTCATCTACTCAAGGTGGAAGGCAAGGGGGAACCAGCATGCAGAGATCACATGGCATGATTGAAAACAAGAGGGGACGGGGCAGTACCAGACTCTTTTTAACAACCAGCTTTTGCAGGAACAAATACAGCGAGAACTCACTCATTATCACAAGAATGGCATCAAGCCACTCATGAGGGATTTGTCCCCACAACACAAACACTTCCCATCAGGACTCAACTCCAACAGTGGGGATCAAATTTCAACATGAGATTTGGTGGGGCCAAACAAACCATATCCAAACCATAGCAGTAGTGGAGTCAAAAGTTGTCCGTAACTCAATTCCTGGCCCCTCAGCTGTTGTCCCAGCTGAGTACTGCCCCAACAAGGACCCAGAGGGAGACTTACCCATCTGAGCCACCATGACCGGCTTTTTGGCTTCATTCCCACAGTGGATCTTAAAGAGATCCTGCCTTGGTTCCAGCCCTTCTCTGCCACAAAGCCCAGGAAGTATCCTACACATGCAGAGAACTGCTTGGAGACTTATCCATCTGAGGCTCAACTACCCTTTGCCACAGCCAGGGAAATGTATCACCTGTGCAGGAAACTGCTGGGAGATGCACCTGCCAGAGAGTTTGCAACAGCTTTGCCCACCCCGTCCCATAGCAGATCTCAAAGGGGCTTGGTCTCAGCTCTAGCCCCTTCTGTTGAAGTCAGGGAATCTATGTAGGGAACTGCTGTGAGACATGCACACTAGCTGAGCCACTACGACAGACATGCCTGACTCTGTTGCACAGCAGATCTTGAAGGGGACCAGTCTCAGCTCCAGCCCCTGTCACTGTGGTCAGGAAACTATCCCCAAACACAGGGATATGCTGGATGACTCTCCCATATGAGCCACTGAAACAGATTTACCAGTCTTCATTACACGGCAGATCCAGGAGAAGCCCTGCCTTGCCTTCCAGCCTTTCTCTGCTGTACCAGGGATTAATTTCACTCGTGTAAAGAACTTCTGTGAGATTAGCTAATGTGAACCATAAAGACAGGATTGCCAGCCTCTGCCACAGCAGAACTGGGCAAAATTTGATAAGCACTAGTTTGGCACACCAGGGAGTTTAATCAGCAATCCCCCCCGGCCTCAAAGCCCATCCCCACACCTGACCCAGAAAGGGAGGCAAATCTCAGTCATGCATTTCTATTGAACATAGCAGTTGCTCCATTCATACTGATACACTTAACCTCAGGGACCCTCCTGCAACACTGTGCAACTGCTGATACATATATGGTCCCTTCTGGTCAGGGAATACATGCTGCAGCCCAGGTAGATCAGAGGTGATTGCAGTGCCCATCCGGAGCTCAGCCTAATTCCAGAGCTCAGCCAGTTTTCTTGCTGGGTAGCAGAACTTAGCCAGCTGCTCCACATGAATGCAGAGCAAAGGTAGCAGCCAAGCCATCTAGAGAACCTGAAAGCAAGCTTAGCTTGGCCAGAATTAATGCCAGCTGGCCCAGCAAGAATCAATCATAGGCTAGACTAAATAGTGAAGATCTATCACTGCCAAGAAACATCTGAAAAAGCCAGAAAAGATGGTTGTTGCTGCAAACACACATACACCAATGGGAGAATACAAGGATTACAAAGACTCAGGAAATCATGGCACTTCCAATAGAAACTAACAATGGACCAAAAGTTCAAACAATGGACCAAAAGAAAGACCTATAAAATGACAGAAAAAGAATTTAGAATAATCCTCTTTAAAAAGTTCAGAGAACTCCATTAATATACAGATAAAAAATTTTTAAAAATTTGAAAAACCATATATAAACAAAATGAGAAGTTTGACGAAGAAATAGAAATACTTTAAAAACCTCAGAAATCTTAGAGATGAAGAATGCAATTACTGAATTGAAGAAAAGAATAAATACTTTTAATAGCTAGCTCAACCAAATTGAAAAAAGAATTGGTGAGGGAAGTCAGCAAGGTTGCTGATTAGAGGTGCCTAACACCTATGTCCCTCACAACAAAAGGACCAAAACAAGCAATAAACAACCATATTTCAACTACAGTATTTAAAGGAGAGTGCTGGTATTCAGTGGAAGAGTGGTAGAGACACTGTAAATCAGGGAACTCAGGATTGCCACATAAAAAAATAGAACAAGCCGGGCACGGTGGCTCACGCCTGTAATCCAAGCACTTTGGGAGGCCAAGGCTGGTGGATCGAGGTCAGGAATTCAGGACCAGCTTGAACAACATGGTGAAACCCCATCTCTACTAAAAATAAAAACTTAGCCGGCAGTGGTGGTGCATGTCTGTAATCCCAGCTACTCAAGAGGCTGAGGCAGGAGAATCCCTTGAACCCAGGAGGCAGAGGTTGCAGTGAGCCGAGATTGCACCATTGAACTCCAGCCTGGGCAACAGAACGAGACTCTGTCTCAAAAAAAAAATAAAAAATAGAACAAAACACCCTGCCTTTGCAACCCTGTCTCCCCAGTTAGCATCAAGTTGGAACCAGGACAGACTTCTTTTGAAAGAAAAAGTTAAGCAGGAGACCCCAGAAGGTATCATTAAAAATGCAAACACTTACAGTCTTTGCTGCTAGAGAACTCTTAAGTACTCACAGGCTCTGAGCCCAGGCTAGCAAACTGACTGAAGTTCACATGGCTGCATTACCCCCAAAAAAACCCATATTGTGTATGCCCATGATCCAAGCAGCTACTTTAAGGTAAAATCTGGAGACCAGAGCCACTGCTCTAGGAGCCAATAGGCATTGCATGTCCTCATCCCTGAGGCTCCACTGCCACTACGCTACTCACCTGCATAATAGCACATCATTCTGCAGCTAAGCAGCTACAGCCTTTTATCCCTGGTAATAATTTCCCAGGAGGCACTCCATTGTTCTCATCTCAGTGGCTGCAATGATTTGGCTTTCTGCAGATTTGGCTACGGAAGGCTTAGGCCAAGTGGAACAGCCATAATCCTGGTACCAGACTCTAAGTGGCTCCCTGGCCCCCAAAAGAACAGGAAATCTTGCCCAGTGGGGAGGCTGCACCTGACCCTAGTGGAGCAGTCCCTGTACACCTGTGGCACCTGGAACAGCCCAGCACCCCGACCCCAGTGGGAGACCATGCCAGATCCCAAAAAAGTAGCCCCCATGAACACAAGGCACACAAAACAACCTGGTACACCCACCCTCAGCAGAGAGGTGCACCTTACCTGTTGGAGCGGCTGCACAAACTCTTGCAGTCTAGGCCACTGAGACATTCACAGGCATCACTGACATTGACTACAGCTGAAGAAACTTCATTGACTACCCTGTTGCACCTACTTAGAACCAAATCTAATGCATCAAATCCAACCAACACCCTAGGACACATTTGCAGGTGAAAAAGTTTCCCTAAATAACCATTTTCCAATATTGGAAGAGATAATTGCTACACAAAATACATGGGTATCAATACAGGGACACACAAAATATGAAAAAACAAGGCAACATGATGCCAACAAGGGAGCACAATTATGTTCAGGTAAAATTAATCATAAAGAAGGGAAAATTTACAAATTGCCTGAAAATGACTGCAAGATAATAATCTTATGGAAATTCAGTGAGATACAAGAAAATACAAATAGACAATTCAACAAATAGAGATCATTTAAAAAGTCAAACAAAAATCTTAAAATTGAAGACTTCAGTGAATGAAATAAAAAATACAACTGAGAGCTTCAGCAGCAGATAAGATCAGGAAGAAGACAGAAATTCTAAACTTAAAGACAGGTCTTTTGAAATAACCCAATCAAAGGGGAAAAAAGAATTTTAAAAAGTAAAAAAGCCTACAAGGTGTGTGCAACGCCATTAACAAACAAATTTTTGCATTGTGGGAATACCAGAGGGAGAAGAAATAAAGAAAAGTACAGAAAGCTTACTTAATGAAATAATAGATGAAAACTTCACAAGTCTTGGGAGATATAAGTACATTCAGATCTGAGAAATTCAAAGAACCTCAATTAGATTCAACCAAAAGATGTCCTCTTCAAGTCACATTATAATCAAACTGCGAAAAGTCAAAGACAAAGAGAGAATTCTAAAAGCACCAACAGTGCCTGGTCACATATAAGAAAACTATCATTAAACTATCAGCAGATTTTTTAGCAGAAATCTTTCAGGCCAGAAAAGAATGGGCTGATATATTCAAAGTGCTCAAAGAAAAAAAATAAAAGAAGAATCCACCAAGAATGCTATATCCACCAAAGCTAACCTTAAAAAATGAAGGAGTAATAAAATATTTCCCAGACAAGTAAAACCTGAGGAAATTTATCATCACAAGACCAGTCTTATAAGAAATGCTAAGGGAGTGCTTCAGCTGGAAGTAAAAGGATGTTAATTACTACCATAAACCATATAAAAGTATAAAACTCATTGGTAGAGGTAAACTCATAATCAAATTCAGACTACTGCATTATTCTAATGGTGGTATATAATCTTTCAAATGTGTAGTGTGAAAGTTAAAAATCAAAGTGGACAATGCTAACAATAACTACAATATGTTGTTAAGGAATATATAATATAAAATATGTAAAGTAAGGCAAAAAAATTCAAATTGTATAAGGGCTAGGGTAGAAGTCTAGAATGTTTGTCAATGACCAGTGTTAAGTTGCTATCAACCGAAATACATTTTTATAGCCATAATATTTAATGTAAGCCCCAGAGCAACCACACATGTGCACACACTAAAAAATTACAGCAGATACACAAATGAAAATGAATCAAACGTCATTACTACAGAAAACTGTCAAGCTACAAAGGTAAACAAGAAAAATGAAAGAAAAAAAGTTATACAAAATAATCAGAAAACAACTCACAGAATGGCAATAGTAAGTTCTTACCTGTAAATAACAACCTCAAGTATAAAAGGATGAACTCCTCCAATGAAAAAATATAGACTGGCTGTATGGAAAAGTAAAGGAAAACACCCAACTATATGTGGCCTATAAGACATTCACTTCATCCCTAAGGGCACAAACAGATTAAAAATAAAGGGATGAAAAACGATATCCCATGCTAATGGAAACCAAAAGAAAGCAGGAGTAGTTATATTTACATCAGACAACTAGACAGTAAGTCCAAAACTATAAAAGGGGACAAAGATCATTATATAATTAAATAATGATAAAAGTGTCAATTAATTGTTAATTATATAATGATAAAAGTGTCAGTTAATCAAGGGAATATAACAATTATAAATATATATGCACCTAATATGGAGCACCGAAATACATAAAGGCACATGTTAGTAGATCTAAAGGGAGAGACTGCAATACAATAATAGCAGGGGAATTCAACACCCACATTCAGCAATAGACAAGTCATCCATGAAGAAAATCAACAAAAAAAATTGAATGTAAACCAAACCCTGGTTCAAATGGATCTCATAGACATTTACAGATTATTTCACTCAACAATTGCAGAATACATTTTCATAAGCACAAAGAACTTTCTCCAAGATAGATTATATATTAAGCTAAAACACAAGTCTCAACAAATTTTTAAAAATCAAAATCATATCAAGTATCTTTTTTTACCACAACAGATTAAAACTAGAAATCAATAACAGGAAAAACTTTAAAAACTATAAAATTATATGAAAATAAAGGAATATACTTCTGAACAATGACTAGGCCAAAGAAGAAATTTAAAAATAACTTGAGACAAATGGAAATGTAAGCACAACATACCAAAATCTATGAGATACAGCAAAAGCGGTTCTATGAAGGAAGTTTATAGAAATAAAAACACTCATCAAAAATTTAATAAGATCTTAAATAAACAACTTAATGTTTTACCCATAAAAACTAAAAAAAAAAAAAAAAACCTAAAAGAAAAATAGTAGAAGAAAATAAATAATAAAGACCATGGCAGAACAAAATGAAACAGAGACTAAAAAAAACAAAAGGTCTATGAGACATAAAGTTGTTTTTTAAAAAACATAAACAAAATAGACAAACTTTTGGCAAGACCAAGAAGAAAAGAGAAAGATTAAAATAAGCAAAATTATAGATGGAGAAGGAAACGTTACATTGACATCACAGAAATATAAAGGATCATAAAAGAATAGAATGAACAACTATACACCAATAAAGAGACAAACTTAGAAAAAAAAATAAGTTCCTGGACAAGTAAAACCTACCAAAATTAAGTCTTTAATAAATAGAAAATATGAATAGATCAATAATGAGTAATGAGATCTAATCAGTAATAAAAAGTCTCCTATCAAAGAAAAGTCCAGGACTCAAGGCCTTTTCTTCACCTTACTGCTAAATTTCACCAAACATTTAAAGAACTTATAACAATACTTTGATAATTATTCCAAAAAATTGAAGAGAAGGGAATTCTTCTAAACTCATTCTGCTAAGCCAACATCACCCTGATACCAAAACCAGACAAGGACACAACGAAAACAGAAAACCACAGACCTCAACAAAATACTAGCAAACCAAATTCAACAATACATATAATCCATGTATTATATGTACATACAATACCATGATCCAGCAGGATTTATCGCAGGGACACAAAGATGATTCAATTTTATATACGCAAATCAATAAACGTGACATATCACATAAACAGAATCAAGGACAAAAACTGTGTGATCACTTCAATAGACACAGAAAAAGGATTTTATAAATCTTTTATGATAAAAAATCTCAACAGATTAGGTATAAAAGGAACATACCTCGGCCGGGCGCAGTGGCTCACACCTGTAATCCCAGCACTTTGGGAGGCCGAGGCGGGCGGATCACGAGGTCAGGAGATCGAGACCATCCTGGCTAACACGGTGAAACCCTCGTCTCTACTAAAAAATAGAAAAAATTAGCTGGGCATGGTGGCCGGCCCCTGTAGTCCCAGCTACTTGGGAGGCTGAGGCAGGAGAATGGCGTGAACCCGGGAGGCAGAGCTTGCAATGAACCGAGATCGTGCCACTGCACTCCAGCCTGGGCGACAGAGCGAGACTCCGTCTCAAAAAAAAAAAAAAACAAAAAAAAGGAACATACCTCAATACAATAAAGGCCATATATGGCAAAGCCACATATAATATCATACTAGATAAGGAGGAGTTGAAAACATTTCTGCTAAGATCTGGACAAGACAAGGATTCCCACTTCACCAGCCCCCCAACACACATACCCTCCTATTCATTATAGCACTGGAAGTTCTAGACAAAGTAATTAGGAAAGGGAAAGAAATAAAGGCATCCAAATTGGAAAGGAGGAAGTCAAATTTTCCTTGTTTGCAGATAGCATGATATTGTATTAATATGTAGAAAAGTCTAAAGACCCCACTAAAAAACTGTTAGAACTAACAAATAAATTTAGTGTAGTTTTAGGGTACAAAATCAACATAAAAATCAGTGTCATTTCTATATATCAATAGCAACCTATCTGAAAAAGAAATCAAGAAAGCAATCCAATTTACGATAGCAACAAACAAAATTTAAAAACCTAATAAATTTAACTGAGAAGGAAAAAAAAATTTACAATAAAAATTATAAAACATTGATAAAATAAGTTGAAAAAGACAAAAATAAAAGGATAATCTGTGTTCATGAATTGGAAGAATTAATATTGCTAAAATATATACTAAAGCAATTTATAGATTCATGGTAATCCCTATCAAAGTACCAATAACACTGTTCTCAAAAATAAAATAATAAAGAAAATCAATGTGTGGAATTACAAAAGACCCTGAATAGCCAAAGCCATCTTGAGCAAAAACAACAAAGCTGGGGCATCATACTATCTGACTTCAAAACATACTGCAAAGCTACAGCTAAAGCTACAGCTACCAAACAACATGGTATTGGCATAAAAATAGACACATAGACAAATGGAACAGATAGACAACAGAGAAATAAATCCACACAGTTATAGCCAACTGATTTTGACAAATGCCCCAACAACATATGTTGAGGAAAGAACAGTCTCTTCAATAAATGATGGTAAGAAGCTTGATATCCCCATGCAGAATGAAGCTAGGTTCCTATCTCTCAGTGTATTAAAAAATCAACTCAAAATGGAGTAAAGACTTAAATGTAAGATTTGAAACTATAAAACTACTAAAAGAAAACATAGGGTAAAAGCTTCATTACATTGTTCTGGGCAAGGATTTTTTAAGATAAGAAAACAAAAGCATAAGCAACTAAGGCAAAATAGACAAGTGGGATTATATCAAACTAAATAGCTTTTGCACAATAAAGGAATAAGCAGTAAAGAGACAACCTACAGAATGGGAGAAAATATGAGCAAACTATGCATCTGACAAGCAGTTCATGTCCAGAATATATGAGAGACTCAAACAACTTAATAGCACAAAACCAAATAATCCAATTAGAACATAAACAAAAGTCCTGAATGGACATTTCTCAAAAGAAAACATACAAATGGCCAACAGGTATATGAAAAAAGGATCAACATTGCTAATCATCACAGAAATGCAAATCAAAACCACAATGAGATATTACCTCACCCCAATTACAATGGGTACCATCAAAAAGACAAGGAAAAAAATGGCTGATTTGCATTTACAGATATTGGAACCTTTATACATTGTTGGTGGGAATGTAAACTAATACCAGCATTATAGAAAAGGTATGGAGGTTTCTCAAAAAATAAAAGTAGAACTACCAAATGATCCAGCAATCTCACTAGTGGATATTTATACAAAAGTAAGAGAATCAGTATGTTGAAGTGCTATCTGGACTCCCATGTTTATGGCAGTACTATTCACAACAGCCAAGATACAGGATCAACCTATAGGTTCATCAATGGATAAATCAATAAAGAAAATATTGTATGTATATACAATAAAATACTATTTAGCCATAAAAAATAAAATCATGTTGATAGCGACAGGAGACAGACAAATTCCTAGGCAGACAGGGATGGGTCCCTGGTGAAACTCGACCTTCAGGCCAAGGACAGTCGAAAGCCTGAAAACCAAGCTGCAAGTTTTGGATAGAATCCACGACTGGAGTGAGAACTTCCAACCCCATCTCACCAACTTTCTCTCTATTGGTTCCTTGTGAATCATGCCTTTTAACCAATCAAATGGTACCTTTTCCAAGCCCACCCACAGACCAATCAGAACACATTCCCCTATTCTAAGCCCATGAAAACACTGGACTCAGCCTCACAGATGGGAATACAATTTCAAACCCTGTCTTGCTGCTGAGAGCTTTCCTTCTGTCTCTCAATAAAATTCTACTCTGCCTTACTCACTCTCTTGTGTCCAAGTACCTTATTCCTCTTGGTTGCATGACAAGAACCTAGAACTCGCCAAATTGTGGGAGTGAAAGAACTGTAACACTCCCGCTTGCCAAGCTGCGGGTGGTGAGAGAGCTGTAAAATGCTCTCCTGCTCACTGAGCTGCCAGAGTGAAGAAGCTGCTGGGCACCACTCCCTCCTACTTGCCGAGCTATGGGAGCAAAAAAAGTTGCAACACTGTTATTCGTGGCAACATGGATAAACCTGGAAGACATTACATTAAGTGGAATAAACCAGCCAACAAAGACAAATACTGCATGAATCCGCTCATTTGTGGAATCTAAAAAAGATGATCTCCTGGAAGTACAGAGTAGAATGGTAGTTACCAGAGGCTGGAGATTGTAGGGGGAAGGGCAGATGGAAAGAGATTAGTGAACAGGTACAAAATTACAGTTACATAGGAAGAAGAAGTTCTGCTGTTTTATTGCCCAGAAAGGTGACTAGAGTTAACAATATTGTATTATATACTTCAAGATAACTAGAAGAAAGGGTTTTGAATGTTCTCACCACAAGGAAATGATAAATGTTTGAGGTAATGTTTCTACTAAATATCCTCATTTAATATTTACACAATGTGCACAAGTATCAAAACATCACAGTGATCCCTCTATATATGTACAATTATTATTTGTTAATTAAAATCAAACTAGAACATAAAAGGAAATAATCAATAAGCTTGAAGACAGAACATTTGAAATCACCCAATCAGAGCAACAAGAAGAAGAAAGAATGAAAAAGAATGAAGAAAGCTTACAGGAATTATGGGACACAATCAAGACACCTAACCTACACTTAATAGGAGTTAAAGAAGAAAAAAATGTTCTAAAAAGATATTTAAAGAAATAATGGCTGAAAACTTCCCTAATCTGAGGAAATAAGACAACACCCAGGCACAGAAAGTTCAGAGATCTTCAGTCAAATTCACCCTAAGGAAGCTCACCACACATAATGATCAAACTCTTAAAGAGCAAAGACAAAGGGAAATTCTGAGAGCAAAGAGAAATAAGAAATACATCACACAAAAGAGTACCAATACCACTATCAATGGACTTCCCAGCAAAAACCCTGTAATTCAGGAAAGAGTGGAATGATGTATTCAAAATGCTGTAGGCAAAACACTTCCAGCCATTAGAACAAATGGAACTAATAGACATATATACAGCATCCTATTCAAAAGCAACAGCATACACATTCTTCTTAAGTGCACATGCCATACTCCTCAGGATAGATTATATTTATTATACCATGAGACAAATCTTAGCAAATTTAAGAAAATGTAAATTATATCAAATACCTTTTTTAACTACAGTGTTATAAAACTAGAAATCAATAAAACCAGAAACTTCAGAAAATTAAAACATACATGGAAATTAAACAACAGAGTGGCTTACAGATACATGAAATAATGCTTAATCTCACTAATCCTTAGGGAGATGCAAATTAGAACCACAATGAGATACCATCTCACATTTATTATAATGGCTATAATCAAAAAGGCGAAAGACAGTGGGTGTTGGCAAGGATATAGTGAAAATGCAGCCCTTACTCTTGGTGGGAATGTAAGTTACTAAAGTTATTATGGAATACAGTTCAAAATACTAGACATAGAATTACCATATCAACCAGCAATCCCATTCTGGACATTTACCCCAAAGATTTGAAATCACCATGTTGAAGGAATGTCTGCACTCCCATGTTCATTGCAGTGCTATTCACAGTTGCCAAGTTATCAAATCAACCTAAGTTTCCATCGAGAGATGAATTGATAAAGAAAATGTGGCATATATATACCACAGAATACTATTCAGCCTTTAAAAAGGAGAAATTCTATAATTTATACAATATGGTTGAAATTCAAGAACATTATGCTAAGTGAAATGAGCAAAACACAGAAAGACAAATAATGCACATTGTCATTTACATGTGGAATCTAAAACAATTGAACCCATAAAAGCAGAGAATAGAATGATGGTGTATTAGTTTGCTCTCATGCTGCTAATAAAGACATACCTAAGACTGGATAATTTATAAAGGAAAGAAGTTTAATTGACTCACAGTTCCACATGGCTGGGGAGGCCTCACAATCATGTTGGAAGGCAAATGAGGGACAAAGTCCTGTCTTACATGGTGGCAGGCAAAAAGCTAGTGTAGAGGAATTCCCTTTTATAAAAGCATCAGATCTCATGAAACTTATTCAGTATCATGAGAACAGCAAGGGAAAGACCCACCCCTATGATTCAATTACCTCCCACCAGATCCCTCCCATGACATGTGGGAATTATGGGTGCTACAATTCAAGATGAGATTTGGGTGGGGACACAGCCAAACCATATCAGGTGGTTATCAGAGGCTTAGAGGTGGAGAGAATGGAGAGATGATCATCAAAAAGTACAAAGCCTCATTTAGAAAGGAGGAATAAGTTTGATTTTTCTTTTTACATCTATAGCATAGCATGTTGAATATAGCTAATAATTGAGTATGGTACAATTCAATATCACTAAGACAGTAAATTTCTAATATTCTCATCACAAAAAGAGCTAAAATGTGATGTGTTAGATATGTTAATCACTTTAATTATTCCAAATTTTGTTAAAAAATTGTAACAACACTTGGTACTCCATAATATGTACAACTGTCAATATATAATTAAAATTAACAAAAAAAAAATAATCATGATAGAAAAAGAGTATCCAAAATGACCCTAAGTTTGTCATTTAAGCAGCCAGAAGAAAAACAATGCTGTTTATTGGTTTAGGAAAGAATTTGAGAAGAGCAGATTTGGGCAGAATTTCAGAAGCTCATCTTGACTTTGTGTTTGCTAGCTGCCAGAGAAAAGGAGGCAGGATAAGATATATAGCTGCAGGCATCCAAACAAAAATTCTTCAAGGAAGCAAAATATTTTTGTTAGAAGTAGCACAATTGTTTGCCATATTTTGGATGGATTTTTCTTAAGCAGACACCTGGCCTCTCTATAAATCTTTTCTGACTCTATAAACAGAATACCTTGTTTTATCATTTTGGAAAAAAAAATAGGTATGATTGGCTTCATTCTGTTTCCTTGGGTGAATGTGGGAGTAGTATTTGGAAATATTTTGCTTTTTCAAGAAAAGCCAGATTCTGGATGACTTTAATGTGAAATTTATCAGCTTTTAAATTAGCTAATTACAATTATTTAAAAATACTGTTTGGGCCAAAAACAGAAAGCCTGCATTCTGTTTCAGTCCATTCACTGTTCTCTGTGATTTTTATCCTACATCTTAACTTGGGCCTAGCTGAACAAGTTATTGCTTACACAGCAAGTGGTGTATTAAGTCAAACGAATTTAGCTACCAATAAGTCAGCAGTATTTTGGGGCTTGTATTCATTAGGTGAAAAAAATACTTGCAGCATTTTACAAAAAATATTACTTACTTTGGCTCAATAAAATGCCAATTAAATCTCTGTAGTTGGTATTACTGTTAATCAAATATAAATTGCCAGAAAACCATATTGAATCTCTAGAGATAGGAAATTGTGTACCTGTTTAATATACCATACTCAACTAATCCATCTAAATGAAATGTAATAGCTGGAGGTAGATATTTATTTCCTCTGAAGTTTATTTCTCATATTTATGTTTGTGTGATGTTTCATTATATCAAAACTATGCAAAAATTGCAGAGGCAGTATGTTTTGTAAAAATGCCTGCTTTAGTCCCTCTTAAATTATTCCTTTTCACTGCATTATTGTTTAATAAAATTGCATTAATAAAATAGAACAATCACTATAATCCCTGTATTCTAATAGCAGTTTGTCAACTCTTCTAATATAAAATTAGCGTGGAAATTATACCTTATAAACTTGAAGAAAGAGTAAGTGGCAAATAATTTTTAATTGTTGATATGCTAATAAACATCCATTATCATCCATTGCTATAAATGTCTTTTATGTATTAAGACACAGATTTCTTGCTTGTAATTAAACTACACAAGCATTGTGGTGTCATTAAGTCTGTAAATGTGCTGATATTAATGGGTATATTAATAAGTAGTAAGCAAAGCTAAGGCAGGCCTCCCCGGAAGTGATGGCTTGAGGAGAGATTCTGAATACTAGGTCATCTTAATTTGTGCTGGCAGTCACACCTTGTCTTTTCAATTTATTATTGTTTAATTAAAAGTGACTTGAGGACATACAAAAATTAGCCGGGCATGGTGGCCAGTGCCTGTAGTTCCACCTATTTGGAAGGTTAAGGTGGGAGGATTGCTCGAGCCTGGGAGGTCGAGGCAGTAGTCAGCCATGTGCGTGCAACTGCGCTCCAGCCTGGGCAACAGAGAGTTAACTTATGAAAGCACAAGTGTAAACTAAAAATAGAAAAACAAAACCAAATAAAAGGAAAGACTGAGAATTAAACACAACATCATGAGTGATGTAAACACAACAAGAAGAAAAAAACAGTTCTGTTTTTTAGCTCTTTAATAACAAGAAAAGTCTATGATGATTTGGAGAAATCAATTTTTCCAAAGGTTATGTTATGTTTCCTGGTTTCTGATCAGCATTATTAGTGGCATAGTTTCCCCTCTGGAGGAGCTTAAGGTCTCTACTTATTGGAACTTCTGATATGGGTCAAGAATGTACAAATTGGGAATACCAAAATCAAGTCTCAGTTAGAGAATGTGAAGTTTTTATTCAGGACAGTATAAATGAACAAAGATGGAAGCAAATGCTTTCTTCTGTGTTTGCCTTTCCATGGATCTCAGTGTTAGAAGGTGGTGAAATTCTAGGGCTGGGATCACAATGTGGACTTTGGAGATAAGGACAAAGGAATCTATTTTCTCAACATTGAGTATATGTTACTGCTTCGCAAGCCTGACTGTAACCTGACCTGGAGTTTTGGCATCAGTCTTTTGAAAAAGTCATCCAAGTGATTCTGCTAGAAGCCAGGAGAGGTAACCACTGATTTAGGCTACATGGGGTACAAATGACAGAGAACAGCTCAAATGTTTGAATACTACATCACTGTATAGATGTTTAAAGCCCAAATACTAGCCAATAACATACAGTAACTGCCTGGAGCCTTGTGGCAAGGCAAAAAGGACATAGCTTTCAGGTGATCAAGCTTTTTACTTAATTAACCAGCACAGTATGCAATGGCCTCAAAGAAAATTACATGTATGCAACTTTACATTTTTAAAGTGAGAAACAGATAATGAGATCTGTTTCTAAATTAAGAGTGCAAGGTTCACTGGGACAGGCAATGCTTATGAAAGACAACCGGGAGAGAAAGTAGGATTAAATAGGGAAAGTGTTCAGACCATGATATAGATCTGACACCTGTGAAAAGAATGGGAAGGGAAAGCAGGATTGGGCATGGGAAGGCTCCAACTCTGATGCAGATATGGCAACGTCTTGGCCAGTCCATTTGTGAACAATAAGGAATGCCAGGCAGAGAGGTCCTATATTGAGTTGAATGAGATTGGACCTGTTATCACTGACATGCTCAGTTATTGCCTGGGGACTGTCCAGAAAGATTTTGGTTCCATCAGAAAAGCTGAGGTGAATCTTGAAGGTTCCAAGAGCTGGAGGCAGTAGGTAATTACACCCCTTGCAGGTGGAGAGCAAGATATTCCTTGATGAGAGATTGAAGGGCTGTGGTTCCGTGACTGCTACAAACTGCATACAGCATATTGTTGACATTTAAAATTTCTTCCTTCAATTAGCTTTTTTAATTATAAATCATTGATGAGATGTTACTACCTCCTGGCAAAGATATCTGGCCACCAAATCCAGAGGAAAGGGTGATAACTTGCCTTCACCATCCATCTCCACAGCTTCTTTGCCGATATTCTTGATCTTCGGTTAATCATAAGTTGATTTTTTTTTTTCCAGAGAAGACTTTCTATTTTTACTTAGATTTTATGGGCATCAATCATACAACCACCTAGTAAAGGAGAGCCCTGAACACAATGCTAGATAGAGTTGATAGAAAAACCTACCATTTGGTCAATCATAAAAATCTTTCTATAGTCAGTATTTCTCAGCTATCCAGCTTAGACAATGGTGCTGTGCAAATAAGAAAAAAAGTCAATATTTAAAATAAGTATGCTATTCTTTCAAGTATTTTTAAATGTTTCTAGATTTCATTACATATTTGTGTTAAATAGAGTTTTAGAGCCAAGTAGTTTTTCTTGAGGGATACAAATTTTGATAATATTCAATTACTGTACTTTGGACCCACAGTAATAGATAGATCCAAATGTGATGCTTAATTTGTTGGATCAATTTACATCATGGTCTAAACACACAAACAAATCACAAGTGGTTTTTATTCTTCTCTTTCATTGATGTGTTATATAATAGACAGACTTCTTCAAATGAATAGCAAATCTTCAAAAGTAATTATTGAATCCAAGGTTAAGCATCTTTCTTATAAGTTACATTCTTATTTTCAAAGTACTATATTTTATTTTTAAGTACCTTTTCACTTTTAAAAGGCACTCAAAAGAATATTTAACACACCAACCCACTTTATTTCCCAAGACATATTCAATCATCTCTCTATTTTAATCACATCATCTTCATAAGAAAGCACCAACTTTTGTGAAATTACAGGAATGATTCTTTTTCCCAACACATAGAGTCCTTGACTTATTTCCATTTTTTTCTTACCCTAACAACGAAATCAAAGTTACTATGAGGCTCACAGAAGAAAGCGCAAGGTAATGCCCCAGCACACATTCAATTTTTGGGTTAAGTACCCAATCTGAAAAACTTTAACACGTTCAGTATGCAAGCAAATAATTTTTATGCAGAATGATTTTTCAGTTAGAACAAGACAAAACACCACTCCAGAAACTCTTTCCCCAAATTATACAGACCAAACACGTATTGAAACTTGTATTTTAATTGAAGCCAGTCACTGGTATAATGCTAAATTTGCTGAATGTATTGTTAGAATAAAAGGTATACATGTCTTTAAATACAAATAATGAAAAAACCATATTCTCTGATTTAATAAAAATTAATTGTACTTTTATGCTTTTTGAACAACTTTTGCACACATTTTTTGGTAAAATATTAGACTAGATCTTAATATGATTGTCACGACTAGGGTGACAATACAAGAGAAGCGGTACAAACTCCAAGTTTATAATTCATTAATTTGGAAAAGTATTTATTCTTTCAATTAATAAATATTTATTGATTCACTCATTCATAAAGGATATTGCTCTTTGACGTTAAGATAATATACTAAACAACAGAAAAAACAAAGCTCCGGCCTCATGCAACTTACACTTCAGCAAGTTTTTGGAGGACAGAGTAAACAGACAATAACGAAGACACAAAGAAACAAATGGAAACAATGAATAAGTTCAGGCTGTGATAACTATTATAAAGCAAAATAAAGAAAAGTTGATAAGGCAACAATAATAGTGAAGTTGGAATGTTAAATAAATGGTTTTATTATCTTGCAATTGCCCCTTCTGGTTTTAAGTCATACAAAACATTAGTGAGGGAAGAAAGAAAGAATTAGAATATGATTTATCATTAGGTCCCAGAAGTTTCTTTTGGCTCTTTCTTATTGTGATGAAAGAAACATTTCTTATTTTTATTTTTTTTCTAATAATAATAGGATCAAGAAAAGAGAAAGGTTGGTTAAGGTGTAAAATTTTATAAATAATATTGATCCCTTGTATTTTAAGACTTCTTTGAATAGGTAGTAAAATAAAGTATGATTATGTTATATTTTTGGCAACTTGCTTTTGTCAGTTACTGGTCTGTAGAATGAAATCTATTTAACTTTTTAAATAGATTTTAAATGACTGCTAAGAATATCAATGTATGGATGTATTATAATTTATAAAATCAAATTTTTTAAAGAGAATTTGGGTTGTTTCCAGTTTGGTTCAGATTTTAGTTATTTTTCTCTTCTAAACAGCACTGTAAGAAATTTATATCTTAGCATAATTCATTGAGTATATTCCTATACTAAATTACTAGAGTCAAAATTTCTGGAATAAACAGTTTACATATTTTTAATTTTCGTAGATACAAAATTCCCAAATATACTCCTACCAAGGAGGTGAAAGTGACTCTTTTTCCTCAAATATATTAACCATAGTGACCTGCTAATTCAAATATTTTAATGAGGTCCAACATAAAACCTGGTATATCTCTTTTGGTATGCACTTGCTAGTGAAATGTTTCCTTTGGGCTGGGTACACCTCACAGGGTCTGATACACTTCACAGAGTTTGAGAAAACCTTTATAGAGTTTTCGCTTTACTGCTACTTTGGGTAATTAGGTCTTGCAGGTAATTAAAATAAATATATCAACAAGACATAAGAATCAAATGTGATTTCATTTGCAGTTAACATAAGAACACGAGAATTAATGTTGCTGCAGTCTTTATGTTACAGTAGCTTAGTTAATATCATATCTTAAGTAAGGTAGATTTTTTTTTTCAAATCTCTCATTTAATACTGAGAGTGGCAAGTGAACCAGGAATATGAAGCAGCTGCATCATTGTCACCATAAGGCTCTCCTAGATTGTTCTGATTGTCACCATTTCCTAGCCAGTGGCAACAGAGGCAGAGAAAATACAGGGCAGACATCTTTAAGTGGATGATTGGGAAGTGACACATGTTTCTGTTAGCATCCTGTGGCCATATCTTTCTTCATGGGAGAATGAAAAGTGTAGCTGGAAGGACATATTCTCCTCTAACACTTAGTATGTTCTATTCTTAAAATGAAGAAGAAACAATAGACAGCAAGAGATAGCCTTTAATCTTTATCAGCAACATAAGTAGATAAAGGGAGAAAGAGGAACTGGACTATAAAAAGGATCATGTATTTCAATGACAGGAAACCCATCTTCTGGTACTTCAAACTCATAATGAAATGGACGTATTCATTTCGCTCTCTGAGATAGTGAATGTAGGGATTCAGAAATGCTAAAAAGAAAGGTCACAGTTGTATGTTGGCAAGTCTGGGGTTGTAGAAATCTTATGAATAAAGTAGATGTTTTGTTGAATTTCCAAGTTGCATCATGTCCACTTGCTTTGATTCAAGAATTTTGCTATCTTAAAGCCTCAAATAACTAGAACTAAATCAAATCTGATAAGAATGATTATTTCTCAATCGTCTTACATTTGGTCACTTATAACAAGCGAGTAATAACTTAGCCAGAACTGCTTTGTCTCCTCTTCTACCTTAGGAACTTCACATCATAAGGGATTTACAACCGGGGGCAGTCTGGCTACTACCTAATCAACTAGTGGGGAATATGGCCCTTGCTTTTCACCCCTTTCACTCCTCTGCATCCTTCACTAGTACTTCCCTTTCTGTTCATATAACCTTCATATATATATAGATTTGAGACAGAGTCTAGCTCTGTTGCCCAGACTGGAATGCAGTGGCACTGTCTCTGCTCCCTGCAACTTCCACCTCCCCGGTTTCAAGAGATTCTCCCACCTCAGCCTCCTGAGTAGCTGTGATTACAGGCGCACACCACCATGCCCGGCTAATTTTTGCATTTTTAGTAGAGATGGGATTTCACCATGTTGGCCAGGCTGGTATTGAACTCCTGACCTCAAGTTATCCACCTGCCTCAGCCTCCTAAATTGCTGGGATTATAGGCATGAGCCACTGTGCCCAGCCAGTTCTACCTAATATTGAACTGAACATTATTTAAGATTACTTAATATTTTAAATAATATCTAAAAATATATAAAAAGCAGTACACAAATGTTCAAAATGATGGATATAAAGAAATTTCAAAAATGGGAAAGCAAAGGTAGAGAGATTTATGAGGCAGATGCATATACCAAATGAAAACATCATGAGCTCCTGAACACTTATGACAATAAAGATCACAATTTAGCAGCAAATTTATCAGTTAATGCTAAAAGCAAAACATTGATCCCTTCAACAGATTTTCATTGAGACACTGTACTAGGTGCTGGAGACACAACATGGACAAGGAAATGTCTTCATAGAGCTCACATGGGAAGGAAAGACTACAGTCTACTGATAAAGACTCACCATTGTAAAAAGAAAACCAAACTTTCGGATGGCTTCAACTACCATAAGTCTCCATGATACTGTTAAAACAGAATAAGTTGGCAAAGACTGGACTTCCTGAAGTGTAATTCTGTTCCATCACTAAGATAGTCTTAGACCTAATGAAATAAGTAGATCTCCAAATAGTATTTTGTTAACGAGAGTCTATATAAGATGGACATCATGCTGCATATGTCCTTATTCCCCATTCTTCCTCTGCCCGTTAAACATGCCAATTGACTTCATATGTTATCATACAATCTACCACTTTTCCTCCTTCTGATGTATGCAACTAGCATCACACATAATTTAACAGAATGTTACACACAGCATTTTTGTTAAAAACTGAAAGGAAACAAGAGGCAGACTACAATTTGTAATTAAAAATTAGTAATATGAATGTATGTTCCCCTTGTGGTAATTATCAAAACAACTAAAAACAAAAGTTGCTAACAAATGCTGCCTAAAACTTAAGGTTTATTGAGAGAATAGTTTATCATTTTCCTGACCTTCTGATACTATTTGAAAAAAAAACTTATCCATGCACAACTCCTATAATATTAAAAAATGACTAAAATAGATTTTGAAATTTCTAGATCTTATGCACCAAAAAATATTGGGGAAGAAAACAGCATAATACAATGCCAAACATTTTAGGCTTTAAAGTTATAATGATCATAGATGTTATAAACATGACAAAATGATGAAGGCTTCTAACTTTTAAGCTCTTACTCTGAGCTGTGCACTGGGAAAAGTACTTTTCATAATTTCATGTAATCTTTATCTCACCTAAACATGAAATTAATACTCCTCTTGTAGATGGAGGAACATGAAGAATACCCTTCAAAGTAGTTGATGGACTAAGTGAAGAAATCAAAACACTAGTATGTTGTAGATATTATGTAATTCACAATTCCTTAGAGAAAAAAATGTTTCTCAGGAGAAATAAGGCTGACGTTGAAGCTTGTAGGTACTTAGACTAGAGATAAATTTCACATATTTGTCATTATGAAAAGGATAACATATCCCAATATCCATGCAGTAAATAAAATGAGTTTCCTACAACTATTTTTTTATTTTTTAAGAAAACCTTATTGGAAAAATGAAAATGAAGAGAAATACATAGAAAGTGAACATTTTTCCTCCCTCTTTCTCCCTCCCCTCCTCTCCCTTTCCCATAATTTCTATACTTTAGAAGAAATCACTTTCTTTACTCTGCATGCTTGGCAGAGTATCTGGCTAAATGTGGCTTTATATTATTTGAACAATTTGATATTTTCCCAAGTTACACAGTAAAATAGTTTCTGTGAGTTTAATCTAAGTGTGAAGCTTTTTGATATAGTCTACTTTAACACAAAGATAAATTCTGCTAAACTACAGCTAAAATGACTTAATTTCTTATCCTTTAGATAATCCTCTATAAATATTTCATCAGTCAAATGTTTATAGAATACATATTAGATGTGACATACTGTGGTCACTAGGTCCAATTTATTTTTGCATTGCTTTACTTGAAATATTCATGGATTAATTTAGACAGCATTTAAATAAAAATAGCACTGGCCAGGATTGATAAGTGCAAAGAAAGAGCAGTGGATAAATGCCAAAGGGTTCTAAGGAGAGAGACATTTCTTCCAGTTGATGGGGTCAGGGATTAATGGAGAATATGGTTAAATACGAACTGAGTTGGATTTATTTGGAGGAGAATGTACTGTCGAGATAAAGAAAAAAAAAAACAAACCTAAGGAAGATGAGAGAAAGGGAGTAAATGAAAAAGGGAAAAGGAAGACTAGTGAGGATTCATAAAGAGTTGTCAATAAGACCTTTAGATTCTTCTTATACTCTTCCTAGGACATATGTTAAATTATTTTTAATGGAAGTCTAGGGAGTATCTGGAGGTGCCTGTGAAGCCTGAGCAGTAGATGATATAACAAGTGGACAGGGCTTTGAGGCACCAAATGGACAGGGCTTTGAGGCACCATCAAGGTCTCAACCAAAGCAGCTGAATTTTATTCTTTTTTGTTTTTCTATTTAGGTGGAGGGGAAGCTCTTTGGTTAAAAGTGACAGAAACCCTACTTCAACCTAAGGGGTAAAAGATATAATTTATCATCAGAAAAAAAGAAAAAAACTCTAAAAGAGCAGGGTTGCAGCTGGGCTTTAGGAAATTCAACTGAGGATTGAAATTTTTCTAGAAAATACCAATTTCTTTGGGTTAATAAGATTGCCTATGATATGTGACGTGCAGCTTCTTCATGTTCCTCAATATGGTTCCCATTAGACAGACATAGTTGCCTGAAACTCCTGTATCTTCCGTCTTACAGCATCATCATTGGAGAATATAGGTCTCACAAGGTCTTGTTTGAAAAATCCTAGAACAAAACTCTGTTTCTGGCTCAGATGTTTGTCCTCGGGCCAATTAAATGGAACCAGAGGAGAGAACAGTATGAAAAAAAGTTGCCTCATCTATTTCTGTTCTTATCCTCACTCAAACCCCTCTGTTTATACTGAAATCCTTTCTGTTCTTCAAGCTTGCAAGGCCTGCTCTTACCTTAGGGCTGGCATTAACTGCTCTCTCTGCCTATAACACTAGATACTCCATGAAATGGGGAAATAATAAAGAGTTTCAACACTCCATGGGTTTTAGCTACATGTCTGAAAGCTAGGTTTTAATTTAGAGAAATCATGATGGTTGAAATCTAGCAAAAGTAGAATATCATATACTGTCCTCTTGTTTAGCATTCTTCTGGTTGCTAAACTGGCAGAATACCTATTGAGGGACTTTGACCTATTAAATTCTGCATTGGATCCACCATATATACATATAATTTTTGTAATGCCTTTTACTTGGCACACTAGCCTTGTGGATATTTCTTCAAATATGTCATGAAAATGTAATGTTTGCCTTATGTGTGCCTGATATATGCCAGGCATTATTCTAGTTCTTAGGGATTAAAAGGTGAATATTAATCCCCTTGGGAATCAAGAGCTTGCTTTCTACAGAACCTCATAATATTGGGTGGGGAGGGAGAAGCCGTATATATAAACAAAATAGATAAATAAAAAATACTCAATAGTGATAAGAACCATGAAAATAGAGTGGTGAGACAGCAGGTGACTGGTACTGCTCTTAGATTGTATTATTAGGAAAGACTTCTTTTTGGTTTTGAATAATAAATGATCAGAAAGAGCTGCTGTGTGACTGTCTCAGTCAATTCAAGCTGCTGTAGCAAGATACCTAATACTTAGTGGCTTAATTAAAAAGAAATTTATTCCTCATAGTTTGATATCAGGGTGCCCGCAGGACTGGGTTCTGGTGAGAGCCCTCTTCTGGTTGGGTTGCAGTCAACTTCTCATTGTATCCTCATACACTGGAAAGAGGGCAAGAGACTCCCTGGGATCCCTTTTATAAGGGCGCTAATCCCATTCATGAGGATTACATCCTCATAACCTAATTACCTCCCAAAGGTCCTGCCTCCTAACATCATCACATTCAGGGCTGGGATTTCAATATAAGCATTTTGGGGTAACACAAACATTCAGTCCATAACAGTGACTATGAGGAAGGAACTTTCCAAAAGGAATAGTTAATGAAAAGGTCCTACAGAAGGGAGAGCATTCATTCATTCATGGGTCCATCTTATAAATCCTATTGACTCGTATTATATGCTAGGCCTTGTGTTAGGCTTTAAGATTCAATAGTGAATAACATAAAGATCTCTGCCTTCATGACACCTACATTCTGGAGGTAGAATTGGACCATAAATAATAAGCATAGTAAATACGCTATATTTCACATTAGAGATTAATAACTGCTGTAAAAATAGTACACAGTGAGGAGAAATTAAAGAGCAAGTTGTATGGTGTGTGGAGAGGGCCAAGACATTATAATACTAGGTTACATTATAATACTAGGTTACATATTATAGTATTACATATAATACTAGGTTGCATCTTCATTGAGATGTTTTGAACAAAGACTTAGAAAAGATGTTGTATATCTCATGGAATCTATAAAGAAACTGGAAGAAAAATACTCAGCTCAGAACAGAGGCAGGAACCTAGCAATGCAACATATCAGAGACACAGTCATAGCAAAAGGACAATTTGGTAGGAAGGCAACTGATAGTAATGCCACTATTGCTGAATTTGCCACTGTCACTATGCTTGGGCTCTTAATACTCTATCTGTGACTGATTTCTCAACTCTTTGTGTTTTCCCATCACTCCTACCAGATTTGAAATTCCAGGGAGAAGAAAAATTGTCCTTTAAGTTATTTCTTAAGCCTTTTTCCTATCTTAGATCGGACAAGAGAGACACACTTGGATTCTCTGGCTTTACTAGTGAGAATCAAGAGCTTGCTTTCTGCAGAGCCTCATAAAATGGGAAATTTCCCCAAAAAGAGTAATCTTCAAGCTCTGTATAGCAGATAAAATAGCAGATACCAGCAGAAACTTTTACCATTCTACTTTATCAACTCCTTAAACAGCAAAACGAGAAAAAAAGTACAACTGAATTAAAATTGAGTTAAAATCTGATTTACATGTGAATTATAGTCCTAAATTAGGTTCTAAAATTTATCCTAATATTTGCAATGTTTTGACTCACTTGATTTGACATTCAGTAATAGTTAAATTGTAGTTACATTTAGCCGTTGCCTATTTAACATTCTATTTTCATAAAATATTATAAGAGCTTCTCTATTTTAATAAAATCTACTGGATTTTAATTTTCAGCTTTAAAAAGCCCCCTCTGAAATATCTGACCTCCAAAAGCAAAATACAAGAAGAGTAATTCACAAAACATATTGTTTTTATTTTCCCTGTGTTGGACTATCAGATTTCCCCTGGTCTTGAGAGATTTGTTAACTTCTTGAAATTCATATTGTTAATGCTTTCCACTGGAGATTATCAGATTACAGTAATCAGAGCTCATTGCCAACCCTTTTCTAATAACTTCCTGGAGAATATCTGAAAGCCCATTAATATGCAGTACATTGAGCTGCTTCAGGGTTTGCAACTGTATTGGAGAAACAGAGAACAACTTATACAATTTCTCTGGGGTATGTATAAATCTCTTCAACCCTGATGTGTATGTTGTATTAATAACCAAAACCATGAAGGATGGAGCAATTGTGTAAGGAACAGAATATTAAGCTTCTTCTTTTTAAAACATTACTGCTACTTCCACAGTCTCCAAATTTTTATTTTATGATAAATGCATTACCTTTTTGCTTGATACTTCAAAAATTTGGATGCTTCTCTTTTTTTTTCTTAGAGATCTGTCTTTGAATTGTTTAACAATACCATAATATTTTGAGTGGTGTCCTCCTTCCTTTAGCGATATTTGTGAATGCACATCCTCTCCTGTACTTATTGTGCCTTCTATGTGTCAGATCACCAAGAATCAGATGCCTCCTCTGCCTCTATGATGCCTCAGGGCAACAGGCAAATGGCCATGGACCAGGACCTCAATATTTCTTGCTCCTTTTGCTTGGTTGCTTCTGCTATTTTCCAATTCTGGACTCTATTTAAATAGTAGGTTTTTTGTGACTCTCCTGTTTAACTTGCAAGTTAAGTTTGTTTTCCCAACGTCATTGGTAATAGGCTTCTTTGAGAATAGACTGAAGCGTTTTCATTAAGCTAAAAGTTTTCCATTCTACTCCCAGGTATAACTACCCGGCCATCTTGCTAACTTGAAGTGAAATCACTAGTGTTACTCCCAAATGATTGTCCTCTTTATGACCCCTTAAAAATGTTTACACTATCTAATTCCCATACTCAATGGCAAGCCTTGATGTTGTTAAGCAACATAATGGAAGAATGGAAGTGAAATTTCATTTTTCATGTGTTGTTACAGTTTCATATTTTCATAAGTTGACTGCACAGTTTCATGATCAATACTTACAATGAGTTCATAAATTTCTCAAGATTTTGAGGTTTCTTTTTTCCCTTTTACTCTTTAGCAAAAAAAAAATGCAAAATTTAAAAATGATTCAAGAGACTATATTTAGGAAACTATAAGTTCCTGAAACTAAGAGTGTAGAACATAAAGAGAATGAATTTTTTCTACTAGCACATCCTCAATAAAGCAGAAGTGAATGAAATCAACTCCAGATTTACCCAGTATCTTCTTTACTTAGAGCTCCAATGTACTCTCTTCATTTAATGTAATTTTAAAATTTAACCACATAAATTTCTTCTACTAATATGATTTACACTTTCCTAATTTTAACAAATTTTCCCTAGTTAAAATTATTCTTTAACAATTTTTTTTAGTTTCTAATTTTTATTTTTAATCATTGACAGATAGGCTGGGCACAGTGGCTCATGCCTGCAATCTCAGCACTTTCGGAGGCCGAGGCAGGTGGATCACCTGAGGTCAGGAGTTCGAGACCGGCCTGGCCAACAAGGCAAAACCCCATCTCTACTAAAAATACAAAAATTAGCCGGGTTTGGTGGCAGGCGCCTATAATCCCAGCGACTCAGGAGGCTGAGGCAGGAGAATCGCTTGAACCCAGGAGGTGGAGGTTGCAGTGAGCCAAGATCACGCCACTGCACTCCAGCCTGGGTGACAGAGTGAGATCCTGTCTCAAAAGAATAATAATAATAATAAAAATCAATAAATAAAATAAAAATTGGGACATAATAATTGTACATATTTTGGAGGTATGCAGTGATATTTTAATACATGTATATAAGATGTATTGATCAATTCAGGGTAGTTAGCATATCCATCACCTCAAACATTTATCATTTCTTTGTGTTGGGAACATTCAAACTCTTCCCTTCTAGTTGTTTAAAAATACATAATAAGTTATTAGGCACCCATCAATGCGATAGAACACTAGAACTTATTCCTTCTATCTAGCTGTAATTTTGTGTCCATTAACCACCCTCTCCCTTCTCCTCCTTCTGCTTCCCAGCTTCTAATACTACTACTCTACTCTCTGTTTCTATGAGCACAACATCGCAACAGTTTAAGCTTCCACATATGAGTGAGAACGTGTGGTATAAAACGAGTTATTCTTATTCTTGCTATTGACAGATGTGTTTCATGCCTAGAGCTTCTAATGCCAGATGATAACCTGATATTTCATGAATAGATGACACATCTGAAGAAAATGAAAAAAAAATTCTATTCCGAAAATTTAACCAATTTCAGGAAAATTAACTTTGTAACAGCCACACAAAATTCAGTGGCTTAAAATAGCAACTACTTACCATTTTTCACAAGTATGCAGATAAGCTGAGGATCATAAGCCTGAGGATAGGCTGATCAAGGCTGAGTTACATTTGGTGATTCTCTGGCTTCAGCTTTGTTCGTTCACACATCCTGGCACAGCTGAAAGGTCAGCTAATCTAGACGGACATGACTGGGTTTAGCTCAGTTCCACATGTTTCTTACTCCTTTCCTGTGATCTGGCTGCAGCTGGGGCATGTTCTTCTCATGGTAACAGCAGAAATGCATGCCTCTTCTTGCAACAGGTCTACTGAAATTTCATTAACAGAGCAAGCATATGTTCAATTCAAGAATCTGGCGGTGAGAAAGAATCTCCACTTACAGTAAAAACCACCACAAAGTTACTTGACAAATGGAGTCAATACTGGGAGAGGTAAAAAATTGGGGCCATTAGTGCAATCTTTCACACCATTCATGATGGTGAAAAAAAGGGAGGATACCTACGTACCTATCAATATATTAACTGTTTATATTACTTTTAATGGCAAAAACCACAATTACTTTTGCACCAACCTAATACATCAACTAAGTATATCAATCTACTCATTAGTATATCAACTGTTAGCTATTTAAATGTCTTTAATATATTGAAAAATTATCTGTATTGGTTTTTATGAAAGTGAGATGAACCATGGATCATAGAAATTATTTCCACTTAATAATTAAGGTAAATCTAAAGGTGAAATGCACCTTCTAAACTTCTCACCAAATGATTCCACATACCAGTCTGTTTGCAATATAACTAAATGCAAGTCTTTAGAGAGCTGCCCTGGGACAAACAAGAATTGCCAAGCAGAACAAATAGGTAAACAGCAATAATCAAAGGGACCTTTCAATGGTGTTCAAATGATACATAGCAAATGTATTTATTTAGACAAACTGCTAATGTGATTGCAGTTTAAACATTTCTAACTCTCTCTGTTCCCATTTTTCTTATCTATCAGATAGGCATGCAAAGGTAAACGATGTAGAAAATTAACTTTTGTGAGAATCATTGACATTTCTTGTGCACTGCTATGTGTCAGGGTATTTTGCAAGTCATTTTACATTGTCTTCAATTCTTTCACAAAACTTCAGTGTAGGTATTACTATTGGTATTTTACAGGGATGATACTAAGGTATGATCATTTAGGTAACCTGCCCACAATCCTAGCTAGCAAATAATGAGAATTCAAATTTAAGATGGTCTAATTCAAATGTTTAGGTACTGTGGGTTTTATTTTTAATATAAAGAATGTATCCATTGTCAACCCAAGAATAATGAGGCTCATAAATTTGGAAAGGAAAGCTTTATTTTTCATAAAGCATTGCAGCCTGCAGGGTGGCCATTCTGACAGACTGGAAAGCATAGCCTCTGGCCAGAAGCCAGAAACAGACACTTAAAGGGAAGAACAAAGGGAACAGGAATTGATGCTGAGCAGGGTGGTAGAATATACATATTTAATAAAGTAGAAGGAGTCATGAATATCTTTGAAAGGAGAAACATGCACATGTGCAATGGAACTTCATGCCCCTTCATGAGTTGCATATAGATTGGCTTGGCCAGAACCACTCCATGGGTGGTCTCTTATCAGGAAGAAATGCTGATCAATTGTTGCGTGGAAACTGCAGAAGGGAGGAGCAGCATCAGGCAGTTGGTTGATGTAGGCCTGATAGCAGCCACGGAGTCTTTTGAAAGACCTGCTTTCTGTTTATCCTCTCATTAATCTCACAGCAAATGAGTTCCTTGGTCAGAAACAATATTTAGGATCCTATGACAGTGATATGGTTTGATTCTGTGTCCCCACCCAAGTCTCATGTTATAATTCCCAATGTTGAGGGAGTGACCTAGTGGGAGGTGATTAGATCATGGGGGCAGATTTCTCCCTTCCTGTTCTCATGATAGTGAGTTCTCATAAGATCTTGTTTAAAAGTGTCTAGCATGGGTGGGTGCAGTGGCTCATGCCTATAATCCCAGCACTTTGGGAGGCCAAGGTGGGCAGATGGCTTGAGCTCAGGAGCTTGAAACCAGCCTGGGCAACATGGCGAAACTCCATCTCTACAAAAATTACCCAGGTGTAGTGGCACCTGCCTGTAGTCCCAGCTACTGGGGAGGCTGAGGTGGGAGCACTGCTTGAGCTCAGGAGGTGGGGGTTGCGGTGAGCTGAAATTGCGCCCCTACACTTCAACCTGAGCAACAGAGCAAGACCCTGTCTCAACAAAAAGTGTGTAGCACTTTCCCCTTTGCTCTGTCTCTCCTGCTCCACCATGGTGAGACATGCTTGCTTCCCCTTCACCTTCCACCATAATTGCAAGTTTCCTGAGGCCTCCCAGCCATGCTTTCTGCCAGAACTGTGAGTCAAATAAACTTCTTCATTTAAAAAAAAAAAAAGAGCTGCTTTCTGTTTAGCCCTTAGAAATGAAAGCCTAATGACAGTTAGGGAGGGAGGGGATATAACAACATGTCTGACCTCCTACTCATCAGGGCCAAAAACTCAGTTTTCAAGGTTGCTCTGGAGTCCCATTGGCCAAGATGGGGTCCATTCAGTTAGCTGAGGAGCTTCGAATTTCATTTCTATTTCTCACCGTATTGACCCAATTCTTGGAAATAAAATGAGGTCCAGGGCTGCTGCTGCTGCATAAAGAGGGAAAGAAAAAATGTTATCAGGGTAATCTATTTAGGTGTTTTTGGAAATCCCTTGCCCAGTTTTGATGATAAATGGGCAACTTCTCACAGCACACTAACCTGAGAAGGCCATGGTGACCAGGGGCTTAGAGCCACAGGTCATGTCACTAGGTACTAGCAGAGGTACTAGATGATATTATGGGGAATCTAAAATGGGTAGTGGAGAGGAGAGACATTGCACATCTGTTGGCAGGGGCAAAGAGTGTTTTTGTCCCATTGACCTGCTTTGCTAAATTTTCCTCCAGATAATAGGTCTGCCAGGATGTATATGCAGAGGTGAATTTGAGTTATGTAAGAGATGAACTGTGGTGAAAACTCTGATGTACCCTTCCATGTTGGACTTGTTGCCCCTTCTTCTGGAATTACTATTGGCATGTAGCCTTCAGCTGTTAGCTCCTGCGAGGATTAGACTCTGCTTAAGACAGCCACTTTGCTTAAAGTCATTTCCCTTCCCAGGTCAGTCCACTTCCCGTGATTGATTGAACTAGAAGTCTAAGGTTTGGCCATCTTAGCCCAACACGAGACAATTCTAAAGGATCCACACCTCACCATAAGTTAAGCTGTGGTGGCTGCCGCAAATTGACTTCTTGTTCTTCACAGTTTTCTTTCCTTCTCTCCCTCTTGTATTGACTCCAAAGGCACTCCATAGTTAATATCCTAAACACTAAACTCCATCTCAGAGACTATTTGCTGGGAATCCAATCTGCAACAAATGCAAACAAAACAAAACAAAACAAAAAACTCTGTAATAACATTTTCCAGCAATTTATGACACTACAGTCTCTAGGTTTATATGGAGTCAAGAAACATCTTACCAAAGGAAGCAACAAGGGCTATTTGTACTTGACTCTTTTAAAATAGATACTAAATTACAATACAAAAAGACTTTTTCACAGTCTTAGACTTTGTCTTTCGGGTTGCTTCTTATTCTTACCTCTGGAATAACAAATGCAAAACCAAAAGGCCATTATGACGGTTTTTCATGAAAAGAAGTTGTCTTCTTCAAAGATGAATTTAATTCACTTCCATGAATAAGAATTAACTGCTCAATGTTAATTTTGAAAATTTAATGTGGAATTTTAATTTTCTGCTTTCAGTAATTACTATTATTTTGTTTTAAATTTCGGATTGGGGCATTGAACTTGCTGAGAAAATCTAAACCTCAAGACAGGAGAATTATTTGTTAAGCCTAACAAGAACATTAAATAGCCACCATCTGTCCCATGTAATAAAATTAATGAGTTTTCCTTCCACTGTCTCTATTAATAAGGTCTTTGGGAAAAAAGTTGTGGCACTAAGCACCTGGGAATGAATTTCATGTGCTTTGATGGGGTTCACAATTTCCTGAAACACTTTCTCCCCACTTATTTAAGTATTATTCTTTGCAAATTATCAGGCTGTCACAGTTCAACTAATGTATAGGGAAAGGATTTTTATTTCTGCATTTTCCCACCTGTGACTACCTTGATAAGTGAGGGTATAGCAATGAATCTGTGTAACTCATCCCCAGTGGTAGCAGTGGAGACAGAAAGGAAAGAACTTCAGGAAGAAAGGAAGAGGCATCTTAAGAGAAATTGAAATTCCATACATAGACGCATCTAAATACTGTTAGGTGTGATAAAAATGTCAGGTGCTATTAATCTTGAGATACCATCAAAATATATGGCCATCATTACAACTGAATATTAATAGGACTTTCTACCATCAAGTAATTACATTATTAACATTTTATAGTAGTTGGTCGAATCATCCATATGTGTAAGAGGTTATTTTAAATAAAACCAAATTTTGTCCAACAGTTTAAGTTCATAAAATCTTTAAAAAGAGGAAAAAAATGAGGAAAAGATTACCTTAGTGTTATCTTGCTACCATGTCATCAACTTGAAGGCTTATTTATCATGATGTCTATCAAAATGTCAGTTCTTTATATCACCTCCTTACAAATAAGAAATCTGTCTGCCATTTTCAAGCTTTACTGAAAAGACTATCCATAATTTTGAGCAAAATCAAACCACTTATTTTATGTTGAACACAAAGGAAAAGAATTCCTTCAATAAAAATGAAATGTCTTCATGGGAGCATTAAGCACATTCAAATAACTATGAAAATAACTATTAGAATTAAGATTGAATCCAGATTTGGAAGTTTATTAGTGTCTTATATTATGAACATGAACATTTACTTTATGTTCACAATTATCATATTTATATATCAGATTGGTATTCATTTATGATTATATTTTAGCTAAGAAAAATTGGATCAAAAAAAGGAGTAGCCTGCACATGTAAGAATAGAAGAACTGAGAAAGAACAGAGTCCAAGCAATAGCTGTGACCAGAGGATTTTACCCTATGGGATCTGAAACAGCCATAGGAAATGGAATGCATTCTTCAATGCTTCTAGCAAGAATCAATCTAGTATAAGTTTGTAGAGTGTTAATAGGTCAATGTTTAATCATCTCTCCCTCTCCTGCCTGGATTTGTCTATTTTTTTGATTAATAGATAATATCAGTCTTTCATATATTCAATTTTCCTCAGAAATGTAAACACAATACTCTATAAAAATAGGAAATTGAACACTTCTTCAAATATACTATTTATAATTAGGTGGATTACATATAGAATATCTTTAGGATATTCAAATTGATTTCAGTAAAAAATAAAATTTTGCATGTGATTTGAATTGAGCTGGTGAGTGTTTTTGCAGTTATGGTGTTGTCTGAGCAGTTTCATATCATTTAAAGTTGTTTTCAATTTGAGAAAGAAAGGATCATTAATTTGTAATTGTTCTCACTTCAGAAAACTCAAAATGTTCAAAACATTAGTGTTGAATAGCAAATCTGAAAATGACTCTCCCAAACCTAAATCACAACATTCACCATCAGCTTATTAGAAATGTAGTAAAAAGGTCAGTAGGACACTAAAGCCAAATAGAAATCTTCTTGAAATTGAGATGGAATTAGATATAAAGGAAGTCTGGGATCAGGGAAAAGGATATGAGTGGCGTTTAACTGTGAAGGTAAGGTTGGTGGTTATGACTTTTTTGTTTCTATGATCTTGTCATGTCTTTCCCTAAGCTCCTGTACAATGTCTTCATTAAGGTTTTAAAAAACTGCATCGTATTTTACAAGTTTAGAAATTTCATCCTTTTTGGCAGAAATTTACTTTGAATGTTCACCTTTTAAAATTTGTTTTTCTTTTCTTCTCTAGCACGGAGACTGATTCAACAAGAATGAATCATTTGTCTTTCAGTTAGGTGAGTTCTTCATTGATAAGCTGATTTTTTGGACTTTGGTGTGGAGAAAAGACTGGGATAATTGACAGGCCATCAGGGTGGGGGGAGGGGGGAGGGATAGCATTAGGAGATATACCTAATGCTAAATGATGAGTTAATGGGTGCAGCACACCAACATGGCACATGTATACATATGTAACAAACCTGCACATTATGCACATGTACCCTAAAACTTAAAGTATAATAATTTAAAAAAGGAATATTCCTTATGATAGAGAATTGTATGTGAGTGAGCTCTCTTAGCCCTCATTGAGAAAGTATTACACAATAGCTTTGTGTAGTGTAAACTGGAGAACTAAAAAATAAATGACAATCTACACAATGTCCCAAGAGAATTGCACCTGGATCACTGGTTTGAGACCCTAGCATATGTATTTTCAAAACTTTCTCAAGTGATCCAAAAGTAGAGTAAGAGCTAGGAATCACTATTTACTTTTTGTTTCTCACCAACTACCTGAGTTTGTCAGACAAAGAACTGTTCAAACCACAGTCTTCTCATTGCTTTCCTGACAGAATTCTGGCCATAAATATGGGTCAGCCCCACTACTTCTGTTTGGAAATAAATTGAGCACAGTGAAGCTCTTAGAGCCAAACCATACTCCTCTTGTATTGTGTGGTTTCGAGTTTCAAACAAATAGTACTTTCACCAAAGATGGGATTTCAAAAAATTGTTGTGCTTATTGACTTTGGATAGTTTTTAACAGGATAAAATAAACAATAAATTAAAAAAAACTTTTTCCTACTATGGTAAATCCAGAAATCTTTATAAATATTTTATAAGTAAATTAAATCTCTTTTTTATATTAATAGACTTTCTTTAATTTTTTTATTTTTATTTTTTCTTTTTTGAGATGGAGTCTCACTCTGTCACCCAGGTTAGAGTGCAGCAGCACAATCTCAGCTCACTTCAGTCTCCACCTTCTGGGTTGAAGCGATTCTCCTGCCTCAGCCTCCTCAGTAGCGGGGATCACAGGTGTGCACCACCACATACAGCTAATTTTTGTATTTTTAGTAGAGATGCGGTTTTGCCATGTTGGCCAGGCTTGTCTCAAACTCTTAACCTCAAGTGATTTGCCCCCCTCGGCCTCTCAAAATGCTGGGATTACAGCCGTGAGCCATCGTGCCCCGCCTAGAATTTCTTAGAGGAGTTCTAGGTTTATAGCAAAATTGAGTGGAAATTACAAAGAGTTCCTGTGTACCCCTTGTCCCAACTCATGCACAACCTCCCCCACCATCAACATCCTGCATCAGTGTGGAACACTTGTTACAAGTGATTCACCTACACCAAGTTAAGTATCTTTTGATGAGAAAAGATTGGCTTCTTTTCAGAATTTGTCTTTATAGGCTGCTATTTCCCTTTGTCAGAAAACAGTGAGAAAAATCCCATGATCATTTCTCAGAAAAGTATTTTGGAAAGAGTGATATTTAGACGTTGAGCTAATGATCAGCCAGGTGCATTTTTTTTTTTTCTTTCTCAAAGCTTTCTCATGTTTTTGTGAGGTTGCTATCACAAACACTGCCACAATTTCCATAAATACAACTAGGCCCAATAAGAAAAGATATTAAACTCTTTAAGAACTTTTATAAACTAATCTTTAACATCATCCCAGAAGGAACTGATCATAATGATATTGTGCCCAAGATAACACTTTGCCAGAGTGTTGCCTTTCCTCATTTCAATGAAACCTAATTTCTTTAAGGGGAGCCTAGAAACCCCCATCATTTCATTGATAGAGAGAATTTCTTTTTTTAACATTGCAATAGGGAAGAAGCCCTGAGTTTATTCTTAGAGATTAACTCTACTACAATATTGATACTTCCATATTTGTGAGCGAGGTGGAGCTGTCTGTTATTGATAGCCTCAATTTGATTACATGTTCTGTTAAGAAAATATATCTGTGTCAAGAAATACGAGTTGCAAGATTGAATCAACTTACTTTTGTGCTGTTATTGGACTATTTAATTACAGTTCATAGTTTTAGACCAACACAGGTTAATAATAAATATAAACAATTTATTGCTGTACTTTAAATATAGAATGATATTTCAAATAGTGTTGGAAACAGAAATTCATATTTAATTTTGGCATAAACTTAGTAATAAAAACCATATCAAACTGCATGAAAACAAAAATTCTGATTGCATTTAATAGTGTTTTGGAAATAGAGCGTTTAGTTTAAAATAGTGATTTTTTAAAAAACTTGAGCTGCATTTCAGCTTAATATTTGAAAATATGTTGGTATTGACTGCCAAGTTAACTGAAATATAGTATATATGAATGTAGATTTTAGCCGTAATTCACTACACTACAAGACTTCTATAACAATGTGTACTATAATATGGATGAGGCTCTATTGTGGGCTGTTTCATTCTTCTAGGGACACAAGCATTCACAGAAAAATGATGATATAATACACAGTAAATTTTTGAGGTGTTATATGCTCAGTTCCAGACTAACATAATAAATTAACTGAAACATTATGATAATTTTTTAATACATGAAGCCTGAAATATTAAAATCTGCATGCTTTTTATCAGAAGTTCATAACAGTGTCTAATTGTCAACTAAAATGGATATTCAGAAGCATAAATTAATAACAGATTAAGGAAATATTTATGACTTTAAAAAACTGATATTGTCTTAGATTTCAACTGAACTGCACACTGGAATACTAATAGATGGGCATATGCCTTCAGAGACCAATTAACAAATAATCTCTGGGAACTAGGGCTCAAGTATTGATACTTTGTTAAGCTCCCATAAATAACTAATGTATGTCTAGGGTTGACAGCCTTAGCCTACTGCATTCTACTTCTTCATCAATATCTTGAAAATATTGCTTTTCTATGCTAAAGAAATGGAATTTACTTCAGATGCAGATGAGGTTGGTTTAAGGGATGGCCTCTTCTCTTAGTCACAAAATTTAAGTTGTGATTTTTCTGTGCTTCCCATTGTTAGTCTCTGAAATAAGGAAGATTTTCTAGGTAAAATGCAAGATTATAATATATATATATATATATATATATATATATATATATATATATATATATATTCCAACAGAGATATCGACAATATAATTTGGAACTAGAGTAGATGTAGTGAGTAACAAAAGGTAAAAGAGAAGTAATTCTTTAGGAGAAAAGGGGAAAACAGACATTGCACATGGAAGTAAGTATGTGTATAAAAAATGAACATTTCAACAGTTTTAAACAAGCCTGTTAAGTTTAGAGAATTAGAATTCAGTTTGCAGGGTCATTTGGTGTTTGTATAAAAGGAGATAATTCTTTAAAAGAAGGTTACATGGTGATATAAATGTTAATTATAACTTAAGATGATATACTTGACATTTCTAGAAGATAAAATGGCCACATAAAGATTAACTTTGCACTTTAAATATGCAGTATCCCTTATCCAAAATTCTTGAGATCAGAAATGTTTCAGATCTTGAATTTTTTCAGATTTTTGGAAATTTGCATGTACCTAATGAGATATTTTAGGGAAGGAACCCAATTCTATATACAAAATTCATTTGTTTCATATTCACCTTATACAAATAATCTGAAGGTACTTCTATACAATTTTTAAACAAATATTTTATCTGTAAAATATACACATATTTGCAATGATTTTGTACATGAAACAGCTTTTCACTGTGATGTCTCACGTGATCAGTTGTGAAATTTTTCACTTGCGGCATTGTGTTGGTATTCAAAAAATAGTTGATTTTGGAGCTTTCCATATTTCAGATTTTCAGATTGGGGATATCTAACCTATATATTTTGAAAAATAAACATTTGTTTTTCAATATCCTTCATTTGAAGACTCGTTCACCTAAGATCTTAGTACTAGAAAATAATGTCTTTCTCAACTATATAATATTGCTTTTTTTCCCAGATATTGAGACAAAGCATTCCACTTTTGTGCCTCTTTAACACCTAAGTAGAAAACTTAATGGTGAGTTCTCAAGTGGCAGAGGCAACCAATGTTCTTATTTTTTTTTCCCAGCATATGTTAGTTTTGCCTCTTTTGGAATTTCATACAAATGAAATCATACAATATGTATTCTTTTGGTATTTGGTTTCTGTTTCTCAGCATCATGGTCCTGATATATGTTCATGTAATTCCATACACGAGTTTCCCTCTTATTGCTACATAGTACTCCATGAATGAATGTGTATGAATATGCTAGAGTTTTTTAAGTCATTTTTTAATATTGGATACCTGGACAACTAGATAGTTTCCAGATTTGGGCTACTATGATAAATAAATAGATTTACTTGTAGATTAAGCTACTATGGACATGTGGGTACTTTTTTTTAACGATTTAATTTATTTGGGCTAATATTTGTAAATAGATTATGTTTAAAATTGTAAGAAACTACCAGATATTTGCCAATTAGGTGTATTATCTTAGGTCCTCACCAATAATGTAGGAGAGACCTAATAGTCCACAAACATGAGAACATTTACTGTAAAGTTCGATGAGTTTTCACAAATGTATATCATTATGGAATCTTTTCATCACCATACAAAGTTTTTTCCAGTGATTTTTTTCTGCTACTCTGTGTCTTTCATATGAATTTTTAATGATATCTTTTGACGAACAGAAATTTTTAATTTTAATGAAATCTAATTTTTTTAAAAAATTTTATGGTTATTGCTTTTTGTCCAGACTAAGAAGTGTTTGTTTACCCAATTGATGAATATATTATCTGGTGAGTTTTTTAAAAAGTTTTATGGTGGCTGTTTTTATGTTTAGATTAATTATCCATGTGAAATTAATTCTTGGTATAATGCATAAGTACAAATTTTTTCTCCTATATACATATTGAGTTGTTCTAGCACCTCTTTTTGAAAAGACTTTTTTCCTTTGGCCTGTTTTGGAATCTTTGTCAACAATCTAACCATACATATGTATAGATCAGTATCTGGATAGGCACTCTATTCTCTTACATTGATCTTGCTGTCCTTTGGCAGTATCACAGTGTCCTTAATATAAAATTTAGTTGTGTTGAATACTGGTACTCTAAGTCTCCAAAATTGTTATTCTTTTTCAATATCACTTGAGATATTCCAGATGCTTTACAACTTTATATTTAAACTGGTTTCTTACAGACAGCGTGTAGTTGATTATTGCTTTATTGTACAGCTTGACAATCTCTGCCTTTTATCAAAGTGTTTTAGACAAGTGATACATTTTTTAAAATGTTGAAATGATAGCAGTAGACACATTTAAAAGCATAAAAAGAAACAGGCAATTGATAGCAGTTATATATTTAACTCAGTATATCCAACATATTATCATTTCAGTAAGTAATAAATACAAATATATTCATGGGATTTTTACATTATTTTTCATACTAAATATTTGAAATCCAGTTTATATTTTACACTTAAAACATATTTCAAGTTTAACATAAAATTTTCATTGCAAATATCTTATTTTTAGATTTCTTAAAATTTACAGTTAAAAATGTTGATTCACATACATGCAGGGTTCCAAAAATACTGAAAAGTCTCAGAATAACTGAACTGTTTGTTTTCCAATTTAAGCTTTAATTAAACATTTAATAAAGTTAAAAATTTAGTTCTTGATGTATGTTAGCCACACTCCAAATGCTAAATAGCCACATGTAGCTAGTGGCTACCATATCAAAAAGTACATATTTAAAGTAATTCAATTCAAATAAAGTATAGATCAATTCAAATTTATTGTAATTATTTTCATGGTTGAGTTTAACTACAATCTTGCTTTTTTACATATTTTTCCATTCTTTCTTTTTTTGAATTATTTTTAGTCTCTAATATTACATTTTATCTCCATTATTGGCTTATTTGCAATACCTCTGTTTTATTTTTAAAGGCTAGTGTATGGTTTTTTAAATGAATCTTTAAATTAATAAAGTCTATATTCAAATAATATTTTGCTTCTTTATGTATAACTGAACATCACACAGTATAATTACAATAGTGTGCTCCTTATATTTTGTGCTATCGATGTCAGGCATTCTCCCTTCTAGACATGTTGTAAACTTTACAGTACATTGTTATTTTCATTTTAAGTATTTTTCTTTCAAAAAAAATTTTTTAAACGGACAGAAAACTATTGTATATTTGCTCACAGAATGACCATTTCTGGAGCTGTTCATTTCTTTTTATAAATCCAAGTTTTCATCTGGCATTGTTTTCCTTCAGCCTGAAGATATTTTTTATACTGTGGGTCTGTTGAAAACACATCCTCTCAGCTTTTGTCTGTCTGAAAAAAAAAAAATCTTCATTCACTTTCATGTGTGAAAGGTATTTTTGCTGGATATAGATTTTTTTTCTTTTCTCTTTTAGCACTTTAAAAATAATGTTCCATTGCCTGTAAAGTTCCTGTTGAGAAGCCTGGAGTCATTCATATCTTTGTTCCTGTATCCATAATGTGTATTTTTGTCTGGGTGATTTTATAATTTCATAACTGTTTTTGTGTAGTTGGATTATATGCCTCCATGTGTGCTTTTGTTTTGTTGGTTTTTTTAGCCTACTTGTTGTTTTATATTTTTCTTGAATTTACTAGTTCATGATTTTTATCAACATTGGAAAAATTTTTATTCATCATTTTTCCAATTTTTTTCTCCCCATTTTAAGGAAATCCAAATACCCATGTGTTCGATTATTTGATACTGTCCCATTTTATACTGCTCATTTTCTTAGGGCTTTTGTTTTTATTTACTTCAATTTTGACCATTTCTATTAATAATAGAGTCATATTCACTGATCTTTTCTTCTGCAGTTTCTCATCTGCGATTAATCATATCTAGTTTTTTTCTTAAGCTATTACATTTTTCAATTCTATAAGTTCTACATTGCTATTTTCATATCTTAATTTCTCTTCTCTTTATGTTTTTGTTTTCCTTTGAGCATTTTGGCATATTTACATTAGCTATTTTAAAGTTCTTGTCTGATAATTCCAAAATTTCTCTCATTTCTGGGTTCATTTATATTGACTAGTTTTTCCTGATTATGCATTTCAATTTCCTGCACTTGGCCAGATTCTGAACACTGCAAGTGCTTTACCATTGAGTGGCTGAATATTATTTTATTCCTTTAAATTCGTTGGCTCTTCTTTCTGTCAAGCAACAGATTAGCTTGAATCTTTGAGACACATTTTAAAAAGTAGTCCTTAATTATTCTTTAATCTAGAGGTGAGGTGCTATGTATTACTATCAGGTCCATCTTTGGTTCTCAACAGATTGCTTGAGTAATCAACAACGTCTTGCTCTGGCTTGTCAGAGTTTAAATGTCCTCCTGGAATGTTTGACACTTTAGGAATTGTTCAATATTCAGCTCAGAAGTCATTGAAGTTTTATCATATCTATGCATAACTTAAAGTTCATGTTCAGCAAAGACTCAAGAGAATCCTTATGAAGATGTTTGGAGCTGTTTTTTTTTTTTTCTTTGTTTGTTTTTGTTTTTTGCTATATAACCTCCAGCTCACTGAAACCCTGTCCCACTACTTGTAACTCTCTCAATGTTCCTGATCTCTGATCTCCAGCTCTTCACTTCAGTAAGGCAGCCTCATTTTTCTTGGCATTCTGTTCCCACCCTTGCTAGAATGAAATTCTGGGAAACCAGGCTCCACCATTATGTTTACTTTACTCTTGGGTATCATGGTTCTGTGCTGGCTTTTGTATAATGTCTGAAAAGTGACTTCATACATTTTGTTCAGTTTTCAAACGTTTACAGCATGAGGCTGTATCCAATTTCTGTTTAACATGTTCAGACGTGAAAATCTGCTCGTTTACATGATTTTAATTAAACTCTTGCTTTCTTTTCTAAACCTCATCAAATACTTTATAGAAGAAAAAAAGGAAAAGGGTAATTGTAAAAATTATTTAGCAATGGTACTTTCCCTGTGTATTCATAACTCAAACATGGCCAAATGCAAACTTAGAGTAAGAAATTACCAGATGAGAAAATGTTCATATTCATTGCTCAAAAGAATGGGAAGACTCATGAGTTAACAAGTATAATAAACATAAAAGATCTCTTACCTAATACATATCAAGGATTAATACTAAAAAATAAATAAGATTAATATATAGAATTGTGTCCGGAGTTCGTTCCTTCTGGTGGGTTCGTGGTCTCGCTGACTTCAAGAATGGAGCTGCAAACCTCCACGGTGAGTGTTATAGCTCTTAAAGATGGCAGGGACCCAAAGAGTGAGCAGCAGCAAGATTTATTGTGAAGAGCGAAAGAACAAAGCTTCCACAACGTGGAAGGGGACCTGAGCGGGTTGCCGCTGCTGGCTGGGGGTGGCCAGCTTTTATTCCCTTATTTGTCCCCATTTATGTCCTGCTAATTGGTCCATTTTACAGAGTGCTGATTGGCCCATTTTACAGTGTGCTGATTGGTCCATTTTACGGAGTGCTGACTGGCCTATTTTACAAACCTCTAGCTTGCTACAGAGCGCTGATTGGTGCGTTTTTATGGAGCACTAGTGCATTTTACAATCCTCCTGTAAGACAGAAAAGTTCTCCAAGTCCTCAGTCGACCCAGGAAGTCCAGCTGGCTGCTTCACCTTTCAGAATCAGAGCCTTTTTTTTGTTTTGTTTTGTTTTGTTTCACTCTTGTCGCTCAGGCTGGAGTGCAATGGCATGATCTTGGCTCACTGAAGCCTCCACATCCCCAGTTCAAGCAATTCTGCTGCGTCAGTCTCCCAAGTAGCTGGGATTACAGGCATCCGCCACTTCGCCTGGCTAATTTTTTTGTGTTTTTAGTAGAGACGGGGTTTCACCATGTTGGTCAGGCTGGTCCTGAACTCCTGACCTCAGGTGATCCACCCACCTCAGCCTCCCAAAGTGCTGGATTACAGGCGTGAGCCACCGCACCCGGCCAGAATCAGATATATCTTTAATGGTTATCCAACTTAGAAGCAGGCCAAGGAAATTTATTGAGCTGCAAAAAGACAGGTTTATCTAATAAATTCAAATAGAATAAATGTTAATAATTGTCTCAGTTCATTCAGGTGGCTTTACTATAAACTGGGTGGCTTATAAACAACAAGAATTTATTTCTCACAGTTCTGGGATCTGGGAATTCCAGGATGAAGGCCCTGAATGATTCTGAATCTGGCGAAGGCACACAAACATCTGGATAATAGTAATAATAATAAAGGATACTTACATACATAAATTATGTCTAAACTTGCATATTATATACAGATTACAAAAGTTTCCACATTTTATCCAGACAACAAGCTGTAAGGAAGGCAAGGCAAAATTATCCCCAAAGTCAGAATTAAATTTGAGATAATTGATGTCAGAGACATTAGCATACAGAAGAAAAACTGGAAACCTGGTTGTCAGACAGACCTGTTTTCAAATGTATGCCATGGCAGTTACTGTGTGAGCCTCAACTGCACTATCTGAACAAAAACTAGAATACAAATAGCTATACAGCAGGAAATTTGGATCCAACCACTTTAACTCTGATGACAATGTGAATGAATCTGAGTATAATTTATTATGAATGCAAAACAAAATGAAGAAAATATGTCTTATTGGCATGACAGAAACCTAACAAAATTGATCTGGGTAAAATTAGATTTCATAGAACAAATAAGCTCAAAACAAAACAGGAGCTTAAAATGCAGAAGGCAATGAAAATTTATTGAAAATTTTAATTTTCTTTATAAAATTAGATCAGCAAAATCTGACCTGAGAAAAAAATAGACATGAGAGAAATAGTAGTCGTGAATAAACTCAAAACAGAAGTTGTGATGGGTAAAATTAACACATACCAAATTATTGTAAAATTTCTCATAAAGTAATAAGAACAAAAAATTAGGATTTATGTTTTCTGTATAGAATCTAGTTAAATGATTAGTGTATTGATGTTTGCTCTGGAAAATTGTTTCTCAATAAAAAGTCATCAATACTATAATTGTCATTTTTTAAAGTTCATAAACATAGACAAGAAAAACTTCTGCTTCATCACAATAAGCCAAATGTTTCATACATGAAACATTTCTAAGAATAATTCTTTATTAGTAGTGCTGTAACATACACAAAATTTTCTAGTACAGTGTCTGGCATAGGAAGCACAAAATATACATATGTTTTAGACTCAGAATAGCGCAGTGCACATTTTGGCTCCACTGTTCCATTCTGTTTGACTGTGAGCAAATCGATTAACCTATTCAGTTTCCCCACTATAAAATGAGGACAATTTTAATAGTAAATTGGAGATAATGCATATATATTACTAGTATTATTTAAAACTTTGATTATTAATAATATTATTACTTTATTGCTTCAGAGAGCACAACTCTACAAAGATCTCTATCATGATTCAAGTATCCATGAGTCAGTTCCTGAGAACTTTGGTTGAAATAGTTCTATGTTTTGCACCAATATGATACAATGTTAATTACTGTAGCTTTACTGTGATCTTGATATTTGGTAGAACATATAGCCCAATTTCGTTCTTTTCTCAGGGTGTCTCATCTATTCTTGGTCGTGTGCATAGCCATAGTAATATCAGACTAAGTTTGATAAGCCATATATACTTGCACACACCCACAAATATAGACTCTTAAGGTTTTAAAATTGAGATTGCACATACTCTGTAAATCAATTTAGAAAATATTGATACCCTTACAATATTGTTTCTTCCTAATTGTAAACATGCTATATTTAGGTATTCCTTATTTTCTCTTCATATAAGTTTCTGATTTTCTGTTGAGAAGCCCTGTGTACCTTTTGTAGGGTTCATTCCAGGATATTTAATATCTTACACTATTATAGATGGTATCATTTAAAAGAAATTTTCTTTTGATTGCTATTATACAGTGAAACAATTGATAATATTAATATATATTATCATTGTATCATGCAAACTTGCTAACTCATTCACCCTAATTTTTATGGGTAGATTTATTTGCATTTTCTCCTTACATATAATCTATAGAAAGTTAAGTTTTGTTTCTTTTTTTCAGTCCTCAAACATATTATTTTTCTCTCCACTTAGTGTACTGACTAGAAAATCAGTAAATTGTTAAATAGAAGTGGAAGCAAAAATTACCATTGTCTTGTGCCCAATCGCAAAGAGAACAGTTTCAATGTTTTACTATTAGGTATATTTGCAATATAGTTTTTATATTTTCATAGATTGCTATTATCAAACTATTTCTCATCAGCATATTGATAATATGATTTGTCTTCTTTCTTCTGATTATGTAGCAAACTAAAAGAATTGATGTTCTAATTTTATCCTATTCTTGCATGGAATAAATTCATCTTAGTCTGGGGTATTAAATTTGTTTTGCTAGGCTGGATTTTGTTTTCTATTATTTTGTTTAGGATCTTTACATGTATTGTCATTAATCAGCTGAGCTTATAGGTTTTCTTTCTTGTATTGTCCTTGTCAAATTTTGGTATCAAAGTGATATTAGCCACATGGAGCTTAGAAATATACTATTACTTTCTACAGAAAGTTTGTATAAGGCTGGTATTACCTTTCTAATTCTTTGGTAGAGTTTGCCATATGGACCTAGAGGTTTCTCTTATACAAAGTTTTAAAATTATGAGTTTAATTTCTTTAATAGCCAATAGAATATTTAGCTTTACCTGTTCTTTATTTAAAATATACTTTATTGTGTATATTTATGTTATATAACATGATGTTATGGAATACATATAAATAGTGAAAAGGTTACTATGGTGAAGCCAATTAACATATCCATTATCTCACGTGGTTACCCATTTTTTTTGTTTGTTTTTGTGACAAGAATAGTTAAAATGTACTTATGTAGCATGAATTCAATATACAGTACAATGTTATTACCTACAAACCGTAGGTTGTACATTAGGTCTCTGAACTTGTTTATCCTGCAAATATGCTGCCTTGTATTCTCTGACCTACATCTCTTATATCCTCCCCCCAGCTTCTACCCTTGGTAACCACTGTTTTATTCTTCACCTCTGTAGATTTTAATTATTTTTTTAAGATTCCACATATAAGTGAAATGAAGCAATATTTTTCTTTCTATGTCTGCTTTATTTCATTAGCATAATATCCATGTAGGCTCATCCATGTTGCAGCAAATGGCAAGATCTCACTCTTTTTTAAGGCTGAATAATATTCCATTGTATATATGTATCAAAATTTATTTCATCCATGTTGCAGCAAATGGCAAGATCTCACTCTTTTTTAAGGCTGAATAATATTCCATTGTATATATGTATCAAAATTTATTTTTCCATTTGTCTATCTATGAACACTTAGATTGTTTTTCACCAAGATATAAAAACAAATTTTCCTGAAAATTTGCCTATCTATGAACACTTATACTGCTTTTATATCTTGGCTATTGTGAATAATACCACAATAAACATGGGAAGATAGATATATTTACAAGGTGTTGATTTCAATTTTATTCATTATATGCCCAGAAAAAGTGTTGTTGGATTATACGGTGGTTCTATTTTTAATTTCTTTAGAAACTTCCATACTGTTTTCCAAAATGGCTATACCAATCTACATTCTCACCAACAGTGTACAAGAATTCCCTTTCTCCACAATCTCACCAACATTTGTTATCTTATTGACTTTTGGGTATTAATAATAGTCATCTATTTGCATTTTTTGATTTAATGATACTGGGTACATTTTCATATACCTATTGGCCATTTTTATATCTTTTTATAAGAAGGTTTTTCAGGTATTTTGATCATTTTATATTGAATTGTTTTTACACTATTGAGTTGTATGAATTCTTTATAAATTTTGGACACTCATCCCTTTATCAGATATAATCATGCCTTGTATTAATGAACTTCTCTTTATTGTGCTTCACAGAGAGTATTTTGACAAAATCCTTACAAATTGAAGGATGTAGCAACCCTTCATTGAGCAAGTCCATTGGCATGGTTTTTTTTGTACTGCATGTGCTCACTTCATGTTGTTGTGTCATGTTTTGATAATTCTTGCAATATTTCACACTCGTTTCTCACGTTTGTTATGGTGATGTATGATCACTGATATTTGATGTTTCCATTGTAATTGTTTGGGGGATCACAAACTGTGCCAGTATAAGACAGGAAACGTCTTTGATAAATGTTACCTGTGTTCAACATGTGTTCTGACTGCTGTACTGACTAGCTGTTTCCTCTTCTCTCTCTGTTCCTCAGGCCTCCTTATTCCCTGAAACACAGTAATATTGAAATTAGGCCTATGAATAACCACACAGTGGTCTCTAAGTGGTCAAGATAAAGGAAGAGTTGTACATTCTCACTTCAAATCAAATACTAGAAATGATTATGCTTATTGAGGAAGGCATGCCAAAATTTGAGATAGGCTGAAAGCTAGGTTTCTTGTGCTAAATCATTAGCCAAGCTGTGAATGAAAAAAAAAAAAAAAAAAAAAGTTTAATGAAGGAAATTAAAGTGCTATGCCAGTGAACACATGCTAAGAAGGCACAACAGCCTTCTTCCTGATCTAGAGAAAGTTATTGGTCTGGATTGAAGATCAAAGCAGTCACCCCATTCCTTTAAGTCAAAGCCTAATCCAGAACAAGGTCCTAACTCTTGCCAATTCTATGCAAGTTAAGAGAGGTGAGGAAACTGGAGAAGAAAATGCTGAATCTAGCAGAGGTTCATGAGGTTTAAGGAAAGAAGGCATCTTCATAACATAACATTGCAAGACAAACCAGCAAGTGCTAATGTAGAACCTGCCTCAAGTTAACCAAAAGATCTAGATAAGATAATCAAAGAAGGTGGCTACACTGTATAACAGATTTTTAATGTAGGCAAAACAGCGTTCTGTTGATAAAAGATGCCATCTAGGACTTTCATAACTAGAGATGGGTACTAAATGACTGGTGTCAAAGTATCAAAAGACAGGCTGACCCTCCTGTTATGAGCTAATGCAGCCGGTGACCCTAAGTGGAAGCCAATGCTCATTTACCATTCTGAAAATCTTACGGCCTTTAAAAATTATGCTAAATCTACTCTGTCTGTGCTCTATGAATGGAACAACAAAGCCTGGATGACAGCACATCTGTTTACAGCATGGCTTATTAAATATCTGAGACCTACTATTGAGAGCTATTATTCAGGAAGAAAAGCATTCCTTTCAAAATATTACTGGTCATTGACAATGTACCTTGTCAACCAACAGCTCTGATAGAAATTTACACAGAGATTCATGTTGCTTTTATGCCTGCTACCACAACAGCCATTGTGTAGCTCATTAAACAAGGAGTAATTTGGACTCTCAAGTCTTATTATTTAAGGCTTTATTATTGATAAGGCTGTAGCTGCCATGAATAGCTATTTCTCTGGTAGATCTGAGAAAAGTCAATTGAAAACGTTCTTGGAAAGACTCACCATTCTGAATGCATTAAGAATATTTGAGGGCTGGGCGTGGTGGCTCATGCCTGTAATCCTAGCACTTTGGGAGGCTGAGGCGAGTGAATCACAAGGTCAGGAGTTCAAGACTAGCCTGACCAATGTGGTGAAATTGCTTGAACTCAGGAGGCAGAGGTTGCAGTGACCTGAGATTGTGCCACTGCAATCCAGCCTGGGTGACAGAGTTAGACTCTGTCTCAAAAAAAAAAAAAAAAAAAAAAAAAAAAGAATATTTGTGATTCATGAAAGGAGATAAAAAATATCAAAATTAACAGGAGTTTGGAAAAAGTTGATTCCAACCCCCATGATGATTTTGAGGGATTCAAGACATCCATGGAGGAAGAAGTTACAGATGTGGTGGAAATAACAAGATAAATTAGAAGTGGAGCCTGAAGATGGGACTGAATTGCTATAATCTAACGTTCAAAATTGAACAAATGAGAAGTTGCTTCTTATGAATAAGAAAAGAAACTGGTTTATTGATGTAAAATCTACTCTTGGGGAAGATGATGCAAATGTTGTTGAAATGACAACAAAAAATTTAGAATATTACATAAACTTAGCTGATAAAGTAGCAGCAGGGTTTGAGAGGATTAACCCCAATTTTGAGAAAAGTTCTACTGTGGATAAAATGCTGTGAAACAGCATCACTTGTTACAGAAAACTTTTTCATGAGAGAGAAAGCTAATATATATGGCAAATTTCATTCTAGTCTTATTTTAAGAAATTTTCGTAGCCACTCCAACCAACCTTCAGGAACTATCACCCTAATCAGTCAGCAGACACCAACATTGAGGCAAGACCCTCCACCAGCAAAAAGATTACAATTGGCTGAAAGTTTAGATAACTTTCAGCATTTTTAAATAATGAAGTATTTTTAAGTAAAGTATGTACATTGATTCAGACATAATATTATTGCACATTTAATTGACTACAGTATAAGCATAAGTACTACATGCACTGGGAAACCAAAAAATTCATGTGACAAATTACATTTTTTCTCTCTTGAGTGCTCTTGCTAGTATTTCCAGCACACTATTGAATAGAAGTCATGAGAGTGGACATCCTTGCTTCTTACTGGGTCTTAGTAGGAAGCTTCCAATTTTTCCACATTGAGTAAAATTTTAACTATGGTTCTATTTGTCCATTCTTGCACTGCTATCAAGAAATACCTGACACTGGGTAATTTATTAAAAAAAAAGAGATTTAGTTGGCTCGTGGTTTTGCAGGCTGTACATGAAGTGTAGTGGCTTCTGCTTCTGGAGAGGCCTCAGAAAACTTACACTCATGGCAGAAGGCAAAGGGAAAGCAGGTGCATCTTATATGGCCAGAGCAGGAGCAAAAGAGAGAAGACAGAGGAGCTACACACTTTTAAACAACCAGATCTCATGAGAATGCTATCACTATATAGTAATAAGGGGGAATGGTAATAAACCATTCATGAGAATTTCACTCCCATATCTAATCACCTCCCACCAGGCTCCACCTCCAGCAATGGGACATTTCAACATGAGATTTGGGTGAGGACACAGATCCAAACCATATAATTCCACTCCTGGCCCCTCTCAAATATCATGTCCTTCTTACATTTCAAAATACAATCATGTTTTCTCAAAGTCCCCTGAAGTCTTAACTCATTCCAGCATTAACTCAAAAGTCTATAGTCCAAAGTGTTATCTGAGAAAGGGTTGGTCCCTCCTGCCTATGACCCTGTAAAATAAATAAAAAACAAAACAAGGTAGTTACTTCCAAGATAAAATGAGGATATAGAGACTGGATAAATAATTCCATTCCAAAAGGGAGAATTGGCCAAAACGAAGGGGTTACACTCCCCACTCAAGTCAAAAACCCAGCAGGTCAGTCATTAAATCATAAAGTTCCAAAATAATTTCCTTTGACTTCATGTCTCACATCAAGGCCACACTGGTACAAGGTGTGGGCTCCCAAAGCCTTGGGCTCTTGTGTAGTTCTGGCCCTCTGGCTTTGCAGTGTTTGTTGCCTGCCCCCAGCTGTTCTCATGGGCTAGCATTGAGCATCTGCAGCATTTCCAGATGCATGATGCAAGCTGCCAGTGATTCTAGCATTCTGGGGTCTGGAGGATGATGGCCCTCTTCTCATAGCTCCACTAGGTAGTGCCCCAGTGGGGACATTGTGTAGGGGCTCCAACCCATATTTGCCCTTTACACTGCCCTAGTAGAGCTTTCCATGAGAGCTCCATCCCAGCAGCAGACTTCTGCTTGGACATGCAGGTTTTCCATACATTCTCTGAAATCTAGAGAGAGGCTCCAAGCTTCACCTCTTGCACTCTGCTTACCCACAAGTTTAACACCACATGGAAGCCACAGAGGCTTACAGTTTGAACTCTCTAAAGCAGTATCTTGAGCTGTACTTGGGCCTCTTTGAGCCAAGGCTGGAGCTGGAGCAGCTGGGACGCAGGGAGCAGTGTCTCGAGGATGTACAGGAAGGCAGGGCCCTGGGCCTGGCCCTCGAAAGCATTATTCCCTCCTAGGCCTCTGGGTCTGAGATAGGAGGGGCTGCCACAAAGATTTATGAAATGCTTTTGAGGCCTTTTCCCCATTGTCTTGAATGTTAGCACTTGGCTCCTTTGTTCTTGTGCAAATTTATACAGCCTGCTTGAATTCCTCCTCTGAAAATGGGCTTTTCTTTTCTACCACATGGCCAAGCTGCAAATTTTCCAAATTTTTATGTTCTGCTTCCCTTTTTAACGTAAGTTCCAGTTTTTGGTCATTTCTTTGCTCACACATATAAACATAGGTTGTTAGAAGCAGCTAGGCCACATTTTGAATGCCTTGCTGCTGAGCAATTTCTTCTACCAGATACCTTAAATCATCACTCTCAAGTTCAAAGTTCCACAGATCTCTAGGGCATGGGCATAATGCACCCAAGCTCCTTGCTAAAGCATAACAAAAATGACTGCTCCACTTCCCAATAAGTTTCTTATTTCTATCTGATATCTCATTAGCCTAGTTTTCACTGTCCACATCACTATCAGCATTTTGGTCACAACCATTCAACAAGTCTCTAGGAAGTTTCAAGCTTTCCGTCATCTTATTGTTTTCTTCTAAGCTCTCCACACTCTTCCAACCTTTGCCCATTACCCAGTTCCAACATCGCTTCCACATTTTCAGGTTTCTTAATAGCAATGCCTAATTCCTCAATTATCTGTGTTAGGTTGTTCTAGCATTGCTATAAAGAAATATCTGAGACTGGGTAATTTACAATGCAAAGAGGTTTAATTGGCTCATGATTTCCTAAGCTGTGTAGAAAGTACAGCAGCTTCTGCTTCGGGGAAGCCTCAAGGATCTTTCACTCATGCTGAAAGGCAAAGTTGGAAAAGGCATCCTACATGGCAGGAGCAGGACCAACAGAGAGAGGGGGGAGATGCTGCATACTTTTAAACAATCAGATCTCATGAGAACTCTCTCATTATGCAGTACCAAGGGGGGACTGGTGCTAAACCATTCATGAGAATGCCACCCACATGATTCAATCACCTCCTATCAGGCTCCATCTCTAACGCCGGGAATTACATTTCAACATGAGATATGGGTGGGGACACAGTTCCAAATCATAACAACAGGTTTTCATAAATGACATTTATCATGTTGAAAAACTTTCCTTCTATACCTAAACTGTTGAAGGTTTTAATTAAGAAAGAAGGTTGGATTTTGTTGAATGCTTTTTTTGCATCAATTGAAATAATCATGTAGTTTCAAGTTTTCATTATGTTAATATGATATATCACATTGATTAATTTGCCTATGTTAAACTAGCCTTGCATGTCAGAGATAAATATTACTTTGTCATATAATATTTTAAATACATTGTTGAATTTCATCTGCTATTATTTTGTAGATAATTTTTGCATCAATGTACATCAGATAAATTGACCTGTAGTTTTCTTTTCTTGTGACATGTTTTTTTAACTTAGGAATCAAGGTGATGCTGGATTTATAAAATGAGTTTGAAAGCATTCCCTCTAGCTCTATTTTTCAGCAGTTTTTAGAATTATTGGAAATTATTAAAGTTTTCTTTGAATCTTTGGTGGAATTCTGCTGTAAAGTGGTCTGGTCTTAGGCTTTTCTTTGTTGGAAAGATTTTTACAACTTCTTTATCTCCTATTTGTTTTTATATGTTCAGACTTTTTATTTCTTTCTGGTTCAATCTTGGTAGGTTGTATTTTTCTATTAATTTATTAATTCCCTAGATTATCAAATTTGCCAGCATATAATTGTTCCTAATAGTCCCTTATGATTTTTTTATTTCTGAGATACATATTATGAAATTTACACTTTCATTTTTAATTTTGTATTTGACCCTTCTCTATTCTTTTCTTAGTCTAACTAGAGGGTTGTCAATTTTGTTTTTATTTTATTTAAAACAATCAAGTGCTGGTTTGATTGATTCTGTCTGTACTTTTTCTGTTCTCTATTTGATTTCTTTCTGATAATTTTGGGTTTAGTTTGTTCTTTTGATTCTTCAGGCATAATGTTATGCTATTTATTTAGAATGTTTCTTCTTTTTTTAATGTAAGCATTGATTGATATAAACATCACACTTAGAATTGCTTTTGCTGCATTTCATGGGTTTTGGTACGTTGTGTTTCCATTGTTGTTGGACTCCATATAGTTTTAAATATTTCTTTTGATTTCATTCTTTACTCACTGGTTGTTCAGAAGTGTGTTGTTTAATTTCCACATATTTGTGAATTTTCCACAATTCACCATGTTATTTATGTTTAGTTTCATATCTTTGTGATATGAAATGGTACCAGATATAATTTCAAACTTTTAAAATTTGTTAAGACTCATTTTGAAGCCTAATATATGTTCTATACTGGAGAGTGTTTCATGTGCACTGAAGAAAAATGTGTGTTCTGCTGTTGTTGGAGGTAAAGTTTTGTAAGTGTGTTTTAGGTCCATTTGTTCAAAAATACAATTCAATTTAGTATTACCTTATTAATTTTCTAACTGGTTGATTTATTCATTGTTCAAGGAGGCTTATTGAAGGCCCCTACTTTATTGTATTGCTATCTCTCTTTTCCTTCACATTTATTAATATTTGCTTTATGTATCTAGGTGCTCCAATGTTGGGTGCATGTATATTTACAGTGGTTATGTCCTCACAATTAATTTACCATTTTGTCATTAAATAGAGACCTTCTTTGTCTCTTGTGATAGATTTTGACTTGAAACCTATTTAATCAGATATAAGTATAGCCACTTCTGCTCTCTTGTAGTTGCCATTTACATGGAATATCTTCTTTCATCCTCTCACTTTTAGCCTATGTGTATTCTTAAAGTTTACATGAGTCTCCTGTATGCAGCATATAGTTAATTCTTGTTTTCCTATGCATTCAGCCACTCTATGTCCTTTGATTGGAAAATTTAATCCATTTACATTCAAGGTTATTATTGGTAGGTTAGCACTTACTACTGCCATTCTGTTAATTTTTCCTGGTTGTTTTGTATCTCCTTTTTCCCTTTTTTCCTCTCTTGTTGTCTACATTTATAATTTTATAATATTCTGTAGGCCTATGCTTAAATTCCTTTCTCTTTATCATTTGCATATCTGCTACAGTTTTTTGTTTTGTTTTGTTACAATGAGGTTTGCATAAAACACCTTATACTTGTAATCTACTGTTTTAAGCTGATAACAACTTAACTTCTGTGACATACAAAAAATTCCAGACTTTTACCCTTCCCTTCACAATTTATGTTTTTATGTCACAATTTACATCTTTTTATAGGGTGTGTTTCTTAATAACTTATTGTAGCTTGATTTTTTACTCTTTTGACCTTTAGACTTCATACTAGATGTATGTATGATTTACACAGCATCATCGTAGTACTGGAGTATTCTGGATTTGACTACATATTTGATTCTAACAGTGAGTTTTATGCTTTTATATATATACATGATAACAATTATTGTCCTTTCATTTCTGCTTTAAGAACTCTTAAGCATTTCTTATAAGGCTGATCTAGTGGTAACAAATAACCTGAGCTTTTGCATCTCTGAGAAAGTCTACTTTTTTTTTTTTCACTTCCAAAGCACAGCTTTGATGGGAATAGTATTCTTGATTGGCAGGTTTTTTTCCTAGCACTTTGAATATATCATCTCATTCTCTTCTGACCTGCAAGGTTTCTGCTGAGAAAACTGCTTATGATTTAATGAGGATTTCCTTATATGTGAGTTGATGCTTTTCTCTTGCTGCTTTTCAACTTCTTTGTCTTTGACTTTTGATGTTTTGATTTTAATATGTGTTGCAGAAAATCTCTTTGCATTGAATGTATTTTGGGGACTTTTGAGCTTCATGGATGTCCATGTCTTTCCCAAGACTTGAGAAGTTTTCAGAAAGTACTTCATTAAATAAGCTTTCTGTTTCTTTCTCTATCTCTTTTCCTTCTTTTAAACTCTCACAATGTGAAACTTTGTTTGCTTAATGGTATCTCATAAGTCCTGTAGGCTATCTTCACTGTTTTTTATTCTTTTTTCTTCTTTTATTTCTTTTTTCTTTTCTTTTGAATGAGTCAACTCAAAAGACCTTCTTCAGGTTCACAGATTCTCTCTTCTGTTGCATCTAGTCTGCTGTTGAAGCTCTCAATTATATATATATATTTTTTATATATTATATATGATATATTTATTTATATATCATATATACTATATTAATATATATAATTATATATTATTTTATATAATACTATATTAATATATAAATATATATTATTTTATATAATACTATATTAAGATATAATATATATTATTTTATATAATACTATATTAATATATAATATATATTATTTTATATAATACTATATTAATATATAAATATATATTATTTTATATAATACTATATTAATATATAAATATATATTATTTTATATAATACTATATTAATATATAAATATATATTACTTTATATAATACTATATTAATATATAACTATATATTATTTTATATGATACATATTAATATATAAATATATATTATTTCATATAATACATATTAATATATAAATATATATTATTTTATATAATACTATATTAATATATAAATATATATTATTTTATATAATACTATATTAATATATAATATATTATTTAATATAATACTATATTAATATATAATTATATATTATTTTATATATAATATTTATTAATATATTATTATATATAAATATATATACATATATTATAGATTACATATAAATATATATTATATATTTATAAATTATATATTTATAAATATATAATATATATTATATATTATATATTATATATTTATAAATATATAATATATATTATATATTCATATACATTATATATTGAATATGATAAATTTATTATTATATAATAAATATAATTATATAATTATATACTATTACATTAATTATGTTAATATATTAATAATTATTATATATTTATATATTATATATTGATATATTAATATTATATATAAATAATACATATTAATAATATATGTTAATATAATTCATATATTAATATAATTCATATATTTATATATAAATATAATATATAAATAATATATATTAATATATAATTATAATTAATATAATAGATATATAATATATAAAATATATTATATAATATATAAAACATATAATTATAAATATATAATATATATTATATATTATATATAAATATTATATAAATTTATATATAATATATACTATATATTATATATTTATAATTGTATAATATATTATATAATATATACTATATATCATATATTTATAATTATAAATATGTGATATATAGTATATATTATATATTTATAATTATAAATATATAATATATAGTATATATCACATATTTATAATTATATAATATAATATATATAATAGATCATATATAGTATATATCATATATTTATAATTATATAATATATTATACATAATATATAATACATAGTATATATTATATATTTATAATTATATATACTATATAGTATATATAATATATACTATATATTATATATTTATAATTATATAGTATATATAATATATAATATATAGTATATATTATATATTTATAATTATATATTTTATATATAATATGTAGTATATATTTATAATTATATATAATATATAATATATATTATATATTATATATTATATATTTATCATATATCATAAATATATATTTATAATATATAATATACATATTGTAAATATTATATATTTATAGTAAATTTATAATACATATATTATATTGTATGTATAATATATGTTATATATTATATAATATATGTTATATAGTATATATTATATATGTTATATAGTGTATATTATATAATATATGTTAAATAGCATATATTATATAATATATGTTATATAGTATATATTATATAATATATGTTATATAGTATATATTATATAATATATGTTATATAGTATGTATTATATATGTTATATAGTATATATAATACATATTTAGAAATATTATATATACATATATTTATAAATATATATAAATTTATAAATATTATATATAAATATATATAATACATATAAATATAATATAAATAAATATAATAAATATATACAATTATATAGAGGGTGCAACAGCAACTGGCTGAGGGGAATGTAGGTGATCTGCAGTAGCTTGGCTCTAAGGGGCAAAGATGAAGCATTACCTTTGCTTGGAGATGGAACACTACTCAGTGGGCATGGTGCAGTGGCAGCTTAGCCTCTGAGATGGAGGGATGCATTGGCTGCTAATCTCTGTAGTAGGATGCACTCTAGCAGTGGCTCTGGTTCTAAGATGGTGCACAGAGGTGGCCACATGGGCCACAGGGTTGAGGGTGGGGCACAGTGTCAGTTCCTTCTCTAGTGGTAGCTCTGCACATTTACTCTCGGGAGCTTCCCCAGCTGGGCTCAGAGCCTCTGAGGACTACAGGAGTCTCCAGTAGTGAAGATGCAGGTGCCTGTGATGATAATGGGTGCTGTGAGGTCCTCTTGTTTACCTTTTCCTTGCAAAGCGAAGTCCCTTCTGGTTCCAAGTCGATTCTGACTTATGGGAATGAGGTGGCAGGGGCAAAGTGTCTCCTTTCCTTCCATGTGTGACCATCCTGAGTTTCTGTGCTCTACAAGATTTCTGCCGCTTCTTCACTATTCTGCAGTGCTCCTTTAGTTATTTTGGATAAAGTGTAGTTTTTTTTGTAGTTTTGGAATTTCTTTTTATGGGAATGAAGACCACAAGGAGCTTCTAGTCAGCCATCTTGCTGATGTCACTGTTACTAGTTACTTCTTGTGTCTATCTTTTAATATTATGCTTTCCTAAAATGTTGCCTGTTTCATCTAAATTTCCAGACATAACTTTTCATAATAATTTATTATCTTTTTAATACCTGCTAGCTTTTAGAGACAAAGTACTTTTACTTTTTAATTTGTTACAAGTTATTTATGCCTTCTAACCCCTTTCCCCTCTTTTTAAAATCATTTTGTCAGATGTTTGCTTTTAGTCTTTTCAAAGAATTAACACTTCAATGTATTAATCATCTCTTTATATTTTTTTCAGTTTATTATTCAGCTTTCATCTACATTATCTTTCCTTTTTTTATTAAAGTTTTCTTTGCTGTTTTATTTCTAACATCTTTAGATGGACGCTTAGCTCCTTACACTTCGAGCCATCCTTATTTCCTAGTGCGTTACTTTAAGGCTATAAATTTTCATCTATTACTATTTTAAAAGTGTCCCAGGTTTTTTGTGTAACACACTTTTATTATCATTCAGTTTAAGACATTTTATAATATCTGTTGTTATTTCTTTTTATTTAAGGTTTAGATAACATTCATTTCTTATTTAGCAAATAGAGTTTTTCTAGAGGCTGTTTGTTGTAGTTGCCTAGTTAAATTTCATTGTGGTCAGAGAACATATTCTATATTTTATCAATCCTTTGGAAATTGTAGAGATTTTCTTTATGGATGAAAATAGAGTCAATTTTGTGAATATTCCTTTTTTGCTTGAAAAGAATGTGGGTCTTAAGATTGTTGTATGTTATATTAATTATTTTGTTAACATAAACATTTATAAAAGTAATATTTTTCAAAATATAGCATTATTTTATATTTTTGTAAAACTCTTTAATTTTGACTGTTTGAATATAGCTAAATTCTCATATCTGTTTCTGCATTCAACCTGTTGCAATACGTTATTTTGGTTTAAGTGCATGAAGACAATTGGGCCTCATCTAGTTAGGCAGTTGGAAAATAGAGTAAGTCGGATGACCATTAGTTGTCAGATCATATTTTAAGAATGCCTGGTCTAGTTCCATTATTTCATTAGATACCACAAAATACTAATTTTCTAATTTTACCAATACCTCAGTATTGAAAAATCTCCTTTGTATTCTCTTTTAATATCTGATTTATTTTTTTATCATCTATTCAAAACAAAATATTTTCTGCCATATCTCTTTACTCTTGTGTTAATTCTAATCTTTTTCCTGATTATTAAACTTAACTTATAATTATTTCCCAAATTCTTTTAACTGTCTTTCATGTCCTTTATTTCTCATTTTTTCCAATCTTTCTACCAGATATCCTATTTTTCTTTCATAATCCCTGTTTACTCCTATAGAAATACTAGTTTATAGGTTTTCCCTGCATTGTGACACATTTTTCCGGTGTGTCTCCATTTCCTATAGGTGTTTGATTCTCATTATCCTCTTTTATTCTTCTAGTATTTACTATGGGTTTGAATGTAATCCTTTTTTATTCTTTATGTCTAAATCAGATGAATTTTGTTATAATTTTAGAAGTTTAAGCCAGGAAAGCATTTCTCATTTTATGGCTCCAGGGCTGCTTCTTTGGGGGTGTGATGAAAATATTATTGCTACTGCTGCTAGGGGTGCTGTCGGGAGGAAGCTCTGAGCTATCAGCCTCTTAGGGGATTAGCTCAGCTACAGGAAACCACTTTGCTCACATTCACTCCCCTTCCTGAAGTGATCTAAAACCAATTAGGATGAGAGTGGGAGGCCGAGCATGGTGGCTCACGCCTGTAATCCCAGCACTTTGGGAGGCCAAGGCGGGAGGATCACAAGGTCAGGAGATCGAGACCATCCTGGCTAACATGGTGAAACCCCCTTCTTTACTAAAAATACAAAAAAAAATTAGCTGGGCGTGGTGGCGGGCACCTGTAGTCCCAGCTACTGGGGAGGCTGAGGCAGGAGGATGGCGTGAACCCAGGAGGTGGAGCTTGCAGTGAGCCAAGATTGCACCACTGCACTCCAGCCTGGGCGACAAGGCGAGACTCCGTCTCAAAAAAAAAAAAAAAAAAAAAAGGATGAGGGTGGGAATTAAAACCCAGCTCCGAACAATTCCTGAAGGGCTTTTCTTGCTGCAGAGCTCCCAGTGTGGGCAGCTGAGGCTATTGCGCTGACATTGCATCTTGATAGCTCCCTGTATCCAGCCCCACTTCCTTCCCTCCCTTTCACAAGTATTGATCCCAAAGTATCCCCCTTCATAAGCATCCAGTGTGCTAAATCCCGTCTCAGAACTTGCTTCTAGGACCCAACCTGAGATGTGACAACTAATATTGAGAAAGTAGTCTGTCACTTTACCAGAATTTCTGCCACCTGCTTTCTCTCAAGTTTTCCTCAAATGGTATCGAAAACTTGCCTTCCTTTTACCCCAAATCTGTTTTATTCCTCAAACAATTTGTATTTTACTTCAAGTCGTCTGTCTCTGTTGTCAAGTCTCTGTCCTTTCGTTGAGTATTTCAGCAGCTGTGAAGTCCCAGGTAACCCCTCATGGTCAGTCCTTCCCAGAGAATCTTGTACTCACCTACCAGTTTGGATTGCTGTTCTCAGATCCATCAGTTAATTTCTTTACTCCCAGTGGGGAGGCTTTGTTTGGAGTGGTGAGGACTTAGCATTGCTCAGAGCCGTCTTCTCTTTCTTCCCTTTGTTCTCACACCACTGCTGACCTGGTGGTTTGCCCCAGTCTCCTTGATGCATATTCATCAGGTCTTATTCAACACATTATTTCCATTGTTTTGTTCTGCTATCCTGGTTGCTCCATCCATTTTTTTGGAGGATTTGTGGAGATTTTAGTAGAGCTCCAAAGATATGCTTCTGCTATCTTCTTAGCATTTATCAGAAGGTGATATTTCTTGATACATTCTAAATCTGGACACCTCTTAGGGAGTTTCCTTGCTTTCTTTTCTTAATCTCCTTAGTGATCTTCCCGCTTCACTCTGACTCCTGCTCACATCATTTCCCATTCCTTGTGGAACTTCCTCTTTTGGGTTCTGCCACTGCCAGTCTACCACTTGTCTTCTCATTTTTTCCTGCTTGTCTCAGTTTTTGTTTTTTTTCTGTTTGGTGTTGCTTGGCTATATGAACATATAATTTAGATTTTTCCCCACTCATTTTGTTTTCTTGTTTAGTTTATTTGAGAAAAAGTAGAGCCATTATTTCTGATAACATAGGTTCCTAAAATGTGGAGGCAGAGTCCAACTCTTATTTGACACAGTTCTTTTACCTTTTACTTTTATTATAGGTAGCTAGCAATTGTGTAATTTTTCACTTCACCTTCCATTGTTGAGAATTCCATTTTACTGCATTTAAATAAAAATTCAAATTCTCAGTTGATAAGTGGTTACTGATATGAAACACAGCTACTCACACAAACCACTAGTGGCTAGAGCCCTTGGAGGGAAAGGCAGAAGTGGGTCTAATTTGAGGTAGCCCGATTATCTCCTTTTACAGTCTATCCCTGTCAATAAGTAGGCCAGGTATTCAATTTAGTCTCTTGAAGTGAGATAAATGTCTCATCAAATGATTTATATCAACATTCAGAAGCGTTTACCTAAGCGAGTGCTACATATAAAGACTATTTATGATTTTATAACAGATGAGAGCTGTCTGAAATAAGCATGCAGCCTGTACCATAGGCATACATCATTCCATTTTTAGAACTTCTGAAATATCTTTTGTGTATGTGTATTCAACACATACACACACATAATGTATATGTGTATTGTGTAGTTTTCTAACTAAATTAAAACATTCTCCTATGTACTCACCTTATCACTCAAGAAAAACAAAATTACCAGTAGCCTTGAAACCCAGTGTGCGTGCTACACAATCACATGCTCCACTCACTTTTTACAGAGGTAACTATGATTCTAAATATGTTTTTTTAAATACATTCTTCCATATTTTTCATTTGCAAATGAGCTTTCTTGTCCATGTTTCCTGATGAACATGTACAAGAGTATTCTGGATTTTAAAGTATGTGATTGTTATATTTAGATAATGCAAGATACTCTTCCAAAGTGCTTTTAAAAATCTCCTGTCACAAGGAACGTGTAGGGGTCAATTTCTACAAATCCTTGCTTGTGCTTGGTACTGCCACATTAAATTTCTTTGGGACAAATGAACATTTTACTGATTACTAATATTTAAGCATCTTTTCTTATTATTGTTGTCCTTTGTGTTGGCAAGCCAGGCAAACTTCTTTGCCTCGACAAGAAGAAAATCATAAGCTTCAAAGCACACGCTAATAGAGATGGATAGCACTGGTGGGCTCTATGATGGGCCCTACAGTCAGTGAGGCAACCTACCCACGTATATGCTGTCTTCCCTCTGAAGCCTGAAAAATACTGCACTCACTCATAATTTTGAATATGCCACTTTCATTTTGTTAACAAATGTTACTGGCCTTTTCCTCTCTCTTTTATTCTGACATCTTTCTTTTTAGTGTGATTGATATTTCTGATGTAAGAATCATGGTGCTCTTCCATGGTAGGGGTAGTTTTGATCAGTGCCCCATAACAAGCTAGTAATTTTCCTCTAAATGAGCTATCATGCGTATTTGTATCAGGGACATTTGTATATCAACACCTGAGAGTAGCCTTTTGCGGAGTTTCTGCCAAAAACTCCAGTCTGGGTACATTTTATTAGTAGTTTCTGCGGACTAGCCTTCTTTGGTTTCTGCCCAAAACTCGAGTCTGAGTATATTTTGCTTTCTAGCATGTCTAGCATCATCTGAGCAATCAAGTACACTAATAAGGGCCAAGTTGGATTGCCTGTGCTATGATCCTTAGGAATATTTTAAGGCATATTTTCTAAACAGCCATCCTCCCATCCAAATTCAGATTTGTTTCTGCTGATTTTGTTTATGGACCAACAAGATTCCTGGATGAGAAATATAATTTCACCAAAACCCCAAATTCTTAGCTGTCTCTGAGTTTCCCAATAGTGACTTGGTCTGTGAGAAATAGTAGCTTGTTTCTCACAGTTTAAGGAATGATTCTAAATTTAAGAGCCCATGCAATCCTCTAGAACTTCACAAACTTTGCTAAGCCCTGAATTTTAGTTGGATGCATCAGCTACACAGGGTGACTGTAGTCATTAATTCTCCTTTACGCCTTCCTCTCCGAAGCCAGCTATCAAGAGATCACAGTTGTAGTGCCTAACTTGCACTTAATTTTTGTCAGTGTAAATCCTGCCTCTCTAAGTGATGGCAAAACAAACACAACACTCAAAACTTAATAGCAATAACATAAACCTAAAAAGGAACAAAATATTTGAATGCACACTATACCAAAGAAAATATACTATTGCAAATAAGTACATTAAAATATGTTCAACTTTTTTTTTTTACAGGAATGTAAATTAAAACAGTAATGAAATACAGCTACATGCCAACTGGAATGGGTAAACGTAAGACTGGCCATGTCAAGTGTTGGTGAGAAAATGGAGCAAGTAGAATTCTCATACACTGCTGGTGGGAATGTATAATGATGCAACCACTTTGGAACTTAGTTTGTCATTTTCTTTTTTTTTTTTTTTTTTTTGAGACAGAGTCTTGCTCTGTCGACCAGGCTGGAGTGCAGTGGTACAATCTCGGCTCACTGCAACCTCCACCTCCCAGGTTCAAGCAATTCTCCTGTCTCAGCCTCCTGAGTAGCTGGGATTATAGGCATGTGCCACCATGCCCGGCTAATTTTTGTATTTTTAGTAGAGACAGGGTTTCACCATGTTGGCCAGGCTAGTCTCGAACTCCTGATCTCAGGTAATCCTCCAGCCTCGGCCTCCCAGAGTGCTGGGATTACAGGCGTGAGCTACCATGCCCAGCTAGTTTGTCATTTTCTTAAACAAATGATATGTACTCTACTATACAACTCAGTCATTCCACTCCTCTATGCTTATTTGAGAGAAATGAAGTATGGGTGCATACACAGGAATGATGTGAATCATCATGTTAGCTTTTTGTGTAGTAGCCAAACACTAAAAACAAGCAAAATGTCCATTGAGAGGTGAAGGAATAAACAAATTGTGGTATATCCGCACAATAAAATACCACCCAGGAATGAAAAGAACAAACTTTTGATAAATGGAATACATGTATCAGTTTCAAAATAATTATGCTTAAAGTATCCAGGCACTAAAATATTAGATGTTGTATGATTAATTTATATTAAATTCTAGAAAATATAATTTATAATGACAGAAAGCAGATCAATTGTTGCCTGTATAGGTGGAGACAAACAGCTAATACTATTGGTTGAATAAATAGGCTAATGGTTTCAATGATTACTAGTATAGGGATTAGTGGAATGGGAGAGATGAATTGCAAATGAGGAAACTTTGGGAAGTAATGGTTATTTTTACTGTTTCGCTTATGGCGATCTTTTCTTCAGTTGTATGCATTATGTCAAACTTATCAAGGTGCACACTTTAAATGTGAAGTTTATTGTATTTCAATTATATCTCAATAAATCAGTTTTTATAATATATCAAATCAACCCCTTCTTTAATCAGAACAATGATCTCTAATTTCTCTCCTGGTATTATAATACATTTTTTCTCTTATATAGCTTAACATATAGTGCCAAAGAAGGCTTGAGCATTTTCAAATGTTTCCATCCAGAATGGCTAATTAACACCGGCTCAAAAATGAATTTAAGCAATGTACCCTTTGAAGATAGCAAGGGCAAAATTCTTCATTCCCATATAATATATATCATTATATATCATATAATATATATTATATATATATATCACGTATCATTCACATATAATATATATCAAAATGTATCTTCAGGCCATTGTTAGTAATTCAACCCACACGTCAAGTCACATCTTCATGACATCTCCTTATCGCTCAGTCTCACTTTTTAGACCCTTAGAATGGCGTCCTTACTCCTTACAGGATATACACTAATGGGTATACAACAAGCACTGATCAAGCCACCCTAAAAGGTGATGCAACCACCCCTAAAACTGAAGTTCTGAAATCTATTTTGAAACTAACATTATTTCCATCTTACATTTGTAGATAATTTTAGGTTTTATGTACTTTTTAATTGTTTTTTCCTAACATGGGAATATAATCTGCTAGTCTCTTGGTTGTTTGAGGAGAGAGATTCCTTCTTCTATGTTGCTATCCATAGAGATTAATATTGTTTCCAAATCATGGTAGGAAGACTTTTCTTGATTGCTAAATAAAACAACTGTAGTAGATACTGTTGACTTTTTAACTGTTATTTTTAATTGTGGCAAAATATGCATAATTTAAAATGTATTATCTTTAACCATTTTGAAGTATACAATTTAGTAGTGTTAAATGCATTCACATTGTTGTGTAGACAGTCTTCGTAACTTTCATCTCGCAAAACTGAAACTGTATACTCATTGAATAGCAACTCCACATTCTCCTTTTCCCCCCAGCCCCTAGCAACTACCATTCTACTTTTTGTCTCTATGTATTTGAATACTCTAGGTAGCTCATATAGCCTAATGTCATCAAGGTTCATCTATGTTGTAGCATGTGTCAAATTTTCTTCCCTTTTAAGGCTGACTAATATTCTACTGTTTATATACAGTGCATTTTGTGTATCTATTCATCCACTGATGGACACTGGGCTGCTTCTATCTTTGGCTACTGGAAATGATGCTGCTATAGACATAGATGTACAAATATTTCTTCAAGACTCTGCTTTCAATTCTTTTGTGTATATATCCAGGGGTGGCATGACAGGATTATATGGTAATTCTATGTTTAATTTTTTGAAAAAGCACCATTTATATTCTACAGTGGATGCATCCCCAGCAAGAGTGCCCAAGGGTTCAAATTTCTCCATATCAGCAATATTTGTATTTTCTGTTTTTTAAAATATCATGGTCATCCTGATGATGTAAGGTGGTATTCCACTGTTCTTTTGATTTGCTGATTTCCTGTTATATTGCAGAAAATGGGAGGTCAGAAAATTGCAATTTATTTAAGATTATATAACTGTTACATGACAGAGCTGAGACGTGAATCCAAATCTGACTCAGTCTAGTAGTTTTCATCTATATGGTTAATAAGCATATTATATATAAATCTGATTATGTCACTTTCCCATTTAAACCCTCCTTTTGAGTCTCATTGCACAAATAAAACCACATTACTGTTATGGCTTGCAAGGTTCTGTAAGATCTAGATCCTGCCTTCCTGATTGAATTATTCTAGTCTGTACTTCCCTTCTCTCACCATTTTTCAAAATTTGCCTTTTATTCCTGTTTCTTGAACAGACATGACTCACCTACTTCTCAGGGCCTTGTCAAGAACTATGAGGGCTCTGATATTTTACCTTAATTGCAATTGCAGAAGGTTAGTCTGCAAAAGTTTCATAGATGTTGGCAGAAGATAAGAGATTTCTGGATCAGCCTTAAAGGACCTTATTACTTCCAGGGTTAACAGTAACCAGAATGTCAGCAATTACGCTGATTCTCTGAGTCACGACACCCAGGGCTTATTGAAAAGAACTTTGCACATGCAGTTGTTTGCACTCCAGAAGAGTAACCTGAAGCTTCTGGAACCCAAATCTTTATAATAGATAGTGAACATTCCTGATCTTTGACCCAGAGGATGACATTATTTATATTATACCAAATGGGGGGTGAAAAAAAAACAATTTTCTCTTTGCTCTGGAGAGAGACACTATTCTTATCATCAGACTTTGTAAACAAAGCTACCTTTGCACTGGAGGAAGACAGTATCTCTACCTTCTAATGCTGTTTTCCACACACACATTCATGAAAAGGTGGTCTAAAACAAAGACTGTGAGTACCTCTGCTCAAATTGAGAGGTGACAGCGTGCTAGCAGTCCTCACAGCCCTCGCTCGCTCTCGGCGCCTCTTCTGCCTGGGCTCCCACTTTGGCGGCACTTGAGGGGCCCTTCACCCAACGCTGCACTGTGGGAGCTGGCCAAGGCCGGGGCCCGCTTCCTCAGCTTGCAGGGAGGTGTGGAGGGAGAGGCGCGAGCGGGAACCGGAGCTGCGCGCGGCGCTTGCGGGCCAGCTGGAGTTCCGGGTGGGCGTGGGCTTGGCGGGCCCTGCACTCGGAGCAGCCGGCCGGCCCTGCCGGCCCTGCCGCCCCGGGCAATGAGGGGCTTAGCACCCAGGCCAGCGGCTGCGGAGGGTGTACTGGGTCCCCCAGCAGTGCCAGCCCACTGGCGCTGCGCTCGATTTCTTGACGGGCCTTAGCTGCCTTCCCGTAGGGCAGGGCTCGGGACCTGCAGCCCGCCATGCCTGAGCCTCCCCCCGGCCCCCGCCGTGGGCTCCTGTACGGCCCAAGCCTCCTCCATAAGTGCCGCCCCCTGCTTCACGGTGGCACCCAGTCCCATCGACCACCCAAGGGCTGAGGAGTGCGGGCGCATGGCGCGGGACTGGCAGGCAGCTCCACCTGCAGCCCCAGTGCGGGATCCACTAGGTGAAGCCAGCTGGGCTCCTGAGTCTGGTGGGGAGGTGGAGAACCTTTATGTCTAGCTCAGGGATTGTAAATACACCAATTGACACTCTGTATCTAGCTCAAGGTTTGTAAACACACCAATCAGCACCCTGTGTCTAGCTCAGGGTTTGTGAATGCACCAACGGACACTGTATCTAGCTACTCTGGTGGGGACTTGGAGAACCTTTGTGTGGATACTCTGTATCTAGCTAATCTGGTGGGGAGGTGGAGAACCTTTGTGTCTAGCTCAGGGATTGTAAACGCACCAATCAGCGCCCTGTCAAAACAGACCACCTGGCTCTACCAATCAGCAGGATGTGGGTGGGGCCAGATAAGAGAATAAAAGCAGGCTGCCGGAGCTAGCAGTGGCAACCCCCTCGGGTCTGCCTCCACACTGTGGAAGCTTTGTTTTTTTGCTCTTTGCAATAAATCTTGCTGTTGCTCACTCTTTGGGTTCACACTGCCTTTATGAGGTGTAACACTGACCGCAAAGGTCTGCAGCTTCACTCCTGAAGCAAGCGAGATCACGAGCCCACCAGGAGGAATGAACAACTCCAGGCGCGCCACCTTAAGAGCTGTAACACTCACCGCAAAGGTCTGCAGCTTCACTCCTGAGCCAGCGAGACCACGAACCCACCAGAAGGAAGAAACTCCGAACACATCTGAACATCAGAAGGAGCAAACGCCTGACACGCCGCCTTCAAGAACTGTAACACTCACCGCGAGGGTCCGCGGCTTCATTCTTGAAGTCAGTGAGACCAAGAACCCACCAATTCCAGACACAAAATGTCATGTAGAAATGCATACGCATACAATTTTAATTTTCTTTAATTATCCTTAAAGTACTTGTCGTATTTGAAATTTTCTTCTTTGCTTATTTTCCTGTCTCAAGCATACCTTACCAGCTCTCCAATTTCCCTGCAACTATTAAAGCTTCATGAAAACAGAAATAATCTGCAAAATTATCTGCATTATTCCTGGAGCCTATACCATTTGGCATATAGATGCTTAGTAAACATTTCTTGAAGGAATGAGTGAACCAGACACCACTGACTCAATTAGAAAAAAATTTATTATAGGATTCTGTGATGGTTTATTCTTGGCTTTCATAGACTTTTTAGATGGTTTCCTTTTGGCTTTCATTTCTAGCCTTTTGTATGAAAAACGAGAGAATTTTATTCACTCATTCATTTATTTATTAGGATTCAAGCATTCAGTACATGTGTTGCACTTATATTAACAAAGAGGCTAATGCAGCAGATACATTATTGTGAAAATAGGCAAATAATTGCTTATCTAGGTATGAGACCAATTTAACATTGTAATGGGCTCCTCTGCATGCAATGCTGATTTTGAGGCACTGGTAGATGCAATTCAATACTGAATTCTGCAACTCATCACATTTTCTGATAGCAGCAGCGTCTGAATTAGTCACGGTGATTGTGTGTCTTGGACATAAAAAACTATGTTGGATTTTCATCTTTCAAAATAAGTAGAAAAATACCTATAAAATAAGATATAGAACAAAATATAAAGGTTAATTTTAATTGAAATCTTGTTATCTAAGTTGACTTTTTTTTTTCTGGGTATGTGTAAAGACCCAATCTTACAAAGAGCTCTGCCTTCTTTTTCTATGCCCACTGTTCCTCATAACTCAGTACTGAAACACCACACATTGTTCTATTAGGTTATCTACAGAACATTTCTTTAGGAACTCTTCTCTTGGGAGACTATGGGCCAATGAAAATTTGTTAATCCAAGCAATAGAATACTGTGAAAAGTTCTACATCTTATCTCTTTTCAGAAAAGCAGCTAATTTTTATCGAGCATCCACAAAGTGCAAGACACTATGCCATTTTGTGTAATTTTTCAGGACCAAAATAACCTTATGAGATAAATATAACCTTCATTACTATTAGTGCTATTGTTACCACTACTGCTTCTATTGTTATTTAAATAACATTTTAAAATGTGGAAGCTAAAGCTTAGAAGGATTAATCTGACCAAGGTCACAAAATTAGATGTGGAAAAGCCAGGATTATGTTTTTAGTAAATCGTTCAAATGAGGATTAGGAAACTTCATTCTCTGAACCTTAACTGGACTGTGTCTGATCTTATATCTGAATGCTAGCAATATTTCACATGCCATACATGACAATCTTTTGAAACAGGCCAATAATTCTAAGCATTTGGTATATAAAATCCTATGTTAATATATATTTTGCATAATTAGGTTCTGCTGTATCTGCTGCATTTTAATTTACATTTTCTCCCCATATAAAAATAATCTGGAACATTTTCTCATGTTGTTAGATGCTTTTATAGCCATAGTGGCTATACTGTAGTACATTATGGGGTGCAAGACAATTACTCAGTTGATATGGTTGTTTCTGATTTTGATCTGTTAGGCCACATAATTGCATATGTAAAAATACTGATTATTTAAAATTGTATAACATTTATAAAAGTTTAAGGTTCTTGAGACATAATTTTAAAGTTGGGTTCAGAAATTTTGCACCAGTGTATTTTGCTGCAAGTAATATTTACGAAGCTTGCTTCTGATTTTTTCAGAAACTAGGTACTACCAATTAAAAAGAAAAATAACCAATTTTCAAAAAGAAAATCTGGTTGTTGTGGCTATTTTTATTACTTTAGTGGTTGAGGTAGTAGAAATGTTCTTCATCTCAATTGTGGCCACCATGACGTTTGTTAAAACTCATCAAATTATCTATCTAAAACGGGTGAGTTTTACTGTGTGTTAATTATTGCTCACTAAACTGACTTAAAGTTAATGAAGTTTTATATCTCACTCAGGTTGTATATCCATCATGGGTCAGCTGGGAGGTTTGCTTCAAGTAGTCCTCATTTCAGGACTTAGGTTGGAGGAGAAGCCACCATTTCACATATTGCACAGAGAAAGTGAGTACAGTGAAAACTCTAAAGATTAATGATCACCATTGTATTAGGCTGCTCTCGCATTGCTGTAAAGAAATACCTGAGACTGGATAATTTATAAAGAAGAGAGATATAATTGGCTTGTGGTTCTGCAGGCTGTGCAGGAAGCATGGCACAGGCTTCCGTTCCATTCTGGGGAGGCCTCAGGGAGCTTTTACTCATGGCAAAAGGCAAAGGGGAAGCAGGAATGTCACGTGGCAGAACGAAAGCAAGAGAGAGAGAGAGTTGGGGAGAGAGGTGTCACACTCTTTTAAACAACCAGATCTTGCAAGAACTTACTATCATGAAGAAAGCACCAAGCAATGAGGAATTCAGACCTATCATCCAAACAACTCCCACCAGGTCCCACCTCCAGCATTGAGGATTACAATTCAACATGAGGTTTTGGTAGGGACAAATATCCAAACTACATTAACCACATTCTTTGACCTGCTCCAATAGGGTACGAAATATTTTTCTTCACCAATGATCATAAATTGAGTTTATCTTACCTAAAAGCTAAAAACACATATTTGGTCATGGGATTTTACCTCATAGATAAACATATGATGTTCCGTAGATTGTCTATGCAGTTTTGGAAAATTAGGTTTACTAACAATCTTTAGTATTTTCCTGATAACTTATAACACAAGCTCTAACATAATTTTGTATGGCTATAGCCTCAATATTAAAACAATGTCTGGCACATATTAGCCACACCAAAAAATACTTGTCAAATGTATGATGTGTGTAATTTTAGTGAGTAGAATTTTTTAAAGAGATAATTAAATACTGTTTGTTTCAGTCAAGAAAAAAATAGTACAATAGATTGTGTCTTTACAATATAAATTGACCTACAAACCAGAAGAAAAGGTCAAACATAAAAATTAATAGAGACTCACACATCCAAGGCCTAAAAATTAAGAAACTGGAAAATTAAGAAAAATGTCAAACAGGTTAATTTTAATCAGGATTTGTTTTTTTTTTTAATATTGCACAATGGGTTGGGAAATGGTTAGTGGTCATTTGAAAGATGGCTTCATGTTTAGCACTTCAGAGCAAATTGAAGGTGTTAGAGATGATTATCCACAGCTACAGACTTCATTACAGCAAATATAATGTTTCAAATTGTGTATATTATAAATGTAGACAATTCTGATTCTGGATTGGAGCATAGAACTAAACAACTTTATATACCTTACACGTTTGGTATTCTTGTATTTACCAGTAGTGGGCCTCATAGCATATACACCCACTTTCAGCTGACTTCAAAACTCTATGATGAGATCCTGACTATGGAGCATGACATACTTCTGGCATGTCACATTCTGTCACTTGACAAGAAGACTAGTTTGATTGCACACTTTGTCTTCTTTTAAATGAAACTGAAATTCCTAGACCTAAATCTGAAGTGTGTGACTTAAGCCTGATATGTTCTTTATAAACAATATTTTCCTGTATGTCATTATGCCACAATTAAATGTTGGCATTTATTTTCTCTAAATAAGTTGCTGATGAGCAACAAAAGATGTGCTTAATGTACAAGATTATTCCTTTCTAAATTACAAAGTGGTTTTCTGAAGGATTTATTATTTTATTTTTCATGTATCTCAGTCATCACATTTAAATATCTCTGATATATCCATTTATTTTTGTAATATAATTGCATATATAACAAATGTGATAAGACTGTATCCTGGCAAAAAGCATTGAAATCCAAAGTCTGCAGAAAAGAATAATACAATGTTAAAAATCAAAGGCAAGATCTTATGCCTTGAACAAACCATCCAGATGAAACCTAGGCTATTTTATTCAAGATCATAAATAATCCAATGCCTTCATTAACCTTTATTCTTTTTTATTAGCGAACTAGGCACCATGGCTCTGAGCCGAGCCCAGCAGGCTGCCCATGAAGTGACATTTTAGAGACTGGCAAAGAAATGCACTTTGTGTCAGAGTACACTATCTTGAGTTTTTGTCCTTCACAGCAGGAAAAAGCCTCTCTGGATCCTTTTGTCCTTTTAAAAAGAGACTTGAGTGCACATACACATAAACACGAGTGTAAGAATTTTTCTTGCTAATATGAAAAATAAGTTACTTACCCTTCTAATTTAAAATAGAACACTAAGTATCTGAGTTGGTTGAAAAGTAACTTAAACCAAATTCAGCTGAAGAAAAAACTTAAAAAACAGAATTGAGATTTCCTTAATGATGCATTTTATTTCACAAAGATGCACTAGGTATTTAAGTAGACCCTTCTGTAGTTTTGTAATTTGCTTTAAATATATAAATATATATTTACAGATAGTAGATAGGCAAGATATAGTAGTTATAAAAAACAAAATAAAAGGAATAGCATACAGTATTTGGAAGTGGCAAAGATGTGAACATAACAACACTCCTGGTCTTAATAACATACAGCTGAATGAAAAGAAGTGAAACATTTTTATGTGGGGCACATAGTTAATTTAAATACATCCCTTCAATATATTAATGCAGATGTTTTAGGAAGGCAAAGAAAAAAGCCATATACATTAAACACTTCAGAATTATTGCCTAGGTTGAGAGTGTGAAATGAGAGTGCAGAGAGGGATAAGTAGATAGGTAGATAGATAGATAGGTAGATAGATGATAGATAGATAGATAGATAGATGATAGATAGATAGATGATAGAACAGGAGGACTTTGTGTGCACCGGGGATGATAATGTGGCATAATGCAAACATTATAATTAACTCAGATATCTTCCTGTGATAAAAAAATTCCAGTGTGAATTGAACCTACAAAACAATACGAGACTGTCTTCCTTTCTTCTATTCTATGAAAGCAAAGGTGTATTAAAAAATAAAAAACCCACTGCAGATAGATAGACTTGTATGTAGGGGTAATATTAGGTAAAATTATAAAACAGAAAATATCACTTCTAAGGTCACCTCTTTGAGACCTTTCTTCACGTTTATGCCTTTAAGTCCAAAAACAAGGATCAGCCTCTGCCGCAAAATGTCATAATTCAGTAAATTCCTTACTTTGTGATTGCTGAGAAATAACCTATAACTTCTTCAGGAATTATTGGAAAAGGAAAAGAAAAGAAAAGAAAAATCACATCTACCTAACATATATACTATCAAAATACATACGATATGCTATATAGTATGTATTTTATATTTTATATAAATTTATATACACTAAGTAAATATATGTAAATACATTATATATATATACATATAATGTTTAATTCACCCTATGTATATTTATTCTAGGTTTTTTCTGTACCAGGGAGTTTTCTAAGCTCTAGGAAAATCACAGTCAACAACACAAGGTCCATGTCCTCTGGGAGTTTATTTCTGCAGAGGGAGACTGACAATCCATAATCAAATGAATTTACAGTGTCAGGTAATAGTAAGCGCTATGGAGAAAAAAAAATTAGCAGAGAAGTGATAGGTAGTGACAGGGAAGCTATATTATATACATAAACCACAGACTCTCTGAGAAGATGGCATTTGAGTATAGTGTGAATGACACAAGAATCCTGCGATCCCCAATAACTTATGGAGTTGAGATGGCAACGTGGCTCTGTATTACAAAAGCCATGTAGTAGAGTTGGTTTCCTGACCATAGACACAAATATACAAGTAATTATTTTTTTCCTAATTCAGTATCTACTCTGTTTTTTGCTGGCATTTGAAATGATGGCAGCAAACAACTAAGTAAATTCTAAATAAATAGTGATTTCTAATTGGAACACAGTCAATGCAAAATTGCAATCATTCTAATATCTTTCCTTCTCCATTGGATTTATCTAAGCAATAGTGGTGGTGATGTTTGTGTATGTCTTTGGGGTGGGCAGGGGGAATTATGTGGCATTATGGTGCAAGTTAGTTAAATAAAGGCATATGGTCCACAGTTGTTCCATACTGGCATCCACTGGGGTGTATAAATCTGGACCCTTGCATTGTCATCCCTCTGCAATGGCATCCTCTGAGGTGTCAATCTTCCTCCCTGGTCTCTGACCATATGGTCTAGAGTGCCTTCTGCTGCCATGCCCCCTTGTCAAAGACTCAGAACTCTTTCAGAGTCTTTTTCTCTTTCAGTTGTATTTAATGACCTTCTCGAAGGCAGGAAATGTTAGATTTGGCTTCAAGGCTGCCTTTCATGGCTTGTTCAGGCCCTCAGCACCTGAACATCCATTTCTCTCCTAACGTTTCTCTACTGTGAGGTAAAGGGGATTCCCTCAAGCTTTCTCCTTCTCAAGATTTTCTGTGAGAAAGGAGACTTGTTTCTTCTAAACTTGTATCCTGATACATTTTAAGAAGTTTATTTCATTATTTCCTTCCCACTGAAGTGAACAGGGAAGGCAGGTTGTAACTCTTATTGCATAACCAACCAATGTTTACAAACTGCTTCTCACTTTAAATTCTCTTCCCAAGCCTGGAGAATATTTAGTCTCAGGGAAGTGAGAGAAATGCCCCAGTAAATAATCTTTGTGTCTTGTTTTATTTTTTTTTTCAGCCTGGAAACAGATAATCTTGTGTCTGAATTCTTTTATAATAAAGCGCCTTTGACAGCAGAACTTTTAGGGATGAGGAAAGGAACTTACGGAACAACTGAAGAAATCCCATGAAGCTTGGAAAGGAGATGAATAGTTAAATACAGGAATACCTTGCACATATTGTGAGTTTGGTTCTGACTACCACAATAGAGTAAGTATCACAATAAAGCCAGTGGCACATTTTTTGTTGTTGTTGTTTCTCAGTGCATATTAAAGTTAAGTTTACAACATACTGTAGTCTATAGAAAATAGCACTATGTCTAAAAGTAGTTCATTACTAAAAATGCTAACTATCTGAGCCTTCAGTTAATCCTTATCTTTTTGCCCATGGAGAGTACTGCTTTGATGTTGACTGATTAGGGTAGCGGTTGCTGAAGGTTGGGGTGGTTGTGGCAGTTTCTTAAAATAAGACAACAATGAAGTTTGTTGCAATGATTTGGTCTGCCTTTCACGAAAGATTTCTCTGTAGCACACAATGCTGTTTGATAGCATTTTAGCCACAGTAGAACTTATTTCAAAATTGGAGTCAATCCTCTGAAACCCTGCTGCTGATTTATCTGCTAAGGGTATGTGATATTTAAGTCCTTTGCTATTATTTCAACAACATTCACAGCATCTTCACCAGGAGTAGATTCCATCTCAAGAAACCACCTTCTTCACTCATCTCTAAGAACAACTCCTCATCCATCCAAGTTTTATCATGAGATTGCAGCAATTCAGTCACATCTTTAAGCTCCACTTTTAATTCAAGTTATCTTGCTATTTCCACCACATCTGCTATTACTTCTTTCACTAAAGTATTGAATCTCTCAAAATCATCCATGGGGTTTGGAATCCCCTTCATCCAAACTCCTGTTAATGTTGATATTTTGACCTCCTCTCATGAGTCACAAGTGTTCTTAATGGCCTCAAGGATGGTGAACCTTTTTCAGAATGCTTTCAGTTTACTTCACTCAGATTCATCATTGGAATCACTATCTATGGCAGCTGTAGCCTCATGAAATGTATTTCTTAAATAATAAGAGTTTAAAGCCAATATTACTCTTTAATCCACATGCTGCAGAATGGAAATAGTGTTAGCAGGTATGAAAACAACATGAATCTCTGCGTATATCTCCATCAGAGCTCTTGGGTGACCAGGTGCTCTGGCCAATGAGCAGTAATATTTTGAAGGGAATCTTTTTTCTGGAAAGTAGATTTCAACAGTGGGCGTAAAATATTCAGTAAACCATGCTGTAACAGATATGCTGTCATCCAGCTTTGTTGTTCCATTTATAAAGCACAGACAGAGTAAATTTAGCAGAATTCTGAAGGGCCCTAGCATTTTCAGAATAATAAATGAGCATTGGCTTCCACTTGAAGTCACCAGCTTGTATTAGCCCCTAACAAGAGAGTCAGCCTGTCTTTTGAAGCTTTGATGCCAGGCATCGACTTTTGTCTAGCTATGGAAGTTCTATATGGCATCTTCTTCCAATGTTTGTCTACATTAAATACCTGTTGTTTAGTGTAGCCACCTTCACCAATTATCTTAACTAGATCTTCTGGTTAACTTGCAGCAGCTTCTCCATCAACACTTGCTGTTTCACCTTGCATTCTTTTGTTATGAAGATGGCTTTTTTCCTTAAACCTCACAAGCCAACCTCTGCTAGCTTCCAGCTTTTCTTTTTTCTTTTTTTTGAGACAGAGTTTCGCTCTTTTTGCCCAGGTTGGAGTGCAATGACACGATCTCGACTTGCTGCAACTTTCACATCCCAGGTTCAAGTGATTCTCTTGCCTCAGCCTCCCGAGTAGCTGGGATTACAGGTGTGCACCACTACACCTGACTAATTTTGTATTTTTAGTTGAGACAGGTTTTCACCATATTGGCCAGGCTGGTCTCGAACTCCTAATCTCAGGTGATCCATCCGCCTCAGGCTCCCAAAGTGCTGGGTTTACAGACATGAGCCACCATGCCCAGCCCCCAGATTTTCTCTTCTAGATTCCTCACCCTTCTCAGTCTTCACAGAATTGAAGAGAGTTAGACCCTTGCTCTGGATTAGGCTTTAGCTTAAAGAATGCTGTGGCTGATTTGATCTTCTATCAAACCACTCAAATCTTCTCCATATCAGCAATAATGCTATTTTGTTTTATCATTTGTGTGTCCACTGGAGTAGCACTTTAAATTTTCTTAAAGAATTTTTCCTCTGTATTCACAATTTGGCTTGCTGTTTAGTGCAAGTGGCCTAGTTTCAGCCTGTGTCAGCTTTGGTATGCCTTTCTTACTGAGCTCAATCATTTCTAGGTTTTGATTTAAAGTGAAAGATATGTGAGTCTGTGTTTCTTGGGAACATTTAGAGGCTATTGAAGGATTAGTAATTGGCCTAATTTTAATATTGTTGTGTCTCAGGGAATGGGGAGGCCTAAGGAGAGAAAGGCAGATGGGAAATGGCCTGTTGGTGGAGCAGTCAGAACACACAACATTTATGGATTAAGTTTGTCATCTTTTATGGGTGCAGTTCATGAAACACAACGGTAACATCAAATATTGGTGAAATAGATCATCATAATAGAATAATGATGAAAAAGTTTGAAATATTGGGAGAATTACCAAAATGTGACACAGAGACATGAAATGAGCACATGCTGTTTGAAAACAGTATACATAGATTTTCTTAATGCAGGGTTGCCAGAAACATTTAATTTGTGAAAAACCCAATATCTTTGAAATGTAACAAAGCAAAGAGCAATAAAATGAGGTATGTCTGTATTTCACAGATTTTGTAAAGGGCTGATTAAAGATCCTCCACTCCTCTGGCCACAGACACAAAAAATTCTAGAGAAAATGTATGAAATTTTAATCAATGAATGGCTGCTCCTGTAAAAAGACATTTCGGTAAGGCCAGGAAAAAAGTGGGACCACATCACAGACCATGCCTACTCCAGAAGGATTTTTGTAGCTAATGGAGAGGTGGAGATTGTTGACTGAGTCTTAAGTCTATACTGGGAAGAGAGTCAGTTTAGAAATCATCCACCTAAAACTGAAACTGAGAAAATGATGAGCTGGCACTAACCTATTAAGCCAACAATAAAGGAAAATTGTTTGTCTGAATTCTGGCTCCGTTGGAGATTAAAATGCAATAAATAAAAATGCTTATATGTCTGTGGGCCTGAGTTACACTATACATGTTTTCTAAAAGTCTGTACCTACAAAATTTTAACGGTAATTACATCTGTAATTGCCTTGTGAATCTGGCCAAAGCAAATATAAAACCTCTCAGAAAGGTATCCCCAAACACCACAAGAAGTTACAAAAGGAAAACACTAAAAAATGGTGAGCTAAAAAAGTAAGATATGGGAAAATCTAATATATTGACTACATAGCAAAAGTAGTATCATGAATAATTTCTAAATTGAAGACACTTTGAAAATGTCACAATTAAAACATAGGATAATAATAGCATATAAGCTAGGAGAGGTTAAACATCTTGAGAGGCCGAGGTGGGCGAATCACGAGGTCAGGAGATCGAGACCATCCTGCCCAACACGGTGAAACCCCGTCTCTACTAAAAATACAAAAAATTAGCTGGGCCTGGTGGTGGGTGCCTATAGTCCCAGCTACTTGGGAGGCTGAGGCAGGAAAATGGCGTGAACCTGGGAGGCGGAGCTTACAGTGAGCCGAGATCAGGCCGCTTCACTCCAGCCTGGGCGATAGAGCCAGACTCCGTCTCAGGAAAACAAACAAACAAACAAAAAAACAAAAACAAAACTTGGGGTCCTTAAACTGTATAGAAGGAGGGTAAAAACTTTAGAAAATTAAACCATTAAATTAGGTATGTGCATAATAATTTCAAGGCTTACCAAATACAAATAGTTATTTTTCGAAAACAGAAGAAGATTAAAATAGAATTAGAAAAAGAAATTATGTTAGCACAAAATAAGACATGAAGCAGAGGAAAAAAATAAATGGAAAATACCCACAAATAGGAAGCAAGAATAAGGTGGTAGAAGTAAATGTAAATATAGCAACATATATTTAGACACTGTGTAAAAAACTCAATTACTTGCTTTTTAATAAAACACACCGAAAATATAAAAACTGATAAAAGTAAAGAGTGAAAGTTTGGGAAAAGGAATTTAAGTAAACACTCAACACAAGAAAGCTGGTGTAGCCATTTTTGTTCTGGGATACCCATTCTTATGGGGGTGGCTGACAGCAACAGTAGTGTGAGAGAGAGATGACATTCTTAAGTCACTTTACAGTTCTAGACAGCAATGAGGGGCAGCAGGTGGCAGGACACAATAGGGACTGTTTGTAAGCTCATGTGAAATACCTTGGGGAGCTCCCAAGATATCCTTGTCTCAGAATCAGGAGAGTTTTTTTGTGGTATTAGAGTATGATTATATGCATGTAATTTAGGCATAAATAATGCCACATTAACACATACATGCACATATAACATGTATAACACTTATAACATTAATTTAATTTTATAATTCATAACGTTTGACTTGAACCAGTAGGCAGGTAAGACCTAGAGAAATACGGGCTGTATCCATTACTTTTGTTTACAACTTTCCAGGAGACTCTGAAGGCCATTGGTGAGCAGTTGATGTATCAAATGCATTCTCTCTGCAAATAAGTAGATCTAGCTAATACCAAATATTGGGTATATATTCAAACTTGTCACTTTTGAAATCAAACTATAAGAGAGGTTATAGATGTCTCATGGATGTAAAACTAATTGTATCTAAAATATAATAAATTATAAAATATTCACTATGGGATCCAAATAGTGTCAGTTTTCACTTAATGGTTGTCTGTTAAGTCCAACTATTATATCAGGTGTTTTTAGGGTATTCTTACTCATTCTTCAAAAGTTATCAAATTGATTGTATTAGCTCTGTTTTTGGCTAGGAAAATTAAATTTAATGAGATTGCGTAGTTTACAATAACATTGGAGAACTTAATGTAACAATTTTCTAAAAGAACTTTTAGGAAATTCTCATTCTGAGACAAGGATATCTTGGAAGCTCCCCAAGGTATTTCACATGAGCTTACAAACAGTCTCTATTGTGTCCTGCCACCTGCTGCCCCTCATTGCTGTCTAGAGCTGTAAAGTGACTTAAGAATGTCATCTCTCTCTCACACTACTGTTGCTGTCAGCCACCCCCATGTTTTTCTATTTTTTTCACCTTAGCACTTATCACTCTCTAACATATCACAGTATTTATTGTATTTAAAAAAATAGATACCTCCTCAAGTAGAAAGAAGCCCCATGAGGATAAAAATTTCTGATTTTTTTGTTCATTGCTCTTTTCCCAGAACCTAGAAGAGTTTCTGCCATAGTAAGCAATCAACAAGTATTTTTTAAATAAATGAATTAATAAATAAATAATCTGTGATCAAGGATTTTGAATAGCTTTATTCAGTGGCTATTGGTTCCAAGCTCTTTATTATGACAGAAGAGATGGTGTTTGCAGAATATTCCACCTACTTGGGAGACCCTTGTTCAAAGAAAGGATTTGTCCTTCTTAATCATGAAGTAATAAATCATAATATTATATCAACTGTTAAAAATAATTTTAAATGTTAAAAAATATATTGCAAAACAAAACAGAAAAATAATCCTTACTAAATGTAGAAATAACACACGAACTTTAGATAAGTATGAATTACTGATACCATATTCAAAATGTAGAAGCTATGAAGAAAAATGAATACACACATTTGCACATTTACTCAAGGTATGTAATGACATATTTTGTGATTTAAAACCCTTGATATTATCTTTGGTCACAAATCAAAGCCACTAGCTTTGTCTTAAAAGAAAATGAAATGGTTTACTTCAATAAAAATTAATTGCGTTCCAGTTCCGTGTTTATTATCATTGATAGGCGATACTATATACATCTACTTCACCTCCTTCTCACAATATGATTTCTTAAACAGACATAAATAATGTTTATTTCTTCAGATAGAGATGAACAATGATCTTGCCTCCAGCAATAATTAATTGGTGGCTTGTAAAGTTGAGAAGAATAATTTTATTTATGTAAATAATCTGTTTCAGTTATTCTAAGTTATAGATGAATTGTGAGTAGCTTAGTTATAAGAAGAAACTGAGATGTATTTTAATTAGTACGGTCAGGTCCACCTATGCATGAAAAACAAGATAAAAATAATTTGAAAGGCATTCTATGTTTATATATTTTTTGAATTTATTATTTTAAAAAATTTTTTCCAACTATGTCATGTTTTCGAAGATTTTCTTTTTAAAAATCATTGATTCTAACAAAGTTTTATGCAGTCTTAAAATATAATGGCATTTCTTACTTTATGAGTATGTATTTTACCTAATCCATGGGAAATGTGTTCTGGTTTTTTTTCAGCCTTTATATAAACTGGTGGTATCAAGCAAGCATTTCTATCAAAAAAAGATACTCATAGATACTATGTACTTTATGTGTATTAATGTATTTAATCTTAAAGACAACTTTATGCAATATTTACTACTATTGTTACTCTCATTGAACAGAAGAAAACTGAAGTAAGGTCTCATAGCCAATGAGCAGTGGATTCAGAATTCAAACACAAGCATTTTGGTTCAAAAGCTCAAACTATGAACACTATAAAAATATTAATTACAATTAGAATTATAATAAAAACAGCACCTATCACTTATGTGACATTGTGTTAGATGTTTTATATAAATTATCATCTCTTCATTAATTTACCATTCTTCTCTACTTAAGGTCAATTGACTACAGATATGTGTGTCTATTTCTAAATTTTATTATTTCTAATGATCTGCATGTCATTATTTGCAGCAATATCACACTTTAATGCTTACTGCTTTATAGTAAATATTGAAGTTAGGTAGTGTAAGTCCTCCATCATTTCTCCATTTTTTCAAATTTGTTTTGAATATTCTAGATCCTTTACGTTTTCAGATAAATTATAAAATTGGCTTTTTAGTTTCCACCTCAAAACATTTTGAGATTTTGGCAAGAAGTTGACTGAATCTACAGAGAACAAATATCTTAAGAATATTTAATCTTCTGATTCATAAGCATAGTATAACTTTGTATTTGGGGGAATGTTTGTTAATTTATCTCAGCAATGTTTTATATTTTTCAATGTAGAGGACTTGAAAATTTTTTAAAATTTAATTCTAAATATTTTACATTTTATATGGACATGTAAGTAATTTTCTGATTGCTGATAATATTTATATATGAAATTGATTTTTGTATATTAAAAATATATCCTGTAAACTTGCTCAACACACCTATTGGATCTAGAAGGATTGTTTTTGTAGTAACAATTTTTAATTAGGAGTTTAGAAAGATAATCATGTCATCTGTGACTAAAAAGTGTCTTACTTCTTCATTCCTACATTATGTATTTTATTTCTATTTCTTACCCTATCACACAAGCTAGTATTTTCATTACAAAATAGATAGATGAGGGAAGAATCATTATTCTGCCCTAATTCTTATTTTAGGAGACATGTATTCTCTATTTACCATTAAAATATGAGATCAATTATAGTTTTTTATCACATGTAAATGTTTCCAGGCTGAAGATGTTCACTTTTGATCCTGGTTTTCCAAGAGATTATTTTTCTAAACACAAAAAGATATCAAATTGCTTCAAATGCTTTTATACATCTATGAATGTTGATCATATGACTTTATAAATTTGTTAATATGGTGAACTAGACTGATTACTTTGAATGTTAAACCAACCTTGCATTCCATAAATAAATTTCACTTGTTTATATTTTAATATATTACTTCATTTAATTTCCTAAAATTTTGTTAGGAACATTTCATCTGTGTACATGAGAAATATTATAGTTTGTTTTGCTTGCATGATTTTGACATGATGGCAATTCTAGCCCCATAAAATGAATTGAGAAATGATCTGGAAAATTATGAAATCTTTCATATAAAATTTGTAACATTTACTCCTTAAATGTTTGGTAGAATACATAAGTGGAGCTATCAGGTCTTGCAGTTTTCTTTGTGGTAAGATTGTGATAGATACACAGTAAGATTGTGGCAATTTGAGTCTTCCAAATAATTTTTCCGTTCTATCTAAATTATTACATTTCTTAACATAAATTATTTGTAATATTTCCTTCTCATTGTAATACCCATAGGTTCTTTAATCATGTCTCATCTTTCATTCCTCATGTTGGTAATTTATTTGCTCTCTGTTTTATCATTTAAACTATATGGCTAGAAATTTATCAATTTTATTGATCTGTTCAAAGAAACACTTGATTTCGTTCATTCTCTCTATTGTTTTCCTGTTAAGAATTACATTGATATTTGCCATTATCTTTTATTAATTGCTCCTTTCTTTGTTTTGATTGTTCTTCTTTCCTGGTTTTGTAAGGGTAAAGCCTAGACATGAGTCTGCAAACTACAGCCCATGGGTCAGAACCTGTTTTTGTAAATAAATTTTTATTGGAATGCAGCCACACTCATTTGTTTAGATATTGTCTGTGATTGCTTTCTCACTGCAGCCTCAGAGTTGAGTGACTGTGACAGAGAATATAAGGCCTAGAAGCCTAAAATAATACTCTCTGAATCTTTAAGAAAAAGTTTTTTGACTATTGGCTGAATGACTGTTTTGGGATTTTTCTTCATTTCTGATATAAAAATTTAAAGCTATATATTTCCATTTAATCACGATTTTACCTGCCTTTCTCAAATTTATATGTGCTATGTTTGATTTTCACTTGATTCAAGATATCTTTAATTTTCTTTCTGATGCTTTCCTTAACTCATAAATTATTGAGAAATGTATGGTTTAATTTCCAAGTATTTGGAAATTTATCTTATTACTTCCTTTAGTGATTTATAGCTTAATCTCATAGTAGTTGGTTAGAGAACGTATTTTGTATTAATACAGACAGGAGACAGGGAAAAATACTGGGTAGAATAGGGCTGTCCCCAGCAAAACCTCACCTTCAAGCCTGAATCCATGGCCCAAAGTGAGACATGCATTCCTGTTTTCCCACCCGAATGTTGCCTTTTTCAAAACCACTCTGGCCTGCCCTGCTCCCAATCCTGTACCCATAAAAACCCCAGGCTCCACTGGCAAAAGTGGCAGAGTGGCAGAGCAGCAGAGAAGGAGAGAAGAGAAGAAACAGCCAGACATTGGAGAAAAGCAGCTTGACTTCAGAGGGATGGCTTGACGCTTAACAGTGGGTCCTCAGAGAAGAGTTTGGCGGGGGATGACTGAACTCTTCTCTGAGGTCCCACTGTCAAGCTGTCTCTCTGAAGGGAGAAGACCACCTTCCCACATCATCCCCTTTCCAGTTCCCCATCCTGATGAGAACCACTTCCACCACTCAATAAAATCCTCCACATTCACCACCCTTCAATTCATTTGTGTGACCTGATTCCTCCTGGATGCCAGACAATGACCTGGGTGTGGGTGCAAGGGGCTGTCACACTGACCCTCCACTGAGCTGTCTAACACTTAAGCCACCCACAGACAGTGAAAGTAAAAGAGGACACTGTAACACATTCCCTCTGAGGCTCTGGGGGTCATGGGCAACCCCTAGATGATGCTGCAGGTTCACACGGAGTTCTGCTCTTGTTGGTTACCCAGAAGCGCTCATCCTGGCCTCTGCACCTGCCCACCTGCATGTTCCCCCTCCCGTGAGGGGTTGAGAGCTTTGGGCTGAGTAAAAAGCCAACCCGCTTGTGAGTCCTTTGAAGAGGTCAAGGAAACTATCAGATTTCAGTGTGATTTTAATCCATTTATTTAGTTTTAGATTGTGATACTCAGGGTATATTATAATACAATTACAATTATGTTAATAATATTATAAATTATATTCATATTTACAATAATATAATCATAATTATAAGGTAATCTAACCTGTTAAATGTTTCATGTACACATTGAAAAAATAGTTGGCTAACCACAGCCCATGGCCCTATCTATCTTACAATGTGTTTTTTTTTTTTTGGGGGACATAGCCACTTTCATTCATTTATGTATTGTCTATGGCTGCTTCTCTGTTTCAAAGACGAACTTGGGTAGTCATGACACCGGGCATATGGCCTGCAAAGTCTAAATTATTTTATTTCTGAACCTTTACAGAAAAAAGTTTGCCAATCACTGCTTTTAAAAAATGTGTTCTGCTCTTGTCTAGCAAAGTGTTTTACAAATGTCAATTACAAAAAGGTTGCACAAGTCTCTGATTTTCTGTCTACTTGTTCTACCGATTGAAAGAAAGCCATTGAAATCTCCAACTCTAATTGTGGGTTTTTCTACTCCTCTGTAAAATTTCTGTCAGTTTCTGCTTTGTGTAGTTTAAAGCTCTATTTTTAGGTACACTAAATTTAGGTTTATTATGTTGATGAATTGCTCCCTTTATCATCTCTTTTTGTTAATATCATTTGCTTTGAAATACACTTATATCTCTTTTGATCCTTTTTTTTGTTTCCTTTTACTTTGAGATAATTCTATAGAATTATATATTCACATGAAATTGTAAGAAATAATACAAAGAAATGTTGCATAGCTTCACTCAGTTTTCCTGAAAAATAACATCTTGTATACCTATAATACAATATCATAGCCATAACATATACTTTGATAAAACCCACCTACCTTAATTAAATTTCTCCAGATTTGCATACACTCACTTGTGTGTATGTAATCATATACAACTGTTTTCCAGAGTGGCTATACCAATTTACCCTCCCACCAGTATTGTATAAGTGATACAACTTCTCCACATCCTTCCCAGCCATTGATTGCTTTAAGGTTTATGGTATATGTCTTTAACATATCAAAGCCTATCTACTTTTAAGTGATATACAGGTATCATGTAAAAGAACTTTACAACAGTATGCTTCTGTTTATTTCTTCCCAGCCTTTGTACCACTGTTGTCATACATTTTATTTCTGTAAAAGTGATAAGACTCATAAGACTTCATTTTTTTGCCATTAAACAGTTGATTAACACTTAAGTAGATGTAAATAATTCCTTTTGTATACCCATAAAATATCCAGTTTTGATTGTCTCCATTTCTTTGTTTATAGCCAAATTCCCATCTTGTATTATTTTCCTTGTGCTCAAATAACTGTCTTTATAATTCTTCATATTGTATATCTGTTGGTGGTTAATTCTTTTACATTTTGAATGTCTTCAAAATCCTTTTTTCCCCCCCGCAGGGTTTTAAAGGCCTTTTCTTTAGAAACATGCTTTTATTTTTAATAGATTTTTTTAATTGATAAAGAATTTTATGTTGATGGGATTGACGATTTTCTTTCTTCTTCATTTCTTTTTTTTGGTTGTTGTTGCTGTTGTTTTCAGTACTCAAATGATGTTTCTCTCTTCTAACTTGCACTATTTCAAGAAGAGATCATTTGTGTACAATGGGTTACTCTCTAGCTGCTTTTAAAAATTTCTTTCACTGGTATAAAGCAATTTGGTTACTGTATGCCTTGGTATAGTTTCTTGTGTTTGAGTTTCCTTGAGTTTCTTGGATTTGTGGGCTTACAGGTTTTAAGAAATTTGGAAAAAAACTTAGTCATTGTATCTTTAGGTATTCTATCTATTTCTTTCTTTATTCCTTCAGGGACTTCAATTACATTTTATATTATGCTACTTGAGTTGTCTGCCAGTTCAGTAACATTTTGTTCATTTTTCTCATGTTTCTTTAACTTGTGTTTCACTTTGGTGTTATGGTGTTTTGTGTTTTCTATTGCTATGTCTTCAAGTTAATTAATCCTTTTTCATACAATGTCTAATCAGAAGTTATTCATTACCAGAATATTTTTTCATTACAGACATTTTAGCTTTCATCTTTAGAAGTTCAATTTGAATCTTCCTTCTGTGTTTCAATTGTTAAATGTTTTATCCAATTTATTGAGTATATGCCATACAATTTTAATAGTTGTTTTAATGTCATTTTCTGCTAATTTAGTTATTTGTGTTATCTTTGGATGTTTCAGTTAACTAAGATTTTTCTCATTAAGTGTCATATTTTTCTACATCTTTGCATACCTGGCAATATTAGATCTAATAAATGACATAAATTTTATCTGTTTGCATACTGGATTTTTAAATATATATAAAAATATTTTTGAGCTTTTTTCTGGGATGCAGTTTAGTTAAATGAGAACAGTTTGTTCCTTTCAGGTCTTGATTTATGCTTTGTATGTGGGGCCAGAAAAAGCATTTAATCCAGACTTAATGTTTTTTCAATACCAAGGCAAGATCTTTCTTAGCCAAAAATGGCAAACTCCAGCTGGAAGACTGGGGATTGTTTTGATAAGTAAAGTATATTGAAACACAACCATGGTTGTGTTTTTCCATTTTTCTATTTTCTCTGGCTGCTTTTGTGCTACAATGACAGCTGTAACAAAAACTATGTGGTCCACAAAGCCTGACCCTTTAAGGAAATGTTTGCCAGTTGCTCTCCCAATGGATACCTCATAAGTTAATGAGGTTTCCACTCTGTCTTTTGAGAACAGCCATTATCTGGCCTTATATTTTTCTTTCTCTGGCTCCAGATAGTTTGTATATATGTAATAATCAGTACTCAAATGAATACAGGAGGGGAACCCTCTGCAACTCTGAGTTCTCTTTCTGCATAGCTCTCTCCTACAGGAGACTTTTGTCATGCAAATTCTAGCCACCTTGGTTTGTCTGAACTCCCAGTTCTTTCTGCTCAGCTCAGGAATACCATTGAACTCTTTGATTTTTCCATCTCAGCACTGTGGCCCAGAATTATTCTCTAGACAGAAAACCTGGGCAAATTAAACTGACCTTTTCATTTTCCATCTCTCAGGGATCACTGTCTTTTCTTGCCTGATGCTCAATTTTCTGAGAATCATTGTTTCCGTATTTTGTCCTTTATTCTAGGTGTTTCCTAATCTTGTCCAGAAGTGGCAGTCCAAGAATTAAATTTTTTTCTCAAGTTCTAGGATAAATAAACAAAAACATCTGGGTCTTAATGTTTAATTTATCATAGGTAAAATGTCTGGATCTAACTCATTCTAAAATAAGAAGCTCAGAATTAATAATTTCTAAGTTCTTCCCACTTTTTACAAATTGTGAATAAGAAATTTTGCAATATGTAAGTCACAGAAAGACATTTAATAATTTGGAGAAATAAGAGGGTGTTTATATGTAGGTAATCTTGGGTGAGTTTAATTAAATGGAGAAAACTCCAACTATTAGCATTGATTATGTAATATAAGCAAGCTATTTTAATTTTAATCCAATAATGAACTACCTTTAAGATAGTTCATCATAGATTATGTTTTTTTCTTCTAATAAATGGCTTCTTTTTATCGTCATTACCCATTCACCAAAGAACACTGGGAAAGTAGACTGTAGTTGAATACAATGGTTTTATTGCTCTTTGAAAAAGGGAGAAAATTCATAATAAAAAAGTATCTCAGTAAGAAGTTGTTAGAAAATATTTACAGGAATTTAGCTTGTGTTAGGAAAGATTCATGGAAGCATGGATTTGCTCCAGATTGGATGTTGTCAGGAAGCAGGAACAATTCTATGATTGGATTCATAATAAATAGTGTCTATAAGGCAGGAGGAAAAAATTGGGGCTAAAGATGTAATTGGTAAAGAAGCAGCAGTCAAGCATATTAGTCAGGATTGAGATGTTTGGTCTTTTCTATGGCTGAGACAATGATCATACTATTTGTGTTGAGCCATGATTATGGAATAGTCTTGTTTTTGTCTTAATTCTCATTGATAGCACAGCATGGCCTTTTCTGATGTTGATATTTCTGTTAAATTGTTTATGTTCAATAGAAGAAAATCAAAGCCTAGTCGTGTCAGGCCACTTTCCAAATGCCAGAAACTGCTTTTTTTTTTTTTTTTTTTTCTGATTGTCAGACATAAGTACAAGATAGAGTAGCAAGAACCCTGCATTGGTATTTAGGAGACCGGAATTACCATCTTCCTTTTTCTATCATCTATGTATCATTGAATAAATAAACACAAATATCTGGGTCACAATGTTTAATTTATCTCAGGTAAAATTTCTGGGTCTAACACTTTGTAAAATTAGAGAGTTAGATTTTAATAATTTCTAAAGATGGTCTCATTTCTTATATTCTATAAATAAGAATTTTTTAAGCTAAAAGATTTCATTCTGAAATAGTGAAATAAAACATTAGGGAATTGTATTTTTTATTTCTTTAGATATAATCTTTATAGTAGGGATAAGAGGTCTCTATGCCCTGCTTCTTACTTTCTGAATCTCTGGGAATAAGTCCATGAAGAAAGCTGTCTCTTATTTTATCTTTCATAACAATGCAGATGATAATACTTCTAATTCATTGCATGGCTTTGAAAAAATACAATTCTATTTTATTTCCCTTTTAATAGGAAAGATGACATATTACAAATAATTCTTTCCCTTCCCTCCTCCAACAAGTTCACATCTATATATTTTATAGGAACATTTTTTATTTAGTATATTTCATGGCTCAATTTATACATACGACAGAAAATTTTTAGAATTTTAGAATTATGTTCATCATTAGAGTTCACATGATTATTTTTTCATCTGTGTAAATATTCATTTTAGGTAGTGCCTCACATTTTAGCAATGAGCCGTTTTAAGGTATTTTACATCTATGTAATCTAGAAAGAGAGTAGGCACTATTGTTTGTTTTCACCTTGGCTTTCTGGGAAAGTTCTGCTCCTTGTTGAAAGTTTGCCGGGTATCTCTTCTCTTTTTCCTAGCCAATACTTGGATATATTATGCTGTGAAATATTTTTAACTGCCAGTATGTCTTTATGTGTGTCACAGATTTCTTTGCATGATCCTTTAAATACACAGCCTGAACTGTTAAGTCAGATTATGTCCCTTTACCATGTGCAAATCCCCTGTAAATGGCTCAATCAGTGCCTAGAGCAAAATGCTACCTGTCTGTCTCTGGTGTGGGATCTTTTCCAAGTTGACAGATGGCCCTGCTTCATTTGTCTGCTCCCAGGACAGTTCCTGGGAGAATCATAGGCTGGATGTAGTCAGATAAAGTAAGGGTTTGGCCTGTAAAGCAACCAGTGAGAATTTGCTTAGATTTATCTTTTTCCTATTAACTTTTTTTTTTTTTTTTTTGAGAAGGAGTCTGGCTCTGTCACCCAGGCTGGAGTGTGGCGTGATCCCTGCTCACTGCAAGCTCCGCCTCCTGGGTTCACACCATTCTCCTGCCTCAGCCTCCTGAGTAGCTGAAACTACAGGCACCCGCCCCCGACGCCCGGCTAATTTTTTGTATTTTTAGTAAGAGACGGGGTTTCACCATGTTAGCCAGGATGGTCTTGATCTCCTGACCTGGTGATCCTCCCGCCTCGGCCTCCCAAAGTGCTGGGATTACAGGCGTGAGCCACTGTGCCCGGCCCCTATTAACTTTTAAGAACTATCAAAAAAGAGACAGAAGATTCATATAAAGTTCTTTGGTGAAATAAATAAATGGCCTTGTGAGAACTTGGTAACAAATATATTGGGGAAAAGTATAATATTTAACATGTGATTTTAGTAAGTGCAAATATTTTTACCAATTATTCAGTACTTCTGGCTTAGCTGGCCTTTTTTCTGGAGCAGGTTAGCCGTAAAACATAGATCAGTACAGGATGTGGTTGCTTTATCCTTTGGAAGTTATGGTCTGCTTATACCCTTTTCCGCTGTTTTTAGTCTCAAGTGTACTATCAGCTCGGCAATGATCTTGGCATTACAGGAAACAAAGATGCCTATGACAGTACTTTCACAGATCTAAAAAGATAGTTGGAGAGATAAGATGCCAAATATTAACAAATTATAAAAACTAAGAATTTTCTAAAAGAAAATGATCACAGTGAGCAGTATTATTTTCACAGGAATGTATAGGGTTTTTTGAGATAATCCCCACTTTATGAGATTGTTTTGTTTTCATAAAGGAGGCATATTATATATAGAATTCAATGTCTATGTCTTCACAATACTTTCCATAAAAACCAGGGGTAAAAATCTGAACGTGTGATTGGCTACTCCATTTTAGAACTTGTTTACACATACTCACACATGCAGAAAACCATAGTTATAAACATACTCATATATAAATGACTTTGTAGAGAAAGCAAAATTTGAAACACATTTTAAGTGATCAAGATGATTAAAGTAAAAAGGAGAGAATAAAGAGCTTTTTAAGAACAAAAACTGTATGAATGAATTCAAAGAGTTGGAAAACCTTCTCTGAGTTTGGAGGATGGTGAAAAGACTAGTCTAGAAAGAGCAAGTGTAGTAGGAGGAAAAACAAGAAATAAAGTTAGAGAGGTGAAACAGGTTTAGCATTTAGAAGACCTTCAAAACTGAGTTTCAGTTTTACAAGATAAATATTATATGATCATTGCTATTTCATGATCAAAATATTTTTACCATGAGACTCATCTTCCAGAGATTGTACAAATTCAGATATATAACTTAGGAGCCAGAACAGCAAAGTAGACATAGGACAAAATTTTGAATTTGAGGATTTTATTTGAAGTTGTCATAAGAAATATACTTTATCCCTCTAAGTCTCAATATTCTCTTCTGTCAGATTTGGGCAGTCATATAATCCCACCTCTGTATGGTATAATATTCAAATAAAAGGATACGATAAAATATCTCATAAAATTATAACAATATTCATTTTATATGTTACTTTTCCATTAAAACACTGAAAGTATAGCTATAATGTGATAAGGATCTGGACAGTGGAGATGACATGCAATAGAAATGCTTGGGTCAGAGCTGGGGGGCGTAGTGGCTCACGCCTGTAATCCCAGCACTTTGGGAGGCCAAGGCAGGTGGATCACAAGGTCAGGAGTTCAAGACCAGCCTGGCCAAGATAGTGAAACCCTATCTCTACTAAAAATACAAAAATTAGCTGGGTGTGGTGCAGGCGCCTGTAATCCTAGGTATTTGGGAGGCTGAGGCAGAGAACTGTTTGAACCTGGGAGGTGGAGGTTGCAGTGAGCCCAGATTGTGCCACTGCCTCCAGCCTGGGTGACAGAGTGAGACTCCGTCTCAAAAAAACAAAAAAAGAAATGCTTGGATCAGAAAATGTATCTATTTTTTTTCTTTTTCATGTTGTATAACTTGTAGCTTCTTTCCGTTTCTTTCAGGGTTTTGCTCAAGTAGAGCTTCTCCCAGGAGCACGCGGGCTTAGTGATCTGCAGCTGTGAAAACCTGTCAGTCGAAAGCTATGCCACTCCCTTTAACTGAAGTCCAGGGAAGCATTAGATATAATGGTAGGACTTGGTAACCTTATGGCATTAGGAGGAAAGAAAGCATCAAAACTAGCTCTTTTCACATTTAGAATTCCAGAATAATACTGCTATTGAAAAACATTGTGTTGTAGAAGAGGGAATCAGTTATTGTGGTAAAAATCAGAAGATTCAATTCCAAATAAGATGTGCTCTAGTTTAAACATATTAAAAGTTCATTGCGAGCAAGCCATCTAAGTGAAGATAATTTGTACTTCATGTGCACAGAATTTGAAGGAAGAGAAAGAAGAATACTTTGAAGACACGAAAGGATATTGAGAATGGCAAAAATAAAACCAAAACAAGAAATGCAATATTAAGGAGAAAGAAATGTTTTTAAATAGTCAGCAGAGTCGGCTAACAGAATTCAAGGAAGATGAGGACTGAGTATCAATCCGTTTTATTTGGTTAGAAAGATTTCATTTTAAAAAAGAAGTTTCACTGCAGAAGAGGATTAGTGATTGAAGACTCACCAAAAAATCCAAGGAATACGGGATGAATAACACTAGAATGGGTCAAAGTAAAGAAAAACTGGTTTAGGAATCTGAGAAAGGAAAATCTGTGTGCAGAGGAGGGGAGTTTATTTAATCAAAGAGTGTTTGTGTCATGTGTATGGGAGGGTATGTGTACGTGTAGGGAGGGTAAAAACAACCGAAGCTCCCAGTACAAGCAATAAGTAGGTGGACACTTGATAGAGATATTTGGAGAGAAAAAACAGGTGAAGATAAGGATGTCAGAAATGCATCAGTATCAGGAAGCACGTGATTCTCAGCAGAGAGAGAGAGCTCTTCCCACTTAAGGAAACAGGTTGGTATCTCAGAAGCATTTCTTCCAGCTCCCCATAGCTCCCAGAGTTTCTATATAATGTTCCTGAAAATGGTGTGAACTCCAAATGAAAAGCTATTTTATATGTTTTTTAAAAATGTTAATGGGAAAATGTGGTGCATATGAAGTATATAGAGGCATAAAAGGTTTTGAGGAGCTACTAGAATGTAAGTAAGTCTAAAAATCTAAGAGATAAAGTTAGTAAACGGACATCAACATGAAAATTGTTGTTGCAAAAAGGCAATAGGACATAGCAGAAGAGTTCTGGGATTAGAAGGACCTGGGTTTAATTCTGGCTTTGCCATTTGGGAAAACATTCCAAAGTTCATTTATTTCTTCAGCTCTTGAAGGAGATACTGATATGTGCTGTTATAACATGAGTTTTCTGAGGATTAAGTAAGACATTACATGTTAAAATGTTTTATTAATACTGAAGCACTACACAAATTAAAAGTGTTAGATCATTTTTATTATTACTGTGGTTGTTGTTATCTATATGATGGTAGATGAAAGACTTGAGTCAAATATGAAGACCTTGGAATTTTAAAAAATTAATTTATCGGAAGAAGGCACATGTAAGAATCAGAATTGAAATGAAGAGATTTGAAGATGAGTTAAGTGTTGGTCAGAAAGTTGTATTTGTGAGCAAGCAGCAGGCATATCCTTGCTGCCAGGGGGTAGAAAAACGGGATCAGACATTCATCTGAGAAGATGTCATGGTCTATAATATTTTCAGGAAAAAGCCTAATTTGCATTAGAATCTGCAACTAGAGACAAAAGGAGAGGCAAGACACAACAAGTATGTGTATGTATTCTTTTACATATATTATTAACCTGATGTATTTAAATACTATGGATAAATATTATTATTCCCATTTTACACATGAGAAAACTGAAAGGCAAAAATATTAAATAATGGGTCCCCATTTGTCACCCCAAGCAATATGTGGTAGTTCCCTAATTCCAGTCTAGTTTGTTGTTGTTGTTTAAATTTCTTTGGAGCCTGTACCCTTTCCAATACGCCTCTTGAGTTTTGTATTTAAGATAAGGTTTGGTTTATGGGGCTTTCACAGGGTAGAGATGAGGTTTACAAGTGTCTCTGATTTTTTTTTTTAAGTTCTTAGCCTTTAGGTTTGTGTTTAATTCTGAATTTATCTCAACACATGAGATTTTCCTATGTTTAGGATATTTGGAAAATTTGCTGCAGATAGACAGCATATAGCTGTCTCTCTTTCTTAAATGGTTTTTGATTGCATATACAGAATATGCCATTGAGTCCTGCTGGGGGCTATGGAAGTAGGAATTGAGGAAGTAGGAGTAGCAGCAGGGTTTCTCTTTTCTATCTGTATATTGAACAATAATGTTTTCAAGTATGTGTATGACAAGACTATTTTGATATTTCTAATAAAACTACCCCTGAGCTAAAAAAAAAAAAAATCATTTAAACTTGAGGAAATTTTTAACATCTGTAAAAGGATCTAAGGAGAAAAATGCAAGTAGTTTTCCCTTCAATATTCAGATAACTTTGTAGACTGAAATAAGAAAATTGAATGAAACACAATCTGAGGTAATAGCATAATATATACTAAGCTGTATTATTTTAGTGGCCAAATGAGTCACATAGACAAGACAGATTTGGTAAGTCCTTATTCAAAACAATTAAATGTATGCATCTACATATTATTTAAATTGTTTGGTAGTTATTATCAGAAATTGTTTTCCTGCAAAACTGACTGTTTTTGAATATCTGGGTAAATGACTAAGTAACCAAATATAATGACAGTATATAGTTGTACAGGTAGGCAAAAATATTTTTTAGGTCCACGTGGCACAAAACCTCTCTGGTATTTTCCCTCCTAAATTCATATTCAAGAGGGTATAAATTTCTAGACGTATAGAGAAAATAATTCTTTTATTACTGTAGATGTCTCTAGCAAGTTATACTTAAAGATATTAACTGACCCACCTACTGAGTACCGGTTAGTTCATAGTTCAGGATATAAACCTAATAAGGAACTGTAAAGGCTGAAGGAATTAAGGATGCTTTCAAATGCCACTACTATTAAATTCTACTAGTTCATTTGTGTTTACTGATGGGCTTTGATAATAATTCAAAATTATAAGGTAAAAGGGGTCACTTTTCATTGATCTGACTCATGTTTGTAGATATATATATATATATATAATTATTAATAGTACACTATGTTCCTTGAAAAATAATAGCAGTTCAGTTGACTGAGGTCGCTGATTCTTAATCACTGTCATGGTTATGGTTACAGTTTGCACTAAAATCTCTAATGAAAGAAGTAGAGACCCGGTATTAAAAAAGAGGGGGAAGGCAGGCAGATAGGAGTTCTTTTTTCATGCTGGGTAATCTACAGAAACTATATTTTCTTTCTCTTGCTTTCAACTACTGCTAATAGTAGATGTGAGCTTTAATTTCTCTTTTTTTTCTCTTCTACTATTGCCCTTTTCAAAAGTAGGTAAAGTTGAAATGGGAAGGGTACAAGTGCCTCCCTTTCTCATTTATAACATATAGTAATTTCCTTGACATAACCACATATGCACAAATACATATTACTTGCCGGAATCTCAAAAGGGAGAGAAACAATATAAAACAAAATATACTTTTAACTCTCAGAAATATGATAAAACACATTTTATAATACACAGGAAAAGACCACTGTATAAAATTTGAAATATGGCAAGTTGTCTTCTTCTGCAGTATCAAAACTGAGTTTTATAGTTGTTCAGATAGAAATGATAAAGATAATAATTTACCCTGGCAGATTGTGTATTTCCACCTCCCCACCATCTAAGTACCTCTGTATCCCACCTTCACCTGTATTTCACAACATGCAGCAGCATTGTAATAATGTCCTCAGCCTTATTACCCCTCTACTCCTCTGAGTAGACAGGCAGCATTTTAACTTGTGGAAATGGTGCCTAATTCCCCAAAAGAAGTTGCCTTTCTGCTGTATCTTTTCGATGTTGCATATGACTTCACAGAACTGCCTACTACATATCCAAAGAGAAAATGTGTGAATGATTTCATTTTGGAATATCACCAGGTTCAGAGTTAGTGTCTTGAGGGTGGGGGAGGGAGGCAAGCTTTATTTACATTTGTGCTGCCATTTTTTTATTATTATAATTTAAGTTCTGGGGTATATGTGCAGAATGTGTAAGTTTGTTACATAGATATACACGTGCCATGGTGGTTTATTGCACCCATCAACCCATCATCTAAATTAGGTATTTCTCCTAATGCTATCCTTCCCCAATCCCCCCACCCCCGACAACACCCGGTGTGTGATGTTCCCCTCCCTGTGTCCATGTGCCGCTATTATATGACATAGAATCTGTAACTCCTTTTTTTATTTAATGCCTCTTCCCCTAACCTATTAAAAATGTACCTCTAAAACGGTATAGGTCACCATGTTTAAAAAAGATGTAATTACAAATAAAATTTAATTTTGAAATTTTATAATTGTACCTGAATATGAATTGATAATACAGGGGTAGTTACCCTGTTTAGTTGTTACTAAACAAACAACAAAAAGCTAATGAAATAATGAACAAATAAATTAATAAACAAAAAGACCGATCTTTAACCTAATACTCTTCCATTTTATAGTTTCATTTACCAATGTAAACTGCTGTTGATCAAACACAGACTTAGTATCTGCTTAAGGTCATGTCTTCATGCAAAGTGAAATACAGTTGGCTTTTCATATCCATGAGTTCTGCATCGGTGGATTCAACCAACTACAGATAGAAAATGTTTGGGGAAAAAAAATTAAAATAACAATGAATCAATAAGAATTATACAAATTTTAAAAAGGCAGTATAGCAACTATTTACACAGCATATAGGTATTATAAGTAATCTAGAGATGATTTCGAGTATATGAAAGGGTATGCATAACTTATTAATATATGTAAATATTATGCCATTTTATATAAAAGATTTGAGCATTCTTGGACTTTGGTATCTGTGAGTGGTCCTAGAACCAATCCCCTGTGTATACTAAGGGATGGCTGTGTATATATTTAGTCAAATATATTGAATATTTTATATTAAGATTAATTACTAATTAAATTTAATATTAAAGTCTATATTAATTTTAATCATTTTATATTTTATTTTAATAACTATAAACAATCTAGTTATTCAAATAGAAAATATCTCTTCCAAATAATGCTTCTTAAAGGGTATTTTAGGTTAGTGAATATTAAAAATGACTTATAGGAGACAGTTTGAATAAAGCATAAAAGGCTTTATGGAATTTAACATTGAAACTTTATCTCTCCTGACTCATTACAACAATAAAACAGGGTACAAATCTTTACCTTAAATTCCAATTTTTCATTACATTCCATTACAACAACAGAACAGGATACAATTTTTTGCCTTAAATTCCAATTTTTCACTTTATGCACAGCCACTATTGATTCTTCCCAACCCATTTAGTAAAAATAAGGTTATATTAAACATTATTGAGCTTAATTGACCCTTCTCACTACACAGAAAGCTAGAGGATTTAATTATCACTAATACTGTGGACTGCAGAATAAGGGAAGCAAGCTAATATACCTGTTGTTTGCCAGGTGCTCATACCTGTTTTTTAGTCTCCTAAAACAACTTTGGGAAGTACTTGTTGTTTTACACATAAGACTAAACATGAGCTTTAAAAAGAGTATATGATTTGCCTAAATTCACAAAGTCATTAAGTAACAAATCTATTATCAAATCTGTGTCTGCCTGGCTTTAAAACCTAACTCTTTGTATAACATTCCTTATTCCAAATACAGTTAATTATGTACTTTTTTGAAATATTATTTAATTTTCTTGTACATGTTGGCCTCTCAATTGGGTTGTAAGATCCTCAATGATATGGAGCCTGGGCCTCTAAAAAAAATAAACTTTGAGGTACAGGATTTGAACTTCAATTCTATTGGTTACAGCCAAACAGGAAATCCCTCTGAACCTCATTTTACTGATACTAAAATGGGATTATGATATCACCCTGATGAATTCGTGAATATTTGTGAATATGAGTATGTAACTTTATATTTAACATATATTTAAAGCCAATGAGAGCCAATTTCTTTCTAATTTCTTAAATAATTTTTATTTTATTTTTATCATATTCGTCTATTTATTTTTCAGACAGTGTCTCGCTCTGTCACCCAGGCTGGAGTGCAGTGGTGTGATCTCAACTCACTGCAACCTTCCCTTCTAGGGGTAGGTAGGGATGTAAACTAGTACAGCCACTATGGAAAACAGTGTGGAGATTCCTTAAAGAACTAAAAGAACTGCTATTTGATTCAGCAATCCCACTACTGGATATATATATAGATATATATATCTCATATATATATATGATATATATATATGAGATATATATATCTATATATATACTGGATATATATATGATATATGATATATATGATATATCATATATATCATATATATCATATATCATATATATATCCAGTATATATATATCCAGTATATATCATATATATCATATATATGATATATATCCAGTATATATATCATATATATCATATATATGATATATATATCCAGTATATATATCATATAGGAGATATATATGATATATATATCCAGTATATATATGATATATATGATATATATATCCAGTATATATATCCAGTATATATATGATATATATGATATATATATCCAGTATATATATCCAGTATATATATGATATATATGATATATATATCCAGTATATACATCATATATATATCATATATATGATATATATATCCAGTATATACATCATATATATATCATATATATGATATATATATCCAGTATATACATCATATATATATCATATATATGATATATATATATCCAGTATATACATCATATATATATCATATATATGATATATACATCATATATACATCATATATATATCATATATATGATATATATATCCAGTATATACATCATATATATATCATATATATGATATATATATCCAGTATATATATCATATATATATCATATATATGATCTATATATCCAGTATATACATCATATATATATCATATATATGATCTATATATCCAGTATATACATCATATATATATCATATATATATGATGGAATACTACTCAGCCATAAAAATGAATGAATTAACAGCATTTGCAATGATCTGGATGAGATTAGAGACCATTATTCTAAGTGAAGTAACTCAGGAATGGAAAACTAACCATCGTATATTCTCGTTGATATGTGGGAGCTAAGCTATGAGGACGCAAAGGCATAAGAATGATACAACTGACTTTGGGGACTTGGGGAAAAGAATGGGATGAGGGTGAGGGATAAAAGACTACAAATATGGTTCAGTGTACACTGCTCAGGTGATGGGTGCACCAGGATCTCACAAATCTCCACTAAAGAACTTATTCATGTAACCAAATACCACCTGTACTCCAATAACATATGGAAAAATGAAATTTAAAGAACAATAAAGTAAATGATCTAATTCTGCTGGTTTCCCATCGCAAGAAGAAAAATCCAAACCATTGAGTGTGCCCTATTAGGCTCTGCGTGACATGGTCTTTGCTTAATTTTACCCTTACTATATTCCAGCCACAGAGTTTCAGAGGGAGTTGTTGCCTTTCTAATTTGGCACTTGCTACTCTATTATTTGAACACTCTCCCATCTCCAGCTCTTCACAGAACAGGTTCCTTCTCACACTGTGGGTCTCAACTACATTTATTCTCTTTAGTGACATCTTCCTCCATGACTACATCAAATGTGAGGCTTACCTGGGGCCATTTCTGACAGCATCACTTTATTTCATTCATAACACTTAATGATATTGGGTTATACATTTTTTCAATTGAATATATTATTTGGTTATAAAATAATATATAGTTTATAACAATAAAGACCTTTTATGTCTTATTTGCTGCCATACTGCTGAGTTCCTAGAACACTGCCTGGTGCAAACCTGTGCTTAATGAATATTTGTTAAATTAAAGAATGGATGATAAAGAGATGTTATAAAGATTCATGAATAATATACGAAATCTAAACGGGGTTTTGGGTTGTGTTTTTGTTTTTAATTTTGTGGGTACATAGTAGGTGTATATATTGATGGGGTACATGAAATATTTTGGTACTGGTATGCAATGCATAATAAAAACATCAGGATGAATGGGATATCCATCCTCTCAAGCATATCTTTTGTTACAAACAATCCAATTATATTCTTTTAGTTATTTTACAATGTACAATTAAATTATTTTTGACTATAGTCACCCTATTGTGCTAGCAAATACTAGGTCTTATTCATTCTTTCAATTTTTTTTTTGGTACCGTCTCCACTTCCCCCTTCACCCCCACTACCGTTTCCAGCCTCTGGTAACCATGCTTCTACTCTATTTCCATTAGTTCAATTACTTTAATTTTTAAGCTCTCCAAAATTAGTGAGAACATGTGAAGTTTGTCTTTCTGTGCCTGCCTTATTTCATTTAACATAATGACATCCAGTTCCATCCATGTTGCGGCAAGTGATAGGATCTCATTCTTTTTTATGGCTGACTGGTACTTTATTGTGTATATGTACCACATTTTCATCTGTTGATGGACACTTAGGTTGTTTCCAAATCTCGGCTATTGTGAATAGTGCTGCAAAAAAACAGAGAGTGAAGGTATCTCTTCAATATACTGATTTCCTTTCTTTTGATTATATACCTAGGATCAGAATTGTTGGATTGTATGATATCTCTATTTTTAGTTTTCTGAGGAAGCTGTGGACTGTTCTTAGTAGTTGTTATATTAATTTACATTCCCACCAACATTGTATGTGGGTTCCCTTTTCTCTTCATCCTCACCAGCATTTGTTATTGCCTGACTTCTGAATAAAAGCCATTTTAACTGGGGTGAGACAACATTTCACGTGATTTTGGTTTGCATTTCTCTGATGATCAATGATGTTGAGCACATTTTCATATGCCTGTTTGCCATTGTATGTATTATTTTGGGAAACGTCTATTCAGATCTTTGCTCATTTTTAATTGAATGATTAGATTTTTTCCCTATAATAAACACTTTTTATTAGGCCTTCCAAGATTCTTTCCCAGCAACCACACTTATTAAAATTTTTTAATAACCGGCATATTAATTTTTATGTTCTATTTCATGTAAAGAAGACATGAGAAAAAGAAATCTATTATAATCCATGTGGAAGCATACAGACCAGATTCCAGGATTAAACTTAGGGAGATTTTTGAGGTTAAAGTGTTTTACTTCTCTGACAAAAAGCCTTAAATGACAGAATGAGACAGAATGAAAATTGGGTTAGTGTCTAAAGATGACTTTCATTTGGCCTGGTTATTCAGGAACTGCTATATTGCTTTAAGGAATTCTCAGACAAATAGGTTTGTAGTATGACACAAATTCTGACCAACCAGGGAGAAGAAAGAAGATAAATTACATATCTCCCAATATTCCCCTTTATGGCATATCCCCCTTCAAGCTTTGCTTTGCCTCACTATCCCTGAGTGGAATCAGTCTCTTTGAATTCCACTGGCAATTAGTTTGTACCTTTCTAGAGTACAAGTTGCCCCCATTTCATACTGTGGCAGAGTTGATCATGCATGATTTGTCTTCCATCTCACAGTAGCTTGCAAACTCCTCAAGGGAAGAATCTGAGCTTTACTTTTTTGTTGCTCCTAAATGCCAATAATAGACACTATCATTTGGGTTTCAAAGTTTGTTAATAACAACAGCTAAATTTGCTGTCTTTAAATGTTCATGAGATATTATGGATATAAATTATCCGTTGGTAGGAAAAATAAAAACAAGAAAGGAATGAAGAAAGGAAGGATAAAAGGAAATAAAAGAGAAAGAAATTACTCCTAGTTAATTTTGAGACAGGAAGGCTTTGATGTGAGGAGTTTAGCTAAGCACCGAGTTTTCTTCCTCATACTTTCAAACCTTTGATTTATTTTAAGTCCACTGAAGGTACAAACACTAAGTACTCAGACACCAAATAACAGCTTTCATCAACAAGGTGACAGCTTGCTCCTGATGTTTAGGCAATTAAAAGATCTATCTGTGAGGTGCTGCTTTTGCCAACGTGAAAGTCTTCTGCCTGGGTGACTGCTACAGGATCCAACCCTCCGACATGTGTCCTATTGATCTCCTAAGAGAGCAGCAATTAATTCCAGGTGTCTCTTTGGGCAAAGGCGTGTTGCTGGCTCATTTGTGAAACTGCATGTTTTCTAACAAGTCTCCTTGCTTTTCCACATTCAAAGGCAGTGCATTCACTTTCTAATGATGAGTGTGCTATGAATCCAAGTGTTCTCTACCAGGTATTTGCTGCAACTCTCCAGTGTCTCTCAGGCCTTACCTGAGTGACCTTGGAAAGTTTTTCAGTCTCAGTTTTCTCTCTTTTAAATGTAAATAATACTTTGCTCCTTATTGCCTCACCAGTATACTAGTGAGGGAAAGGGGGATTTAAAATAAAATACTGCAAAAGTCATAAAGGTAAATGTAAGATCCTAGAACAATGTACCGAAGACAGGTAGGCTCCCCCAGGGATACTTTGTCACATTAATGTCAAATCCTCAATACTGTAGCATGTACAGAAACAATTATTTTGACTAAATTGTTTGAAAGGAAGACAAGAATAAAGTACTTAGGAGAGAAAAAAAAATAAAGTAACAAAAAATAAATAAATCAGAATATTTGCATTATTTTTTTCCCTCTCAAGATTAAAGAAAAAGCAAGAATTTTGTATATTTTTAATATGGGTTATAGTAAATCACAAGGAAATAAAGAGAAACTCAGAAAAATAGAAAAAATATTCCTAGGTTCATTCTAGGGTTGCTTTTACCTTCTTTGTTTTCACACCATAATTTTTATACAGTAATTATTGCCAAGAGAAATTATTTGGCTTTGAATGAAAAAGCAAAGGAAGAAAATATTCCTCAGTTGTAAGATAGCTTTGATGATAAGATGTACATTTCAAATTATATGCCTTCCCTGATACATTTTCCACTTATTATCTGAAAATTCCCTTATAGCACTGCTTATTCATTCTGAATCCAAAGAAATAATGTATTTTAAATACAGTTTTTTTAAGTAATAAGAATTCTCAAGGAATTTGAAGCTATCTCAATGTATTAATAATTTTCACATGTAGGATCAAAAGGCTTTGATTCTCATTAAATGCTTGGGAAATTGCCTAAACCACTCAATTTACCTCAATATTTAGCTGTTCCTTTTTTAAGACTTATTGGTGGACAGATATGAGAGCAACATTGTGTCAATCAGAAGAAACACTTCTGAATTCTTGATTTTTAATCTATACTTTATTTTAGTATAAGTAGCTATTTCATATTCATCTTCCATAATTTGCTTCATTTTGCATTTTTTGTTGTGGTGATTTTGACTTTGGAAAAGATTAATTAGAAAAATGGGAGTTTATCACTGGGCTTAATGAGATTTCTTAGGGTAACTTTGATTTTTCTGCTGCTGACTTATAGGAAAATTAGGTACCTCCAAAGGCAGCAATCTCTTCCCATATGTCAAGGCAAGTATCTGTATGGTGGTGCCAAAGGAAAAAAAAAATAGATCTCCAATTAAAAAAAAAAAACTGTTTAATTAAAAATCAAGTGTTTTGAAGGAAATTTTTGTAGCCAATTACACAAGCAATGAATTAATAGTAAAGATGTTCAGAAAATATTTTTTGAAAGATGAGTTACAGCAGGCCAAAGATGGGAAACTCAAACTAAGGACATGGTTAGTCTTGATTCAACTATTTTAAGTGTATTTTCAGAGGAAAGATAAATTCATGTATTCTACTCTTCTAGACAAAGCTACTGTGTTCTGAGATTTCATAATTTCATTCTTCTAGGCCTGACTAAATGATCTGTTTTCTGTGCTCTCAGATATCAAAATTTTGCTAATGCCAAGAGCTAAAATGCTGAAACTTCATCTCTTACTAACTTTCACATTCCAATTTATTCTTTAAAGGAAAATGACACATCTTTTTTGGTCTCAGGCTACATCAAAACTAACAACTTCCCACCTCTGGGTGGGGTGAGATCCATCTCAGGAGGCAAGTGATATGACAGAAGAAAAGGTGAGACCTCCAGCATGAATTTTAACACAATCTCTGGTATAGAGGATACTAATGGCATAAACAAATTGAAATGTCCCTGAATTTAAGTTGAGAAATAGGGCAACAAAAAGATGTTCTTAAAATCAACCCTTCCTTTGAGTAACAATAAATAGGATATTAATTTCTGTTATTGCATAGAGTTAAAATGGTAGGTATGTATTTTAATTTTAAAAAAATCTTTCCTGGGAAATAGTGAGGAATGGGGCAGTAGAATAAGTATGGCATTAATAAAGTGAACTCTCATTGGTGTGTTATTATATGTTTTATTCTTCATTCATTTAGCAATTATCTATCAAGTGTTTCCTATAAGTATAATAATAGCTATATTAACTGTATGCTTACGATGGTCCAGACATTGTAATAAACATATATACAAACTGACATATTCAGTCTTCTTAACAATCTATGAGATTGGTACATTTTTAACACCATTTTTTCAGATGAGAACACTGAGGCAGATGGAAATAATTGATTTTAAATTACATGTGTAGTGAATGGTGGAGCTTCAATTCTCATCCAGGCAGTCTGGCTCTGAAGTCCACTATACTTTTTGGTGTAGGGATAGATAGGGGTATTTCCTCTGCTTTCAAAGAGTCTAAGCCCTAGAAAGGGATAAGTGGGATTTAGAAATTATCAAGGAATACTGAAGAAGAATAGGAAAAGAAAATGTGAAAAAGCAATATTGGCTTCCCAAAGCTCATATTCTCCCCAAGGGCAGGGAAGGACATGTGAACAAATACAGACATATAAATAATTAAACCTAATAAAGTGTTAGATAATGTGTTAGCGTTCTGTAGCACTCAGTGGAGGCACAGGGGAGAATGTAACCAGTCTAATCACAGGTGTCAAGAAGAGTATAAAAGTTTGAAAGTAGGTGATCCCTAGGTGACTGAGAGGGTGAGGGCACATCAAAGGGAAAAAAATCAAGAGAAGCGAGTACTAAGAAGAAATAAACAAAAGTCTTATAGAGCATGAAATGGCCTGGCAGACTGAGAGTAGCATGAACAACTTTCTGGAGCATGGAGAGTGGGATGGACATCTATTCCAATGTAGAATTTCAACATAAGGTAAAAAGGATCACTAAGGTAAAGGAATAGGTGAAATACTGTTTACTTGTCCTGCATGAAAATTCTCGGCCATGGTGTATATGTGCCACATTTTCTTAATCCCGTCTATCATTGTTGGACATTTGGGTTGGTTCCAAGTCTTTGCTATTGTGAATAGCGCTGCAATAAACATACGTGTGCCTGTGTCTTTATAGCAGCATGATTTATAATCCTTTGGGTATACCAGCATGGCACACATAGACATATGTTTGTTACATATGTATGTATGTATGTATGGTATGTTGTGTACATGTACCCTAGAACTTAAAGTATAATAATATATATATATATATATATATATATAAAGAAAATCACCAAAAAAAAAAAAAAAGAAAAAGAAAATTCTCAGCCAAACACAAATTCTCTATAAAAGGAGGGAGGGACTTTTTTAAAACCTAAGTCTTCTGTAATAGACTTCTATATACGTATATATTTGCACTATGAAGTCACTTCTGCCAATGCATAATTTATTCATTCAGCATTTAGTCTTTCCAAACTACTGGAGTTCACTTACTATGTTCAAGGCAGAGGGCTAGCAACCTTAAAAGATATGAAGGTTAATCATGAATCGCATATCTCCTCTGAACACGTGAATTCTTGTAGGCACAGCTATGGCATGTTGGCTAATATCCATTCTAATAGATTGGTGCCCATGCAAAACTGGTTGTTAAATATTTCGAATATGTGTCATGCTTGTATATAAGTTGGCTTATACAAGAGTATGCTGAAGCCTACTTGGACAACATCATGGTGGATTTTTAAGAATTACGTGAATCATTAGTTGTTAAACACAACTGGTATTAAAAGTTAAATACTATAAACTTAAAATTAAGTAAGTTATATAAAAAGAAAGAAAATAATCACAACTAATTATTTCTTCTACATTTTCTATTATCTACAGTCTTGAAGTTATTGTTGATTGTATCTGTATTATGGAAATGCTATATAATCATATGCCACTTGCTATGCATCTTCTCTCAAATTCATATTCAGTGATGTCAGTTTGATAGCTTAAAATTACCATAGTAGGAAGATTTATGTCATGGAAATTGGAAAATCTGTATATTAGGTCTGATTATTAAACATTTATCAGCCCACCTCTGCTCATTCATAAAATAGCTATATGAAGTGTATTATCATGTGTCCTTCCCAGCCTCAATTGGAGTTTATCAGTACCCCAACCGACCATCACAAATTAGAAGCTCAAGCTCTAATCTCCCTGTTGGTAATATAAGCAAGTCTAGGATAAACCCTGTTATCCAGCATACCATGTAATCAGAGTTTTCTGGAACAATGGTTCTCAACCCTGGATATACATTGGAATCATCTAAAGGGTTTAAAAAACAATAAAATTCCAATGCCTGGGTCTATCCCAGACAATTTGAATCAGATCACCTGCCAGTGAAAACTGGGCATCCATCATCTATCTATCTGTCTATCTATCTATTATCTATCTATCTATCTATCTATCTATCTATCTATCTATCTATATTTTTTTGAGACAGAGTCTCACTCTGTCACCCAGGCTGGAGTGCAGTGGCACGATCTCGGCTCACTGCAACCTCCCCCTCCCAGTTCAAGTGATTCTCCTGCCTCAGCCTCCCAAGTAGCTGAGATTACAGGTGCCTGCCACAATGCCCAGCTAATTTTTGTATTTTTGAGGAAACAGGGACCAAAGCCAATTCTTTTAGTACAGACAGGGTTTCACCATGTTGGCCAGACTGGTCTCGAACTCCTGACCTCAGGTGATCTACCCGACTCAGCCTCCCAAAATGCTGGGATTACAGGCATGAGCCACCACGCCGGCCTTATATTTTTAAAATATGTGTATTTTCAAGATGATTGTAATTGTGCAACCAAGGCTGAGAAACTGCACAAGAACTTACAGGAAAACTGGGTGTTGCGTGAGTAAGTTATTTTCTGCTGCTAGGAGAAGATATATTCTACCTCCCACAAAGTAAGCATGGAGCAAAACAAGTGGCTATTAGAAACTGGTCCAGAGGTCATGCTTAAACAGCAGAGGTAAAACCAGGGTTTTCTGCTAACTATCCCATCACCCTCTTTTCCCTCAGCCAGGAGTAATGCCCTTTCACAGCAGTTCTTTGTTCAATAAATGCCCACTACCACCTCCCTAGGCTGTAGACTAAGGAAGGGCAACCAGGTCAGAATTGGTTTTGGTGCCTGTTTCCTCAAAGACTTGTTATCATAGTCTTTCTTTGCTTCTTTCCAGGGAATCTATTTCAAACTCTTGAAACATAAAAGAATCTAATTTTGTCCCATTCATCAGGACAATGGGTCCTCTACTCTGCTCCTTCCTTTTCTAAGGAAAGCTACCGTTAGTCATTCCAAGGCACTGTTCTTTTCTTCTTTTCTAAGGGGACAGTGTTTTCAGTAAATCTCAGGAAGCTTATGGTCTTTTTGTTCTTTGGAAGAAAAATAACACAACTATTCTTCATAGAAAAAGTTACTTCACCAGGTAGAAAATATGAAAGAGATAAGTTTATCTGTTTTTGTCTCTCTGTACCTTCAAATCACTATTCACAATTCCACACTAGTTTGTTTCTTATGCATAGGTATTATATGTCACTGCTTAAAAAAAAAATCATTGTCCATGGTGGACAAACTTTAAGATGACCCTCATGATCCCTACTTCCTGGAGTTTACAATTTCATATAATTCCATCCCCTTGAGGTCAGTGGGACTGTGACTTGCTTTAAACAAATAGAATATAGCAAAAATGATGGGATATTCTTCCTGCATTTCCATTATGTTATATAAAACTCTGTCTTATTATCAGACTTGCTTCAGTCTCTCTCTCTCCTTGCAGACTTTGAAAAAGCAAGAAACTGAATGCTGCCAACAGTCACCCAAGTGGGGAGGAAGATGCCTACCTAGTTGAGCCTCTGGATGAGAATCAAACCCTAGCTAACATGTCAATTGCAGGCTTTTCAGGTCCTTAACAGAAGATCCAGCTAAATAATGCCTATGCTTCTGACCTGTGAGATAGCAAATGAATTTTGCTTTAAGCTGCTAAGTTTGTAGTAAATCTTTATGCAGTATAGAAAACTAATACGGTCACCTTTGAAATAAATTTCCAATGATTTATTGTGGCATTCAAAGCCCTTAATGGTTGGTTCTATTTTTTTTTTTTTTTCTAATTTCCTCTGTTGCCAGTGCAGTGACCCAATCACCTACAAAACATCCTGGCTACATTTACATTCTCATTCTCTTGCTCCTGTTATTTTCTCTGTTTAGAATTTCCTTTCTTTCTCCCTCCCTCCTTCTCTCCTTTCCTTCCTTCCTTCCTTGCTTCCTTTCTTTCTTCCTTCTTACCTTCCTAGTGAGCAACCATTTACCCTTAGAAGTCAAATATAATAACCACCTCTAGGCTACCTATAAAAGTACTTGCTACTCAATGCCCCCTAAAGGTCAACTTGATTGATTCTTTTTTGTGGTCTCATAATATTTCCTGTGTAGCTCTCCTATAGTACTTACCATGTTATTTCCACATTAATTTTTATGTTTTTCCTGTTATAGTGTGAGTTCCCTGAGACTGGGCACTGTATATTATTTATCCGTAGATACCCAGAACCTGGACTAGTGCTTTGACATACATCTGGCATCCAATAAATGTTTGTTAAATTGAATCAAACTGAATCGATATTCCTAAAGGTAGAGAGTTTTATTGTTTGGCACATCATAGGCATTTTAAAATGAGTATTCTGTGTATAATTGCTTACATTTTTTAACCACATTATCTATTCTGGCAAAGAATCATTAAAGGCTGTAGGCTGCTTTAATGAGATAGGGGCAATTCAGGCAACAAGAAATTACCTAATGGGTTTTGCTGATAACATTAAGGGCTAGCAATTCTACTTCGTAATTATATGATGCTTACAGGAGGGTTGAATAAATACATAGAATCATAACATTGGGATGCAGGAGAAAATGATCCAACTAAGAATCTGATAGAAGAATGCATGTAATTATGTTTTTGAAAGAAAGTAATACATAGAGAATCAATCCAAAGAAATGAAAAGCTCACTTACAGTAAGTAGCACAACTCAGCATTCTGCAATAGACTAGCTACCAAAGTACTTTGGGGTTGAGTAGATAACCCCTAGAATGACCTGACAATATAATAGTGTATGATAGATTCATTGCAGGAAGTGAAAGTAGAATCTATGGAGGAGGAGGTAATCCCAGCAGTATATTAACACACGAGATACGATTCTCAAAATCATAAAAACTAAAGGCTAAAATCTTTGAACTGCAAGTGTTGATCTCTCCTAGGTTTAAGAAGTTTTTCATTGGAAGTGAAACAAAAGAATGGTGTGATCAGTACATGACTTGAATATCTGGGCCAATCCTAAATTAAAAATTGTAAATAATGAACAACATGAGGTATGGCAAGAACCTCCCAGAATATTGCTCTCTACTGTCTAAATTTTCAGTCATACATTTCCCCAGAATTTGTTGGAAGCCCAATAGCTCCAATTAACCACTATAACCTTTGCAGAAGTGGAAAACTGAAATATTTGCTCCTCTTCTAGAGGGGATTTTTGTCTCTGTTTTAATTCTGGAATGAATATAGAGACTCCTATCAATGTGAAGCTTCAGTCTAAACATGCAATTTTGAGCCCTGTAACTTGCTAGATGTATCATCCTTGGCAAGCATTAAAGTTCTCTAAACTTCAGCCTCCTCATGTGAAAAACAATAATGACAACTTGTTGTACTACGGCTACTAATAGACACCTAATGTCTTATTTTGGACATCAAATAAGCCTAACACATTCTGGTATACAGTAAAATACTTCAGATATATTTGTTCTTTCTCTCTTTTTTATATATTAGATTTTTGAGAGTAACTACATTAGGATTTGGATTTACTATTAAAAATTCAAGATTTATAAAGAGCCTGGCCTCAAATGTTCAGGGTGACCTTGCTCCCACATTTTCTATGAAGCCTAAGGGTTGACCCATCTTCTCTTCTATCTCTGCTCCTATCTATCTTTTGAGACTGTTGGAATGAATCCTGGAAACATACTCTTCTTTCCCTAAATTTTTTTGACTGTTTTGAGGATGTTTGTAAGACTTTAACTGGGTTGCAATGTGGTCAACTTGTAGCTCTGATAACCAGAAACTAAGTTGAAACAAGAAATTCTTTAGGTTATATTGCTCTTTATTCCCTGGTCTGTATCTTTCTACTAAACTTGTGATGTTTTGTAGAAAACAGACTACATCAGGAACAACAAAGAATCACCAAATGCTGCACAATTGACACTGAGAGTACAATTCTCATTTGAACTAGTGACCCAGAAGTGGCAATTGTTTGCCAGGAACTCTTTGTTTAACATCAAAGCATAACAAGCTAACACCAGAAGTGTGCGGTCTTCTGCATTTTTTTTTTAAAAAAACAAAACAAAACAAAAAAACTTCTGAAGGAAAAGAGATACAGAAGATAACTATCAGTTTAATTCTAGTTCTTATTAAAACACACATACACACACACACACACACACACACAAAGAATGTTAAGTTGAATTATTTTCCTAAATAATTATTTTGGAACAAGAAAATGATGATGACATGTTTATTATTTCCTCATTCAAGATGATAAATTATAACATAATTCATTAATTTAACTGTCTCTGAATTGCTTTAGTTAAGGTATAAAATTCTTACAGCTTAAAAAATTCAACAACTTCAACTATACTATCATGTTTAATCAGTTTTTTGGTTTTATAATATTTTACTTTAGACAAATTTCAAATTAAAATAAATGAATAATACATTAATGAGATTTAATGACTCTTAGAGATGAGGTTTCTGGCACATTCCAGAGTAAAAAAAGAAAACTATAAGATTTATCTCAGTCTTGGCAACATGAAAATTACAGAAAGAAAATTTAGTTCAGATTAAGAAGACTTTTGTTCTTTTGTCTCCACCATTATTATCTCTGTGATTTTAGCCAAACCACTTAACATTCTGTAAAATTGAGATGTTATTTTCAGCCCGGTCTACCTCTCATGATTTTTTGTAAATATCACATATACAGAGACACTTTAAATTGTAATATGTATAACATTTAAATGATTGTTTTTATGCTGGTTGCTAAATATAGGCTCAAATTTTCTTCATTATAATGTATTTCAACCATTCAATTTTTATTTCATAAATTGAAATCCAAGTAGATACCTGCAGAGTACAATGGAAACTATACAAGTATGTAAGGCAATCGACTTGGTAAAATATTGAGGGATCATTGCTGGTAACTACTCTTAAACCATTTCGTGTAGCCATAGCCACAAATCTTGCACCACAGACATTGATCAAGCCAGAGAATGGGGTTGTGATTAGAATGGCATACCTATGGAACTGATGGGAAATTAATTTTGGAGCAAAGATTTCCTATCTAATAAGACAAGGAGAAAAGTTTATTTGAAGTGGTGCAGTCAATTGTTTATCAGAAATTTGGGTTATAGATTCATGTAAGAATTAACTTGTTATAAGTTGGTTGGACCTGCCTCACACATTCTATTCAACACAGAAATTCAAGATAGGCAGTATTTCTTTTAATTATCAGCATGGGATATGGAAGACTTATAATAGGATTCCAGTTTGATAAATGGTATAATTTTGAAGTTATTAAGTAATGTGGGTTCTTCTCTTTTCTGCTTTTTTCTCCTTCCTCTTTTCTACAACTGTTGAGTCTATAAAAATGAAAATTCCAGTTCACTAAATCTCTCTTTAGCTAGAGATATTCTAGTCTGCAGCCTTACTATTCCATTGAGCTTTTAAGTTACTCTCTTTTACATTTTAAAACTCCATTTGGTTAGTTTGCAAATCTGTGCAACAAAACTTTATAGTTATTCGTTTTCTTCCTGTATTTTCAAGTTTGTCTTTTATTTCTCTAAATAGTAGTAAGCATAGATTTTTATAAAATACACATTTTTAGTGTCTTCTCTCTAATTCTGTTGCCTTTTTTGGGGGGTGATATTCTCACTTGTGGTGACTGGTTTCCTTGGTGCTAAAATTTTTAACTATTAGCTATTCAATTTTATTAGAAAATTATTTAGGGAAATTATTTTTGGGCTAATATTATGGTAGGTTTCCCTGGAAGGGATTAATGTTGCTTTTACCAGATATTTTGGAGCATATCTAACTAAAGGACATATTAATTTAAATGGACACATCGAGGTTTTCTGGAGCACACAGATGGTATAAAATTAAGTTGGAAACCCATGTAAGGGATGGCTTTCAGTGGCAGGCCTTTTCCCCTCTGCTCTCCTCAACAATAAAGCATTATATATCTCAATTTATTATTTACAATAATAAGTAAAAATGACAAACAGGTTTGGGAACAAACACAATTGACTCATGGTAAGTATTCAACTCGACTGGTATGGGCATTAATCGTTAAGATTTACAGAGTTTCTGGAGCAAGTTGCTTCGTCTAGCAAGTCTGGTGAGTTTAGGTAACATAATTCTTCCTACCTTTCAGTTTGGCTGGACTCCAGGGGAATTAAGATGAAATTACATGACCTAAGAATAAACAGGTTGGTTGGGAAACAAATCATGAAATATCTGAATTGTTGTTAGGATTTATGGGTACTTTTGAGTTGGTTATGGAAAATCATTAACATTTGTGTAGTTTTTGCTTTAGAGTGGAATAAAATGAGAGCTCTTCCTAAAACTAGTTCACCAAAATGAATAGAAATGCTTTAATTTTAATTATTTATGGAAATGTGGAGATAAAATTATCAGAGTTCTATTACAGTAAGTCGGATGAGAAAGAAAGCTTTTCAAATAAGGTAATGTTCCTGAGAGTAAATAGGAGGGGCTGCTATGAAAGTCATTGTAGGGTTTCTGTAAAAGGCACTTAGCAAATGATAGTATCTATGAGAGAGAAGAGTCAGAGATAAATAACGTCTATCATCAGTAACAAACCATGGCCTTAATCATGGGGCATCACACCATCCCAATCACTGTGTTACCAACTCATTAAGATTAAAGGCAACTATAAGGAACTAAGTGACAATAGATCAATCATCTTTTAAAGGAATGAATGAATTCTCAAAGTCTAGGACTGGAAAATATCAAGACAGAATCTGTTTTCTTGTTTTCCAACGTCAGTTCACATGAACTTGGGAAAAAACCTTCAGATAGATAGATGATAGATAAAATGAAAGACAGAGAGATTTATTTCAGCATGAGACAGTCTTTCCTATTTGATGTTTATTTCTTTTACTTAATTAGTAATTTGTTAACAACACTAAGTATATATTTACATTGTAAAAGACATGGTAGGAGCTATATGTTAAAATGTCTGGTCAAAAGTAAATAAACTTCCTTAATTGCATTTATAATTGTTATTATGACTACTTCCACTTCCACTCTCTCTGGGAAGGTAAAACTTCTTACAGGTTAAAAAAGGAGGAAAAAAAGACCCATAAAATATCTCCCTGCTTAGTAAAACAGCTGCTGCTCCTGACTGCTTCAGTTTATGGTTGAATAAAAATTAAATACATGATACCCTGAAGAAAATTTTTCAATTACATAAAATGAATAAACCATGAAGACAGAATGAGCTACCACCAACTTATCATATATTACTTTCACAAAATAATTTATATTATTTTATTTTCTTCAATCTTAATTTTAAGACAGAGCCTATAACTGTGCAATGTAACTGGAACATTTTTATATATTAATTATTAATTATGTGATGATCAACCTAGTCATTTAAGTGACAATGCAAATTTATCCTTAATATGACTGGAAGTACAGATTGACTATACACCCTCTGTGCCTTTGTTTTCTCTTTTGGATTTAACTACCATATGGCTTGTGACAACCAGGAAAAGTGAAATAATTAACTTTACTAGGTTTAAAGATCAGACATGTTTAATACTTGCACATTATACGCAATCATATAGTTTGTTTTGGTCTTGTAATTGTAAGTGTTCTTTTTATGTTCTACGACTCTAGGCTAACTATGTCACATTCCTAAAATGGATACATGGATTATTTTCTTTTTTAAAATTTTTATTTCAAAATTAGGAAACAGGTGGTTGTTGGTTGCATGGAAAAGTTCACTAGTGGTGATCTGAGATTTTGGTGCACCCACCATGTGAGCAGTGTACACTGTACCCAATGTGTTGTCTTTTATCATTCACCTACCCAACCCTAACCCTCAAGTCCCCAAAGTCCATTATATCATTGTTATGACTGCGTTCTCATAGCTTAGCTCCTGCTTATAAGTGAGAACATATGATGTTTGGTTTGCCATTCCTGACTTACTTCACTTCTTAGAATAATGGTCTCCAACTCCATCCAGGTTGCTGCAAATGCCATTATTTTGTTCCTTTTTATGGCTGAGTAGTATTCCATGATGTGTGTGTGTGAATATATATATATATATATAACTTTTTTTATCTACTCATTCATTGGTCGATGGGCATTTAGGCTGATTTTTTTATTTTTGCAATTGTGAATTGTGCTGCTATAAACATGCATGTGCAAGTCTGTTTTTCATATAATGACTTCTTTTCCTCTGGGTAGATACCCAGTAGTAGGATTGCTGAATCAAATGGTAGTTCTACTTTTAGTTCTATAAGGAATCTTCATACTGTTTTTCATAGTGGTTGTACAAGTTTACATTCCCACCAGCAGTGTCCAAGTGCTCCCTTTTCACCACATCCATGCCAACATCTATTATTTTTTGATTTTGGTCATTCTTGCAGGAGTAAAGTAGCATCACATTGTGGTTCTGATTTGCATTTCCCTGATCACTAGTGATGTTGCACATTTTTTCATATGTTTGTTGGCCATTTGTATATCTTCCTTTGAGAATTGTCTATTCATGACCTTAGCGTAATTTTTGATGGGATTATTTGTTTTTACTTGCTGATTTGCTTGAGTTCCTTATAGATTCTGTATATCAGTTCTATGTCGGATGCACAGTTTGTGAATATTTTCTCCCACTCTGTGGGTTGTCTGTTTACTGTGCTGATTATTTCTTTTGCTGTACAGAAGCATTTTAGTTTAATTAAATCTCATCTATTTATCTTTGATTTTGTTGCATTTGCTTTTGGGTTCTTTGTCATAAACTCTTTGCCTAAGCCAATGTCTAGAAGAGTTTTTCCAAACTTATCTTCTAGATTTTTTAGGTTTCAGGTCTTAAATTTAAGTTTTTGATCCATCTTGAGTAGATTTTTGCATAAGGTGAGAGATGAGGATGCAGCTTCATTCTTCTACATGTGGCTTGCCAATTATCTCAGCACCATTTGTTGAATCGGGTATCCTTTCCCCACTTTACGTTTTTGTATGCCTTGTTAAAGATCAGTTGGCTATAAGTATTTGGATTTATTTCTGGGTTCTCTATTCTGTTCCATTGGTTTACATGCCTATTTTTATGCCAGTACTATGATGTTTTGGTATAGGCTTGTCCTATAGTTGGAAGTGGGGTAACATGATGCCTCCATATTTGTTCTTTTGGCTTAGTCTTTCTTTGGCTATGAGGGCTCTTTTTTGTTCCATATGAATTTTAAGATTGTTTTTTCTACTTCTGTGAATAATGATGACCATATTTTGATGGGAAATGCATTGAATTTATAGAATGCTGTGGGCAGTATGGTTATTTTCACACTATTGATTCTACCCATCCATGAGCATGGGATGTGTTTCCATTTGTTTGCATCATTATGATTTCTTTCAGTAGTGTTTTTTAGTTTTCCTTGTAGGGATCTTTCACCTCCTGGTTAGGTATATTCCTTTTTAAAAAAAATATATACTTGAAGTTCTGGGTTACATGTGCAGAACGTGCAGTTTTGTTACGTAGGTATACACGTGCCATGGTGGTTTGCTGCACCCATCAACTCATCATCTACATTAGGTATTTCTCCTAATGCTATCCCTCCCCTACCTCCCCACCCCCTGACAGGTCCTGGTGTATGTTTTTCCCCTCCCTGTGTCCATGTGTTCTCATTGTTCAACTCCCACTTATGAGTGAGAATATGTGGTGTTTGGTTTTCTGTTCTTGTGTTAGTTTGCTGAGAATGATGGTTTCCAGCTTCATCCATGTCCCTGAAAGTTTGGGGGGCTGACTGGGTATATTCCTAAGTATTTTGTTTTATTTTTTGCAGCTGTTGTAAAAAGGGTTGAGTTTTTAATTTTATTCTCAGCCTGGTTGCTATTGGTGTATAGCAGTGCTACTGATTTGTGTACATTGATTTTGTTTTCTGAAACTTTACTGAATTTGTTTATCAGATCTAGGAGTTTTTTTGGACAAGTAGGGTTTTCCAGGTATATGATTAATCATTGGCAAACAGAAACAGTTTGACTTTCTCTTTGGATTTGGATGCTTTTTATTTCTTTCTCTTGTCTGAGTTCTCTGGCTAGGACTTCCCATACTATCTTGAATAGAAATGGTGAAAGTGGACATCCTTGTCTTGTTCCAATTCAACTTTCAACTTTTCCGCATTTAGTACAATGCTGACTGTGGGTTTTTCATAGATGACTTTTATTACCTTGAGGTATGTCTCTTCTATGCTGATTTTGCTGAGAGTTTTAATCATAAAGGGATGCTGAATTTTGTCAAATGCTTTTCTGCAACTATTTGGATGATCATAAAATTTTTAATTCTCTTTAAGTAGTATATCACATTTATTGACTTGCATGTGTTAAACCATCTCTGCATCCCTGGTATAAAACCCACTTGATCACGGTGAATTATCTTTTTGATATGCTGTTTGATTCAGTTAGCTAGTATTATGCTGAGGATTTTTGCATCTATGTTCATCAGGCATATTGGTCTGTAGTTTTCTTTTATTGTTATGTCCTTTCCTGGTTTTGGTATTACAGTGATACTGGCTTCATAGAATGATTTGGGGAGAATTCCCTACTTCTCTATCTTTTGGAATAGTTTCAGTAAGATTCATACCAATTCTTTGAAGGCCTGATAGAATTCATCTGTGAATCCACTTGGTCCTGGACTTTTTTATTTGTTGGCAATTTTTAAATTTCTGTTTCAATCTCGCTGCTTGTTGTTGGTCTATTCAAAGTTTCTATTTCTTCCTTAATCTTGAAAGGGTTGTATATGTCCAGGAATTTATCCAACTTCTCTAGATTTTCTAGTTTGTGAATGTAAAGGTGTTCATAAAAGCCTTGAATGATCTTTTGTATTTCTGTGGTATTTGTTGTAATATCTCCCATTTTGTTTCTAATTGAGCTATTTGGATCTTCTCTCTTCTTTCCTTGGTTAATCTTGCTAATGGTCTATCAATATTGTTTATCTTTTCAAAAAACCAGCTTTTTGTTTCATTTATCTTTTGTATTGTTTTTCTTTTGTTTCAATTTCAGTTAGTTATGCTTTGATCTTTGTTATGTGTTTTCTTCTGCTGGGTTTGGGTTTGGTTTGTTCTTGTTTCTCTAGTTCCTTGAGGCATTACCTTAGATTGTCTATTTGTGCTCTTTTAGACTTTTTGATGTAGGCATTTAATGCTATGAACTTTCCTCTTAGCACCTCTTTGTCTCTATCCCAGAGGTTTTCATAAGTTTTGTCACTATTATCCTTCAGTTCAAAGAATTTTTTAATTTCCATCTTGATTCCATTGTTGACCCAAAGATCATGCAGAAGCAGATTATTTTTCATGTTTTCTGTAGTTTCAAGGGTTCTTTGTGGAGTTAACTTCCTATTTCATTCCACTATGGACTGAGACGGTACTTGATATAATTTTGATTTTCTTGTATTTATTGACACTTGTTTTGTGGTCTATCATATGATCTATCTTGGAAAGTGTTCCCTGTGCTGATGAAAAGAATGTATATTCTGCAATTGTTGGGTAGAATGTTTTGTAAATATCTATTAAGCCCATTTGTTGTAGGGTATAGTTTAAGCTCATTGTTTCTTTGTTTACTTTCTGTCTTGATGACGTGTCTAGTGCTGTCAGTGGAGTACTGTAGAACCCACTATTATTGAGTTGCCATTTTTCTCATTATTTATGTCTAGTAATAATTGTTTTATAAATTTGGGAGCTCCCATGTTAGGTCCATATATATTTAGGATTGTGATATTTTCCTGTTGGACTTATCTTTTTATCATAATATAATGTCACTCTTTGTCTTTCTAAACTGTTGATGTTTTAAAGTCTTTATTGTCTGATATAAGAATAGCTACTCCTGCTCACTTTTGGTTTTCATTTTGCCTGGAATATCCCTTTCCATCCCTTTACCTTAACTTTATGTGAGTCTTTATGTGTTAGGTGAGTGTCTTGAAGACAGCAGATACTTGGTTGGTGAATGTTTATCCATTCTGCCATTTTGTATCTTTTAAGTGGGGCATTTAGGCCATTTGCATTCAACATTATTATTGAGATGTGAGGTAATGCTTTATTCATTGTGCTAGTTGTTGCCTGAATACCTTGATTATGTTTCATTGTGTTATTGTTTTATAGGTCCTGTGAGATATATGTTTAAGGAAGTTTTATCTTGCTGTACATTTGAGGTTTTGTTTCAAGATTTAGGACTTCTTTTAGCATTTCTTGTAGTGCTGGCTTGGTAGTGGTAAATTCTCTCAGCATTTGTTTGTCTGAAAAAGACTTTATCTCCCCCTCATCTATAAAGCTTAGTTTTGCTGGATAAAAATTTTTTTGGCTGGCAATTATTTTGTTTCAGGAGGCTAAAGATAGGACCCCAATCCCTTCTGGCTTACATAGTTTCTGCTGAGAAATCTGCAATCATTCTCATACATTTTCCTTCATAGGTTACCTGATGCTTTTGCCAAACAGCTCTTAAGATTCTTTCCTTCCTCTTGACTATGTGCCTGGCTTATGATCTTTTTGCTATGAATCTCCCAGATGTTCTTTGAGCTTCTTGTATTTGGATGCCTAGATCTCTAGTGAGGCCAGGGAAGTTTGATTATTCCCTCAGATATGTTTTCCAAACTTTTTGATCTCTCTTATTCCTCAGGAACACCAATTATTTTTTGGTTTGGCTATTTAACACAATCCCAAATTTCTTGGAGCCTTTGTTCTTTTTATTTTTTAATACTTTTTTATTAATCTTTGTTGGATTAGGTTAATTTGAAAGCCTTGTCTTTGAGCTCTGTGTTCTTTCTTCTACTCATTTGATTCTTTTGTTGAAACCTTCCAGTGCATTTTGTGTTTCCCTAAGTGTGTCTTTCATTTCCAGAAGTTGTGATTGTTTTTCTTTATGATATCTATTTCTCTGGATTATTTTTAATCCACATCTTCTATTGTTCTTAAAATTTCTTTAAGTTAGTTTTGACCTTTCTCTGGTATCTCCTTGAGTAACTTAATAATCAACCTTTGAATTCTTTATCTGGCAATTCAGAGATTTCTTCTTGGTTTGGATCCACTGCTTTGGACCTAGTGTGTGATCTTTTGGGGGTGTTAGACTACCTTGTTTTGTCATATTACAAGAATTACTTTTCTGGTTTCCTGTCATTTAAGTAAACTATTTCAGTGGAAAAACCTGGAACTCAAGAGCTGCTGTTTAGACTCTTTTGTTCCACAGGGTGGTCCCTTGATGTGGTGCACTCTCCCTTTCCCTAGGGATGGGGCTTCCTGTGAGTCAGACTGCAGTGATTGTTATTGCTCTTTTGGGTCTATCCAACCAGTGAAGCTACTGGGCTCTGGGATAATGCTGGGACGTGTCTGCAAAGAGTCCTGTGATGTGATCTGTCTTCAGGTCTCCCAGCCGTGGATACCAGCACCTGCTGTGGTGGAGATGGTAAGGGAGTGAAGTAGACTCTGGTAGAATCCTTGGTTGTAGCTATGTTTAGTGTGCTGGCTTTCTGGAATGCTGGTTATGCTAGCAATGAAGTTGTCACGTGGACAGATTCATGACCACTTGTTAGCCAGGATGTTGGAAGCAGTGGAACTAGTTGTTTCCTCCTTCCTTGGAGCATGGTTATTCTGTCACGAACTGCTGTAATATCTTGAGTTGGTTGGCCTTCTGCCAGGAGGTGGTGCTTTCAAGAGAGCAGTAGCTGCAATAGTAGAAGCAGGATATAAGTTTGCCCTAAGTTGGCCAGGATAAGTGTTGGGTTTCTCAGGCAAGGGTGGTATCATTAAATCCCCAAGAGTTTATGTCTTTTGTGAATGGCTACTGGGGTGGGGAGAGAAATACCAACAAGTGGGGGAAGTGTTAGGTGAGTCTGGGCTCAGACTGTCCTTTGATGGGATTTGCTGCAGCCACTGTTGGGGATGTGAGCATAGTTCTGGGGCCAACTGGGTTATGTTCCATAGGGTTTTGTGGTGCGTTTGTTGTCAAGGAAGTGGGGGAAAGCAGTAGTGATAGGCCTCATCCAGCTCCCACATAGTTGGTGAGGCTGGTCTAGCTCTAGCCATGCGTAGAGCTTATCTCCAGGCAGCTTGTGCCTTGGACTCCGACCTAGCCCCAGGCTATATGTTTCCTCACGAAGCAAGCAAGCATGGCTTCCAGGCCATGCCCCTTCCTGTCTTCCCACACTTTCTGGGGCTCCTGCTCTCCTTTCTGCAGCAGTTCCTGTTCGTCTCTCTATTCTGCCCGAAAGTTTACACCCAGTGAAAATCATTACAAAGTTCATTTGGAAGCTCCTTTCACCTTGTGACCCCTCCCAAATTCTGACAGTGGCCTTCTCCAAGAGTCCCTCTGTATGATATAGTCAGGGATGGCTTCCCTGAGCTCCAGCTGGCGAATGCAAGTGCCTAGAAGGCTCTTCCCACTGCTGCTTCTACCTTTATATTTCACACTAAATTCATTTCAGCTCTCAAAAGGGTTTAAGGTTAAATCCTTCTCTCGTAATCTGGATTTTTGAGTTCTCCAGTGGAGATGTGTGTTTGGAGGAGGAGTCCAGTGGGAACTGCATATTTGCCATCTTCCTTCTGCTACAAATGGATTATTTTCTTATGTCAGTAAATTCAGCCTAGCAATTGTACGCTCTAATTCTTTTAGTAAAAATCATCGATACTGTCTAATTTGTAAACTCCGTCTCAGAATTTTCTTTCCTAATGACTATTTTCCTTTTTGTTTCAACTCCACCTCTTAGGAGGGCCTCTGCATTTTTGAGTCATGGCCAGTCTCAAGAAAGGGGAAGTTGTGAAGCTTGTCATTTCTTGTTTCTTTTTCTTCCTGCTCTCAACCACTATTTATGTAAACATATTTTCTACTCCTGGTATTTGGTGCCATTGAAGAAGGGGACTTGTCTTCTTCCATTTGGTACAAAAAAACAACTGATATTTGCCTATCTGGCCTTTGAAGTTTTCTTGGGCAACATCCAGTTTGACTTCATCAGTTTGTAAGGACCTGCACAGGACAGACTCATCTCCCTCCATCCCCTGCCAGTACTGCTCCTCCATGTCACGTCACCTTCCCAGGTTCAGTGCCCACATGTGGCTAAATGAACATCAGGGCAAATCAAAGTTCCTTCTTCAACTGCCTCTATGTTCCCTCTTGTATAGTCAAAGGATTCAGCTGTGTGTTCCTGAGTGGGAAGTAGGTTAGACAGCACATCTCGACTGTCAAGAAGAGTAACCTGTTTCACTGAGCATTCTATGATACCATTTCATCACAAATAGGTTGGATACAACCCCATTTTTCAAGTTTAATGAAATACTGCTTCTGTTGTTCTTATTGGAAGGCTGCAACAATTAGACGACAGAGAATGTAAAGAAAGAAAAGCATTTTGGTAACTTTTTTTTTTAGACTGAGTTTCACTCTTGTTCCCCAGGCTGGAGTGCAATGGTGCTATCTTGGCTCACTGCAACCTCTGCCTCCTAGGTTCAAGCGATTCTCCTGCCTCAGCCTTCTGAGTAGCTGGGATTATAGGGATGCGCCACCACGCCCAGCTAATTTTTTTTTTTTTTTAGTAGAGATGGAGTGTCTCCATGTTGGTCAGGCTGGTCTCAAACTCCTGACCTCAGGTGATCCACCTACCTTGGCCTCCCAAAGTGCTGGGATTACAGGTGTGAGCCACTGTGCCCAGCCGCACCATGTTATAAATGCTTAAGGAATCAGTGTATATCCAGCTTTGTTCTTCATTCATGTAATCTATAACTACACTAAAGTCATTTTTGATTTCTTTAATAGATCATTACATTTCTCTGGTATAAATCATTGCTATGATTTTCACAAATCTGCACTTTACATTAGTTGAAAAGATATAGCCATCAGTTTTCCAGCTTCCTAACTACATATATTTTAAAGTTCATTCTGGGTGCCTGCCAAGTTATTTTCGAGATTCTGATTATTAGTTCACATTTGAATTTATATTACCCTTCAACCAGACCTTTGCCATAAGAAGCAGCTCTGATTTGGAGATGTGTAGTTTGTTAAGTCTCATTTTTTCTTCTTTAATATCTCAGAAAGATATTGCTTCCTACAAATTGGCAATCTTACTTTTGGAAAGAGATGCAAAGGATCCAAGGTCACCTTGGGGGCTTTAAAATAAGTTGTCTGATAATTTGCCAGGGGAAATTTCAAATGCCCATGGTTCACACTGCTAAGTACATGACCTTTTCATCAGTTTTTGCTCCTGTAATTATGTTGTTGAATTCCTCATTTATAAATTATATATACTTATATCCCATGGTGGATACATATTTGTGTGTATGTGTGTGTGTGTGTAATTTATAGCAATATCCTTTCAAATTAGTAAATGAAAGGAATTTTTAAGTAATTTCATCATCTCAGAAAAGGAGATCTTTTAAACCTGATTTCAATATAATTCGTTATTCGAATCAATTTAAAAACTATAAGATTTTTCTGCTCAGATGATCATTAGCATTTTTTAGCAACAAAATAAGGTATGCACATTGTTTTCTTAAGACACAATGCTATTGCACACTTAATAGACTACAGTATAATGTAAACATAACTTTTGTATGCACTGGGAAACAACAACAAAAGAAAAATATATTGTCATCCTATATAAAGCAAATTGACAGAAGTGGGATTAGCTATTTGTGTACTTGCCACACAGGCATTTTCTCACTTCTGCCAGTCTTGAAGCCCATGACTTTAATGACTCCATAACTGCAATCCCAGCATCAACCATCCTCAGCAAGCTGCACCTAATATCACCCACATCCCATAACAAAATGAGAAATTTGAATTGTATTGGTGCTTGGTAGTCATAGAAACTCTTAGTTCAGGTATTTCCAATACTGGCTGTAAATCAGAATCCTATGTACAGTGTCTGAAAAATTATCTAAAACTGGGAAGTAAGGTAAAAAAATAGATGATACATGTTTTCAGTGTTATATAAGGGCAAAGACTACTGAAAATCATTTTGGGAAATAACCTAAATCAACCTAATAAGCTTAGTTTTATTCTCTATTACCTCTGATTAAACTCGCAGATGTAGAAAAGTTACAGGTTAGCTAGTAAACTTTTGTCTCATACAGATACAAATAATTTGTCCTGTGAAACACATAACCCTAGAGATGGTATTTCATGGCTATGGTGGACATTAACTAATTTACTAACCTGCTCAATGACCCTGTCCTCCTATACATAGCCTCGCTTCTCAGATGCTCTTTGAATCAATAATACTATCATTAATATATAATGTTAATGAAACCCTTATTAATTAATAAGTTAAATAAAATTTTGACATGTGTTTATATTATTTGCCTTAGAGTCATGACTTTTAAGCTATTGGACAATTACAGTTTAACAATCACTTTCAGACTATGTGGATATCTGAGCCATATCACAGGCTTCCAACATTTGCAGGACACTATCCATGAGCCCATAGATTTTCCAGAATAACATTAAGGAACATCCAGCAAAATGATGAAGTCTGTGATGCCATGTTCTAATTTCTTCTACTCATACCCGGTTCATGCCTCAGTCTTGTTAAAGGCTCCATCTAGCATGCCTTTCCTCATCTTCAGGACCCATTTAAATATAACCTGCTCTGAGTCTTGCTTTATTCCTAGCCACCTGTACTCCAGAAAACGTTAATTTCACTCTTATTGCAATCTGATAGTATTTTACTTACTTTTCTATTGTATAGTAAATTTTGTTCTTTTTTTTTTTGAGATGGAGTGTTACTCTGTTGCCCAGGCTGGAGTGTAGTGGCTTGATCTCAGCTCACTGCAACCTCCGCCTCCTAGGTTCAAGTGATTCTTCTACCTCAGCCTTCCTAATAACTGCGATAACAGGCATGTGCCACCACGCCCAGCTGATTTTTGTATTTTTTTTTTTTTGAGACAGAGTCTCGCTCTGTTGCCCAGGCTGGAGTGCAGTGGCATGGTGATCTCAGCTCACTGCAAACTCCACCTCCCGGGTTCATGCCATTCTCCTGCCTCAGCCTCCCAAGTAGCTGGGACTACAGGCACCCGCCACCATGCCTGGCTAATTTTTTGTATTTTTAGTAGAGACGGGGTTTCACCATGTTAGCCAGGATGGTCTCGATCTCCTGACCTCGTGATCCGCCCGCCTCGGCCTCCCAAAGTGCTCGGATTACAGGCATGAGCCACCGTGCCTGGCCAATTTTTGTATTTTTAGTAGAGACAAGGTTTCACCATGTAGTCATGGTTGGCCAGGTGGGTCTCAAACTCCTGACCTCAGGTGATCCGCCTGCCTGGGCCTCTCAAAGTGCTGAGATTACAGGCGTGAGCCACCGTGCCCGACCTCATGTTTAGCACTGTCATTAAACAATCATTTACTTAGGTAGAAATCATGTCTTAGTCATTTCTTTTCAGCCAGCTCTTAACCCACTGGCAAGACAATGTATACAAAATGCAAGTATGCTGACAAAGTCACTCAAGGAACAAATAACAAAGGAACAAGTTGATAATCGAAAGGGTACACTCATAGTTACACTAAGGCAAATAGGTCAATCTAATAAAAAGAGAAGAGTGAGTTGTATTGGAACGGAGTAAGGTAGCAAATGATAAGATGATGAATGGCCAAATCAGGAATGACCTTGCATACAGGTTAGTAAAAATATTTTAATTAGAGGAACTGACTTCAGTATCTTTATGCCAGGTTCCAAATGCTTTGCTTTTGTGAAAGTATAAAAATTTTATTTAAACAGTTTGTTTCAGTGGCCTAAAACTTCACCTAAATCAACATACTATACATACAATTTTGCTAGCATTGCTTACAAACATTAAAACATGTGCAATTAAACAATAAATGTGCTCCTCATCACCTAGTGAGATTTAGTAATAAAATAATTTTCAGCTACACTACAGTTTCAAGAGTAGGAAGAATTATATTTTTCAGTTTAACTCCTAATATGGAATAAAACATGAATTTTTTTTCCATCTCTCTCTAGGGAATATTTCAGATTCACTGAAGAGCTATGAGATAAAAGAAACAGAAAAAGTTTTTTATAGAATTTTTTCAAAGGAAAATTTATTTTTGAAAGTAGAAGGTTTTTTTCCCAAGTTCATGTGAACTGCATTTTTTTTCTGTGTCTAAGTCCCGACCTGCTCCTGTGTTGTGCCTTGCTTTATTTCCCAGCTTTTTCTGGTTTCCTTTCATCTGTCTCCTTGTTAAGTTGTATCTTCTGTGCAGAATTAGACCTGAAGGTTTTAGTGTTTTTTTTCAGTTTTTCTTAAATCGAGTGTGGTTGCAATCAGAAAACTGTTTGGAGAGGTGAAAGGCAGCAAGAAAGGAGTATGGGGAAGGCTGTGCTGAAAAGGAAGACCAAGGAGGAAAAGAGTGAAGAAGGAAAAGCTCTGCTAGCAATTAACACAGGGTGGCCTTTTCTCATCAGGAGCTGAAGAAATATTTCATAAAGTAGAAGAAATGACTCTTAAGCTACCTCTGAATTCTTTTTTATGTATAGCCTATACATATATTTTGTTGCATAAACACGTCTCAGTTAATGGAATAACTACATTTAGAGATTTGAACTCTGCTTTAGAAGCAATATTAACTTCACCCAAAATGTTTAGAAATAACTGGAAAAGAATGGATGAACTTCTGGAAAATTCTACAGTGAATTCCAATTGGAGAAATCCTCAAAATTCATTTGTCTAAATTGTTACAATGAACCAATAATTAGATATTAGTGTTCTAGACTAAATGTGCATCTTCATTTCTTAGTTTTCCTTCTCTAACTTATACCCAGTAATCCTAACTCTTTTATTTAATGCAATCCTTTTGTTTGTTTGTTCGTTTAATGAGAGAGGAAACTAATGCATCTAAGCTTTGCTTTGTTTGCAAAATTCAACTACTGAGCATCAACCTTCCCCATTTTCTTAAATTTTGATTGGCAGACCAGATTGCAGTAATTCCTCCAGCCCTCCTCTTCAGACGGTGGCAATTTAACTATTAATTAAAGATAAAGAATCTGATCCTTGTTTCACCTTGATAATCAGAGGCACTCTGCGAAGCCTATTAGAATTAGTTTTCAGTGGGCTGATTAGGATAATATTGAGACAGGAAATTTTAAAATGCTATACTTAGAAATGGGTCAGGAGACAGAAGAAAATATATTTCTATATTGAAGAAAACAAAAAAACAATTTAAATCAAGGCTTGTTTTTCCTGCTCCTCCTGAATAATAACTTGGGATTTTCACCAGCAATTAAATACATTTATTTTTTTTTAACTTTTATATTTGTGTTGGAAGCCTAATTCTGAAAAGCTGTGTGAAAACTACCATTATACAAAAGGAATTTAATACTAGAAAGCAAACACAAAAACCGAGAAGAGTCAGGATAGTTAGAAAGTTGGTATATCATATGGAATCTTATATTTCTTCTCTCTCCCTGGGAAGACAGTTACTACCCATTGTAAAAGTGAACTGCTGAGATAGCAATTGCCTTTCAACTACCCCTGGTAGCTCTGTTCCTCATTATTATAGATATAGTAGATCCTTTGATCGGGCTTAATGAAACATTTGGCTCCCCAAGATGCAGGCTGAACCTCCATGACCCGTGATAGTTTGTAATCGTCCTGGAAAAAACTTAGTCTCCCCCATTATGGGCTTATTTATGAGAATAAGTTTGTGGTGAGTAATCCTAGCTGACTTTTCTAGCATATGCAGCTCAGCCTGGCTCTTTTATTTCACTTGTTCTGTGTATAGTAACGTGTAGTGGTAAAATCTTATGATTTTGTGGGAATATGGACCCCCCAAAAGAAAACACCACTTTTCCTGTATTTAAAAGTGAAGAAATCTTAAAGAAATAAAAAGAGATAGTTTTTATTTAGATGAGAGAAGTTTTAGGAATATAAAAAAGAATATTGAATTTACCGTTGCTCTGATATGGAAATGACAAATTTTTCATACATTTTATATACCAACAAAAGAGAGAGAGAGTGAGAAAAAGACTGAAATTTGTAAGACTGCCTTTTACTTCAAAAATCACTATTTTTTTAGTTAATTAAAAAAACAAATGAAATTTGAAAAGAAGAAAGAATGCTTGCATGATATTTATAATTTTAGTTCTACATCTATGTAATATTTAATTATCTAAAAGAATCACTTAAAATGTTCAGTTAAACTTTATGTCATACTGAAAATAATATAATTTTTAACAGTGGTCTTCATAGATTTGAGACTGTAATCAGAAATATAACCTTCATGCATGCCAAGCATTTACTGTATATACATGCATGAGTGCTTATATTTTAATAGAAAGTAATTACATTAACTACAGATATTTGTCCTAAGATTTAAAAACATATATAGGTGACATTTCTTTGCTCAATCAGGTTCTGTTTTTGTTGTTGTTGGTTGTTCGCTTGTCTTTGAGACAGGGTCTTACTCTGTCACCCAGGCTGGAGGGCAGTAGCACCATCACGGTTCACTGCAGCCTCGACCTCCTGGGCTCAGATGATCCTCCTGCCTCAGCTTCCCCAGTAGCTAAGACTACAGGCACACACCTCAACACCTGGCTAATTTTTGTATTTTTTTGTAGAGATGAGGTTTCACCATGTTGCCCAGACTGGTCTCAAACTCCTGGGCTCAAGTGATCCCCCTACCTCGGCCTCCCCAAATGCTGAGATTACAGGTGTGAGTCACCATGCCTGGTCAATCAGCTCTTTTAGAGTCTCTGATCTTCGTGTATTTGCTTGATTGTCTCAGCAGCTTTTTCTTTTATTGTATGAATGCCTGTACTAACTAATAATAAAACTACTTAAGTACTTCTTGCTTGAGATATAGCCAATGGAAACTCCACAATGAATTTATCAATTTTGAAATAAATTTTTATCTTTATCATGATAGCAGATACATCGGCAAACAGCAGCATATTGTTCAACTGTATATTATCAAAGACTAACATCAATGAACTAAGAAAGCCATAGGCTGTTTTCAATAGTTATTTTGCTCTCCTAGACCTTCATTGTTTTGGAAAGCAAATAAATATACAAATATGTGGCACAAATAGTGGCATTTGATTAATATAATTGGTTAGAAATTTTATGTTACCTTTCTTTTGTTTTAGTAGGGCAACTCTCCTTGCTGAATAGAAGTTGTGATTTGGTATAAATTTATATTAAAGAGCTAATGCCTATTGTACCATAACTGTTGGAAAGCTGTGAGAATAGCAGGTGAGAGTAGCTGGTAGAGCTTTGAGCCACATTCTGAAAGATATGCACAGTGGTCATGCCATTCACCAAGAAACTTTGCTGAGTTGCTTTAATTATCTCCACAAAGTCCTTGCTGCCCAGTCAGAGGTGGTTAACCTGTCAACCCTCAACACCAAGGGTGAACTCTGCTTACTTTTCTTTCAGGATTTTTCTATTACATTTTTTTCCCCCAAAGACCCTGGAGTACTTTTTCTGACCAATCTTTAGTTGAGTAAATATCCTAAGGTTTTTCTCCATAGGCTCATAACAGGATATTTATTTAGATTTATAAACAAAAAGGAAGAATTTTGAAGTCAATGTACATTTTTGTTCAAATGTAGTTATAACATTTTAAGACCCCTAAAGACAACCTTGTATAACACTGTGAACACTCTATGGTACAAATTATTGTATTGCTAACCTATTAGCAATTATGGTACTGCTAATTATTGTATTGTATTGCTAACACATATAGACTGAATGTATGTGTTTGTGCATTTATGCATACTTATTTTTATAAACCACGAATAATACTGAAGTAATTGCTAAAAAAGATTTCACAATAAAATTATGTAATTCTAAATAACCAAAAAAAAAAAAAAATTACTGGCTACCAGAATATTTGTGGCTGCTTTCTCTGTCATTGATTTTGGTAACAGTCCAGACAAAATTTCACCAGTTGGTCTGTAATTTACTTTATAAAGCTCAAAAATGAGTTAAGGATAAGAGTGAGAGTGCTGATTAAACAAGAATGGTAAAATAAAATATTGACAATTTGTAAAAACAGCTGAGGATACCTGGGGATTAATATATTTTAATATATTTTTTCTGCTAATTTTTCTATTTCTGTTTATATTGGTTTATATTTCTAAATTTCCATAATACAAAAGTATCATATTTCTCATTGACTAATTCTATACAATTTTAAGAGAGAATTTTTTTGAGTGTTACAAAAGCAACAGAGAAAACGTCTTCTCTCTTTTGTCTAGTGTTAGGCCTATGATCTATAAAAGTTTAGACATTCAAAAATACTTAAGCTTGAAAAATGAACAAAGTTAAAGTGTTCTGGGAGGGTGCAATGGAGGTGTCAAAAGACTAAATGGTGGATAAATCAGAAAATAGTTGAATGAATTTTAAACATCATATATAAATATTAACAATCCTTTCATTGATTACTTGGATTACCTCTATGGCAAGTATGTTTGACCACAGCTGGTTTTTTCAGACACCACTAAAATCTTAACTTTGTCTCTAATAAAACTATTAAATATATCTAATTTCAAGTGTTGATTATAGTGTTCAAACAAAAGCTTATACATAGTTTAGAGCAGAACCGGAAAAGACATCAAAATGAAAGTAGTTAAAAATTATTCTTGTATATTCCACAAAATAAAAAGTGACAAAACGTTATTTATGGAAAATATACAAAGACAAAAAAGTAAAATAAAATCTTATGTAAAAACATTTATAAAAGAACAATTTTACTCCTTGGAAAAGGTATTTGTTTTCTTTTGAAAATTCACTCTATACTCAAATAATAATGCTGATATGGAATAAATATTCATCGAGAGAAAAATTGTGAAATTGCTTTATTTCACCAAATAATATTATTTTACTTATGAAACTGAATAAGAAACACATTTATGTTAATTGCATAGCTTGCAATTTTGTACCCCACTTCCAGTAGCTTAGACACAATACTATTAACTTTCCAAAAAATTAACACATATATCTACTTTGATTTTCTCCAAAACACTGAGAGAACACTAATCAATTGTCTATAAATACTTTTGGGACATAGACTTGCTTGATAATTTTACTAGTACACTGTAGACCAGCTATAAAGAATTTGGATGTAAATGAAGTGCTGTATTGCCATGACCTAATCATATCAATTATAGGCAATTATAACATATTTATCTTGAACATTGAGAATTACTTACTAGAGTAATTGCCAAATACAAAATGTGTTTATTTGATGAGCTAGGGCAGTAACAAGTACTACTTTGTAATCTAAATCTAGAATGTAAGGATCACATTGAATAAGCCAGTCATAAAACTGACATAAAGGATGCATTTACATCTAGGAACATGTTATCTTTGCATATTAAAATATTTTATATCTGGTAGGGAAAATTTTCTGCTTTTATTTTAAATACTCTGTTAATTTGTTTAAATAAATTTCATTATTTAAAACAAAGAATAGTACTTTTCCAAGTTTCCATAATCAAAATAATGTAAAATAAACTTTGAAAAGTCTGGTCCCACTCATATCTCATTCATCACATTTCTCCTCCCACTATGGAAAATTACTTTCTTCCCCTGTATATCTTTGCGGTGTTTCTTTATCGAGAATGCAAGTAAAGTAAATACAAGTATATATTCTTATTTCCCTTGGGTTCTTCCATACAAAATTGCATACTATATATACTCTATTGTGATGGCTTTCACCTACTCAGCAGTTTCATATGGAGCTCTACTCATATCATTTTATAGAGCGTTTCATCAATTTTTAAATAATTTTCTATTGTTGACGGACTTTTCCCCTTCAAATTGAGAAGAAAATCTGAATTCTTCAGCATGGTTTATAAATCCTACATAGTATGTATGTCCCTCCCTTATTTTTCTGATCGTATGTTATGCCAGTCTCTTCCACACCCATCAAACTTCCAGCATATCAGCATTCTTTCCATTTTGAGGATATTTTAATAAGTGACTTTAATCTTTATTTAATATATAAATTGCCTATGGCACTTATAAATATATAAGTAGATACACATCTTATTTTGATTCCTTTAAATATACTAATGAATACATTATGAGCCATAATGTTGAATTTATATTTAATGTTTATAATATTGAATTCAACATGCTGATTATTTAAGAATTGTATTAGTTTTCTATTGCTGCTGTAACAAATGGACACAAAACTAGTGGCTTAAATCAATACAAAGGTATTATTTCATAATTCTGTAAGTCCGAAGTCAGTCTGATATGAATCTTTTGGGTTGGAATCAAAGCGTCAGCAGGTTTGTGTTCCTTTCTGGAGAAACAACCTTCTTTTGTACTATGCCAAAAAAACTCCAACTTTATCATAAGAACGATGCTCAGTGAATGAGTCCCTTTGCTCTTATCTTTCTCCTTACTACCTTTGTCCCATTCACTTACCTACTTAGCACTCACTTTCACACTGCAGATGGGAATGGGATTATGGTCACCCCTCCTAGTCAGTCAGTGCCTTGGAAGCCATCATTAAGAATTCTTTACCTTCAATTAGGAAGTCAACCTATAATCATCATGCTTTATTCAAACCTATGTATCACTGATTTTCACTATAGAATGCAATTCCCCACATAGCGGGAATAATCAGTCCTGGGCTTCAGATCACATGTAAAGGGAACTGAATCATATTCCACGAGGAGCCTCTTTCCTGATTCTGTGAATACTACTTCTTTCCATGTATTGTAAAAGGAATTAACAAATTATTTACCTGGAACAGTCTTCTATCGAACTTCGCAGAAGTGCAGAACAAATTAGTATGTTTATGCAAACACACACACACACACACACACAAACAGAACATGACTGCTATGATTTTATTAAGATTCAGTTCTCCTTAGTTTGAAGTTCAGCCCCACACCGAGGATATTTCTCTTAGAATTATGGACCTACAGGGTCAGAGTCCTTTTATACAAGAAAAATGTTCAAAATAAGCCTGATAATAATAAATAATTAACCATCAATATCTTATTTTTGTTTGGTAGGTAAATATTGTTTGAATATGATGGAGTTTGCTCTGCTCAATTGTAATTAATTTTTCTGTTGACTCTCCAGGCTTCTTCTTCACAATGAGAGCTTCAAAACGGAAAGGCACTTGCATGCCAGCATATTTGCCCAGCTGTGCGGTAATTGTCTTAAATGTGAACTGATGGAAGAAAAACAAACAATGAGAGACTTTGTCCTCAACCCCAGACACTGACAATGAAACCATCCAAAGCAAAAATGACATTGAGAGTGAAAATAAAACCTAGCCCAACCTGAATGAGTGTTCTGTTTGTTTTTGAAATGAGATATTCTATCTCAAAAACTGTTGAGGCTTACTCTGGTGTCTCCAGGTTAAGGCTTGAAATAAAATTTACAGAGAATTTCAAATGATTATTTAAAGAAATTTAACTTCTTCTATGGTCTAAATTGCTTTAATATTTACTATTTTTAATTTTTATTCTTTAGGTGAATAAATTTATAAGTAATAAAAATGACTACATAATTTATATTAAATATGGAAATAAAGTAGCTGAGGTTTTTTAAGGTATACATTCTCAAAAGGTGATATGGTTTGGCTGTGTCCTAACCCAAATTGCATCTTGAATTGCAATTTGCATTGCACATAATCAATTGCAATCAATTGCATTGCACATAATACAATTTGAATTGCACATAATCCCCATGTGTCGTGGGAAGGACCTGGTGGTAGGTAATTGAATAATGAGGGTGTATTCTTTCCATGCTGTTCTCGTGATACTGAATAAGTCTCATGAGATCTGATGGTTTTATAAAGGGCAATTTCCCTGCACATGCTCTCTTGCCTGCCATCATGTAAGACATGGCTTTGCTCCTCCTTTGCCTTCTTCTGTGATTGTGAGGCCTCCCCAGCCATGTGGAACTGTGATTCCATTAAACCTCTTTTCCTTTATAAATTATACAGGCTCAGGTATTTCTTCAAAGCAGTATGAAAATGGACTAATACAAAAGGTGTGCTTAGGTCACAAAACTCAAATGACTGTTCATTTGATATCTCCAAGACTCACTTTAAGTGTTAATGCAGCAGTTTTCAACCCTAGCTGTGTATTAGAATTGACTTGGAGGTTAAAAACAAAACACACACACAAAAGAAAACAACCAGGGCTGTCTGTACCCCTAACAACTCTGATTTAATAGATCTGCCACAGGGCCTAGGCATTGACCTATTTAAGTACCCTCCCTGCACCCTTAATGATGGGTAGCATGGATGTAGAGTCACTGCTAAAGAGGAGAATCTTTTCCTAAGTTCGTCCATATCTCAGCTGCTCTCCCTATTGCTCTAAACTCCTGTGCTTCTGCTTATTTAGTCGCTGGTTGTTGTTTTAAATTTCAGAATTACCACTTCTAATTGCCATTGCCAAGCTTCCCTTAGCAGAATGGTGATATACAGAAAGACCATTTTCTGTTTTTTTAAAAATCCCTCAAAACAAAGTGAGATTATTTGGAGTATCTAAAATGAATTACACTGTCAAATGAAAAATGCAGGGTCTGTTTGCAGATGAAAGAGAATATATAAACTACTCAGACAGAATAGCTTTCTGGGCAAAGCCCAGTTCTAAACATTGCTTTCATGTGGTGACTCTATGCCCTTTCTGTACCAGAGACACAGCACTTTCCACATTTCTGGAGCATGAACATCTGTTCCCCCTTTGAAATTTCAATCGTTGTAATTAGTTTGCTCCTAGGATTTTGCAGGGGTTTGCATCCTCCTATCTCTCCTTAGGCATTCCATAGGATACAATATTCTGCAGAGACATACTGCCTGTTACCTAAATAACTCCTGAATATGACCCTACATGAATACGGTAGTTATAAATAATATGGGTTGAGAGTAACAGAGACCTGAAATGTAGGTACTTAAATAGTCTCATTGTGTATTTCTTTCACTCATAAGTATATGGATAAATGCAATCCTGAAATGAAGTGATAGCTGTAAATTTTCCGGGGCCAAAAGAGCTTCTAGCTTTCTATACTCCATTACTAGGGTATAGCCTTCAGTGCATGATCCATTACAAAGTTCCAGTTATATCCAGCAAGATAAAAGAAAAGAACATTTTCTGAAATCTGCCTGGTAGCCCTTCCTATATCTAATTTTCATGAATTTGATCAGATGACAACATCTATAGAAAGGAAAACTAGAAATATAGTCTTTATTCCAGGTAATGAGGTGTTAAGCAAAAATAAAATGGGAGTGTTTTGAGGAGGAGAACAGGTGCTGGAGGTCAGTAGGTAAGGGTCTTTGCACCAGAGGATTCAGTATAACAATGTAAAGTAGGATCTGGAACTAAGGTAAGCAAAAGTGTAGAGTAGGTTTTGGTGCTGTAAAATCAGTCACCACAATGGGGTGAAAATATATGTGGTGGCTGCAATGGTACACTGCTTGTGCTCCTTTCAGGACCCAGAGACACTTACACATTTCCCCAGCTGGTAGGAGCATTGGCTATAGATAGCTTGCAACTAAGTCCTTGGGACTTGTCTTTGGCTAAAAGGAGTTGCCTCACTGACAGTTATGTCCCATGCCTTATAGGGCAGCCAAAATCTGATAATTGTTCAATGCAGAGGGACAAAGACCTGCCACCTTGCTTTAATCCTGGACAACTCTGAAGCACACTCTCAACTCCAGAGCTCCTGAGCAGGCCAAGGCTGTGGTTGCATCTCCATCTCAGTTCAGATTCTCCCTCTACATAATCCTGATTTCCATACTTCTTTACAGGTATTTTCCTCAAAAGCACTCATAAATATACCTTGTACATGCAGAACTCTTTCACATAGACTGTTCTCCCACAAACCACACCAAAGAGAGTTGATAGCAGAAGTTGTCTTAAGATACACACCTTTGAAAGGAATTGGAGCTGGATCATCAGCAGTTAGCAAAGATCTCCTCATTGCTAACAAGGTAGAAAATTACTAGCCCCTAAGTATGCTACAGTGCCACAATTGTTAAAGCTTTCCTCTGTGTAGAACTAGGATAGAATACCTATAGAAAGGAATGCAATGGTGCCTGCAATATATCACACTTTTAGGAAGTTTGGGAAAAATAGAAATTATGAGGATTATGAGATTATTAGTGACATTCATTGGGTATTATCAGTGTGCTAGTGACAGAAAATAAAAAGCTGAGGGCAACTGCTGGCAGGTTTAAAGAGACATGTGAAAATAAGAGGTTCTCATTAGCTGCATGTGAAAAGTTTTTCTATCTCTTGGAAAGGGAGAACAGAAAATCTGAGAACTAGGCTCAGAAATTAAATATCTAAGAGTAAAGGAAACCCAAGGACACTTGAATTTTCAAGTGTATCAAGTCTTCTATCCCAAGGCCTGGCCCCTGATAGGCTGAGTCTTGGAATGGAGGTACCTAGATAGATGGACTCAAGAATCTTGTAATCCCAGATATCTCAGATCTCTGGACCAGTAGAAATGTCTCAGTACTCTCTGCTAAAGGCCAGTGCCTTCCCTGGCTTGAAGAAAATGCCGATGCTTCCTTAGCTTTCTGTTCTCTTTCCTTGTGGTATAGACCCCTCCTATCCTTACTTCCTCTCTTAGGGACAAAACCAATAACTGGGGTCCAATTACAACATAACCTGGAGGAGAAGTATTGGTCATCCAAGGAAGGAAGTGAAATACATGCCAAATTTGCTAAATGTCCTAGAAAACATATATGACAAGAGCCAGGAAGAAAGAATGGGGCTGGATTATGAAAGTTCCTTATTGAGGGATGTGAAGCATAAAGTTGGATGGGAAAGAGAGATTGTTCAAATGAGCAGTGCCTCCTGATACAAGAATTAATAACTTTAGTTTCAAGGGAGATTGGAAAATGGTGCTAGCATGCTACTAAGGATGGCTCTTGGAAGCTTGACAAAGGGTGTGGTCCAAATAAAGTAAAGTAGAAATGCTGTATTGTTAAGTCAGATAGGGAAGAAGAGAATAAAAGGCTCAGAGAAGTATTCAGCCTGGAGTGGATACATTATTAAGGCTGGAAAACTCATCATTGGTCTCTAGTCTCTTGAAGGGCCTAAAGGACACTTCATTTACCAAAGTGATAAGAAGTACACTGGTGATTAGGGTACTGGCATTGTTGAGACAACTCTGCTCTAGAATAGGGTTGCTTGTGGGAGATGCTGTTGCAGAATGGGCTCCCTGATAGCAGTGGGGGTGATAGGCTCTAGAATAAATAGAGACCATATTGTGGTGTTTAATCATTACAGGCAAGGCAGTCTGTAATGGATGGCATAGTGATATTGGGAGGGCAAGCTGATTTGTGGAAAGCTTTGGAGATAATTAATAGAGTGTGGTATTCTTACAGCAACATAAGTTGGGCAGTCAACAAGGGTATCAGATGATCAACACTGAGAGCAGCCACTCTAATAGGAATCCACAGTATCTTTTCCCGTTTCTTGACCTGATACAGTTTTGTAAATCAGAAACTTCTATCTGAAGGAGAGGCAGAGTCCCATTGAGAAAGGACCTGAAAATACCACAACAAGGTTATGGAGAAATAACTCCTCTAGACCTTCTGCAAAAGGATCTATGACCATTTATGCAGATAACCACAATAGGGGTCAAAATTAATGTTTGCAGGATTTAAGTTGGCAATAATACTGGGGATTTGAGGCATCATGATGACCTACCTCTCACCCCTACCATTTGAATGGGGGTAGTTGGGACACAGGTAATAAATCAAGTCCTGACCATGCCTGGCTCTCAGTGAGTGTTCTGTATCTCTGAATGTATATACAGGTCATTTTGCTGGTCTTCACCTGTATAACTCAGTGGAAATAATTGGTAGTTGAAAGAAATCCCCAAAATACTTCACTAGCCTATATGACCTGTCATAGTGTGTTGGGCCAAGAAGAAACTTCTGAAACTGTTCCTCTCCTGGGAAAGATAGTACAAAAGCAGTATCAACTTCTAGAGAAAATAGAAGAGATTAGCTCTGTTCTAAATTATCTACAGGATTCAGGGGTTTGGTCCTCATTATATCCCCATTTATTTCAAAATCTAGCTTCTAACAAAGAAGATGGATCCTGGCAGATGACAGAGGAATATCACAAACCCGACCAAGTAGTAACCTTAATTGTAGCTGCTCTGCCAATTATGGTGTCTTTGTGAGAGCAGCTTAACTCAGTCTCAGGCATACATCCGTGATCTGGTGAAAGCATTTCTATTTGTATCCCTTTTAAGAGAAAAGATCAAAACCAGTTCTCATTTATGTGGGACAAACATAAGAACACATTTAACATTGTGCTCCAAGGCTATGCTAATTCTTCCGCCTTCTGCCTCAGTAAAATCAGAAGGCGCCTGGACCATCTGGACATATCACAGAAGATAAAATTGGTCCACTATTTTGATGACATTAACTTAATTAAACCAGATGAGCAAGACATGGCAAATATATTGGAGGCCTTCATAAGACACATATATTCCAGAACAGAGTTATAAAACCTGTAAACTTTCAAGGCCCTAAAAATTTTAGAATGGTCTGGGCCATGTCAGGAATACCTCTCCAAAATGAAGAACAGAACACTTGGGCTGTTACCACTTTTGGCTAGTATTCATGAGGCTACTGTGAACATTACTGTATCTGTTTGAGTCCCTGCTTTCAGTTCTTTTGGGTACATACCCAGAAGTGGAATTACTAATACAGCCAAACTTTCACTTTTATTTTGCTTTTCAAAGTAGTCACATTTCATGGTTTTAAAAGTCAAACAGTTCTATACTGTTTCTAATGAAGAACAGCAGTTACCTATCCTACCTCTCTTTGCCCCGATTCCTTCCTCAGTGTCATCCACTTTAAACTCTTCAGCTGTTTGTTTTATTTACCATATTTATAACTTTCATTCAGATTTGCTGATTTTTTTACATTGGAGATTATACTTATTTCTCACTATAGAAGATAAAGACTTAACTCCTATATACCATAATGGTAAAGTGTTTGAAAACATAGCTATGGTAAGTTCTCCCATCCCTCAACAAAGTTATTTAAAGAAAAGAGAAAAAGCTAAAACATTTGAGAAATTTAATGCCAATAAAGTAAAATATGCAAAATGAGAAAACGAATCAAAGAGAACATAAGTAGAGAAGATAGGCAAAAAAAAAAAAATTCTACACACATATATTCAGACTCTAAAAAAACTAAAAATAACCAAAGAGAATTAATATTGAACATGATAATTTAAGACTATAATTCCCAATGTTGTGAAGTAAAAGAGGACACATTTTACTAGAACTAGCCAAAAGCAAGCTGAATAAGCTATGTTTAAATCAGAGAAAGTGGCCATCAAAGCAGAGAATATTAAAGGAAATATGACCATTTCATCATAACAATTAGGTCAACATTCTTAGAAGACTTACAAATCTCAAACATGTATACACTGAACAAGAGTGCTTCAAGGTATACATGGCAAAACAGAACAGAATAGAGGGACAAGTTCGCAATTATATTTGAAGGCTTTACTACAACTATCCCAATAATGGATAGAAAAAAAAATAGATAATAATAGAGAAAACTTGAATACCATCAATCAAATTGGCCTTATCAACACTTTTAGAACACTCTCCTCAACAAAAAGAGAATATACGTTGTTTTCCAGTGTACATAAAATATTTTTAAAAATACCATAACCTGAGTGAAATGAAAAATCACCTTAAATCACTTTAAAATGATCACTTTAATCACTTTAAAATAATATAACTCATACTAAGCATGTTCTTGAATCATAACTAATTCAAACTAGAAAGCATTAACATAAAGGTATTTAGAAATTTTATAAATATGTGGAAGTTTTACAATATAGTTCTAAATAAATAATTAGTGAAAGAGAAAATCTCAAGAAAAATTTTGAAAATAAGTATCAAAATTTATAGCATTGAATTTTATATTAGAAAATAAAAAGCAATTAAAGTAGAAATCTAAGCTTTGGCATTAAGAAACAAACATTAAAAAATAAACAAAACCCAAATAAGCAGAAGTAATGAAATAATATAAGAGTATGAAACAATAAAACTCAATGCACACACATACACACAAAATCAGAAAATCAATAAAATGAAAACCTAGTTTTTGGAAAATGTCAATAAAAATGACAAGCCTTTCAGCAGACTGACCAAGAAAATAAAGAAAATATGAATTTTTCGATACTGGGAACAACATTAAAGCTTCATAGACAGTAAAAAAAATAATAAAAATTGAAATAAAAAATTACAAAAAATACTATGCCTCCGAATTCAACAACTCAGAAGATACGCAATTCCTTGAAGGACACAAACTAACCAAGCATATTTTAATCTAATAGATTAACATAAATAAAGATTTAGCTATTAAAGAAATTGGATTCATAGTTAAAAAACCTTCCAACAAAGACAACTTCAGGCCCAAATCATTTTAATAGTAAATTCTAATAAATATTTCAGGAAGAAATAATACTAAGTCTGTACAAACTCTTCACAAAATGAAACAAGATCAGCACCACTCAATGCATACTATGAAGCTAGCCATACCCTAATACCAAAACCAAGTGAAAAGAAAAATGTTACAACTAACAAAGTTATAATAAAATAAGTTACAAGTAACAAGAAAAAAAACCTTACCAATAACAAAAACTACAAACTCAAATTCCTCATAAAAATAGTATTATAAGTAACAGGAAACAACAGAAACAAGAAAAACATTACAAGTAACAAAAACTATAAATCACAATTCCTCATAAACATAGACATAGTAAACAAAATATGTAAGATATATTAGTACATCGTATCTTTAAAAAGGATAATATACTATAATCAAGTGTGGTTTATACCAGGAATGCAAGACTGGTTTAACATTTAAAGCCCAATCACCATAATTCACCACAGTAACAGATGAATAAAAGGAAAATCACTAAGAAGAAAAGGAAAATTATTTAACTTGACAAATTTAATTTACAGAAACTTACATGTGGCCATATATTTTTCATCTAAGATCAGAAACTAGACAAAGATTTCCTCTCTCAACACTCATATAGAAAATCATAATGGAAGTCCTAGTCAGTGCAATAAAGTCAATTGGTTGTTTTTTTTTTTTTTTAAAGGCATTCAGATTGGAAGGGAAAAAAAAAAATCTATCTTCAGTCAGAGAAAACATGATTGTCTATATAGATGCTCCAGAGACTACATAAAACTTCCAAAACCAACAAAGAAATTTAACAAGATCACAAAATAAAAGGTAAATATTCAAAAGTCAATTTTATTTATATACATCAGTTATGACATGTTGAGATTCAAAATTTTTAAAGTAGCACTTTCAATACCACCAAAAATATCAAATACTTTCAAAAGCTACAAAACATTGATAAAATAAATTCAAGAGAAGGGATATTAATTGTTTTAATGGAGAGGTAAACTATGTTCATGGTATGTAAGAATTAATACTGTTAAGATGTAATTTTCTTCTAAAATTGATCTATAGATAAGACATCATCTTAGTGAAAATCCCAGCAGATATTTTTTTTGATGCATCAGCAAGCTGATTCTAACGTTTAAATAGAAATGCAAAGGAGTTAGAATAACTCAAACAATTTGTAAAAATAAGAACCAAGTTGCAGACTCACACTACTTGATTCTAAGATGTACCCAAAACTACGGTAATGAGACACTGTGTTGTTGGTGAGAGGAACATATAGACATATATCAATGAAACAAAAAAGAGTTCAGAGACAACTGACTTGACAAAGCTGCAAAAGTAATTCAAAGATAAAAAGATAGTCTTTTATACAAATGACACCAAAACAATTGGTCCTATAAACGCAAAACAGAAAGTAAACCTCAATAGATAGTTAATATTTTATTCAAAAATTAACTGGAAATGGACATCAACCTAAAGGTAAAATGTAAAATTATAAAATTTCAAGAATAAATCACATGCACAATAGTTTCACAAATCACATTTTCGTGCTTTTCCTTCCAAAGTGTTCCAATGTGATCACCATGTCTTTTAGTTTGTGTGTTTCCTGAGGATACGGAAACTTATATACATCTCTCTTCTTCCATTGTCCTGTCTTATATAATACACTGATACTCAACACGTATTTTATACTTGGTAGATTAATTTTCTTCATACTATGAATCTCACAAAAATATTCCACACTTATTTTTACAGATGTAAATTTTCTTTCAATTTAGGAATATTATGAAGTGTAAAGAAGAAGAGGTTAACTGTTACATTAGTGACCATTTAGCAAGAGAGTCAAAGGTAAGAAGTTAGGCGTTAGTGAAGTATAATTTTAGCTCACAGTGTGAGTGTTAATTAAATGTTACTGCTAATATTACAGCTATAACAGTATAATCACTTGTGAAGTATAGAAACAAAGTGATCATAGAAGTGAAATTAGTGAATTAAAACAGGCAGTTAGTGAAGGATCCTGTTAACACACCATTATATTTTTAAAGAACTAAAATTGAATGTATGAAATTAAGAATGCAATACCATTTACAATAGCCACAAAAAGAATAGAATACCTAGGAGTACAGCTAACCAGGGAGGTGAAGGATCTCTACAGTAAGAATTACAAAACACTGCTGAAAGAAATCAGAGATAACACAAACAAATGGAAACGCATTCCACGCTCATGGATTGGAAGACATATTATTAAAATGGCCATGCTGCCCAAAACAATTTATACATTCAATACTATTACTCTCAAGTTATCAACGTCATTTTTTCATAGAATTCGAAAAAAAACTATTCTAAAATACGTATAAAACCAAAAAGAGTCTGCATAGCCGGAGCAATTCTAAGCAAAAAGAACAGAGCCAGAGTCATCACATTACCCTATGTCAAACTATACTGCAAGGCTACGGTAACCAAACAGCATGGTACTGGTCCAAAAACAGACACATAGACCAATGGAACAGGTTCGAGAACCCAGAAATAAAGTCACACAAACACAACTATCTGATGCTTGACAGTCAACAATGTCAAGCAATGGGGAAAGACCTCCCTATTCAACAAATAGTGCTGGGGTAACTGGCTAGTCAGCCATGCAGAATATTGAAACTGGACCCCTTCTTTTTCACAATACACAAATTTCAACTCAACATGGATTGAAGGCTTAAATGTAAGACCTAAAACAATAAAAACTCTAGAAGAAAACCTAGGAAATATTCTGGAAATTGGTCTTGAAAATGAATTAATGACTACATCTTCAATAGCAATTTCAACAAAAACAAAAATAGACAAGTAGGACCTAATTAAACTATGGAGCTTCTGTACAGCAAAAGAAACTATCAACAGAGTAAATAGACAGTCTACAGAATGAGAGAAAATGTTTGCAAAGTACGCATCTAACAAAGATCTAATATCCAGAATCTGTAAGAAACTTAAACAAGTCAACAAGCAAAAAACAAATTCCATTAAAAAAAATGAGGAAAGGTCATGAACAGACACATCTCAAAAGAAGGCATCCACCCAGCCAACAAACATAAAAAAATGTTCAATATCACTGATGATTAGAACAATGCAAATCAAAACCACAATGAGATAGCATCTCACACCACTCAGAATGGCTATTATTAAAAAGTGAAAAAAAAAACAACAGGAGAGCTTGGTGAGGTTGTGGAGAAAGAGAAATGATGACAAACTGATGGTAGAAATGTAAATTAATTCAGCCACTGTGAAAAACAGTTTGGAGATATCTTAAATAACTTAATACAGAACTACCATTCAACCCAGTAATTTCGTTACTAGGTATAGACTTAAAGGAAAATAAATCTTTCTACCAAAACACACAAGCACTTGTGTATTCATCGCAACACTATTTACAATAGCAAAGATATGAAATCAACTTAGGTGCTCATCAACAGTGGACTGGATAAAGAAAATGTGGTACATATACAACATGAAATACTATGCGGCCATAAAAATGAATGAGATAATGTCCTTTGTGGCAACATGAATGGGGCTGGAGGTCATTATCCAAAGTGAATTAATGCAAGAACAAAAAATCAAACACCACATGTTCTTACTTATAAGTGGGAGTTAAACATCAAATGCACATGGACACAAAGTGGGGAAGAGTAGACATTGGTGCCTAATTGGGGGTGGAGGGTGGGAAGGTGGTGAGGATCAAAACACTACCTATAGGGAATTGTGCTTACTACCTGGGTGATGAAATCATTTTTACACCAGACCCCAGTGACATGCAGTTTACCATATAGCAAACCTGCCCATGTATCCCCAAAACCTAAAATGTAAGTTGAAAAAAATAAATAAATAAATGTAGTGAGTCCAAGACAATGGAGCAAAAAATTCTTGATATTCAAATTAACTGATAGGAACTTTATAATCAAAGAGAGCTTTGAGGACAAAAGAAGAATATAATATTCAATATTGTATGTATTTGCCTTCTTAAAGACAATTACTAATCATACATATTTTTAAAAATATTCCAAGACTAGATGATTTTGCAATTTTTGAGTCAAGGTTATTTTTTAAGTATTTTTGTTGTTGTTGATCTCCTTCTGATGGAATGGGTTTAATGTGCAGAATGTGGCTTCCATTTCTATCAATCTTACGTGTTTGATGAAATTGAAGGAGATAATGTACAACTTGAAATAATGAACACCTCCCTGAAGTAGAAAGTAAGGTAGATCTAGAGAATTTTACCAACAGGTAAGAATTAGATGATAAAACCCAGAAAGATGTATTTGTTTTACTAACTGAAAGTGAAAATATGATAATTATGTAAATTATTTCCGATTTCTATTTTGTCCACTTTTTCACTCTGCATAAAAATATTTCCAGTGTCTTAATATTTCAGGTAGCAGTCAGAGTTAGGCATATCTTAGGTATGTGGGAGCAATATTTATGTTCACACTTGAAATTTGCTTGCCCTAACCTATTTGGAAATTCAATAGCCTCTCTTAAAAGTACAAGGATGCCAATGTAAAACTCATTATTATTTGACGCCAAGATTAAGATCCCCTATTATATTAGTCCATTCTCATGCTGCTATAAGGACATACAGGAGACAGAATAATTTATTAAAAAAATAAAAAGAGGTTTAATTGACTCACAGTTTAGCATGGACAGGGTGGCCTCAGGAAACTTACAATCATGGTGGAGGGGAAGCAAACATGTCCTTCTTCACAAAGCAGCAGGAAGGAGAAGAATGAGAACCCAGTAAAGGGGTAAACGCCTTATAAAAGAGTCAGAGCTCATGAGAACGTATGAGAATTATCAGGGGGCAAACTGCCCCCATGATTCAATTATCTCCCACCAGGTCCTTCCCATGACACATGGATTATGGGAACTAAAATTCAAGATGAGAGTTGGGTGGAGACACAGCCAAACCATATTACCTGTACTTAAAAGTAAGACAGAATAACACTAATGATGAGGCATAACATCAATGATGAGCACTTCTCTTAGTGACATGTAGGATGTTAAAACCCACAAAATATTCCATCACTTTCTCTCCTTTGTTCATTCTTTCTGTTTCATGCCCTTTCTTGCATCATTCTAAAATGAATTTGAGAAAGCTATACAAATAACTGTAATACAAAATTATCATGATAAACAGTTGATGGAATGCAATAGAAGGAAAAGTAAAATAGATTTACTAATAAGAGATGGTGTAGGACTAACACACTTTAATGTGTGTCACAATAACCACAAATACTAGCAAGATATCTTTTCATCAGTGTCTGTAGGGTGTGCACATCTTCCACATATTCGCTCAAAGTGAAGCTGACTGATGTGTTTGTAGGAATGATATAGTCATATCATTCAATTCGCTCAGAGAAGAATAAAGGTATATGTAAAGAAGGGAGAAGGTAGGGGGAAAATCTTATAATTTTCAGTGGTTCAGACTGTCATAATTTTTTAAGAAATAAAATATTTATATCATTTTCAGGACAGTCATTTGAAATATTCTGAGGATTACAGAAGCCTATAAGCATTTGAAACATTTTTTGGGGAAACATCTCTTCAGATGTTGTATAAACTACACAGAAATATATCTACGCATTTGCAGTCAATTGATTTTCAACAAAAGGTACCAAGAAAATACATTAGAGAAAGGACAGCCTATTCAATAAATGGTGCTAGGAAAACTGGATATCTCATGTTTATTGTGTCCCTATTCACAATAGCCAAGATATGAAATCAACCTAAGTGCTCATCAATAAATGAATGGATAAAGAAAACATACATTTACACAATTGATTATTACTCAGCCATAAGGAAGTATTATATCCTGTCATTTGCAACAATTTGGATGGAACTAGAGGACATTATGTTAAGTGAAATAAGCCAGGCACAGTAAGAAAAATATTACATGTTCTCACTTTTATGTGAGAGCTAAAAAATTGATTTCATAAACATAGAGAGTAGAATGATAGTTACCAAAGGATTGGAAGGATAGTGGAGAGGGGGGAAAAAGAGAAGTTTGTTAGTGGGTATAAAAGTACAGTTACACAGAAGGAATAAGATCTAGTACTCAGTAGCACAATATGGTAACCACAGTAACAATAATTTATTGTGTATTTCAAAATTACTAGAAAAGTGGAATTCTAATCTTGCTAATACAAAGAAATAATAAATATTTTAGGTAATGGATACACCGATTCCCCTGATCTAACCATCACATATTGTATGCTGGTATCAAAATATCACATGTACTCTACAAATACGTGCAACTATTATGTATCTATAAAAATAAAAAATAAAATCTTAAGAGATATGAGATAAATTAAATTTAGAAATCAGTTTTAGAAGTTGGAATTCTATAAAGATCACAAATCGAACAAATACTTTGAGTCTGATCCCATCTCTAGATTATGAGCCCCTAAAGGGCAGGCATGTTATCTAATTAATCTCATGATTCCTAATCGTCCTTAGCACCATGTTTTACACAGTAATTTTCAGAAAAATATTGGTTTAATTAAAAGGAAACAAGCTTTTTGTTTAGTTTAGTTTATACTTTCACAAATGCAAACTGAATACTACATATTCATATTTTAAAGTTTTTTGATTTTTCTTGAAGAAAGAAGTGATTTTTGCAGCCTCAGTTATGGGGCCAAGAGGAGAAAAATAAAAAAAAAAGAACTTCAACAATTAATTACACATATGTGTGTGTGTTTGTGCCTATGTAAACGTTAAATATTTTTGTTTTATTGTACCTATGATAGCAGATAGTGCTGCTTACCTCCCTAATGTTCATTCTCCCCATCTTCTAAAAGGAACTAAATATTAAATTCTTTGAGAGTCACAAGTTGTCCAGAAAAACTACATCCCCAGAATGCCTTGCAAATTCTAGTCACGATGCCAAATAATTCTACAAACAAGATGAAAACTTAAGCATTATGGATGAACTAATGATAGTTTAAAAAAAAAAAAGGGGAGTCAGCCACCGTACGTCTTCTGTCCTTCCCCTGCTTCTTGCCTTCTGGTGAACTTGCAGCCATGTTGCATGTTTGAAGACAGAAGCCTCACACTAAGTATGGGAAATATCCTGGGTCCCTGACACAGAACTGGATCTGCAATTGCAGACCAGGTTTGTTTACCTCTGGACTTCTTTTGTGCAAAAGAGTTCCAAAAATATTTGAATAAGGGAATACAATAGCTTGATTATAACTCACTGCTGATTGCATCTTGTGTGTTGTATTAGTCACTTGCCCAGAAGAGAATTAGCAGTATATAAATATATAAAAATATACAATAAATAGTTTAACAGGGGAAGGAAAAATAATAGTGTGGGGAAAAATGGATACTCACATGAGGTTAGTTCAGTGAGAAAAAAAATGCTAGGTTCTATAGACTTTGCTAGAAGAGGCTTACAATTGTAAGTTTGAGTTTTATAGGAGTCAGTACTCAAGTGGAAACATGATCATAGTCTTGTGACCAAAGGAAATCAATTAAAGTCTACCTCTCTCTGATATTCTGGTTCTAGAATGGAATGGGTTAAAAGGAGACTAATGACACAGAAGAATATGTTATGGAGATAGGTAGTAGTGTGTTTGGATAAGAAAATGAAATTATTCTCAGCAAAAGAGTAACTATAATGGTGATATTCAGTTTAGGATCACACACTTTATACTATACTGTGTCAGGGTAGTGAAAACTATTCTGAAGTTACTTAGTAGTGTATGAAATCTCATCCCGCACCCAAACAATAGAGTCTAGGTTAAGGCTTTGTTGTAAACTTACTTCTAAAAGTAATTAAGTCATCATTATATCCACTTACATATTAGGGTGAGGGAACAACTTTACCTAGAAACTTACGGACTCTTCTCTACACATATGACTTTGATAATACCAAGTAAGTTTTTGTCATGAATAATGTTCAGACTTTTGAGGAATAATAAACCAACAAAACTAGTTGGGCTTTTACTACAGGGCAGGAGGACTCTGTGAGTAATGCTTATTCTATTTTTGGAAAATTTGATAACAAAGACCTGATAAAATTCAAGTCAGAGACTTAAGAATAAATAAGAATGTATCTCTTCTCTCTGGAACCTTCTCGCCTTGAAAACAAATGCCAGGGCAGACCTGAATCTAGAGACACTTTGCTGTATACACCATGTGGCTTACGATTAGGATATGTGTAGAGTTGGGTTTACCAAAGACGGAGAATAAACATTTCTCATTTTCAATGCTATTTTATCAATCTTTGAAAATAAATAGATCAATGAAAAATAGGATCTATTTCCTAGAACTTGAATGCTAATAAGAGTATATTTCCACTAGAAAAAAAATTCTTTGGTAGATCAAGTTGAGCATTAGCTATTGCTATTGCTATTCCTCTAAGATTTCTTTCAGGAAGACCTAGTTTTATGATCAATACAATTGCTTCAAAACTTTTAATTATTTATCTTTTGGTCACATGTCTAGACCCAGCAGTTTTTGTCTCTCCTTAGTGGGCCATAACTCCTTCCCTTGCCCCTTCCTTTTCTGTTCTCTCCTTTCCTTTTCTTTCTTTTCTTTTTCTTCCTTTTCCTTTCTATTTTTTTGTTTTTATTTCCAGACAATGCTTGATAATTTCCTAAGGTTTACAAACAATGATGGTTTATTATTCTAATTCTCCTGTACCCCCTGTTCTCTCATAGGCAAAAAACACATGAGCAAGTGATTCCTCTTAACAATCATTTTGTTGACTAGAAAGGCTATTATTGTCAGAAGAGTTGCCAGCAAATGAAGTAAGGTAGAAAAACATATATGAATGAAAATTTGGGTGACCCCTTTACCAGAAATTTCATGTATAGATAGAATTCTAGGTTTCTGGAAAAAGTTAAAAATCACTGTTGTTCCTGCATTTCAAAGTCCCACCTTACACATAGACATCTATGGTTAAGAAAGATACTTGTTCCTTTTTTTCCCGTAGTTTTACTCGTTTTTACAATTTAGTATGATAGATTGAATTAATTAAACTTATTTCAGTTCCAGCAGCTAATCCAAATGAGAGAAACCTTTATGAAAAAAATATGTAAAGCAATTTGTATTTGACATAGCCTCTTCTTTCTGAATTCACATTTGAGTGATAACTAAGACAAGATCACTTGTGTTTTTCTCTCCTTCTTAATGAGCGCTCTACACTGTTTGTAGTACACAGGATTGCACTGTTATCCAATTAGGAAAGTATAGAGGATGCAAGGCTTATCATTATTCTGCACATAATTGAGTCATGCCATCATCAGTGTTTTATTTTCCTCAGAGATGCTTATTATCATGCATAGCTTTTGCTTTTTGGCAGAACTGAGGATGTCCTTTGGGGGTTGAACCTCAGAGTAACTTGACATCCTCATTAACCTTTATGGCAACTAAGGTATTGAGCATCCTCAGACTGAAGAGTAGTCTCAAAATTTTTATTAGTCCATTTTCCCTCAATTCATTGCATACAATCTCATATTGCTGCAGATCAGAAAAAAAATGAGAAGAAACCAAAATACATCATTCAGATTTTTGAATATATGTTTAGTGTATGTCTAAACAGAAATGGCAAATGCTTTTTTTCTTCTCCTAAATGAAGAGGCAGACAGCCTATGAAAACATACCTTTAGTACTTCACATAACCATTTAGTTTTGTTATTTCAGAGAACTTGAAGCCTGAAACATATTTTAATGGTTGCTAAGATTACCCATCTTATTTTATAAATGAGGTTCTGAAGGCTTAGAGAGAGTAAAAGACTCACCAAAGTTGGCAGATGAAAATTAAAGCCACAAGGTTTTGTTTTTTTTTAAGCCAACCTTGTTTGATGCATGTTAAAGGATGTTTAAGTGTTTAAAATGTGAGACTATAATATAGGTTAAAGAGAATGATCAAAATTTCATTTCTTTCCAGATTATTCTCCAGATTACTGTAATTCATCTTTTAATATGTACATTTGAACGTGATGTTTCTCTTTTAAAATGCTTTTCTAGCTCTTCTTCACCTACATTCGTGTTTCACAAATTTGGATGATCATCAGAATCCTCTAGCACCCACTACGTCATGCTCCTTATTCAGCAAAAAAGCACTTAATGTACTGTACTCCTTTTTTTTTTAAGATTATATGTTTGCTCTCCCAGTGGTTCTTGAAAACCTTGACAACCATCTCTTACATATTATTAAATTTCCTAAAACACATAATTGTGTTTTTCACATGGTAAACTGCTCACTGAACATGTTTTTGTTGTTGTTGTTGTTGTTGTTGTTGTTGTTTTTGAGACAGAGTGTCGCCCAGGCTGGAGTGGATGGCTCGATCTCGGCTCACTGCAACCTCTGCCTCCCAGGTTCAAGGAATTCTCCTGCTTCAGCCTCCCGAGTACCTGGGACTATAGGCGCCCGCCACCACGCCCATCTAATGTTTGCATATTTAGTAGAGGCGGGGTTTCATCATATTGGTCAGGTTGATCCGGAACTCCTGACCTCGGGCAATCCACCCACCTTGGCCTCCCAAAGTGCTTGGATTACAGGCGTGAGCCACCACACCCGGACTGAACATGTATTTTTATTGCAAGATCATTGTGGATACCATTTTCTTCTTCCAGAATTGTGTGTTAAAAATCTCTGATTTTTTTTTTTCCCACCAAAATATATCATACTTCCTTTGGGCTGGAAATGTGCTCTTACAAGTCTCTTTTTCTGAGATATCCTCTATTGCTTACCCACCTACCAGAGAGTGTGGAGGGGGATGCCATTCATTAGGACCAAAAGGGGACTTGGAGTCTGTGGTAGGGAACTGGGAAATGGCCGTGGCTTTCAGGGATAAAGGTAGCCTTGAAATGAAGCATTTGATGAACTGTTTGACTTAGGAAAAATCTTTGTAAGATCTCTTCACTACACAAAGTGTTTAAAATGTATTTTATAATTGTAGAATAGAGAAATGTGCATGGATGGGCTGGGCATGGTGGCTCATGTCTGTAATCCCAGCACTTTGGGAGGTCAAGGAGGGTGGATCACCTGAGGTTAGGAGCTTGAGACCAGCCTGGTCAAAATGATGAAACCTTGTCTCTACTAAAAATAGAAAAATTAGCTGGGCATGGTGGTGCGCATCTGTAATCCCAGCTACTGGGGAGGCTGAGGGAGGAGAATCACTTGAACCTGGGAAGCGGAGGTTGCAGTGAGCCAAGATCATGCCACTGCCCCTCAGCCTGGGCAAAAGAGTGAGACTTCGTCTCAAAAAAAAAAAAAAAGAAAAAAAGAAAGAAAAAGAAAAAAATTTTGCATGTATGTATCTACATCCATCTCTTCATCACACCCATGGAACTTGAAGATCTGGGTGTTACAGTTTCAGAGCAGGGTTACATTTACAAAAACATAGGCCTGTCTTCAAAGCAATATTAAAGTCAGTCAAATCCTTTGCTTTCATTCCTAAAGAACATTAAAATGGAATAAAGAGACATACCCCAGTTTTACAAGTTCTTTACTACTTTTTCCTTAATTTTTTAGTTGTTCCCTAAACTCACTGGAGCATCTCATTCCACAGAAACCTTCACATTCATGCCATTGCTGATTTTTCCCAGATAATTTTATTTTCTTATTGACCTTTGTCTCTACCAGAACTTCTAATTATGGCCACACCGTGCACTCACAGCAACCATAGTGCTAACCCATGAAGCTCCCAGCTGCTCAGTTCTGGAAGGAGTGAACTCTACCTTCCCTGCTTACTGATTTTCTCACTAGAATTAACCTATCTCCCTCCCTCTGGTCGAATTCTACAGGAGTTTAGTGTAGATAATTATACTCACATGTTAGTAATTTTATAAAATTATGTACATCCATATGTAATTTACCAATTATTAGTAGTTATAATTTTAAATGTTTAGGGTATAAAATATGGCAAATAAAATATATAAATTAAAGAACCTCCATTTATACTACCAGATGATAAACACCATTAACAGATCATTGTATCTTTTCTGATTATAGATAGATACAGATTTCAGTATATACAACCTAATAACAGAATTTGAATCTTATTATACACATACGTTTCTCTTCCCACTTATTCTATAATGATAGTTTCTATTGAAACTTTACATGCTTTCATAAAAATGCGATTTTTAATGCTTATGTTTAATTAGATGAATACACCATAATGCTTTAAACATTCTCAAGTATGTGGACATTTAGGTGAAAAAAAAATTATTGAAGTGAACTTTACAAGTTTCCATTTTATAGAAATGAAAATCTGGTTTTAGTACCTGAGGAGATTCACAACTCCTTTTGAAAACTCTTCAGAATCATCAAAGAACCAAAGATACTTTCAACTCCCCCCCAAGAAAATGTTTGTTGTAACATGAAACTGGCTTGGGTTCAGTTAAAAATTCTTTTTAAGTTACCTAGAGAGTAAGTCAAAGTGTCACTTGCTCTATTCTAGTGGTAGAAATAGCTGTTTGTTACATTTCTAATTTTTTTTAATTAAAATTTAATGTCAGCTGCAAATTTCTTTTTCAAATTTTGTTTTTATGATTACCGTAAGTATATGCTCATCAGAAGATATTTTAAGCTCACTGCAATCAATCAATTACTTCATCAATCTAATGCAGACAGTACTTATTTTTCATGGTAATTTTATTCAGTATTTTGCAGCCCAGACATATTAAAAATGCATTTTTTTTTTAACAAATGAAATCGGAACAGTCAGAAAGAGGCTGAATCTGATGGAATTTTTAAGTAAATGCCTACTTAGGTATTCAATTTATTTATTCAATAAGATGGCATTTGACAAATAAAGAGAAAAACGATATGTTTTAATCATATTCTATATTCATAGCTTAGCCTTGTGACAGAAGGTACCAAACAACGTAGAATAATACTTTTCCTTCTCTGAACCTCTAACAAAAGAAGCTTTAAAAGTTGCAGACATTAACCTTTCTAGTAACCTTGTAAAACTGCCACAATCCACGCTTTGTAGTTAAAGAAGCAAAGCAACTGAGAGGTTAAAGTCATAGCGTAAAGTGCATATAACAACTTAGTAAGCATAGTTAAGATGAATCTCTTTGTTTTACTGTTATACCTGTTGGATGCCTTCCTTGCAAAAGGGAAAATACTACTATTATGACCATGATGACACTGACAGTGATGAGAAAAATGATGATCACTACTTGAACTGCTAACAATGACAATCCTAATGATAATAGTAATCAGAACAAAGGATTATCATAATTATAAAAATTTGAGGAAATTCAAAAACTTTCATCCAAAGAAATGAAAAAACAAAAATGCCATTTGAAATAAAACTTTAGGACAAAATGTGCTTTAAAAAAACTTTTATTTTTAAAATTAGGTTATGTTGATTATTATCCTCAGGGTTAAATAAATGTGGGCAACAAGATATAAAATTGTATCACTCTTAGTAGGGCAATTTCAGTTGTTCTATCTTTATTTACTAATAAGTTATAAAAGGGATTGATCCATTTTTTTCAGAACTTTGGAAGGAAAGTATAGGTTGAACTAAATGGAATTATTGTTTTTGTAGGTCAAAGGGTCAAATGTCAGCAATTACATGTGATTTACTTAATAAAACTAAACCTATTTAGTTTCTCTCTTAAAACAGTTTCTTTAGGTCTTCTTCTCTTTTTCTATTTGTCTTCCCTACTAATCTCTTCAGGCCGATCTAACCTTCCCCTGAGTCTACTTATTTTATCTTCTAAGGTATCCTTACTTCGTGTTTGTAGCCAAGAGGGAAACATTTTTAACATTTCCTAGAATGTTGTTTGTTGGAATAGAAGCTCTAGGTTTCAGGTCTTCTTCCATTAAAATGGTACATAGATAGAATTAGGGGAATGAAAATTCATCTCTACTCTTTTGGGGTTTTTTCAGCTGGGCTTGAGAATTAAATTACCATGAGACAAATAAACAGAAGAAAAACGTACAAATTTATTTAAGATAAATTTTATGTGGCATGGAAACCTACATAAAGAAATGAAGATTCAAGACACAGAGTTGAACACATACATATTGAATTGGACAGAGTATTAAGTTGTGAGAACATAACTAAATTATGTAGTGAGGCTAAATGAAGGTAAGACTTATTTTAACAAGGTCTGTATAGAATTCTGTCAGTCTTAACTTTCTGTCCTTGATGATAAAAATGCTACATTCCTTCTAGTATAGGAAAGTCATCTTTCACACGAAAATTCCATATTTTGCGGTGAAGAAACTGAAGAAAGGTCAGAGTAATTTTCTTGTACCTGCTGTTTTCCAAGCTGCCTTTAACTCAAAATAGTCAATCTGACAAAGTAGTGTATTTTGAATGGCATGTTCTTAACTCCTTCAAAACAGAAACTACACATTAAAAAGAATCATATATAATGATCAAATTGAATTTATCCCAGGAATGCAGGATTAATTTAACATCCAACACTAATCAATGTTGTACACTATATAAACAAAGGAACAAAAACAATATGATTGTATAGACAGATACACAAAAAGCAAGTGACAGATTCTAACACTTTTTATAATTAAAAAACAAAAAAGGACCCAATAAACTAGAAGAGAGATAAATTTCTCTACCTAATAAAGGCCATTTACAAAAAAAAAAAAAGATTGGATGTTTTCACCTAAGATTTGAAAAAAGATAGTGATTTCTGTTCTTGCCATTGTATTCAACATTGTATTAGAGCTTCCAGCCTCAGCAATTAAGCAAGAAAAGTAAAAAAAAGCCATCAGATTGGAAAGGAAGAAGTAAAACGATCTCTCTTTACAGATGGCATAATGACGTATATAGAAAATACTAATCAACCCACTAAAAATATTACAACTAATAAATGGGTTCAGAAAGATTGCTGCCTCAAAGTAAATATCTAAAAAATTAGTTGTATTTTTATATACCAACAATAAAAAATTTGAAAATAAAATTAAGAAAACAATTCTGTTTTATTTGCATAAAATAGAATAAAATACCTAAGAATAAATTTAACAAAGAAGTGTAAGACTTGTACACTGAAAACTATAAAACATTTTTGAAAGAGATTAAATAACACCTAAACAAATGGAAAGACATCACATGTTCATAGATGGAAATACTTAATTTTGTTAAGATGACAATAGTTTCCAAATTAGTCTATAAATTAATTGAAAATCTTATTAAATTACTATATGACTGGCATAGAGAAATTAATCAGCTGATCCTAAAATTCTTATGGAAAATCAAAATCCCAGAATAGCCAAAACAATTTTGAATATGAACAAATTTGAAGAACTCACACTTTATTATTTCAAAGATCTATAGATCAATGACATAGAATTGAGAGTCTATTTTATACTATTTTAAAAATCCATTTTATGATGAATTGAATTGTTTTTCAATAAAAAATGTTCATAAAACAATTAAATTGGCTTTTCAACAAATTGTACTGAGACAATTGGAAATTCATATGCAGAATTTTAAACTTAGATTTTGTATTAGTCCACTCCTGCACTGCTGTAAAGATATGACCTGAGACTGGGTGATTTATAAAGAAAGAAAGTTTAATTGACTCACAGGTCCACATGACTGGGGAGGCCTCAGGTAACTTACAGTTATAGCAGAAGGCAAGGTGGAAGCAAGGCACATCTAAAAGGAGGTAGGAAAGAGAGAGAGAACGAGGAAGCACCAGACAGTTATCAAACAACCAGATCTCGTGAGAACTCATTCACTATCATGAGAAGAGCTTGTGAAAACCTCCCCCATGATCCAAACACTTCCCACCAAGTTCCTCCCTCGACACGTGGGGATTAGAATTTGAAATACAATTCAAGATGAGATTTGGGTAGGGACATAGCCAAACAATATCAGGTTTCTGCCTCACCTCATATGTAAAAATTCACTCCAAATGGATCCGAAACCTAAGTGTATGAGTTTACACTAAAGTATACAATTCTTAGATGGAAACACAAAAGTTAATTATTGGGACTTTGAATCAGGCAATAATTACTTAGATATGAAACAGAAAGTATAAGTAGCAAAAGAACAAATAGATAAATTGGACTTCATCAAAATTAAAATAAAAACTTTCGTAATTTAAAGAACACTATAAAGAAAATGTAAAAACAACTCACAGAATGGGATAAAATATTTTCAAATCAAATACAGTTTTGCTTCATTGAATGAGGAGAATACAGTCTGATAAATGTGTAATTAGGTGATTTTGTCATGCAAACACAATAGAATGTACTTACACAAATCTTGATGGTATAGCCTACTACACACTTAGGCTATATGGTATATAGCCTATTGCTCCTAGGCTACAAACCTGTACAGCATGCTACTGTGCTGAATACTGTAGGCAATTGTAATGCAATGATAAGTATTTATGTAACTAAACATCTAAATGCAAGAATGGTATAGTAAAAATAAGATATAAAACATTAAAAAATGGTACACCGGTATACGACACTTACCATGAATGGAGGTTACTGGACTGGAAATTGCTCTAGTGAGTCAGTGAGTGGGGAGTGAATAGGAAGGCCTAGGACATTCCTATATGTTACTGTAGACTTGATAAGCACTCTACACAGGCTATACTAAGTTTATTAAACTACTTTATTTCTTCAACAATAGATTAACCTGAGGTTACTATAATTTTTTATATTATAAAATTTTTAATTTTTAAAACTTTTTGACTTGTGTAATAACACTTATCTTAAAACACAAATGTATTGTATAGCTGTATGAAACATTTTTCTTCCTTGTATCTTTATTTTTTATTTTGTTATTTTAAAAATTATTATTTATTTTTATATTTAAACAATTTTGTTAGAAACTAAGACAGTAATACACACTTTAGTTTAGGCCTACACAAGGTCAGGATGATCAATATCGTTGTCTTCTACCTCTACATCTTGTCCCACTAGAAGATATACAGGGCAATAACACACATGAAGTTGTCATCTTCTATGATGATAATGCCTTCTTCTGGGATACCTCCTGAAGGATACTCCTGGAGTTCTTTTACAGTAAACTTTTTTTTAATAAATAGAAGAAATACTCTCTAAAATAATGATAAAATGTATAGTATAGTAAATGCATAAACCAGTAACACAGTCATTTGTTATCACTATCAAGTATTATGCACTATGTATAATTTCATGTGCTATACATTTATACCAGCAGTCCCCAAACTTTTTGGCACCAGGGACCAATTTAGAGGAAGAAAATTTTTCCATGGATGGAGGTGGAGGTGGGGATTGGGGTGGGGATGATTTCAGGATGAAACTGTTCCACCTCAGATCACCAGGTATTAGTTACATTCTCATAAGGAGTGCACAACCCAGATCCCTCATACGCGCAGTTCACAATAGCATTCATGCTTCCATGAGAATCTAATGCCACTGCTGATCTGATGGAAGAAGGTTGCTCAGGTGGTAACGCTCACCCTGCTGCTCACCTCCTGCTGTGCAGCCTAGTTTCTAACAGGCCACGAATCTATACCAGTCTGCAGCCCATGGCTTGGGGACCCCTGTTTTATATAATTGGCAGTGAACAGCATCATCACAAACTGGTGAGCAATGCATCCATCTATGATGTTACAATGGTTGCTATGTCACTAGGTGATACGAATTTTTCAGTTCCATTACAGTCTTATAGGACCACCATCATATGTACAACCCATTGTTGACCAAAAAGTCATTATGTGGGACATAACTGTGACTATAAGTGTAGTATCCAGAATATATAACAAATTCTTACAACTCCACAATAAAAAGACAAATAATCCAATTAAGAAATAGGCAAAGAAATTGAACAGACATTTCTTCAAACAAGATTTACAAATGGTCAATAAGCACATGAGAAGATGATCAACATTAACACTTGTTAGAGAAATTCAGTCAAGATGACAATGAAATACCACTTTACAGTTTTTAGTGTACCTATAAGCAATATATTGTACAGTGATAAGTACTGGCAAGGATGTAATGGTATCTGAACCCTCATACGTTAGCTGTGAGAATACTCAATGTTGCAACCATTTGAAAAACCTTGTTGCAATTCTTCAAAATGTTAAACTTAGAGTTATCATAGGCAATGTTCTGAATGTTATGTCCTTCAAAATGCATGTCTTGAAATCTAATCACCACCATGATGGCATTAGCAGGGAGTTGAGGAGGGGATTTTGGCTGGTCATGAGGGCTCAGTACTCATGAATGGGATTACTGACCTTATATAAGAAGCCCCAGGGTTCTTGCCCCTTTCACCATGCGAGGACTCATAGAAAAATCACTGTCTATCAACCAGGAAACAGGCTTTCACCAGATACGTAATGTGCCAGCACTTTGATATTGGACTTCCTAGACTCCTGAACTGTGAGAAATAAATTTCTCTTGTTTATAAACTACTCGGTGAATGATATTTTGTTATAGCACCCCGAATGAACTAAGATACCACAGGACAAAGCAATTCCAGTGCTAGGTATATAAACTCAAGTGAAATGAAAACATATTTCCAAACAAAAACTTTTAGATAAATGTTTACAGCAACATTGTTCATGTTAAGCAACAATGGAAGACAATACAAATATCTAGGAACTGATGAAGGAATGAATTAAATGTGGAATCTCTATACAACAAAATATTATTAAGGAAAAAAACAGAACCAAACCAAAACAAAACAAAATAAAAAACAGAATGAAGTTTTAATATATGCTAAAACATGAATGAACCTTGAAAACATCATTCTATATTAAAGAAACCTGACACACACAAAAAATCACATATTTATGATTGAATTTCTATGAAATGGCCAGAATACACAAACTTATAGAGAAAGAATGTAGATTAGTAGTTGTCTAGGGCTGAGGGTTGGGAGGAATAGTGAGAGACTGCTAATGGGTACCTAGTTTGTTTTGGGGGTGACATTTTGAAATTAATTTGTTATGATTATAACACAACACTGTGAGTATACTAAAAATCATTTAACTGTACCTTTAAATAGATGAACCATGTGATATAAGAATTATGTATCAATAAAACTCTTTAAAATATGTAAGTTAAAAGCAGAGTTTAATCACTTTTCTCTGAATTGCTACTCTACTCTTTATTAAGAGAAGCAATCTATGAAAGAGGCTAACACAAGAATGTCAAGGAGCCTGAAAAAGCCACAGTTTGAAAGGATACTCTAAAAGCTCTCATCCTAAAGTCTTTCCAGCTTGATAAAATAATATTTACTTTTAATAATGCATTACACTTCAGCTTCATGGTATGTAATGGAACAGCAAAGCCAGATCCTTGATATCCTTTGACTCTACATGATCCATGTTTGACCATGACCTTGCACCAATTTACATGGCTGGGATAATACATCCCATTCTGTCTCAATTATGTCAACTAGGCTTTACTGTGCTCATGACCTGAAGCTTCCAGGTTCTATTCTTATTTTTCTGTCTTTGCATGACACAAAAAATGTCAAGAAGCCTCAGATTTGCCTCTTCTGCTTGCTTTATCATATTAATATGATTTCATAAGCCTTTCTGCTGCTTAAATACATAGAGATAGAAATAATCCTTTTTCCATTTATGGTTTTGTGAAGTCTGTGACTAAGCAAATTTAGAAACTCAGTCATTTCAGTTCAAAATTTAGTCAAACCAGCTGCTTGGTCAATTAAAATCACCTAATGTCTTAGTGATATATAAACAGAGTCTAAGTGTGTTGAAACACTGAACATAGGCATCGTAAATCAGAATCTATTTTCCCTAAATGATAGCTTAATGTTTTCTAACTCCTGTATGATTTTGCTGACAGTCACATTAATTCTTTGTATAATGCTGCATCTTGTTTATGCACTTTTGCCAGCTGAATTTGCACTAGGCTCCACAACCATTAAATGTTGTAGATTTCGGCCGGGCGCGGTGGCTCACGCCTGTAATCCCAGCACTTTGGGAGGCCGAGGCGGGCGGATCACGAGGTCAGGAGATCGAGACCATCCTGGCTAACACGGTGAAACCCCGTCTCTACTAAAAAATACAAAAAATTAGCCGGGCGTGGTAGCGGGCGCCTGTAGTCCCAGCTACTCGGGAGGCTGAGGCAGGAGAATGGCGTGAACCCGGGAGGCGGAGCTTGCAGTGAGCCGAGATCGCGCCACTGCACTCCAGCCTGGGCGACAGAGCGAGACTCCGTCTCAAAAAAAAAAAAAAAAAAAAAAAATGTTGTAGATTTCTTAGCTATGGGGACAAAGAACTGGCATTTGGAGATGCAAGGTCTAATTGCCAATATGTTTGCATATGATCTTACTTCCTTGCAGATAGTCTTTTGTTTTCATTTCTATGCATCTGCAGGGATTGTATGCTTATTTTATAGTAACTAAAATTTAGTTAAGACCAATACAATTTTTAAGCAATTTCATTGTAATTATCAAAGTGTTTCTGAAAGGAAAGTAAACTGGTTACCTTAATTTCAAATATATCTTCTTTCATTAGATAGATTTAATTACTCCTATTGCGACTTTTGTTAAACTACAGGAAATCCAGAACTCTAAAGAGCTTCTTGCCTATTGTTTTAAATTAGGAAAATTATTGTTATTCATATTAAATTGTTTGTATTCACTGAATACTTGAGAAAGAAAAAAAATGAAATTCCAAGGGACACAATTAGAACTATATTGTAGCGTTTGCCATCAGTTTGTGGTTGCAATGCTTCCTCATTGCAGACATCTGCAAATTCCCTGATCACTGCTTCTAATTCCCTCAGCATTTTAGTACCTTATTTACCTTATTCTCTTAATGTTACTCTGGTTACAATTCTTGTTTATTTCAATATCCAATAGTTTTTTGACCACATCCTGGTTTTCTTCTTTTCTTTTCTTTTTTTTTTTTTAAATTGAGACGGAGTCTTGCTCTGTCACCCAGGCGAATGCAATGGCGCGATCTCAGCTCACTGCAACTGGTTTCTTGATGCTCTTTCCACCTGATCCCATTTGCCACACTTCTTTAGTCTCCAGTACTATGGAGAAACCACAGACACTGTGAATATCAGTGGTACACCTTTTTCATCATCTTCATCTCAACAATCTACCCTCTGAAAACCATTACAGTATACTCCCTCTTCTGCCCAAACTACCACAATTCTTTGACCTCATCACTACATAAATTAAATGTCCTTGGATTCTACAAGCCTGTAGCTGTTCCTCACTCCTCTGTATCTTTCAATCCCTTCCTAACCAGCTTAGTTTCCGTAGTCCAGCCTGTAGCCGACTAATTCCCTTGGATGTATTCTCAGCTCCCTTTGCTGCTCTCTCCTATGTATATATACCTGGTTAACCCACAAGCCTGGTTAAGTCAAATTATCTGTCTATTACATGCCCGTATTTTGACATCTGACTTGGGTGGGAAAAACACAAAGCTTTACTGATCCTATGCTTCTAAAAGAATGTGACCGTTTACCTTGCATTTAAAGGTGCTTAGAAATCCATCTACATTTCACTTCTCTAAAAATGTTCCCACACTTAAAGAAAACTATTTTATGCCTTTCCATCACACTTCTAACATTCCATCTTTTTCCTCCATGATCACCCTGTCTTGTAGTTCGTTAAGAAAACAAAAGCCATTAGAAGAAAGCTTTCTCATGTTTCTTCCACTACAAATCACACTGTATTAACCCACTTGTATCTATAGCCACGTGCTGGGTTGTTTTAAAAATAATTTCTGCTTTTATTTTAGATTCAAGGCTGCATGTGCAGGTTTGTTACCTGGGGATATTGTGTGATACTGAGGTTTGGGGTACAAATGATCCCTTCATCCAGTTAGCGAGCTAGTACCCAACAGTGAGTTTTTCAGCCCTTGCCTCCCAACTCCCTCCCTGCTTTACTAGTCCCCAGTGTCTATTGTTGCCATCTTTATGTTCCTGAGTATCCAATGTTTAAATCCCTCTTATAAGTGAGAACATGAGGTATTTGGTTTTCTATTCCTGTGTTAATTCACTAAGGATAATGGCCTCCAGCTGCATTCATGTTACTACAAAGAACATAATTTCATTCTTTTTTATGGCTGCATGTTCCATGGGGCATATGTACCACATTTCCTTTATCCAATCCACTACTGATGGGCACCTAAGTTGATTCAATGCCTTTGCTATTGTAGATAGTGCTGTGATAAACATATGAGTGCATGTGTCTTTTTGGTAGAGCAATTGATTTCCTTTTGGATATATACCCAGTAATGGGATTGCAGGGTTGAATGGTAGTTTTGTTTTAAGTTCTTTTAAAAAAAAAAAAAAAAATTAGAGATGGAGGTCTTACTCCGTTGCCCAGGTTCGGCAATCATAGCTCACCGCAGCCTTTAAATCTAGGACTCAAGTGATCCTCCTGCCTCAGCCTCCCAAGCAGCTAGGACTACAGGCACATGTCACCACACCCATTTAATATTTTAAGTTATCTGAGAAATCTCCAAACTGCTTTTCACAGCAGCTGAATTAATTCCCATTCTTACAGTGGCTGAATTGAATTAATTCACATTCTTATAAGCATTCTGTTTTTCTCTGCAGCCTCACCACCATCTGTTATTTTTTAACTTTTTAATATTAGCTATTCGCACTGGTATGAAATGGTATCTCATTGTGGTTGTGATTTACATTTCTCTGATGATTAGTGATGTTCAGCACTTTTTCATATATTTTTTGGCTGCTTGTATTTTTTTTATTTTTGAGACAGAATTTTGCTCTTGTTGCCCAGGCTGGAGTGCAATGTTGCGATCTTGGCTCAATGCAACCTCCATCTCCCCGATTAAAGTGATTCTCCTGCCTCAGCCTCCCAAGTAGCTGGGATTACAGGCATTCGCCACCACACCTGGCTAATTTTGTATTTTTAGTAGAGATAGGGTTTCTCCATGTTAGTAAGGCTGGTTTCGAACTCCCGACCTCAGGTTATTCCCCCGCCTTCGCCTCCCAAAGTACTGGGATTACAAGCGTGAGCCACTGCACCCACGTCTTCTTTTGAGAAGGGTCTGTTCTATCTTTTGCCCACTTTTTAATGGTGTTATTTGTTTTTTGCTGTTGAATAGTTTAAGTTCCTTAAACTATTCTGAATATCAGACCTTTGTCAGATACACAGTTTGCAAATATTTTCTCTCAATCTGTAGATTGTCTGTTTAATGTATTGATAGTTTCTTTTGTTGTGCAGAAGGTCTTTAGTGTAATTAGGCCTCACTCGTCATTTTGTTGTTGTTGTTACAATTGCTTTTGAGGACTTAGCCATAAATTTATTTCCAAAGCCAATATCCAGAATGGAGTTTCCTAGATTTTCTCCTGGGATGCATATAATTTGAGGTCTTACATTCAAATGTTTAATCAATCTTGAGTTAATTTTTGTATATGGTGAAAAGTAAGTGTTCAGTTTCATTATTTTACATATGAGTAGCCAGCTAACCCAGCACCATTTATTGAATATGGAGTCCTTTTCCTATTGCCTCTTTTTGTCAACTTTGTCAAAGATGAGACATTGTTTTTGAGCAAAATGAGCAAAAATGCTACATTGTTATGTGTCTGTGTTTTTGTACCAGTATCATGCTGTTTTGATTACTGTAGCTTTATAGTATAGTTTGAAGTCAGGGAATGTGATGTCTCTGGCTGTGTTCATTTTGACTGGTATTGCTTTGGCTATTCAGGCTCATTTTTGGTTGCTGCTTGTATGTCTTCTCTTGAGAAGTGTCTGTTCATATATTTTGCCCACCTATTAATGGGGTTATTTGCTTTTTGGTTCCATATAAATTTTAGAATAATGTTTTCTAATTCTATGAAAATATGATGTACATAGTTTGATAAGAATAACATTAAATTTGTAGATTGCTTTCCAATTGCAGTCTACAGATTCAATTATATTCCTATAAAAATATGAATACTCTCTCTCTGTTTGGGTATTATGGCTATCTTAATGGTATTTATTCTTTCAATTCATGAGCATGGAATGTTTTTCCATTTGTCTGAGATGTGGAAAAAGCTTTCAGTAAAATCTAAAACCTTTCATGATAAAAACCCTTAACAAACTAGGTATCAAAGGAGCATATTTCAGACTAAAAAGAGCAATTTATGACAAACCCACAGGCAACATCATATTGAATGGGCAAAAGCTTGAACAATTAATTCCCCTTGAGAACTGGCATAAGACAAGAATGCCCACTATCACCACTCCTATTCAACGTAGTAGTGGAAGGCCCAGCCAGAGCAATCAGGCAAGACTAGAAAATAAAATGTATCCAAATAGGAAAAGAAGAAGTAAAACTCTCTCTCACTGATGATATGATTTTATATTTAGAAAACTCTAAAGATTCCATCGGGGGCTTGAATTTGGTAAACATTCTGAATACAGTCAATGTATAAAAATCAGTGGCCGAGTGCAGTGGCTCACGCCTGTAATCCCAGCACTTTGAGAAACTGAGGGGGGTGGATCACGAGTCAAGAGTTGGAGACCAGCCTGGCCAATATAGTGAAACCCTGTCTCTACTAGCGGTAAATACAAATATTAGCTGGGTGTGGTGGCTCATGCCTATAGTCCCAGCTACTCAGGAGGCTGAGGCAGAAGAATTGCTTGAATCCCGGAGGCAGAGGTTGCAGTGAGCCGAGATCGTGCCACTGCATTCCAGCCTAGGTGACAGAGTGAGACTACTTCTCAAAAAAAAAAAAAAAAGAAAAAAGAAAAAGAAATCAGTAGCATTTCTATACTATACCTCAATAATGTTCAAGCTGACAGCTGTCAAGAACACAATCTCATTTAAAATAGCCACAAAAATAACTACAAAAGCATCTAACTAAAGAGGTGAAAGATCTCTACAAAGAGAACTACAAAACATTGCCGAAAGAAGTCATAGATGCCATGTGATTGTTACTTTGGACATTTGTTCTCCTAACGATGGTCAAGCCTTCTACTTATGCACTAAACTCTAACCCATCTTGTCTATGCAAGATTTTGCCTCTGCAATTATCCTCTCCTTATCTTTCTATCACACAAAGTTGTCTTCCTATCTGATCAATCCAATCAACATGCAAATATAGTGCAACATCTTCTGCCTGTTGAGAATTCCATTTGGCATCTCCGCACACATTTTTGTCTGACTGACATCCTTTTCTGTGCGCAGTGCTCAGTGTGTGGTATAGTGAAAGCATGAAATTAATAAAGCCTGATTTAATTTCTGGTTTTCTACCTTTTAGCTATATTATCTTCATCAAGGCACTCAAATCTTTGAGCCTCAATTTATTAATCTATTAAATGGAATTAATGTTACCTCTAAAGAGATCAAAGCAATTTTGAGGTATTGTCTTAAAGCACTCGAAGCACTTAAATGTGTTCATATTTATTGTTTGCCATAAATCTATGAGATAGGTTCCATTATCATCCCTAATTTATGGAAGAGGATATCAAGGAACTAAGAGGTTAAGTTGTGTAAAATATTACATTAAGTAAAGCACAAAACTATCATGCTGGAACTTAGACATAGTGTAGAAAATCAGGCTTTCCTCTAGTGGAAAATGCTGTTATAGTTCCACCAAAATTCATTCTGTTCTTTCTTTAAACATTAATAGAATTGTAGCAGGCACAAATCTGCCCAAGACCTTACATTTCCTAGCTTTCATTACAGCTAGATATGGCTAAATTCTTACCAATGAAATATGTGTGGAAGTAATATGTGCTACCTTTGGTAATCATCCTTAAGATAGTGGACAATATCTTCTTTTTCATTTTCTATCCTTCCTTCCAATTGACCAGTACCCAAAAATGGCAGCTATTCAGCTTCAGCTGTATGACCATAATGCTGTAGGGCAGGAGTCAGTAAACTATGGTTCATGGGTCACATATATTTCATCTCCTGTTTTTGAATATAAAATTTTATTGAAACAGAGGCACATCCATGTGTTTACCTATTGCCCATAGCCACTTTTCCACCAAGAAAGCAGACCTGTCATTGTTGACATAATTGCTACACGGTTCACGGTTCATTTTTCCTTTTTAATTTCTTAGTACTTAAAATTTTGAGATTTTACAACCACTTACTTTTAAAATTTATTGTATTCCATAATTTTTAAGTCAATTTAGACTATGGGAATATGAGATATCCTCCCTAACACCATGAGTGACACCTCCTAACATACTCATTTTATGTTCTTATTGAAAAACTTGCTTTACTGTGCATGAGAAGAACCTATCACCACTGCTTGGGACACCAGCATTCTCAGTCATCGTCATGAGGTCTCAGTGGGATGACCTGGCTCTGGCCTTCTCCCACATATCTCAGTCGCTCTTTTTGACATCGCCCACTATCTAGTGTCAGTGATGACACTAAAGCATAAGCCAGCACAGCAGCAGGGGCAGTGGCATGGAAGAATCCTATTTCAAGCTGGATTACTGCTTTGGTGGGGGAATTTTAGTCTATGTACTGCTTACAGAGCATCCATTGAGATTTCTTACAAACAACTCTAATATATTACTGACATCTTCCACCTGACATATATTTTTTTGCCCAAGGTTATTCATTTCTACCTATTGAACTCCTGGCTGAGAGAATGAAGAAAGTGACTAGAATTTGGAAAATAGCAGTTAAAGTCAAACGTGCTAATAGATAATATGAAAAATGAGGCTGGATTCTCATGATAGCTATTGGATGGGCATGAGGTGCAGGTCCTACCATTATCACGAATTTTGAGTAGTTCGTAAAAGGAAACAGAAGGTAATGGATGGTTGAAGATGTCTTACCCTTCCTAGATAACCATGCTGGGGTCAGTTATCCTCATATTCCAGCACACCAAGCATCTGGCAATATCAAAGCATAATCTGATATTCCTTTATAACATCTTTATTGTGGTCACAAAGATAGCCGTAATGATTACAGAGACTTCTAGGATGACATTTGTTTCTTTTGAGGATACATTGAGATGGATACTGTTTGGCTGGCAACAATAGTTTTCATGTGAAAAGAAAAGCAAAACAAAATTACCTTTCAATGACCGTGGTTCATTAGCCTCAAATCTTATAGCTGATGCTTCACATAATGTTAAAAAGAAATGTAGTAAGAAGACTGAGTAAATTTACTTGATGATCTCTGGGAGGCAAAATAATAATAATAATAGTCTCTCAGACTGTGATTATATTTTATGTAAATAATACGAAATACATATTATATATAAGGAGTGAAGATGACAGAAAGAAAGACATCTTTTTTTTTCTATTTCAGGGAGACTACTCCTTTCTGGATTGTAAATTTTGAGTGTTTTGAGTGTATCATATGAATTCATTTTTCTGATGTTAAAATCTGTTGTACTTCTTTGAATAGTTTTACATTGATAAAAGAAGGCTAGTTTTAAAAAAAAAGTTAGAAAAAGTAAATCTACCATTGCAAAGTAACAAAAATTTCAAACTTGAAAAAATTAGGTATTTTTATACATTAAAAAATCAGTTGGCTCTTTAGTTCAGCAGAATTAAGCTTTTGCTTTGCTTTGCCATAATTCCTAGGCATAGAGAACAATTCCTGTATTATTTTGAACACTCAAAAGAGTAAATTTTTTGAAAACACTTTATATTATAAATAAAAATAAATTGATAAATTTTATTTCAGATAATAAACACTGTACTTTTGCCCAGATTAAATGGAAAAGTCTTAAAATTTTATTTAATTTTTGTCTATCAATACTTTTCAGTGAGAACAGAAAGGTAGTATAAATCTCAATCTGAAATCTATCTCATGCCCTTGTTTAGAAAACTACTGTTTTTTTTTCCTCAGAGGAAAATCAAGGGTGTAATTTTTAATAAATTGCTAATCCCATGTCTTATAATTTCATTTTAGAAGCTTAGCTTATTTTTTTCTCTCTCTCCTTGAAACTCATTTAAGTGTTAAGAGAGATTTCTCTCAGCATTTCACATGTTCTTCTTTCTGATCTTAGTTGGTCTGAATATATAGTGGTAGTTATCCTAACGATTTAACAAAAAATGCTATATCAATTTTAATATTTCCACCTATGTTTTCTTTCTAGGTGCTGGTTTTTCAATTTTCTAGTTTAATATCTCTTACTAGTTTACATATGGTTATATTTTAATGTACATCTACATATGTCACTAATTTTATTTTAAATGAAAACTAGTTACTCCCATGTGAAAAGGTTTGGCTCTAATGAGAATTGTCCTTGGGCATTTGATAGTAACCAGCTAACCAACAAGAAACAGAGAAACCAAAACCTCTTACCATTGTCCATGTGAATGAATGATAACATTAAATCTAGTTTCTCACTGGCAAAATAAAAAGCAAACAAAAAAAGAAAAAAAACCACTTTGCTTTGCTTTGCGTGGAGTTACATTACACATGAATTTTCAGAAATTCATTCATAACATATTGCAAGTGTCCACAATAAATCACTACCTCTCCCTCAATGTGAATAAAATAAGTAGCTTTTTAGTGCTTGGTTTGAAAAATGTGTTTATATGAAATGGTCAACATTGCAAGACACAATAAAATTGATTCAATGATATTTTAGTAGTTATTTTAATAATATGCTTTTCTGTAGTGATTTGAAATCTATAAAAAATAGTTTATATTCATGGTAAACTAGATAAATAAACAAAATGACTTATTATATTATTATTTATAAGACTTTCCTCGTAATTCACTGATACCTAGGTAGCCAAAATTTTCTGACAACTACAAAAAAAGTTTTCATTTGATATTATAGTTCAATGATAAACCATCCATCATTTCTTTATTTTTTAAAAAACTACCTGCTTCTGTAGGTCCATCTATATATTTTTGTTTTTGATCATGGACTTTGATTTGAATACATGTAAGATGATATGTCTAAGGTATCTATATTTAAGCTGTCATACATTTAGTACATATTATGTGACAGGCATTTAAAGCCAGATTTTTCTTATATTATCTGTCACCCTCACCACAGTCTTTAGGGTAGATATTATTGTTCTTAATTCATTAATGTCTAAATGTTTCTTTGTTTAAAATAATATAGTAAGTTTAGAATTAGAATTCCTTCTTAGATATGCTTGGCTCCCAAGGTATGACCTTCCATGAAGATATTCTGCATCTTTACTGCCCATCACAAGAAATAATACATAAAAATAAAGTTATGCATTATCCCAAGAGTGGGATTGACCTTATTATTGTGAATAATGCCAATATTTCTTAACATCTACCCTAAAATAATTTTTTTACTACACTTATTATTCTCCCTGTAAAACCAATGCTACTTCATTTTTGTTGCAGGAAATATTTCCTTCTTTCCATTTGCTTTTATTTTTACATTAAATAAGTATATAAATCCTAAGCTCCTTTATTTGTAACAATGCAAACACACTCATGTAAACAGCATCAGATCAAAATATGGAATATGTACTAGAATTGGGAAGGAAATGACATGCTGTGTCTGCAGACATGGGCTGACTTAGGCTACAGTCATATCCCTGTTCACATTTGATGCCAATGAGGAGGAAAGCTCTCCTGCTGGCAGTGAGAATGAGAAACCAATGAATTGAAAAGTTGGGAGAAAAATTTTACAATTAAAAAGGCTTCCTAGAATAAGGCATGGGAGCACCAAAGGAGGCCAAAAGCAAGTGATCAGTAAGAGGAACATAGAAATAAAATACAGAGTCCTTCTTAAGGGTACATCAAGAGATGTAATAGAAGGCAGGTGTGCTAGTACATACCTGTAGTCCCAGCAACTTGGGAGGCTGAGGTGGGAGAATCTATTGAACCCAGGAAATAGACACTGCAGTGAGCTGTGATTGTGCTGCTGCCCTCCAGCCTGAGTGACAGAGTGAGGCCCCATCTCTAAAAATAAAAACAAATAAATAAATAATCAGAGACATAATGGAAGGGATAAAAAATGCTGTGAGTCACCATTGTCCTGGGTTTAAATCATCTTGCCATTTTCTACAATCGAGATCTTGGACACACGCTGACACACTGTGAGTACAGTAGTAACAGCATCTACCCTTGCCTCAAAAGTTTGTTGCAAGGTTTAAGCATAGTTATTTCTGGTGAATACTTAACAGTACCTTGCACATGATGAGTGGTTAGTAATATTTATTCTTGTCAATACAATTCCATGTCTCTGCTCACTGCTGGTCTTTAGTCTAGTTCATCATTTGTGGGAAGAGTTTCCTCTACATGCCTTAAAGTTTCCAAGTGGTTTTGGGTTTTGACAATCCTCAAGTCAAATAATGCCAACACTGAAGTTCTTATCATAAATTTTTTATTTCTTTTTTTTCCCCTTTTTTGTCCCCTTACTCTCCTATCTGTCTCCTGCTTGTTCTGCCTCCCTGGTTGCTCTTCATTTGTCCTCTTATTTATCTTTTTTTTTTTTGAGACAGAGTCTCGCTCTGTCGCCCAGGCTGGAGTGCAGTGGCGCGATCTCAGCTCACTGCAACCTCTTCCTCCCGGGTTCACGCCATTCTCCTGCCTCAGCCTCCCGAGTAGCTGGGACTACAGGCACCCGCCACCATGCCCAGCTAATTTTTTTTTGTATTTTTAGTAGAGACGGCGTTTCACCGTGTTAGCCAGGATGTTCTCGATCTCCTGACCTCGTGATCTGCCTCGGCCTCCCAAAGTGCTGGGATTACAGGCTTAAGTCACCGTGCCCAGCCCCTCTTACTTATCTTTAAACACATATTGATTGGCCCTGGGTATATAGAGTAATATAATTCATTTCATGGAGAAGTCATAGTTTAGTTGGCAGCAACAATGTGTAAAGGAATATTTATAACTCACTGAAATATGTAGTAAATATTATTGACTGATTAAATTTCAGTTTACTCTTCTGTGTAAACTTGAGAGGTGAAAAAAAAACTACCTCATAAATTTATATTTTCTAGGCAGCAGGGTTATAATGAGCAATGTCTATAGATTCCAAAGCATAACATTAGCTTGCAGAACACATTGCATTAGATTCCTAGGGCTGTCATAGCAAAATATCACAAGCCTCATGGCTTAAAAAAAACAGAAATTTATTTTCTTACACTTCTGAAGGCTAGAAAGCAATAGTCAGCAGGCCTATTTTCCCCAAGAAAACTCTAGGAAAGAATCCCTTCTTGCCTCTTCCTCACTCCTGGCAATCCTTGCCATTCCTTGGCTTGTAGATGCATGACTCCATTCTTTGCCTTTGTCTTTATATGGATTTCTAGTCTGTGTGCTCCTTCTTCTTTTCATAAAGACACCAGTCTTTGGACTTTGGTATTGCCCAATCCAGTATAACCTCACTTCCACTTAAATTACATCTGCAAAGACCCTATTTCCAAATAAGATCAGTTTCTGGGGTTCTGGGTAGACAATAATTTGGGGGCACACCATTCAAATTACTATACACATTTCAGCCCATCTCCCTGTGTACACGCAGGGTATCCTCCCAATCATACCTATATAAGTAGATAATAATTGAAGTAGAAAAGACCTCTGTAAGCCAATGAGTCAGCTAGGATGTAAACCAAGACCTTTTTAATTCACTTTTTTTTCTTTGACTATATATATATTTTTTCCTGAAGAAAGGAGGGGAGATTATGTGTCTAGCGACAGCAATAACCTCTAAAGCCAAGATGCAAAGATTATCTAAAAGGTTTGATTTTATGCCTTACTCTTAGCTTCTGAGATAAAAATATAAAAAAAAACCTCTGTTGTATGTGTTTAGGGTCTGCTGACTTTCAGAAGAAAATCACTGGAAAACTACAAACACAAACAAAAATAAATGTAATTTTAGGAAGAGAGTTTTTAAATGAAAGAAATGCAACTATTTGGTTTTGGAATTTAGAGACATTAATGTGAATTTTTATTCAGTAAATGTAACTAATGTCCATTTTGAGCCAACTTCTGGTTGGAGAAATAGAAAAATTGAAAAACAGATTGAAAAAAAGGTTTGAAAGAGGGATGAGACAATGTGTAAGAAGAAGAAAGTTGATAGAAAAAAAACAGACATACAAGGAAAGCCAGATTTAAAGAGAGAGAGCCAATAAGATGGAGAGATTGTCAAAGAGAAAAGTAGGCTTTTTTTCCAAGACTTCTACAATAACTTTTTCCCTAATTCCACAGGTCCCCATCATCTAACTGCACTTTCTTTCACAACTCTCAGCACCCTGGATAGCGTAGATGCCATACCAAGTTTCCACATGTCCGATAAATACAACTTTTGAATTTTACCTAGGCCGCTTGCTTAATAGCAACTCCTATTTCTCTGAGATTTCCTTAACTGTGTCCGCAACATCTTTGGGTCATTTATCGAGAGTTGGTTTTTCACAGCTAGAATTTTTTCTGCTACGTTTGTATTTATCTCTATTGTTCTTCATCAGAAGAAATAAGGAATTGCTAGTGAGACATTCAGAAAATTTCCCTTGAGACAGATTGGGTTTTCAGATTGTACCTGTTCCTACATCTTGTGTAATGTAATCATGATTTTTACCTTCTATAAAGTATGTAATGCCCTTCTTTTCCAGAATGAAGAACAGTGCCTCTGATATTAATTATGTGAATCATTTCATTTAACTAAATATTCTCTCAATATTTATTGATCTCTACTTTGTGCCAGACACTTCAGAGATACTCCTTCTTACCCCCATCTGCACATGACATAAAAAACCATACATGCTGGTCAGTTTTTTTATTGTATTATGATTCTTTGATTAAACACCATAGCATCTGCATTCATGATTGCCTGATTTTAGCAATAAATTATAAAATCCAATAAGATCCTTCACAGAGCTCAAAGGAGAGGTACAAAACGGTATTATCATTTTTACTGAAACTTAATGTAATCTTTAGAGAAAGATATTTTTATATCACCTCTGCATTGCAAAACAGAGCATTTACACATTGATGCAGTCTCTCATAACAGCTAACCTCAAGGTTAAACGATATGCTGATGCTAAAGAAATAGCAGAAACAGCTATGGACCACTGCTTGAAAGAAAATGTTATACTTCACAGGAAATGAACTGTTGACCCATGTTCTCATTGAGAACAGCAAGGGATCAATTGCCAACTTCTAATTATGCTTCTATGGGTATTTTTCTAAGAAAGGAGACATGATCACTGAAGTGACTAAAGTTCAGAGGAATCAAGTATTAATACTTTTAGTACTGGCAACACATAAATTCAAAAATGTTTGGAGTTAGAATGTTAGTTAAAGCTCACAAGTTTAAATGCTTGCCTATGCTTTATTATACCATAACTTTAAAAAATTACCAGATGCCCCGCTGTTATTGCTGTTTAATTTCAAACACATGAGCAGAGATTAACAAAAGTCATTATATAGTATTCCTGAGTATTAGTCACTGTTGTCCAAAGAAACACCTTTATGGTGAGTAAAATGTAGTATTTCATTTTGATGAAAGATAATTAAGACTAAATATAGATTAAAGTGGGCTGCTGGGTTGGGCAATGTCTATTTTGTTAGCATCCTCTATAATACCCCTTGGCTATATAATCTCTGATCCAGCCCTTTGAACTATATTGACCCTGTAATTAGGTTGACAAATGAGGTGATTCTGCTCTTTGTTCCCATAGCATATGGATTTTCAGTATCAGGGCATTCATCAAATTTCACCACCATTGTTTACTTATTTTCTTTTCTGAAAAAGCACAGTCCCTGTTAATGAAAGCCTATCCTTGCTACTATTATCCCAATCTAAGAATAGTCTTATTGCTATTATCCCATAGCAAGTGTTTAATAAATGTTTTCTAGATGAAATAATATACCAATAAATAACACAATAGTTAACTAAAGAGGATGTCATCATTGTTCAGCGAACTATTTTTTTGTGTATCTATTTATTAAAACCTGGTCTTGCCTCAGGTAACATTTTACTTTTAAAAAAAATACCTTTTTAGAAAATCTACAAAGGTCATGCACTGTCATTAAAGGAATACACAGTAACTGATAGTGTAGAAGCATAATGGGTATTCATGCTTCATTTTCTTAGATCAGCAATAAATTTGCCTTGGAATGAAATCACCATATTATCTCATTAAAGTGTAGGGAAATCAGGAAAAGAGCTTTTTACACTTATTAACTATTAACTTAAAATTTTCTTTTAGGCCGGGTGCGTGGCTCATGCCTGTAATCCCACCACTTTGGGAGGCCTAGGCAGGTGGATCTCATGAGGTCAGGAGTTCAAGACCAGCCTGGCCAAAAATACAAAATACAAAAATACAAAAATTAGCCCGGCGTGGTGGCACATGCCTGTAATCCCAGCCACTTGGGAGGCTGAGGCAGGAGAATCGCTTGAACCTGGGAGGTGGAGGTTGCAGTGAGCAGAGATTGTGCCACCGCACTCCAGCCTGGACAACAGAGTGAGACTGTGTCTCAAAAAAATATTTGTGTTAGAAAATTTTAGTTTTTAGATGCAATATGATATCGAATTTTGTCTTTATACCAGGTCAAAAAAATGGCTTTCTAATTAATACACTGAGTAATGTTGAAAAATCAATTATTTTTGTTTACAAGTTGTTTGTTTGTTTCTGGCTTTTTATCTTTTAATTACTCAAAATCTCCCTCCCCTGTTGTTTTGGCTCACTGGAGTACTTTAAATTATGAGAAAACCTTTGAATAATAAAATCTTTGAAAATTGTATCGGTCATTGTGGTAGATAACCTTCTAAAATGGCTCTTGATGATTTCTCTCTCCTAGCATCTATGCCCTTGTATAATCCTTTCCCTTTGAGTGTGGGCTGGACCTAGTAACCTGCTTCTATCAAATAGAATAGAGCAAAAGTAAGTAGGTACAACTTTCAAGATTTATTTATAAAAGACTGAGAGTTTTGTATTCCTCTCTCTCTTCTCTTTCTTTTGCTCTGAGGAAACAATCTGGTGTGACCTAAGTGTTAAGGAACTGAGGGAAGTCTCTGGCCAGTTGCCAAAGGGGAGTTGAGGCATTCAATTCAACAACGCTTGACGGACTAAATTATACCAAAAACCATGTGAGAGAGCCTAAGAGTGGGTCCTTCTCCAGTTGAGTCTTCAGATGAAACTACAGCTTCAGGCAGCACCTTGATTGCAGCCTTGTGAGAAACCCTAAAGCAAATGACTCAAGCCAGACTCAGCTTGCAGAAATTATGAAATAATAAATTATATTCTTTTAAGTTGCTAAGTTTTGTGCTAGTTTACCATGCAGCTCTATAGAATGAATACAACTATACTCCATGCATAGATGTCAGATAATAAACAGAATCAAACATAATTTAAAATATTTTCATAAAACTTAAAGATTCCAAAATTACATTAAATTTCCATGCCTCTGAAATCATCACTGCTGACCTGCTGATTGAGAGACATGGAGATAAATGGGAAAGATTTATCAAGAGATATAATTTGTTGCTTAACTGGATTATTGCAATCTATTAATCAAAATATACTCCTCTACCTGATAAGAATATGGACTTTACTTTTTATTATAGTTCCTGTTCATTCTTAAACTTTACAAAACTCACACTGACATATTTAGTAGAAGAATGCACACTTGCTTCACATTAGCCAACTATGGTAGTCATTTAAAATTGTTAAATATTTCCAATTCTCTCTTTCTGGGGCTCATGATAGAATTGTACTTTCAGTTTAACCAATTGAATGTGTATTGTTTCCTGGAAGAAGATGCTTAATAGCCAGTATGAAACATTGCACCAATCTCTTCAAACTGACTGTGGAAACGTGTTTGAGATGGAGCCTCTGATAACATAGTTTCCTGAGTAACTAAAATGAGTAATAGCCATTGTCAACTCCCAATGGACAAAGTAAAACGTAAATTAATTTTGTGATAAAACGCTACAATTTTGTTTTGTTACTGCAGCATAATCAGGCTTAACCTGAATGATTTCTGGCCTGACATTAAATAGGTCCCATAAGTCAAAATACGGGCTCATGCCCGTAATCCCAGCACTCTGGGAGGGCGAGATGGGCAGATAACTTGAGGTCAGGAGTTTGAGACCAGCCTGGCCAACATGGCAAAATCCTGTTTCTACTAAAAATACAAAAATTAGCCAGGCATGGAAGTGCATGCCTGTAATCCCAACTACCCAAGAGGCTGAGGTAGAAGAATCACCTGAACCTGGGAGGCAGAGGTTGCAGTGATCTGAGATGGCACCACTGCATTCCAGCCTGGGTGACAGAGTGAGACTCCATCTGAAATAATAACAACAACAATAATAATAAAAATAAACATATCGACTATATAAGATAGCAATTTTATTATCTCAAGAACCTATGTTGTTTCAACAATGTTCCCATATTTTAATCTACATCATTTCTAACTCTTTGCTAAACATCTCATTTGCAAACAAATATTCAGTCACATCCCCCATCTGGAAACATAACAAAAGAAAACCACAACTACATTTCCACCTTCAGTTGTAGTCCCATCCCTCCTTTTACTTTTACTACAAAACTCTTTAAAGTAGTCTATTCCACTGTTTCAATTTCCCTCCATTCCTTCTTTCTGAATCTGCTTCAATCTTGCAAAATTATTCTTGTCGATATTTCCTTATCTCCTCCCCTACAACCTACTTATTTCTCAATATTTCCAATCTCAGTTGATGGCAGCCCAATTTTTCTTTTCATGTGTAGGCCAAATAATTGAATGCCATTGTTGATTGCTGTATTTTGTACATGCTCCATGCCCAATCCATCAGAGAATTGTGTTAGCTCTATCTTTAATATATGTACAAATCCCAATCTCTTTTCCATTGCTTCTCATGTTGCTACGTGAATCCAAGCTGTTCTTACCTCTTGCTTAGATTTTGCAATAGCCTACTAATTGATATTCCTGATTCTGTCATGCTTCCTACAGTCTACTTTCAGTTAAATAGCCAGAGTAACCTTTTGGAAAAGTGAGCCTGATCATATTTTGTTGTTGTTGTTTTATTTTTTATTTTTTTATGTGTGTGACAGGTCTCACTCTGTCACCCAGGCTGGAGTCCAGTTGCCCCATCTTGGCGCGTGACAACTTCTGCCTCCTAGGGTTAGGCGATCCTCCTACCTCAGCCTCCTGAGTAGCTGGGACTACTGGCACACGACACCCTGCCCAGCTAATTTTTTTATTTTTTGGAGTAGAGATGGGGTTTTGCCATGTTGCCCAGGCTTTCTTGAACTCCTGGGCTTCAGGCAATCCTCTCACCTTGGCCCCCTAAAGTGCTGGGACTACAGGCATGAGCCACCACACTCATTTAAGCCTGATCATGTTTTCCTCTGCACAAAACCCTCTAATGGCTTCTGATATTATTCACAGTAAAGGGTTAAGTCCACAATAGCCTTTAAAACTCTCCATAGTTGACACTTTTGTACCTATTACATTTTCCTTCTGTTCTCTCCCTTGTTTATTCCATTTTAGCTATACTGGCCTCATTTCTGTCCCAAAAACATGCCAGACACTCTAATGTCTCAAGGTATTTTCTATTATCTTTTTCTGAAATGTCCTTCCATGGTATCTGCCTGGGTTTGTCTTCAATAATTGTATTTCTTTAATGTAAAATATCATCTTCTCACATCAACAATTTCTATTCCTTTTCCCAGCTTTGATTTTCTCCATAGCACTTACCATTACCCAAATTCTTATATATATTTTTACTATTTATTTTATTTAATATCTGTCTCTAACAGTAGAATATAAGCCTCATGAGTTCAGGGACTTTATATGTTTCTATTGCTATATTCCTATTACTAGAAGGATGCATATTATTGAATAATTTAATGAAGAACTTGGCTCCTACCTTCAAAATATGAAGTAGTTATCTCTAAGAATCATGGTGCATGCCTCTCTCAGGAAGGTATATTTTTGTTTGCATTTGTCATCTTTCCCCTAGAAAATGGCTGAGATAACTATTTTCTTCAAAGCATCTGTTCATGAACTTAAGAAAAAAGAGTTAGCATTTGTTGCCCAATCACAGACCAATGCCATTCTTCTATCTCTACTCTTAGTTGCTTGCAATTTCAGAACCCATATAGAATAAAAAAGGAAGGTTAATATAGATACTCCTCATCAAATACGTGATTCAGGTATTCACAAATGTATAGTTCACCCAGCCAACCTGTACCCAGTGGATTGCAGCATTTGTTCAGAACAGATGTGTGAGTTGACAATGTGCTGTTAAAATGTTGATAATTTAAGTCTCTTATCAAATAACTGCATTGCTTTGTGATCCTAACCTAATAGTGTGGCGCATGATGTGGTAAATGATAAGGGCAAGGCAAGAAGGAAAGTGTGGGTAAGCAATAGAAGAATGATGCCAAGAGCAGGCAGTAGTTTTACTTGGAGTTATCTACTTGAGAAAAGAAAAAAACAGTAGTAGGTATTAATTTGAAACCATTTTCAGAGGTGAAGAGAGTAAGGGACAAAGAGATGATCAATTGTTTCATTTAACAAATCAGTAAATTGCAACAGTCTGAGCTCAAACATGATAACTGGTGCTTACATTGTCTTAGTTTTCAAAATGAAATTGTCAATATTAAAATATTTAATATATAGAGGAGAGCCTTCAGTTGATCTGCTATGTATTCTCTGCCTTTTTATTCAAGACACTAATAGAAGGTACTAGAACTAAGGATAGATAAATTAGGCCTGAATACAACTCTGACATCAACTTTAATATTAAGGTATAAATTAAAAATTTGTGATAATAGCAAAGAAAAACAATGCCAGATAATCTTCATCAATTTTGATTATTTCAACCACAATTTCTTTTTTCTTTCTCTGTATTATAACTTCCAGCCTGAGTCTCCCAAAACATAATTTACATATTTATTATCCTTTCCAAGCATCTTCTAATTTTATAGCCAACGACAGCAACTCAATTACTATTGTCAAGAAAATAATAAAAACAATAGGAAAACTTAAATAATAATGAATTAATAAGTAAATAAAAACAATGACTGTGGTCACTTTTCTGCTTTCATTAACTATTTCTCATCAGTTTTCTTCTGGTATCATCCGGCCTGTTCTAAATGGTAAACTTTCAAAGCAATAATATTATTACTTTAAAAAGCCTCATTCTGAAACTTATCAAGAGCTATTTGGTAAAATATAATTCCTTTTCATTTGTGTTCTTTCTCTTCCCTTAGAAGATTTATTATATTGCATTTTATACTCACCTCAAGAAAACAAAGAACTATTCTCCAGCGATTTCTGAGTTTCTTTTACTCTTCATAATGTTTATTGACTGGCATATGTTTCCCGACTCTGTGAGCCAATAGTCCAATAAATTTAAGTTATCAGTAAACTAAACGAGACATTAATGGTAAAATTATTTTGACTCAGATTATAATATTTCTCACATGCTTCTGATTTGCTATCATCATAAAACTCATTTGTGGATTATAAAACTGGCTCTTCTGATGAATTATGTAATGCTCCACTTACTAGTCAAGAAAAAAGCCATTTTATATTCATTTTATTTGCTCCCTTCAATTGAAATTTTTCTTCTTAACATTGTTATTGAATCTTATAAAATGTTTGTTAAAAATCCATATTTGGCATAAAATACATATATAAATTATAATTCTGAGAGTATATTTCAATACCTTGAGATCTGATCTCTGCTGTATATTGTATAAATATTCCTAATTTTTTCTCTCAAATAAAACACTTTTAAAGAATACTTACAGCCCCTCTCACAATCACTTTGTTGTTGTTGTTATTGTTGTTGCTACTATTTTCTGTCCCCACTTTTGATAGGAAGAGTGATGGCATGACATAGAGACATACTGGGTTGCTGCACAAATAACTCAATGAGGCTGTCATCTGAGCATATTCCTTTCACAGTCTGCGGGGTTTTCATGGAAAAGTTTTCCTGAAGTCATGCTAAGGTACCCCAAATGGTTCAATATGAATTTTCTGTATTCTCAGTAAGAACTGCAGATTTGTCTCACAGAACCCATCTTTAGTAAAACTGAAACCCTCTTGCTAAAATTTGACATACTCTTGACTAGAAAGATGCCTCTGATTAGACAACGATGTAAGGCTCAATATAGATCTGTTTCTGTCAATTCACAGAAACTGTATCTAATGTAGTGTTATAGTAGTGATATGGTTTGGGTCTGTGTCCCCATCCAAATCTCATGTCGAATTGTACTCCTCAAGTATCAAGGGAGGGACCTAGTGGGATTGGATAATAGGGGCAGTTCCCTTTATGCTCTTCTCGTGATAGTGAGTAAGTTCTCAAGAGATCGGGTTGTTTGCTAAGTGTCTGGTGCTCTCCCTTCTCTCTCCTGCCACAGTGTGAGATGTGCCTTGCTTCCCCTTTGCCTTCTGTCAGATTGTAAGTTTTCTGAGCCTCCCCAGCCATGTAGAACTGTGAGTTTTAGACTTTTGGGTTAATTCTGGAATGAGTTAAGACTTTGACTATTGGGAAGTCATAATTGTGTTTTGAAATGTCAGAGGGACACGAAATTTGAGAGGGGCCGGGGCTTAATCATGTGGTTTGGCTCTGTGTCCCCACCCAAATTTCATCTTGACTTGTAATCCCCATGTGTTGCGGGAGGGATCTAGTGGGAGGTGACTGGATGATGAGGGTGCTTTCCTTTATGCCATTCTTTTGATAGTGAGTGAGTTCTCATGATATCTGATGGTTTAAAAGTGTGGCAATTTTCTTTTCTCTCTCTCTCCTGCCAGTATGTGAGACGTGCCTTGCTTCCCCTTCATCTTCCACCATGATTTTGGAAACTAAATAGAACACATCTAAACAAAAAAATAGAAAGTACAATGGACTGAATTAAAATAAAAATAAAGTACATCAAAATTTGTAGGATGGATCTAATATAGTATTTAAGGGAAATTTATATCAGTAAATGCCTGGTTTAAAAAAGAAAATTCTCATATTGATTAAGTCCTAGAAAAACAGGAAAATACAGTAAATAAAATATAAACCAGTAGAACAAAAATCATAAGGATCAAAGAGGGAGAGAGCTAGACAGAGACAGACACATAGAAAGAGGAAAATCAATAAAATAAAAAAGTAAGTATTTGAGAAGATTAACATAGTTGATGAATTTCTTGCCAGATTAATCAGGTAAAACTTAAAAGAAAGACACAGAATTGATATACAGAATGAAGGAGGCGCCATCACTACAGATTCCATGAATATTAACAGAAAAATATGGTAATATTGCCAACAACTTTGTACAAGTATATTCTGTAACTTAGATTTAAATGAGCAATTTCCTTGAAGATTACAAGGTGTTCACTCAAGAAGAATGTTGACTCAAGAAGAATGTTGACTCAAGAAGAAATAGCTAGCCCAAATATCCCCATATTTTTTTAAAAATTGAGTTTGCTGTTAAAAGCCTTCTACAAAGGAAAACACTAGTCCCAGAAGGCTTCAATGGGACAGTCTACTAAATATCCATGGAAGAAATAATACCAACTCTGCGCATGCTCTTCCAGAAAATTGACCAAAAGGGAATTTTCTTAAATCATTCTATGAGGTCAGGATTATTTTGATAACAAAATCAGAAGGCATTATCATAAAATAAAATTATAGAACAATAATCTTCATGAATATATATCCAAAAAATTTTAACTAAATGTTAACAAATTAAACACGAGATGTAGAAAGATGATACATTATGAGAGTAAGTGGTTTATTCCAGCAATACATGGTTTAACATTCCAAAATCAATGAATGTAATTCGCCAAATAATATATTAAAAATAAAAGCCTTATAATAATCTCAATAGATGCAGAAAAAGCATTTTAAAAAGTCTAATATCTATACATGAAAGAAGATTTCGGCAAAGAAGAAATAGAAGAGAACTTTCTTATCTTGATAAAAGACACCTATGTTAAAACTTACAACTAACATCGTACTTAATGGTGAAAAAAAATGAATGCTTTTCTCTTAAGATAAAAAATGCAAGCATTTCTGCTCTCACACTACTATTCAACATTGCATTTGCAGCTCCAGTCAGTGCAATAGGCAAGAATGAAAGCCATTCAGATTAGAAAGAAAGAAACAAAACTATTTACTTGCAAATGATGTAATTGCCTATGTACAAACACAATGGCACCTACAAAAGAGCAATTAGAATTACAGTGAGTTTAGTAAGGATGTAAGATAAAAGATCAATATATGAAAATAAATAATATTTCTGGGGTATACGTGCACAACATGCAGGTTTGTTACATAGGTATACACATGCTGTGGTGGTCTGCTGCACCCATCAACTCATCATCTACATTAGGTATTTCTCCTAATGCTATTGCTCCCCTAGTCTCCTACCCCTCAACAGGCCCTGGTGTGTCATGTTTTCCTCCCTGTTCCCATGAGTTCTCATTGTTCAGTTCCCACTTATAAGTGAGAACATGCAGTGTTTGGTTTTCTGTTCTTGCGTTAGTTTGCTGAGAATAATAGTTTCCAGCTTCATCCATGTCCCTGCAAAGGACATGAACTTATCCTTTTTCATGGCTGCATAGTATTCCATGGTGTAAATGTGCCACATTTTGTTCATCCAGTCTATCATTGATGGGCTTTTGGGTTGGTTCCAAGTCTTTGCTATCATGAACAGTGCCACAATAAACATACTTGTGCATGTGTCTTTATAGTAGAATGATTTATAATCCTTTGGGTATATACCCAGTAATGCGATTGCTGGGTCAAATGGTATTTCTGGTTCTAGATCCTTGAGAAATCACCACACTGTCTTCCACAATGGTTGAACTAATTTACACTCCTACTAACAACGTAAAAACATTCCTATTTCTACACATCTTCTCCAGCATCTGTTGTTTCTTGACTTTTTAACGATCGCCATTCTAACTGGCCTGAGATGGTATCTCATTGCGGTTTTGATTTGCATTTCTCTAATAACCAGTGATGATGAGATTCTTTTTCATATGTTTGTTGGCTGCATAAATGTCTTCTTTTTAGAAGTGTCTATTCATATCCTTCACCCACTTTTTCATGGTGTTTTTTTTTTTTCTTGTAAATTTGTTTAAGTTCTTTGTAGATTCTGGATATTAGCCCTTTTTCAGATGGATAGATTGCAAAAATTTTCTCACATTCTGTAGGTTTCCTGTTCACTCTGATGAGCTTCTTTTGCTATGCAGAAGCTCTTTAGTTTAATTAGATTCTATTTGTCAATTTTGGCTTTTGTTGCCGTTGCTTTTGGTGTTTTAGTCATGAAGTCTTTGCCCATGCCTATGTCCTGAATGGTATTGTCTAGGTTTTCTTCTAGGGTTTTTATGGTTTTCGGTCTAACGTTTAAGTCTTTAATCCAGCCTGGGTGACAGAGCGAGACTCTGTCTCAAAAAATAAATAAATAAATAAATAGATAAATAAAATAAAATAAAATTATAGAAAATATAAATTAATTGACATAGATAATCCGTGGCTGCCTGAGGGTGGCTAGAATAAGGAGAGGGAGGAATGAGAAACACTAAAGGGGCACAAGAAGACTTTGGGAGTTAAGAATATATTAAATAGGCTGGGTGTGGTGACTCACGCCTATAATCCCAGCACTTTGGGAAGCCAAGGTGGGTGGATCATGAGATCAGGAGTTTGAGACCAGCCTGGCCAACATGGTGAAACCCTGTATCTACTAAAAATACAAAAATCAGCGAGGCTGGGTGGTGCGCATCTGTAATCTCAGCTACTCAGGATGCTGAGGTAGAAGAATCGCTTGAACCCGGGTGGCAGAGGTTGCAGTGAGCCGAGATTGCACCATTGCACTCCAGTCTGGGTGACAGAGCAAGACTCCATCTCAAAAAAAAAAAACGATGGTCTCACAGGTCCATACATATATTGCATCTTATCAGGTTACACATTTTCAATATATACGGTTCGTTTTATTTCAGTTACACCTTCAAAAAGCTATTAGAAGACTTCATAATATTTCTTGCATATTGATACATCTATACATAGTCATATACATACACATACACATATTAGTATTCAGATGTAATTTACATGAAAGGTATCAAAATCATAACATTAATTTTTATTTTGCTCAGCATGTTTATAAATATATTTCTTGGCAAATTGAAGTGCTCAATTTTCCTTCTTAACAGTCTGCTTTCCTCTTGACTACTTTGTCTTATTTGATGATAGTTATTCTGAAAGTAAAAGGAACTCCTTCTGATGAAAGCTCCTATTAGCATTGTGCTTCTAGAATCTGCTGTGCATCTGGGCCACACTAACGTGCTTGGTGGTGTTGAATTTTCCCTTAAACACCTCAATGACAAAGCAGATTAGTTTTTATGACTGAAATATTGCCCTGTTAAGTATCTCTTCAGTCTTTCTGCAACTCTGGCATCAAGGGAAAAAAAATGTAATGTTTTCATGTGTCTTGTTTTAATTGAATCAGCTACAAGAACAAAATACTTTTCCTTTTCAGATTGAGAGAAAATTGCTGCCTTGGTTCCAAATCACTGCTTGGTAACCAAATAGCTCTTTTTGACCTAGATTTATTATATTTCTACTTCCACATGGAAAAATCTTGCAGTCACTGTTGTTTGGAACATTGGTTGATAAACTCTTTCACTGCCTGATACTTTCCTCATTAGAACACTGAGAAAATTAAACTGATTCTATCAGTCTCTTTCCTAATACACTGGTAATACTTTATGTGCTATAGGCTGAGAGAGAGGAAATTTAACTGTGACTTATAAGAGCTAACTTTCCATCAGGGTAAGAAAATATTTTATGTTCCTGTCGGAGTGGATGTGGTGGAATGACTGAGAAGAATACTTTGTAATCTCATCACCTACTAGCCACATTAAATCCCAAAAAGTACCCCTAGCATTGTTCCTAGAACAATGTCTGAGACCTTTTAAAACAAATATATAAAGGAGCCAAATATTTCCTAATTAGAATTTTCATATGCTCTAGGTTTTAATTAGCAGTCGCTTTGAGACTGCCCTTTACAGTCACATTCGAGAATTTATGCCCTTGGGCCAGACTTTCCCTGCCTAGGATTAAGGTATGAAGAACACAGGCTTTGGAGTCAGAAACACCACTATATTTCACTTTGCCACTTCTTGTTTGATATATTCTTGATATAAGTTTCTTCAAGTATCAGTTTACGCTTCTGTGATACAGTGTTAATAATTTTAGTTAGAGAAAAGCTACATTTGGCCTGCTATCACAAAGAGATGCAAAAAAACAATGACTTAAATAAGCAAGAAGTTTATTCTCTCCCACAAAGCAGTCCAGAGTTGAAGACAAGATGGCTTTGTAATCTTCAAGACATGGCTTCTGTCTCTGGCATCAAGGCTATTTATCATTTCCAGCCAATACAAAGTGTAAGGAGGAAAATGACGGTAAGTCATTTCCACGTCAAAGATTCTATTCAGAGTGCACAGTCAACACTCCTCCTGCTTTTTTTGCTTTGGCCAGGGCTTGGTCACAAGGCCCAGGTGGGTGCTTGGAAGCCTGAGAGATAGCATCTCCAGCTGGGAGGCCATGTGTACAGCTAAAAGTTTGGAGAGATCTCTTTCTTAAAGGAAGAAGGTATGAAAGCGAATGAATAATCTAAATTTATTGGCTATTACATATGTGGCAAATCTGTTTTCTCAGTCTGGCACTTGTGTTTTAAATTTTCTTATGATGGAGATTTTCATTTTTTATTTGACTTTAATGAAATAATTTCCTTTTTTCTTATGAATGCTTACATGTGTTTGTTTTTTAAATAATTTTTTCATATTTTAAGGCTGTAAAACATTCTTTTATAGGAGCTTTTAAATGTTTGAAAGTTTCTTTTTAGTCATTTTGATCTTTAACACATCTGGAATTTATATGTTGTATATGAGGTGTAAAAAAGCAGTCTAATTTTATTTCTTATATGGAGACCTAATTATTATAACTCTTATTGAGTAGATTATCTTTTCTCAGAACTCTTATTGAGTAGATTATCTTTTCTCAATTCTTTCCTCTTCCCCTTTGTCTTTTATACTTTCTGTTTTTCTGTTTTTTTTGTATTTTGTATTTTGTTTTTTTTTTCCCAATACACACATACAGTTTTGTGAATAATGATAAAGTGAACTCTCAGGTAGCAACAATTCAAGTCAAGCCTGTTCCCTTGTATTTTGTATTTTCCATTCCTTTCTCTTTTCAAGTTCATTCCATCCTTACACCCACCCTTTCTTACATTTCTTTTCCACATTTGCCCTTTCTCTTCCTTTTTTATTTATTTATTTTTTGAGACAGAGTTTCGCTCTTGTTGCCCAGGCTGGAGTGCAATAGCGCAATCTCGGCTCACCACAACCTCCACCTCCAGGGTTAAAGTGATTCTCCTGCCTCAGCCTCCCAAGCAGCTGGGATTACAGGCACATGCCACCACACCCAGCTAATTTTGTATTTTTAGTAGAGATGGGGTTTCTTCATATTGATCAGGATGGTCTCAAACTCCCAACCTCAGGTGATCCACCTGCTTTGGCATCCCAAAGTTTTCTCTTCCTTCTTATTTCTTTTCTCCTCCTTCTCATCTTCTGCATCCCACTCTTCCTCCTCTTTTTCATGTAATTATAATACTAAATGAGTGCATGTATTAAGTTTCAAAAAATTCAAACTGATATGTCTAACTAAAATAATAAGCAAATTAGTAATCCTTTTCTCTAAAGTCCAGGGAATTCTCAAAAATTATAGCTAGCTAGGCAGCTAGATAGTTGCATATATATATATATATAAACACAACTACATAAATGTATAATATACATAATATCTGTATATGGTACATAAATATATATAATATAAATAAATGTATACTTATAAATAAATATATATGAATATATATACTTAATAATCTAGGATATAATTAAACATATATGTCAAATCAAATAAGACTAACATGTTGTTATTTTAAAGGCCCAATTTTCTTACAGAGAATTTAAAAATCAGTCTAAATTCAAGAAAGTTTATAACAAATACTGAACCTAATACACTCTCATTCAGAGATGATGACAATATATAGAGTGTTGGGACTCAGAAAATAATACACCCAATGTTGCGCTTTGACCGACTGAAATAAAGAAACAGCCTCAAGTCTCTTTGACCACGCTGCAAGTCTCTCAATCCTTTGTCTCTCCTAAAACACAGGATAAGGGCACTCTGAAGTTCCCTTATCTACCTAGAAACCAGAACTTTAAAGAGAAACACAATTGTCTTTGATCCCTTCCATGAACTTTCATAAACTAGATAAAATTAAAATTTACATCAAAGAGAAAGAGGTTGAAAATTAAACACCAAACCTAAAGCCCAGATGAACTTTGTCCCAAATGATTACATGTTCTCAGGTCCCAATTCAATTTCCAAAGAGAATCATTTACAAGCAATTGCCTAATCTTCAGGTCCATTTATTTACAGGCCCCTTCTTCAAATCCCCTTCCAATAAAGAGGGTATTTAGGCATCAACCATCTGGTCCTTTCTTTGAATTTTCATGTTTTGTATGACTTCCGTGAACATGTGTGCACATAATAAATTTATTATGCTTTTCTTGCATGCACTTATCTTTTCTTATAGGCATGTCAGCCATAACCCTTTATGATGAAGAATAAAAAGATTACTGCCTATCCACCTCTAAATTAGTTAATTTCAAATTTACAAAAATTTTAATTATTTTTCATGAATACGTAATGTATCTGACATAGTTACAAATTGCAGCTAAAATAGTTCTTTGGTTTCCATAATGTACCACAATGAATATTAAGCAAATAACTTGAGATGTGACTTTAATTAAGTGAGAATTGAGGAAATCTTGACTTGATAGACTCACCACCCTTCTACAGTGCTCTTGGCAAACCCTGACAGCCCATTTTATGTCACAACAGCTATAGTACAAAGATAACTTTTTGTCTCAAAAATGTATTGCTGTGTTTTCCCTGAGGCTGTATTCACATACAATAATTATTTGATTTTTTAAAAAGCTAAATAAAAACAAATGGTTTTGCTGAACTATCAAGGCATGACTTAATCAGATTAAGCAAAAAAAAAAATAAATAGGACCCAAGCTATTTAATAAGTGGCAACCTTTATTGAAAAGACACCTCATTTTGCTCTTAGATATTTTAGTGTCATCAGATAACTCTTAAGAAATATTAAGATTATACAATTGACATCCGTCAAATTTTAAACCCTAGAGAAGCTGCACATACTCTGCAAACCATTCTGGCTTCTTGGTGAGTCTCGCTTTACTTTTTAGCAAAAATTTTTTTTAAAAAGCTAAATACTTTTGCTAGATCTTAAGGCCTACCAACTTATATCGTACCAGCTTAAATTCATTTATATATTTTAATAACTATTTACTAATTACATACTATGTTAGACTTTATAGGTTGTTAAAATAGATTTTAAAAAATTGATTGAGATGAGTAAGAAATAATTATTGATTAGTCTTTAACAAGTTAAACCAAAAGAGAAAATTCATGAGTGAAAAAGCAGAGGCAAATTTCATTTTATTGTGTTCATTTTATTGCACTTCAGGTATCATATTTTTTATAAACAGAAGGTTTCTGGTAATCTTGCATCGAGTAAGTCTATCAGTGCCATTTTCCAACAGCACGTGCTCACTTCATGTCTGTGTGTCACATTTAATAATTATCTCAATATTTAAGACTGTTTCATTATTATTGTATCTGTTATGGTGATTTATAATCAGGTATTTTTATGATACTATTATAATTGTCTTGGGGCATCATAAACCTCCCCAAAAGACAGTAATTTATTAATAAGACAGCAAACTTAATATATACATTTTATGTGTATTTTGACTGCTCCAACAACCAGCCCTTCCCCCATCTCCCTTCCTGTCTATTCCCTGAGACACAATAGTGAAACTAGGTCAAATAGTAACCATTCAATGTCTTCTAAGTGCTCAAGTGAAAGAAAAAGTCACACGTTTTCACTTTAAATTAAAAGCTAGAAATAGTTAAACTTAGTGAGAAAGATATAAGCCTCTTGGTACAAGAGGCCTAGTTTTTAATCCTCTCAGTTTTTGGCATATTTTCCTCACTAAGTTATGAATGCAAAGAAATGGTTCTTGGAGGAAATTGAAAGTCCTACTCCAGTGAACACGTGAATGATAAGAAAGAAAAACTGTCTTATTACTGATATGAAGAAAGTTTCAGTGGACTGAATAGAAGACAAAACCAGCCATAGCATTTCCTTAAGTCAAAACATAATCTGGAGCAAGACCCTAACCCTCAATTCTATGAAGGCTGAAAGAGTTGATGAAGCTGCAGAAGAAAAGTTTGAAGCTGTCAGAGAATTTCCATAACTTTAAAGTCCAAGGTGAAGCAGCAAGTGCTGACATAGAAGTTGCAGCAAGTTATGCAAAAGATTTAGCTAAGATTGTTGATGAAGGTGGATACACTAAAGAGGTTTTCAATGTAAAATAAATAGACTTTATTGGAAGAAAGTGCCATATAGGCCTTTCATAGATAGAGAGAAGTCAATGCCTAGCTTCGAAGTTTCAAAGAACAGGCCAACTCTTGTGTTCCATGCTAACGTATCCAGTGACTTTAAGTGGAAGCCCATCCTCATTTACTATTCCCCAGATCCTGGATCTGACAAAGCCTGGATGAGAGCACACCTGTTTACAGCATGGTTTACTGAATATTTTAAGCACATTGTTGAGACCTACTGCTCAGAAAAAAGATTCATTTCAAAATATTACTGCTCATTGACAATGCACCTAGCCACCCAAGAGCTCTGAAGGAGATACACAAGGAAATTGATGTTATTTTGATGCCTATTAACACAATATCCATTCTATAGCCCATGGATCAAAGAGTAATTTCAATTTTCAAGTCTCATTATTGAAGAAATACATTTTGTAAGGCTAGAGCTGCCATAGGTAGTGATTCCTCTGATGTATCTGGGCAAAAAGAACTGAAAACTTTCTGAAGAGGATTCACCATTCCATATACCATTAAGAACATTCATGATTTATGAAAGGAAGTCAAAAGATCAACATTAACAGGAGTTCGAAAGAAGTTGATTCTGACCCTCATGGATGACTTTTAGATGTTCAAGAAAGAAGTAACTGCAGATGTCATGGAAATAACAAGAGAACTAGTGGAACTTGAAGTGATGGAATTGCTACAATCTCATGACAGAACTGGAATAGATGAGGAATTGTTTCTTATGAATAAGCAAATAAACTGATTTCATGAGATAGAAACTACTCTTGGTGAAGATGCTGTGAACATTGTTGAAATTACAATAATGGATATAGAATATTACATAAACTTCGTTGATAAGCAGTGGCAGAGTTTGAGAAGATTGACTCCAATTTTCAGACAAGTTCTACTGTGGGTAAAAGGCTGTCAAACAGGCCAGGCACGGTGGCTCACGCCTGTCATCCCAGCACTTTGGGAGGCCAAGGCAGGTGGATCATGTTGTCAGGAGATCGAGACCATCATGGCCAACATGGTGAAACCCTGTCTTTACTAAAATACAAAAAAAAAAAAAAAAAAAAAAAAAATAGCCAAGCATGACGGTGTTTGCCTGTAATTCTAGCTACTCAGGAGGCTGAGACAGGGGAATTGCTTGAACCTGGGAGGCAGAGGTTGCAGTGAGCCAAGATTGCACCACTGCACTCCAGCTTGGTGACAGAGTGAGACTCTGTCTCAAATAAATAAATAAATAAATAAATAAATAAATAAATAAATAAAATTTTAAAAAGGCTGTCAAACAGCATCACATGCTAGCGAGCACTCTTTTGTGAAACGAAGAGTCAATTGATGCAGCAAATTTCATTGTTGTCTTATTTTAAGGAACTGCTACGTCACCTCAATCTTCAGCCACCACCACTCTGATCAGTGAGCAGGCATCAGCAAAGAGGCAACACCCTCTACCAGCAAAAAGATTATAACTCATCGGAGGCTTAGATGATTGCTAGCATTTTTAGCAATAAATTATTTATAAATTTAAGTATGTACATTGTTTTTTAGACATACTGCTATTGCAAACTTAATAGGCTACATTATAGTTTAAACATAACTTATATGCATCGGGAAACAAAAGGACTTGTGTGACTCCCCCAAATTTGTATGTTAAAATCTACTCCCAATGTGACAGCGTTTGGAGATGAGGTCTTTCGGTGGTGACTAGGTCATAAAGGTTGAGTTTTCATGAATGAGATGAGTGCCCTTATAAAAAGTATCCCATAAAGTTGCCTCTTCCCTTCAGCCATGTGAGGACACAGCAAAAAGATGGCCATCTGTGAACCAAAAAGTGTGCCCAGCCATCACAAGATATTGAAACTATCATCACCCTGTTTTTAGACTTCCCAGCCTCCATAACTGTGACAGATAAATTTCTGTTGTTTATAAGCCACCTAGTCTATGGTAATCTTGATGGCAACCTGAATGGACTAAGACCTCTATGCTATGAAAGACGGATTGATCTTCATTACAGGCAAATCTAAAATAGAGTAGAAATAGATTTGGGTAGAAATTTTCACATAAACAGCATTTTCAGCAAAGGTACAGAAGTATAAACCAACTAAAAGTATGTCAGAAATTGTAAGCTGCTGCTGCTGCCTCTCCTTCTCTTTCTCTTCCTCCTCCTCCTCCTCCCCCCTCCTCCTTCCTCCCTCCTCCTCCTCCTCTTCTTCCTTCTTTTATCAAAAAGAATTAGAATGCAAGAGGAATCCTGCCAAATATCTATATAGTGTATGGACAAAATACCTATCTTGGAGTCATTTGAATGCCTAGCAATACAAACTGACTCTATCCTGAAATGGAAAAGATTAAAGAATACAATGTCATTCTTAGACAAATATTTGAAACAATCACCATTTAGGAGGAAACTGTTGCAAAAGTGTATTTGAAGAATGGTGAGAACCTGAACATGTACAGTCTAAATGGACATGGAGAGGATAGTTCTAATATAAACAGTAGTAAAGTTACTGAATTAACAGGTGTTGATTAGAAACAGGAATACCAGAGAATGCAGGGTCAGGGAAGGCGCATTCACTGACATACATCATATAATGATTATACAAGAAGAATTTGTGAGAATAGTGAATTACATATAGAACAAATTGAATCTAAAGAATCTGAGGTACTACAGAGTTGGATGATTCTATAAAACTGGGAGTTTATGATGGTTGATGGCCAAAAATAAAAAGAAGATTTAATGAATTTTCCACATGCATTTAATTGGCATTTCAGTCAAATGTGGAGTAAAATGAACCATCTATCATTATAAAAACATGATTGATAGGTTTCTATATATTAGACTTATTATTGGGGAAAACAGTAATTTGGATATTTTTATTGTTCTAAAGACCCATAATTTTCAATGACAGTGGTTATATCCAGAGGAAGCGTTTGCAAAATAAGTATGTTTTTGATTATCAAATGATTGAATATTGGCCTTCACTCAGTGGTGGTCAGATATATTAGACAACCTACAATATTTTCAATATACCTGCACAATACCGAATTATGTCATACCCTGAACAAATTTGGAATGTCCCACCAAATTTTTATGTAATGAAAAGCCTGTTTAAAACCATTTTCGCCTAGAGACTTATGTTACATTACAAACAAAGTTAACTTATTTTTATACCATTTGTTATGTTACATTTTAGTCTAGAGACTTATGTTACATTACAAATAAATTCAACTTATTTTTATTCCATTTGATGGATGTGGAATTTTTTAGGAATGCTGAACACTTGCAAATAAAGAGAGGGCTATATTTTCTTGGTTTAAAAGTTTGCAAGGATCTTTCATCATTTTATAAAATCACATCAATGCAAACAGCACTGCCTGTGATTTTGGAATAACCTATACAAACTCGCTGTGTCAGTCTGCATTTGTAGCTGTAATTTTTTCAGTAATCTTTTTTTTTTTTTTTTTGAGATAGAGTCTTTCTCTGTGACCCAGGCTGGAGTGCAGTGGCACGAACTCAGCTTGCAGCTTCTGCCTCCTGGGTTCCAGCGATTCTCCTGCCTCAGCCTCCTGGGTAGCTAGGATTACAGGTGCACGCCATCATGCCCGGCTAATTTTTGTAATTTTTAGTATAGATGGGGTTTTGCCATGTTGACCAGTCTGGTCTTGAACTCCTGACCTCAGGTGATCCACCAGCCTCAGCCTCCCAAAGTGCTGGAATTGTAGGCATGAGCCAACGTGCCCAGCCTTTCTCAGTAATCTTACACAGAGTTGTATACATATATGGTTCATTTATAACGTCTTCTAGAAATGTTGTTTTCTAACATTTATGTACTGAAACATATTATTTAATTATTTTACTTTTACTTAATCTTTATATTACAGTTAGGTAATTACAATGTTTCTTTCCAAAATTATGTTTGTAGGTAGTGATTTGCTCTATGAGTTTTACTATGGATAGTAAAGATGGCATATGAAAAGGATTTATACCTTAGAGTTTACCATAGTGTGTGTGGAATCTTAAACTATATTAGTGTCTTTCATTCACATTTTATCATTCAGTCTTCTCACTACTGTGTAAGATAAATAGGGTAGTATTCATTTTTAAGTCTCATTTTCAAGATGTAAAAGCTAAGGTTAAAATATATATCATGATTTATCAGTGATCATATGAGTTTTGCAAGTGCCAGATCCAGAATCAGAATACAGGACTCCTTGCTTCAACTTTGAATACTTAGCACAATGTCATGTTGCTGCCCTAGGGTGTGCAGTGAATACAGACTATCTTTTAATGATTTTTTTTTTAACTACTCAAATGCTCTTATATACAGAATGTTGTTGTCCACTGTTTGGTCACTTTACGCTTCCTTAAAATTCAAATGTAGCACAAAACTTCATTTCCCATCATATTATTATACTAATGTAAATCTTCACTAATAAAATGAACATGAATATTGAGTCTATATTCTGAATATTTCAGAGCAAAACTAAAACAATCAAACAAAAACCTACCTGCAATTTTAGCTTTAATTGGCTAGGTATTTCAAATCAAAGAAATGTTTATCTTTTCATTCTGGCTGTATTTTTTCCCGTAATCCTGGCTTGTTCTGATAATTGCCATGAACACTTCATTTCATTTTCTTGCTATCGGCTTAAGCCTGGGCAGCTTTGCTGCCTGCTGCTATCAACCAATGCCCTGATTGAGCAGACGTTGCAGAGTGGCAGCAAAGGACACACTGATTGCCTGTAATAAATGGAATTTGAGATTGTGGGTTTCCAACTGAACCTTTAAGAAAAAGCCTATTCACATCCTGCCTCAATAGCAACAGAGCAGTGGTGAAACTTTTTTGGCTGTTTACTGAAAGGTTTTAGTCTACAAAAATTTCTCTGCTGCAAGATAGATAGACGGTGAAATAGTCATTGGAAAAATTATAAGTTATTTAGGAATAATATAAGAAAACATGTTAGAAAACCCAACAGCTATTCCAGAACTACAAATTTAGGTAAATGGCTGATGGACCTGAAATTTCTTAAGGTTTTACTGAAATAAATGCCAACAGGTTCAAATACATACTTACACATTTTAGAAATGTATTTAAGCCAATTATTAATAGTTAGAATTTGGTTGGTCTTGTATATATTAAACAGATATCTTTAGAAAACACACAAAGTTGTACATTTTGTCTCTAATAGTTGAATAAGAAATAGTATACTTTCCAGATAAATATTTCAGAGAATAAGCGTAATAATGTATACCATTCTCACCAAAACATTATCAGTATTTAAATTTCTCTTCAAATTCTCTAGCTCACTCTCCTCACCAAAACATTATCAGTATTTAAATTTCTCTTCAAATTTTCTAGCTCACTCTCCTCACCCTGTCTTCTTTCCTCTATTTCCTCCTTCCTTTTTTTCTAAATTTACACTGCACAATTTTCACTAAAATTTGGTTGCAAAAATTACTACATGGCATGTTTAAGAGGGACAAATAGAAAAATCCCCATGGAAACAACTCGCATGATGAAAGGACTTGAAGCAAAGACATGGAGGAAGAGTCTTGTTAATCTTTAATTATCTTTGGCCCTAGATTATATTCTTATCATTAAAATAGACGAAGTACTTTCAGAAAACCACATTTTCATAAGGCATCAGTGTATCTTTAAATAAGCTTATAAGTTTATACAACCAAGTGATATTAAGAACCCTGAAAGAGTAAACTATGAAGGTCAGATTAGGCAGGGGATCATGACTACAGTAGATACGACTTTTGGTGAAAATTTCAGAGCAAGTGGGGTTTGGTTACCATGATTTCAACTTGATTTTGCTTCTAAATATAATTGAGCATATGAAGCCGGGTCACAGTTGAGCAGCATTTTTTAAAAAGTTAAGACATTGCCAACCAATGAAATTATATATGGACAAGCTATCTTTCAAGGAGTTGTAAGCGCCGTCTAAGTGTTGACGATTTAAATCCTTCATTACTCAGGGCATCTACAGGAATAACGCAGTGTGGCTTTATCAGTTTGCCATCAGTTATGCTACAAAACCCAGCTCAATATATGAAGGATCATACCTCTATGTAAAACCAGTACTCACTCTTTTGTTTCTCATTTCTTTTTTAAAAAATTCTAATACTTTAACCCAATGTATCCGAAACGTTATGTAAATATGGAATTGATGTAATATTATTAATAAAGGGTTTTTTGGTACTAAATCTTTCAACGTCACTCTGTATTTGAAGCTTCTACCACTTCACAAACGCAGACCAGCCACATTGCAGGTGCTCAGTAGCCCCATGTAGGCAGCGGTTGCCACACTGAAGTGCAGCTCTGGGGGCTCTGACTCTTCTGACTTCAGGGACATGAAGGGCCTAATTTCCCTTTTCTGCTGAAGGAAAGAAGGGAACACCCTCTTCCAGCCAATATCTATCCTCAGGCCCAAGGGTGGGAGAGACAGTCGGCAGAGAGAGAGAGAGAAGGGAGATGCAAGCAGGAAGTGTCCACAGGTAGAACACTTTCTCCCACCTAATGCTTCAGGGTGACCTATCCCCCCTTCCAAAGTTCAGACAGTGAACAAACGACATAAGGCCCCAGAGAAGGGAGCCCAGGTCTTCAGATTTATCCACAGCCTTGACCTCTGGAATTTAGATGTGGAGGAAATAGGTTAAAGGCAAACTTGTTATTTTGTAATTTGGCCCTGGTCCTAATGGTCACACTGTGGTTCTTTCTGTGGCATGGGGACCATGTGAGGTTAAGCACCAATCCCATGCATACATGTCTACATGCATTTCTGTATAACTCAACACCATCTGACAAGAGATACAACCTTAAAAAAGGGGGAAGAATATCAGTACCTACAGGGTGCCTTCTGTTTACCAGGTAAACAGTAATCAGTCTGTCATTCAATCCTGACATCCTTATCTGCACTGGGTATACGTATTAGTTAGCTGTTACTGCATAAACAAACACCCCAAAATTTATTAGTTCATGACTGAGCTGGCCAGCTATTTCGGCTGGGCTCAGCTGGGCCATTCTTCTGGTCCCAGCTAGGCTCCTTCAGGCATATGTGGTTGGCTGCCGGTTGAATAGGTAGCTCTGCTTCTAGTGGTGAGCTGGCTGTCAACTGAGGTGCTTTGGTTTTCCTCCCCATGGTATCTAATGCTCCAGCAGGTTAACATTGGTTTGTTCCTGTGGAGATGGCAGAGTTCTGAAAGAAAAAGCAGACACATTGAACAACTTTTGTCTCTAGATCCCAAACTGGTACACTGTCATATTCATAGCTTTCTATTGGCCAGAGCAAATAAGGCCAATGAGATTGAAGTTTTGGGAAACAAATTCTGTACTGGGGGGAGCTATAAAACTACGTGGCTAAGGACATGTATGTATACAAGGAGGAATGAAGAACTGCTGCTGTTTTTGCAGTCAATATCATTATGTATTTTCTTTCAGATACTTTACATGACCATTCTAGGTCAAGGAATTTGTCCAAAGCCCCACATCCACTAAGTGGCTGGGCTGGGACTCAGGATTAAATCTCCCTGACTCCAAAGTCTGGGTACCTCCATAGACCACATGACTCACACAGCTCCCCTAGTCCTGCAAGGTCCTGGAGAGTGACACTTCCACAATGGAAGCCGGATTCCTGTGAGGTTCTTGTCCATCTAGTACTCTTCAGCACTGGGAATGATCCCCTCCCGAGAAGGCTTCTGAAGTGTCTTGCAAGGACTTGGAATAATCTGGGGAAATGGCAGAGCACTGAGTTTAGAAAATCAAGACCTAACATTATATTTTTCATTTCTCACCACAGGAGAAATTTGAAAACATGTATAATGCACTCCACATGTCGGCAAATTCTTTTCATTCCTTTTTGGTATTTGTAGGCTATTTATGATTTTCAACACAGACTAAATCAAAATACTGTGCCTGAAACAACCTCATACTCTGAAAGCAAGTGACATAAATATAGATCTGTTGAAAAAACATTTCCTCCTTCTGCAGTTTAGCTGAACAGCTGAGTGTGTCTTGAAGTTGTCCTTTGATTTTACCAGAGCAGAGCTCTAAGATCTAAGATCTCAACAGATCATGTGCATGTCAGGCTATGACATCATCTCAGAAGGTTGCCCATATCCTAGGCCTGGGGGTGGAGTGGCAAAAGGGTTGCACTGGCTGTTGGGTAGTCATGGGTCCACAGGTGAGATTCATTCATCAGGTGAAGTGTTTTGGGGTCCTGATGTTTATGGCAAATTAACATATATATGTTACTGAAAGCAAATTGTAGAACATTATAAATACTAAATCTATATATAAACTAAATGTCAACAGTTATAATTCTTGTAATTTATCATCATTGTAAGTACAATTATTATTCATATCACTATTAGAAGCAATAGTTGTTGCTGCAGCTGTTGTTTTAAAAATGGTGATAAAAACACTGAGTAAAGCTCTGTGGCCTCCTCCTGTTGCTGTTTCTGGGACTGCTGGCTTACTAGTTGGGTGCAGACTTGGGACCTTTCCAGTGAAGCTGCAGCTGGAGAGACTTCAGGTGGTCTTCTGTGGCTAAGGAAGAGCCTGAATCAAGAATGAAAGTAATGATCCTATGAATGTAGTGAGGTAAGATGGTTCTGTGGGGTACCATCCTACAATTTTGAAGGAGAAGGGCACACACCACTTAATGAACCTGTGGAAGCCTATGGTGAATGACAGGGTTTGTTCCTGAGGCAGATCAGATTCTGATTTGATGGATGGTGAGTCTATGAAACAGATACACCTGAGATAACATACTCCTGCCAGCTCTGGCCCAGAGTCTGTTGCAGCACCTCTCCCTAAGAACATAGGGTTCACTCTTGGGTCTCTGGCTGGCCTCATGACCAGTCACCCTACATTTGGAGACATTGTTGCCAGCTCTTCTTGAACAGAAGCCATGTCTGTATCTTGGGTGGAGGGGAAACAAGCTGATAGATCACCATCTGTTCCTCATTTCTTAAGGAAATGAGTCACTTCAATTATCAAGTCTTAATTCACTACTACTATAAAAGGTATAACTTCCATTGACTAAAAATCAAATAAATATTTTTGACCATTTGCAAAGTAGAGTTAAATGTAAATAAAACTTTATTTTTAACACTTACAAATATTGAGCTAAAATTTAAAGAAGATTTAAATGGTTAAATGGGTTTAACTATTATAAATGGTATAAAATAAATATTTCTTATATTTTCTCATATTTTATATATTTTTCTGTGTAATTGATGAACTAATCGGCAACTATCACATGTTCCCGTTTCTTTTTCCCTCGCTTTGTCATTTTTTCTTTCTTCATTAGTTCCTTCCTTCCTTCCTTTCTTCCTTCCTTCCTTCCTTCTTCCCTCCCTTCCCAATTCAATCTAATAGTCATTGAGCAGGCCTTAGGCAAGCAGTAATAGCTTTAGAGCATGTCTGTAGGTGCATCCCAAGGACAGCTCATGTTATCAGTCCATATGAGGATAGCTTTAGAGTGGGAAGCAAGGCAATACAGTAACAGCAGCAGTGGTGGCCTTCTGATAATGGCTTTGTAGCAGTGTGTCAAAGGCAGCACTTTGGGAGGCTGAGGCAGGCGGATCACCTAAGGTCAGGCATTTGAGACCAACCTGCCTAATATGGTGAAACCCCGTCTCTACTAAAAATACAAAAATTCGCTGGGTGTGATGGCGGGCACCTGTAATTCCAGCTACTAAGGAGATTGAGGCAGGAGAATCTCTTGAACCCAGGAGGCTGAGGTTGCAGTGAGCTGAGATCATGCCATTGCACTCCAGCCTGGGCAACAAGAGCAAAAACTCTGTCTTGAAAAAAAAATGGTCATAAACATTTAAAAACGGAGGCAGAAGTTTAGTTGGTATAATTGTAACCCTGTTCTGTTTCTTGGGTCATGGTCTTATAATTTTATCTTTTAAACAACTTATTCTCACACCAACAGTTAGAATTTTTCTTTTAGAAATGTAGATAAATCACATCACTGTTGCAGCACCTATGACTTCCTAGCTCACAGAGAAGTCTGCATCTTGATAGAAGAGGCCCTGCAAGATCTCATTCCCCTTCTTTCTCTAAAGTCAATCTAATCTCACTTCCTCTTGTTCTTGGCCATAATTACTTGGCCCCATTGATAGGGACCCCATTGCTAGGCTTGCTTTTCCCCTCTCTTTGATAAGTAAAGTTATCCTTTCCCCATCTCCTATCTCTTCAACTCCTGTATGCAGCAGAGTCAACTCATTCCTAATTTTCTTGTCCTTGGAAAAAGTATTAAAGTATTCTAATTCATTTATTTTGACTAGAATAGTTCTTGTCTTTTCCAGAAATTCTGAACCTATTCTCTTTCTCTTTTTTTTTTCTTGTGGATTCTCCTTCTTATATGTTCTCCTTATTCCAAACTGAGATTAAGCCCTGCCTCCATTATTAAGCATATCATTTTTTGTCTATCCCTCTTATTCAAGGAAGAATCACAAACAAGTAAAAACAAGTAAAAAGACTTGAAATCCAGAGCAAAGAAATTGGGCAATGGGTAGAGACTACATTCTATTGTAAGGTCCTGTTATTTAGAGCCCTTTCATACCAAGCTGTATCAGCATGTTTTCTGGTTAACTGAAAAGTGAGGATAATATATATTACTCACTTTTATCTTCATTGTATATGGTGTATATAATTCTCATCCAATGTAAATTGTATTAAAAATCAAATATCCTGCATGAACAAAATGTACTTCAATTTGCTTTGATAATTATACAACTTAAAAGATGGTGTCATCTAGAAAGGAGCACATTAATTGAATGGATAAAATGAGCAATTTGTACTTTGATGTTTCCTATTCTATTTTACTTTATGTGTGTAAATTTATGGGATACAAGTATGATTTTGTTACATGAATATATTGTGTAGTGGTGATGTCAGGGCTTTTAGTGTGTGTCCACGTATCCACATTATTTAGCTCTCATTTATAAATAAGAACATGTGGTATTTGACTTTCTTTGTCTGAGTTGTTTCACTTAAGATAATGGCCTCCATTTCTATCCATGTAGTTGCAAAAGATATAATTTCATTCTTGTTTATGCTCAATAGCATTCTATTGTGCGCATATATATATATCGCATTTTCTTTAGCCAGTATCTTTGCTGTTGTGAATAGTGCTGCAATAAGCATATGAGTATGAGTGTCTTTTTGATGTAATGATTTCTTTTCGTTTGGGTAGATACCCAAAGTGGAATTGCTGGATAAAATGGTGGTTCTATTTTTAGTCCTTTAAGAAATCTCCATAGCAGTTGTTTTCCATAGCAGTTGTACTATTTACATTCCTACCAACTGTGAATAAGTGTTCCCTTTTCTCAACATCCTTGCCAAAATTTACTTTTTGTCTTTTTAATAATAGCCATTCTGACTGGTGTAAGATGATATCTCATTGTGGCTTTGATTTGCATTTCTCTGATGATTAGCAAGGTTAATCATTTTTTTCATATGCTTGTTGGTCATCTGTATGACTTTTATTGAATGTATCTTAATGTCTTTGCCTGCTTTTTAATGGAATTATTTTTGTTGTTATTGAGTTGATCAAGTTCCTTGTAAACTCTGGATATCAGTCCTTATTCAGATGTGCAGTTTACAAATATTTTCTTCCATTCTGCAGATTTTTTGTTCACTCTGTTGATTATTTCTTTGGCTGTACAGAAGCTTTTCAGTTTGATTAAGACCCATTTGCTTATTTTTGTTTTTGTTACTTGTGCTTTTGAAGTATTAGTCATGAATTCTTTGCCTAGACTGATGTCCAGAAGAGTTTTCTCCAGATTCCCTTCTAGTGTTTTTATAGTTAAATTTATTAGTCAAAAGCTTACAAGTAAGTCTTTATCTTTAGTTGATTTTTGCATATGCTGAGAGATAGGAGTCCAGTTTTACACATCTGTATATGGCAATCCTATTTTCTCAGCACTATTTATTGAAAAGAGTGTGCTTTCTGCCGTGTATGTTCTTGACGACTTTGTCAAATATGAGTTGGCTGTAGATATGTGGCTTTAGTTATGGCTTCTTTATTCCATTGACCTATGTGTCTATTTTTATATCAGTACCATGCTGTTTGGGTTAATATAGCCATGTAGTATAAATGAAGTGAGATAATGTGATGCTGCTAGCTTTGTTCTTTTAGCTTTGTCTATTCAGACTCTTTTTTGGTTCCATATAAATGTTAGGATTATTTCTTCTAATTCTGTGAAAACTACATTCCTATTTTGATGGAGATGGCATTGAATCTGTAGATTTTTGAGGGCAGTATGGTTATTTTAATGACTTTGAATCTTCCAATCCATGAGCATGGGATGTTTTTTCATTTGTTTTTGTCATCTACAATTTCTTTCATTGTTTTATAGTTTCTTTTGTAGAGATCTTTTACCTTCTGAGTCAAGTATACTCATAGGTATTTTATTTTTATTTTGTAGCAGTTGTAAATGGGATTGCCTTCTTGATTTCTTTCTCAGCAAGATTATTATTTGTTTTTAGAAATACTACTGATTTTTCTACATTGATTTTGTATTCTGAAACTTTACTGTATTCATTTATCAAATCTGAGAGTTTTTTGTGGAGTCTTTAGGGTTTTCTAGATGTTAGCTCATATTATCAGCCAACAAAAATAATTTTACTTTCTCTTTTCCAATTTGGATGACTTTCATTTTTTTTTCCTTGATTGCTTTGGCTAGAATTTCCAGTACTATATTGCATGCAGTGGTGAAAGCAGGCATCGTTTTCTTGTTCCAGTTTTTAGAATGCATGCCTTCAGCTTTTCCTTTTTTAGTATAACGTCGACTGTGGATTTGCCACATATGACCTTCATTATTTTGATATATGTTCCTTCTGTGCCTGATTTGTTGAGGGTTTTTATTATAAATGGATGCTGAACTTCATTAAATGCTTTTTCTGCACCTATCGGGATGGTCATGGGGTATTTGTCTTTGATTCTGTTTATGTGATGTTTCACATTTATTGATTTGCATATGTTGAACCATCTTTGCATCCCTTGCATAAAGTCCACTTGACCATGGTATATTATCTTTTTTACGTGCTGTTGGATTTAGTTTGCTAGTATTTTATTTTTGCATCTCTGTTCATCAGAATTTACAAAAACATTTTAATATTAGTCATATTTACATCCAAATACAGGTGTGAATAAAATAAAATAAAACTGCAGGTAAAGCAGTTTGACTATGGACAATAATTGTTTCTCAAAATGAAACTGAAAAGGAGAACTCAGGGTCTCACATACTCAAGAGGTTTTTATAAATATATACTTGTGCTAAGACTATCAAAAGCAAACAGTATTTTAGATCTATTAGGTAGGCCTCTGGTAAAAATACTGGCAACTATATATCTTATCATGGTTCATCTTCAAATTATAAAAATATATTTGAGATAGGGTAACAGAAAAGACTGCTGACAAATGAGATTTTAACTGAATTCTATTTTAGTGTTAGTTAAAGTGATGTTGGTTATATGGATTACAGTTGTCTTGAGAAATAACTGAGACCACAGGACTATTAGTGCATATAAACAAGTCACCCATTTGAGTAGATGCCCTTTATGGATAGGTTATAGGAGAATCTACTGTTATTTTGAAATAGAACTTTTTAAAAAAAGAAATGGAACTAATATCTTAGAAACATCTACATATCCGTTTCTTATTAAAAATATTCTTATGAGGTAGGAAACAAGTCACTGTTAAAGTAATCTAGCTATTAAAACCAGACAGGATACTCAAAATTAGAAGTTTTGTCTCAAAAAATCTTAGTGGCTAATAAATGGAACCTACGGTGTTAATGCAGCAGAAACTTCATTCCTAGATCTGATGATGATAAAATAAAAAGGGATTAATAAAGTATTTTAAATGCAAATATAAACAACAGTTTTAGGATGGAAAACCTAATTTTTTTGGTGTCATATCTGTATGATTATTTCCAACTTCTTGTTCCAGTAGCCCACAATTGTGTTATAGCCTAAATAGTCATATAACAAAAAAGATGTTTGAGATTATAGTTCTTACAAATCTATTTGTTACATATTCCTTTACTGATCAGTTATGACTCATATTCCACTGTAAATGAAATACAAATGGATTAAACAAGAATGAATGAATTTTTCTCTTATGTAAACTAAATAATCATAAGAAAGAAATTGCTGTGCATCTGTGATGCAGCACTCTGAGACTCATGACTGGGATATCAATATTAGAATTCAAACCCTTATTTTATGCCCCAATTCTGATTCATTTATGCATCTATTCAATAACGAATTACAAAGGGCTTGCTATCAGGCAGACCCTTGGCTTGGCACTTAAAATAGTTTGGGGAAAAATAGAAATGGTTTCTGTTTATATAATATTCATAGTCTTATAGTCTAGTAGTAGAAACATAAGTTAAAAATAATTAGGCAAATAAAGTATAAATATTAGTACTATGAGGAAAAATTTTAGGATATTATGAGAGAATATTTAGTAGATTGTAGAAATAGCCACAAATACTTCCTCTTTCTGTATTCATGCTCTTATAATAGGACATTGCAGATCATATCATATAGAGATAAAGTCTAATTTTCACTTAGGTGAATCATGTACCTTACTTTGGCCAATAAGTCTTTAGCAAAGACTTGAGAAGTATTTGCATATTGAGGATTTCTCTTTTGCCATATGTTGAATTTGAAACCACCATGAGACTATAGAGGGGAATTAAAATGTTCCATTTTTCAGACAGCCAACCCCCAAATATGTGAATCAGGCCATTCAGGACCAGCCAGGCCGAAGCCAAACTGCCAAATGATCTCAGAACCTGTATCTGACCATAGAGATAGGAGTGAGCCCAGCTGAGACCGGCAGAAGAACCATACAGCTGAACCCAGGCCAAAATACTGATACACAGAATTGTGAGTGAAATAAATAGTTTTTATTTAAGCTACTAAATCTGGGTTATTTTGTTATGCATCAAAATCTAACTGGTAATAAAGGATGTTAGGGGGACCTAATTTAGCTTACAGAAACCTGGAAGGCTCCTCCGAGGAAAGTATCTGATGGAGAATGAGAAAGTCAACTAAGAAATGGCAGGAGGAATATATTTAGACAGAAGAAAAAGCACATTTGAAAGCTTTGCATGAGGAAGAGCTTACTATATCTGAGGAAATAGGAGAATGTCAGTTTTCTTTGTTAGAGTTCTTCCTTGTTCCTGAATCTGAATGTCTTTCTTCCCCACTCTGCTTTGCATACAGCCTCAGATTTGAATTATGATAATTGGGTTTCTACCCAATTTTCTATGTTTAATAAACACACACACACACACACACACACACACACACACACACACAACTCTCTTGATCATCTACCACTGAGCTGCTCTTATTCTTACCATACTCTCTTCACTGGACCACAGTGTACCCCCAACCTTGAGCTTGCTGGTTCGGGTCTTGCTATCTGATGACAAACTTTCCTGATGCCCGTTTCTTGTCTGGGCGTTGAGAATTGACATTCATAGATTTGCTGTCTACTGTTTCTTACTACATCACACTGTAGAAGTTTGGATGGGAAGAGTAATTGTAAAAGATGATCATGAAGACAAATAGGTAGATGATAGAAAGACAAACAGATTTATGAGCAGTTAAATGAAAAAAAGTAAGTTACAGAGCAACATGTATAAGATAATCTAATTTTTGTACAAATAAAATAATACATTATTTTATTTATTATATACTACCCACATATATGCGCGCGCACACACACACACACACACACACACACCAACTTAACAGTGGTTGCTTCTAAATCCACAGTCCTAGGATTATCTTTTTCTTTGTTTTCTATCCCTTTATATTGTTTGAATAAATTGAATTAAATTTTCTAAAGAATGCTTACTCAGGAAATATACGTTTATTAATTTAATAAATAACATTTAATAAATATACATTTATTAATTTACATCTACTGATATATATATATATATATATATATATATATATATATATATATATATATACCAAAAATTCAAATTTACTTTGGTCAGTTCATAAAGACCCACAACTAGCACTTACGGGTATGGTTAAGGGAGGCAAAATCAAACAGGACTTGGGGGTGCCAATGTATGTGACTAAACCTCAGGAGAGACAAACTAGTTAAAAACTAAGTATAATGTTTGCACAGTTTGCAACATATCATCAAGTTGGTAGGCTCTCACTAGGCTTTAATGTTTTATTATATAAATCTATGTCTACAAGTTAACTCTTTGTTTTTTTCCTTTAAAAAAGTAAACAAAGAATAATTAGAATATGTTTGTTAATTAAATTTCTCTATTTTGAATTTTTGTCCCTGGAGAGAGGGAGCAAGTAAGGTAAATGCAATAACTTGATACTTTGCTTTTCCTGAGAGATTCAAAGTCAAAATAATAAAGCAGTGAGAGCCTAGTTTTTCAGCATCTTTATTCTTTGCATGTAAACATACATGAAATATGTTAAACAAACACCCACATATCTAATCACATTCCAATTACCTTGCGAGGTTTAAGGCGGGTTTTACCATTCTCCTTGCTTTTGAAATTGTGGAAGCTGAGGCTCAGCATTAAAGGAGTCAGCTAGGGTCACACACGGGGCCAACAGACTAAAGGGTTTTTTTGCAAAGATCAATACAATAATTATCTGGATAAGTTTAAATTATTCCCCCAAGGACAATATTTCAACTCATACTTATATTTCTTTTCATGAATAGTTTCTTCAGAGGACAGTTTAGTTTATGGGACAGTTTTATTACAAAGTATTTGGCCCAACTAAATTTGATTTTCTAGATGACTAAGTAGCCATTTATTGTAGGGAAAGATTTTAGATAATATGAAAAGGTCAGGTAAGAGCTGAAATATGTAAATTTCATGTCATCATTCATTTTAAGTCAACTATTTCTTCATTATGTAAAGAATTTGCTTTTGATTTCTCTGTCATAACACTCAAGTAATATGAGACTGTTTCATTTTGTATTGATAAAATAAATAGAAATTTGGGCTTTCTTCACAGAAGCATAGCCATCTTCAAGCATTTACATAGCACTTTATATTTCTAATCTACTTTACAATTTTTGTATTACTCATACCTTTCAACAACCTTGTGAATATGTCAATAGTATTAACTTAAATAGGAAAGAAAAGACATAGAAAGTTAAATGACTTCTCCTGATACATAAGATTTTATGTTCTTACAACCTCATTGAATTATTAGATTAAAATGATGCTTCTAATCTTCTATGTTCTTTGTTTATTGTTAAATATTTTATATGAATTTAATAATGATTATAGTTCTAGGAAAAACTAAGGAACCAAATTTTCTTTTCATATCATAGCATAAATTGTATCAGGTATTTTATTTTTAAAAATTGGTTTTGCAAATAATAAAAATATATTTTGTTGATATCTAAGGATTAGTTTTCATTAGATTCTATTTTATTTCATCTTACAAATGTTCGTTTGTATAATTTACTGTATAAACACCTCACCTCTATGAATTACTTAAGAGTTGAAGTAAATTACTACAAAGTTAAAAATTCTCACCAAATTAAGTTTATCTAGATCTGATCATTAGTTAAGAAATATGTTTTAATTCAGCTCATGTACCATTTATTTCACCCCAACAACTCCTCTAGGTAGGCATCGCTATCAGAATAGCAAAATTTGGTAATGTTGCAAAAATAGGTGAATACATTCCAAATCCTAATAAAATCTTTGCTATGCAATTGCCTTAAGAAATAATGCATACCCTGGGCCCTTCTCTGGGCTAGGACACTACTTGCCTTTCTTCGACGTTGAGCCTCTCCCTATTGCTGGATTTGAGCATCTAGTTTTGAGACGGTAAAAACACCCCAGATGGAGTCTTTGATTCTCCTGTCCAGGTCCTGGAGAAAGGTTTGACACAGTCAGTAAACCATCTCTTCACCACCCACACTATCAACTACACAGAGAAGACAGAAGTGTCCTCAGATCTCTCATCATGAAGGACTCGCAGCTCCACCAACAGGTCTCTGGCCAGTCCCCTCGCCCACCCACTGCCCCGATAAGCTCCTCCACCCCTGGCCGCCAGCCCCACCAGGGTGCTCCCCGGGCCGGGACCACTGCGCCCAGAAGGGCAAGTAGGCTCCTAGCACAGAAAACAGCCCAGAGTATAGAGTGGAAGCAAGAAAGTGAGCCACGTATTGTTAGCAGAATTTTCCAGTGTTGCCCTTGGAATGGGCTTCAATCTCCTCTTGTTTCATGGGGTGTTTATTCCTGTGCTTCAGTCAGTAACAGCCCGATTTATTGGTGACCGATTTATTGGTGACCGATTTATTGATCATTACATGGAGATGTTTGCTCATGGCTGGAATTCTTCCTCACATCAATTTCCAGTGCTCTTTGGGTGCTCCACTGGTTTGTGCTTTGCAAAGTTGTGAATGCCATTTGATTCCAGGATACAGTTGACCTGGCATTTGAGGTATTGGGGAGAAAGCCTCACCCAGTCCTTAGTGGGAATTGCTGACATGGTCTTCATCCTTTTACTGACATGGTCTTCGCCCTTTTGCTGTAGGCTCTTTTCCTGATTCAGGGAATGTTTGTGAATCTCTTTCCCATCCGTCTTGTTAGTCAGCTGGTTAGTCTCTTGCATATGTCATTTCTCTCTCACTGTACCACTTCAAATATCTTTGGTTCAATAAAGGAATTGAAATGCATCAGCGGTTGTCTAACATAGAAAGGAATTGGCCTTACTACTTTGGATTTGGTTTGCCCTTGGCTTTTCTCATGGCACTGCAGCCCTCATATATTATCAGCCTCTTCCAGTTGTGCCTCTTCTCCTCGGTGGTCTTGTTAAGCAACAGACTCTTCCACAAGGCAGTCTACCTGCAGTCTGTCCTGAGCAGCTCACATTCTGCAGAGAAGTTCCCATCACCACATCTATCTCCTGCCAAACTGAAGGCTGCTGCAGGCCATGGAGCTGCCTGACATCCAAAGGAGATGGGTGGGATTGGAGGAGACTGTGGCAGCTCTTTACCCTGTTCACCTCCCCCTGCCAGGGAAGGCAGGACCCACTCTGCCAAGGGCCCTCTGCTATTCTCTTCTCTCTGAGGAATTGGATTGTTTGTCTCTGGTGCCTGTAAGGCAGGATCTTCCTGGCACCAGTGTGTGGATTTATTTATTTATTTATTTATTTATTTATTTATTTATTTATTTATTTCTTGAGACGGAGTCTTGCTCTGTCATTCAGGCCGGAGTGCAGTGGCGCAATCTTGGCTCATTGCAACCTCTGCCTCCCAGGTTCAGATGATTCTCCTGCCTAAGCCTCCCGCATAGCTGGGATTACAGGCACCCGCCACCATGCCCAGCTAGTTTTTGCATTTTTGGTAGAGACAGGGTTTCACCATATTGGCCAGGCTAGTCTCGAACTCCTGACCTCAGGTGATCCACCCACCTTGGCCTCCCAAAGTGCTGGGATTACAGGAGTGAGCCACCGTGCCCGGCCCAGTGTGTGGAATTTTAACACCACCATTGAGTCTGAAAGGACCAAAGGTTTTTCTGCAGCTATTTTCTCTATGCCTGGACTGATTTGAATATTTTGTTTTTCTCCTTGTGACACTTACCCTCTCACCTTTCCTTCCTGCCTTCTACCACCCTTGGATAAATGGATCTTGTAATTCTAGCTGTTGTATTTTGTGGATTTGTTATTTTTGTCATTTTTCTGTGAAGCACATACATTGGATGTGGGAGGTAAAGGAGAATCTCAGTTGCTGCTCGTCACTGCAGTCTTGTTTCATTTATCTCAGGTTAGGTAACTCAGGTATTCGTCTCTCTTGCTCCACTGCAAAAAATATAGATAGATAGATAGATAGATAGATAGATAGATAGATAAGTAGATAGATAGATAGATATGGATATAGATATAGACATAGACATAGATATAGATATAGATATAGATATAGATATAGATATAGATATAGATATATAGATATAGATATATACATCCTGAAGAGATGAGACAGGAGAAAGGACCTCACAGCCAGATCTGCTGAGTGCAGGTCACAGGGGATATGACGACATAGCTTGGGCTCAGAGGCCTGACATTCCTGTCTTCTTATATTAATAAGAAAAATAAAATGAAATAGTGGTAAAGTGTTGGGGCGGTGAAAATTTTTTGGGGGTGGTATGGAGAGATAATGGGCGATGTTTCTCAGGGCTGCTTCGAGTGGGATTAGGGGCAGCGTGGGAACCTAGAGTGGGAGAGATTAAGCTGAAGGAAGATTTTGTGGTAAGGGGTGATATTGTGGGGTTGTTAGAAGAAACAATTGTCATTTAGAATTATTGGTGAGGCCTCGATACAGTTTTGTATGAATTGAAAAACTAAATGGAATAAGAGAAGGAGAAAAACAGGTACTAAAGGACTAAGAATTGGGAGGACCTGGGCTATCTGATTAGAGAGTGCGTAAGGAGGTTCAGCATAGTCCTGCCAGCAATGATTATTTATTTACTTTAAGAGTTAAGAGTGGTGGTTTGGGGATAGCACCAGGAGATATCAGCTGTGATGGCTTGGAGAAACAGTGAAAACTGGCAGTGTAAACAAGAGCAGGACATGTATGAGTAGTTGAGAACAGTGAATAGGAGTATGACTAGACAGAAGATAGTAGGGATGACAAGTTTTTTGGGGCACAGTCTAAGTTGGTCTGGTGTCTGGAATGAGACTGGGGCCTAATAAAAAGGAGCGTCCATACAGGAGCTTAAAGGGACTGTACCTTGTAGCATTCCAAAGACAGGCCTGAATTCTGAGAAGGGAAAGTGGTAAAAGTATTGTCCAGTCCTTTTTAAGTTGGTGGCTGAGCTTGGTGAGGTGTGTTTTTAAAAGACCATTAGTCTGTTGTATCTTTCCTGAAGACTGAGGACTGTAAGGGATATAAAGGTTTCACTGAATACTAAGAGCCTGAAAAAATGCTTGGCTGATTTGACTAATAAAAGCCGGTCTGCTATTGGACTGTATAGAGGTGGGAAGGCCAAACCGAGGAATTATGTCTGACAGAAGGGAAGAAATGACCGTGGTGGCCTTCTTAGACCCTGTGGGAAAGGCCTCTACCTATCCAGTGAAAGCGTCTACCTAGACCAAGAGATATTTTAGTTTCCTGACTCAGGGCATGTTGAGTAAAGCTAATTTGCTAGTCCTGGGTAGGGGCAAATCCCTGAGCATGATGTGTAGGGAAGGGAGGGGGCCTGAATAATCCTTGAGAAGTAGTAGAATAGCAAATTTGCCAGTCCTGGGCGGGGGCAAATCCCTGAGCTTGATGTGTAGGGAAGAGAGGGGGCCTGAATAATCCCTGAGGAGTAGTAGAATAGCAGATGGAACACTGAGAATTTATTTCCTTGAGGATAGCTTTCCATGATGGAAAGGAAATGAGAGGTTCTAAGAGGCAGGCTAGTGGCTTGTACTATAGCATAGCTGCCTTTGCTGGTGTGTGGCGATTAGGCCTGGTGGAACTGCCATCAATAAACCAAGCGTGATCAGGGTGAGAAACAGGGAAGAAGGAAATGTGGGGAAATGGGGTGAACGTCAGGTGGATCAGAGAGATGCAGTCATGAGGGTCAGGTGTGATATCAGGAATAATGTGGGAGGCCGGATTGAAGTCCGGGTCAGGAACAATGGTAATTGTGGGAGACTCAACACAGAGTGAGTACAGCTGAAGGAGCCGGGAAGCAGAAAGTATATGTGTCAGGTGTGAGGAAGAAAATCAATTTTGGAAATTATGAGAGCTGTAGAGAGTGAGTTGAGCATAGTTTGTGATTTTAAGGGCCTCTAAAAGTATTAGGGTGGCAGCAGCTGCTGCACAGACACATGATGGCCAGCCTAAAACAGTAAGGTCAAGTTGTTTGGACAAAAAGGACGCGATCCCGGTCCTTGTGTAAGAATTCTGACTGCACAGCCCTGCACTTCAGCTGTGTGTAATGAAAAGGGTTGGGATGAGTCAGGGAGAGCTGGGGTGGGGGCAGCCTCCAAAGCTGTCTTCAAGGAATGGAAAGAGGAATGGGGAAAAGATTTAGGATCTATGGGGTCAGCTAGGTTTCCTTTTGTGAGTTTATATAATGGTTTTGTTAGGATGGCAAAACCAGGTATCCAAAGGCGAAAGTATCCAACCATGCCCAGGAAGGAAAGGAGTTGTTTTGTAGAAGGGGTTGGGGTTTGAGAGATTAGTCGGACACGACCGGCAGGGAGAGCACGTGTGTTTTTATGAGAATTATGCTGAGCTAGGTAACAGATAAGGAAGAAATTTGGGCTTCACTTAAGTAATGGGGGCTGTCTGTGAAGCTTTGCAGCAGTACAGCCCAGGTAATTTGCTGAGCCTGATGGGTGTTAGGGTCAGTCCAAGTGAAAGCAAAGAGAGGCTGGGATGAACGGTGCAAAGGAATAGTAAAGAAAGCATGTTTGAGATCCAGACAGAATAATGGATTGTGGAGGGAGGTATTGAGGATAGGAGAGTATATGGGTTTGGCACCATGGGGTGGATAGGCAAAACAATTTGGTTGATAAGGCACAGATCCTGAACTAACTTGTAAGGCTCATCTGGTTTTAGGACAGGTAAAAGGGGGAATTGTAAGGAGAGTTTATAAGCTTTAAAAGGCCATGCTGTAGCAGGCAAATGATAAGAGGCTTTAATCCTTTCAAAGCATGCTGTGGGATGGGATATTGGCATTGAGCGGGATAAGGGTGATTAGGTTTTAATGAGATGGTAAGGGGTGCATGATTAGTCGCCAAGGAGGGAGTAGAGGTATCTTATACTTGTGGGTTAAGGTGGGGGGATATAAGAGGAGGACGCAAAGGAGGCTTTGGATTGGGAAGAAGGGCGGCAATGAGATGCAGCTGTAGTCCAGGAATAGTCAGGGAAGCAGATAATTTAGTTAAAGTGTCTCGGCCTAATAAGGGAACTGGGCAGGTGGGGATAATTAAAAAGGAGTGCTTAAAAGAGTATTGTCTAAGTTGGCACCAGAGTTGGGGAGTTTTAAGAGGTTTAGAAGCCTGGCTGTCAATACGCACAACAGTTATGGAAGCAAGGGAAACAGGCCCTTGAAAAGAAGGTAATGTGGAGTGGGTAGCCTCCATACTGATTAAGAAGGGGACGGACTTACCCTCCACTGTGAGAGTTACCTAAAGCTCGGCATCTGTGATGGTCTACGGGGCTTCCGAGGTGATCGGGCAGCATCAGTCTTCAGCTGCTAAGCCGAGAAGATCTGGGAAGGAGTCAGTCAGAGAGCCTTGGGCCAGAGTTCCAGGGGCTCTGGGAGTGGCTGCCAGGTGAGTTGAACAGTCCTATTTCCAGTGGGGTCCCGCACAGATGGGACATGGCTTAGGAGGAATCCCGGGCTGTGGGCATTCCTTGGCCTGGTGGCCAGATTTCTGGCACTTGTAGCAAGCTCCTGGGGGAGGCGGTTCTGGAGGAACGCCTGGCCACTGCAGTTTAGGCGTTTGGAAGTTCTTGTGTGCTGGAGATATGGCTGGGGTTTGTCTCACAGTGGAGGCAAGGAATTGCAACTCAGAAATATGTTGCTACTTGGCTGCCTTTACTCTATTATTGTACACCTTGAAGGTGAGGTTAATTAAGTCCTGTTGTGGGGTTTGAGGGCCGGAATTTAATTTTTGGAGTTTTATTTAATGTTGGGAGCAGATTGGGTAATAAAATGTATATTGAGAATAAGATGGCCTTTTGACCTTTTAGGGTCTAGGGCTGTAAAGCGTCTCGGGGTTGTTGCCAAATGAGCCATGAACTGGGCTGGATTTTTATATTTGATGAAAAAGAGCCTAAATGCTATCTGATTTGAGATAAAGAAAAAGGAGCATTAACCTTGACTATGCCTTTAGCCTCAGCCACCTTTTTAAGAGTAAATTGCTGGGCAGGTGGGGGAGGGCTAGTCACGGAACGAAACTGTAAGCCAGACTGGGTGTCAGAAGAGGTGATAAAAGGATTATAGAGTGGAGGAGCGGAGGCTGAGGAAGAATTGGGACCTAGCTTGGCCTGGTGAGGAGGGGAGAGGTCAGATGGGTCTGTAGAAAAGGAAGATTGGAAAGACTCAGCGATGCTTGGGGTTGGGACTGAGGGGACAGGTGGGAGGGAAAGAAGGAAGATTTGGGAGGGGTTGCATTGGGAACAGAGACTAGAGAGGGACCGATGTATAAAAGAATGCCTGGATGTCAGGCACCTCAGACCATTTGCCTATTTTACGACAAGAATTATTTAGATCTTGTAGGATGGAAAAATTGAAAGTGCCGTTTTCCGGCTATTTGAAACTACTGTCCAGTTTGTATTGGGGTCAAGTGGCATTGCAGAAGAAAATAAGACGCTTAGATTTTAGGTCAGGTGAGAGTTGAAGAAGTTTTAAGTTCTTAAGAACACAGGCTAAGGGAGAAGAAGGAGGAATGGAAGGTGGAAGCTTGCCCATAGTGAAGGAGGCAAGCCCAGAGGAAAGACAGTAGAGACACGGAGAAGGGGTGGGGGGTTCTTGCCCTCCAGAAAAGCAGAGAAGGGGTCGAGGCACGGAAATAAGGGGTTGGGGTGCAGAGATAAGAGGTTGGGGGGTGGAAATAAGGGATCAGGGCACAGAGATAAGAGGTCAGAGTTCCTGTCCCTCCCCCAGAAAAGCAGGACTTGCCGCTAAGGGTGAAGGAGAAGGGGGTTGAGGGGTTCTTGCTCCTCCCCCAGAAAAGCAGAGAAGGGGTAGAGACATGGAGAGAAGGGGTTAGGTTTCTTGCCCTTCCCCCAGAAAAGCAGGACTTACCATTAAGGGTGAAGGACCAAGGCAGGTGTCCCTGTGTGGTCTGACACCTCTGAAACCTGGGTGAACAATCAGAAAGGCATCCCTGCAATGATTAAACACAAAGGGAAGGCTGCCTTCCCTAGTCTGTGACCAGTGCAGGAGTTTTGGGTCCACGGATAAAACGTGTCTCCTTTGTCTCTACCAGAAAATGAAAAGAATTGAAATGAAGAGAAGGGAGAGATTGAAGTGTGGCACCAAGATTGAAAGGAGAAAGAGGTTGAGGGATAGTGAGGGAGGTTGGATAAGAGACTAAAAAGAGGCTGCTTACCAGATTTGAAATTGTTGAGATGTTTCTTGGGGTTGTCGGTCTGAGGACCTGAGGACGTAGGTGGATCTTTCTCACGGAGCAAAGAGCAGGAGGACAGGGGATTGATCTCCTAAGGGAGGTCCCCCGATCTGAGTTACAGCACCAAATTTCACTCGCGTCCATGTGAAGAGACCACCAAACAGGCTTTGTGTGAGCAATAAAGCTGTTTATTTCACCTGGGTGCAGGCAGGCTGAGTCCCAAAAGAGTCAGTGAAGGGAGATAGGGGTGGGGCCATTTTATAGGATTTGGGTAGGTAAAGGAAAAAGGGAGGTTGTTCTCTGGCAGGCAGGAGTGGGGGTCACAAGGTGCTCAGTAGGGGAGCTTTTGAGCCAGGATGAGCCAGGAGAAGGAATTTCACAAGATAATGTCATCAGTTAAGGCAGGAACAGGCCATTTTCACTTCTTTTGTGGTGGAATGTCATCAGTTAAGGCAGGAACTGGCCATCTGGATGTGTACGTGCAGGTCACAGGGGATATGATGGCTTAGCTTGGGCTCAGAGGCCTGACACTGTTCACAAGGACTTGTAAGTTGTGTTCTTTGACCAATGCTACTTTTTAAAAATAATAGACTTCATTATAGGAAACTCCCTGAAGGGGAGTTATAGAATGTGAACATTCTATAACCACTATATCCTCTGGTTGTTTTGGATCTAACAGTAAAACTTTGTTGTTACTAATCCTTGTAGTTCCCTTACACCTGGTACTATGGATGAAATGTTTGTCTCCTCCAAAACTCACGTTGAAATTGAATAGCCATTGTGACAGTATTAAGAAGTGAGACCTTTAAGTGGTGATTATGCCATGAGGAGTCTGTCCTCATCAATGGATTAATGCCTTTATTGCAGGAGTAGTTTCCTTATAAGGAATGAATTTGCCCCCCTCTTTGCCTCTCTCTTTCTCTCTCTCTCTCACACACACACTCTCTTTTCACCTTTCTACCATGTGATGATCCAGCAAGAAGCACTTGCCACTTACAAGATGGCAGTGCTTTGGACTTCCCACCCTCCAGAACCATGTGATGATAAATTCCTGTTAATAATACATCACCCAATCTAAGCTTGTCTCTTATAGCAGCATAAAATGAACTGACAATTGGTAAATATCTCTGTAAAAATTCTTTTTACTAAATCTTCTTGAACTACCTTAATTTGCATATGCCATCTATTTCTTGCTGAGACCCTAATACAGTCACATTTTTATTATTTACTCTCTTGCTTTCTTTTGATATTTTTTCTTCTTGAACCCTTTCTTCTCTTAGCTACTGTGACTGTATGCTTTGCTTCTTTTCTTCCTAATTCATTGATTTATTCTAAGTCCCTTTTAGTAGGTCCTTTTCTTCTATTCAACTTTGAGATATTGAAGTGCACTATGGCTCATTCTTGGACCAGTTCTAGTCCCTAAGTGAAAAATTTCCCTAAATCGTCTCATTTAATCTCATGACATTTTAATAACATCTATATGTTAATGACACTTTATTCCTAGCCCTGACCATTTCCTGAAATACAGATTTTTTAATATCACATATATAAAATATATTTCTCCACATGTATTTCTGATAAGAATCTTAAAATTAACAATGGAAAGTTGCTTTAACTTTTTGTTCCCCAGTTGTCTCTATCTCAGTAAATACCACCACCATCCACCCTACTACAAAAGCCAAATATCTAATAATTAATCTTGATTTTTTATTTTACTAATATCCCATATCAGTTTTAACAGCAAATCTTGCAGACTAACCAAGAGAGCGTATTTTTGAAGCTATAATTTTCTTTCCACCCCTACTCCTAATGGATTCATGTCAAAGTTTTGATTGTTGCCTTTCCAGACTGCCCCGTCCTTCTAAAATTGATTTTTCAAATAGCACTCTTAATTATCTTTTAAACATAGAAGTCTAATCAAGTCTTTACTCACTTCAAATGTCTTCTCATCATTTACACTAAAATGCAAACTCCTTATCCTGATTTATAAAGCTCGGCATGACAAAGCATTCTCTTGGTCTCCTAATACATCTCATTCTACTCTTTCTCTCTCCCAACCTGCTGTAGTCACTCTGGCCTTCTGTCTCTTCTTTAAATATGCTAAGCTCACTTTTTTTCTTGAGGCCTTCACACAAAGTGCCCCCTCTGCTTGAAATGGGTTCCTGTAATCTTTACATGTCTCTCTTCTCGCAAGTCTCAATTTAAATATCAGTTTCCCAAGATGCCTTCCAAAATCATGAAGTCAAAATTAAATACCCCCCACACTCCAACACATCAAATTATTTTAATTATCATTATACCATTCATCCCTTTAAATTATTTATTTATTTATTATATTCCTTTCTAAAATTTATTGTCTTTTTCCTCCTAAAAAATGTGAGCTTTCTAAGAGGAAAGATCTTTTCTGACCTTTTCTCCACTATAGTATCCAAGTGCCCTAATTTTATCTGGAACAGACTAGGTGTTTTAAAATATTTGTTGAATAAATAAGCAAGTTTATGAGGCCTTAAAACATTTGGGTTATATTACAAGAAAATACTTATATTACCTTATGCTCAAGTATCCTAAAACATTATAAGAAGACTCTGAATACTGACAAGAACCGAGGTAAGTCAGTTCCGCCCTTGGTAACAACCATCTAGTCTAATAGGAAAATTAATGCACTATTTAACACTGTCCTTCTTTAAATCACATTTGCAAAAGCAAAACTACATTTGTTCATTCATTCTTCATGCAACCATCATTTGCTTTTATATTATGGGAATTTTATACACACTGGCTATACGAAAATGAAAGATCTATTCTTGCCCTCAAGGAAACTTTGGTCTTACATTAATTACTTTTATGGCTCTGCATGACTTATATATCTATTGCGTCATCAGAAAACATGATAGGTAAAATGAACTTGCTATAAGACATTCAAATCTATAGAAGCTGTAGACTATGTATACATCTACCAGGCATGGCTATGATGAGTATATTGAAGACCTGGGCTTGCACTGTTGGCACACACACACAACTTTTTTGTAACTTTTTTAATGAAATTTTTCCCTTAATGTTACCATGCTAATAATTCACATTTTGAATTTTGAAATCTCCAAATGAGCTTATAAAAGTAATTGTATTTGTTTGTATATTCAAAGTATTCATTTATTAAACATAAACATTTAGAGTGTATTAACATTCTATAACAGGCTTCCAGAATTTCTGGAATTTTAAAATACTAGATATAAGAAACTGATTTATTGATATTGATTCTTCACTCCCCTGTTGCAGTCTTATACTTCTGTATCCTTGACATAGCCTCATATTGAGTAGTGTATATTTCCCCACACTCAGCCATTTGACTTGGTCATATGATTTGCTTTGATCAATGGAATGTTATTGGTTGTGAATAGAGGATTGAAATGTGCTTGTGCAATTGAGCTAGCCTGATTGTTCTGCCTTTGCCAAAACAGGAAAGTATACTGGGTAAGCACTGACCCTTTAGCTAGAGGCTTAAAATCAGACATGTAGAGCAGAGCCATCCAACATACTCATACATCTATAGCCTAAAGCAAAGTTGACTGATTAGCCTCAGTAGAGCCACCCTAGCTGATCCACAGCCATGTGTGCAAGAAAACAGTGCTTCTTGTTGTATGCTCCTGAGATTTTTTTCTTACTGATGCTAACATAACTGACTGATACATCAGGATTCTCAAATATGGAAGAGGCCTCGATCCCTTTAGTTGTCTGAGGTACCCTGTGCTCAGCAATATTCCAGACAGCTAGTCTGCCCCTGAATAGGAACTGGGCTGGGATAATCTCAGGTGTCCTATATCTGATGTATCTAGAGTCTTCAGCTTTTATAGTTAAAATCCGGATGCAATTTTTGAATGCTTTCACCTTCACTCATATCTAGAGTTGTATATGCCTACTGATTCTTCTTTTGCAGCACTTTCTAAAATCACTATATAGAACTTCAAAGATTAGTTAAGAGTTTCCACGATGGAGTCTCTTGTATTCTGCGGTGTTGTCTTTTTAAACCATATGCACAGCCCAAGTTTTGTTCACTCAAAGCAATATGATTACATGCCCTGCAATCTAGATTGTAGCTTTTGCTTTTCATTTTTTTGTTTCCATTCCCCAATCATTTTAAACATCTTCTTCCTCTTCTGTAATAATTAAAGTTCAGCTCTTCAAAAAAAAAGCCCTATTACTCTAATTATTTCTGTATCCCAGGCAATAAATTAACAAACATTTACACTGTACCTGCTATGTGCAGGGTTTTATACTAGTTGCTTTGGAAGTATCAAGATATATGAGACATAATCCATACCCTTTAGGAATTTACACTTATGTTGGAGAAATAAATCACAGTTAATAACTATAGAACAAGGGAATATAAGATAGGTGCCCTGTGAATGAGATGGCTAGGTGGTGCTATCACTGTGCGATGGCTGGTCAATATAGATTACTTCTAGCCACTTTTAAAGATCATCTCTAATAATGTTGATGTTGAATGTGGACTAGAGGACAGGAAATCATTTAAAATTAGAATGCTGCCACTTAAACTGTCTGAAATTTTGGCAAACATGAAAGTAAAAAAATGCTGAAATACAAAGTTACATTTATTTAGTTCTACTTTATGAAACACAGACAGACTAAAAAAATATAAGTTAATCTTTGTCTTTCATCCATTGTAAGTAACTGGTTATTCATAGGCACTTCAAATTTTTAGTATCTAGTGTCTATTTAGTCAATGGCAATAATGAAAGTCACTATCTACACAGGCAGGGTTTTAAAATCAATTTAATGTTTATAAAGTAATGTCATAAGGATATCAGTCCATTGTTGCTATAAAGAATTACTAATTAAATGCTTTGATTATGGATTTTTATTAAAACATTCTTTGAAGCCAAAATAATTACTCTTTTAGTGAGCCTTATAATTAAAGAGTGGTTCTTTCACTTATGAAAACTATGCTCTATGATGTGTGAGCAGAATTCCACTTTATATTCCATCATTCATTTTTTTCTTGTTTTACGTAGTCATTTCACTTTGTTCAACATTTGTGTGTATAACTAAGAAGCCCAATGAGCCAGAACAGATTGTAAGACCTTGTTGCCCCTTCAACTGAGAAGTCACTGTTTGACACTGTTTCCTTAAGGAAATAATCAACAGATTTGCAAAACAACAGAAGGAATCAAGTTTTACTGCTGGTCCCTGAATTATAATGTTAAATTATGTGTTAAAAAGGTATTAGGCACACAGTCTTCTGGAATAACCATCATCATTACAACATATTGCTTTCCATTTGAATTAGCATATAAATGAACAAAGATGTCCAACCACATAGCAGAGATGAGATTTGCCATCTTAAGCATTTAGTTGCCTTAGAAGCAGATTGTGTAAAATGCAAACTGGTGTGCTTGGATGATGATATTTGCTTGTTTGGGAATTTAGAATTCTGGAGTTAGTCTTAGGATATCAGGGATACACAAAGCAATTATATAATTTTTCCCAGTAGAGTCTTTGAAAACCTGTTCAAAAGATGCCAGGGAACTAAGTAAATAGAAAAGGTGAGTTTTCTTTGTCCAGTGGACAAATGCACAGAGGTACATGGTACATTAAAGTAGCTGTAATTAGCTGGGCTTGCCGCCAGTTATAGGTATGTGAAGAAGAAAGACATGGCAAAATATAAGGCAAAAATGGTTGGTGGGATAGTCTGTACACAATGGGAACCATTGTAAGTATTCAATTATTGGCAGTCATGAGAGCAGATCTCGTTATAAGGAAGATCAGCAGCAGTGTACAGATGGATGATGGAAACAAGTAGACAAGGTGAGTCAGAGGTCAGAGCGGTAGTCTCAATGAGATGTGATGCAAGTTTGAATCAAAACACCAACAGTGGAAATGCACGTGTGTAACAAATGCATATAAGTAACAAATGCATATGTGTAACATAATACGTTACACAAAACTTGTTATGATTAGAATCTGTGGGACTTGTTAATAAATAAGACGTGGAGGTAAAATGAGTAAATGCTAAATTTAAGACAGACACCCGGATTCCTTGCTAAGAAACCCAGTGAGCCTGTGGTAGTAACTGAGCTAGCGATTAAAGGAGAGAAGCAGGGTAACCTGAGACATGTTCTTTCTGACCTCTGTAGGAGACATCCACATGACAATATCCAGTGAGTTCTTCCTCACAGAGGTCTTGCACTTCATGTCTGGACTCATTGACTTGGGCTTCATGAGCATATAGTGATGGAAGTCGAAAGTGTCTTTTCTGTATTCTGAGATTGTGCAAAGTATGAGCCAAATAGGCCGAGAACAAGGTCCTTTGATTCACCATCATTTAAAGAGCTGGAAGAAGTGAGTCCACAAAGATGACTTACAAGGAATCATTAGAGAAGTAGGAAGAAGATTGGAAGAGATTGCTAACTCAAAACCTGAGGAAGGGCTTTCAGAGAAAGGAAGGGGCACTATTGTCAAGGGCCATTAAATCTAAATAATGTGAATATGGAAATAGTCCACTGGATTAATTAAGAGGGTGAGAGGTCATTGATGAACTTTGTCAGAGATAGTGTAATCAAAAGTCAGAGGTAGAAGCCTAATTTCAAGGGGTTAAATCATAGAAGAGAAAAGAAAACCTGACTATAAATGGGAGGAAAGATATGAGATAGTTTGCTAAGAGGTCATTTGTAATTGACGGATATTTGTTTTTTTCTTTTTATTTGGGAGAAGACCTGAATGTGGTTTTTAAACTGAGGGAAAGAAACGAGGGGAGAAGAAAAGTAAAAATATCGGGGTAGCAGGATAGGAAATATTAAGAAAGAAAATCTCCAGAAAAACTAAGAGGTTATTAAAAAGTCAATTATTTTTCATTTTAAAATGTTTTTAAACTATTGAAAACACAAAACAGCAAAAAGAGTCTAAATTTTATAAAGTTTTAAAAAACGGTAAGTTAACATCTTTAGACTTTAATCTCTCAATATGAATCTTCCAATTCTACCCCAAACAACCCCAAGCCTACCTTCCTCCACATACCACTAACAGTTTGCTATATATTAATTTGATTTATTTTCTATATTTTAATAGTGCATTTACAAACATGCATGTATACATATATGTATACATTTTGTTTTTGCAAAAAATAAATCATTATGTACATATTATTATGCAATTTAGACTAGAAAAAGGACACATCATTGGTATCTTTGCAGGTGAGTGTGCATTGGTACCACATTCTTATTAGTGGCTGCTTTTTAATGGCTTTTTAATATGCATGTCTTTTTATTGACCATTCCCACAATAATGAATATTTGTTTCCAATTTTTGTTATTGAAGGCAATGTTTTAAGAGGAAATTTTGTTTTTTTCTAAAAAGTAGGGAGAAAAATGGGTGCAAATACAGATATCTTTTTAAGTGTGATGTTGGAAATGTAGTTACATATAAGGGCTGTTTACTGTGCAGGTCTGAGGGGGTATCAATTTCAAATAAAATATCTATTAACTCATAGGTTATAAGTTAAGCATAATCACACTTTTCTTTGACAGTGCATTGTACTTTTAAAAAGCCTTTTGATTGACATATGCAATGCATACATGAGAACAGCTTCATGAATTTTCTAATATCAAATATGTCTTGTACCCAGCATCCAGATGAATAAACAGAATATTACCAGAACCCCAGAGAAGCAACTATGCACTCATTTCTAGGTACTAGTTATCCTAAAGATAGCCACTATCATCATTTCTAGCATTATACAATATATTGTCTATTCTGATCTCTACATAAAAAGGCAATCATGCCGGGTGTATTCTTTTGTATCTGGCTTCTTCTGCTCAGCATTTTATGATATTCATCTCTATTGTCATATGTAGCTGTAGTTCATTCATTCTCATCAATATACAGTATTCCACTGTGAAAATAAACCACAATTTATTTACCTATTCTTTTGTCGATGACAAATTTGGGTAATTTCTAGCTTTCGGAAAAATAGTGCTGTTGTGCATGCCTATATGTCTTTGTGGAATATATATATATATATATATATATATATATATATATATATATAATTTTTCTTGAGTATATACCTAGGAGTGACATTGCTGAGTGCATTTTGTTTTAAGTGGTTTTTGTGTAGGTGTAAAAATCTCTTATGCCAAGATCTGTGAGGACCAGAGTGTATTAATCAAAAGCTCTGTTTGGAGACAGCTAATGTGGTAGGCTGGTTAAACTCTTCGACTCCAGAGTCAGACTAGTTAGGTTCAAATACTGTCTCTGATGTTTTGCAATTGTGGGAAGTGATAAGTTACACACCCTCACTCATCCTCAGCTTTATCATCTATAGAACAGAGAGAATAAGTACATTTCTTATTATATGCAAAATGCCTGAAGAACATTTAATGATAAGTAAATGCTCACTATTATTATTCCCATTATTTCTACTAATGAAAGTCTTACCTGGTCCTTTCAGGTTTTCTTTGCTGTATAAATACCATTTAGTCTTTGCTGCAGTCCATCTTTCTTTAACAGTTAATAAGACATATGAAGACCAGGTGTTAGGAGGATCTGGGAAATATAATTCTCTGCTACCCGATGCTCAAATATCAAACTGTGAAGAAAAAATGGAGCACACAAGGTGGAAGCAACAGCATCAATTGTATAATCTCCTTTCAGAATTCATTGTTTTCAGTGCTGAGAGGAACCACTTCATATCACCAGTTATTTCCTCCTACTCCATGTTCTTTCCTTCCTTTAAAACTAGATTTAATTTCCCATTTCATTTTAGCATGACACTCATCTGAGAACAATAATTTATCTTAAAAATGTTACCAAAAATTGTATCTAATGCTATTCATGAAGGATTATTTCCACATCACCTTTTGAAAAAAACTCTGGATGTTTACTTTTCTGACATATTATTAGCTTTATTATAGAAAATTGGCATATAAACATTTCAGTTTTTTCCCCTTGTATTATCCTGGATTATAAGGGAGAAAATCATCCTCTCTTACCTCTGGGATTTTCCTTATTGAGTTCAGGTGGAAGGAAAATACACACAACATTACAATATGCAGAGTCCATTTATGGACATCATAGGAGACTTGAGGAGGGCTTCAGTTCTATGGACTTCTTTGTAAGTTACTTTTTCAGATTTTCAAGGTCTTTATGTGCTACAATATAACTTACCTCTTTGTAAGGTGTAGGTTTTGAAGATTATTTCTTTCGTTAGTCTTTAGCTCTGGCTTTGACCACATATATTTATTCAAGCCCACCCATTCCTTTTCCTTCAGGGTAGAATTTTCAGTAATGATCCCTCTAGCCTTTGATCAGTTTTGCATTTTTAAGACATAATTTCTTATGCGGCTTTTAAAGTGGTCTCACTAGTGGCATAACATTTGGAGAGTTGATGTAGAAGAAATCAAACGTTTCTACTGCTTTTATTTTCCATTTACTTAATCTGATATTTAAGCAACCAGCCAAATTCTGTCAGCCAACTGTCTTACAGAATTCCAGTGAATGAGGTGACAATAGAATTTCAAGTACTGTAATTCTCTAAATCTATTTTTTAATTAGAATTTTGTGGGAGGAAGACAGCCATAATATAGAAAGTCATTACTTAGAAAGTAAAAGGAACAGTTTAATGATTTCAAAGGCATCAAAAAAGCAAAAATCTCTAAATATAATATTTTTAAGCATTATATATAATTAATAAAATATTTTTATGCATCAGTAAAATTAATTAAAGCCTTAATGTTGAAAAGGAAGAGAATTCTTTTCTTCCAATAATAGTTGAAAGTTAATTCCGGCATGTACAATTTCATAATATCTTTCTATCTAACCATATTAAACTTTCAAACCCTATATAAAGTGTTGAACGCTTTGTATCTCTAGAAATCGGCATGTTTCTGAAATCAGTACTGTTCTTGGACCACTTCCCAGGAGCAAAGCTCAGACAATATTCTATTCTTCAATAATGTGAACCAGAAACAATGAAATAATAACGAGAAATATAACGTGAGGTGTAGGAATGAACATTAAACTGAGAGCCTCGCTAAACAGAGTTAGAGCACTTGTATTACTTCCTCCTCCTCTGCATAACTAAATCACAAGTAGGAGACCGGAGTTTCTTGTTGAATGGTGGACTAAACAAATGATGAAAATTTAGGAAAGATATTTTGTCTTTTCTCTTAACTTATAAAATAAAAATTATAGAAAATCTTTATTGTCTGAGAATTTATCATGTGAATTCTAGCAAATGGAATGTTGAATAGAGAAGCAAAATAGTTTATGAAAACATTTCCTTAAAAAATTAGTTCCTTTTCTAGGAAAATTGATATCTATAAACAAATGAAATGAAGTTGGACCATTTTCTTATACTGTATACAAAAATTAACTCAAAATGTATCAAAGACCCAAATATAACAAAACTATACAAGTTTTAGAAGAAAACATTAAGGGAAAACTTTATGACTTTGAATTTGGAAATAATTTCTTGGTCAATGATTTTGTATTAGGGGAATACAACATCTGGATATTAAAAATTCCTGGAAAAACAAAAAGTCTGAGAAAGCCAATGAGAAAAAAATTCATAGACATATGAAAGTTTTATAAAATGAAGATATTTACCACCAATGAATGCAAAAGAAACAAGAAGGAAGAAAGACCATTATACATTGCTGATAAATGATTGAAAATCAAATTGGGAAAGAAGTAAATCAATCTCTGTCAATGTTGTAAAGAAAACTAATTTTCAATCATTTTGATATACATTTGGAACCTTTTTTCGATTCCCTTTCAGTTTGTGAACACTGCCTTATTTTTCTTGTTAATTTATTTTTAAGTAAAACATTAATGTTCTAAAGTCAAAACCATAAAGCAATTAAATTCATAGAAGTTAATTTCCATCCCTGCTCCCTCCATCCTTACATAGTTACACATTTATTATTTTCTTGCTTATTCTACCATTTTTGTCTTAGTAAATACAAGCAAACTGACACAGATGTTTATCAAATACATACGCATACAAATACATACACATATATTCCTCTTCCAAACAAAAAATGTTTTTATGTAAAGCATACTGTAAACACTGCTGTGCATTTTCCTTTGAAAAAGTATTTTTTTTTCCATTGAAAAAGTATCCTAGAGATTATTCCATGGCAATATATAAAAACTTTCCTCAGTCTTTCTTATACGTTCATAATAATCCACTTACAGATATATCAGATTTTATTTCATCAGTTCATAGAGATTAAATGTGGGTTGTTTTCCAGGTTGCAGTTATTACAAATAAAGCCATAATCAATATTTTGTATATGTGTCATTATGTATTTTTGCTAATGAATCTTAAAGATAGATTGCTAGAGGTAGAATGAGATACTGCCTACACAATTTTAATATGTAGTGCAAATTCAACTCTATAAGGGTTGTAACATTTGCATTCCAATTAATGACAGTCACTCAAGTGTCTTTTTGTTGTGTATTGGGTATATTTTAAAATTATGAACTTTATTGTGTGGAATCTGAAGTTTTAATCCTATCTTCTTCTCACAAGAATTTCACTCTTTCCCTTGAGTCATAAGCCGCTACTCACTCTCTTCCACCTTTGAAGTTCCAAGTACAAAGTTTTCCAGGAGCCAACTTAAACTCCTTCCTGCAGGCACAAAACACAGAATTCCATTTCAGTTCAAGGTGTAGGCATTTGCCCAAAAGACAAATCCACCATTAAAGTTGTCTTATCCCTTAGTAGTTCCTGCTTCATTTATAGCTTCAGATGCTTTGAGGGTGGGCGGGCATTTCCATTACTTTCTAGAAAGTCTAGAAGAGTGTTAAAATGTATACAGAATCTAGATGTATTTTGAGCAAAGAACTTTAGGGATATCTGGCCTGCCATAGTACCAGAAGTAGAAATTATATTTCTTAAATTTTTTTCATCATTTATTTATTAAAGATTTTAAACCGTTTCTCATTCTCAATCTTCAAATAACATTTTGTTTGTGTGTTTTATATTGGCCATTTTAAAGCTCCTAGATATATTTATTAATTTTATCTTTTCTAATACATCATGCTCCTGGATTTATCTATTAGTTTTTTTTTCCTTTTCAATCCAGCCATATTTATTAATTTCTTATTTAACATTATTTATGTTTATTATAATTGCAAACATTTTTCAGTTGAATACTTCTTTCACATTTTATAGGTCAACTGTTTAGAGCTGATTATTTATTCTGATTATAGATTTAGCTACATCCCATACATTATTATATGTAATGCTTTTATTGAATTTAATTACTCTAAATAAGATGTCATTTATGAGAATTTTTTCACGTGAATTCTTAATGTGTATGAGTTGCTATGTTTCATATTTTATGTTATTAATTTCCAGTTTTATTACATTTTGGTCAAAATATGTGACTTGTAGGATTGATTATTCATATGTATTGAGTTTTTAGATGTGCAAGAGTAATATAATCAAAATTTGGTAATGTTCCAAGGGTAATAAAAGGAACTATTCTGTGTCCTCTGACTGTAGAGCTCAAAATTCACTGATTTATTAAACCAGACTTTGTCACTATATCAATAATTCCTCCCCATGTTTGTGGCCTTTTCTTCTTGACCTATATGGCTAGATGATTACTTACTATGAGTCCATTACCAGGTCTGTGATCCAGCCACCAGTGAAGCTGAGGGGTTGGGCTCTATAAGTCTCAGAACTGAAATTTCTCTACTTAATCTCTTCTTTACATCTAAGAAAGACACTGTGCCAGCAGAGAGCTTTTACTGTACAATTAAAATAATTTTTTCTATTTGGTCCAGCTTCCATACTTGGTACATTATAGGGCCATTTTCAGCACTGATTAGTACAAAGCCTTTGAGCCAAATGCTTCGCACCTGGGACGCTTCCTATCACAGATCGTCCCATTTGCTTTTGGAAAGCCTAATGCAACCTATATGCTAGCGTGCTGTTCCAAGGAAGGTGGCCTATTTTTCCTTAAGCCTGTCTTTCCTTTAGTATGGCTTTAGTGTCATTATTCAAATATATCCTGCCAAAAAGAAATTATAGATTTTAACATCTTGGACAAATTCTGCTCTGTTTACATCGTGTGGTTAAGAAACCATCTTCTCTGGTAGGGCAGTTTTAGGTAAATGTGTCTGTTCCTTTCAATCTGATCCTATATGCACTATACATGGAAGAAATTCTTAAGTTCTGCCTTTTATGGATAATATTTTCCCTTATGTTTTCCTCTACTTTAGTAGCCCTTTGATCATTTACATCAGGATTTCAGAAATAGTAGATGTCACGTCTCTAGATGAAGTTTTCTTAGAATCTCTTAGTTCACTTTTTAGAATCATTGAAAAATGGCTTTTTATAAGACTAATTGTAGTTGATATTTTAATCCCCCATATCCAAAAATTGATCTATCAACCTAGAAGGATGATTTGTTTAACTTTGTGAAGATTACAGTAACAAAGATAAGGGTACTGGACCAGGAAGTAGGGATAATAGAAATAATGAGAACTGCCCCATGAATGATTTAGAGTGAGAGGATAAAGAAATCTGCCCCCAGCTTATTCTTAATTACCCATACCTTCAGAGGTGAGGTGTGAATGTTCAAATTAATCGCAGTGTCAAATACTTTAGTACCCCACAGCTACTGTAGTTTTTATTACTTTCTTTGTCAGGTTGTTTAGTCTTTGACTAATTGGGCTTTTTAATAGATACTCTAAGTCAATTAGCATTTTAAAATCAATGTCTTCCACTAAATTTCCATTTCATATGCTCAGAGAACAATTTGCTAATGTGAAAGCAGGACTGTAATGCAATGATTTCTCTGTTTCAGGGATTAAACACGAAGGAGCAAAAGTTGTAGGGTGTTTATGTTACAGAATGGCATGGAAAAATACAGAAACTTTTCTAATTGTCTTAGTCACCAAGCCAAAATGTATATAAAAGCTATCAGAAAGTTCTGTCATATTTTAAACCAAAATGATACATTTATATTTATATAACAGATAGATAACCAGGACTTAGTATGTAGAATATGGGTTGTAATATATATCTCTTCAATTAATTAATTAATCGAGTCCAAAGAACTGAACTTTGGTAGCACATTGTTTTCCTTGTGTAATTTTCTATGTAGCATATATAATCTTTCTATCTCTGCATCAGAATTTGTCTTCCGCAACAAGCAATAAATCCAGCTTCTTCAACTACAGATATAGCTCTATGTTTTGACTGCAGGGTATTGAAAAATCTCTAAATGTTCTTTTAACTTTTCTTAGATTTGTTTGTTTAAAGCTATTCACATCATTTTATAGCAAAATTTGATGTCCTTTTTTCTCCTCAAGGGAATAAAATCTTATTATGACATAATAGTCATTTAAACAGAAAGTGTGTGTTGATGGGAACTAAAGCTACAGAAGCCAGTCAGATTTCAGGACCCCAGTAACAGCCCAGCTTTCATACTTTGAGTGATACCCAGTGCAGCTTGCCTAGTGAAAGAAATGCTTCTTCTAAATAGCCTGGTCTGAATCACAGATACGTCGTTGTCTTGCTATGAGCCCATGGGAATTCAACTTAATCTCACCTACACTCAATTTCCTCATATGTAGACAAGAAGAATAATGAGAACTCCCTCTTAAGTCTGTTGTTGGAATACTATGACTGAGATTGGCAGATGAATACCAATTTTAAAAAATTCATAATGGCATGAGAACTTTGATAAATGGTACCCTGAGAATGAGCTTGATTGCAAAGCCCTGTTCTCAAAAAGGCATAGACAAGCACGCAAAATCGTCAATATTATTTCTGTGTAGATGAATTTCAAAATGTATTGGTCATCAAACAAGAAATATTTAATAGACATTCTGTTAGAGAATAATGATCTTTATATAATACAAGTCAAACAGACATATAGCTAGAATATACTTCATGTAAGAAGATGAGATCATTCTTGCAAAAGACAACTATCAGAGAATATATGTAGATGTTTAAAAGACCAGTAATTCTGGGAGGATTTTGAATTCTTGGCCATGACTTATAAAAGTTCAAAGGCTTTTTGACAAAACAGAGAGGCCACTTAGAAAACAGCAATATATGGCAATGTATGTGGTACTATCCCGTAAGGATGCCTGCCATCTTAATATCGTGATAATAGAATTGGTTTCATATGCAACTGATTTTTTAAAAATTTAGAGATATTTTTTCATCCTGAGAATATATCAGTTGCTTCTTTGTACTCATTGTTTTAAACTATCTTTCATCACTGAAAAAAAAAAAAACTGTTTCTATCTCTCACATTTTATTTGGCTGTTGGAATAACATATGAAACATTATTCTTTCAAAGTCCCTCAGGAAAACACCATACTAAAATAAGTATTTTTAGAGAATATATTACTGATAAATAGAAATATTGTGGACAATAGGACAAGAGAGTGGAAATACTATGGAAAAATTCATAAGAAACTTTAAGTCTCTACATCAAATAGGCTCATGAATTTTATCTGCAAAAATTACACTGTAAAAATACATTAAGGTATTGTTAACTTTAAAAAAATCTTGAATTCATCCTTAGAAAAGTCATAGTTGAGGCCTAACTAAAATTTCCAGTGTATTCCATGAAATAACATGGTCCACATCAGCATTTCTAAATCATGCATCTTACTAATTTTAATACTGAGGTGTTGGTATAGATAATAAATTATGATATTCTCAGTTTAAAATATTGTATTATCCCATTCATTTCTTCTTCCTGTCCTCTCCAAAGATATACCAAGTAGGTAGTAGAAAAGCTGCTGGAATATCTGGGTCATCCATGTTTGTTTCACCTCTGAGCCACTTGACGGGTTGACAGATGGATATGCAGCAAATGTCCTGCCTCTTGCATTTTGGCAATCTAATATAGGCAGGAATATGATCATATCTTCATATTACCATGGCGATAAATATGCTGGGCTCCAACCTCATTCAGTGTAACTCTATGGAAGAATTCCCTCTGAGTACATAGGCTGAAGTTCAGGCCTGCTATTTTTATCACATCAATTACAGTAGGCAGCAGGAAGAAACACTAAATTTTCTGTGAAAATGTTATAGCTTTTTGGTGCACAATAGCCCCACATTCTCTGAATGCTAAATAAGTAAATCATTTATGTATAGTTGCAAGAGTGGTTTCTTTTATGGCTGTTGACATATGATTGCATAAACCCTTGGGAGTTTAAAAATCTGGTCTAATTCTCAAAAATATAAAATTAAGAATAAAAAACAATCTGTTACACATACAAGTTCATCTATTCTTCAGTGATATAGCCAATAAATCAGGAAGTACAGCTTCCTCACTTAAAAAATCAGCACGATTCCAAATTTGCAAAATGTAAGGCCTGGAATCCAATGCAAAAACTGGTCTTTAATTTCCACAAATTCTTGTTTTTTTAAAAAATTGAACTTTATTTAAATAATTGGTTTCCAAGACCTTGGAATTAAACATTTAGTCACTTTACAGACATAGACATAAATGTAAAGATACAAATATGTTTTTAAATATATACATAAGACAGTGCTTACCTTTTACAAATATAAAAAGTAAAGAAAAATTAAAATTATACACAAAATGAACACTGTAAAGGCATAAAAATATTTGTGTGCTTCTCCATATATTTTAAAACTGATTAAAATAGAAAGATACAGTTCCTATTTCTGGAGAGTTACGAGCTAAAATTGACATTTTAAGTTCCTCAGAAGGCGAGAACTCCAATATATGTGAAAATAAACCAAGAAAAGTTAAAACCAAACTAAAATCTCTTACAATCATATCAAAAAAATGAGGATACAATTAACATAAGCTATGTCCAGGTACTGAACAATAGAATGGGCTACTCTATCAAAAAGTGAGTTTTCTGCCAGTTGCTAATACTCAATGTCTGCACAACTTGTGCAGAACTGCAACAAGGATGATACAGAAGAGAGCTCTGTATGCTTTGAAATATAAATTTAGATGACTTGAAAGTTCGCTTACAACTCCACATACCATGGAAGACTTTACAATGCCAAAAGATCATGGTTTGTGTACATAGCTTGTGTGCAAATACTGCATGCTTAATTGACTCTCTCATACTCTATCAATGATGTTACTAATTGCACGATATCCAGTGAACTCACTACTAGGATCAAATATGACCAAAACTGACATGTAGTACATGCTCAGATATTGTTCAAATGATGAATTTGACTTCCTAATTAGTCTATTTCTTTATAAAGGGTGAACATTTGCTTTAAATTGGGGAGTTTCTTAACTACACTAAAACACTGGACACAGGGAAAATACACTTTGAATATGTGAGTGATGTGGCAATTTGCATCACAGAAAACAAATGAAAACATATTTCATGGTTCCACTCACAAATAACTTGGAAGTTTTACCAGTGGAGAATACTCAACAAGTCTTATTATTATAAGACTAAAATTATGATATTTACTTTAAAATTATTCGATTAGAAAATATTGGCCATAATGTTATTTAATTTTTTCTACCCAATTTTAACATGTAAGTGATTTTTTTAAAGCATCGGCTTAAATTTTAAAATACTTTTACTAGATGAAATTTGTTTAGCATGTCTGAGTTAAATAGCCATCTAAACAATTAACCTAAACAATTGGGAAAACTGTCCTGTCCCCCTCTCTAGTATCTTAAATAATCAATTTTCTTGATCAATATAAGAAACTTCAAAATTAAATCAGAAAATATGACTGACATTTATTTAACTTATTTGATCTTGCATCAAAATAAGTAAACCAATTCAGCAATAAATGGACATTAAAATTTTCAGGAAGGCCTTCTAATTTTAAGGACTCTTTCTAGGCAGTAACTTAAAAATCAAAATAAATAATATTTATTTATTGAATAACTGAATTTATTGAGGAACTGAATAATAATGAATATTTAGTTATTCTGAATATCCTCCTCAAAAATGTGCAAAACCCCATGGCCCAGTAAAAGTCACTAATACTGTTAATTCCTATAAATTTACATATATGTCAAAACCACTGACCCACTTTTCCATAGAAGCAATCACTATGTAAGTTAGATAACATTATGACTTTTTAAAAATTTTTGTCATTTATTTAAAAATTACTGATTGAAAAATAAAATACGTATCAAAATCATCAAATATTTTCTGCGCTTTGTGTTTGTGATCAATTTCTCAGCTTCCTCTGAAGACTTCATTTCTTTGTCCCTTTTTTCAGTTTCCTTTTTATCACACTTTAGATTAAAACCTGGAACCACATGACTCAAATATCTATTGTACATGTAGTGGCTCAACTGTCTTTATTTCCAACCTGGAATTCTTTCCAGATTCAGGGATAAAATTACTCCAGATTCAGAGATAAAACAAATAAGCACATGTATGCACATATATATACGTATGTGACATCTTCTTTTTGAACTCCTCCACTTGTTTGATGAAAACCACCCCACCTATCCCCTTTCTAAAAAGCCCTTAAATGATCTGAACCCCACCATCTGTTATGGATTATTGCCTTAACCTCTAGATACATGGGCCTACTTTTGTTTTACCATGACAGTCACAGATATTAAACACATTCTAATCTAATGGCTCCTTACTTAACTTTTTATTTTGCCTGTCATAATATTCTCCCGATTTTTGTATGGCTATTTTCTCCTTATCATTCAAATGTCAGCTTAATTGCCATCACCTTGAAGAGTCCATCCTATTCTGCAGCACATGAACCTGATTTAGTTCTCTGCTTAGATATTAATCATTTCTGATGTCATCTCCTATATTTCCATTTTAGGGATGGGGAGAAGACATATATTTTGTTTTGCCTTGTCTTTACCAAAGTATCTCTAGGACCAATAGGATCAGAGGCTCAACAAATATTCATTGATTAAATTAGCAACTATTATTAATAACTATATTTCAAAGATAGTTTGAAGATCAAAAAACCCATTAGGCAGAATTATAGTCTAAATGTGCCACCCAAAAAAACATTTTGAAACCTAATAACCAATATAATAGTATTAGGAACTGGGGCCTTTCAGAGGTGATTAGATCATGAAGGGGCTGCCCTCTTGAATGGAATTAATGCCCTTGTAAAAATAGGCCCCAGAGAGCTGCCTTGCCCTTTCTACACATGATGACATGGCAAGGAGTTTCCTATGAACCAGAAGGCAGAACTTCACCAAATACCAAATCTGACAGCACCTTGATCTTGGGCTTCCCAGCCTCCAGAACTGTAAAAAATAAATTTCTGTTGTTTATAAGCCACCCATTTTATGATATTTTGTTACAGTGGCCCAAACAAATGGAGACAGTGTGTTTTCTTTCCAGTTCGTTTATTGAACTCAGCTTTAAGCATATCCATTCACTCATTTATTCATTAATTCAACAGATCTTTGTGGGAAGTCTGCCTTTTGCAGTGCAAGACAGGTCATTCTAAATTCTCAGGTTTCTAGTTGAATCTGAGGATTTGAAATCAAAAACCAAATGTGAATACATGAAGTCATTGCTAGTTTGTTTCCTCTCTTGAAACACTGCACCTTATTTTCTTCTAATTTCTCAGATTACCCATGTTTTGGCTCAATTTCTGGGAGCTAATGTTGCCGTCAAGGATAGTTCATCTTAAGGTTATGTCCAAGAAGCTTTATTCATTAGGAGGTGTATTTTTTTCTTGGAGATTTGACAGGTACAACTAATATGTAAATTGTGTGTTTAGCTACGGAATTAAAATAAAAAGGTGAGCATGTTTGCTTTCTTTAAAGCAATTATGAAACTTCAACAAGTTTCTTCATTTCACTACCAACAATTATTTTCATCTGCACATTTTTGTTAAAGCTCTTGCCTATTTAATTCAATTTTTGGATTCAATTTTTTATTTCATAACTTAGATGGTTAGAATACTTCAGAATGTATGGGCACTATTTAACAAAATAGCATAATAGATTTGTCCTAGCAAATCTTGGACTTGAGACAAGTAAGTACTACCCCAATTGCCAATCAGTGGCTTGGAGAATTTATTCAACCATTTGTAGCAAAATAAAAGAGCAAAATAAACAGAATTGAGAATTTATTACTGAGAAAAATCAAGTAAGAAAATAGTTTAAATCAATGGTTTTAACATTACATACACCACAGAAAATAAATCTTTCTAGGAAAAGTGATATTCAGAAAAATATCTATTTGCCATCTCACTAACTCAAGGAAGCCTGCCTAGTTATAACATGAGACCTTTTCTCAAATTTTATTTTCCTTTTCATGAAAACTCACTCAGTTTTCATACATAGTACTTTGGGGAAAACAGAGGACATGTGACAGTAAACACTGCATAAAGCACAATAGAACATGGATATTTAAAGCTCTCTCTTATAATCACAGGTAAAGCAAATTATAAATGAAGAACCTACCTTTGTCACTAGTCATTCTGGCTGTGCATACAAAACAAACAAATCAACCAATTTCTTATGAAACACCAAACAACTTGACATCATTTGTTGATGTGGATGTTGGTTTTGTTGTTATTTTCTTAATGCAATTGACTCTTTTTGGTCTGAACTGATTTATTCTTTTGCTGTTGTGTAGAAACACTCTTAATGTTGTCTATGGGCATTCAAAGGCATAACAAACAACAAAACTGAGAAGAAAAATGACTGCAGCACAGATTTTAAGAAACATATTTTCCTGCTCACTGATCTCCTTTTATCTTCTGCCCATATGTTTCTGTGTTGCAGTTTTATCTCATCCACACTTATGGAATGCTTTGGCAGGGGAAATGAATTCTGATGAGACAGACTTGGTGAAATTCCAGAAAGTTTTTAAGAAGTTCAGATACCAAACATAGGACCTGTATTGCTATGTGTTGCAAGGATTTAACCTCCGCTTGTCAATTGACTCTGGCTTTTTGTTTGTTTGCTTATTTGATACGTGTGATTTTATGATGTATGTGAGTAATGCTCAGTGATTCAATTGTGTTTTTACAATTTGAGAGACTTTGACCAAACCATGAGCTCATTTTTCACTATTTACTATACTTGGATAAATGAAATATTCCTAAATGCATGAGGAAGTTAGGAAAGGTATGTGTCATGGTAACAGATGCAAGGAGTACATTTTGAGGCCAAAGAGCAGCCATTCCAAGTAGAGTCATGTAAAGCCAGTGATAGCGATAGTCCCACTAGCACATTCACCCCTCTGTGGCCACAAGAGGGAATCTTGTCTCATGCATTCTCTTAATACAATGTTTATGCAAATAATTTGCATATATGAATATGTCAGTAAGCTACAACTTTTCAAACTGAAGGCAAAATTTGTTATCTCCAATGCCAGGTTGCAGATATTTGTATCAGCATATACACATCTTAAACAGTCCTGGGCAATGGAGAACATGTTACTGCTATTCTCTCCTCTCTGTCTGTTTTAATCCCTCTCTCTCACTCACCATCCTGGCAATATCTGTTTCTCTCACTTCCAGTTTCATTCTTGCTCAGCCTAGAATTGATCTTGAAAAAATGGTGGTTGAAGATCTGGAAGAAGCGACATTCATTTCTAAAAACATTTTTAAAGTACGTACTAGGTGCCAGGCACTATGTCCTTCCGTTCAACCATTAATATTAACCATGCTGGAAAAATGAATAGGAATGGAAGGCATTTCTCTTTATAAAACCTCACTAATTATGCCACTGCTGCGGTCTTCCATATAAAGCTAAAATAAATTTTGTGAAGCTACAAAGGTACATTTAATATTCAATGTCTTTCACATGTTATAAATTTGCTCCATATGAAGGGACCTCATTAGTTTTTTTTTTTCTCATTCTATTTGAGAGTTGGAAGTATGTAAGATAATTTATCTCAATAATAAATAACTGAGGATTTAGGATAAACAAATATTTGTTTAATTTTTGTCATCTCTATTAATTGTTTTGATGACATTTTTTACCATGTTTGATTTTTGTCTCTTAACCAATTTCTATGCTGTAATATGCCCTTTTTCCCCCTCAGGACACTTCCTGAATATTGGTGATGTCTATAAAACTTTATGGGATATAATGAACATTTTCTTCTTAAAGAAAGTGGTACATTTTGGGGGAACTACTATAGCTTTATTTTTCAAAATTACCAAAATTGTAAAATCCTAATTTATTCCATGGTAAATATAGAAAATGTGACAAACTCCATAGGTAATGAGTACTGCCCTCCTGGGACTCACAGTACCCATTGCTTGAATATCTCAGTTTTTGTGAGAAATGATGCGCTTTTTATATGGACATTTTATATCTTATAATAGCTCATACTTCTCCATTTTCCTTGGCCTTTATGAAACTCAGAAGTTATTTTTGGGTAAATCTTAAGGTAAAACTTTAGTTTGTGGCCAGATAAAAAATAATTAAGGTAATCATAGGAGACAGAAGTGGGAGAAAGAAAGAAAAAAATAATTCAGAGAATAGGACTGAACATTTCCCAAATTTGATAAAAATTATAAGCCCATGTGTGTAAAAGTTAAAGAAATCCAAAGTGTAAGAATTGTGTAGAAAACTATACCAAGACACATCATAACCAAATTCCTTAAAATCATTTATAAAGAGGAAATTATAAAAGTATCCAGTGGAAAAAAAGGACAAATTACATACAAAGGACAAAAAATAAAAAAAATAGCAGAAATCTGTTGGAAATTATGTAAGCCAGCAGCAGTCAAATAAAAGAGTATTGAAAAAACATTTGGCAATCTAGAATTTTATAGTCAGTGAAAATATCTTTCAAAAATAATGGCAAAGTACAGACTTGTTCAGTCATCTGAAAGCTAAAATAATTCATCACCAGTATGTCTGTGCTACAACCAATCTATACCATATATCATTCTCAAAATGTTAAGTAAAATTGGATCATGAACTATGTAAAACCTAAAAGGATAACTTCTTTTAGAAGAACATAGGAGAAAACCTTTGTGACTAGGTTGGAATAGAATTTCTTAGATAAGACACTAAACCTACAATGCATTAAAAAATAACAACTTGAAGGTAATCAAAATTAAATATTTCTCTTCAAAAGATACTGCTAAGAATGAAAAGACTAGCTGTAGACTGGGAAAATGTTTACAAATCACAAATCTGATAAAGAACTTAAATCTAGAATACATAAAAAGTATTCAAAAGCCGATGATAAAACAATCAACCTAGTTTTTTTCTTTATAGTAAACAAAAGTATAGAACACGCACTTCACCAAAGAAGATATATGGATGGCCACTAAGCACGCGAAAAGTGCTCAACATCATTAGACAGTAGGGAAATACAAATTAAAATTGCAATGGGTTACTCCTATGCACTGATTAAAATTTCTACAATTTTAAATGACTAATTTTATCATTTGTTGACTGGAATGTAAAGTTATTGGAACTTCCATACACTGTTGGCGCAAAAGACAAATAGTGCAAACACCTTTGGAGAACATTTTGGCAGTTTCCAAAATATATCCGCTAGGCATTTTAGTACTATGTATTTAGCATAGAGAAAGGGAAATAAATGTTCACACCCAGACTTATACAGGGATCTTCATGTCAGCTTTATTTTTTAATGACTGAAAGCTGTAACCAAACCAAATATTCACCAATAGATGAATAGATAAACAAAAGGTGGTTTCTCCATGAAATGGAATAATAACTGTTAAGAAAAGGAAAGAACTTTAACAAAATAGACAAACTATGACCCTAGGCTAATATGGTCTATGCTCTCTTTTAGTATAATCCACAAGCTAAGAGTGTTTTTCAAATATTTAAGGGTTGTAAATAAACAAAGAAGATGAGACAGAGACCTTCTATGACCCACCAACCCTAGGAGATTTACTGTATGGCCCTTTGCATAAAAATATTTGCTGACCCCTGCACTACAACATAGAAGAATCTCAAAATAATTATGCAAAATAAAATAAGCCAGGGATAAAATAATACAAACTGTGTGATTCCATTTACATAGAATTCTAGAAAATGCAAGCTAATCTATGTTGACAGAAAGTAGATAATTGATTGCTGGAAAGGCAGAGCATAGGAAGAAATATGAGGAAGAAATTACAAAGAAAAATGAAGAAACATTTGGAGTAATGAATGTGTTTATTATATTGATGATAGTGATATTTTCAAAGCTGTCTACATATGTCAAAACTTATCAAATTGTCTACTTTAAACATGCAAAGTTTATTGTATGCTTATTATGCCTCAAGAAAACTTTTAAGAGGCATCACGCTCATTTCAAAATATAGTATCAGGCCATAGTAACCAAAGCAGCATGGTACTGGTATAAAAACTGACACAAAGACCCATGGAACAGAATAGAGAGCCCAGAAATAAATCCACATATTTATGGTCAATTGATCTTTGACAGAGTTGCCGACAGCACATAATGAAGAAAAGACAGTCTCTTTAATAAATGGTGTTGGGAAAACTGGATAACCACGTGCAGAAGAATTAAATTAGACCCTTATTTCACAACACACAAACAAACTCAAAATAAGCTAAAGACTGAAACCTAAGACCTGAAAACTAGCAGGAAACAGAAGAGAGATGCTCCACAGGAATGGTTTGGGCAACGATTTTTAAAAACGCATCCAAAAGCACAAGCAACAAAAGCAAAAACAGGCAAATGGGATTGCATGAAACAAACAAAAAGTTCTGCACAGCAGATATCACAGAGTGAAGAGACAACCTATGAAATGGGAGAAAATATTTGCAAACATATACCCAACAAGGGGTTATTATCTAAAACGTATAAGGAATTTAAACAATTGCAAGAAAATAAAAGCCTTTTTATAGCATTTAATTCTGCAAGGCTAAAGTTTTTGTCTGAGCTTTTTCAACTATTACAAGGCAGTAGAAATATAAATGAATGTTAAGACTTCAAAAATGTTTCTTTAGGGAGCTGGCCAACAATTCTCTCATCTTTACTCCCCTTGACAATCATTTAGTGTTGCACCACATATGAACATGCTCAATTTTCAGCAGAGATCTTAGGCTAGATATGCACTGCACCCATAAAATGGGGATGACTCTTTTTGTGGATATGACCTTTATGAGATACCTTAAGGATGAACATTAGTAAACTCACATGTTAAAAATATTGGAAAAGCAGAGTGTGCTATTGAAGTACTAGCCTTGTGTTCTTTCCCATGTTAAGAATTGTCTTGAAGTAACCTTTGACCATGATAAGTCAATATAAGAATAATATGTCTGATATTTAAATAAAATATAAGTAAAAATAGAAAGGACCAATTTGTAGCCATTATTATTACCATTATTATTATCTTACTATTATTGGTCAGAAAACTCAAATAACCATTTAAAATAATTTAAAATAGTCTGTTGCTAGTGTACAAGAACACTACTATTTTGTATGTTGATTTTGTATCTTGCAACTTTTCTAAATTTGTTTATTAGCTTGAACAGTTTTTATGGTGGGGTCTTTAGGGTTTTGTATAAACAAGATCATGTCACCTGCAAAAAGAGAAAATATTATTTCTTTCTTTCCAGTTTGAAGCAGTTTCTTTCTTTTCCTTTCCTAATTGCTCTGGCTAGAACTTCCAGTACTATATTGATATGGTTTGGCTATGTCCCCAGCTAAATATCAACTTGAATTGTATCTCCTAGAATTCCTACCTGTTGTACGATGGACCCAGGGGGAGGTAATTGAATCATGGGGCTGGGCTTTCCCATGCTATTCTCGTGATAATGAATAAGTCTCATGCGATCCAGTGGGCTTATCAGGGGTTTCCACTTTTGTTTCCTCCTCATTTTCTCTTGCCACTGCCATGTAAGAAGTGCCTTTCACCTACTGCCATGATTCTGAGGCCTCCTCAGCCATGTGGAACTGTGAGTCCAAGTAAACCTCTTTTTCTTTTTAGTCTTGGGTACGTCTTTATCAGCAGCATGAAAACGGACTAATACAATACTGAATTGAAATGGCAAGAGTGGGCATCCTTGTCTTGTTCTTGATCTTGGAGGAAAAGATTTCAGCTTTTCACCATTGAATATCATGCTTGCTTTTTCCTTGTCATACATGGTTTTTAGTATGTGGAGGTACATTCTGTGCTTAATTTGTTGAGCATCTTCATCATAAAGGGATGTTGAATTTTGTCAAATGATTTTTCTGAATCTATTGAGATGACTATATTTTTATTTTTATTTCTGTTAATGTGTGCATCACATTGATTTATTTGCTTGTGTTGAACCATCCTTGCATCCCAGAGATAAATGCTACTTGATCATGGTGTATGATCCTTTTAATGTGCTGTTGATTTTGGCTTGCTAGTATTTTGTCAAGGATTTTTGCCTCTATGTTCATCAGTGACATTGGCCTGTGATTTTATTGTCTTGTGGTATCCCTGTCCAGATTTGGCATCAAGATAATTCTGATCTCATAAAATGAGTTTTAAGTGTGCTCTGTCCTTCAACTGTTTGGAAGAGTTGAGAAATAACCTATTCAAAAAAATGATCAAACGACCTAAATAGACATTTTTCTCAAAAAAAGACATACAAATGGCCAGCAGATATATGGGAGGGAAAAGTTCAACATTAACAAACATCAGGGAAATGCAAATTCAAAATGCAATAAAATATTACCTCACAACTGCTAGAATGGCTATAACAAAAAAAGACTAAAGATAACAAGTGTTGGCGAGAATCTGGGAAAGAGAGAACACTTGTACATTGTTGATGGGAATATAAATTAGTACAGCCAATATGGAAAACAGTATGAAGATTCCTCATAAAATTAAAAATGGAACTGCCATTAATCCAGCAATCCCGTTTCTTGGCATCTGTCAAAAGGAAACAAAATTAATATGTTAGAGGGATATCTGCACGATCATGTTCATGGCAGCATTATTCACAATAGCCAAGATACAGATCAACCTAAGTGTTCATTGACTGATAAATGGGTAAGGAAAATGTAATACACACACACACACACACACACACACACACACAGAGAGAGAGAGGAACACTCTTCAGCCTTAAAAAAGAAGAAAATCTTGTCATTTCTGACAACATGGTAGAACCTGGAGGACAGTACATTGAGTGAAATAAGCTGGCACGGCTTATACATGATTTCATTTATAAAATCTAAAATTTATAAAATCATCTAAAAAATCAAAGTCATACTGGGAAAGAGACGAATGGTTGCTGAGGGATGAGAACAGGTAGGCAGGGAATGGGGAGGTATTGGTCAAAGAATATAAAGTTTCAGTTAGATAACTTGAGTAAATTTTGGAGATCCATTGTACGGTATGTTGACTATAGTCAATAATAATTTATTGTATACTTGAAAATTGCTAAGAGAGTAGTAGATCTTAAATGTTCTCACCATGAAAAAATATGATAGATATGTTAATGAGCTTAATTTAATCACTTCATAGTGTATATACTTATCCAAATATTACGTAGTACACCATAAATACATTCTACCTACAAATCTTATTTGTCAGCTATACCTTAATAAAGATGTGGACACATTAAAAATAAAAGAAATTATTAAAAATGTTAAAATTAAGCTCTTTATAAAATGACTATTTTAAATACTCTTTCAAGTTATTTGTCACTTAATTATTATGGGTGGATCATGAGGTCAGGAGTTTAAGACCAGCTGTCCAAGATGGTGAAACCCCATCTCTACTAATAATACAAAAGTTAGCCAGGCGTTGTGGCGAGCACCTATAATCCCAGCTACTCAGGAGGCTGAGGCAGAGAATTGCTTGAACCTGGGAGGTGGGGGTTGCAGTGAGCCACTGAACTCCAGCCTGGGTGACAGAGCGAGACTCCGTCTCAAAAAACAAACAAAAAAACAAAATAACAACAACAAAAAAACAGATGTGAAGGAATTGTACCCACTGAATATTTTTAATGGTCAGATATTACTAAAAATAATAATATCATTATTGATTTCAGATTTGAACAGAAAAATTGACATATTTATACCTGGAATTCATGTTTATGATTCCAAAATCATCAAATGAGTCCAAAGTTTCTCAAACATTGTTAACAACATTCACATATTCATATCCATCTACATATTGAAATTTTCTCTTCTTTTCATAAATACATTATGGTATCCTGATAGACATTCTCCTATTCATTTGGTTAGATGTTATTCTGGTGGTGTCATTAGTTATAGCCTCTTGCATACAATTTCACTACTTTCTATAGATATCCCATCTCTACTCCACAGTATTGCAGGAATTGGAAGACTCAAAACTACATTTTCTACCTTTCACCTTACATAAAAGCCAATGCCACATGAATTGCAAGTCTAAATGTAAACAGTAAAACAATAATGGTTTCACAAGAAAATGGAAGAATACCCTTATGACTTTGGAACACACACAGATTTTACTCAATGGACACACACAAAATAAATAAGCCACAAAGGAAAACATCTGATAAACTGAACTACCTTTTTGCAGTGAGCCGAGATTCTACCACTGCACCTACAGCATGGGCGACAGAGCGATACTCCGTCTCAAAAAAAAAAAAACAAAACAACCGAAAAAGTGAACTACCTCAAAATGATGAACATCTTAATCAAAAGATACTATTAAAAGAGTGAAAAAACGAGCCACAGAATGGCAAAAGATATTGTCAATACATATAACCAACAAAGGACTCATATCCAGAATATGACTACGAAGAACAAGAAAACATAGAAGCTCATAGAAAATCCAGCAAAAGGCTAAAATACGCATTTCATGGAAGAGGGTATCCAAGTGGCCAAAAAATTAAAAATATGGTAAGTTTTCATAAGGATGTGGAACATCCATAATTAGGAAAACCACTTTGGAAAACTGTTTGACAGTAATCTATTAGAGCTGAACCTATGCACCAGAGAAATTCCACTCCTATCTATCCAACTGAAACGCATTCAAATGCTCATCAATGTTTATAGCAGCAGTATTTTTGATAACCTCAAACTGGAAACAAACCAAATGTCATCTTCCGTAGAATGTAAAAACTGTATTATATTCATACAATGGAATACCACGTAGCAATGAAAACAACGATACTATTACCACACAGCATATGAATGAATGTAACAAATAAAATGTTGAGTAAGAAAAGGCAGTCATAAAAGAGTACATATCATGTCATTCTCTTTTGTCTAAGGTTCAAAATTGGCAAACTTGGTTTGTGGTATTAGAAGCCAGGATCACAGTTAATTTGATGGAGGATAATACCTAGAAAACAGTGTGAGGGGAGCTTCTGGTATGCTAGCGATTTCTGTCTCCTGATCTGCATTCTGGTTACATGTGAGTGTGTTCACTTTATAAAAATTCATCAAGCTCTCTGATTATGATTTCTGCATTTTTCTGTATGTATGTTATACAGTAAAAATTGACATAATTTTTTTTAAAACTTTGAATTATGGGCTTTTTTACTTAGCTATTTTTACTCTAATATTTCACTATTCTAATATTTATTTCTAATAAATTAAGAATGAATTTTTTCCTCTGTTCTTCAGGACCTCTATCAGTTTGCCTGAACCTGAAGATACCATTTATAGGAGCTCCGACTGCTCAGACTCTGCTTCCTACTTGGTTTCCTTCAAATCCTATATTGCTATTATTCTCTTCCCTGACTATTCCAGCTTAGTTTAATACTTAATCATAGATGACCTCCTTTTATATGATCAGTTATTGTTATTCCATGGATATTAGTCTTATTTCATTAATTTTATAAAATGATCGAGTGTAGAAACTTGTTAATTCTCAGTCTAGCAAACATCAAATTAGTGTCTTTGACCATCACAGTGTTTGGCACAGGTACTAGATTTTGACTGAGAAAACCTAGTCTCTTGTCTTAGCTGTATCCTAATTAATAAATTACCTTTTTAATATGTTCATTATTTAATTCAGCAATATTTATTGAGCTCTTATTTTGTGCTGAGCAATAGAGCTTCAATATTAAGCATGATAAACTTGTCTCTTATTCTTGCATATTTTACAATAAAAGTAAGATTGTCAAGAGACCTATCTTTTACATCAAACTTAGTATGTTGAAATTCAAACTTTGGCATTTATCTTGGGAAGTTTTTAAATTTCTTCTTTCTTCTGTCATAAATTGTGTTTACTGGCAACTTCCTTGTATGGTTGCTGTGAAGATTATACACAATAACATTTTCCACTGATCCCAAGGTGCTTCCTTTTTTTCTCACTTTTCACTGTCTTTAAAACAGAATGCAATGGATAATCAGTGGTGTTTTCTGATTACATTTGGTAATGTTTTCTATACAGAATAAAGGTGGTCTTACATTCTGTGAAATAAAGTAATCCATGTTGAGCAATTAACACAGAGCCTGGGACATGGTGGGAGCTCAAATAACACTTATTACTCATAGCAGGGATAAAATATAGAGTGAGATAGAAACAGATTATTAGATTACTATACAAAAAAAGAGAACGTTCAGGAAATACAAAGCCATGAGAAGTACAGGGGGTTATGAGATCACACTGGAAGAGCATGTAATCCATTCTTACGAAACCAGTGATTTCTTTCTAAAGCATGTGACTTCAAAGATCATACATAGATAAGATTTATAAGCGAATGACAGAAAACAGCATGTGCACTCAGAGAAGAAAGTGTGTCATGTTCAAGGTTATGGAAAAGAACTCAGGTTTGCTGTAGTATACTGAGAATTGACCACAGGTGAAGCTGGAGAAGTCCGTAAAGATCAGGTCATAAAGGACATTTTAAACTATCTTGCTGATTTGCAACTTTATATAATGATTACTGGGAGACCTTGAAGTCTTTTCAGAAGCAGTGAAATTTCACTGCTTTAAGTAATAGATAACTTAAACTGTGTAGGGCTTAATTACTTGTCTACTGCACTAGATTATGGTAGAACATTATGTAAATATAAATATTGTAAGTTTCCAAACTTTTATGAGAAAATGAAAAAAAAGATTTTTAAAAAATAATTTATCCCAAGTCATATTCGAGTACCTTGATGTCTTTAATGTGTTTCCTGTACTTTCCAAACAAGCTTCAACCTATATTTTCTATAAAAATATATATTTATATATATTTATACTTTATGTATATGTATAAGTGTGCATATGTGCATATGTATGTATATGCTGAAATCAACATTGTTTTATTTGAACAAATGGTAGGCCCTTGTACAATAGCAGAATATCAAAAAGAAGGAAAGTAGACAGTTAATATGCCTACCTTGACTTTCAAGAAACTCTTTGAAATACAACTGAAGATCATTATTTTTTATTTTTTCAACCTCTTTGTAAATCAAAATTTAGCTCTTCCCTCATTTTATTCTCTGTCCCCTGAAGCACTCATCTCATGTCCTTTGATCTTGGAATACTTATTAAACTATTTGTATATTTCTCTAACACGTATTGTGTACATGAAAGTATCTTAAATATGACCATATAAAATTATAAGCTCACTTCACAGAAAGTTATACAAATGCAAAGACACATATATTCTGTTTTTTCATTCTATTTTTTTTTCATTTCTTCATGTTTTCCTTTTTCAGAGTGGACTCCAAAGAAAAACATAGATATAACTATGGCCATTTTATAAATAAGATTGAAGGAAGATATTAATTGCACAGTCAGCCTGCTGTGTTGTTCCTGGAAAGATATATTTTCCTGCTCAAAGGATGTGATTTGATACATTTTATTAATAGACAAGATGCTTTTCTTAAAAATTAAGAAAACAATCATTAAAGATTAAGTAGAGTATTCATAGTGTCTGTGGGTTACACCTACCTAATAGTTGCCAAAACTCAGATAATACAATGGAATGGAATTATTACAACATTACACTCATAATTTGATCTTCATACAGGCAAGGAATTTCAAAATTCAGAAAGGCATGGGAAGATTAAAGCTACCAGCATCCCCCAGGTCATCTGGAAATCACTAGTGATATTAAGATTTGGTTCTATTGTTTTATGAGCCCCGATCAAGTTCGAGAATATGAATAGAGATACTAAAAAAAACAGAGAAACTTGGCTTCTGGAAGGCAAGCCCTTAGTGAAAGAATTAATAGGAAATAATTTTTTGACAAATCTACCCTCACATAAGTTTGTGATCCAAATCTAGACAATTCAAGTCTTCTAGAAATTCTTTAGCTGACAATAAAGTATTCCCGGATTGTTAGTATCCTTAGGCAACCAGAACCAAGAAATATAAATCATCCAAAAGATGTCAAAGAATTCTTCAGACCATGATTTAAAAAAAATTAATACTTAATAAACACAAGAATTATTGATCAAGAAAAAAACAAAAACAATAGAATGGGATATGCAAACACAAAATATTATAATTATCAGAGACAGAAAATAATATAAATGTTTAAGTATTAATAAGAATGAAAGTAGACATCAAAAGAGATTAAGAAACAGGCTTTAAAATATAACTAGACAAACTGTCAACTAAAAATGAAACATCACTAAAATTCTAAAAAGTAATTAAATGTATGAAACAGAATATTATAAAAACTTAAAAAGGAAATTAGACTGCTTCAAAAATTACAATGTTATTTTAAAAACATAATTCAGAAAAAGGAAGTAGAAAAGAGATATTAAGAGAAAAAATAGTGAGAAATCTTAGCATACATTTATTTTGGAGTGCTAGAAGAAGATAATACAGAAAATTATGAACTACTGCCCTAATTCCTGGAATATGTGAATATGTTTCATGACAAGTGAAGAGGAATTAAGGTAGCAGGTAAAATAAAGGTTTCTAATTAGCTGACCTTAATATTGGAGACTAGCCTGTATTCTCCAGGTGGGCTTAATATAATCATATGGATCCTTACAGTGGAAAAGGGAGGTGGAAGAATGACAGTGTCAGAGTAACCTCAGGTGAGAAAGACTGGACCAGGCAAAGGAGGCAAGAAATGTGGGCAGCCACTAGAATCTGGAAAACGCGAGAAAGCATTTCCTCTTCTAGTGCCTCCAGGAAGAAAGGCAGCTCTACTGGCACTGTGATTTTAGTCCAATGAGACCCATTTTGCATTTCTGACTTCCAGAAATATAAGAAAATAATTCATATTTTTTTAAGCCAGAAAGTTTGTGGTAATTTTTATAGCAGGAATAAGGAAACAAATACACCAATTTTAGACTTAAATAACCAAAAAGTAAATACAGTTCGTTTATAAGAAAATTGCATTTGGACTGCTAGCTGATTTTTCAAGAGAAACCAGGAGGAAATATATACTAAAGTATTAGAGGGAATTTCTAAACTATACTCCCAATGAATCTATCTTTTATGCATAAAGGCAAAATAAAAATACTTTCAGACAAAGAAAACTTGAGATCAACACCAAGAGATTCCAACTAAAGGAATTTCTACATAATAACCTCAGGCAGATGAAGTCTCAGAACCAAGGCCTAAGATGCAAAGAATACTCAGCAAATAACACAGCCTCCATCTCAGTAACATTAACAATATTAACATAAAAAGCAATAATAAAATGTCTAATTTGGGGATGAAACTAGAATGGATAAAGGATTAAACTAGAATGCCAGGCAACAATAACATGTACATTAATATGGGGTAATTAAATTTGAAGAGTTAATGACCTTTTGTTGTTCAGGGGTATTATAAAGACACTGGTTAAAAAAACATATGAGGCAAAGTTTTTCATGTGTCCAGCAGAGGACGAGCAGGAGAATGTTAATAGAAGTACTGTTTAAAATAGCAAAAAACCAAGAATGAAAAACATCCACAAAACCCAAAAAGCAAATAAATAAAATAGAAACAACCAATGACAAATTATCAAAAAAGTGTTAAGTGTCTATGAGGTATAATATGGATTCTTCAAACATACAACTCTCTTTAAGTGGTAGATGCACAAAAGTTTATTTTCATAAATAGAGGTTACATGCATTCTTCTGAAGGCATGAAACATTCAGCAGTAAAGAAGAAATATGGACTTTTTTGTTAGGGAGAAAGGAAGAAGAATGATAAAAGATAAGTCAATTTCACCTATGAATGAATTGCATAAAATCATTATACTGTGAAGAAAATGGTACATGTACATCATGGAATACTATGCAGCCATAAAAGGGAATAAGATTATGTCTTTTGCAGGGACATGGATGAAGCTGGGAGCAATTATCCTCAGCAAACTAACGCAGGAACAGAAAACCAAACACTGCATGTTCTCACTTGTAAGTGGGAGCTAAACAATGAGAACACATGTACACAGGGAGGGGAACAACCTACACTGGGGCCAGTCACAGGGTGGGCTGGGGGAAGGGAGAGCTTTAGGAAAAATAGTTAATCCATGCTGGGCTTAATACCTAGGTCATGGGTTGATAGGTGCAGCAAACCACCATGTCACATGTTTACTTATGTAACAAACCTGCACATCCTGCACATGTACCCCATAACTAAAAATTAAAAAAAATCATCATGCTCATAGAAGTCTTTATTTTAGCAATCTGAAACTTCCCACCCATGCCTGGTTCATGCCCATATATTTACATGAGATCATAGTTGTTGAATTTAAAATCGTACACTCAGAAAATCAATCATTTAATTAATAATTTTAAAAAACGATCTCCCAATATGAAGATTTTCAGAATGTTCATCATTCTTGCATATTTTTGAAATAATACCCAAAGACATTCTCAAATTTAATAAAAAATAAAACTGAGAGTGCAAATTGGATAAAGAGTGCAATAATATACAAAGAAACTGATAAAATTTATAATATTCTGCATAACCAACTCTTAAGCTCACTGTAAGTATTATTTTAAAAAATAGAGGGTTGGCCGGGCACAGCGGCTCATGCCTGTAATCCCAGCACTTTAGGAGACTGAGGCGGGTGGATCATGAGGTCAGGAGTTCAAGAACAGCCTGGCCAAGATGGTGAAACCCCTGTCTCTACTAAAAATACAGAAATTAACTGGGCGTGGTGCTGGGCGCCTGTAATCCCAGCTATTCATGGGGCTGAGGCAGGAGAATCTCCTGAACCCGGGAGGCGGAGGTTGCAGTGAGCCCAGATTGCACCACTGCATTCCAGCTTGTGCGACAGAGCAAGATCCCATCAAGAAAAATAAATAAATAAAATAAAAAAATTTAAAAAGGGGTTAACATAAAACAAAAAAAACATGAAATTGATGTATACAAATGCATGCAAAAATACATATGATTATACAATCATTGAGACGGGATGCTGAAATTTACTGTGTGATAAGATGCTAAATTATTATTCAGGCAAAGCTACAGGCCATGAGAAATTCTTAAATTTGATTGAAAACTATAAACATACTTCTAAAAGTAAGAGTACTATTAGAAGTATAGAAATTGGATGCAGAAGTTCAAATCATTTAGGACAAAAAGACCAACAAAGAAAGAAATTAAACTAGACAATCCAACAAAAGGCAAAAGAGAGAGGGTAATAACAATTAAAACTAGAAAAATAAAATGAATAAGTTAATATAAATGTATAAATATTCACAAAAAATGTGAAGGAATTAACTTCATTGTTAATGGAATAAACGATTATTGCTTAGGTAAAAAAAGAAAAGCGAGCTATGTGTTACTTACAAAAGACATACTTAAAACATGAAACAAAAGTAAAATACAGATCTGGATAAAACTGAAACAAAACGCTGAAACAAATGCTAAAGTAGTATTTATTTCAGATGAACTATATTTTTAAAAATATGTGTATAATGAGATGGAATATTTCATAGAAATAAAAATAAGCTTACCAAAAAATTGTATTTTCTATGAGCCTTAAAAAAAACTGTATCAAATAAATAATCATAAAAATGATAAATAGAAATATCAAAATTATAACCATTCTTTCAGAACGGAATATATAACAAAATTAGCAATGATATAGAGAATTTGAAACCAAAGCCTCAAAAACTTTAAAAACCTATTTTTATATGTTTAATTTTATTCTTAGGAAGAAAAAAATACATAATTTTTAAAATTATATAGTTTAATATATAATTAGAGTGAGTCACAAAGAATATTTCAATATGTTCAAAAATTAGCAGTCGTGTGTGTATTACATTGACGTCATAACTGCAATATAGAGAATTTGTGATTTTAAAATTATGAGAAAATAGAATGTACAAGTTTTTGCAAATATACTTTAGATTAATTAAAAATAGTCCAGTACTAGCCTACATAGAATGAGCACAGCAGATACTCTCTCTCTTTTACGTTGTTAAATGTAAAAGAACATTTTAACATTTACAATTAAGAGCAGGAGATAAAATATTTATAGCAGCTACCCCAAAAAATCTTAAAACTTAACCATATTAAGCAAATTAGGACCTGAAGACAAAAATTACAGAGCTACTCATATAGGATTAGTATCTCACTTTTTTGTTTTGTTTTGCTAATTTCCTGGCTATAATCTCAGAGTAGTTCACATGCAGGAACATGCAGGCAGCAGAGGACGGAAAGCTTTGGCATTTATGGTCAAAAGATTGGGGGAAAGGCCCTGCCAGCTAAAGAGAGCTAGCGTGTAATAGAATAAATTGTATCTCTTCCCTCACCCCAGCCCCCCCACCAAAATTTGTATTGAAACCCTAACCCCCAATGTGACTGTATTTACAGACAGAGCCTTTAAGAGTTAATTAAGATTAAATTAGGTCATAAGGGTGGGCTGTTATCTGATAGGGCTGGTGTCCTAATAAGAGGAGGAAGAAACGGTCTCTCTCTCTCTCTCTCTCTCTCTCTCTCTCTGTCTCTCTCTCTCTCTCTCTCTCTCTCTCTCTCTCTCTCTCTCTCTCTCTCTCTCTCTCTCTCTCTCTCTCTCTCAGACAGTGTGAAGGCAGCTTTCTGCAAACCAGAAAATGAGCTCTTACCACAAAGCAACCATATTGGCATCTCGATCTTGGACTTCCAGCCTCCAGAACTGTGAGAAAATAAATTTCTGTTGTTTAAGTCACCCAGTCTTTGGGGTTTTGTTATGGCAGCCCTACTAGGCTAATATGAGGTGGGATTCCTATTTATGTACTTTTTATTTTTCTCTCTTTTTTTCTCTCCTGACCCTGCCAAGGGTGGTCCTGATCACTGGGCTGTGCTGCAGAGGTGGCAGTGTAGACAATTAAAACCCAGAGAGAAAAACATCTTTCTGGCCAGAATAATAGAAAAAATAAAGCCCTGTGATCTCTATGTGTGAAACTCCCAGTATATATTTTTTCTTTCATTATTATCTTGGTGCTATTTAGAGGATCTCCTCAGTCACATGATATTGTGTTGAAGTGCAGTTTGCTGAAATGGAAAGATATCTATATTTCTAGACAGAACACCAGGAAAAGCATTCTCTGGGCGTCAGAAAGTGTGGGCAAAGAGAATCCTTTAATTCGGTAAATGAATAAACATAAGTCTTGGCTTACTCCTGGCCTGTGCATTTATGAGACAGACCCAAAGGAGTATAGCTACTTTGACATTAGAACCACTGCCCAAAAAGGTGAGACAGAATTCTCAGTCTATACATAACCAGGTAGATGATCTGCTTAAACAAAAGACTCACCATTGTTTAGAACATTTTAACAAAACTAAAAGTCAATGGAACATACTGTCATCCTTTGGTATCCACAGGGGATTAGTTCAAGGACACCCACAGATGCTAAAATCTGCAGATGCTCAAGTTCCCTATATAAAATGGCATAGTAGTATTTGCATATAACACACATACATCTTTCCATAGGCTTTAAATCATCTATAGATTACTTATAATACCTAATATAATGTTAATGCTATGTGAATAGTTTATACTGTCTTTTTTATTTGTATTATGTTTACTGTTGTGTCGTTTCTTTTTTTCTGATATGTTCGGGTGGTTGAATTTACAGATGCAGAACCAGTGGATATGGAGGGACAACTGTATTAAAAATATCTGAGACACAATTCAAAGTCAACCAACAGATAAAGAGCCAGGGAAATTCTTAAGAGAAAAGATAAGCAACAGGTTTCAATTCTAAAATGTCCCAGAATTTGGAATTATCAAACGAAAAGTTTAAAACAACTATTATTAACTATGTTCCATAAGGTAAAATAAACACCGTTAAAATTAAAGGGAAGATTGAATTTTTCAGCAAAGAAATAGAAAGTATAAAATGAGAATCAAATGGAGAATGGAAATATAACAAAATATCTGTAATACTTGGATGCTGGAAACTAAAAAAAAAACAAAAACAAAAACAAAAATTGCACATGAAAATTAAAGAAGACCAGATCAATGGAGAGATATATTATGCTCATTGTTCGAAAGATTCAAAATTAAGACATTAATCTCCCAAAACTGAACATGTAAATAATTTAGAATAGCCAAAATTATATTTTAAAAGAACAAAGTTGGAGGATTTGAACCGACTTAGTAACTCATCTATAGTAGTTGTAATCAACAGTGTGGTATTGCAAAAGGTTAGATATATAGATCAATAGAACAGAACTGTCAGTCCAGAAATAGGCTCATATATTTGGTGCTGGAAGAACTATCTTCATATTTATATGAAAATATAGTTTTACCCTTACCTCACATCATAAGTGAAAATGAACTTGAGATGGAACAATTACCTAATTTGAAAAGCTAAAGCAATATTTCTGGAAGGAGTCAGAGAAGAAAATCTTTGTAACCTTGGTGTAGGCAAATATTTCTTAAATAAAATACACACAGAACACACATATATCCATAATTTATGAATTGAACCTTATCAAAATTAAGAATATTTGCTCTTGGAAAGAATTTGTGAACAAAATAAAAGAGCAACCAAGGAATGGGAAAAATAATTGGAATATGAATACCTGTCAAATACTTGTATCCAGAATATATAAAGAATTCCTACAACTCAATAATAACACAAATAACCAAATTTAAAAGTAAATATATAAACAAATACTTTACAAAGCAAGATATATGGATGGCAGATATGCACTTTTAAGATTTTAATATTCTCGTAACCATTAGCCAGCAGACAATGCAAATTTGAACCATAATAAATATGCCTACATGCACACTAAAGTAACTACATTTTTAAAAACTGACAACACCAAGTGTTGGTGAAGACGTACATCCACTAGGACTCTCATGCACACTGCTGGGAATGTAAAATCATACACTCACTCTGGTAAACCCCTTGAAATATAAAGTTAAACACACACAAAACATACAGTCCACCCATTTCACCTCTAGATTCTTCCCCAAGAGAAACAAATTAAAAATATGTCCCCATAAAGACTTGTACATAAATATTTATAGAAGCTTTATCCATAAGAACCAAAAAAGCTGGATATAACCCAATTGTCCATCAAGGGTAAGTGGTACAAAAATGTAATATATTCACTCAGTAGAATATTTCTCAGCAATAAAAAGAATAAGCTATGGATACATACAGTTATATATGCATGCATATCAAAAATATGCCGAATGAAAAATTTCAGTCACAAAACCATACATACTTTATGATTTTATTATTTATAAAATTCCAGAAAACAGTCAAGTCTACTCAAAGTCATCTGATTCTTGGTTTCTTAGTACATCTACATATGCAAAAATTGTTGAGACATTAATAAAAAAGAATACTGAAGAAGACATTGCTTTGTTAGATATAAAATTGCATTTAAAACCTATATATATTAAAATATTACAATAATGGTCCACAATAAAGCAAATAGATTAATTGAATTAATTAGGTCCAGAAGTAGCATCAAGTAAATACAGAAATTGATAAATTATTAAGGTAGCTTTTAATATCAAAAGTGAAAGAATACACTATTTACTAAATTGCTTTAGGAACAATTGGAGAAAAAGAGCAATGTTGAAAAGAAAAGAAAATTATATCCCTGCCTCTCAGATTTTGTACAAAGTGCATTCTAAATCAATAAAATATGTAAACATAATTAAATCATATAAAGTGATTAAATTTTCAAATTAGACAATTTTTACAATATTGAGGATAGGACAGTTTTCCAACAATGATATCAAACCTAAAATACAAAAGGAAAATTTGACAACTTAACTGAAATAATTAATATGTTTTATGATAGCATGATATTCAGTGACACATGGCAAGGTCGGAAAATGTTTCATAGTATTTTATCAAGTATAACTGAAACCTATAAGAAGCATCAAAAACTAATAATGAAAAAATAAAAAGCCAAAAAGTTTTAATTAAAAAGAAAGTCTGAAAAAGTAGAGAGTCACCTGGAGGTTAAGACCAAGTATGTTAAAATTCTCTATTATGGCCAGAAATAATCCAAACATTTAGCCATTTCTAAGAATTGTCAGTAAGAGAATGTATAAAAGGTTGAAAATTTTTGAAAAACAAAAATAATGTGAGAAATTATCTCACATGTAAATGAATGCTAACATTACTAGAAAGAATCACAGAATTACACTGGTTGCATTTAGTAGGCTAATTGGAATTGGGAGGAACAGAAAAAAGGTGTCTTCATTTTTTACTCTTCATTAAAGTATTAAAATATTACAATAATGGTCCATAATAAAGCAAATAGATTAACTGAATTAAGTTAGGTCCATAAGTACTACTTCTGGACTACTTAATAAAAAAGTACTATGTAAAAAGATATTAAAAACTTTATTTTTATTTTTATTTTTTATTTATTATTATACTTTAAGTTTTAGGGTACATGTGCACAATGTGCAGGTTAGTTACATATGTATATATATGACATGCTGGTGCGCTGCACCCACTAACTCGTCATTTAGCATTAGGTATATCTCCCAATACTATCCCTCCCCCCTCCCCCCAAACCACAACAGTCCCCAGAGTGTGATGTTCCCCTTCTTGTGTCCATGTGTTTTCATGTTCAATTCCCACCTATGAGTGAGAATATGTGGTGTTTGGTTTTTTGTTCTTGCGATAGTTTACTGAGAATGATGATTTCCAATTTCATCCATGTCCCTACAAAGGACATGAACTCATCATTTTTTATGGCTGCATAGTATTCCATGGTGTATATGTGCCACATTTTCTTAATCCAGTCTATCATTGTTGGACATTTGGGTTGGTTCCAAGTCTTTGCTATTGTGAATAATGCCGCAATAAACATACGTGTGCATGTGTCTTTATAGCAGCATGATTTATAGTCCTTTGGGTATATACCCAGTAATGGGATGGCTGGGTCAAATGGTATTTCTAGTTCTAGATCCCTGAGGAATCGCCACACTGACTTCCACAATGGTTGAACTAGTTTACAGTCCCACCAACAGTGTAAAAGTGTTCCTATTTCTCCACATCCTCTCCAGCACCTGTTGTTTCCTGACTTTTTAATGATCGCCATTCTGACTGGTGTGAGATGGTATCTCATTGTGGTTTTAATTTGCGTTTCTTTGATGGCCAGTGATGGTGAGCATTTTTTCATGTGTTTTTTGGCTGCATAAATGTCTTGTTTTGAGAAGTGTCTGCTCATGTCCTTTGCCCACTTTTTGATGGGGTTGTTTGTTTTTTTCTTGTAAATTTGTTTGAGTTCATTGTAGATTCTGGATATTAGCCCTATGTCAGATGAGTAGGTTGTGAAAATTTTCTCCCATTTTGTAGGTTGCCTGTTCACTCTGATGGTAGTTTCTTTTGCTGTGCAGAAGCTCTTTAGCTTAATTAGATCCCATTTGTCAATTTTGGCTTTTGTTGCCATTGCTTTTGGTGTTTTAGACAGGAAGTCCTTGCCCATGCCTATGTCCTGAATGGTAATGCCTAGGTTTTCTTCTAGGGTTTTTATGGTTTTAGGTCTAACGTTTAAGTCTTTAATCCATCTTGAATTGATTTTTGTATAAGGTGTAAGGAAGGGATCCAGTTTCAGCTTTCTACATATGGCTAGCCAGTTTTCCCAGCACCATTTATTAAATAGGGAATCCTTTCCCCATTGCTTGTTTTTCTCAGGTTTGTCAAAGATGAGATGGTTATAGATGTGTGGTATTATTTCTGAGGGCTCTGTTCTGTTCCATTGATCTATATCTCTGTTTTGGTACCAGTACCATGCTGTTTTGGTTGCTGTAGCCTTGTAGTATAGTTTGAAGTCAGGTAGCATGATGCCTCCAGCTTTGTTCTTTTGGCTTAGGATTGACTTGGCGATGCAGGCTCTTTTTTGGTTCCATATGAACTTTAAAGTAGTTTTTTCCAATTCTGTGAAGAAAGTCATTGGTAGTTTGATGGGGATGGCATTGAATCTGTAAATTACCTTGGGCAGTATGGCCATTTTCACGATATTGATTCTTCCCACCCATGAGCATGGAATATTCTTCCATTTGTTTGTATCCTCTTTTATTTCCTTGAGCAGTGGTTTGTAGTTCTCCTTGAAGAGGTCCTTCACATCCCTTGTAAATTGGATTCCTAGGTATTTTATTCTCTTTGAAGCAATTGTGAATGGGAGTTCACCCATGATTTGGCTCTCTGTTTGTCTGTTGTTGGTGTATAAGAATGCTTGTGATTTTTGTACATTGATTTTGTATCCTGAGACTTTGCTGAAGTTGCTTATCAGCTTAAGGAGATTTTGGGCTGAGACAATGGGGTTTTCTAGATATACAATCATGTCATCTGCAAACAGGGACAATTTGACTTTTTCTTTTCCTAATTGAATACCCTTTATTTCCTTCTCCTGCCTAATTGCCCTAGCCAGAACTTCCAACACTATGTTGAATAGGAGTGGTGAGAGAGGGCATCCCTGTCTTGTGCCAGTTTTCAAAGGGAATGCTTCCAGTTTTTGCCCATTCAGTATGATATTGGCTGTGGGTTTGTCATAGATAGCTCTTATTATTTTGAAATATGTCCCATCAATACCTAATTTATTGAGAATTTTTAGCATGAAGGGGTGTTGAATTTTGTCAAAGGCCTTTTCTGCATCTATTGAGATAATCATGTGGTTTTTGTCTTTGGCTCTGTTTATAAGCTGGATTACATTTATTGATTTGCGTATATTGAACCAGCCTTGCATCCCATGGATGAAGCTGACTTGATCATGGTGGATAAGCTTTTTGATGTGCTGCTGGATTCAGTTTGCCAGTATTTTATTGAGGATTTTTGCATCAATGTTCATCAAGGATATTGGTCTAAAATTCTCTTTTTTTGTTGTGTCTCTGCCTGGCTTTGGTATCAGGATGATGCTGGCCTCATAAAATGAGTTAGGGAGGATTCCCTCTTTTTCTATTGATTGGAATAGTTTCAGAAGGAATGGTAGCAGTTCCTCCTTGTACCTCTGGTAGAATTCGGCTGTGAATCCATTTGGTCCTGGACTCTTTTTGGTTGGTAAGCTATTAATTATTGCCACAATTTCAGATCCTGTTATTGGTCTATTCAGAGATTCAACTTCTTCCTGGTTTAGTCTTGGGAGTTTGTATGTGTCAATGAATTTGTCCATTTCTTCTAGATTTTCTAGTTTATTTGCGTAGAGATATTTGTAGTATTCTCTGATGGTAGTTTGTATTTCTGTGGGATCGGTGATGATTTACCCTTTATCATTTTTTATTGCGTCTATTTGATTCTTCTCTCTTTTTTTCTTTATTAGTCTTGCTAGCGGTCTCTCAATTTTGTTGATCCTTTCAAAAAAGCAGCTCCTGGATTCATTAATTTTTTGAAGGGTTTTTTGTGTCTCTATTTCCTTCAGTTCTGCTCTGATTTTAGTTATTTCTTGCCTTCTGCTAGCTTTTGAATGCGTTTGCTTTTGCTTTTCTAGTTCTTTTAATTGTGATGTTAGAATGTCAATTTTGGATCTTTCCTGCTTTCTCTTGTGGGCATGTAGTGCTATAAATTTCCCTCTACACACTGCTTTGAATGCATCCCAGAGATTCTGGTATGTTGTGTCTTTGTTCTTGTTGGTTTCAAAGAACATCTTTATTTCTGCCCTCATTTCGTTACGTACCCAGTAGTCATTCAGGAGCAGGTTGTTCAGTTTCCATGTAGTTGAGCAGTTTTGAGTGAGATTCTTAATCCTGAGTTCTAGTTTGATTGTACTGTGGTCTGAGAGATAGTTTGTTATAATTTCTGTTCTTTTACATTTGCTGAGGAGAGCTTTACTTCCAAGTATGTGGTCAATTTTGGAATAGGTGTTGTGTGGTGCTGAAAAAAATGTATATTCTGTTGATTTGGGGTAGAGAGTTCTGTAGATGTCTATTAGGTCTGCTTGGTGCAGAGCTGAGTTCAATTCCTGTGTATCCTTGTTGACTTTCTGTCTCGTTGATCTGTCTAATGTTGACAGTGGGGTGTTAAAGTCTCCAATTATTAATGTGTGGGAGTCTAAGTCTCTTTGTAGGTCACTCAGGACTTGCTTTATGAATCTGGGTACTCCTGTATTGGGTGCATATATATTTAGGATAGTTAGCTCTTCTTGTTGAATTGATCCCTTTACCATTATGTAATGGCCTTCTTTGTCTCTTTTGATCTTTGTTGGTTTAAAGTCTGTTTTATCAGAGACTAGGATTGCAACCCCTGCCTTTTTTTGTTTTCCATTTACTTGGTAGATCTTCCTCCATCCCTTTATTTTGAGCCTATGTGTGTCTCTGCATGTGAGATGGGTTTCCTGAATACAGCACACTGATAGGTCTTGACTCTTTATCCAGTTTGCCAGTCTGTGTCTTTTAATTGGAGCATTTAGTCCATTTACATTTAAAGTTAATATTGTTATGTGTGAATTTGATCCTGTCATTATGATGTTAGCTGGTTATTTTGCTTGTTAGTTGATGCAGTTTCTTCCTAGTCTCGATGGTCTTTACATTTTGGCATGATTTTGCAGCGGCTGGTACCAGTTGTTCCTTTCCATGTTTAGCACTTCCTTCAGGAGCTCTTTTAGGGCAGGCCTGGTGGTGACAAAATCTCTCAGCATTTGCTTGTCTTTAAAGTATTTTATTTCTCCTTCACTTATGAAGCTTAGTTTGGCTGGATATGAAATTCTGGGTTGAAAATTCTTTTCTTTAAGAATGTTGAATATTGGCCCCCACTCTCTTCTGGCTTGTAGAGTTTCTGCCGAGAGATCCGCTGTTAGTCTGATAGGCTTCCCTTTGAGGGTAACCCGACCTTTCTCTCTGGCTGCCCTTAACATTTTTTCCTTCATTTCAACTTTGGTGAATCTGAGAATTATGTGTCTTGGAGTTACTCTTCTCAAGGAGTATCTTTGTGGTGTTCTCTGTATTTCCTGAATCTGAATGTTGGCCTGCCTTGCTAGATTGGGGAAGTTCTCCTGGATAATATCCTGCAGAGTGTTTTCCAACTTGGTTCCATTCTCCCCGTCACTTTCAGGTACACCAATCAGACGTAGATTTGGTCTTTTCACATACTCCCATATTTCCTGGAGGCTTTGCTCATTTCTTTTTATTCTTTTTTCTCTAAACTTCCCTTCTCACTTCATTTCATTCATTTCATCTTCCATCGCTGTTACCCTTTCTTCCAGTTGATCGCATCGGCTCCTGAGGCTTCTGCATTCTTCACGTAGTTCTCGAGTCTCGGTTTTCAGCTCCATCAGCTCCTTTAAGAACTTCTCTGTATTGGTTAGTCTAGTTATACATTCTTCTAAATTTTTTTCAAAGTTTTCAACTTCTTTGCCTTTGGTTTGAATGTCCTCCCATAGCTCGGAGTAATTTGATCGTCTGAAGCCTTCTTCTCTCAGCTCGTCAAATTCATTCTCTGTCCAGCTTTGTTCCGTTGCTGGTGAGGAACTGCATTCCTTTGGAGGAGGAGAGGCACTCTGCTTTTTAGAGTTTCCAGTTTTTCTGCTCTGTTTTTTTCCCCATCTTTGTGGTTTTATCTACTTTTGGTCTTTGATGATGGTGATGTACAGATGGGTTTTTGGTGTGGATGTCCTTTCTGTTTGTTAGTTTTCCTTCTAACAGACAGGACCCTCAGCTGCAGGTCTGTTGGAGTACCCAGCTGTGTGAGGTGTCAGTTTGCCCCTGCTAGGCGGTGCCTCCCAGTTAGGCTGCTCGGGGGTCAGGGGTCAGGGACCCACTTGAGGAGGCAGTCTGCCTGTTCTCAGATCTCCAGCTGCATGCTGGGAGAATCACTGCTCTCTTCAAAGCTGTCAGACAGTGACACTTAAGTCTGCAGAGGTTACTGCTGTCTTTTTGTTTGTCTGTGCCCTGCCCCCAGAGGTGGAGCCTACAGAGGCAGGCAGGCCTCCTGGAGCTGTGGTGGGCTCCACCCAGTTCGAGCTTCCCGGCTGCTTTGTTTACCTAAGCAAGCCTGGGCAATGGCGGGCGCCCCTCCCCCAGCCTCGCTGTCGCCTTGCAGTTTGATCTCAGACTGCTGTGCTAGCAATCAGCGAGACTCCGTGGGTGTAGGACCCTCTGAGCCAGATGCGGGACACAATCTCCTGGTGCGCCGTGTTTTAAGCCCGTCGGAAAAGCACGGTATTCGGGTGGGAGTGACCCGATCTTCCAGGTGCCATCTGTCACCCCTTCCTTTGACTAGGAAAGGGAACTCCCTGACCCCCTGCGCTTCCCTAGTGAGGCAATGCCTCGCCCTGCTTTGGCTCGCGCATGGTGCGCTGCACCCACTGACCTGCGCCCACTGTCTGGCACTCTCTAGTGAGATGAACCCGGTACCTCAGATGGAAATGCAGAAATCCCCCTTCTTCTGTGTCGCTCACTCTGGGAGCTGTAGACCGGAGCTGTTCCTATTCGGCCATCTTGGCTCCTCCTTAAAAACTTTTCATACATTCTCTTAATAAAAAAATACTGAAGAAGAAAGTATTCTTATATTATGAAGTAAGAGAATGTATGAAAAGTTGAAAATTTTTTTTTGTAATCTACTCATCTGACAAAGGGCTAATATCCAACAAATGAACTCCAACAAATTTGCAAGAAAAAAACAACCCCATCAAAAAGTGGGCAAAGGATATGAACAGACACTTCTCAAAAGAAGACATTTATGCAGCCAAAAGACACATGAAAAAATGCTCATCATCACTGGCCATCAGAGAAATGCAAATGAAAACCACAACGAGATACCATCTCACACCAGTCAGAATGGCGATCATTAAAAAGTCAGGAAACAACAGGTGCTGGAGAGGATGTGGAGAAATAGGAACACTTTTACACTGTTGGTGGGACTGTAAACTAGTTCAACCATTGTGGAAGTCAGTGTGGCGATTCCTCAGGGATCTAGAACTAGAAATACCATTTGACCCAGCCATCCCATTACTGGGTACATACCCGAAGCATTATTAATCATGCTGCTATAAAGACACATGCACACGTATGTTTATTGTGGCATTATTCACAATAGCAAAGACTTGGAACCAACCCAAATGTCCAACAATGATAGACTGGATAAAGAAAATGTGGCACATATACACCATGGAATACTATGCAGCCATAAAAAATGATGAGTTCATGTCCTTTGTAGGGACATGGATGAAGCTGGAAACCATCATTCTCAGCAAACTATCACAAGGACAAGAAACCAAACACCGCATGTTCTCATAGGTGGGAATTGAACAATGAGAACACGTGGACACAGGAAGGGGAACATCACACACCGAGGCCTGTTGTGGGGTGGGGAGAGGCGGAAGGGATAGCATTTGGAGATATACCTGATGTTAAATGACAAATTACTGGGTGTAGCACACCAACATGGCACATGTATACATATGTAACTATCCTGCATGTTGTACACATGTACCCTAAAACTTAAAGTATAATTAAAAAAAAAGAAAAAGTTGAAAATTTTTGAAAAACAAAAATAATGTGAGAAATTATCTCCCATGTAAATGAATGCCAACATCACTAGAAAGAATCACCAAGTTATTCACACTGGTTGCATTTAGTGAGCTAATTGGAATTAGGAGGAACAGAAAAAAGGGTCTTTATTTTTCACTCTTCATGCCTTGTATCTGTATCCCCAACAGTGGTTTCAGCTGTTAGTTTTTGTTTGCTTGCACGTTTTATTTTCATTTTTGTTGTTTTACTTTTCATATTCACAATTGTCACCACATAATATATTTTTTCCTCCAAAACTGGTCACAGATATGTATTGTCTCTTCAGTTGCCAGTTATTTGGCTCCTCTTCAAAATAAGTTCCTAGGTCTCTTTTTTGTGTTAAGCACTTAGACCATTCATGACAGGCAAGCATAAGAGTTAAAAGAATTAAATATATGCATGCATATTATTTATATTTAATATGCATGCATATTATTTATATCTGTATATGTATGTATAAGTATGAATATGTATGTGTCTATTTGCATATGTGTGTGTTTTTGAATATAGAGAAATATAGATTATAATACCAAGGTTCTAAACAATTTAAGTGTTCTCTGTTGTTCTCTCTTGTTTTTATTGACCTTTCTTAGGTGGTACTGCAAAGCCCCAGCCATTGCTGTCATTTTGTGACTTCTGAAACTTTTTGTCATAGTTCCCCACTTTTCTTTAGGTCTGTAAGAAAATTTCAGTTCAAAGACACTTATATTTAAAGCAGAATTCATAATGTAAGAAACCATACAAATGTATTTTCAAGGTAGATACACTGAATTTTTTTGTGGAACTATGAGTTCTTTAATTATTTTCTTTTATTTTTATGTTAACATAATATATTCAGGTTTAAAAGGGAAGTGTCTTCATAATCATGGAAACAAAAAGCAATGTTCTGCACAGGATTTCTCTCATACTTTGGATTCAGGTTTAAGATCCTACTCAAACCAAATGCAGCTCTTCTGCAACTGTGGAGGGCAAATAGAAAAGGAACTGAGATTGACTTAACAAGTAGAAGGTATAATTTAAGTATATCTAGTAGCTCACAGAATTTACAAGAAAAATAGAGAATAGCTTGGAAAACACAGAAGCCAGGGTCTGAATAGTAAGAATTTTTAAAAAATTCTTTCAGGGAACCACCATGAAATGCATGAGCACCAAATGCCTTTGGTTGATTATTTCAGCCCTTGGGTCACTCTGGTTAATTCAAACCCAGAGGAGATAGACTTCAATTGCACTGCTTTAGTTACCTATGTCTGCTTCTATGTATAAAGGGCACCTCTTATATGCAGTTCCGCCAGTACTACACATATAGTGGATAAGTAACTACTGGAAAGAGATCAAGGTGCTATTTGCCAAAGAAAGGGAATTCTGGATAACTTGAAATATAATGATACTCACTACAATATAGGATTCTCAAGAATATTTTTATATGTGCAGTTTTCTAAATTTATTTGACATTGAAACTTTTTGGGGTTTTATTTGTTTGTATTTATTTTGGAGCATTTGTGAGACATTCTTAAAAAGTAGTGTTTTAAGATACTGCCTTTGGGAAGCACTGCCTTAGGAGCACAGCTTGAGTGATCAGGCTATGTTGCCCATAGAGAAAACACTTGACTAGTGTGAACTGATGCTATTTTTACAAAGTCTCATCTAGGTCTAGTAAGTCGTTTGGATTCCTATGTTTTTGTGCATAAAAACGTGTATGTATAAATGGATAGCGGAATGAAATGTTCTATATTTTAATGTAAAAAAGCAAAGAGAGGCCCTTTACCAAACATATATCTATTTTTATAGGCTCTTTTACCATTCCTCCACACTTTGAGACATTGAAAGAAGAAAGGATGACAATTAGCAGCAATGACAGTAGCAGTAACAACAGCAGCAGTTACTGTTTGTGGAGGATTTTCTGTGTGCCAGGACTATTTTAAACACTTTACATTCATTATTCTATTTAATTATCACAACACTCTGATGCAGTATGTATTATATTTAATATTCTAATTTTATAGATGAGAAAATATGAACAAAAAAGTAGCATGCCCGGTCACACAGCTAATAAGATTGAAAATCACAGGACTTTGTTTTATGAATATATACAAGTATCTTATCTCAGTGTTCATGCTTTTTTATTCATTCATTTGACTAATATATAATGAACATCTACTGAGAAGTAAAATAATTTTAAATACTTAAATGTTATTATTCTGTTTAAGGTCTTGGCAGAACTTTAGTCTTTCACTGGCAGAAACTTTGGCTGAATAAGTATTTATTAAAGTAACAGGAAACACGCCTCATCTAACTGAGAGTAAAAATTGTCATGGCTTTTGGCATATATTTCTGTTCACTGATTTATTAGCCTTTAAAAACGTGCAAAATTAAATATGTGCAACTGACACCACAGTAAGGATTATGGTTAATTCATTTTATAATCATATCTCAGGCATTTTATGAGAGTTAGATGATTTAAAATCTGATGTGGGATATAGATCTTTCACTCATTCAATTTGATTATGGTCAGGAGGTCCTGAGCCATGGAAAGAACATTTATTACCTGCTTAGTTTACTAGGGCAATATTTATACATAGTTATCTATAATTTGAAGAATACTTTGAAGAGAAATGCCAAAGCTTGTTTCTCTTTCACAGCATGTTTACAGACTTCAAAACTAAATGGAAGTCATTGAAAACTTATTTTCAACAATTTTGTATTTCATTATTCAAAGAAAGAAAAACTCGCTTAAAGTCATAATTGTTAAGGCTAATTTTGTGACAAATTAATATATTTGAATGACTTAAATATTCTTACAGCTATTAAATATAGATTGTTTTATAAGATGTACATTTTACTCTTTATATACGTGAGTACATGACTCCTAGTTGAAGTTCAGCAGTTAAGATTGAATTACTAATGATTTGAAAATTGATGATATATCAAATTTCACCATAAGCCAGAAAACACAGTTCTACCTTCTTCATAATCTCCATGGCCATTTGAAATAGAACATAGGAGATTGGTAATAAATATATAAATTGTCTTATATAAATTTTTCTTCAAGAAAGACCAACTGCCCGTTTTGGAAGATGACTAGAAACCTCTACTTGTCACTTCATTTCTGATGTTAAACAAATTGCTTGTCCCTCTGGACCTTGTGTTAAATAAATGTTAGACCTGTCAGGAAGCTAATAGGAAACTTGTCCAAATGCTCGCTGTACTGCCAGCAACAAACCTATCCTATTTCCCGGAAGAAGTCACTCTTCCTTTGGCTGAAAACTTCCAGTTGTAATAGAGACCCTTTCCTTAAGGACAGACCATTAAAGTGAACAATTTGAGGCTTGACTCGAGGTCAGATTTTAGACAATAATAAGTTTTCCAGGTTCAGTTGACCTCATCCACACAAATATCTACCAAAAATTCACCTAGCACAAGAGCCCTTCAAGCATTTGTAGGTGCTTGTCCTTGAAAACTGTCATGGAATCCTCACACACATTATTTTTTAACTTTAAAATATCTAGCTCATTAAATCATTTTTAAAAAAATCTTAACACTTCAAAATCCTTCTTTATCCTCTTAATTCTTCTTTGGGTAAACTCTTATTTAACATTACCTTTAAAAAATTCGGCATCCATAATAGAATATAGAATTCCAAGACCAGTATGACTCCGAGTAAGACTATTACACATTCTATAATGACAACAACTCTTCTTTTACAGAAGCTAAACTTACATTAGAGAGGACTGTTTTGTTTTTATTTGTTTAATGGCCACATCATTCTAATGGTTCACACTGAACATACAAATTACTAAATTCCTATATCTTTTAGCATATAAGTTGCTAGCCACAAAACTATTATCTTGTACTTTCATAAACAAATGTTTAACACAAAATTCAGAAGTCAGTTTTTTTTTCTCTCAGGTAAACATCACCATTACCACACCAGTATTAAGGGTAATTTTAAAGTAGACTTTTGTCATTCCAGGTATATATTCGTCCTAACATCATGTCACCTCCTAGTCACATTCTTGATACTCTCCAACTGTCAAAATGGAGGTTTGGACAATATAGGACACACGTACCTTCAGATACACTTTGGAGATTAGTTTAATTAGATATAAATCAAACTACTTTTATCATGATGTAGCACTCATTTACTTTAAATCTTTCTGCAATACAATCAAGATTTGTTCAACGCCTTGCTGAAAGCAATATCTGGCCTATCTGTGATCTTGCCTTGATTATTATCAATCTACAAATTGTATCAAAAAATAAAATGAAGTTGAACGGATCTTCTATATTAAATAATTAGTTTTCTAAATGCCCCTAAACTATTCGCTAAATAATCTTTTCTATTTAGTCTGTTGTTCTGGATGAGGGTTCTCAGTCTTGGTTGTACATTAGAATCACTGGGAGTTTTGGAAATATAACAATGTCAGTGCTTCCCCCAGATCAACTGACTCTGAATATCTACTAGTGGAGCCTACATCGGTGTATTTGTAAAGCTCCACAGGTGATAACGGTAGTTTCTAGGGCACATTTGCCCAAGTAAAATTATACCACTGGTGGCTCAAGTTGAATTTAGCTAAACCTCAATTGATTTTATGTGGTATACTGACTTAAATGATTATTAATTGAATAATTAAATGATGTTAATTAAATTATATAAAATCATACTTTTTAATTATAAAATTTAATTTCATCTAGAAAGATGTCCAGTTTGGTATTGGTATTCATTTAACATTTTTTAGTAACACTTGCTAATACTCCTAGTTTTGTGTCTGTGTGTGTGGAAAAAGGTCTCAGACTTGAAGTTTTGGCAAGCAGGAGCATTTAGAATTTTATAAGACGATTTTGTATTCATTACATGCATCATAATAGTTCTATTCGTAGTAAGTGATACTTGGTTTCCATTTATAGAAGTAATTAAAATGTCCTTTTTAAAACAAATACTAACAGTATGCAGAAATGACTGAAATCCTGACAGTTTGGAAAAACTAGTCTAGTTTCTGGAATCTACCTGTTAATTTCCTCTTTTAAAAATATCAGAATACTTTTCAGGTCTTTTTTTCTTTAGTCTTTTTTCATGATTGCACTCTAAATACTTCTGGAATGCTACTTAGTAACTTCAAACTCACTCATTGTTTAGGGCTACAGATAAGGCATTTGAATGCAACCTAGTTCTTGCTTAGCATTTTGTCTTCTATTTTGGTTTTCAATGCCCTTGGCCATCAGATTTTAGCTCTGCAAATCGAACACTGATTCTAGTTTTGTCTCAGTTCAATAAGCCTCTTAAGCTTTGTTTGATTTTTTTTTAAGTTAAATTGGAGTAGAAATTGCATAATTCTGCTTTCCTCTCTTTTATCTTTCCCAAATGGCAAGTTTGTGTTTTCTTGTGTTCACACTGAGTGCAAAATATAAAAGCTCTTTTTATCTTTTTAAAAATTATTTCCAGAACTTACTTTATTTTATAATTTAGTATATTGCCAGTTCATGTAGTTCATGTCTCTATTTTGAATAGGATCTTTTTAATAGATCACTTTTATAGGTTTCTCTTTACTTTTCAATTTTTCTTATTAAATTTTGTTAAGATTTAAAAAACAAAGAGAAATTCAATTCTTAAATCTTATTTTGCCAATGATCCTCTCAAGTACCCTTAATTTATAGGTGAGGAAAATGAGAACCAAGCAAATGAATAATGGTAAATAAGATATTTGCCATACAGTTAATATTACAAGGATTTTATTAAGCACATTAATTATATTATTGTACTTATTACTCACAAAAAGTACTATGAGGCAGATATTATTTTATCTGCTTTTTACAGGTATATATATATATATATATATATATATATATGAAATGAGACTTATTAAAAAAACTCCAGCTCATAATTACTAAAGCTACTTTCACTTCAATGGTATAAAAGTGGCTGAAACAGAACTACGTATCAGGCTTGCTGAAGTCTGGCTCTCATTAAACTACAAACATTCCAAATTCAACAGGGAGGTTCACATGTAGTCATGATAGCTCATTTCAATGTGTTCTCTTTTTTTCTCAGTAATTTGTGTGTGTGTGTGTTTTACAATCTCATATATTCATGGAGGTATGTTATTAACTACAGCAGGGTTTCCTAATGTGGATTCCATCAACATTTTATGCTGGATAATTGTTGTGGTGGGCAGTCTTGTGCATTATAAGATGTTTAGCAGTATCTCTGGCCTCTGCCCACTAGATGCCAGTAACAACTTAGATCTATGCCTCATTTCATATTTGCCTTCTTCATGTTAAGATTTCATGTTAATCTTACCATCTTTAATCTCAGTATTGTTAAGAAAATTAATTTGCATTCTAAATTCACTTCCTAGTTTTTCCTAATAAGTAGTATGTATCTGTACCACTTTTTTTTTTATTTTCTGTGTTTTCACTTGATACCCACCATATAATTTATTATTGCTCTTTCCTTGTGGCATCCATTTCCCTCTTCAGATTTTAGAATCTTCTTGATTATGTTAGTGATTGTGTTGAAAAATGTGATCCCTGTAGACCCATGAGATGTACTCTTTCTCTGCAGACATTAGGGGCTTTATTAACATAATCATGGTCTAAAAAACCCAAATCCTGTTATTTGATGCCATTTAAGCAACCAGCTGTTCATTTCTTAAATCCTCTTTTCTCTTCCAAAGGTATGACCTTCAAATGGGAAAAAAAAAGATGAAAACACCACCTGGACTCCATGCCCTTCAGTTTTATACCTAATACTTGAAAACCAAGTGACAGAGTCTAGGTTTTTCTAGCTCCAATATTATTCTCAGGTGTTTCAGCCTAATGGAGTAAAAGGTTAATGAGTTTTTGTTTCCTGTCCTGGGGGAATGTCTTTCACATCTTAGTCTTACTTTCCAAGAAGTTAGCTCATTGCCTGGTTAGCCATGAGATTGTTGTTCCTTGAAGGGAAATCACCAGCTTGTTTTGTCTCTTCTTACAATTGTTCTTCAAATCTGACACAATTTTCAAATTATTTATTGTTATGTAAAAATTGATTCAATAAATCCAGATTTACTTTTGGTAAACATGCCTTCTATGCTATAAAGTTTCCTTGGTTAGAGAGAGAAACTCTCTTGCAGATTTTAAATTTTGCAAATATTTTGACTGTTTCGTCTCTTTCCACCTATCAAATAACTTTTTTTTCCTCAGTGGCATTTCCTTGGATTATTTCCCATCCTCTCTACATAAGCTGACCTTAGTGATTATTTAACAGCACCTCTTGCCTTTATTGGTTTGTTTCAAGTAGTGTTCTCAAATGATATCAACAACACTTAGTACCAGAGTTTCTCAAACAGTAAGAAAAAGTTCACATCTAGCTAGCCCATAGGTCTCTGGAAATAATTCCTTGCTATTCTTTATAGCTCCTCTAAGAAACATTTCTTACTTTCACTTATTCTTTATTTTATCCATCCATTCCACAGATATTTTTGCAGTGCCTACTGTAGTTTCAACACTATTCTAAACTCTGAGGATTTGGTGGAGAACAACACCCACAAGAACCTTATTCGCATGGTGCTTACATTTAAGGGGAGGCACACAGAGAGTAAAATATAATTCAGTACATAAAATAATTTCATATATTTGTGAGAGCTAAGCAGAAAACAAAAGAGGATGATATGAGGTAGAAAAATGACAGGGTTCCTGGCCATTTGGGAATGCTACCTGAAATATAGCATGGACAAGTCTGTCTTTCTAGTGGCTTCTGCAAATGCACTAGCACATTACCCAATAAAACACTGTGGCCTGGTTCTGTGACAGCCACATCTCCTTGAGTAGCAGCAAATAACTCCAGAATCTTAAAACGGAGCCAAATCTGTTACATGTTTGTTTACCTTTCCTGAGCAATGTTTCAGATGTTGGAATAGACATAAAATTCATACATATTTTAAGATACAGTTAAATATCCCAGTCATTAAGAAAGCAGACTTCAGTATCAGAAAATAAAGTTTATTTACATAGAGGCAACCTACTAGTTGTGACTTTTAGCAAGTTTCCTCACTTCCTGTAACCTAAGTTTTTTCATCTATAAATTTAGAACAACCCCTCTATCTTATAGATGTGAAGTAAGGGTAAACTATAATATGTAAGGAGGGCTAATATCAAAAACACAGGAAACAACAAGTGTTGGAAAGGATGTGGAGCAATAGGAACCCTTGCTCACTGTTGGGGGAAATGTAAAAGGATGCAGCTACTGTGGCGAACAGTATGGGGGCTCCTCAAAAAATTAAAGGTTTTTTACTATATGATACAAACTACGATATGATGCAAAAACTTTACTTCTGCATATATACCCCAAAGAATTGAAAACAGGGTCACAAAGAGATATTTGTACACCTATGTTCATAGCAGCGGTAACCACAATGCTAAAATGTGGAAGCAATTCACATGTCCATCAACGGATCAATATACAAGCAAAATGGAATATTTTTTCAGCCTTAAAAAGGAAGGAAATTCTGACATGTGCTACAACGTGGATGAATCTTGGACATTATCAGTGAAATAACCCAGTCACAGAAAGATAAATATTTTATGATTTCACTTATATGAGGTAGTTAAGATAAGTCAAAATCATAGATACGGAAAGTAGAATAGTACTTGTGAGGAGTAGGGGGAGGAGAGGAAGTAGAGAGTTATTAACGGGTACAGAATTTTTGTTTTAGAAGATGAAAGAGTTATGGAGCTGGATGGTGGTGATGATAACACAACTGTATGATTGTATCTAATACTACGAAACTGTATACTTAAAATGATTCAGAAGTAAATTTCATGTGATGTGTATTTTACTGTAATAAAAAGTAATACATTATTTTAGAATTGTAATATGTAATATATTGCATATAACTGGGTACCTAGGATATAGTAGACAAAAGTATGGATTATCTCTTATTTTTATACATTTTTGTTAATAGTCTACCTTTTTCTAGAAAATTCTAGAAATAGTAACATTTACTTGTGGTTATAATAGCACCTTGATTTTCTAGTGAAGCCTCAGATTCATAAATTTTATTCCATTTTTGAACTAACAAAACTGCCATAGTGTCCCTAGGTTTTCTGTTTGAAAAATATGGGTAAATTATAGATATTCTAAATACATTGTGACCTGCATACAGATAAATAGGCATTGCTTTTCTTGCTGTTTTGGCTGGGAGTACCACCTTCTGTACAGATGATTTAGAGGCCAGATGCAGAGCAATTTCAGATGTAGATGCCCCTTACTGTGAAGTAATTATTGCCCTAGAGGCTCTTATCCTGCCTGGTAATAATTCTATTATAAAGCAAACAAACTATTTACTGTGGAATATTTATCAACTTGAAACAACAGAATCATTAAGCATGCAAATTTACATGACCATATTGGTAGACATGTTGTAATGGTTTGCATCACAGCATTAATAGGAATAAATAAAGTCTAGAATTTTCTCCAACCTCATTCATTATAGATGGAAACTTACTTGCTATTCTCTTTTCCTTGTTCTCATCACTAAAACTACAGGAAAACAACTAAAAAGGGTTCTAAGATGTGAGCCTAGATAACTGCAAAGAATATATTAAAATCCTACAGAAGGAGTCTTAGAAATAAGATGCTAAGAAAAAGTGAAGTAGATGGAGTTTAAGGTAAAAGAGAAATTGGTATTGAAAGGGGAAGCAGATTAGATTGAGGTAAGAGATGTGTGGGCCATGTAACATCTATTGAAGTTCTAACCCTGAAGATAGAAATGTAGGCTAAGATTTTGATTATTTATCTTCCAAAGACTCACCACACAACAAGGAAATGTGTGCCAAATTTTGTAGCATCTTCAAATGCACCATCAATTTAATTAATATTTAAACAAAAAAATAAATATTTTAAAGGGAAATGATATTTTAATAATATATTTTAAAGGATTGCCCTTTAACTTTTGGATAAATAGATAACTTTTTGATAAACTGAGGGGGAAACCCAATTACATTTTAAATTAAAAAAGAAAGACCATATTTGTAAATTATCAAATCAAATTGAAGTTACAAGGGAACTTTAAATTGTAGGTTATACCAGGTAGCACAGAAACGTATTTTTAATACATTATATAATTATATGTTTTAATTTTCTACTGCCTATGAGAATATCAACAGCTGTTCATTAAAGAATAATAGGTCTTATTCTGAAAGGTTCATTTCAAATGAAAATGAATTTATATTATAAATTTAAATTTCCATACTCCTCATTTTATATAAATGCCTAAACTGTGTACTTTGTATATAAATGACAAAGCAATGTCTTTGTGAGTGATATATTAAAATTTCTAGGGATCAAAAGTTTATATTTTAGATGAAAAACATTAGTGTCATTGTAAAATGAAAAACCAACATCTGCAAAGTTAAATTTTCTTAATATCAGCAAGACAGTACAAGAAGGATACTTAAACATAAGTTAATAACTTGATTCTCTAGTGATCATTCATAATAAAGAAGTGAAAAGGGGGTGAGATCAGTGAGGGAATAATGAAGAAAATATGTCTAACCATTTTTATTCGTCAGCTACAACATTTCCTGCTGATCAAACTGGCTGTTATGAATGGTTAATGAGAAGAAAATAGAGATTGAAGGTAAGAAAAAAATTTTAAGAGTTTTGCCTTCTTTCTAATTAGAATGTGCCATGGAAGTATAAGAATGGAGAAGAAATGAGACCGATCATTTTTTTTTAGCTTCAAATGGTTTGTTTACTTCAAAAAAGAAAAATAAATAAATTATACCAGTCCTCCTCTAAAGCTTGATAGATACTAATCCACATGTTGTGTGCTGAGTTTATCTCAAAGACCAGCCATAAACTCTCCTGGATATGCCATTCTGTATGTCGAGATTACTTAAATCATTCTGATCTATTTTTATTGCTGTTTGTGTATAGAGACAGGCCTAAAATGAATGAAAGTTTGCCTCTAAGAAAAGTCAGAACTAGCACATATTTTTTTCTGGCTCAGTTGAAACCAGACTTACACATTTCCTTTTTTTGTGTGTGTGTGTGTGTTTAATAGAAGTTATGAGCTCTAAGAATCCAACTTAAACTGAAAGCTGAGAAGTTCTGAAGAGAAGAAACTATTCAGGGCTTCCAATTAAAAGAAAATGCTGTAGCTCTTTTTCAATGTCCGTGTTACAATACACCAGGAAAACTGTGTCTTTACCATGCTTTAAATATGTCAATTCCTGAAATTGACTTTATATTTTAATATCTGCTGTTAATAATTGTGACTGATCAGAGATTTTTACCCTACTTGCATATTCACAGTTTAATGAATACTGGCAAAAGACATGAGACTCCTGGGTCAGAGACAAAAGATGACATTTTCACAGCAGTAACAGTAGCCAAATTATTATTGTGAGGTTCCTAGCTTAGTATTAATAACATATAAGGGCCAAGTGATGCCAATATGTCAGCAGGTGAAGTAGGTTAGATCTTTCTGAAGTCTTTAGATAAGCTGAAAAAATTTCAAAAAGAGGGTATTGCATATATGTTTGCGTAGCAATTCTTAAATTTTGGCACCAGACCAGCAGCATCAATGTCCCCTGGAAACTTGTTAGAAATATACATTCTCTAGCCTCACCCAAGACTTACAGAATCAGAAACTCTGGAGCTGGGGACTCTGTGTATTAGAATCACTGTTACTGAGTATCCTATTTGGATGGCATAAAAAACCTTAATTACTGAATTTGATCATTGGCATTCTCTGTAGTGAGACTTCAGCCAAAGTTGAGATTTTAGTCACAATATAATCATGTTGCTAACATTGGTGCCAATTCCTTTTCCCTGGATTTTTAAAATATGAAATCCAAATATCCTATATGAAGATAGTCACCTGGGATTCATAGAAACATTTCTTGTTTTTTATATCAAACACAAGGAGTCTTTAAATTTACAGTATATTCAAATATCTCTTTAGAATCTTTAACCATAAAATCAAGATGCACCATTCTAAAGAGAATAGTAGAGAAGACCTCTGTTGAATGTTCACAAGCTTATTTTTCTTGTTGGTGCTAGAAGATGAAATAAAAAAGCAAGAAATAATGTGCAAATTAGATAAATTAAACAGTGATTCACATTCAAAAACATTAAAATTGAATTTTGAATTCAACTGAATTTTCCCAAAGTTCATTTTCCCAAAGTTCTATATAGATGATTACAGTCTACTACGTATGCCAAAGCTATATCCACATTTTCTTGAGACATACTTCTTTAACTGGACTTAGTTTCTGATGTTGTGAGTTTGTTAGGCTCTGGCCTGTGCCTTAATCCATTTAGAATGCTATAACAGAATACCATAAACTGAGTAGCTTATAAACAGCAAAAAATATTTTTCTCACTGTTTCGGAGTCTAGGAAGTGTAAGATTAAAGCATGGGCAGCCAACTTGATCGTGGTGAATTAGCTTTATGATGTACTGCTGGATTTGGTCTGCCAGTTTTTCATTGAGGATTTTTGCATCAATGTTTATCGGGGATATTGGCCTGAAGTTTTGTTGTTGTTGTTGTTGTATCTCCCCCAGGTTTTGGTACCAGATAATGCTGGCCTCGGAAAATGAGTTAGGGAGGAATCCCTCCTTTTGAAATATTTGGAATACTTTCAGTAGAAATGGTACCAGCTCCTCTTTGTACCTCTGGTAGAATGAAGCTATAAATCCATCTGGTCTTGGGTTTCTTTGTTGTTTTTTTGTTTGTTTGTTTGTTTGTTTTTGGTTGGTAGGCTATTTATTACTGTCTCAATTTCAAAACTCATTATTGGTCTATTCAGGGATTCAATTTCTTCCTGTTCAGTCTTGGGAGGGTATATGTGTCCAGGAATTTATCTAATTCTACTAGATTTCCTAGTTTATGTGCATAGAGGTGTTTATAGTATTATCAGATAGCTGTTTGTATTTTTGTGGGGTCAGAAGTGATATCCCCCTTATCATTTCTGATTGTATCTATTTGAATCTTCTCTCTTTTCTTCTTTATTAATCTAGCTAGTAGTATATCTATTTTATTATTTTTTTTTCAAAAAAAATAGATACTGGATTCATTGATTTTTGAAGGGTTTTTTGTGTCTCTATCTCCTTCAATTCTGCTCTGACCTTAGTTATTTCTTGTCTTCTGCTAGCTTTGGGGTTTGTTTGTTCTTGGTTCTCTAGGTTTTTTTCATTGGGATTTTAAGTTGTTTACTTGAGATCTTTCTAGATTTTTGACATGGGCATTTAGTGCTACACATTTCCCTCTTAACTGCTTTAGCTGCATTCCAGGGATTCTGGTACATTGTCTCTTTGTTTTCATTAGTTTCAAAGAACCTCTTGATTTCTGCCTTAATTTCATTATTTACCCAGTAGTCATTCCAGAGCAGGCTGTTCAATTTCCAGGTAGTTGTGTGATTTTGAGTGAATTTCTTAATCTTGAGCTCTAATTTGATTGCATTGTGGTCTGAAAGACTGTTTGTTATAATTTAAGTTTTTTTGCATTTGCGGAGGAGTGTTTTATTTCCTATTATGTGATAAGTTTTAGAGTAACCCCCATGAGGCGATGAGAAGAATGTATATTCTGTTGTTTTTGTGTGGAGAGTTCTGTAGATATCTATCAGGTCCACTTGATCCAGAGCTGAATTCAGGTCCTGAGTATCTTTGTTAATTTTCTGTCTCAATGATCTGTCTAATATTGTCAGTGGGGTGTTAAAGTCTCCCACTATTTTTGTGTGGGAGACTAAGTCTCTTTGTAGATCTCCAGGAAATTGCTTTGGGTGATCCTACATTGGGTACTTATGTATTTAGGAGAGTTAGCTCTTCTTGTTGAATTGAACCCTTTACCATTATATACTGTATTTCTTTGTCTTTTTGATCTTTGTTGGTTTAAATTCATTTTGTCCAAAACTAGAATTCTGACACCTGCTTTTTTGCTGTTTTTCATTTGCTGGGTATATTTTCCTTAATCCCTTTATTTTGAGCCTATGTGTGTCTTTGCACAAGAGATGGGTCTCTTCAAGACTGCGTATGTATGGGTCTTGACTCTATCCAGCTTGCAATTCTCTGTCTTTTAATTGGGGATTTTGGCCCACTTACATTTAAGGTTAATATTGCTATGTGTAAATTTGATCCTGTCATCATGATGCTAGCTGGCTATTTTGCAGACGTGTTTATGTGGTTGTTTCATAATGTCACTTGTCTATGTACTTCAGTGTGTTTTTGTAGTGGCTGGTAACGGTTTTTCCTTTCCATATTTAGTGCTTCCTTCAGGAGCTCTTGCAAAGCAGACCTGGTGGCAACGAATTCCCTCAGCATTTGCTTGTCTGGAAAGGATCTCATTTCTCCTTCGCTTACAAAGCTTAGTTTGGCCAGATATGAAATTCTAGGTTGGAAATTCTTTTCTTTAAGAGTGTTGAAAATTGGCCCCCAATGTTTTCTGTCTTGTACGATTTCTTCTGAGAGCTCCACTGTTAATCTGATGGGCTTCCTTGTAGCCCCTCTCTCTCTGGCTGCCCTTAACATTTTTTCTTTCATTTTGACTTTGGAGAATCTGAAGATTATGTGCCCTGGGGTTGATCTTCTTGTGGAGTATCTTACAGAGGTTCTCTGGATTTCCTGAATTTGAATGTTGGCCTGTTTTGCTAGGTTGGGGAAGTTCTCCTGAATGATACCTTGATGTATGTTTTCCAAGTTGGTCCCATTCTCCCTGTGTCTTTCAGGTACCCCAATCAGTTGTAGGTTCAGGCTTTTTATATAATCCCATATTTCTCAGAGGTTTTCTTCATTGCTTTTCATTCTTTTTTCTCTGTTCTTGTGTACCTGTCTTATTTCAGAAAGATAAAGATAGTATCCAAGCTCTGAGATTGTTTCCTCCACTTGGACTATTCTGCTATTGATGTTTGTGATTACATTATGAAGTTCTCATGTTGTGTTTTTCAGCTCCATCAGGTTAGTTATATTCCTGTCTAAACTGGCTATTCTGGTTATTAAAACCACATGATTGTCTCAATAGATGCAGAAAAGGCCTTGTATAAAATTTGACATCCCTTCATGTTAAAAACTCTCAATTAAGTAGGTATTGGAGGAACATATGTCAAAATAATAAGAATCATATATGACAAACCCACAGCCAATATCATACTGAGTGGGCAAAAGCTGGAAGCATTCCCCTTGAAAATGAGCACAAGACAGGGATGCTCTTTCTCACCACTCCTATTCAACATAGTATTGGAAGTTCTGTCCAGGGCAATCAGGCAAGTGAAAGAAATAAAGCGTATTCAAATAGGAAGAGAGGAAGTCAAATTGTCTTTGTTTGCAGATGACATGATCCTATATCAAGAAAACCCCATTGTCTCAGCCCAGAAACTCCTTAAGCTAATAAGCAACTTCCCCAAAGTCTCAGAATACAAGATCAACATGCAAAAAATTGATAGCATTCCCATAAACCAACAAAATTCTTATATGCCAAAAATTGCTAGCATTCCTATACGTCAAGCAGAGAGCCAAATCCTGAATTAACTCCCATTCACAATTGCTACATGGAGAATAAAATACCTAGGAATACAGCTAACAAGGGAAGTTAAGAACATCGTCAAAGAAAACTGCAAACCACTGCTCAAGGAAGTCAGAGAAGACACAAACAAATGGTAAACTATTCCATGCTGATGGATAGGAAGAATCAGTATTGTGACAAGGGCCATAATGCCCAAAGTTATTTACAGGTTCAATGCTATTCCTATCAAACTACCATTGTTATTCTTCATAGAATTAGAAAAAGGAACAATTTAAAAATTCATATGGAATCAAAAAGGAGCCTGAATAGCCAAGACAATCTTTAGCAAAAAGAACCAAGCTGGAGGCATCATGCTACCTGATTTCAAGGTACACTACAAGACTATAGTAACCAAAACAGCATGGTACTGCTACGAAAACAGACACATAGGCCAATGGAAGAGAATAGAGAGCTCAGAAATAAGACCACACATCCACTGTGGTCTTATTATGGTCTTATTATTATTATAATAAGACCACCATCTGATCTTCAACAAACCTGACAAAAATAAGCAATGGGGAAAGGATTCCTTATTTAATAAATGATGATGGGAGAACTGCCTAGCCATGTGCAGAAAATTGAAACTGGACCCCTTCGTTATACCTTATACAAAAATTAACTCAAGATGGATTAAAGACTTAAATGTAAAACCCAAAACTATAAAAACCCTAGAAGAAAATCTAGGCAATACCATTCAGGATACAGGCATGGGCAAAAGTTTTATGATGAAAATGTCAAAAGCAATTAAAACAAAAGCAAAAATTGACAAATGGGACCTAAATAAACTAAAGAGCTTCTGCACAGCAAAAGAGACTATCATCAGAGTGAACAGACAACCTACAGAATGGGAGAAAATTTTTGCAATCTAAGCATCTGACAAAGGTCTAATATCCAGAGTCTACAGGGAACTTAAGACAATTTACAAAAAAAAAAAAAAAAAAAAAAATACAACCCCATTAAAAAGTGGGCAAAGGGCTGGGTGCAGTGGCTCATGACTATAATCCCAGCACTTTGGGAGGCGAAGGCAGGCAGATCACTTGAGCCCTGGAGTTTGAAACCAGCCTGGCCAGCATGTCAAAACCCCATCTCTACTCAAAATACAAAAATTAGCAGGGCATGGTGACTCATGTCTGTAAACACAGCTACTCAAAAGGCTGAGGCATGAGAATCACCTGAACCCAGGAGGCAGAGGTTGCAGTGAGCAGAGATTGCACCACTGCACCCCAGCTTGGGAAACAGAATGAGACTTGGTCTCAAAGAAAAAAAAATGTGGGCAAAGAACATGAATAGACACTTCTCAAAAGAAGACATTCATGTGGCCAACAAACGTATGAAAAATAGCTCAACATCACTGATTATTAGAAAAATGCAAATCAAAACCACAATGAGATACCATCTCACACCAGTCAGAATGGTGATTATTAAAAAGTCCATAAACAACAGATGCTTGCAAGGTTGCAGAGATAAAGGAACATGTTTACACTGTTGGTGGGAATGTAAATTAGTTAAACCATTATGGAAGACAATGTGATGATTCCTCAAAAATCTAGAATCAGAAGTGCCATTTGTTCCAGCAATCCCATTACTGGATATATATCCAAAAAATATAAATCCTTCTATTATAAAGATACATGCATGCATATGTTCATTGCAGCACTGTTCACTGTAGCAAAGACATGGAATCAACCCAAATGCCCATCAATGATAGACTGGATAAAGACATATGCAGCATGCAATACTATGCAGCCATAAAAAGAAATGAGATCATGTTCTTTGCAGGGACGTGGATGGAGCTCAAAGCTATTATCCTCAGCAAACTAATGCACGAACAGAAAATCAAACACTGCATGTTCTCATTTACAAATTGGAGCTGAACAATAAGAACACATGGACACATGGGGGAGAACAACACACATTGGAGTGTGTCATGGGGCAGAGAGGGAAGGAGGGCATTAGGAAGAATAACTAATGGGTACTGGGCTCAATACCTAAGTGATGGGTTGATCTGTACAGCAGACCACCATGGCACACGTTTACTTATGTAAGAAACCTGCACATCCTGCACATGTACCCTGAAACTTAAAATAAAAGTTAAAAATTGAAGAAAAAAATGATAAAATAAATTTGCATATCCCTGGGGAAAAAAATGTATGGGCTGATTTAGTGTCTGGTGATGGCTTGTTTCCTGGTTCTTCTATGGTGCCTTCTCTCTATGCTCTCACATGGTGGAAGAGTGAGCTCTCTCTCTGGGTTATCTTTTACAAGGTAATCATACCAATTACAAGAGCTCTGCTTTCATTATCTAATCAATTCCCAAAGGCTTCACATACTAATATCATCATCTTGGGGGTTAGAATTTCACCATATGAATTTGGGGGGTACACATAAATTTAGACCATAGAATTCTGCCCCTTGCCTCTCAAAATGTATGTTCTTCTTGCATGCAAAATACATTTATTTTATTCCAATAGCCCCAAAAGTCTTAATTCATACCAACATTAAGTCAAAAGTCAAAAGACTCGTGTAAATATCATCTAAATTAGATATGGGTGAGATTTAAGGTATCTTCATCCTGAAGTGAATTTCTCTTCAGCTGTAGGCCTGTAAAATCAAACAAGTTATGTGCTTCCACAATATAGTGGTAGGATAGGCACAGGACTGACATTTCTATTCCAAAGAGAATAAAAAGAAAAAAAGAAAGAGGCAGTGGGCAAGTCCAAAACCTTAAACTCAAGAATATAGTAGTTCCTCTTATCCATAGGTTTGTTTTCCATGATTTCAGTTACTTATGGCTTCAGTTACCTGTGGTCATCTGTGGTCCAAAAATATTAAATGGAAAATTTGAGAAATAATCAATTAATAAGTTTTAAAGTACATGCCATTCTGGAGAGCATGACAAAAATCTCAATTTTTATCATGCACATCCTGCCAGGGACGTGCATCATCCCTTTGTCTGGCTTATCCATGCTGTATATTATGCTGCCTACTCATTAGTCACATAGTAACCATCTCATTTATCAGATCCACTGTCGTGATATTACAGTGTTTGTGTTAAAGTAACTCTTATTTTACTTAATAATGTTCCCAACGCACAAGAATAATAATGCTGGCAATTTGGATATGCTAAAGAGAAACCGTAAAGTGTTTAAGTAAAAAGGTAAAAGGTCTTTACTTAAGGAAAGAAAAAAAATTACTCAGAGGTTGCTGGGATCTACGATAAGAATGAATCTTCGATCCATGATATTGTGAAGACAGAAAAAGCAATTTGTTCATTATATGGAGTTTTGTACCATCTGTCGTTTCAGGCATCCACTAGGGGCCTTGGAATGTATCCCCCATGGATGGGTGGAACTACTGTATTTACATATATATGTGTTTTTGTAGAGTTGCATACATTTTTCTATAGGTAGTTAAATAATGACATTTTAGATATGAATACAAAAAAGAAAGAAAGGGCTATTCAACAGATTTTAATTAAAGGAAATATTATAGAAAATATAAAAAAAAATTTTGAGACAGGGTCTCACTGTGTTGCCAAGGCTGGAGTGCAATGGCACAATTACAGCTCACTGCAGCCTTGACCTCCAGGGCTCGAGTGATCCTCCCACCTCAGCCTCCCAAGCAGCTGGAACCACAGGTGAATACCACAATGCCTGGCTAATTTTTTGTATTTTTGTAGAGATAGGGTTCTGCCATGTTGCCCAGGCTGGTCTTGAACTTCCAGGCTCAAGCAATCTGCCTGCCTCAGCCCCTCAAAGTGCTGTGGGATTACAGGTGTGAGCAACCACACCTGGCCAGAAAATCTGTTAGACAGAAGAAAAATCATCATATATTAAAAGCATGAAGATGCAGTTAAAAATGAAGAACCAAAGAAATATTAAATATACAGGTAGATTTAAATAAATAATTACTCTATAAAATGATATTAATAATGTTTTGGTTTTAAAATTATAAATGTGTGTGTGTGTTTGTGTGTGTGGTTCAGTACACCCTACTCCAAAATATGACACCTTAAAATACTATTTTAAACTGAAACAATTTGGGAAACAGCAGAAGTAGGAAGTTTACTCTGACCGTCCCTAGCCCTTTTTCCCTGAAGCAGATCATAAAACCTAGGTTTTCTGGCTTTCCCCTGAAGCAGGTCATAAGATCCTCATGTAAGAGGTGTCCTGAGGCATCCTTATCTCTGAGGACAAAGAGACACAGAAAATAATTTAATAAGTATAATATAAATAGATTTATAGATCTTTATAGAATAAGAGAGTTTACATTTACAGTGGATGTAAAAGAAGTTGTAAGATTCGAAGATATATTTAACTTTATTTTGAAATGAAAAGAAAGATTTCCAAAAAAATGACTAAATAGGGCCCCAAAAGAGCAGTAAAGATTTTTGAGAGCAGGAATTGTGTCTCATTCATTTTGAAATATCAGTGTCTAGCATACCTGGGAGTAGTTTTTCATCTAAAAATTGAATTAAAACTACGCCCATAGTTTACACACTCTATATTCTCGCTGTAATATTTACAGACATATTGTCATGACAGCATGTTAGCTTCTGGAACCTACTAATTGTGAATAGGTTTTGTGGTGGGTCTGTAAAGAGTTTAGGCAGAAAAGGTAAGCTGGAAGCTAGATATTAAAGGAATTTACATAATCACAACCTGTAAGGTTTAGAGTTCATCCTGGAAGTAACAATAGGCAACAAAATATTCAGGCATCTCTCTTTGAAATAAATAGCTCAAGTATGGGAGGAAAAAAGTGAATGAAAAGATGGGCCATTTATCTATCAAGTATTGATCCAAGTAAAACATTTGAAAATATTAAATATTAATTTTTAAAACCAAGAATAGCGTTTCATAAGTATGTTTAATTTTTTTGTTTACAAATATTAAAATTTTCTTTTTATGTAATTTTATTTTTTTTTGAGACAGAGTCTCACTCTGTCACCCAGGCTGGAGTGCAGTGGCGCGATCTTGGCTCACTGCAACCTCCGCCTCCTGGGTTCAAGCAATTCTCCTGCCTCAGCCTCCCAAGTAGCTGGGGTTACAGGCACCCGCCATCATGCCCAGTTAATTTTGTTTTTGTGTGTGTATTTTTGTAGAGATGGGGTTTCACTATGTTGGCCAGGCTGGTCTCGAAATCCTAACCTCTGGTGATCCACCTGCCTTGGCCTCCCAAAGTGCTGGGATTGCAGGCGTTAGCCACCATGTCCAGCCCTTTCATGTAATTTTAAAAAATAATATGAAACATTTGTAGAACATGTTCTAGGTATCACATATAAGCTGCATTTATTTGTCTAAAATGTTTTCTTATTACTGTTATTTGGAAAACTAATATATCAAAAGTGGTCTGATTCAGAGCTCATATACACTAGCCTCAAAGTTAAATAAAATAGTTTTTAGTTAAATGACTGATTTTTGTCTAAATAAATTAATTATATGTGTTAACAGATATAATTGCAAACATGAATAAATAATTTTAAAAGTCCATCAAGGAAAAGTTAAATAAGTTATCAGTGCCATAAACAGGAAAGCTCACTAAACTGTCAACCATTACAGAAGAGATAAGACTCAAGTTCTTTTGAAAATATAAAACATAAGTTTATTCTGAAGAAAAATTTGAAAGAAAATATTTTAAATTATTTCATATTAGCATACATCCAAGATCATTACCTGGAGGAGGCAAGATGGCTGACTAGACACAGCCAGGAATACCTTTACCACTGAGAGGAACCAAAATAGAGAGTAAATATCATCACAATTTGAACAAGTTTTTTTTTTTTTTTCTTTTTTAGAGATTGACTCTTACTTTGTCACTCAGGCTGGAGTGTAGTGTTGTAATCACAGCTTGCTATAGCCTCAAACTCCTTGATTTAAGTGACTCTCCTGCCTCAGCCTCCCAAATAGCTAGGGCTACAGGCAAGTGTCACAATGCTTGGCTTATTATTATTTTTTTAATTATGGAATGATGGGGTCTCCCTATGTTTCCCAAGCTGGTCTCAAACTCCAGGTCACAAGCAATCTTCCCACCCCAGACTCCCGAAGTTCTTGGATTACAGGTGTGAGCCACTGCACCTAGCCGAACAGGTCTTTTGAAAGAAAGTCAATAGAGAGGCAGTGCAGACACTATAGTTGTAGAGATTGGAAGCTGGGAACCCTGCTCAGAGATTCCAGGCGCCAGCATTGGCAACTGTACCAAAACGTGACCTAGATGCCAATCACCCAAGATTCTCCTTGCTCTGAGTGGCAGCAGCTCCTCCCCTCTGCTAGGCCAGGGAGAGCTGGGCTTCCATTGCTGTGGGACCAGAGTGCATCCAATCCACACATTCCCTCACATGCTGGACCTCTCAAGACTGCCTGCCTAGATGCTCCTGCAGGAGGATCACCACAGCACAGTCACCACGTCCCCACCTGAGTTTTTGCTAGTGGCCTGGGAGCAGTTCAGCCACTCTCCCAACCCCCATACCCCAGTAACAATCTCCCTGCCCTGCACAGCCAGTGCTTTAACCTGAGGGGCCAGAGGACAAATCCATGGGCCGAGTCCCAACTCCTTAGGATTTGAGCACACTACTCATGGATATTGAACTGCGATCTGAGGCCTAAGCTCAATCAGGAAAGGAACCCCCACTCTCAGAAGACAAAGAAGAGTGTGACATGGGTTCATATGCCAGTGCAGGACATCCCTCCCTTCACAAGCCTGGTCTGGGAAGGGCGTGGCCTGACAGCCAGCTGCTGCTTCTTTTCTAGGGAATCTGTGGCCCAGAGCATCTGGAACAGCTCAGTGACCTGGGCACAGAAGGCTTGGGATAAGCCTAGCTGGTCAATCCTGTTCCTGGGGCAGATGCCAGAGGGAGACTCACCAGGTAGGGGGAGCGTAAGCTTGGTGTTCCTGACAGCCATCTGCTGGGCTGAAAACTTCAGCCTGCAGGTACCTTCCAAGTTGCATATCTGTGGTACCAGTGCCCCACCCAGGGATCTTCTGCTCCTGTCCCAGTGCACCATCAGACCACTAGCAGACATATGCCACAGTCTGCTATGATTCTCAAAAACACAAGGGACTGCAGGCCCCCAGGGAGTTGTGGTTCTCCTGGTGATTTAGCCCTCAGCTGGGACTGCCCTAAGGGAGGGGTGAGCAGAGCCTGCCAAAGTTCCCACTGGGGCACAGGAAATAGTCATGGCACCAATAGTTGAAGGGGTTGGCATCACACGGCCCAGGAGCAGACTTGGAGAGGGAGTCATATCTCACCAGCTGCCATCTCTCCAGCACACTGCTATGTACACACTGAAGTAAAAAAGAAGCATGTGGCTGAATAAGAGCTTATCTGCCCACCTATACTCATAAGCATTATTAATTGGACTGCAGGCTGAATTACACTACCAAACAAAAATACATTCCTCCAACATGCAATGCCACTGAAACCCATCACAGGAGCCTATATACAACCTAAGACTCTGTACAAAACCTTGGCCTTCTGAAAGCACTCAGAAACAAAGCCATTCAACTATACACAACATTCACCATAGTCACAAGAGGAAAACAAAAACAAAACAAAAGGCCCCATCCAAGTGACATCAAATTCAAAAATAAAAGGAAATGCCAGCTGTCTCAGATGAGAAGGAATCAGCACAAAAATTCTAGCAATTTAAAAAGTCGGAGTGTTTTGTTACATTCTTGTTCCCTAGCAATGTAATCTAAACAGATTGAAATGTCTGAAATGACAGACACAGAATTAAGAATCTGGATGGCAAGGAAGCTCAATGAGGTCCAAGAGAAAGTTTCAATTAAATTCAATCAAAGGAAGCCAGAAAAATGATAAAAGATTTGAATATGATATAGCTATATTAAGAAAGGATCAAATGGAAATTCTGAAATTGAGAAATTCACTGCGAGAATTTCAAAATACAATTCAAAGCCTTAAAAACAGACCAGACCAAGCAAAGGAAATAACCTCAGAGCTTGAAGACCAGTACTTTGAATCAAGCCCATCAGGCAAAAAGAATTTCAAAAAATGGACAAATCCTCCAAGATATATAGGATTATGTAAAGCAACCAAACCTACCACTCATTTATGTTCCTAAGCAAGAAGAGAGAGGAAGTGTATTAGTCAGGGTTCTCCAGAGGGACAGAACCAATAGGATATATGTAAATATAAAACAGTTTATTAGGGGGAATTGGCTCACGTGACTGCAAGGTGAAGTCCCACAATAGGCCACCTGCAAGCTGAGAAAAGAGAGAAACCAGTAGCATGGTTCAGTCCAAATCAGAAAGCCTCAAAACCAGGGAAGCCAATCCTGCAGGCTTCAGTCTAAGGCTAAAGGCACAAGAGACCCTGGGAGGTCACTGGTGCAAGTCCCAAAGTACAAAGGCTGAAGAACACAGAGTCTGATGTCCATGGGCAGGAGAAGAGAAAGCAAGTTTCCAGCGTGGGAAGAGTGAGAGTGGGCAGATTCTGCAAGCTGCTTACCTTTCTTCCAGCTGCTTTATTGTAGCCACACTGGGAGCTGATTGGATAGGGCTCACCCACATTGAGGATGTGTCTTCCTCTCCCAGCCAAGTGTCTCAGATGTTAATCTCCTCTGGCAACACCTTCACAGACACACCCAGAAACAATGCTTCACCAGCCATCTAGGCATTCTTCAATAGTCAATTTGACACCTAATATTAACCATTATAGTAAGCCACTTGGAAAACATATTTGAGAACATAATCCAGGAAAATTTTTCCGATCTTGTTGGAGAGGTTAAATTGCAAAAACAATACATTCAGAGAACACATGTGAGATGCTAATAAAAGATGGCAGTCTTCAAGGCACATAGTCATCAGACTTTTCAAGATCAACATGAAAGAAAAAATCTTAAAGACACCTAGAGAAAAGGGTTAGATCACCTATAAAGGGAAGGCTTTCAGGCTAGTAGTGGAATTCTCAGCAGAAATCTTACAAGCCAGAAGACACTGTGAGCCTATTTTTAGCATTCTCAAAGAAAATAAATTCCAACTAGAATTTCGTATCCTACCAAACTAAGTGTCATAAGCAAAGAAGAAATAAAACCTTTCCCAGAGAAGCAATTGCTAAGCAAATTTGTTACCACTAGACCAGCATTACAAGAACTACTTAATGGAGTTCTAAACTTGAAAATGAAAGACATAACCTGCTGCCACAAAAACACACATAAATACAAAGCCCACAGACCCTACAAAGCAACAACACATTCATCACCACAAAGCAAACAAACAACACCATGACAAGAACAAAATCTCACATATCAATATTAACCTTAGCTGTAAATGGTCTAAATGTCCCACATAAAAGACACAAAGTGGAAAGTTGGATAGAAAAATAAGACACCCTTTTGCTGTCTTCAAGAGTCCCATCTGTCATGTAATGACACCCATAGGTTCAAAGTAAAGGGATACAGAGAGATCTATCACACAAATGGAAAACAAAAAGGAATAGAGATTTCTATTCATGTATTGGATAAAACAGGCTTTTTATCAACAACAGTAAAAATTGACAAAGAAGGCCATTACATAATAATAAAAGGTTCAATTTAACAAGAAAATTTAACTATACTAAATATATAAGCATCCAACACTGGAGCACCCAGATTCATAAAACAATTACTTCTAGACCTTCAAAAAGACTTAGGCAGCCACACAATAATACTGGGGAAGTTCAACACTCACTGATATCATTAGGACAGATTGTTGAACCAGAAAACTAACAAATAAATTCTCCACTTAAATTTGACACTTGACCAATTTGACTCAATAAACATCTATGGAACACTCCACTCAATAACCATAGCATATACGTTTTTCTCATCTGAACATGATGATAATGTAAGATAAACCACAAGCTTCGTGATATAGCAAGTCTCAATTCAAAAAAATGGAAATCATACAAAGTATATGCTTGAACTACAATGAAATAAAAATAGAAATCAACACAAAGAAGAACTCTCAAAAACTACACAATTACATAGAAACTAAACAAATTGCTTCTGAATGACTTATGGGTAAACAATGAAATTAAGGCAGAAATCAAAATATTCTTTGAAACAAATGAAAGCAGAGACACGAATATCAAAATCTCTGGGATGTGGCAAAAGCAATGTTAAGAGGAATTATTATAATGCTAAATGACTATTTGAAGAAGTTAAAAGATCTCAAATTAACATCACAATCAAAGAAACTAGAAAAACAAGAACAAACTAATCCCAAAGCTGGCAGAAGAAAAGAAAGCACAGCAGTATTAAATGGAATTGAGACCCCAAAAACTATACAAAGGATCAAGGAATCAAAAACTTGGTTATTTATTTGAAAGGATAAGAAAGATCATTAAACCATTAGCTAGATTAACAAAGAAAAAATGAGAGAAGAGCCATATAAACACAATCAGAAATGACAAAGGTGACACTAAAATCCATCCCAAGAAATACAAAATATCCTCAGAGACGACTATGAACACTTCCATGTACACAAACTAGAAAATCTAGGGGAAACGGATAAACTCCTGAAAACACACAACCTCCTAAGATTGAATCAGAAAAAAGTTGAAACCCTGAGCAGACCAATAATGAGTTCTAAAATTGATTCAGTACAAAAGAAAAACCTACTGACTATAAAAAACTTTGGACCAGGTAGATTTACAGCAGAATTCCACCAGATGTACAAAGAAAAGTTGGTACTATTAATGCTGAAACTATTTTATAAAATAGAGGAGGAGAGATTCCTTTGTAACTCACTCTATGAAACCAGCCTCATCCTGTAACCAAAATATGGCGAAGACACAAACAACAAAGAAAACTACAGGCCGATATCTACTATGAATATAGACACAAAAATCCTCAACAAAATACTAGCAAAGTGAATCTAGCAGCATACCAAAAAGTTAATTTATTATGATCAACTCGGCTTTATTACTGGGATGCAAGATTGGCTCAACACATGCATCTCAATAAATGTCATTCACCACATAAGCATAATTTTTAAAAAACTAACATTATTATCCCAATAGACTCAGAAAAACCTTTCAATGAAATCCAACATCCTTTCATGTTAGAAACCCTCAACTAACACAGCATTGAAGAAACATATCTCAAAATAATAAGGACCATCTATGACAAACCCACAGCCAACATCATACTTAATGGGCAAAAATAGAACCATTCCCCTGAAGAATTGGAAGAAGATAAAGATGCCCACTCTAACCAGTCCTATTCTACATAGTATTGGAAGTCCTAGCCAGAGCAATCAGTGAAGAGAAAGAAAGACATCCAAATAGTAAAAGAAGAAGTTATTTCTTTTCACTGACAACATAATTCTATGCCTAGAAAACCCTAAAGACTCCACCAAAAGGCTCCTAAAACTGACAAATGACTTCAGTAAATTTTTAGGATACACAATCAATGTACAAAAATCAGTAGCATTTTAATACACCAATAACATTCAAAGCTGAAAGCTTAAGCAAGAACACATTCCCATTTACAATAGACACAAGAAAATAAAATACCTCAGAACATATCTAACTAAGGACATGAAAAATCTCTACAAGGAGAACTATAAAACACTGCTAATAGAAATCATAGATGACAAAAGCAAGTGGAAAAAATATTCTGTGCTCATATATTGAAAGAATCATCATTGTTAAAATGGCCATACTGCTCAAAGCAATCTATAGATTTGATGCTGTTTCTGTCGAACTACCAACATCATTTTTCACAGAATTAGAAGAAACTCTTCTAAAATTTATATGAAACCAAAATAGTCAAATAGCCAAAGCAATCCTAAGCAAAAAGAACAAAGATGAAAGCACCATTATTACCCAACTTCAAACTATACTACAAAACTACAGTGACCAAAACAAGAGGGTACTGGTACAAAACTAGAAATATAGACCAATGGAACAGAACAGACAGCTCAGAAATCAAGCAGCACACCTACAACTATATGATCTTTGACTAAGTTGACAATAACAAGCAATGGGGAAAGGACTCCCTATTCAATAAACGGTGGTAGGGAAACTGGCTAACCACATGTAGAAGAATGAACCTGTAGTTCCCTTACCTTAACTTAAGATGACTTAAAGATTTGAGACCACCAACTATAAAATTCCCAGAAGAAAACCTAGGAAATACCATTCTGGACATCAGCTTGGCAAAGAATTTATGGCCAAGTCCTCAAAAGCAATTGCAAAAAAAAAAAAAAAAAAAAAAATTGACAAATGGGACCTAATTAAATTAAAGAACTTCTATACAGCAAAAGAAACTGTGAACACATTCAATGGACAATCTACAGAATGGGAGAATATATTTGCAAAGTATGTATCTGACAATGAGCTAATAAGAATCTATAAGGAACTTAAAGAAGTCAGCAAGAAAAAAACAAATAACCCTATCAAAAAGTAGGCAAATGACATGAACAGACACTTCTCAAAAAAAGACACACAAGCAGCCAACAATCAAATGAAAAAATCCTCAACATCACTGATCATCAGAGAAATGCACATCAAAACCACAAAGAATTACCATCTCATACCAGTCAGAATGGCTATCATTAAAAAGTCAAAAAATGACAGATGTTGGAAAGGCTGCAGAGAAAATGGAATGCTTATACACTGTTTGTGAGAATGTAAATAAGTTCAGTCACTGTGGAAAGCAGTTTTGAGATTTCTCAAACAACTAATAATAGAACCAGCTCTCCCATTTGAACCAGTAATCCCATTACTGCATATATACCCAAAGGAAAATAAATCATTCTACCAAAAAGACACATGCACTCATATGTTCATCATAGCACTATTCATAATAACAAAGACGTGGAATCAACCTAGATGCCCATCAACAGAGGCTTGGTTAAATAAAATGTGGTACATATAGACCCTTTTTATAAGCAGCCATAAAAAAGCATAAAACTATGTCCCTCCCAGCAATACGGATGCAGCTGGAGACCATTATCCTAAGCAAATTAACACAGAAACAGAAAATCAAATACAGCATGTTCTCACTTAGAAGTAGGAGCTAATTCTCGGGTACGCATGTACGTAAAGATGGGAATAGTAGACACTGGAGACTTCAAAGGCAGAGAAAGGTCTGAAAAACGTTCTATTGGATACTATTTTTACTATCTAGATGATTGGATTGATAGAAGCCCAAACCTTAGCATCATGAAATCCACCCTTACAACAAGTAGTCCCAAATCTAAAATAAAAATGAAAATTAAAACCAAAACATAATCACTACCTGTATAATTGATAAAATCACAATGCAGTAAACATTTTTGGTGTCCATTTAAGTAATTTACTGAAAGTTTATATGAAAATTTGCAAAAGTCTGTAGCATTATTAAAGTGAAGCATATTTATACATGGAAGAAAAATGGAAAAGAAAAGAAGAGCTATCAAAAAAGAATGTCACAATTAACCAAGTAACTTTAAAAGTGATATTACGTTACAGTGTTAATAAATGACTGCACTCTATAAATGCACTTTTTATGATAGGATATTTAATTACCTGTTAAGCTGTATTGGCCACTTTGCATCAATAATCAAGTCAATAATCTGCAACTTTTAAATTCCCTTAACATGCATTTACGGGATACACTCCAATAGCCCCAAGACTTTTTGGTCTATTGGACCATTGACCTGAAATTTACTAAACTGTCAAATGCATATTTACATGAGAGACTGGAAAAGCTTTTGCACCAAGTCAATGACCTACTTCTTCAAAATGCTTAAGAGTACATTTACATGAAAGAACATGTTCTTTTCTTTTTCTTTATTTTTTTTAACAGCTTCAGTATGTATTTCCTTTAGAGCAGAGGAATTATGCCCTATTTTGTCAGTAATGTATAGTATGAAACAAAGCTTGACAAATAAGTTTTATGGGCCCAGTAGAAATATTATCATACTAGTAGGATAATATTACCATGTTTAAATAAACTCACATTCATATTTTTTTCTATCTGACAAATAATACCCATATTGAGGTCCATCTTCCTAAACTAAGTTTTAGATAAATATTTGCTATATTTTGTTATAATAAAAATACTTTGAGATACATTAATTACTAATTGACTTTGTAGCATATTTCCCCACAATATCAACTGAATTTTCTCATATTAAACTATTTAAAGTACCACATCCATTTTCTGACACAATTGTGATAGCAAATGTAGAGCTATTTAAAATTTCTATTGCAGAGATTAATAGATCTGGAGAGGTAGATTATACTGATTTTAGTTTCTTTTACTTTACAATGAGAATGTTAAATTAGTTAAACCATATAAAAGACCTAAACTATACCTAACTTCAGTTGAAAGTTTGATAATTCAATTTTTCCTGTGCTCTAACAAACTTTAGAAAAGAATCAAAAAGTAAAAATATTACATAATATGATTTTGGGTTGACTGAATTTTTTTGTTTCAATCACAGTTTACCTAAGACTCATTTTAGTTTTTAAACATTTGTTGAAGATTTTTGAAAAATACGTCATCAATTATATTTATTGCTTAATTAGTTAGATCCCTAATGAGGCATGAAATAAAGTGAGTGAGGCAAAAAGATTTTGATTTTTTTATTAAAATGTTTATTTTTATTTGAATACCTATAATCATTATACTACACATGTAAAAGATTTAATTTATATACTTTACACTGAAATTTTGTTCTTTTCACTATTATTATTCAATACCAGCTAATTGAATTATTTTGACAATCAAATATTTAACACAGAAAATGATACAGGTCCATTGAAGATTTTTGTTTCTTTCTGGGTTATAGCAGTTTAACATCTTGGGAATAAAATTCATAAGCCAATTCTTAATAGTGCTTTACAAATAAAAGTGATTTTTAGAATATATACCTAAGTTAGGAATATATACCTAAGTTAGGTATAATAATTAGGCCTCTAAATTTCTAGAGTCAGAGATGCTGAACTTTTGAAACCTCTGTTGATAACCATCTTAAAGCAGGTCAAAATTTGCTACATAATTACTTGGCAAAATTCTAGTACATACATTTTGGAAAAGCGTAATATCGACTTTTATTTCTCCTATCCTGGGTGGTAATAGAACTTGTAGTATTTGAGAAATGTGTTATATTTCTGTCAGTCAAGCCCGTCCTGTCTCCTGTTTTATTTAAACTTGACTAAGGAAAGTAAATATGGCCATTCTGTTTCCAATTTCAAAAATATTTCTACTGAGCATCAGAGTTATGCAGTTTTCTCCCCCATCTTACTACATAGTTCCATTTGCATCATCCAAATTCTTTCATTCCTGTACTAACAGCCATGCCAGAAACCCAGTAATGGAAATAAAAGAGGTGGCTGCATCCAAATTATAATCTTAAACACCAAAGTTGTGTTTACATCAATTCTCTTTACTGGTGAATTTTATGGAGGGTGGATTCAGTCTGAGGCAGGTCTGCCGTTAGATTTGTCCAGTGTCACTTGCTTATCTCCCATATAGAAGCAGTTCACAAAGCCTTGAGTAGATTCAGACTAAAAGCAGACTATTACCTCAAGCCAGAAAAGGATTTTTTAAGTACTTTGCTATCTGCTGATAAAGGAATTCTAAGGCTTTAAATCTTGCATTATTTATGTACTATACAGCCCACGAAGAAAATGATTTGCCACGGCCTTAAGGATGAGATAATAAATTCTTTAGCTTTAAGGTAACAAAATAAAAATGCCATGATCTTTAGCTAATAATCTCTTGTAAGAAAGGTCAATAACTGCCCGAGAAAAAGAAAGGCAAGTTTTAAGTCTATTACTGAATAAAATCTAATTTTGAAAAGGTTTTGTTTTATTTTGTGTTTTGTTTTATTTTGTATTTCATCAAGTAGAAAATCGGTCTGGGCCGGGCGTGGTGGCTCACGCCTGTAATCCCAGCACTTTGGGAGGCCGAGGCGGGCGGATCACGAGGTCAGGAGATTGAGACCATCCTGGCTAACACGGAGAAACCCGTCTCTACTAAAAAAAATACAAAAAATTAGCCGGGTGTGGTGGCAGGCTCCTGTAGTCCCAGCTACTTGGGAGGCTGAGGCAGGAGAATGGCGTGAACCCGGGAGGCGGAGCTTGCGGTGAGCCTAGATCACGCCACTGCACTCCAGCCTGGGTGACAGAGCGAGACTCCATCTAAAAAAAAAAAAGGAAAGAAAGAAAAGATAATGGGTCTGAAGTTATTGTATCAATAAAGCATTTAGTCATGCATTACTTAGTGATCAAACATTAGAATTAATATACTAAACCATAGATATTACTCAAATATTTGAAGCATAGTCCTTGAATGCCCAAGTCGTTTTGTTTTTTATTACATACCAGTTAACCATTGGTTACAGAAATTTCCACCCACATATAATATTTAAATAATGTAGCAAATGAAACTGAACATTGAAAAATAATAACCAGAAATAAAAAAACTGTTGGCAATAAGAAGACAGAAAGGAAAGTACCTTAAAAATTATCTAAAACCACCTCATTTCTCAGAAGAGAAATGGTAGAACAGAACAGTATTAGGTAACGATTTAAGAGTTCATGAACTAGTATTAAGAAGAAAACATACTCATGTTAAATTATATTTCTTCTACATCAACAGAAACTTTTTTCTTTCTTTTCTCTTTCTTTCTTTCTTTCTTTTGTCTCTCTTCTTTCTCTCTCTCTCTCTTTCTTTTTTTTTTTTTGGTGGAGTTTCACTCTTGTCACCCAGGTTGGAGTGCAATGGCACTATCTCAGCTCACTGTAACCTACGCCTCCCCAGTTCAAGCGATTATCCTGCCTCAGCCTCCTAAGTAGCTGGGATTACAGGCATGTGCCATGACGCCCAGCTAATTTTTTGTATTTTTAGTCGAGACGGGGTTTCACCATGTTGTTCAGGCTGGTCTCAAACCCCTGACCTCAGTTTATCCACGCGCCTTGGCCTCCCAAAGGAAACATTTTATTTCTAAAACAATTGGTATAAATATCACAATAACTATATATATGAGTCGAAGTTGCTGGTTTCAAACATTTAAAGCTACTTTGAATTTATTGAAGATTTAAAATAAAATGTTTTTAATTTTAGTACACACACACACACACACAACTTTATATGGTCATTTGAATGTAAAGCCTTGCCACTCTAGTACATTCGTAGGCTAGAAAAAAGTCAAAGTTAACCATAGGACACATAAGAATAAGGGACATTTTCTTCTAGAAGAAGCATCAACATTATTAGTCAGACTCATATGTCTTCTTTTGTAGCCCATATTAATATCCTGTCTATTTACAGTCACACCAGCTGATTTGGCTTGTAATGTCAGTCAAAGTAACACAAACAGTCTTCTAGTGATAAACAAAAAAAAGGGACATATTTAAGTCCTTACATAAATTTTAAGATTCACCTACTATACATGAAGTTATAAGGTAACCCCAAGACTTAAACGTATTATCAACAGAAACATTGAAGATAAGACAATATACAAATACTTAAAAGACATAGAGGACATAGAGGAGGACCGCGGAGACTGCGTTTGCCCCGCGAGGACAGAGCCTCCCCCTCGCCGCCCCGCCGCTGGTCCACACCCGCTGTCAGCTCACCATGATGATATCACCGGGCTTGTAGTCAACAAAGGCTCCTGCATGTGCAAGACCAGCTTCGCAGGCGACGATGCCTCCGGGGCTGTCTTCCCATCCATTGTGGGGCGCCCCAGGCACCAAGGTGTGATGGTGGGCATGGATCAGAAGGACTCCTAGTGGGTGACGAGGCCCAGAGCAAGAGAAGCATCCTGACCCTGAACTAGAACGACATGGAAGATCGGGCACCACACCTTCTACAACCAGCTGCCTGTGGCTCCTGAGAAGCACCCCGTGCTGCGGACCGAGACTCCCTCAACCCCAAGGCCAACCACGAGAAGATGAACTAGATCACGTTTGAGACCTTCAGCACCCCAGTCATGTACGTGGCCATTCAGGCCGTGCTGTCCCTGTGGGCCTCTGGCCGTACCACTGGCATGATGATGGACTCTGGTGAAGGGTCACCCACACTGTGCCCATCTATGAGGGGTATGCCCTCCACCACGCCATCCTGCATCTGGACCTGGCTGGCCGTGGAGTGACTAACTACCTCATGAACATCCTCACCCAGCGCCTACAGCTTCACCACCACTGCCAAGCAGGAAATTGTGGATGACATCAAGGAGAAGCTGTGCTAGGTCGCCCTGGACTTGGATCAGGAGATGGCCATGCTTGGCCTCCAGCTCCTTCCTGGAGAAGAGCTATGAGCTACCCTACATCCAGGTCATCACCATCTGCAACCAGCTGTTCTGCTGCCCCAAGGCGCTCTTCCAGCCTTCCTTCCTGGGCATGAAATCCTGTGGCATCCACGAAACTACCTTCAACTCTATCATGAAGTGTGACATGGACATCCACAAAGACCTGTACGTCAACACAGTGCTGTCTGGCAGCACCACCATGTATCCTAGCATCGCCAACAGGATGTAGGAGACCACTGCCCTGGCGCCCAGCACCACGAAGCTCAAGATCATTGCTCCTCCGAGCGCAAGTACTCCCTGTGGATCGGCAGCCCCATCCTGGCCTCCTTTCCACCTTCCAGCAGATGTGGATCAGCAAGCAGGAGTATGACGAGTCTGGCCCCTCCATTGTCCACTGCAAATGCTTCTAGGCAGACTGTAACTTAGTTGCATTACACCCTTTCTTGACAAAACCTACCTTGCACAGAAAACAAAATGAGATTGGCACATGGCTTTTTTTGTTTGTTTGTTTTTGTTGTTGTTTGTTTGTTTTTTGGCTTGACTCAGGAACAAAGGTGATAGCAGTCGATTGGAGCAAGCATTCTCCAAAGTTCTACAATGTGGCCTAGGACTTTGATTGCACATTGTTCTCTTTGTAATAGTCATTCCAAATATCGTGAGATGCATTGTTACAGGAAGTCCCTTGCCCTCCTAAAAGCCACCACACTTTTCTCTAAGTAAAACGCCCTAGTCTGCTCCTGAGTCCACACAGGGGAGGTGATAGCATTGCTTTCATGTAAATTATGTAATGCAAATTTTTAAAAATCTTCGCCTTAATTTTTTTTATTTTGTTTTATTTTGAATGATCAGCCTTTGTGGCTCCCCCTTTTTGTCCCCCAACTTGAGATGTATGAAGGCTTTTGGTCTCCCTGGGAGTGGGTGGAAGTAGTCAGGGCCTACTTGTACACTGACTTAAGACCAGTTGAATAAAAGTGCACACCTTAAAAAAAAAAAAAAAGACATAGAGGAATAAATACTACCATACATGCAAAATGGGGTTTTGAGCAGAGATGAACAATAAATTCAGCAGGTTAATATATTTTTGATTGGTGTAAGCAAGCAGTAATGTTTGTTCTGGCACTGAATTTAAGTGAGAATTTATAGAATGAGTCTGTGTTTTAGAATTATTCAGGAACATAGTATATAGTTTTGCTGAGATGTTTTTGCAAAGATAGAAATATTCTCAAAATGATAGGTTGCACATCTACCTGAAACTCTACTCCATAGCATATTCGGGTCCTTACAAACCATCAGAATTGACATGAGTATCATGCATATCAAGTTTACAATAAATTGTATTTAAAGGGAGTAAAAAAAGGCTATAGTAATCAAGTCAGTGACAACAGAATTATATATTTGCCAGGCATGAAAACACGGCAGTGAAGAAATTCACTAAGCCACTCTTTCGGGGGACTGGGTTTTTATGTGACAGAAAGAAGAAATTTGTTGTGTTATGAGAATGCTCCTTGCATAGGAAGAAACGGTCCCACAAGTCAGCACCTCTTTATTTAAAACAAGTATCATTGTTTATTATCAGTGAAGAATTTTTCATTAGGATGGGTGAGATGCTCCTTGTATTTGAGTTGCTCAAAGTTCTTAGTAGTGTTGCTTAGAACTAGCATTCATTTTGATGTCCCTTAAGTATTACTGCAAATGAAAGTTATATTACACCAAAGGAGCAAAAGAGCAGATATTCAAAGACTGGTCTAATATGAAAGCAGAGCCAGAGACTAGCCACCTTATGAAGTCTGAGCAAGGGCAAACCAGAGAACTAGAGCCCAGAGGGCATTCCAATAACAGAGCCAAGAAAATATAGACAAAGACAAGAAGAAACAAAAATGCAATAATGATCTTTCAAAGAAAAGTTCATTATTATTAAAGTTGCCTGACATCTGCCACAAGGAAGTTGCTGAAAAGCCCAGGGTCCTGTTTCTAAAGATGTACTTCCTCTGATTAAAAAGTCATTTTATTGGCCTTGGATAAATTCTTAGGACAAAAACATTTAATTTTTTTTCTGTGAAGGACAATTCTCTAAAGAATTGAAATATATAACAAAACTGTGTGTTTGTACATACATTTTTACCTAACATTTGTCCCATCCATAGATTTTATTAAGTAGTCGTCAAAGATGTTTACTAATTTAAGTAAAATGTCTTTATTTCATCTAGAAATACTTTTTTACATATGAAATGTGATACATAATCTAATCTTACTTTCTGTGGAATAGTCTATTGAGACAACCTGTTAAATTCAATGTTGTTATTATCAATAAAGTCTCATATATAGTGTAATATATTTCTGGATTTTCTTTTTTACATCTTTCCAAGCCCTTTGTCAATACCACATTGCTTTGATTACAGTGGCTTTAAAATATAGTCTACCATTTGATCCAGTAATCCCACTACCGGGCATCTACCCAGAGGAAAAGTTGTTATATGAAAAAGATATTTGCACATGCATGTTATAGCAGCACAATTTGCAATTCCAAAAACATGGAACCAGTCCAAATGCCCATCAATCAACAAATGGATAAAGAAATTGTGGCATACATACACGATGGAATACTACTCAACCATAAAAAGGAAAGAATTAATGGTATTCGCAGTAACCTAGATGGAACTGGAGACTATTATTCTAAGTGAAATAACTCAGGAATGTAAAACCAAACACTGTATGTTCTCACTCATAAGTGAGAGCTAAGCTATGAGGATGCAAAGGCATAGGAATGATACAACGAACTTTGGGGACTTGGGGCAAAGCGTAGGGGGTGGTGAGAGATGAAAGACTACAAATGGAGTTCAGGGTATGCTGCCCAGATGATTGGTGCACCAAAATCTCACAAATCACCATTAAGGAACTTACCATTAAGGAACTTACTCACCATTAAGGAACTTACACCATTAAGGAACTAACTAAATACCACCTGTTCACCAAAAACCTATGGAAATAAAAAAATTTTTTTTAAATCATAAAAATGGGCAACCAGCAGGACTTGGGGCTGCTCTGCATATATAGTAGGCATTCTTTTATGCCTTTAGTTTCTTAATAAATTTACTTTCACTTTAAAAAGTCTCATATTCACTACTACATACTACTTGCTCCTACTGTTCTTTTTCTATCTATTCTTACAGTTAAAATTTAGTACCATTTAATGCTAAAACATGAAAAAATAGTTTAGATATCCTAAATAAAATTATATCAAATTTATATATTAATGTTGGAAAAATTTACTCTTTTATTGTATTTTTTCCACCCAAGAAAATTATTTACTTTGCATTTTCAATATTGTTTTATGTCCTTCAATAAGATGTTTGTAGTTTTCTTTTTATTAGTTACTTGTACGTATTTTCCTCTTAAATGTATTATGTTAAAGTTTTATCAGTTTAAGTCTGCAATGAATTGTGTTTAAAATTTATATTTCAATATATGTAAATGAGATTATAATTTTTCGATGCTTTTTTTTAGCCTCATAAAATTAATTAGGAGATTTCTGTCTTTTCTATTATTAAATATACCTTAAATAGTATTTGAAGTTCTAAAAACCCATTAAACATGAGAAAGAAATCAGTTGTGAAAAAGTCAGGTGATAGTGTTTGTTTTAAGGTTGATCTTTAATTATCTTCCCATTCTTAAAGGTCTTTTCAAGTTTTCTTCATGATCCTGGGTTTATTTTAATAATTTAAATTTAGGTAGAAAACGCTCCGTTTTCTCTAGCCTTTCAAATTTGTTTCCAAAGAGTTAAGAATAGTATTTCCATTTTACCTTTGAAAATGTCTGTCTTTTGCATGACTAATCTATATTGTTTCTCTCTTTTTACCCTGAGTTCATGTGGGATATACCTATTTTCTTCATCTTTTCAAAAGAAAAATACTGTACTCACCCAAACTTTGTATAATTTGTTATTCTTGCTTTATTAAATTCAGTTATATGCTTGTGCTTCCTTTTGTCTTTGATGTATTATTAAAAATTTTAAATGAGTAATTATTTTTAAAGTTTTAGTCATACTGCTTTCTAATATAAGCACATATATAATACCTTTTCCTATAAGTAGAGATTTTTCTGTGACTCAAAATTATGATAATGACATATTCCACCTTTTGTTGCTTCCAAAAGATTTTGTAATCTCATTTTTAATTACTATTATGATCCAAATGATACATGATAAAATGCTTTTAAAATTCCAATGATTCAACAGTTATATTCAATTGTATTTGAATAAATGGTTAATATTTTTACTTGATAAAGGTATGCTTAGTGTCCAACTATTGACTTATATTTTTCATATTTTCATTGAAGTGTAGCATACATATATAAAGGTACAAAAATGATTAATATATAGCACAATGAATGAACAAAAGTAAGCACAGAGGTGTGAAACACAATATTTCTAATAATCCAGAAGTTTTTTTAATGCTACTCCAAATGTCTATTCGAACACCAAAGGTAACAACCTGAATTCTATGCTGCAATTTAGTCTTGCCTAGTTTTGGCCTTTTTATAAGAAGGACACAATATGTCTGTTGATGCTTCTTTCCCTCAATATTATATGTGTAACATTAATTCCTGCTGTTATATGTGATTATTGCTTGTTCATTATCATTGCTGACATATTCAGGATTTTATTATATGAATATATCATAATATGTGATATTTTCTAACATGGAAAGACATTTGGTTTTTTCCAGTTTAGAATGATTACAAAAATAGTCTTCTAAGTAATCACATATGCATTCATCCTTGTGGATTAATACTTAGAAGTGAAATTACTTGGTGACAAATGTACAATTACAGTTAATGATCTTTAACAGCTTTACAAAATAGTTACTTCCACTCCCACTAACAATGTTTACGAGTTGTTGCTCCACATCCTCACCAATATTCAGCATTGTCAAGCTTGGTAATTCAACCATTCTGGTCATACACAGTGGTATAAAGATTAGACTATGATTTGTATTTGCCTATTAATGAGATTGAACACTTTTTTTGTATGTTTATTAATTATGTTTCTATCCTTGTTGTGAAAGACATATTCAAGTTTCTTACTCAGTTTTTATTTTCTGAATTGTCAGTCTTTTTCTCATTGATGTGCAGGAGTTTGTTATATCCCTGGTGGAAATTTTATTAGATATATAAACTACAAATAGATTCTCCCATTTTCTGATTTGTTCCTTCATTCTCTTTTCTTCAATAAATTTTGGTTAAAATTTTTATTTTGAGATTATCATAGATTCACATGCAATTGTAAAAAATAATAGATATTCCATATACTCTGTACTCAGTTTCTCCTAGTGGTAACATCTTACAAAACTGTGCAATAATCTCACAGCCAGAATATTGACATTGATGCACCAACATGTAGAACAGTTCCATCACCACAGGGATCTCCCATATTGCTCTTACATAGCCACAACTATTTGTCTCCTCCATTCACTCCCCTTTTAACAACTGGCAACCACTAATCTTGACTTCATTTCTATAATTTTATCATTTAAAGAAAGTTTTACAAGTGGAATTTTACAGTATGTAATTCTTTCACATACTGTAATTTTACAGTATGTAATAGCTTCTTTAATTCAATATAATTCTTCAGATATTCAATGAGGTTGCTGTGTATATCAATAGTTTATTTCTGGTTATTGAAGAGAGGCATTTCATAGTATGGTTATAATGCAGTTTTTTTTTATTATTTTTATCATTCACCCATTGAAAGATATCTGAGTTGTTTTCAGTTTGCAGCAATTCAAAATAAAGCTGATACAAATATCCTTGTATAGGTTTTTTTGTGTGTGAACATATGTATTTATCTCTCTGAGATAAATGCCCAGGAGTGATATTTCTGGGTTATATGTAGCTACATGTTTAGTTTTTTTTACATCAGTATCACTACAAACACATGAGTAAAGCATTGCACTGGGATCTTTCAATGACTATGACTTCACTGGGCAATAGAAAATTTTCAGCTCCATTGTAATCATAAAAGACCACCATTGTATATGCAATCCATTGTTGACTAAAATTTCACTATGCATCACAAAACTGTGTTCTCTATTTTAGCCTTTCTGTTAAATAAATAGTGATCTCTAACTGTGGTTTTAATTTGCATTTCCCTAATGGCTAATGATGATAAGTATTTTTATAACATTATTTGCCTTTTATACTATATACAATGAAATATCTCTTTATTTCTTTTGCCTATTTTATAATAAAATTTAAACATTTTTTTCTGTTGACTTTTGAGAGTTCTTTGTGTATTGAAGATACCAGTCTTAGTCAGATATACAGTTTGCCAATTTTTTTTTCCATTCAGTAACATTTTTTCATCCTATTAACATGGTCTATGCAGAGTAAAATTTTCCAATTTTGATGGTGTATAATTTATTAATATTTTCATTTATAAGTCATGCTTTTGGTGCTCAGCCCAAAAACTCCTTGCTAGTTCTAAGTCTCAAAGATTTTTTTCTTTGTTTCTTTCTAAAAGTTTCATAGTTTTACATTACATACTTATGTCCAAGAACCTTTTGTATAAAGTGTGAGAACTATGTTGAGGATCATTTTTTTTTTGCATGGGGATATGCAATTGCTTCAGTGTCATTTGTTGAAAAAGTGAGTCTTTTCCCATCAAATTGTTTTCTCACTTCTGACAAATATCAGTTGGTCATTGCTATGATTCGAAGATGGTTTGTTGTCATCCAAACTCATGTGGAGGCTTGGTACCCGATGCAGATGTGTTAGGTGGAAACATCTTTAAGAGGCATTTGGGTCATACGTGATCCACCCTCACAAAAGGATAAATGCAGTTTTGGAAGAATAAATGAGTGAGTTATTTCTCTCTCGGGACTGAGTAAGTTACTGCTAGAGTAGAATGTTATAAAGTGAGTCAGTTGCCTTGGTCCTCTCGTTCTTTGTACTTGCCTACAGGCTGATTTATTTCTCTGTCATGTCTTATCACAGGATACGGACCTCACCAGAAACTGAGCAGGTGTTGCTGTCATGCTCTTAGACTTTCCACAAAAATTGAGAGAAATAAACTTCTTCTCTTACCCAGCCTCAGGTATTCTGTTAGGGCAGCACGAAATGAACCAAGAGAGACATACCTCTGGGAGTTTGCTTCTGGATTCTGGATTCTGTTCAATTGATTTATATATCTATTCTTTCACCAATATCACAGAGTCAAGGTGTTGGCAGGGCTGGCTTTTTTCAGAGGCTCCTGGGGATAATCTGTTTCTTGTTTCTTCATACTTCTGGTGGCTGCTGGCATTCCCTGGCTTGTGGCCTCATCACTCCAATCTCTGCTTTTATCATCACATTGCCTTCTCTAATTCTGTCATCAAAATACTCTCCGCCTTCATTTTTTAAAGACACTTAGATGTAATGTGTTTACAATTAGATGTAACCTGAATAATCCAGGACAATCTCTAAATCTCAAAATTATTAATCTGATCACACCTATAAAGTCCCACTTGCTATATATAACATTTACAGTTACAAGGGATTAGGATCTCTATGCCTTTGGATATCATTATTCAGCCTACCACATAGAATATGAGTTGCATATCATATAATTAATTCACTTTGAATATTCAATTTAATAAATTTTTGTTAAATATACAAAACTGTACAACCATAAGCACAAGAAAAGTTAGAATGTTTTCTTTACCCCAATTTTCAGTTACTCTCTCTTACCCAGCACCATGCATCCGCTAATCTACTTTCTGTCAGTCACTATAGATTTGACTATTTCATATATGGAAATTTCATATAAGTGGAATTACGTGTGTAATTTTGTGTCTGTCTTCTTCCACTTAGCATAATCTTTTGAAGTTCATCCATGTTGTATTATGTATCAGTATTCTATCCATTTGATTGGTTAATAATATTCCATTACATGGATATATCACATTTTATCCACCCAATTCACCCTTGATAAACATTTGGATAGTTTTCACTTTTTGACCATTATTTAAAATGCCATTATGAACACTCATATACAGGTCTCTATATGCACATATGTTTTTATTTCTATTTGGTAGAAATCTGGGAGTGATATTTCTGGGTCCTATAGCAAAGTATGTTTAACATTTTATAAAACTTTCAAGCTGTTTTCCAAGATAGCTGCAAAATTTTACATTCCAATGAAGACTGTATGAGAGTTCCAGTTTTTCCACATGCTTGACAAGACTTGCTATTGCTTGTTGTTTTTGTTACAGTCATTTTACAAGATGTGGTTTTCATCTGCATTTTCTTAATGGCAAAAAATGTTAAGCACACTTTCATGTGCTTATTGACCATTTTTTGTAATCTTTTGTGAAATGGCTATTCAAGAAATTTGATTGTTTTAAACCACTGTTTGTCATAGTATTGAGTCATAAGCTTTCCTTATATATTCCAGGTAAATTTTCTTTATAAGGCATATAATTTGCAAATATTTTCTAACAGTGTATGGCTTATCTTTTTATTTTCTAAATGTTATTTTTGGAAATAAAAAAGTTTTTAATTTTGACAGAGCCAAATTGATTATTTTTTATAGATTGTATTTTATTCTTGTGTATTTGACTGACAATCTGGTAGCTATTCGTTGTTCCTATACACCTCAATTTCCACCCACCTCCTTTGTGATATTATTGTCTCATCTATTACCTCTTTATATTAGCCTAAACAATACCCTTTGATAATTATTGCTTTACATACTTGTCTTTCAAATAAATGAAGAGAAAAAAAGGTAAATCTATACTTATACTCCTTTTTATGATTACTCATGTAATTAGCCTTCCTAGTGATCTTTATTTTTTCATCTGGATTCAAATTGTCATCTGGTGTCACTTCTTTTCTTTTCTTTTCTATTATACTTTAAGTTCTGGGATACATGTGCAGAACCTGCAGGTTTGTTACATAAGTATACACGTGCCATGGTGGTTTGCTGAACCTATCAACCCTTCTCCTACATTAGGTATTTCTCCTAATGCTATCTCTCTCCTAGACCCCACCCCTCGACAGGCCCCAGTGTGTGATGTTCCCCTTCCTGTGTCCATGTGTTCTCATTGTTCAACTTTCACTTATGAGTGAGAACATGCAGTGTTTGGTTTTCTGTTCCTGTGTTAGTTTGCTGAGAATGATGATTTCCAGCTTCATCCATGTCCCTGCAAAGGACGTAAATTCATCCTTTTTTATGGCTGCATAGTATTCCATGGTGTATATGTGCCACATTTTCTTTATCCAGTCTATAACTGATGGGCATTTGGGTTGGTTCCAAGTCGTTGCTGTCGTGAATAGTGCTGCAATAAACATACGTGTGCATGTGTCTTTATAGTAGAATCATTTATAATCTTTTGGGTATATACCCAGTAATGGAATTGCTGGGTCAAATGGTATTTCTGGTTCTAGATCCTTGAGGAATTGCTACACTGTCTTCCACAATGGCTGAACTAATTTACACTCCCAGCAACAGTGTAATACATTCCTATTTCTCCACATCCTCTCCAGCGTCTGCTGTTTCCTGACTTTTTAATGATCGCCATTCTAACTGGCATGAGATGGTATCTCATTGTGGTTTTGATTTGCATTTCTCTAATGATCAGTGAGGATGAGCTTTTTTTCATATGTTTCTTGGCTTCATAAATGTCTTCTTTTGAGAAGTGTCTGTTCATATCCTTTGCCCACTTTTTGATGGGGTTGTTTGTTTTTTTCTTGTAAATTTGTGAAAGTTCTTTGTAGATTCTGGATATTAGCCCTTTGTCAGATGGATAGATTGCAAAAATGTTCTCCGATTCTGTAGGTTGCCTATTCACTCTGATGATAGTTTCTTTTGCTATGCAGAAGCTCTTTAGTTTAATTAGATCCCACTTGTCAGTTTTGGCTTTTGTTGCCACTGCTTTTGGTGTTTTAGTCATGAAGTCTTTGCCCATGCCTATGTCCTGAATGGTATTGCCTAGATTTTCTTCTAGCTTTTTTATGGTTTTAGGTCTTACATTTATGTCTTTAATCCATCTTGAGTTAATTTTTTATAAGGTGTAAGGAAGGGGTCCAGTTTCAGTTTTCCGCATATGGCTAGCCACTTTTCCCAACACTATTTATTAAGTACGGCATCCTTTCCCCATTACTTGTTTTTGTCAGGTTTGTTAAAGATCAGATGGTTGTAGATGTGTGGCATTATTTCTGAGGGCTCTGTTGCATTCCATTGGTCTATATATCTGTTTTGGTACAAGTATCATGCTGTTTTGGTTACTATAGTCTTGTAGTATAGTTTGAAGTAAGGTAGCCTGATGCCTCCAGCTTTGTTCTTTTTGCTTAGGATTGTCTTGGCTATAAAGGCTCTTTTCTGGTTCCAGATTAAATTTAAAGTAGTTTTTTTCTAATTCTGAGAAATCTTCTTTAGTATTTATTGTCAGGCAGATCTGCTAGCAACAAATTTTCTTGGCCTTTGTTTTCTGAAAATACCATTATTTTCCTTTCATTTTTGAAGGATACTTTTGCTAGATATAGAAATCATGGTTGACAGCGCTTTCTTTAGCACTTTGAACCTGTCATCTCACTTTCTTCTGGCCTCTATTGTACCTGATGAGAAGTTAGCCATCAGTCTTATTACAGTTTCTTTAGATATGACAAGTGCTTTTTTCTCTTGCTGCTTTCAAAATTGTTTTTCTTTGTCTTTGTCTTTCAAGTTATACTATGATCAGTCTAGGAATATATACATGTATATTTATGCGACTCAAAATTGAGGTTTGAAGTGAGTACATGAACATTTTGCATCAAATCTGTGGAATTTTTGGTCATTATTTCTTCAAATAATTTGTGTCTGTTTCTTTTTTCTCTTCTTACGGAACCTCCATTGCTTATATATATTGATGTCTTTCAAAATCTTTTTATTTTTCTTCATTCTTTTTCCCAGAATTTCTACTTGATTTTTTTTTACATTTTCTATTTATTGATATTATCTATTTTATAAATTATTGTCATTAAAATTTCCTTAAAATTTTAAACGTGGTTTCCTTTAGTTGTTTGAACAAATGCATAACAGTTGTTTTGAAGTCTTTGCTAAGTTTACCTCTGTGGTCCCTTCAGAAACAATTTTGATTATCTGCTCTTTTTCGTCTGTGGAGTCACATCTTCTTGTTTCTCTGCATGTCTCTTAACTTGTTGTTGTTAAAAACTTTAATCTGAAAATAATTTATTATATTCACTCTGAGTTCTCTCCCCTAATCTGGTGTTGGTTTCTTAGTTGTTTATATAGTGAATTACCTAGATTAATTATTTGGACTGTTTCTTTCATGGTATATACCCTCTGGTGTCTCCTCTCAATTACTTTTTAATTCTTGTTTTTATCTCTAGCCTTGGCTTCCTAGGGTTATCTCTGGGTTAGCATACCTTAGTGGAAAGCCAGTGATGGGTCAGAGATTTTACTTACCACCTCGTCCCAGAAAGGCTTATACACATTGTCAATGAATCTGTACATGGCTTCAGAAGTGGTTTCAAAATTCAGGCACTTTTCAAATCTTTCCCATTTTATGTTTTCTGCATTCTCAGGACATTATACTCAGCTAGAGATGAACAGCTTGTCAAAGCCCTTTCTAATCTCGCCTAAATGGGCTTAACCTTTCATACGTGCACAGGTTTCCAGAATGCCAGAGATAAGTAGGTTTTTAGCAAATTCCTCTTTGTCTCTCTACCTTACTCGATCTCCCTGTTAAGTTCTACTTTGTCCAACTACTACTATGACCTTGGGATAGCTGTGATGTTGGGCTTTGCCAATGTTAGCCCTTTGAAATTGTTATTTTTGATAAGGCTTCTAGGCATGGAATTTTTCATGTTCTACTCCAAATAAAGTCATTCCCATCAGACAGGGCAAGAGACCTGCCAGACATCACAGCTTGCTCTGTCTGCCTCGTTAGAATTTCCATACAAAATTTTCATTCTATGAAGCTGGAAGGGGAAATACCAAAGCAGTGTGAGGCGAAATCACCACAGACTTTCAATTTTGTTCCCAAGATTTAGTAGACATGCATCTTAAATTATTGTATTACTTTTGTCAAGTTTTAAGATATTTAAATGATTGTGTTTGACAATTTTGCTCAGTTTTATCTTCATGCATTTTGGGGAGAGAACTTCCCATTTTTCACTCAGATATTCTGGACATCCTACTCCTCTTTTATTTGTTTCAGTAGTTCAATACTCTATTACTGTTTTGAGGTTTTCTATGTTAATGTTTATCGTATCTACAAATACTGGTAATTTTCACTCTTTCCGTTTTTACTACACATTTTTTCTTCCAAATCTTTCATAAAAAGAATAACCATTCACAATATTAACAAAAATTTAGAAGTACTTAGAAGTTAACTATAAAGTGATGCATAAAATATTTATGTAAAAATGTCTAAATTTCAATCTATATCTGATAGAATAAGGTGATATTCTTCTTTTAAAGAATAAAACCAAATGACAACAAAAACTCCTTTCCTCCTTTTTAGCTGGTTATTCTATTCACTCTTTATTGCCTTTGAAAAATCAAAATAAAGAAACCTTTTCATAACAGCCATTCTGACTGGTGTGAGATGATATCACATTGTGGTTTTGATTTGCATTTCTCTGATGATTAGTGATGGTGAGCACTTTTTCATGTTTATTGCTGCTTGTTGGCAAGGCTGCAGAAGAAAGGGAAAACTTATGCACTGTTGGTGGGAATGTAAATTAGTTAAGCCACTGTGGAAAGGAGTTTGGAGATTTTTCAAATAACTAAAATCAGGACTACCATTCGACCTAGCAATCCCATTACTGGATATATACTCAAAGGAATATAAATAATTCTACCAAAAAGACACATGCACTCCTATTTTCATCACAGCACTATTCACAATAGCAAAGACATGGAACCAACCTAGGAGCCCATCAAGGGATGATTAGATAAAGAAAATGCGGTACATATACACCATTTTTATACACAGTCATGAAAAAGAATGAAACTATATCCTTTGCAGCAATGTAAATGCAGCAGGAAGACATTATCCTAAGCAAATTAACGGAAAAACAGAAAACCAAATATCACATTCTCACTTATAAGTGAGAGCTAAACCTTGGGTACACACAAACATAAAGATGAGAACAATAGTCACTGGGGACTATAAAAAGGGGGAGTGGCCTGGCGCTGTGGCTCATGCCTGTAATTCCAGCCCTTTGGGAGGCCAAGGTGGAAGGATCACCTGAGGTCAGGAGTTCAAGACCAGGCTGGCCAACATTGTGAAACCCCATGTCTACTAAAAAATACAAAAATTACTCAGGTGCGGTGGTGTGAGCCTGTAATTCCAGCTACTCAGGAGGCTGAGGCAGGAGAATCACCTGAACCTAGGAAGTGAAGGTTGCAGTGAGCCAAGATTGCGCCATTGCACTCCAGCCTGGGCGACAGAGTGAAACTCCACCTCAAAAAAAGAAAAAAAAGTAAAAGAAAAAAAAAAAAAGAAAAAGAAAAGGAAAGGAGGGAGGGAGAGAGGAGGCCAAGGACTGGAAATCTTCCCACTGGGCACTGTCACTATCTGGGTGACAGGATCAATAGAAGCCAAACCTCAGCATCAAGCAATATATCCTTGTAAAAAAATCTCCCCATGTATAGCCTGAGTCTAAAATGAAAATTGAAGATTACAGGCCAGTTATCTGAAGGATGTTCCTCAATTTGGTATGTTTAATATTTCCTCATTTTTACACTAAAGTTCTACATCTTTGAAAAGAAGCACAGATGTGATGCTATGTTCTTCCAACTTCCATCAGGTGGCACATAGTTTCGATTTCTCATTACTGGTGTTGTTAACACTGATTACTTAATGAAAATGGTATCTGACAAGCCTTTCCACTGTAATATTACATTTGTTCTTTGACATTTATTAAATATTTGGTGGATAAGTACTTATAATTCATTAAATATCTTGTTCTCATCAAGATTTCTATTTATGGATTTATTTTGTTATTCATTTATTAATTCTTACTTTATTCAATGAATTCTAACCCATTATTATCATGTATTTTGAAGCTCCAATCATTCTACATCTTGCCAGTTGCATCATTTCAAACTGGTTTCTGTGTGAGTCCGACATGTTCTTTCAAATTTTTGAGTATTTCCTTACTTTTTAACACAAGAAGTTATTCAGGTCCATCTCATTTTTTTCCTGGCTCAAACCTAGAATCATCTATTGCTCAAGGATCCCTGGTCCATTTTAGAGAAATGGTAATTAGAATTAAAAACTAGGTTCTAAATGTGCTCCTTGCTATTAGAGTGACCTGCTCCTTAGACCTTTCAGTGGACAGAGATCTTGTGCACACGCATGTTTTTATGTAGACTTGCACATACCTATATACATACACATGCACATATATACACAAATGCACATAAACATATATGTATACACATGTACAAAATTGCATCCGTGATTCTTTTTTAATAAATTTGTCTTTAGATATATTGGAATCCACAAATTCCCACCAATATCTCCAATTCGAATCCAACACAGGTTAATTCTAGTTTTCTCCCTTTTCATACTTGTTAACCTTTTATCCGAGGCCCTCATTTTCTTTAATATAGGAGCTTATTTGATCAGTTTCCCTGAATGCAACCAATCTGCTATTGCCAAGAGTTATATACTTTACCCTCTCTTGGATACTCAATCCACTTTGGATGCAAACCTTTTTGCCAAGTTGTCACCACAGCTGCCTCCTGCAGAGTTATTCTCCTGACTTCATTTGGACTTTTACACCTCACACTGAAAGACGGTCTCCACTCTCCTTTGCCTGGAAGTCATCCTTACCCCCTGAAACTCCAAAACCATGTGCAGGGCCACACAACCTACAAGTACCCCATCCTGTGCTGCTCCTCACATCTTCTCCATCCACACTTGACTTAGGTTCTTACATCCAGGATTGGACTGTCTCCCATCCCCACATAGATGTACTCACCTTGCTCAGTTTCTCCTTCTACAAATACTATGTATTTTAAATTATACTAGAAAATGATTTCTTAGAAATAAATTATAGAAAAAGTAATCTAATGGGAATTAAAGAGAAAGTCAAATGCAGAAGATATGGGCTTTTCTTCAAAAATTAAATTATAGAAGAAATGTATAACGCAAATAATTTTTAGAAAGCTAATGAGTAAAGAAAAGATAAGAGAATCTGAATGTGAGCTCATAGGAACTAGCCAGCTTCCAGGATAGTAACTTTGTCATGAATGTTATGGTATAAATGATGTTTAAATGCATTCCTTTGATAGAGATACTCATAAAAAATATTCCTGAAATAATTGGGGGGAGTACCCTATTTTCAAAAACATCATTAATAACAATATTAATTTTTATAGAATTTGATATTTTTATAATTTTGAAATTTACTTTTTTATATTTCTAAAGCTTTTCTCTTAAGTCCAGTCATGAATCATTACCATCATTTAGGAGTAAAATAAACAATTTACTTTTATTGCAATCAATGGAATAAAACTTCTGAGGGATATCCAGATGTAATCTAATAAAAGTGATATAATTAATACTCTTATTATCTATTTACATATATTAGAAGGAAAAGGAGTGGACAAAAGATTGGGAGTGCCTAGAAGAGGCCATTGCTAAATTAAATGATAGCTATAAACAAAGAGGAAAATAAAAACTATCTTCTTATGTTTTAGGTTAAAGGGACACTCCTGCCAAAGAGCCATGTAGAGAAGTTTCATATGATTTTAGCAGAAAATATTTCTAGCTTTATTTATTTTTACAAAAAATGAGTAATGGGAAGTTTGCTCATAATTATAAGGGTAATTTCTTATGCCACCAATGTCCCCATATCTTAGTCTAGGATACTAAACAATCATCTTCGGAAAAGCAAAATTGTAATATTCATAATCTTGCCTTGAAGTCATATTTTTCCCTGAAATAGAGAATATTATAGATTAAGCATCATAAAACCTAAGAAGTCTTATGATTTTTTTATACCCAAAGAAAAATTGTTATTCCTATTAGCTACCACGTGCCTTTAAATTAATTTGTATGATTAAATTAAATGATGGGTTTTATGGTTATATAATCAAGGTAACTTTTATTTTTATCCTGTAGATCACTTTATAAAGCACTCACATAGGGCTACAGACTTTAGGTGTGTAATCAGCTCACTGAATCCTGAGAACAGGCTTGTGAGGTACATAGTACTATTGCCATTTTACAGCTAATGATACTGATCAAGATTATATAGCTAAATAGCTGCATGAATTGCTATATTATTCCATATTTTCTTTCAAAAAATGTAAACACAAGGCCAACTCTTACATCTTAAGAATAGACAAAATTTATAAGTATAATAAAATTATATATAAGCAGTCATCAATTGCCACCTTAAGAATGTACATTTCTGAATTACCAAAACATATCAACCTAGGGCAATTTTTTAACATAAAGAATATAAACCAAGGAAAATTTTCTCAGAAATGTTAATATATAATATCAATAATGTGATTTCTAACCAATTGGATAAAATTTTAACATAATGTTATATATTAGATGATATAAATAACTTCATATTTCAGATTCAATAATAATTATGCTTAGGGTACTTTAAAGGTACATTTTCAAAATTTCCCAACAACTTAATTCCAAGTAGGAACATGTTATAGACCAAATTATACAACCCAAAATTTACATGTTAAAACCTGAGCCCCCATTGTGAATGTATTTGGAGACAGAGACTTTAAGGAAATAATTAACTTAAGTGAGGTCATAAAGATAGGGGCCCTAATGTGATCGTACTAACATCCTCATAAGAAGAAAAAGAAACATCAGAGATCCCTTCTGCTCACTGAACATGTATAGAGTAAAGGCCATATGGGGACAAAATGAGAAATCAGACATCTACAAGCTACAAAGAGAGATCTTAAAGAAACCAACACTGCCAGCACTTTGATCTTGGACTACTAGCCTCTAGAACTGTGAGAAGTAAATGTTAGTTATTTAAGAACCCTACTCTGCGGTGTCTTGTTATAACAGCCAAGGAAACTGATACGGAAGACATGAATTATATTTATTACTTTAACTCATATGTGATATGCCACTTAGTAATTTCAAGAAGGTTAGTCTAAATTATATTGCATTAACATAAAATCCCAAGTCTTAGTGGCCTATAACCATGATGGTTTATTTCTTGATCACATTTCACAACCACCATGCCGTGGCTGCAACTCTGCTCTACACTGTCTTCATTCCAGAATCCAGACTGCCAGAGCAAACCCTAACAAAGGCATTGCCCATCTTGTGGCAGAAGAACAAAAAGCCCTGGGGAACAATGAGCTAGTTCTTAAAACTTATAATTAAAAAGTACACATTTTATTTCTGTATGCATATTATTGGCCAAAGCAAACTACAAAACCACTCTTTACGCTAAAGGGACAGCAAAGTATAATCCTCCTACTGGAAAAAGGAGCAAATATATAACCTGCCAGAGTAATATATAACCTGCCAGAGTAGAGTAAGTTATACAGACTTTCTTGCCTAGGAAATTGATAATGCTAGTTTAAATCAAATAAACTCTTTGATGCTCATACAGAAAAGGCCTCATGGGGACCCGTTTGAATAAGATGTTTGAATAAGCTATGATAACTCCACAAGATTATGAATCTATAAAAAGAATAAGGAGTATGTCTCCGAACTGATATGATGTCATTTCAGATATACGTTAAAAAACCAAGAAAGCAAAGTACAACAGTGTATCTATAGTATGAGATCCTTTATGTATGAAAAAAAGAATGTAAAAAAATGTTAATGCATCTACTTATTTCTGAAAAATAAACACAGGAAATTTAAACCAGACACTAATGGAATTTATTATCTAAATATTTAAGGGGGGACAGGTTGGAAAGAATTGAGAAAATAGGAATGGGATAGTAGGGACAGGGAGAAGGTGAAGCTTCTGTGAGTATATCTTTTTGTATCACTCTGACTTTTAGAACCATGGAAATGTTTCACATACTCCAAACATAAATAAATAATTTAAATCAAATAGGATGTGAGGGGAACTTAAAATGGAATACAAACACCAATATACAGATTTAACTGTATTATAAATAAATAACAAGAAAAATTAAGTAGCTGGGAATAAATACTAACCTAACAATATTGGAACACAACGTTTCAACTTTATACTGTAAGATTACATGCAAAAAGAAGTGCACACAAATGCTGTTCTAGTAAGTAGTTTTACCCCATAGGGATATGGATTAACAATTCGGAAACCATGTGTGTAATAGGATCAAACAGATAAATACATTTTGGGTAACAAGAGGTAAATTTCTCACAGTGGGAGAAAGGAGTTACAAATATTCAAAGGGAAAAGGCTAGAATAAACCCCGTAGCATTAAATCAGAATCCAATATATCAGCATGAACTAATGCATATATATATGTATATATATAAATATTGATTATATATAAATCAATATATAATATATAAATATATATAAATCATATATAAATATATATAATATAATATATAAATATATGAAATATATATAAATAAATATATAAATATATAATATATAGATCTATATATATCATATATATTGATATATATAAATCAATATATAAATATTGATTCTTCCTATTCATGAGCATGAAATGTTTTTCCATTTGTTTGTATCCTCTCTTATTTCCTTGAGTGTGTGTGTGTATATATATATATATACATATATATATATATACATAGAGAGACAGAGAAATAGACACATGTAAAAGTGTGCGTATGCATAAATATATTCCTTAGTTCTGTCCACTGAGAGGACCTACAAGCAATAAGCACACCCAGCATGAAGATTTTTGAATTCCAAATTTCATTTACCAATGAAAGAAACTAGAGATTCCTGAAGAAATGGCTGATTCTAGGGTTGGAGTGGAGAAAATACAAGATGAGCCTATAATAATATCTTGCGGTTCCAGAAAGCAAGGAAGTGCACAGAAAAGATAGAGGCATGTTGGAATGACACAGGGGACATGCAACAGGAGCTCACAATGGTCAGAGATGGAACAATTTGAGCAAGAGTATAAATAATTATGATATTTTATTGTATTCTCTAGAATAATATAAAGGAGTTCATTCTGATAGAAATAATTAACTAATTAAATAAATAAATGTGGGAAAAAGGGCAGCACTTCCTGAGAGTAGGATTCCAATTAGTAAACACAGAAGGAATGATGGAAATAGCAAATCTTCATTGTGCCAATAACACAGTAATAATTATTACACACAAGAGTCATTAAATGGTGCTAAATTAGTGAGAAAAATTGTAATGAAAACTGGGGTCTTGGTATGGTTTTCCCATACATGGTATTTACTAGTTACAAGATGGAAATTACAACCTTATAGTGGAGAAACCTGGCAGAGACCACATGAAAACAAGAGATCAAAGTCAATATAGCCAGTAATAAGCCCTGTTCATATCATGTACTCCTGATATGAATAACCTAAAAGAGCAAAACATTTTTTTCTGTGGTATTCTTGGCAAAGTTACACAACCTTAATCTAACATGGAGCAATCATTTCTTCACTCACTTACTCTGTCACAGTCCTTGATGAATATTACACCATATTCTCTTTTTAATCTGCTAATATCCCCTACCCCACTTTTTCTCAGTTGATGATCTTTTTTTCTAATTCCCTAGGAAAATAAAAGCAATCTGAAGGAAACTCTCTCAACATTACATCTTGGTACCCTCTAGTATCTAGACCCATAGTCTCCTCTCTTCTGTTAGTAGAGTTGAAGTCATTATGGTCCTACTTAACAGCAAATGTTTGACTTACACTCTAAAGTTTACTCCTCCTCCACCTACTCTAGAATATCATTAGAACTTCCTCATTTTATTCTTGTATTATCAAGCTTTTTCTCTTTGTTGGATTGTTCCTGCTAGTTTGCCTGTTTTAAAGTCATTCTGACACAACTCCTCTTCATTTGACATAATCATGGTCTCATTTCTCTGCTCTTTATAGTTAAATCCCTTGAAAGAGTTGTCAATATTTTTTCTCTCCATTTGCTCTCTTCTTATTGTCTTCTAAATCCACTGTAATCTTGATTTTGCCCCTACCACTCCACCAAACTTCTTCTTCTCAAGTTAGCAATGACTTCCACATTGCCAAATCCAATAGTCAACTAATAGCTATCATAATAGTGACTTGCCAGCTGTCACGTTGATCTCACTTCCTCCTTAAGAACCTTTTTTGGTATTGCTTTTTTCTAATGGCTTCTGGAACCACAGAAGTTTTGTTTCTTCCTCTTATGTCACTGAGGACAAACTTTGAAGTGCCCCAGGAATCAGTCCTTGGACCTCTTATTTTTTCTATTTATGTCACTTCATTGGTGATCTTATTCAGTTGCATGCTTTTAGATATCTTCTATATCCAAATGACTTCCAAATAAACATCGCTATCCTGGACCTCTTCCTTGAATTTCAGTTCAGTATATCTCTGACTACCAACTCAACATTTTGTAGATTAAATAAATATCTGAAAGCTATCATATCCATGATCTCACCTCTTCAAATATAATCTATCTGTTGTCTTCTCGCTCCCAGTTAATGATGGCTTCATCTTTCCAGTAAAACAGGTTAAACATCTTGGAATAAGCTTTGGTTCCTCTTTTTCTCCCATCCTGTGTAGCAAACAGGAGAGTATGGCCCTCTTGTGGGTGTTTAAGGATTATTCCAACATGGCCACAGGCATTGCACTCAGCAAGGCATATAAAAGTAAAGAATTTATTATATGCACGGGTCCTAAAGACAGGAGGCATGGCAAGCCATGCAGTGGGGTCATATGGGAGGAGTTCCTAGGGAGTAGGTTCAACCAAGCAGATGGGGAGCGGAGAGAGAGTGATGATCCATGGGCAAGTGCTTTTATTGAAGGGTCAGAGTGAAGTACACCAGCAAGAGGCATGAGAAAATTTTACTGGTACATTGAAATGTCACTTGATTATAGTCAGGGAAAGGCAAGAAGGGGAACTTGTGGCAGGAACCTGCCTTATCACACTGGTGCATCAGGTCACCTGGGTGGGGTGCTCACAGCTTGTTTGTGGAGATTGATATGGTGTGGCTCTGTGTCCCCACCCAAATCTCACCTTGAATTGTAATAACCCCCATGTGTCAAGGGTGGGACCAGGTGGAGATAATGGAATCATGGGGATGGTTTTCCCCCTACACTGTTCTCGTGATAGTGAGTGAGTTCTCACGAGATCTAATGGTTTTATAAGTGTCTGGCATTTCCCCTGCTGGCTCTCATTGTCTTGCTTGCCACCATGTAAGAAGTGACTTTGCTCCTCCCTCACCTTCCACCATGATTGTGAGGCCTCCCCAGCCATGTGGAACTGTGAGTCAATTAAACCTCTTGCCTTTATAAATTACCCAGTCTCAGGCATGTCTCTATTAGCAGTGTCAGAGCAGACTAAAACAGAGATGTTGAGGCACCTGTAATATACGAAGTTTAAAAATGTATAATATACACACTAAATCCAATCCGGTAGTAAGCCATATTTAATTTTATATTTCTCACTATCTACATTGTTCCATCTTAATACAAACAGTCTGGTCGCAGTTGTTTGGACCAGGCTTCCAACAGTCTCCTGATTTTCTTCATTCTACCTTTTCACACCTATCATCTATACACAGCAGAGAGAATATGCCTTTTAAATCACAAATTAGACCTTATCCCCTTTATTTGAACTTTCTAATATTTTGCATTTCATTCCGAAAACAAGTCAACATCCTCAAGTAGCACAAAACATGTTTGAAATTTAAATTTAAATAAAATTATTATCTCTTTGACTTCATTTACTACTAGCCTTCTGTGTGCTTTCTCTGTTCTATTTACAGTTCCTTGAGTGACAGGGCACAGATATTCACACTGACTATGCATTATGTTTGGAAAGCATTTCCCCATGTATCCTCACAACTCACTTCCTCACCTTCCTGAAGAATTTCTCAGAGATATGACTGTCTTATTTAACTTTGCAACCCTTCTAACACAGCTCTCTTTGCTCCTTAGCCTGCTTTAATAATATATACTTTATTATTTGTTATCTTTTTTTAAAATCTCAACTCTAACTCTAATATAATGTAAGATTCATAAGAAAGGATGTTTGTTTCGGTATTTCCTGTTGAATCTGTACCAAACAATGGTACTTAGGTGTTCAATAAATGTTTATTTAATCAATGAATGAATGAAAAATTCTCAAATTTATCATCAGTAAAATAGATGATTTCTGCCTTAGCCTTCTTTCCAGATATTCCAGATATCTACAAATATTCTTTTGTAGATACAAAGCATTGTACAATTGGAGTGATAGTAGCATATTCCTAAATAACTATTAATACAATCCTCTGAAGTAATTTATTGTTTCTTCATTAAACCAAAAATAGATCATGGATGAGGATGATAATGTGCAGATTAAAATGAATAACATTTTTCAAAGATTTTCCAAATACTGTTTCCTTTCAAATACTGAAAACAATATTTTCAATATGCTTACATAGGATAAAAATGTCAAGAGAGAAATATGGCCAACAGGAATGCCTTGAATAGTTCCTGTTTAACCAATGTATCAGTTTCTTGCAGCTGCCATAACAAATAATCATAAACTTAGTGGTTTAAAACAACAGAAAGATTTTTTTTTCAAAGTTCTGGAGGTCAGAAATTTAAAATCAAGGTGTCAGCAAAGTTGTGATTCCTCTGAAGGCTCTAGAGGAGATCCCACTTCTTCCAGCTCCTGGTGGCTATAGACATTCCTTGGCCTCCTCAGCTCTATCACTCTAATCTCTGCCTTTTTAACACACTTTCTTCTTCTCTATGTCTGTGTGTTCTCTTTTGTATTAAAAGGATACTTGTCATTGGATTTAGGGCACACCACGCTAATCCAAAACAATCTCATCTCAAGATTCTTAATTATGTCTGCAAAGACCCTTTTGTCTAATAAGGTAATATTTTCAAGTTCTAGTGGTCAGGATATGGACATAACATTTTGAGGGCCATGATTAAACTCACAGTAAAACCAGTCATAATAAAATTATGAATTATTTTTTCAAAATTATTTTATTATTTTGCCCTTTCTCCTTCTCCTTGTACCTGCTTTTACGCATACATCAAGACCAAACAACTGGTCTCACTATATTCTTACCTTCAAAATTACTCTAGGATAGATGAATATCCTAAGCCATGTAGTTTTCGTGTTAGGAAAAAAGCAAAGGCTTTTAAGCCTTGAAATAAAGATCTACATTCTCCCACCTTGTTGAAATGCACTTTAGCATTGCTTGTAATAGCTTCAATTATTTTCTTTAAGTCTTTAAAGATGTCTCAAAGTATAGCCAATGCACTTAGACTAAAAACTTGTCTAAATGTATAAAAAAGCTAGTTGCAGACTGCAGGCAGACCTCAATTTAGTATGTGAAGATGAGCATTTGGCCAAAAGGTTGCAACAATGGATGTACTGAAGAAGAAAAAAGAGTAGTCACTGAGCAGTACAGTTTTAATGAACTGACCGGAGTATAAAAAGATAATTAGAGTCATAATTAGAGAACAGTAATTCATACCTGAAATTATATGTGAATACCCTACAGTAAAATCCTAGAGTTATTGGTTGGATCAATGTAATACTTTAAATGTAACCTAATGTTCACTGTTTCTGTAAGACAAGGAACAAAAACACCTTATCTTCCCTTAAAGGCAGAACTGACTATAAGAAATGCCCTGTGCTAAAGCACATTTTTTAAAACAAAGAATTTTAGCTCCTAGATATCAGCAATGGAGCTAACTGTGGAAATTGACCTGTTCCCTTCACTCTGCAAAATATATTATTTCCTTCTGAAAATATCTCAAGTGCTCAAGTGCTTTAAGCTTTAAAGTTAGCCAGTTTTAAAATATCCATTTCCATAGAGTGAACTCATTTATCAAGTATTATAAATGGTATCATGAATTAGAGAAATCCTGGTTGTTCACAATGAAACCCCTTAAGCCTGACATAAAGTATACCCTGACAACAAAACATTTCTAGGAATTGACAGAAGGATCCAAAAGAAGGTATTGATAGTGTCGGACAGCAATATTGACTACTAACAATTAATGAATAGAGACAATTACATTTGTCTCTTGATAAAAATACTCAAAGAAACAGATTTTGGGTTTAACTTGTTCTTTATATCTGGGTGATTTGGGGTTTCTTCTTGTATTAATCAGCTTGGGCTGCTATAAGAAAATAGCATAGACTGAGTGACTTCAACATCAGGCATTTATTTTTCACATTTCTGGAGTGTGGGAAGTCCAAGTCCAAGGTGCCAGCATATTCAGGGCTGATAAGAGGCCCTCTTGCTGCCTTGCAGACAGCCTTCTCACTGCATCGTCACATGGCGAAGGGAAAGAAACCTGGGTTTCCTCTTCCTCTTCTTACAAGGATGCTAATTCCATCATGGTATCTCTACCTTCACAATCTCATCGAAGCCTAATTACCTACCAAAAGCCCCATCTCCAAACACCATCATATTAGGATAGGGCTTCAACATATGAATTTTGGGGGACACAAATATTCAGTTCATATCACTTCTCTTTTATTTTCTAATCCATTTCTCTAATCCATTCTGCCAAATACATGAATCATTCATTAAACCAACATTTACTAAATGTCTACTGTGTGCCTACCACATGCCAGGCACAAAGATAAGTAAGATATAACTCATCTTCTCTCACAAGGCTTCTTCATTAAATCCATATAGCTACTACTAATTTAACACTTCACTCTGAGTTAATTATTTTATGATGATTAACTCATTTAATGTTCACAACAACCTATGGGTATAGATATTATCCCAATTTTCTCAAAGAGAAAATTCAGGTTTATGGAAGTGGAATAACACATCCAAGATCACAAAGTTAGAGAGTTTAAAACTGGCTTTGAGCCCGTGCTACCTGACTTCAAATCCATGCCTCTCATTGACTATGCTGTAACACTCTTTTAACCCTCATTGGCTCTTCTCTACACTCCCTATCTTCATCTCTACTTCTTGATGTGTAGCTTCTCCACAAAATTTCACCTTTTTAAAAAATTCTTGAGCAGATAGTGAACATTCAATAATGAGCTTGCCTCCTCTCTGCAATCAACAATGAGCTTGCCTCCTCTCTAAAATTTTCTATTTGCTTTAACTATCCAATTCTCCTTCCACGGCTCAAGAGAATCTTCAGTTTCTGTTAGTGAAAAAAGTAATTGCTAAGAAGGAAGCTGGTTAGGATTTTTTTCAGAGAGGCAGGAAGAGTAAAGGAGGGAATAATAGTATTTCAGTCAAAAGGGAGCTGAATTGGTAAAGGTAGGGATGAGAAATATGATTCAAAGATTGAGGCAGGATCTAATAAAGATGTGTGGTTTGGACTTTTAAGGGACAATTTTGAGGATATTCCACTGGGTATTAAGCCGATCTGGCTTATAAAGCTCAAGCCAGGTTTGGTTTTGTTAAAATAACTATGACATTCTGTTTGTACTAGTCTTCGGAGTTTACCTCACAGCAGACACAAAATGTTACCAGAGCCAAGGAAAAAGCCAAAGATGAAATTATACATCTCAGGTATTGCTCATGGAGAGCCAGAGTCCCCAGAGTAGCTTATTTGATAGGGCACTGATACAATTTCTGAAGCATCAACATGATACATGTGCCTGATGTTATTATTTCTCTGAACAACTCTTTGTAAGGTAATAAACATATTGATTGTTTAGCTTGTGCAAATGTTTTCTCCAGGCAAAAAGAATCAGGGAGGCGAACAATTCTCTCCTTTATGTCATATTAGCGCATATTTTGGCATGAAAAGAGAGTGGCAAAGAGCGTGTTAATAAAGTGAAAAGTTGGTTAAAGATACAAACTTTAGAGTCAGAAATCTGGGTTCGAATTCAGCCTCCCCTGTTTCTAGCTGAGTGATTTCAAGCACATTGCTTGACTTCAGAAAGGCTTGCTTTACACCAATCCTAAAATGAGCGTAACAATATCTCCTGTTGGAATAAATGAAATGATTTATGTAAAGCATCAAAAAAAGTCCTTAACTCACAGAAGGCGCTCAACCAATAGTTGCTTTTTTTTGTTTATGTAATGCCATAATGGTTTATGCTAATCCTTTCTTTAAAGTTATAAATAAAAGGAAGAGAACAGAGGAAAAGACCTCACTTTAGAATCCCAAACCTTTATTCAGAGTTTTCCACTGAAGACTAGGTGTATTTCCCTGAGAATCTGAGTAGCCAGATGAGACCAGGGAATGGACTGACCTCAAAAACACCATGTCAGGGCAGGTTCAACTCCGAGATGCATCAGGCCAGTGCAGGCCCCCTCAAGGCAGGCACTTGCCTCAGGGACATTCATGAGGCCTCTGGTATTTTTAATGTCACCACACTGAGCTAGACACACACACACACGACACTCCATGGGGAAAAAGTAAAACTTTACTTTTTGACAAGAGAAGAACGATGTTAAATCTTTTCTATTTCCCCATAAATTAAGACACAGTCCTTTGACCCTCAGTTCACTAAGTTATAAAACCTTCAACCCTCTGCCAGAAATGCTTATAAATTGTGAGTCATCTTGCAGAGCCCATTAGCAATCTTCAGTGCTAAACTGGTCCTTTCAACATGATAAGTGCCTTTCCAGCCTGTGAAAGAGCATCTACTCTCTCTTCCACTTAGAAGTAAAGTAGAGGAATTTTTTGTTGAGTTTTGCAGTTTTACCTGAGCTGCTGGAGAATCCCCAGCAAAGACTCTGCCAAAAACTGCTGCTTATTGGTGTATGGTGAAACAAAGTTAACACTGAAATCATCATCCCCTGCATCTGTGCAAACAAGATTTCAACTCATATTTCAACTTCATCCAAGGAACCTAAAGACTTGGTAAACTTCAATTCACTATACAAGTTTCATCTCATAGACAATCACCTTCAAACTGAGGAACAAGGCTACTGGGAGGTTTCTTGACACTGATTCAGGCAATAAAACAGAGCTGCTTCTTTGAGAAGCATAGAAACTAAGATTTTAAGAGTCACTTTATAAAAATCCATGATTAGAATAAGAGAGAAACAAAATGATGAGCAAGTGATTCAGTAAAAATAGATTCATCTGAAAGTCACATGCTCTCAAGAATGAGGACAGCAGAGACAGGAAATCATTTGTGTGCCTAAGAATGTCATTAAACCTGTGAATATATGGTTTATGAAAACAAAAATAAAACAGAAGTAATTTGAGGGGGAAAACCTGAATAGATGGAAAATATACTTCATAACCAAAATTGGCAATAAAATATGACAGTCTTAACATACACAGTCATAGACAGATAAAAGAGAAATAAGAGTGACAAGAAAAATGGGACACCAAAGATGGGATGAGGAAAATTAATGACAGAGGAATAATGCATCAATGAGACATGAAATGATTTTGAAGGTGAAAAACGACCTATAATAAATGTGCTAGTATTTCTAGAATTTTTTTTATTTTTAATCTCAGACATCAAATACAGGTAAAAAAGCATATCGTTAAGGGACATAATTTTTAGGTGCAATATTAAGCTGTGATTCTATTTGTAATAGAGAGATGGAGGAAAAAGACCTCTGAAAAATTCCTTAATTGGGAAGCAATTTGATGCTACTCACTTAACATAGTATCAGCATCAGATAATAGAACGTTTTAACAACGTCCTACCTATTCAGTGATGTACTTTTTCTTCAACACCCAAGGTTCAAAATTAATAAATAATGAATTTTTATTGCTGGAATAACCGCATAAATTAGTGGCAATTTATTGAGCACACACTATTTATTTTAGCTCCTTCATCTATGTAGCCTATTTCTCACAATAACCACTCTTTTATCTTTATCTATAAATGGGATAAACTGAAACATAGAGGCTAAGAAACTTGCTAAATGCACACAGCTTGCAGGGTGTGACTTCAGGTCACTCAGTCCTTAAACTTTTCTTCCCAGAAAGAGTTTTATGCGTAATTGGGAGGGTTATTTACATATTGAACACCACATTATTACTTCTATGTCTTTTTATTTATTATCTGGTTAACTCATATATTTATATTAGCTCTATTCAGAGTAAGATGGAGTGAAAAAAGTTCAAAAATAGAAAATAGCAAAAAAAAAAAGAACATAAAAAGTAAGTCCCACCAGATAAGATTTAGGTTTCTTTAAAACATTTTCTGTTTTTATTTTTTTTTTACTTCTGTAATAGACAGACTAGTATAAAACACAAAATATATTCTCCATACTTACTTATTGAATAATTCATTTCGGCTTTTCTTTTTCAATTTCCAGAGTCTGCCATATGCAGAAATAATAAAATCAATCCCCAGAGATTACAAAAATAAATAATAAGTCTCAGGCAGAGACAAGAAAATTGCAGTCTTGTAAAAAATGGATAAAATAAACATGCATGATACATTAATAATAATAGGTAGTATTTGTTGACATTTACTTTGTGCTTGGTATTGTTCTAAAAACTTTACATAGGTTAGCCTCATTAATCTACATTACAATGCTGTGAAGAATTAAACCAACATTAATGAATTTAATTTTTGAAAAATAAACTTTTTACTTTAGTACAGTTTTAGACTTACCAAAAAAGTGCAAAAATAGGAGATAGAGAATTCTCGTATACCCCACACCATCATTTCTTTAAAAACATTTTTTAAATTAATGTTTTTTAACTTTTATTTTAGGTTCAAGGGTACATGTGCAGGTTTGTTAAATACGTAAATTGCATGTTGAGGGGATTTTGTATACAGATTATTTAATCACCTGAGTAATAAGCATAATATCCTATTTATAGCTTTCAATCCTTGCCCTCCCCCAACCCTTCATCCTCAAGTAGGCCCCAATGTCTGTTAATCCTTCTTTGTGACCATATGCACTCAACATTTAGCTCCCACTTATAAGTGAGAACATGTGGTATTTGTTTTTCTGTTCCTGCATTAGTTTGCTTAGGATAATGGCCCCCAACTCAGTTCATGTTGCTGCAAAGGACATGAAATAATTCATTTTTATGGTTGCATAGTATTCCATGGTGTATATGTATTACATTTTCTTTTATATAGTCTATCATTGATAGGCACCCAGGTTGATTCTATGTCTTTGCTTTTGTGAATAGCACTGCAATGAACATGTGGGTATGTGTCTTTTTGGTAGAATGATTTGTGTTCCTTTATGTATATACCCAATAATGAGATTGCTGGGTCAAGTGGTAATTCTAAGCCCTTTGAAAAATCATCAAACTGCTTAAATGGCTGAACTAATTTACATTCCCATCAGCAGCGTATAAGCATTCCTTTTTCTCTACAACCTTTCCAGCATCTGTTATTTTTTGACTATTTTATAATAGCCATTCTGACTGGTGTGAGTTAGTATATTATTGTGGTTTGAATTGGCATTTCTCTAATGATTAGTGATCTTGAGCATTTTTTATGTGCTTTTTGGCCATGTATATGTCATCTTTGGACACTTATCTGTTCATGTCCTTTGCCTACTTTTTTATGGGATTGATTTTTGCTTGTAAATTTGTTTAAATCCCTTGTTGATGCTGGATATGAGACCTGTGTCGGATGAATACTTGGCAAACATTTTCTCCCTTTTTGTAGGCCGTCTGTTTACTCAGTTGATAGTTTCTTTTGCTGTGCAGAAGCTTTTAGTTTAATTATGTCCCATTTGTCAAGTTTTGTTTTGATGCAATTGCATTTGATATCTTCATCATGAATTCTTTGCCAGGTCCTATGTCCAGAATAGTATTTCCTAGTTTACCTTCCGGGGTTTTTATTGTTTTCAGTTTTAGATTTAAGTCTTAATTCATCTTGAATTAATTTTTGTATATGGCATAAAGAAAGGGTTCAGTTTCAATCTTCCATATATGGCTAACCAGTAATCCCAACGTCAGTTACTGAATAGGGAGTCCTTTCCTCTATGTTCGTTTTTTCTCAATTTTGTCAAAGGTCATACGGTTCTGGGTGTGGCTTTATTTCTGGGCTCCCTATTTTATTCTAATGCTCTATATGTCTGTTTTTGTACCATGCTGTACTGGTACAATGCTGTTTTTGTTACTGTAGTGTTTTTGAATACCATAGTATAGTTTGAAGTCCAGTAATGTGATGCCTCCAGCTTATCTCTTTTTACTTAGGATTGCCTTGGCTATTCAGGCTCTTTTTTGGTTCCATATAAATTTTAAAATCATTTTTTTCTAATTCTGTGAAGAATGTCATTGGTAGTTTAATAGGAATAGCACTGAGTCTGTAAGTGATTAGTGTATTAGTAAGGATTCTGTAGACTAACAGGAAGAGAAACGGATATAGATGTGTGTGTGTGTGTGTGTATACATATATACCCATAGACACATAGATATATCTCTCTATATTTTTACAGATATATAGAGATTGATATATGGATATCTATCTATAGATATAGATATATAGAGAGACTTGGATCCTGTGATTATGAAGCTTGAGAAGTCCCATGATGTGTGATCTGCAAGCTGAAGACCCAAGAGAGCCAGTGGTTTAGTTTCAGACTGAGTACAAAGACCTGAGAATCAGGAAAACCAGTGGTATAAATTCCAGTTTATGTCTAAAGGTCTGAGAATCAGGAAATTCTGTGGTGTAAGTATCAGTTCCAGTGCAGGACAAGATGAAGTTCCAGCTTGAAAACAATCATCAAAGAGAGCACATTCTCATTTATCTCATATTTTGTTTTACTCAAGCTCCCAATGGATTGGAAGAAGCCCACCCATATCAGGGACAGCAATCTGCTTAACTCAGCCTACTAATTCAAATGTTAATCTCATCTAGAACCATCCTCCTACACACAACTAGAATAATGTTTAACCAAATATCTGAGCACCTGATTCTCCAAATTGATACATAAAATTAACCATCATAGCATGGAACATTTGTTCCTGATATGGTTTGCTTTTGTGTCCCCACCCAAATCTCATCTCAAACTGTAGTCCTCATGTGTCAAAGGAGGGACTTGGTGTGAAGTGATTTGTCCATGGGGGTGGTTTTCCTCATGCTGTTCTTGTGACAGTGAGTTCCCATGAGCTCTGATGGTTTAAAAATGTGGCACTTTCCCCCCTTGCTGTCTCTCTCTCCTGCTGCCATGTAAGATGTGCCTTGCTTCCCCTTTGCCTTCCACCATGATTGTAAGTTTCCTGAAGCTTCCTCAGCCATGTGGAACTGTTAGTCAATTAAACCTCTTTCCTTTATATATTACCCAATGTCAGGTAGTTCTTTACAGCAGTGTGAAAATGGACTAATACAGTCACAGTAATGAACCAATGTTATACACTATTTTAAATAATGTCCATACTTAGACTTCTTGTTTTCACCTAATGTTCTTTTTTGACTCTAAAATCTTACCTGGATATCACATTACATTTTGTTTTCATGTCTCTTTAGGTTACTTGGCTTTGACAGTTTTTCAGACTTTCCTTATTTTTGATAAAATTGAAAGCGTTCATGAATACTGGTCAGGAATTTTGCTTTATGTCTTACTATTGAAATTTTTCTGATGTTTTTTCTCATGGTTAGACTGGGCTTTCAGGTTTTTGAAAAGAATACAAAGATAAAGTACTATTTTCATCACATCAAAGGTAAATAATATCAAAGACTTATCACTATTGGTGGTAACATTGAAAAACTGGTGGAGATAGTATTTTTCAGGTTTCTCCACTGTAGTTACCTTTTTCCCTTTTTTAGACTGTACTCTTTTGAAGAGTCATTATACACAGCCAACACTTATTAGTGAGAAGTTATGCTCAGGATATCTGCATATATAATTTGAAATCCTTCCACATGTGAGTTTTTCTATTCTACACCATTTATCTATGTATTCAATCAGTTATTTATATTATTATGGAGGCAGGGATATTTATTTTATTATTTAGATTACAATCCAATTCCACTTTGTTGTTGTTGTTGCTCAAATTGTTTCAGCTTTGAGTTTTTGGAACTCTAAGTTGATTCCATTTTTCTTTAGACATACCCCAAATATTTGTGACTATAACCATGTGGCTTCATTTCTGGGTTCTTTATTCTGTTCTATTGATCTATGTGTCTGTTTGAATACTAGTACCATGCTGTTTTGGTTACTATAGCTTTGTAGTATAGTTTAAGGTCATGTAATATGATGCCTCCAGCTTTGTTCTTATTGCTGAGGATTGCTTTGGCTATTTGGGATCTTTTTTAGTTCCATGTGAATTTTAGGGTTTCTTTTTCTAATGATGTGAAAAATGACATTGGTGTTTTGATAGGAATTTCATTGTATCTGTAGACTGCTTTGAGCTGTATGGTCACTTTAATGATACTGATTTTCTTCTGATCCATGTACATAAAATATTTTTCCATTTATTTCTGTCACATACAATTATTTTCATCATTGTTTTATAGTTTCTTTGTAGAGATCTTTTATCTCCTTGGTTAAATATATTCCTATATTTTTGGGTTTTTTATCCTTGGTAAATGGGATTGACTTCTTGATTTTGTTTTCAGCTTGATCATTACTGGTGTATTGAAATGCTATTGATTTTATATCCTGAAACTTTACTGAATTTATTTATCAAATCTAGGAGTCTTTTGGTGGAGTCTTAGGGTTTTCTTATCATATCATCAGCAAACATGATAATTTGACTTCTTCATCTCCAATTTGGATGCCTTTTCTTTTTACCTGATTACTTTGGCTAGGGCTTCCAGTACTGTGCTGAATGGGTGTGGTGAAAAATGGGCATTCTGGTCTTATTCCAGTTTTTATAAGTAATGCTTTAAACTTTTCCCCATTCAGTATAATGTTGCTTGTGAGTTTGTCATAAATGGTTTTTATTATTTTCAGGTATGCTCCTTCTATACCTAGTTTGTTAAGGGTTTTTATCATGAAGCCAAGCTGTATTTTATCAAATGCTCATTCTGCATCTATTGAGATAATCATATGGTTTGTGTTTTTTATTCTGTTTATGTGGTGAATGACATTAATTGATTTGTGTATGTTGGATCATCCATTCATCCCTAGAATAAAACCAAACCGATTGTGGTATATTATATTTTTGATGTAATGTTGATTTCAGTTTGCTAGTATTTTCTTGAGGATTTCTGCATGTATGCTCATCGGGAACTTTGGTCTGTAGCTTTCTTTTCTTCTTGTGTCCTTTTCTGGTTTGAGTATCATGTTGATATTGAATTTATGTAATAAGTTAAGCAGAATTCCTCCTTCTCAATTTTTTCAGAACAGTTTCAGTAAGACTGGTACCAGTTTTTTGTACATCTGGTAGAATTCAGCTGTAAATCGGTCTGTAGCTGAGCTTTGATTATTGAGGGATTTTTCATTATTGATTCAATCTTGCTACTGGTTATTGACCTATTCAAGGTTTCTATTTCTTCTTTGTTCACTTTTAGGAAGTTGCATGTTTCCAACGATTTATCCATTTCCTCTAGCTTTTCTAGTTTGTGAGTGTAGAGCTACTCATAGTAGTCTCTGATGATGGTTTTTATTTCTGTGGTATCAGTTGTAATGTCTCCTTTTTCATTTCTCATTGTGTTTACTTGAATCGTCTATCTTCTAGGTTTGTCTATCCAGAAGTCTATCAATTTTGCTCATCTTTTCAAAGAAGCTATCTTTTGTCTCATTAATCGTTGTATTTTTTGTCTCAGTTCCACTTAGTTCTTCTCTAATCTTTGTTATTTCTATACTTAACCTAGCTTTTTGGTTTGTGCACTGTTATTTTTCTGTTTTCCTAAGGTGTGATGTTAGATTGTTAATTTGTGATTTTTTCCATTATTTTGATGTGGGCATTTACCACTATAAACTTCTCTCTTCACACTGCATTTGCTGTATCCAAGAGGTTTTGGTGTATTTTGTCTCCCTTTTTTTTCATTTCAAAAATGTTTTAATTTTTGTCTTAATTAAATCCTTTACCCAAAGATCATTCCAGATAACTGTGTTTATGTCCATGGAATTGGTCTCAAGTTTTATTCCACTGTGGTTTCAGAAGATGCTTAGTATGATTTCAATATTAAAAATGTATTGAGACTTGTTTTATGGCCTAATATATGGTCTATTTTGGAAAAATATTCCATGTGTTGATGAGAATATATATTCTGTGGTTGTTGCATAGAATGTTCTGTAAATGTCTGTTAGGTCCATTTGATAATTGAGTTTAATTTAAGTCCAGTGTTTGTTTCTTGATTTTCTGTTGTGATGATCTGTCTAGTGTTGTCAGTAGGGTGTTGAAGTCTCTCACTGTTATTGTTTTTCTGTATTTCTTAGATCTAGTCATATTTGTTTCACAAATCTGACTGTTCCAGAGTCAGATGTATACATATTCAGGATTGTTATAGCTTCTTGTTGAATTGATCTTTTTATCAATATATAATTGTTTATCTTTTTTACTGTTTTTGACATAAAGTCTGTTTTATCTAATACAAGTATAGCTATTCTTGCTTGCTTTTGGTTTCCTTTTTCATGGAATATCTTCTTCCAACCCCTCACCTTCATTCTATAAGTGTGTTCACCAGTAAGGTGAGTTTCTTGTAGGCAGCATATGGTTGGTTCTTTTCTTTTATACGTTTTACCAATCTATACCTTTTAATTGGAGCATGTACTCTTTTTACATTCAAGATTACTATGGCCATCTGAGGTTTTGTTCCTTTCATAATGCTAATTGTCATATAGTTGCTTTGTAGATTTTTGGTTTCTTTTTTTTTTTTTTTTGCTGTTTATCTTTGTGGTTTGGTGAAGTTCTTTTACATTGCCATTTCATTTCTTTCTCTTCCTCGTTTGTTTAACTGTCTTATAAGATCTGTGAGTTTTATATTTCATGTGTTTTTGTGATGACTAGTATTGACTTTTTGTTTCCATGTTTAGAACTCCTTTGCGCACTTCTTGTAGTACCAATGACAAATTCTCTCATCGTTTTCTTGTTTGGTAAACACTTTACTTCTCCTTCATTCATGAGGTATATTCCAGCAGAATACAAAATTTAGAGTTGACAATTTTGCTTTTTTTTAAGCACTATGAAAATAGAATCCCAATCTCTTGTGGCTTGTAAAGTTTTTGTTGGGAAGTTCATTGTTGGTCTGATGGAGTTTTCTTTGTAGATGGCGGGATATTGCTGATTTTAGTTTTAGATTTTTAGGTTTTTTTTAAAATCTAGTTTGACCTTAGACAATCTGATGACTATATATCATGATGAGGATCTTCTTTCAATGCATTTTTCTGAAGTTGTTGATCCTCCTGTATCTGAATGTCTAGATCTCTTGTTAGAATAGGGAAGTTTTCCACAAATTGGTTTTTAAAATTTTTTGTTTTTTCTTCCCTCTCAGAAATATTTATGCTTCATAGGTTCAGATATTTAAGAAGTCCTACACTTCTTGAAGGCTCCATTCATTTTTAAAACATTATTTTTCTTCATCTTTATGTGATTGTATTTTTGAATTTTTGATTGAATTTTTGAAAACCTGTATTCAAGTTCTGAGATTCTTTCTCCTATTGTTGAAGCTTTCAACTCTACTTTATAATTTCTTCAGTTATTTTTTTATTTCCATAAGTTTTATTTTTTAAAAAATATCTACCTCATGGGTAAATTTCTATTATAGCCTAAACCATATCCTCAATTGATATTCTGATTTATTTGTATTGGTTTGCATCTCACTGAGTTTCTTTAAAGTAAATATTTTAAATTATTTGTCTGCTATTTCAAAATTTTCATTTTGGTTAGGATCCATTTCTAGAAAGTTAGAGTGATTCTTGGTGGTGGTGTAACACCCAGTTTCTTCTCCAGAATTGTTATGCTGGTTTCTTCTCATTTGGAAAAATGTCACTTCTTATTTTATAATTTAGTTTTATTTAAATGGGATTTTTATTTTCCCACCTTAAGGATGTGACTATATTGTCTGTTGAATAGGATCATTTGGCTTTGCTTCTGGGTGCTTTCACTGGCAAGTCCCTGTATGAATTCTTTGGTTATAAATAGCCTTAGTGGCTTTCTCAAACACCAGTTGTACTAGTAGTGTACTGAACATGTGAACAGGCTCATGGCCTCCTGTAGGGCAGGGTTGACAGAGGTCTTAAAAAGCTTATTTCATTTCTAAGAGCTGCGTACTTCTGGCAGCAGATTTTGTATTGGGTTGTGCAGTTCAACCTCCAGGCCAGTAGGTGGCACTTTCAGGTAAGAGTTGGCTGCAGCAGTTGGCAGTAGGGTTGATGCTTGATCTTTGTTTACCAGGAAAAGCTCTCCACAGCCTCAGGCAATGGGTTGGCCCATAAAATGCAGAGTGTCCAGGGCTCTGTACTCAGCCCTGAGGTGTGGGAGTGATGCTGGGTGGAGCTGGACTGGGCTGGCCTGCCTTAGGGTCCTGCAATGGCAGGCACAAGCACCATTTGTGATACAGGTGGCAAGGAAGTTGTATAGACTGTATTATTTTCTTGGATACAGATAGTCTTATTGTGGTGGCTTTCCCAAATGCCTGGTGTAGTAGTAACGTACCCTGTCGGGGAGCAGACTCAAGTCCCTCTAAGTAGACAGGGTGGTGTGAACAATGGAGGTGGCAGAGGTCATGCAAATCTCTTCTCTTTTTCAAATGTTGTGCAATTGTCTCAGCAGATGTAAAAAACAAAACGGGCTTTGCAGGTTTGTCTCCTAGCCAGTAGGTGGCACTTGCAGGTGAGAGCCAACTGTGATAATGGCAGTTGGGCTTTTGCTTGACCTTTGTTAACCGGAAGTACTGAGAAGCTGCAGGCAATAGGCTGCGCTGTGGGACTTCCAGGAGTCCGAGTCCCATGCTCTGCCTCTGAGGCTGGTGGCTGGGGTAAAGCTGGGCAGGGCTGAGCCAGGCAGGGCTGTACTCAGGCTCCCCAATGGTAGGTACAAGCAACGGCCATAACATGGATCAGAAGGCAGTGCTCAGGCCACTGGGGCAATGCTTCAAGGAGGAGCATAACAACTTATTTTGTGCCAAAGAGTCAGCATGGGAAAAGAGAAGCAGTTTGTGTTCCACAACCTAGCAGATGGTAGTGACACCTGCCTCACTCCCACACCCTTGACCCAGCAAGGCTCCCTCCCATAACCCGCTCCTGGCAGCAAGCTGAAACAGTAAGTCAAGACACAAGCAATCTGTCTTCAGATTACAAAACTGTCCTATGCCACAAAACTCCCTGCCAGGGACAAAAACTTGGACTCCCAGGCCACACCCCTCCGACTCCAGTCCTGCATCCTGCAGTGGGACTGCCCAACGCTTATGCCCGTGTTTCAAACCCATGCTACACTCATCTCTCAGATCTGGCCATGGGGCACTTCCTCCTCTTAAGACTAGATTGCAAATCTCATTCTTGAGATTCTCTAAACCGATGACTAATGCTTGTTCCGGATGACAGATTTCCGCACAGCCCCCTATGAGTTAAGATCAGGAATGATCTCCTATTAGCATCAAGGTCTGGGAGCATGTGCAAAGTACTTCCTGCTGCCTCTTCTCACAGTCTCTTCACTGATCCCGGAATTATATCAGTTGGAAGAGTCAAGGAGCTCCTCTGTGGCCTGGATTGCCTGACTCCCAAGTGGAAATGTATACTGTGAAGACACTCTTCCCCTCTCAGGAACTTGGAACTCACAGTTTTCCGTCAGACCCACAGTGTGGTCTGCTGCCCACCATATTTTTCAAAGTATCCAAAGTTTGTTTCATTTTTATGTTGAGCTTCCATATTCTTTCCTTGATCACAATGTGAATCTCTGCACACTATTTTGCTATTTCCAAGTGAATGAGGTTTGCTAACAAAGCCTCTATGCCTCCATCTTGGAGAAAAAAAAGCTAAGTATTGATATATTTTGTTTTCATTTTTATTTACTTCAAAATTTTAAATTTTTACTGAGACTTCTATTTTGACCTCTCACTTATTTAGAAATGTGTCAATTTTCAGATATTTGGAGCTATCTCAGTTATCTACATGTTACTGACTTCTGTTTGAACTTCATTGTAGTATGAGAACATACTTTGTATTAATTCTATTATTTTATATTTTTAAGATGTCTTTTATGGCCCAAATGTGGTCAACCTTGAAGAATGTTCCATGTGATCATGAAAAAAATATATATATATTCCACCATTGTGGATGTACTTTGCTAAACATGTCAACTAGATAAGTTAGTGATAGAGATGTTCAGTTTAAATATATTTTCATTTTCTGCTTGTTGCATCTGTCAGTTACTAATGGGTAAGTGTTGAAATCTCCAGATATAATAGTGCCTCTGTTAGCCTATTTCTCCTTCAGTTTTATCAATATTACTGCATGTATTTTAATGTTCTCTTGTATGAGGCATACACATTTAGGATTGTTATGTCTTTTTGGAAAATTAACCCTTTTATCATTAGATAAAGCTCTGTAGCCCTAATAATCTCTATCTTTCCTGATGTCTGCTTTGTCTGAAATTAATATAGCTCCTTTGCTTTCTTTTGATTAGTACTTTGTGTGTTTCTTTATCTTTTTACTTTTAACCCAGATGTATCTTTATATATTTAAAATGGGTTTCTTATAAGTGACATATAGCTAGGTTTGGTTTTGTTATCCTCTTCAACAATTTCTATCTTTAACTGGTATATTTAGAACATTAACATCTAAAGAGATTATTGAGTGATATAGTTGGATAACTATCTACTATGCTTATAACTGTATTCTATTTCTTGTAGTTTTTTCCTTGTTTATTTTTTCCCTCCAATTTTTGTGAATTCTGTGATTTTAACTGACCATATATAATAATTAATTTATATCATATATTAGTGTATTAATTGTACTTCTTTTTTTAAAAAAAATAATGATCACTGTAGAATTTACCAAATAAAATGTAAGTTAATCTGTCTTTACCTCAAACAACCCTGTACCACTTTATGTGTAATGGATATTGTGTTAGTTCATTCTCACACTTCTATAAAGAAATACGTGAGACTGAGTAATTTATAAATACAAGAGGTTTAATTGGCTCACCATTCTACAGGCTATACGAGAAGCATGATGGTTTCTGGGGAGGCCTCAGGAACTTTCAAGCATGGCAGAAGGTGAAAGCGTTAGCAGGCACATTTTACGTGGCTGGAGCAGTAGGAAGAGAGAGAAAGAGGGAAAGTACTGTGTCTGGAATTGGTGGGTTCTTGGTCTCACTGACTTCAAGAATGAAGCCGCGGACCCTTGCAGTGAGTGTTACAGCTCTTAAGGTGGCACGTCTGGAGTTTGTTCCTTCTGATGTTCAGATGTGTTCGGAGTTTCTTCCTTCTGGTGGGTTTGTGGTATCGCTGGCTTCAGGAGTGAAGCTGCAGATCTGCACGGTGAGTGTTACAGCTCATAAAAGCAGTGTGGACCCAAAGAGTGAGCAGTAGCAAGATTTATTGCAAAGAGCGAAAGAACAAAGCTTCCACAGTGTGGAAGGGGACCCGAGCAGGTTGCCACTGCTGGCTCGGGCAGCCTGCTTTTATTCTCTTATCTGGCCCCACCCACATCCTGCTGATTGGTAGAGCCAAGTGGCCTGTTTTGACAGGGCACTGATTGGTGCATTTACAATCCCTGAGCTAGATACAAAGGTTCTCCACGTCCCCATCAGATTAGTTAGATACAGAGTATCCACACAAAGGTTCTCCAAGGCCCCACCAGAGCAGCTAGATACAGAGTGTCAATTGGTGACCTCACAAACCCTGAGCTAGACACAGGGTGCTGATTGGTGTGTTTACAAACCTTGAGCTAGATACAGCATGCTGATTGGTGCATTCACAATCCCTAAGCTAGACATAAAAGTTCTCCAAGGCCCCACCAGAGCAGCTAGATACAGAGTGTCGATTGGTGTACTCACAAACCCTGAGCTAGACACAGGGTGCTGATTGGTGTGTTTACAAACCCTGAGCTAGATACAGAGTGCCGATTGGTGCATTCACAATCCCTGAGCTAGACATAAAGGTTCTCCACGGCCCCGCCAGACTCAGGAGCCCACCTGGCTTCACCCAGTGGATCCCGCACTGGGGCTGCAGGTGGAGCTGCCTGCCAGTCCTGTGCCATGTGCTCGCACTCCTCAGCCCTTGGATGGTCGATGGGACTGGGCACTGTGGAGCAGGGGGCAGTGCTTGTAGGGGAGGCTCGGGCTGCACAGGAGCCCACGGAGGTGGGGGAAGGCTCAGGTATGGCGGGCTGCAGTCCCAAGACCTGCCCTGCGGGAAGGCAGCTAAGGCCCGGTGAGAAATCGAGCACAGCGCCAGTGGGCCAGCACTGCTGGGGGACCCAGTACACCCTCTGCAGCTGCTGGCCTGGGTGCCAAGTCCCTCACTGCCCGGGGCTGGCAGGGCCGGCCGGCTGCTTTGAGTGCGGGCCCACCAAGCCCACGCCCACCCGGAACTCCAGTTGGCCAACAAGTGCTACATGCAGCCCTGGTTCCTGCTTGCGCCTCTCCCTCCACACCTCCCCGCAAGCTGAGGGAGCGGGCTCCAGCCTTTGCCAGCCCAGAAAGGGGCTCCCACAGTGCAGCAGTGGCCTGAAGGGTTCCTCAAGTGCCACCAAAGTGGGAGCCCAGGCAGAGGAGGCGCTGAGAGCGAGCGAGGGCTGTGAGGACTGCCAGCACGCTGTCACCTCTCAGTACCACACACTTGTAAATAACCAGATCTCATGAGAACTCTATCACAAGATAGCACTAGAGGGATAGTGTTAAATCGTTAGAAACCACCCCCATGATCCAATCATCTCCCACCAGGCCCTGCCTCCAACATGGGGGTTTACGATTTGACATGAGATTTGGGCAGGGACACAGAACCAAACCATATTATTCCACCTCTGGCCCCTCCTAAATTTCATGTCTGTCTCACATTTCAAAATACAATTATGCCTCCCCAACAGGCTCCCAAAGTCTTAACTTATTTCAGTTTTAACTCGAAAGTCCATAGTCCAAAGTCTCATCTGAGACAAAGCGAGTCCCTTCTGCCTGTGAGCCTGTGAAATCAAAAGAAGTGAGTTATTTTCAAGATACAATGGGGATACAGGCATTGAGTAAATACTCCCATTCCAAAAGGGGGAATTCAGCCAAAAGAACAATCTAAAACCCAGAAGGGAAGTCAATAAATCTTAAAGCTCAAAAATAATTTTTGACTCTGTGTCCCACATCCAGAGCACACTGATGCAGTGGGTGGGCTCCCAAGGTAGCTCTTCAGGGCTCAGCCCCCATGGCTGCTCTCAAGGGCTAGTGAGTGCCTGCAGCTTTTCCAGGTGCACAGTGCAAGCTGTCAGTGGATCTATCATTCTGGGTTCTGCAGGTCAGTGGCCCTCTTCTCACAGCTTCACTAGGGAGTGCCACAGTGGGAACTCGGTGTGGGGCCTCCAACCCCATGTTTCCTCCCCACACTGCCCTAGTAGAAGTTCTCCATGATGGCTTCACCCTGCACCAGGCTTCTGCTTGGACATCCAGGCTCTTCCATGTATCCTTTGAAATCTAGGTGAAACTCCCAAGCATCAGCTCTTGTACTCTGCATACCCATGGGCTTAACACTACAGGGAGGCTGCCAAGGCTTATGGCTTGCTTTCTCTGGAGTAATGGCTCCAGCTTTATGTACCTTGACCCCTTTTAGTCAAGACTGGAGCTGGAGAGGCTGGGATGTGGGGAGCAGTGTCTCAAGGCTGCGCAGGGCAGAGGGGCTCTGTACTTGGCCCATCAAACCATTATTTCCTCATAGGCCTCTAGGCCTGTTATGGGAGGGGCTGCCAAGAAAGTGTCTGAAATACCTTCAAGGTGTTTTCCCCATTGTCTTGGTTATCAACATTTGGCTCCTTTCTACTTATGCAAATTTCTGCAGTAGGCTTAAATTTTTCCCCAGAAAGTGAATTTTTCTTTTCTACCACATGGCCAGGCTGTATATTTTCCAAACTTTTATGCTGTTATTTAAATATAAGTTCCAATTTTACATCATTTCTTTGCTCACAAATATGAGTTAGCCTGCTAGAAGCAGCCAGACAACATCCTGAATGCTTTACTGTTTATAAATTTCTTCCAATGGATACCCTAAATCATCATTCTCAAGATCAAAGTTCCACAGATCCTTAGAGCAGGGGTACAGTGCAACTAATTGCTTTGTTAAGAAACAAAAGTGACCTTTGCTCCATTTCCCAATAAGTTTCTCATTCCTATCTGAGACCTCATCAGCCTGACCTTATTGCCCATATCACTACCTGCATTTTGGTCACAACCATTCAACAAGTCTCTAGGAAGTTCCAAACTTTCCCTCATTGTTCTGTCTTCTTCTGAGCCCTCCACACTGTTCCAACCTCTGCCAATTACCCAGTTCCAAAGTCTCTTCTACATTTTTAGGTATCTTTATAGCAATACTTCACTCCCAGTAACAATTTTCTGTATTAATCCATTCTCACACTGCTTTAAAGAAATATCTGAGACTGGGTAATTTGTAAAGACAAGAGGTTTAATTGGCTCAAGGTTCTTCAGGCTTTTTGGGAAGCATGATGGCTTCTGGAGAGGCCTCAGGAAACTTTCAATCATGGTAGAAGGTGAATGGGGAGCAGACATGTCTTACGTGGCCAGAGCAAGAGGAAGAGGGGGCGGGGGAGGTGCCACCCACTTTTAAACAACCAGATTTTGTAACAACTCTATCACAAGACAGCACTAGGGAGCTGGTTCTAAACCATTAGAAACTCCCCCCATAAGCCAATCACCTGCCACCAGGCCCCACTTCCAACATTGGGGATTACAATTCAATGTGAGATTTGGGCAGGGACACAGATCCAAACCATACCAGATATACAATATACAGAGTATTCCAAATTCTTCCTTTTTATTCTTCGTAACATTATTGGCATTTATTTCACTGATCTTTATGCTTTAGTCACCCAGTATCCTGATAATATTACTATTTTGAACAGATAATCGTATTTTAAACACATTGAAAATAAGAATAAATATTTTATTTTACCGTCATATTTTTTCTTCTGTGGTGCTTTTTCTTTCTGTATGTAGATTCAAGTTTCTGGCATGCCATTTTTCTTTCTGCCTAAATAACTTTTACTTTTTTTTTGCAGTTCGGGACTACTACTAATTAATGTCCCTTCCTTCTTTCTTCTTCTTCTTCTTCTTTTTTTAAATTTAGTCTGAGAAAATATATTTCTCCTTCACTTTTGAAGGATAATTTCACTTCTGGGTTAGTAGGATCTATTTCACCCAACATATTAAGAGTTTTACTGTATTCTCTTTTTGCTTGCATACTTTCTGAAGTAAAATCCTTTGTAAATCTTATTCTGGGTCCTCTATGTAAGGACCTTCTCCTTTTTAAATATAATATTTCTAGATATGGTTTGTCTCCTCCTTTGGTATTTATCCTGAATGCTGTTCTCTGAAATTTCCAAACCTGTAGTTTAGTGTCATTAATTTTGAAAAGTTCTCAGGCATTATCATTTCAAATATTTATCTACTCCATTCTCCCTTTCTTTGCCTTCTGGTATTCCAACAAGTATATTTGGATATTGTTCTACAGTTTGGGGATATTCTATTCTGAATTTTACATTTCTTTCACTTTCTGAACTTTTTCGAGGAGAAGTTTCTATTGACCTATCTTCAAGCTCACTGATTTTTTCCTCAGCTATGTCAAGTCTACTAACAAACCCATCGAAGGCATCCTTTATTTTTGTTACAGTGATTCTGGTTTCTAGCATCTCTTTTTGATTCTTTCTTAAACTTTCTACCTCTGCTTAAATTAACCATCTGCTCTTAAATGTTGTATTTTTTTATTAGAAACTTTAATGTATTAAACACAATCATTTCAAAATCCCTGTCTGATAATTCCAACAACTGTGTCATACCTGAATCTGGTTCTGATGATTGCTTTGTCGCTTCAGATTGTGTAATACTTGCATTTGATGTATCTTGTAATTTTTTGTTGAAAGCCAACAGGATGTTATATTGGATAATAGAAAATGAGCTAAATAGGCCTTTATTATGTGGATTTATGCTAATATGGTTTGGGCTGTAATGTGTCCTGTAGCTATAGGTGCTAGAGGCTTCAAATTTCTCTAGTGCCTTGTTTTTGTCTCACCTCTTGACTTTATATTTCCCTAAACACTATTGTCTTAAACAGTCTGTGTCTTGTAGCTTTTTCAACTCTTACTATATTGGAGTTCTGTTAGTGTAATAATAAGGTGTAGGGAATAGAGAGCATTCTGTAGTCTTCTGATTACATCTCACTGTTTTAATAGACCTATATCTTAGAACTGTGACATTCACAAGTACTTCTCCAGCAATGTAGCTTTTTTGTTTGTTTTTACTCCCTGTCCCCTGCTCCCTTTCCTGTTTGCTGTATCCTAATCCATTTCCCTAAAACTTTATTGACTTCTGCCATGAAGCTAGAGGAGGCAGGAGTGGGAGGAATACCCTTCCTCCAATGGGATAAGTCCAGCAAGTCTTCACCCCTGGAGCAGAGTCTATTTTTGTACAGAAGTCTAGGCATATTTCATAATTTATTTTGTCCCTGTCACTGCCAGAGCCATGAGGGAGTGTCTCTGATAGTCACTGTGAGAACTCAATAGAGTTCCTGCAGGCAAAACCCCCCAAAATGTAAGGTCCCCTATGACCGCTGACCCCAGGCATTTCTCACTCTCACTCTCATACTAGTCTACACTCAGCCTCTCACAATTCATCCAAAGTACCTCATAGGTCTTTCTACCATTTCATAGCTTCAAAGTCTTTTGCTACAAGTAGATAGCTCTCATCTCTGACTCTGGATGATCCCATCTCTCCAGATTTCTGTTTTGCCCTGAAACTTCAGTTCTCTGTTGGGGCCACAAAAAGTAATTGAGTTTCAGTTTGTTCAGCTTTTTCTTGTTGTGAGAACAGGAGTGTGACTTCCAAGCTCTTTACATGTCACAACTGAAGCAGGAAATATTCAACCACTTTTAACTTAATAGTATTACCTCTCTTTGAATGAATGAAAGCCAGAGAGCTCATATAACTTGCCAAAGGTCATGTTCTGGGAATTGCTGAGTCATGAGTTGACCTCAGATAGTCTGATTCTGGTAGCCATGATCTTAACCACTATAATACACTTCCTCTGTGCTGTATAAAATAACACTATTAAAGATGTGAACAAAACTATGGTGGAGCAATGAAAAGGAGCAACAAACTTTAGGAATTAACTGTATAGGAAAGCTTCATGAAAGTGGTGACAAATGAGCTGGTGCAGAGAACGAGGAGTTTACTAGGCAAGGGAGGGTAGAAAGTTTTAAGGAAAGAAACAACAGGTTTAAAGACAAAGAAATATTTTAAAAGAATGCCATTTTTTCAGATTAGGTCGTTGAGGTAGAGGTTATATGGTCAGGCCACTTATAAATCTGGAGCTAGGCTCTGTGCCTTGTGAAGGGCTATTCTAGGGACTCTGTATGTCATTGATGTTGTAACTGACAAAGAATAAAAAATAGTTTTTTAAAGTAATAAAGGATGCATTAGGAAGATGACCCACAGTAGGTGGGTAACAAGTACTTATCTAAGAGACTGTAACTGAGGCAAGAATAAAACATGAGGAATATGTGTATATGTATGAGAGCATTTATATATAATGTTTGATTCTCTTGTGGACAAAACTAAAGCATGAAAACACAATCTCTCAAGATGCTGACTTAAATCTCTCCAAGCTCTTTGTTGCTACCTAAAGTTCTCATCAGTACATAACACTTAGGGTAAATGGCTTTCATGAGAATTGATATGGTTTGGATGTTTGTCTCCTCCATATATCATGTTGACTTGTAATCCCCAATGTTGGAGGTGGAGCCTGGTGGGAGGTATTTAGATCATGCAGATCTAAATCTGCATGAATGTCAGATCTCATGAATTAGATCTGCATGAATTAGATCTCATGAATGTCTTAGTGCTGTCTCCTTGGTGATGAGTGAATTCCTGCTCTGATAGTTCATGTAAGACCTATTTTGTATAAAAGAGTGTTCCAACTCCCTACCTCTCTCTTATTCTTTCTCTTATCATGTAATATGTGGGCTTCCCCCTTTGTCTTCCACCATGATTGTAAGCTTCCTGAGGTCCTCACCAGCACCGAGCAGATGTTGATGCCGTGCTCCCTGTATATCCTAAAGAACCGTGAGCCAATTAAACCTCTTTTCCCTGTAAATTACCCAGCCTCCAGTATTTCTTTATCATGATACAAAATGGACTAACACAAGAATTTTTCTCTATGTTTTGACTACTGACGTCAAAGAGATTTGAACTAAGAGGCTAGTGTTTATTGCTTACATAATTATTATGATTTATATAAAATGTCCTGTTTTTAAAATTTCATTTAAAATGCAAAAATGATAAGTACCATACATACCCTCAAAATGTTTTCTGTAGAAAAATTGAACATAATCATAGTTTCAAGACAAGAAATTTAAACAAACATTAGGCAACACAGCTCCAGAATGCTCTCTTTTACCCAAGCACACTTGTGATTTTGTATAATCATCAAGTTACATATAAGGAGGAACCTATTCCATCCATTTTTCTCTAAATTCTAGAAAAAGCTTTTGGATGGTTTGTACACTCCTCAGCAATGTTCTTCCAGATGATATTTCTGTAGATCAATTTATGTCAAATGGAATTTTTGTTCAACTCTTTACTACCTGGCTACTATATTGGCACTCATTTTTGTCCACAATTTTCATACTTCTATGTATCTATATTGGCATTGTTGAGCTTATCTATGTATCCATGCTGACCTTAAATAAAATTTGAAGCTCAAAGAGAAGAACATGACAATTGCTTCCTACGTTGGATCTTGCTACTTTTTATCTCCCACCCCTTAACAGGAAGCCTAATACTTAACAATATAGACAAGAAGAGTAATAACTGAATAATTAAACAGGGTGTATTGGTGTTCCTACTTTCTGGTGTCAGAAATACAGACCAGTATAAGGATGTTGGCTAATTCCTTTACTCGCTCTCAGTAGTAGCAATTTAAATTGGGAGGAAATTACATACAAAAATGTTGAGCAGACTTTATTAGATTGTTCTCTGAAATGATTGCAAGAAGAGTTGGGAGAAAGAATTATCCTTGACTAGAATCGGGCCTCCTGATCATTGATCTATTGAACTAGAACTGTTCTGAGCAAGGGACTCTAACTTCAGATTTTCAAAAGAAGAGTAGAAAACCAAAACTAGGCAAGAAACCAAAATCAATAACACCCAAAAGAGCTGAAACAGAGTAAAGGGTATGGGCAGAAATAGACATGGAAAATGGGAGCACATGAATGATAATGGTGGGAGGAAAAATCAACAACTACAAGAAATAAAAGCTATTCTCTTAAGTGACTACCCTTAAAAAAAAAACAAGAATCAAATTCAAAATAGGAAGAATTGCCCCCTTCTTTGTGTCTCTGTCATTGTCCCTCTCTCTCTGTGTTGATACATGTGGGAAAATGCTCGTTTGCAGAAAAGGGAAGCCATATGGCCAAACTAAAGCTCAGAGGAAAGCAATATTTTAAGCTCTGTTGGACTAGCAAGACGCTATACACAACCATCATTAAACAAACAAATAATAATAATAACGGCTCCATTAGCAGTGTAAATTTTAATTAGTTTATGTTTTTGTAAATAGCAAGTTTGGTTTTACTGGAAAAACAACAACAAAAAGAAATTATAAGGCAGAAAAAAAAATCTCAGATGACCATGGACAATGTTAGTGGAACATGAATAGGGAACAAAGGAAAACTAGCAAATTATTACATTGTCTAGTGTGAAAAAAGTTTGCTTGGCTGTTGAATGGTAAAGATTCCTCAATGACTACTCTCTGAAATCTATACTATAACATATAACACACTCATTGTATAACTAAATATTTAATGTGTCAAATATTAAATAAACTACTAAGGGTAATGTGAAGCAATTCTGTGAAATTCCAGAGAACCGTCCAAATAAAGAAAGAAAATGAATAGGTCAAAGTTGTAAAAATTTAGAGAGATGTGAGTATGATGGGTCAAGCAGCCTTTATCTGCTCAGAGGGTTTTGTAAGAATAAAACTATTAAAAAATATATTTACTGCAAATCTTACCCTATAGTTTCTGTAGTTATAATGAAAGTCATTTAAATGAATATTTGATAAATGTATAAATGAATAAAGATGAAATGAATAAATGAATGGAAATGGAACATAAATACTAAATGGTGGAAATTAAATGAATAATTCCCTTGAATAAATCAGCTTCACTACAGTTTGCTAGCATGCTGTATAGAGCAATACCATCTAAAATGGTAATTTTTAATGGATTATAGTAAAGAATTTACACAAGAAGTATATAAATGTATGGCTATAATCAATATACTCTAAATACACTTTTAAAATATTCTGTCCTTTAAGTGCTTTAAGACATTATATTTAAATAATATGTTTTTCACAGAGATAGATTATTCAACATTTCTTTCAGTAATTCTTTAACATTGAGACGATTTATGTTCCTGGGAATAGGAGAAATCTTTTTCCATGTGTTTTCTTCTCAGAACATTAAACATATTAGCCTAATTACCCTCCTCTTACTATCATTCTTATTCATCTGAAACATTTCCAATTGTTCTTTCTATGACTATTTTTGGATTAGGTCAAAACAAACCATATTGAATCCTAATCAGACCGGGTTATAGAATTTAGAATTAAGGAGTATTTGGTATTTGTCTTCAAGTATTGGAAATTCCTAATCTTTTAAAAGGGAATTTTATATAAAAAGCTCCCATTTTTAAACCACAAGTAAAGAAAGCGACTGGAATTATTGGAAAATAAGGCTCATTAGTATTTTGTAAACAGTTAAAATTTTATATATTTAAGTTTCTGGAGGAAAAGATCATCTCTTGATAAACGAAGTTCTGAGATCCTGCTCAAATAAATAGATAAGCCTTCTGTGTGAATAGAAGAGTGATTATTTATAGTTTAAACAGTATGTTTTTATATCCATGATAAGTTTAAACAACTGAAAAATACAAATCTTTTTTAAACTTCGAGCCTTAATATAATGAATTGCTTAAAGTACCAATTCATGTTAAATAGTACAATGGTAAATATTAGCCTGGTTCACACTGACTTGTTGCCAATTCCAAATTGGTGGGCTCTGAACTCAAGGTTTCAAATTCTGGTTAAAAACAATAAATCTTACAAAGTTCTAACTATTAATCTAGCAAATTGGAAGGTATGTACTTTTTGAAACTGTACCAAGGTAGGTAGTGGAAAACTTTGTCCCTGTGCCAGATGTATAATTGGCTGACTATGTAATTGCAAAAAGATTTTATAGGTTTTGTCTGAATGTCGCAAGTGCAGAATTATCTATACATTTTAAAAAGGGGGTTTATTAATTTGTTTTCTAGAGTTGTGTTTTTATTATTTGAATTATATAATTAATACATACAAGAAATATATAGCATGTATAAATTAAAATGCTTAATAATAATAATTCCTTTGAACAGCCTCTTAGCTAGCATTATTAACTTAATAAAGAGCATTATTAACTTAATAACAATAAAGAGCATTTCAGTACTCTTTGATTTACATATGTTCCTCCTCAAGCCTTTGCCCTCCCTCCCCTCCCCCTTGTTTATCATTTTTTTGAAATCTTAACAGATTTATCATATATGTTTATCTCCCTAAAATATGTTATTTCTCTTTGTTTTCAAATTCCACAAAAGTAACATATCATGTTATTTTTTGAACATACTATTTAGCTATAGTTTATTAATCTTTAATTTTATATTTATTTTATTTTATGAATATACTATATTTTACCTATTCTTCTGAGATGAAATGTTTTGGTGATTTTCCTCATTATTTCATTTAGCATATATTTATTAAACATCTTCTAGGTGCCAGGCACTGTTTTAATAGAAAAAGAAAACAGACAAAAACTTTCCCAGTTTTCATGGAACTTATGTTACGGTGAGATTAATATCTTATATGTCACACATAGGAACTATTTGTCATAGACTATCCATACATTCTGATTTATAAAATGTTAACATTTTATTAATATTAAATATATTTTACATATAGTTAAACAAATTTTCACACCAATCAACAGTATACAAGAGTTGATCACATCTTCTCCAACAGTTGGTGTTACCAGACTATAAACATCAGTCGATCTACTGGATGAAAAAAGAAAATCTAATTTTCATTTTCTTGCAACAAGTGAGTTTGAGCATCCTTTTGATGTTTACTCACCATTCGTATTTTCTTATTTTGGTAAAATATATGTTCATGTCTTACCTTCCTTTTTGTATTGATTTTTTTGTCTTTTTTATGTTAATTTGAAAGACTTTTATGCATTCTGAATAATAATACTTTGTTGAAAATATATCCCCATTTTTATGACATCTTAGTAAACAGAAATACTTCATTTTTAAGTAGACAAATTTGTCAAAATTTTGTGATAGGTTCCTTAGTAAATTGTTTAGGGAAACTTTTCAATTCTAAAGTTATGAAGATATTATTTTAAGTATTTCAAAGTTTTGTCTTGATGTCTTTCTCTATGTGTAATAAATTGTTGCATAAGAAATAAAACAAACACTAGACTATTTATTTCCCCCATATGGACAATGAGTTATCCCAACATTGTTTAACAAAAAGTCCATGTTATCTTCATGAATTTTCAATACCATCTTTTGTCAAATATCAGGGCTTTAAGAGATTACATTGGTCAATTTATTTTTTATCATTTGCTTCCTCTAATAAGAGTAAATCTTTTAGCTGGGCATAGTGGTACATGCCAATACACCCAGCTACTCAGGAGGCTGAGGTGGGAGGATCACTTGAGCCTGGGAAGTTCAAGCTGCAGTGAGGCCTGATCACACCATTGCACTCTAGCCTGGGCAAGAGAGGAAGTCTCTATCTCAAAAAAATAAGTTGAATTCTTGATATATGGTAGGGCAAGTCACTTTATCTTGCTCTTTTTCAATAATGTTTTGGATATTCTTGGCCTTTTGTTTTCCCATCTGTATTTTAGAAGAAAAAAGTATGTGGAATTTTATTTGAATTACATTGGATCTGTAGATTTTGGAAGATTTGATAATCACTATGATTATAAATTTATGTAATTTTTCTTGTACTTTTATCATTTTTTCTTCATGTGTTTTAACTATTTTTTAGATATATGTAAGTACGAAATGTTTTGTCTTCCTGAACTTTTACCAAAATGTGATACCTTTCAGCCCTAATGCTCTTATCCTTTATCAATTTCATATGTATGCCTTCAATGTTCAGTAAGTGCTAGAAACTTGGGATGAAAAAAAATAATAGAGCACCATACATTTGGACCATTCAAGTATTTCTTTATGGTTAATTCATTTGTTTGTTGGTTATATAGTGAGACATATTAGTGGAAGAAAAACTTATAAGTGGCCCTGAAAGACATGTTAAGAAGATTAAATTTTCATCATTTATTTGTGGTGACAATTCAAAATCTTCTCTTTTAGCTACATTGAAACATACACTACAGTGTAATTTGCTATAGTCACCCTATTGTGTAATAAATCACCAAAACTTATTCTTCCTGTCTAACTGTAACTTTCTATCCATTGAACAACCTCCCCAGGTACCTCTCTTCCCTCTACCCTCCCAGTCTCTGGTAACCACTATTTTACTCTCTACTTCCATGAGCAAAACTTTTTTAGATTCCATATATGAGTGAGATCATGTGAGAAATAATAAGTTTAAAGTGATGAATAAGTAATTACTCTGACTTGATCATTATACTATGTATACATGCATTGAAACCTATAAATATTGTACCCTATAATATGTACAATTATTAATATGTATAATTATGTGTAATTGTTATATATCTATTATAAATAAAAATAAATAAGTAAATGATATGGTTTGGCTGTGTCTCCACCCAAATCTCAACTTGAATTGTATCTCCCAGAATTCCCACACGTTGTGGGAGGGACTCAGGGGAAGGTAATTGAATCATGGTGGTCGGTCTTTCCCATGCTATTCTCGTGATGGTGAATTAAGTCTCACGACATCTGATGGGTTTATCAGCGGTTTCTGCTTCTGTTTCTTCTTCATTTTTCTCTTGCCACTGCCATGTAAGAAGTGCTTTTTGCCTCCTGCTGTGCTTCTGAGGCCTCTCCAGCCATGTGGAACTGGAACTCCAATTAAATATCTTTCTTCCCAGTCTCAGGTATGTCTTTATGAGTAGTGTGAAAACAGACTAATATAGTAAATTGCTACCAGTAGAGTAGGGCATTGCTGAAAAGATACCCAAAAATGTGGAAGCGACTTTGGAACTGGGTAACAGGCAGAAGTTGGAACAGTTTGGAGGGCTCAGAAGAAGAAAGGAAAATGTGGGAAAGTTTGGAACTTCCTAGAGGCTTGTTGGCTGACTTTGCCCCAAATGTTGATAGTGATATGGACAACAAGGTCCAGGCTGAGGTAGTCTCAGATAGAGATGAGGAACTTGTTGGGAACTGGAGCAAAGGTGACTATTGTTATGTTTTAGCAAAGAGACAGGCAGCATTTCGCCCCTGCCCTAGAGATTTGTGGGACTTTGAACTTGAGGGAGATGATTTAGGGTATCTGGTGGAAGAAATTTCTAACCAGCAAAGCATTCAAGAGGTGACTTGGGTGCTGTTGAAGGCATTCAGTTTTATAAGAGAAGCAGAGCATAAAAATTTGGAAAATCTGAAACCTGACTATGTGATAGAAAAGAAAAACCCAGTTTCTAGGGAGGAATTCAAGCTGGCTGCAGAAATTTGCATAAGTAGCAAGAAGCCAAATATTAATCCCCAAAATCATGAGGAAAATGTCTCCAGAGCATGTCAGAGGTCTTCACAACAGCCCCTCCCATCACAGGCCTGGAGGCCTAGGGGGAAAATTGGTTTCATGGGCCAGGCCCAGAGTCCCCGTTCTGTGTGCAGTCTAGGGACTTGGTGCCCTGTGTCCCAGTCACTGCAGCTGTGGCTGAAAGGGGCCAATGTACAGCTTTGGCTGTGCCTTCAGAAGGTGGAAGCCCCAAGGCTTGGCAGCTTCCATGTGGTGCTGAGCCTCTGGGTGCACAGAAGTCAAGAATTCAGGTTTGGGAACCTCCACCTAGATTTCAGATGTATGGAAATGCCTGGATGCCCAGGCAAGTTTGCTGCAGAGGCAGGGCCCTCATGGAGAACCTCTTCCTACATACACTGGGGGTACAGGTATTAGGTAAATATAGCCATTCCAAATTGGAGAAATTGGCCAAAACGAAGGGATTACAGGGCCTATGCAAGTCTGAAATTCAGTGAGGCAGTCAAATTTTAAAGCTCCAAATTTTAAACCTCTGCTAGGGCAGTGCAGAAGGAAAATATGGAGTCAGAGCTTCTACACAGTCCTTACTGGAGTACTGCCTAGAAGAGGTATGAAAAGAGGGCCATTTTCCTCCAGACCCCAGAATGGTAGATCCACCAACAGCTTGCACTGCACACCTGGAAAAGCTGCAGACACTCAATGCCAGCCTGTGACAGCAGCTGGGAGAGAGGCTGTACCCTGTAAAGCCACAAGGGTAGAGCTGTCCAAGACCATGAGAACCCACCTCTTGCATCAGTGTGACCTGGATATGAGACCTGTAGTCAAAGGAGATTATTTTGGAGCTTTACAATTTGACTGCCTCATTGAATTTCAGACTTGCATAGGCCCTGTAATCCCTTTGTTTTGGCCAATTTCTCCAATTTGGAATGGCTATATTTACCCAATACCTGTACCCCCAGCATATGTAGGAAGTAAGTAGCTTGCTTTTGATTTTACAGGCTCATAGGCAGAAGGGACTTGCCTTGCCTCAGATGAGACTTTGGACTGTGGACATTTGGGCTAATGCTGAAATGAGTTAAGACTTTGGGGGACTGTTGGGAAGGCATGATTGGTTTTTAAACATGAGGACATGAGATTTGGAGGGGCCAGGGGCAGAATGATATGGGTTGGTGCTGTTTTCACTGAAATCTCAACTTGAATTCTATCTCCCAGAATTTCCAAGTGTTATGGGATGGACAGGGGAAGGTAATTGAATCATGGGGTCGGTCTTTCCCATGCTATTCTTATGATAGTGAATTAAGTCTCATGACATCTGATGGGCTTATCAGGGGTTTCTGCTTTTGCTTCCTCCTCATTTTTCTCTTGCATCCACCCTGTAAGAAGTGCCTTTCACCTCTCAGCATGATTCTGGGGCGTCCTTAGTCAGGTGGAATTATAACCCCAATTAAACCTCTTTTTCTTCCCAATTGCTGGTATGTCTTTATCAGCAGTATAAAAACAGACTAATACAATACATAAATAATAAATAACAGTTCAAGAAGGAAAAAAGGTAGAATAAAATAAAACTGTCTGAAAACTGTGTCTGTCTGGCTTGGCTGTGCCTACGTAAATGCCACTGCAGGCATGATAAAGGATCATACCATTATGACTCCTCGATCTACCCAGGAAAAATCAATAAACACATCTTATAAACATTATTTAATGACAATTCTTTATGTACACCATTCACTACTTCCATTTCCCAGTAGCAATTTTCTTAATAAAAACCTGATTTTTCTTAAGATTTACGCTTTTCACTGGAGCCCACTCCCATCTCCAGGGATGGTTCTAATAGGCTTAAAGTTTACTTAGTCTTTTTTGACAGTAATTGGTTCACAAATGGGCATGTGATTCAATTCAGGTCAATGCAACTCCAACAGAGGTTTCCAAGGCTCCTTCAGAGGCTGTTTTTGTTCTGAAAGTGCCTGGGGTTGGGTGACTGAGAACTTTACTCTTCTCCTGGACATTGTTTTAACTGGATATGAGACCTGGAAATATAGTAACTATCATAATACCTGCCTCAGGATGAAAGGATCTGAAGAGGATCAAAGAGAATCATACAGAAATAGAACAAGAATCACTGGATTAAACTAATATTTAAGCCAACCTCACCTCTGGACTTTCATTCATGGGTTCCTATAAAATTTCTTATTTTTATTTCATTTCATTTCAGTGACTGGCCCTCCTCTGTGATGAGTGCCCAAGTGACTGGCCCTCTGGTCCTCCCCTATGATGGGTGAACTCCAAGGCCAACTTGAGTTTTACTTTCTGTAGGGTGACTATCCTACAGAAAGTTTACAATGGTTCAAATTACAATTTATTGACTTTACAATGGGTTTATCCAGGCATTAAATGCTTTTCAATTTACAGTATTTTTTTGACTTACAATCAGTTTGTCTGGATGTAACCACGTTATTAGTCAAGGAGCATCTGCACATGTTTAGTGTCTATTTTATTTTAATTAAATCACCTATTGATTTATAATGTTTTGTATTTTAGGGTATTTAAAATTTAGCATATTAACTTATATATAAAGCATTTTTACTCATTTTTCCATTTGTCCCAAATCAGGCTGGTGTATGCTTCTTTTTCCAGGAAGGTTATTAAAGATGCCCCTTATATTATAAAAATTGCCCTAATTTATATGATAAATTATATAGTCACCAGAACCTGCTTCCGGGGTTTACAAACAGTGCAGTAGCACAGGAACTGATGCTCAGAAAGATTCGCCTGGGTTCTGGGCCCAATGACAGAGAGGATTAGGGTTGCCTCAACAAGTTTCAGGGCAGGAACTCATGAACCTGTGAGGTATTGGACTCCTTCTGTAATTGTTTCTTTTTTATTTCTGTGACTGAAGGAGTTTAGCATTAAATAGAAAAGTGAAAAAAGCCCCATGGCAGGTAAATAGAGATTGAAGAAGAAAAATTTAAAACTTTTTTTCCTGTTTTGTTGAACAAGGAATTCCACACTCTCATTTCGTGGTGGGCCCTGGAAATTATGCAGTTGGTGATGGTTGTCATTTTAATATGAATGGCGATGTGACATGACAGATTCTGTGTTTATTAATCTCACAATAACCAGAGGAGGGCCAGGTATAGAGTATAGACAACAGGGCCTCCATGATTCTCAACCCTGAGGTTGTCATTCACATGGTGCTTTGCATGAACGGCACTTGAATATTGCCCCCTGGAGTTGTACAACATAAGCCCATTAAGATCCATTTACAGAAAAGAATTCTTACCAAGAAAAACAATTTAGTGATAATAATTCTAAACTTGAACAAAAAATTATTTGGTTTTCATATATATTATTTTCAAGGTTCCTCTAAAGACTCAGTGATGCACTTACTTTTTATCAATTAACAATTGTTTTAGCACTTAAGTTTGAAGTTGTAAACATAATTTATATTGGATTCTTTATCACTTGGAACTATTAACATTTACTAAAACATATATTACTAACACTGAAGTACACTTAAATTATTTTCATGGCTATAGACGATAAACCCTTTGACACAAATGACTCTCCATCATGATTGTTTCACAGCTGAGAAATCCAATGCCACTAGAATTAGATTTTTCAATCTCTATATTTTCATCTATCTTATTAAATAAAGACAGTCCCTTACTTATGATGGTTCAAATTACAATTTGTCAACTTTACAGTGAGTTTATCCAGGCATCAAATGCCTTTTCAATTTACAGTATATTTTGACTTACAATCAGTTTGTCTGGATGTAACCACATTATAAGTCAAGGAGCATCTGTACATGTTTGGTGTTTATTTTATTTTCATTAAATCACCTCTTGAATTCTAATATTTTATATATTAGGGTATTTAAAATTTAGCATTTTAACTTACACATAAAACACTTTTACTCATTCTAATAACTTCAAAATTTTAATGATCAGTCTAAGAAGGAAAGTGTACTAAGTTCTTTAAAAATCTATGTAACTTCCCCAAGTCTAGAAAGCCCAAATAACAAAAAACCTCACTGTTTATTTATAGAAAAGCAGTCTTTAGAAGTAGATACTATAGCTTGGGGTTTTCTTGGTGGGGCAGGTAAAAAAAATTACAGCATTGTATATTAAAAAAGTAAAAGATAAGTAGATAGCAGGTGAATACTCCTTACACTTGCTCTTGTTTTAGTAAATCATAATAGTTCCAAGTCATAAAGAATCCAATATATATTCTATTTACATCTTCAAACTTAAGTGCTAAAAAAATTGTTAATTGAATAAAAATAAAAGCATCACTCAGTCTTTAAATGAATCTTGAAAAGAATACATATGTTTCTCTTCTATGAATCAACTTACAACAGAAGAATGTTAGCAGTGTTTGAAATAAATAAAGTGTTCTCTGAATGATATATATTAATTGAGTGATATGGTTTGGCTGTGTCCCCACCCAAATCTCATCTTGAATTCCCATGTGTTGTGGGAGGCACCATGTGGGAGGTAATTGAATCCTGGGGACTAGTCTTTCCCATGTTGTTCTCGTGATAGTGAGTAAGTCTCACGAGATCTGATGGTTTTATAAAGAGGTGTTCCCTGCAGAAGCTCTTGCTTTTTGCCTGCTGCCATCCATGTAAGACGTAACTTCCTCCTCCTTGCTTTCCACCATGATTTTGAGGCCTCCCCAGCCCTGTGGAACTGTAAGTCCATTAAACCTCTTTCTTTGGTAAATTGCCCTGTCTCAGGTATGTTTTTATCAGCAGTGTGGGAACAGACTAATACCGTAAATTGGTACCAGTTGAATGGGGCACTGCTGAAAAGATACTCAAAAATGTGGAAGGGACTTTGGAACTGGGTAACAGGCAGAGGTTGCAACAGTTTGGAGGACTCAGAAGAAAACAGGAACATGTGGGAAAGTTTGGAACTCCTTAGAGACTTGTTGAATGGTGTTAACCAAAATGCTGATAATAATATGGACAGTGAAATCCAGGCTGAGCTTGTCTCAGATGGAGATGAGGAACTTGTTGGGAACGGGAGTAAAGGTGACTCTTGTTATGTTTCAGCAAAGAGACTGGAGACATTTTGCCTCTGCTCTACAGATTTGTGGAACTTTGAACTTGAGAGAGATGATTTAGGGTATCTGGTGGAAGAAATTTCTAAACAGCAAAGCATTCAAGTGGTGACTTGGATGCTGGTAAAGGCACTGAATTTATAAAGGAAACAGAGCATAAAGGTTCCAAAAATTTGCTCCTTGACAATGCAATAGAAAAGAAAATCCCATTTTCTGAGGAGAAATTCAAGCCAGCTGCAGAAATTTGCACAAATAACTAGGAGCTGAACGTTAATCCCCAAGACAATAAGGAAAATGTCTCCAGGGCATGCTGCAGGTCTTCACGGCAGTCCCTCCCATCCATCACCAGCCCGGAGGCCTAAGAGGAAAAAGTAGTTTTGTGGGCTGGGGCCCAGGGTCACTGTGCTGTGTGTAGCCTAGGAACTTGGTGTCCTGCATCCCAGCTGCTCCAGCTGTGGTTGAAAGGGGCCAACATAGAGGTCAGGCCATAGCTTCAGAGGATGTAAGGCCCAAGCCTTGGCAGCTTCCACATAGTGCTGAGCCTGTGAGTGCACAGAAGTCAAGAATTAAGTCTTGGGAATCTCTGCCTAGATTTCAGAAAATGCATGGAAATGCCTGGATGTCAAGGCAGTTTGCTGCAGGGGTGGGGCCCTCATGGAGAGCCTCTGCTAGGGCAGTGCAGAAGGGAAATATGGGGTCAGAGCCTCCACACGGAGCCTCCACACAGAGTACCCAGTCCCTACTGGGGTACTGCCTAGTGGAGCTGTGAGAAGAAGGTCACCTTCCTCCAGAACCCAGAATGGTAGATCTACTGACAGCTTGCACCATGTGCCTGGAAAAGCTGCAGACACTCAATGCCAGCCCATGAAAGCAGCCAGGAGATGGGCTGTACCCTACAAAGCCACAGGAGTGGAGCTGCCCAACACCATGGGAACCCATCTTTTGTATCAGCATGACCTGGATGTGAGACTTGGGGTCAAAGCAGATCATTTTGTAGCTTTAAGATTTGACTGCCTTGCTGGATTTCAGACTTGCATAGGGCCTGTAGCCCTTTGTTTTTGCCAATTTCTCTGTTTTGGAATGGCTGTATTTACCCAATGCCTGTACCCTCATTGTACCTAGGAAGTAATTAACTTCCTTATGATTTTACAGACTCATAGGTGGAGAAGTCTTGCCTTGTCTCAAATGAGACTTTGGACTATGGGCTTTTGAGTTAATGCTGAAATGAGTTAAGATTTTGGGGGACTGTTGGGAAGGCATGACTGGTTTTGAAATGTGAGGACATGAGATTTGGGAGGGGCCAGGGGCAGAATGATATGGTTTGGCTGTGTTCCCACCCAAATCTCATCTTGAATTCCCATGTGTTGTGGGAGGGGCCAGATGGAAGATAATTGAATCATGGAGGCAAGTCTTTCATGTGCTGTTCTCATAATAAGTCTCATGAGATCTGATGGTTTTATAAAGAGGAGTTCTCCTGCAGAAGCTCTCTCTCTTTGCCTACTGCCATCCATATTAGACATAAGTTGCTCCTCCTTGCCTTCTGCCATGATTGTGAGGCCTCCCCAGTCATTGGAACTGTAAGTTTGAGTTAGAGTCTCACCTCACATAACTTAACTGGAGAATGATCAAGGTGATTAAATTTCAGGATAGTGATATGGATAACAGATAGAATAATGGAAAGACAGGGCAATGGGAAAATGTGATACAGGAATACCTCTGGAACAAAGAAAGCAGACCAAATTCTGTTTGGAAGTTTTGGCAAAATTTAGAAAATAATAAAGGGGACCCCATGGCAAATATATTCCCTTTCCCTCCCTAAAGCCTCCATCACATTTCTTGCATCATGATAAGCATCAGTCATTTCATTCCATCCCTTTTGAACAGAAAAAATCAATCGACTTTTTCCATGAATAAAGTAAATTATTTTTAATAGTACATCTGGAAGAGAAAATAGGAATTCTTTTAGAAATACATGGATTACATTTAAGTTGTTTTTAATAGATATTAATATTTTTAAAGAAGGGCAGATACAGTTTAGAATAGAACAACATAGAATTATTGAAATTTACTCACATTTAGTTTGTTTACATTTCTCCAATGTTTGGAATAATGTGAATAGAAACATATTTATATGCTGCAAAGTGCATGACTGATGTCTTTTGCAAGTGTTAAGGACTTTTCTGAACTCTTACTTTTGGTTATAAGAATGCAGTATTTATATAAGCATTTCATAAATCTCAAAAAGTCCAAAGAATCCTGAACTGAACTCAAATACAGCCCCCTCTAAACATGTTTGTCTCTCTAGGCACCTTTATATTTAGGTACTTTGCATAAAAGAAAATCAGAGTAAGAAAGATTAAAAACCCTAATTCTATGGTCTAAAAATTAAATAAATATATACAAGGAAATCAAGCATTCTAATTATTATCCCTGTTAAAACTTGGAAGTGTCTGACAGGAAACATTCTGCTAAAGCCATTCAAAATACACCATTATGACAAATTCATTTTTTAAATTATTGATTTAAAAATTATTATTTTTTAGAGGAAGCCTTCACAGTAAATTATAAGTTTCATGTGAGCAGGGATCATAGTATTTTTGTTTAGCTCCATGGCCTAGAGCCTAACACAATTCTTGAATAAATAAATTCATCTATATTGAAAATACAGGTTTATTTGTAAATAGCAGAATGCTAGTAATAAGACTTGCCTGATAATTTAAACACAATAACAAGAATAAAGATGGACTAGAGATGTTTAATTTGTTTACATTATAAGAAACTGATGAATGTTGATGTCTCAATTTGGTATTTATAAAAATGAATCCAGTAAGAATAAGAGCACTGTTAGTTTTGACAGCTTCAATACTTTGTTTTGTTGTTTTAATTTAACAGTTGATTGCTGATATAAAATAAGTTCTAGTCTAAAAATATGATGAGCACTTTATATTTATAAAATAAAAGATTTTTACCACACCAACATAACAAGAAATACTTTTAAAATGACTGTATATTTAATCTAGATATCAAATACCCATTTATATTTTTCCACTAAGAAAAACCATTATTTGAGAACATTTTTAAACAAGATATGATTTTAAATTGTTAATGTAGCATATAAATGACATCAGGGAAATAGACCTCAGATTATTTTTTACATGGAAAGTCAGCAGAATTACCACAGCTTCACTGCCATTTGGTCAGCTTTTTTTTTTAAATTGATGTTTAAACTCTTTTATGGATGCCAAGACTCACTGTTTAAATATTCAGCTGTAAAACTATTGCCAAATGACACTGGGTCCTGTTTTCCTTCCTTTGAAAGTGTGCTTGATTTATAAAATTAAATTTAGTTAAAAGCAAGGCATATTTTTGCAAGGGTTTTATTATGCCAGCAGATACTTCACATTAGACTTGTGTAATATTTTTCAAGATAATCAATTTCTCTTCAAATAAAATTCTTGCATTTTTTAGCCTAAGTTATTCATGTAGAAAACTTATTTTAAAATGAGTGATATGGTTTGGCTGTGTCTCCACCCAAAATCTCTTCTTGAATTGTAATCCAAATTGCAATCTGCACATTTTGGAGGAGAGTCCTCGTGGAAGGTGGTTAGATCATAGGGCAGTTCCCCTATGCTACTCTCATGACAGTGAGTGAGTTCACATGAGATCTGTTTGTTTTGTAAGGGGCTTTCGCCTGATTCCCTCTGCACTTCTCTCTCCTGCTGCCACGTGAAGAAGGATGTGTTTACCTCCCCTTCCGCAATAATTCTAAGTTTCCTGAGGCCCCCCAAGCCATGTAGAACTGTGAGTCAATTAAACCTCTTTTCTTTATAAATTACCCAGTCTTGGGTATTTCTTCATAGCAGCATGAGAACAGACTAATACAATGGGCTAGTGGCTGAAAAGAGGGACATATTTTAACATCATTTCCATTAAAGAGTAGAAGCTTACTTATCATTTTCCTGGCCTGATTTTTTATGCATTCAGAAAGGCTCAGATCTCTAAGAAGAGAACTATATTTTTCTTAATATTACATCAGCCAGGGATTAGACATATATAAGTAGAATTATGTAACCAAATAAACAACACTGGTTAATGATTAAAATATAGTTTCAGGATTTCTGTAAAAATGACATTCTTTCATATTAAAATGTAATTATCTGTATATAAACTCACAGAATTTAATAACTGAGTGCCCATAATTATTCAGTCAATGCTCCGATAAGATGCTTCCTCTGTGATTAAGATGTAAGCCATACTCAAACTCTTCTTCCTTGATTTTGTTTATATCTTCACCAGTTGGAATGGTATAGCCTTTTCATTCATTGATTTCTCCTTTATAAGAACTTGGTATAATTTCATGCTGCAGTGACCTGGCCCCAGTTTCAGTCTGCCAGTTCCCATAAAGCTTTCATCACATACCTCCAATTTTGGACAAGTTATTTGAGCTCTCTATATCTCAGTTTACTTATCTATTAAATAGAGGTTAAAATTACATAGTCATAAAATTATTATAAAGATTAGGTAAACAAAGTGCATAAAAATTTTAGAATAATACTCAACACATAAGATGCCTCAAGACTTTATTACTCTTATCAGAGGCTTTCAATGTTATTTTCTACATAAAGCCCACTCCACTTCACAATGTTCTCTTCTTCTTTTGAATACTTACAGTATTTCTGTGCAATAGCATATAATCTGTTACTCATGAATTAATTCTCCATATTCATGTCTTAGTTTCAAGTCAATTGCAAACTCCTTGAAGACCACTTATCTTATTTTACTTGGTGTTTACATTTTACAATGTCTGGGCAAGCAGTGTCTTTGATAACTTATAAGACTACTTCTACTAATAATAACAACAATATTAGCATAACAAAAATAGCTAGCATTTATTCAGCACTTAGTAGGCATTCTAGTCCTTTACATGTGTTGTCTGTTTTAAACCTTGCTGCAATACCCTGAGATAGACCTTATTTTCACTTTCATTTTACCCATGAGGGAACTGAAAGATTGAACAACTTGCCCAACATCACATACTTACAGATAAATGTCATCATCTGTATACCTACTGGGTTGGCTGGTTTAAAATCAGAAGTCACATGATTTCTAATACTACTTTTATCAGCCTCAGAATTTCTTAATCTTGAATTATGGCATAAACTATTCACTCTTATTTTTGTCTTATCTCTCTCCAATCAGTTCTGTATAGCACCATATGTCAATTTCCTATAGCAATATGGAGAAGGTGGTAATAAATTTAATAAAGAAGTTAGTAATAAATTTGAAGCCTATTTCTCTGTGGAATCTCCACAGGTTTTTTTTTCTTTCCAGTTAAAGGAATGTAAAAGAACTAAAGGCTATCAAGACCATATAAATGTTTATATATTTTTTAATTTGTAATTTATTTTCATCATATTTATGTAATAATTGCTAACTAAGATGAATCTCTTTCAACCTTTATTTTCCAGTTTTTTAACAACTTGCTATGAAGTAAAATAATCAATTTTATGGAATATTATGTTTTGATCAGACTTTAGAGACCATCTAGTATGATACAATTATGTTCTTAATGAGGAAACCAGGGCTAAAAGAAGGGTCTTTTCCATGTGCTTTAATTAGAATGACACTGCTGCAGTAGTAACCCAAAAGTACAAGAATTACAAAAGAAGTTTGTTTTCCCCTCTTTATTGTAGTAGTCCTTAAGAAAGGCCTAGATCTTCAGGGAACCTCTGCTCTATTTTGTCAGAGAGCCAGGTTTCTGTTCTTTGTTGTTCCAATTTCACCTATAGTATTGTCATATTCTGCATGGTAGAAGCTGAGACACTGCCTCAAATACATTCCTAACAACAAGACATGGTTAAATGTGTCCTGGGATGAAATGCTCAGACCCAAAGGGGCGCATGACACATCCACGTCACATTCTATTGGTGAGTTTAGACACACAATCACACTTAACTTTAAGTTAGACTGCACAATATTTTCTAGGTGGGCAGTCATGTACCTAGAGAAACATTTGCGCACAAAGCTGGACTTTGATAAATACATGGAAGTTTAACCATGCCACCAGAAAATGTAGCTATAAGATCAATCATGCCAAATCATGATTTATACTACTTTGTGTTGAATAAACATATAATGCTAATGTTTTCTAGTCTGTTTAAGTCCAATACTATCATTTTCTTGCTTGTATTTTGTATAGTTGCATTGGTGCTATTTGTTTTCTACTAAAGTTTCTGAGAATAAAAACATCGTGTCTGTCAAAATTATTCTACCTTGTAAGGACAATTGATTTTGTAGGGAGTCACATTGTGGGTGATTTATTTTCTTTTACGTAATAAAGATATGCAAATACAAATAAAGAAACATATGCTTAATATATACTCAGTGCTTTTTTTGGACATGAAGAAGATAATGAAAATATTCAAGGGATTGTATCTATAAGAAATGTCCATGTTCTTGAGTCGCGAGACATTCCATATGTGTGATTTGCATTAACAATATCATTGGTAACCATGGTGAAGTGAATTGTCCACATTTGGTGTGAGATCACTGTGAATCAAAGTCATAAGTCTGTGTTTTTTATACTTTTTTATCTTCTGGAATGCCTTGGTTTTACAGCAAAATCTAATCATGATTAAACTTAGGGAGTTCAAACTTAGATCATTATTTTCATTTTGCTTTTATAACCGTAAATAATTGATCTACAACTTCTGGCGTGACAGCTGGTGACAGTTACACAATGGCACAAGGGAAGCTATGGTTAGATCCTTCTGGCCTCCTTCTTCATATGTATTCATTTGTTGGGTAAAACATTTTTGTATATAACACAAAGGCAGTTTCTAGAGTTTGTCATTTGGCCCGTATGTCTCATTTTAAACTCTCTAAAATTGCTTATCAAAAATGACTGATTTTATTTGTTACAGTGTTCCAACATCCATATGGTATGTAAGTAAAATGAGAATGTAGACAAAATATAAATGGTAATCAGGGAATTACATAGAACTCTGAAATTGTACATGACTTGTACTGGAATTATATCATTGAAATGTAAACAGTAGAAACAACACTGTCATAAAGTGATTGAATATTGCCTATATTCTTCATAAATTTCATAAATTAGGAGAGCTGGTGTGATGAGTTCTAATTGAATGTCTGTCCAAAGAATGTTTACTCTTAAAGACACGTACATATCCAACTGCCTTCAACAAATACATACTAATTATCCATTGTCAGTTCTGAAATATGAGTGACTTGAATTTGAATTCTGACTTAATTACTTACCAGAAATGTGAGTTTCCTAGTTCAGTTACATAAGTTCTCCAGTTATCAGATTTCTTTTCTGGATACCCAGAAAAACAGTACTTAACTAATACATACTTATAGGAGGAAGAAAATCTGTTTTAAGAAGATAAAAATACATAAAAGTTGGCTAACACAGCTGCAGATGCACAGTGTGTTCTCAACAAACCTAGTGGTAGCCATTTCCACTCCATCACTGCTCCCATCTTATCCTGAGCAAAGATGAACTCATTTGTCTCCACATTCTCCACAGTGTCTGCTTAAATGCTTTGTATAATAGAAAGATGTTTGTTGAATTTATCTGAACCTGAAATAGAAGATGAAAGAAAATACCAGGATAATTCAAGAGAAAACATTTCCCTTGGTCTATATTATCTGACATCTCAGGTGAAATTTCTATTTTTATTTCCTTTTCTGGCCTGAGATATCTAGTAATAATCCTAAATCCTTCAATTTAGTTTGTGGGCAAAGACTCAGTCTAAGATGAATATTTATGGTTCTCCTTGGGAACTAAAGTATTTTGGCAGTTATTCAACTCACTAGATTTACTATTAAAACAGCACAACTGATTCAGCAATTTCATTCAGGTGCAGGTTCGCCTACTGTTGTAAACCTCCTGCAATAATCTGGAAAAATAAGTAAGAAATTCAATGGTTCCACCAGTTATATAGTCATTAGGAATAGGCTCCATAGTGACTTGAAGTGATTTTCTTAATTGTAATTTCTCCCTTTTTCATTATACTTGAGCCTTAAATTATAACTACCTTCCTTGAGTTCCTTATGACAGGCCTCATGCAGGCCTTTAAGTATACATAAAGAAGAAAACAGATGTTAAATCTCTTCCTCATCTATAATACGAATAAAGACAACACACATTTAGCACAAAAATGTCAGCTACATTCACACACGCACAAGTTTTTCTAACACTTTGTGTACATTTTTATTTCTAACTCAAAAGACACTTTCACCCCTTAAAACACATTCATCCTATAGTTTACATATCATGTGTTATAATGTAATACTATAACCACATACTTCATCAATTTATATCACAAATATGCTCGTATCTCTTTTGTATTTCTAATTACTTAAGAGTCCACTGACATAAGGTGAACAAAGTCTTATATCTCTCTTCATCCACCTCTCACAGACCATTGTTTAAGAATGTGGGATTTGAGCAATCCAAAGGTGAAGGCAGAGACCCACTTCTAAAAGCCACATCGTTTCTCATGACCGCATGATTGAGTGTAGATAGTTGGAACTGCCTAGTCCCATGGGCATTTTTCTAATCTACAATGAGCCCTTGGTGATCTATATCAATACCTAGACTTAAGAATTTCCCCAGTTTGAAATTAAGTTTACAATTCTCTTAGTTTACAGTCTTCTGCTCGCTGCTCCCCAAAGAAGAACACAGTATTAGACAGAGCTCTAAAGGGCTTCTAGTCTCAGATTCATGACAAGGCAGAACTGAGCTCCCCCAACAAGCTGTTAGGGTAATGCATTAGCCTGAACCTCTAGTTTAAACTATCTTCTTTTCATGGAATTATTTTAAGGGTGCTGGTCAGGCTCTGCTAGTTACCTAGGATGAGTTCCTACATTTGAAACTCAGGAATCAGGGATTCGGCAAATCAGGTAAATCGATCCACTTATTCTTCACATTTGCACTCCATAGATTTCATAAGAGTGACAGCATCATTTGAGTCAAAATAAATGCAGCTATACATTTTACTCCTTCTAATAGGTACTTTTTGTTAGATTTCATCAGAATTTGATTTAGAAAATATTTTTAAATATTAAAGCCTTTTAAGTCTTTTAAAAAGATATAATTCCCCCAATTTTAAAGTAATCAAGAATCTGATGATTTAAAAACTAGTGGACAATTGAATTATAGACTAAATATCTGCTATTGAACTATGGTAGTATCATAAAAGTTATAAATAGGAATATTGCCACCTTTTATGAGAATTAGTGAGGAATTCCCTCCCTTTGAGAATGGGTTGGACTTACTGACTCAATTCTCAAAGATCTAATGTGGCATAAGTAATTTGTATAACTTCTGAGATTAAGTCATAAAAAGCATTGTGGCATCTTCCCTGCTGCCTTTCTTAGGTTACTCTTACTGGGAAAAGCTGACTGCCTTGACCTAAAGACATTAAAGATAATCAAGTCTACAGAGATAGCCACTGAATACGGAACTGAGGCCTCCTGCTAGAGTCAGCAGTGAGTGGAGGCCTCTAACAGCGTCATGAGTGAGGCATTCTAGAAGTGAGTGGCCCAGCCTCAGTTAAGCCTTCAGATGACTGCAGCCCAGCTGACATCTTAACGGCAAGCTCATGAGAGACCCCTAGCTAACAACCACAATTTTTTTTAACCACAGAAACTGTGAGATACTAAATGTTTATTAATTTAAACCACATAATTTATTTCATAGTAATGAAAAACTAATACCATCTTTAAGAATTCTTCCCATGCACTGATTTCAACCTCTCTTTACTCAGCCTGAATTTTAATAAAGTAGCTGACCAAACGCTCCTCAAAATACTTTTTCAAAATTATTTTCTAAGCTCTGTATGGTAAGAAAATCACTAGCTGATTTGGCTTGCACACACCTACTGCGTCTCCACCCTTCCTTGTCCTGCCTTCAAACTTATCTGCACTGCTCACACACTAGCGAAAACACAGCAAGGTATCATCAACTTTTGGCATCAGAATAAATTGTGAGGGAATCTACTTCAACCTATCAATCAACAAATCCAACAGATGAACTAGAACATTCATTCCAACACTCATTATCTGTGTTTGAACTCACAATATCTAAGTACTGTCTGCAGATAGCTCTCAGTCTTAGAAAGTCTTCTTTTACATTGATAGTTTTGACCCTTTGAAACTAGTTTAAATTTGAGCACAGCCATACAGGACAAGTCTAATTCCTCTCCACCAAGCAGTTCTTTCCTTTAAAACTCAAGAACGAAAATCTGTTTTAACACTAGCATTAAGCAAATTTCTTTTCTTTTTTTTTGAGATGGAGTCTCGCTCTGTCGCCCAGGCTGGAGTGCAGTGGCGCCATCTCAGTTCACTGCAAGCTCCGCCTCCTGGGTTCACGCCATTCTCCTGCCTCAGTCTCCTGAGTAGCTGGGATTACAGGCGCCCGTCACCACGCCCAGCTAATTTTTTTTGTATTTTTAGTAGAGATGGGGTTTCACCATGTTAGCCAGGATGGTCTAGATCTCCTGACCTCGTGATCCACCCACCTCGGACTCCCAAAGTGCTGGGATTACAGGAGTGAGCCACTGTGCCTGGCCAGCAAATTTCTTTTCTTATTTATTTATTTATTCATTCATTCATTCACTTGCTTCCCAAAATCTTACTGAATCCCTATTAAATACAAGTCACTATCGTTGTTCAGGATTCAACAATGTACCATTTGGTCATATAAAGGAAGTGCTACATGTAATTCAAACGTAAATGTTCATTGCAAAAACTAAATCAAAACACATGGTCATTTGCTATTTATTTCTTTTATTATTATTATTATTATACTTTAAGTTCCACAGTACATGTGCACGATGTGCAGGTTTTTTATATATGTATACATGTGCCATGTTGGTGTGCTGTACCCATTAACTCATCATTTACATTAGGTATATCTCCTAATGCTATCCCACCGCCTCCCCCCACTCCACCACAGGCCCCGGTGTGTGATGTTCCCCATCCTGTGTCCAAGTGTTCTCATTGTTCAATCCCCACCTATGAGTGAGAACATGCAGTGTTTGTTTTTCTGTCCTTGCAATAGTTTGCTGAGAATGATGGTTTCCAGCTTCATCCATGTCCCTACAAAGGACATGAACTCATCATTTTTTATGGCTGCATACTATTCCATGGTGTATATGTGCCACATTTTCTTAATCCAGCCTATCATTGATGGACATTTGGGTTGGTTCCAAGTCTTTGCTATTGTGAATAGTGCTGCAGTAAACATATGTGTGCATGTGTCTTTATAGCAGCATGATTTATAATCCTTTGGGTATATACTCAGTAATGGGATGGCTGGGTCAAATGGTATTTCTAGTTCTAGATGCTTGAGGAATCGCCACACTGTCTTCCACAATGGTTGAACTAGTTTACAGTCCCACCAACAGTGTAAAAGCATTCCTATTTCTCCACATCCTCTCCAGCACCTGTTGTTTCCAGACTTTTTAATGATCACCATTCTAACTGGTGTGAGATGATATCTCATTGTGGTTTTGATTTGCATTTCTCTGATGGCCAGTGATGATGAGCATTTTTTCATGTGTCTGTTGGCTGCACAAATGTCTTCTTTTTAGAAGTGTCTGTTCATATCCTTTGCCCACTTTTTGATAGGGTTGTTTGATTTTTTCTTGTAAATTTGATTAAGTTCTTTGTAGATTCTGGATATTAGCCCTTTGTCAGATGGGTAGATTGCAAAAATTTTCCCCCAGTCTGTAGGTTGCCTATTCACTCATGGTAGTTACTTTTGCTGTGCAGAAGCTCTTTAGTTTATTTAGATCCCATTTGCCAATTTTGGCTTTTGTTGCTATTACTTTTGGTGGTTTAGACATGAAGTCCTTGCCCATGCCTATGTCCTAAATCGTATTGCCTAGGTTTTCTTCCAGGATTTTTATGGTTTTAGGTCTAACATTTAAGTCTTTAATCCATCTTGAATTAATTTTTGTATAAGGTTTAAGGAAGGGATCCACTTTCAGCTTTCTACATATGGCCAGCCAGTTTTCCCAGCACCATTTATCAAAAAGGGAATCCTTTCCCCATTTCTTGTTTTTGTCAGGTTTGTCAAAGATCAGATGGTTGTACATGTGTGATATTATTTCTGAGGGCTCTGTTCCGTTCCATTGGTCTATATCTCTGTTTTGGTACCAGTACCATGCTGTTTTGGTTACTGCAGTCTTGTAGTGTAGTTTGAAGTCAGGTAGTGTGATGCCTCCAGCTTTGTTCTTTTTGCTTAGGGTTGTCTTGGCAATGCAGGCTCTTTTTTGGTTCCATATGAACTTTAAAGTTTTTTCCAATTCTGTGAAAAAAGTCATTGGTAGCTTGATGGGGATGGCAGCATTGAATCTATAAATTACCATGGGCAGTATGGCCATTTTCATGATATTGATTCTTCCTACCAATGAGCATGGAATGTTCTTCCATTTGTTTGTGTTGTCTTTTATTTTGTTGAGCAGTAGTTTCTAGTTCTCGTTGAAAATGTCCTTCACATACCTTGTAAGTTGGATTCCTAGATATTTTATTCTCTTTGAAGCAATTGTGAATGCGAGTTCACTCATGATTTGGCTCTCTGTTTGTCTGTTATTGGTGTATAGGAATGCTTGTGATTTTTGCACATTGATTTTGTATCCTGAGACTTTGCTGAAGTTGCTTATCAGCTTAAGGAGATTTTGGGCTGAGACGATGGGGTTTTCTAAATATACGATCATGTCATCTGCAAACAGAGACAATTTGACTTCCTCATTTCCTAATTGAATACCCTTCATTTCTTTCTCCTGCCTAATTGCCCTGGCCAGAACTTCCAACACTATGTTGAATAGGAGTGGTGAGAGAGGGCATCCCTGTCTTGTGCGAGTTTTCAAAGGGAATGCTTCCAGTTTTTGCCCATTCAGTATGATATTGGCTGTGGGTTTGCCATAAATAGCTCTTATTATTTTGAGATACGTTCCATCAATACCTAATTTTAATTTATTAAGAGTTTTTAGCATGAAGTGCTGTTGAATTTTGTCAAAGGCCTTTTCTAAGTCTATTGAGATAATCATGTGGTTTTTGTCTTTGGTTCTGTTTATATGACGGATTATTTTTATTGATTTGTGTATGTTGAACAAACCTTGCATCCCAGGGATGAAGCACACTTGATCATGGCGGATAAGATTTTTGATGTGCTGCTGGATTCGGTTTACCTGTATTTTATTGAGGATTTTGGGATCGATGTTCATCAGGGATATTGGTCTAAAATTCTCTTTTTTTGTTGTGTCTCTGCCAAGCTTCGGTATCAGGATGATGCTGGCCTCATAAAATGAGTTAGGGAGGATTCCCTCTTTTTCTATTGATTGGAATAATTTCAGAAGGAATGGTACCAGCTCCCCTTTTTACCTGTGGTAGAATTCGGCTGTGAATCCGTCTGGTCCTGGACTTTTTTTGTTGGTAGGCTATTAATTATTGCCTCAATTTCAGAGCCTGTTATTGGTCTATTCAGGTATTCAACTTCTTCCTGGTTTAGTCTTGGGAGGGTGTATGTGTCCAGAAATTTATCCATTTCTTCTAGATTTTCTAGTTTATTTATGTAGAGGTGTTTATAGTATTCTCTGATGGTAGTTTGTATTTCTGTGGGATCAGTGGCGATATCCCCTTTATCATTTTTTATTGCATTTATTTGATTCTTCTCTCTTTTCTTCTTTATTAGTCTGGCTAGCAGTCTATCAATTTTGTTGATCTTTTCAAAAAACCAGCTCCTGGATTCATTGATTTTTTGAAGGGTTTTTTGTGTCTCTATCTCCTTCAGTTCTGCTCTGATCTTAGTTATTTCTTACCTTGCTAACTTTTGAATGTATTTGCTCTTGCTTCTCTAGTTCTTTTAATTGTGAAGCTAGAGTGTCAATTTTAGATCTTTCCTGCTTTCTTTTGTGGGCATTTGGTGCTATAAATTTCCCTCTACACACTGCTTTAAATGTGTCCCAGAGATTCTGGTATGTTGTGTCTTTTTTCTCATTGGTTTCAAAGAACATCTTTATTTCTGCCTTCATTTCTTTATGTACCCAGTAGTCATTCAGGAGCAGGTTGTTCAGTTTCCATGTAGTTGAGCGGTTTTGAGTGAGTTTCTTAATCCTGAGTTCTAATTTGATTGCACTGTGGTCTGAGACAATTTGTTATAATTTCTGTTCTTTTACATTTGCTGAGGAGTGCTTTACTTCCAACTATGTGGTCAATTTTGGAATAAGTGTGATGTGGTGCTGTGAAGAATGTATATTCTGTTGATTTGGGGTGGAGAGTTCTGTAGATGTCTATTAGGTCTGCTTGGTGCAGAGCTGAGTTCAATTCCTGGATATCCTTGTTAACTTTCTGTCTCTTTGATCTGTCTAATGTTGACAGTGGGGTGTTAAAGTCTCCCATTATTATTGTGTGGGAGTCTAAGTCTCTTTGTAGGTCTCTAAGGACTTGCTTTATGAATCTGGGTGCTCCTGTATTGGGTGCATATATATTTAGGGTAGTTAGCTCTTCTTGTTGAATTGATGCCTTTACCATTACGTAATGGCCTTCTTTGTCTCTTCTGATCATTGTTGGTTTAAAGTCTGTTTTATCAGAGACTAGGATTGCAACCTCTGCTTTTTTTTTGTTTTCCATTTGCTTGGTAGATCTTCCTCCATCCCTTTATTTTGAGCCTATGTGTGTCTCTGCACGTGAGATGGGTCTCCTGAATACAGCATACCAATGGGTCTTGACTCTTTATCCAATTTGCTAGCCTGTGTCTTTTAACTGGAGCATTTAGCCCATTTACATTGAAGGTTAATATTGTTATGTGTGAATTTGATCCTGTCATTCTGATGTTAGCTGGTTATTTTGCTCGTTAGTTGATGCAGTTTCTTCCTAGTATGGATGGTCTTTACAATTTACCATGTTTTTGCAGTGGCTGGTACTGGTTGTTCCTTTCCATATTTAGTGCTTCCTTCAGGAGCTCTTGTAAGGCAGGCCTGGTGGTGACAAAATCTCTCAGCATTTGCTTTACTGTAAAGGATTTTATTTCCCCTTCACTTATGAAGCTTAGTTTGGCTGGATATGAAATTCTGGGTTGAAAATTCTTTTCTTTAAGAATGTTGAATATTGGCCCCCACTCTCTTCTGCCTTGTAGAGTTTCTGCCGAGAGATCCACTGTTAGTCTGATGGGCTTCCCTTTGTGGGTAACCCAACCTTTCTCTCTGGCTGCCCTTAACATTTTTTCCTTCATTTCAACTTTGGTGAATCTGACAATTATGTGTCTTGGAGTTGCTCTTTTTGAGGAGTATCTTTGTGATGTTCTCTGTATTTCCTGAATTTGAATGTTGGCCTGCCTTCCTAGGTTGGGGAAGTTCTCCTGGATAATATCGTGAAGAGTGTTTTCCAACTCGGTTCCATTCTCCCCATCACTTTCAGGTACACCAATCAGACATAGATTTGGTCTTTTCACATAGTCCCATATTTCTTGGAGACTTTGTTCATTTCTTTTTACTCTTTTTTCTCTAAACTTCTTTTCTCACTTCATTTCATTCATTTTATCTTCAATCCCTGACACCCTTTCTTCCACTTGATCGAATCGGCTACTGAAGCTTGTGCATTCGTCACATAGTTCTCGTGCCATGGTTTTCAGCTCCATCAGGTAACTTAAGGTTTTCTCTATGCTGTTAATTCTAGTTAGCCAATCCTCTAATCTTTTTTCAAGGCTTTTAGCTTCTTTGCGATGGGTTCGAACATCCTCCTTTAGCTCAGAGAAGTTTGTTGTTACCGATCGTCTGAAGCCTTTTTTTCTCAACTTGTCAAAGTCATTCTCTGTCCAGCTTTGTTCCGTTGCTGGTGAGGAACTGCATTCCTTTGGAGGATAAGAGGTGCTCTGACTTTAAGAATTTTCAGTTTTTCTCCTCTGGTTTCTCCCCATCTTTGTGGTTTTATCTACCTTTCGTCTTTGATGATGGTGACGTACAGATGGGGTTTTGGTGTGGATGTCCTTTCTGTTTGTTAGTTTTCCTTCTAACAGTCAGGACCCTCAGCTGCAGGTCTGTTGGAGTTTGCCGGAGGTCCACTCCAGACCCTGTTTGCCTGGGTATCACCAGCGGAGGCTCAGTTGGAAACGCAGAAATCACCCGTCTTCTGCGTCACTCACGCTGGGAGCTGTAGACTGGAGCTGCTCCTATTTGGCCATCTTAGAACCTCCTCCCGTTTGCTATTTATTTCTGTGAAGAAAAAGGTGAATATGGCAGGCATGAAAATACTATTTTTAGAATGCCCTGATTATGTGGTAAGCTCTTGGCTGTCATCTGGATTTTGTGAGTATTCCCACCATTCTCAGAATTCTGTAGTAGTTCACTGTACCTAAACTGTTTGTACAAACAATATGACTTGTTCAGATCTTGTGCGTTTCTTCTGAGAACCTGGAGTTTTGGTACATACTAAGTCAAAGATGCTTATGTGGCCAGTCTCCAGTAAAAATTCAGTTGGCCTCTTCTAATGAGATTCTCCAGTAGGCAATATTTCATGCATGTTGTCACATTAATTGCTGGGGAAATTAAGCATGTCTCCCGTGACTTTACTGGAAGAGGACTTTTTGAATCCCAGCCTGATTTCATCCAGATTCATTCTATGTACACTTTCCATTGGCTGATTTTGCTTTGTATCATTTTGCTGTAATAAATAATAGCCATGAGTACAACTATATGCTGAGTCTTGTGAGTTCTTCTAGCAAATCATTGAACTTGGGGATGGCCTGGGCAATTCCATCTCCCAGCGCATCCTCTATCCCTTGAAACAACTTTGTCAATTCAAATTAAACATCCTAGTAAGAAGAATCTCTAAGTCATCATCATGTAAGTTGATAAAATATGTTTATTTTGTCCAGAATATTATTTTATATGTCATGATGATTTATGTGACTAAATATGGTATGATTTATCCACTATATTTTTTCAAAACTCAATTATTTCTTTATTGAAGTTCAACAATATGTAAACTAGCATCTACAGTCTTGAAGAGCTATAAGTTGAGTGATAAAGTTTCAAGATATTTGTGATTTATTTGAAAAGGCAAAGAGTTTGAGATACTAAAAAATGGAGCCTCACACAAATTGTTCTTGGTGAACCCATGCTAGTTCTAATAAATTACTGCTTTGTTTGCTTCTCCTACCTCTTAATGCATTCTAGAACTTGGAATATACTTTGAATACCTCTAGTTTTTCTGCATCTCAATATGCCCCATCAAATATTCCAAATAACGGTTTTACATTTCATTTGTAAGTTTTTCATAACTTTCACTAATTTAGAAAGTTAGCTCCTTATTAAAGTCCAAATTGATAAAATTCACCACTGCCAAACTATAAAAAGCCCACACTGTCTAATGGTAAAGCTTTTTTAGGAAAGTTGAATCCAAATAGGAAGTCATATTTCCCATTTAAATGGGTAGAACACAACATTTTATTTTAGTTTTTCAACATAGCAGATCTCATAGCTGAGGGGAGAAAGTAAAACTGAAGGGCCAGAGGGCCTCTCTGCAATTGAGAAAACCTGCCTAATCTTCAGGGTTTTCTGATAGCTTAAAAATAAATAATAAACAAGAGGTCTAAATAATAGAGGTCTAAAATAATAAAACAGATCTAAAATTCATGGGATACTTTAAATGTTAACATTTTCATAATCATGCATATAATACACACAAACAAAGCAAAATGCAATGAAATTTTGTTATCCACTAGAAGGTTTGTATCAAAGGTAAAATCAAAATTTGAGGCCTGTGAATTTTAGACCTGGACCGAATGCCTCTCCTATGCAGGAAAGATCCTTAACAAAACACAGAAAACACAGAGATGCAAATTGCTACATTAAGCCCACATGCAAATTGCTTCATTGAGCCTAGTAGCTCAAAAATTTGCATTGTGGAAGATTCTAACCTTTGTAAAAATCAATGTTAGGCTAAGGTAATTAAAGCAAACTTCAAGCAACCGCATTTTTAAAGGAGGATAATGGTCTCCAAATAAAAATAAGAGCCTTGAAACTACCAAAGCTTATCTGGTGGAACAATAGCAATGCAGTTCACATAGTACAAGATCAATCAAGTCTGAAAGGTGAATCCATATCAGATCAGAACAGAAAGACTGGTTCGGTGTTCTCTATAGTTCCTGGTTGAGGCAAAACTTGAAGTTGGTATCTGAATCCAAAGAACAGGATTTATCAGTAGGCATATACTTTTATGCTAAGGTTAAATGTTATGTGATGTGGATTCAATCATTATTTTTAAAGATCTGTTTTTATTTTTGTACTCTTCAAGTTTAAAACCTCTTTTTAATATCATAGACTATGGTCTACCTCAAATTTCAAAGCCATTGTGGTTTGTATTACATTTTCTTAATTATCCCTCAGCCCCAAATAACAGGCCAGCCACTTCCTTTTTCATTCAATTACTAAGCATTTATTTAGAACCTCCAAGGTTCAAGAACTTTTCTAGTTACTATAATTGTAGAAATGTGCAAGGTACATGCTTGCCGTCAAATGACCAAAAGTAATGTTTCCCATCCTGAAAGAGAAATTTGCACCAGGTGTCCTGGAAGCGTGAAGGGGGGCACCTGACTAAAACCAGCACTATTGCAGGAATCTTCTCAGGAACAATGACATTTTAAATGCAGGTTAATGATAAGAAGTGTTCTAGGGGTAGAAAAGAAAAGGGACAATATGCACAAGGACATTGAGTAGACAGAGAATGAGGCAGTTTGGAAGATAAAATATTGTTTTAAAAACGGATCAGTTGAAATGATAAATAGATGCCAAATCTTGAAGGAGCTTGATATGGTTTGGCACTGTGTCCCCAGTCAAATCTCACCTTGAATTGTAATAGTGTCCACATGTCAAGGGTGGGGTCAGGTAGAGATAATTGAATCATGGGGGCAGGTTCCCCCATACTGTCCTCATGATAGTGAATAAATCTCACGTGATCTGATGGTTTTATAAATGGGAGTTCCCCTGCATAAGCTCTCTTGCCTGCTGCCATGATTGTGAGACGTCTCCAACCATGTGGAACTGTGAGTCAATTAAACCTCTTTCCTTTATAAATTACCCAGTCTCAGATATGTCTTTATTAGCAGTGTGAGAACAGACTGATACACATCTTGAATCTCATACTAAAGATTCTCATTATCTCCAATATATTGATGAAAAGCTTCCATGTGTTTTGAAAGGCTTACTTGTTAGCACATTTTGAAGGGAAGCATAGTGAGGGTCTTTATGCACTTAGCCCAAGAGAAGCTCATGCACATCTTGGCAGAATCCTCCAAACCAGTGTGACAAATGCTTGGCTTTTACTTGCTTCAGTTTTATCCGTAGATAGGTAACACGAGTCCTTACTGTCAGCTATGGCTTCTGGCATCTCTGTGTCTGGATCTGCAGAATCTCCTCTGGCCTCCGAACTCTAAAATCTTCACTGCACTCTTTCTGACATCCAGTGTGCTGATGAGAAAGCTAATGCCAGTACGAATGCTTGATGCTTGTATGTTTGTGGGTAGCTTGCTTTTTCTCCATAAGATGCTTTAAGGGTTTTTTCCTTTTTTTCCTTTGTTGTTCTTAACTTTCAAAAGGACTTTCATTAGGTAAGGATCTGTTTTATGTATAGTTATATCCTCAGCTCTTAGAAGAGCATGACGTGGTTGACATACACAAATTTTGTTGAATAAATGTATAAATGAACGCTATTTAGAGTTTGAGGATCCATGAAATTTGAATACTAGTCTTTTTGCTCAGCCCTAAAATATTTTCTTTCAGGAAAGATTAGATTATTGTTAAATCTCGATTTTACTTATTGTCATCTTTTCACACTCTTTGAGAAGATATTGAATCTTCTGAATTTATCCTCTATGCGTCTAAACTTTCACTTATTTTAGTCTCAGTTTCTTTTCTCTTTAATCTATAATCTGACAAGTTTTCTCATTGGATCTTGTAGCCCTCATTTTTTATTTTTTAATTCATCAATATTTTAATTTCTAAAAGTATTATCTTGCTAATAGCAGAAATTTAGATATTTTCTTTTAAATTTCCTTTAATCAGTGACTTCTTTCTTTCCTGTGTTTGATCTTTTGGTTATTATGATCCTTCTCATATGTACTGTGGGTTTTCTTCAATTAGCAAAGCTTTGGCCCTGCATTTTTTTAAAAGAAAGATCTAAGCTGATTAATATTGGTAGCTACAGTGGATTTTCTATTCTGTCGTGTGGGTAAGTTTGTTTATTTCCTCCAATGCAACCTCTGACTCCCTGGTTCAAGCGATTCTCCTGCCTCAGCCTCCCGATTAGCCGGGATTACAGGCACGCACCACCACGCCCAGGTAATTTTTGTATTTTTAGTAGAGACAGGGTTTCACCATGTTGGCCAAGATGGCTCACTCTCCTGACCTTGTGATCCTCCCGCCTCCACCTCCCAAATTGCTGGGATTACAGGCATGAACCACCATGCCTGGCCAGAATTCTTCTTCCATGTGAGGATTTATGTGTTAACTTTGCACTTCGAGTAAGGGAGCAGGAGAGCTGGTTGGGCCACACTCCCCAAATACCATGCCAAATCCTCATCTTTCCTCAAAAATTTAAAGAATTTTTTTAAAATTTTTGTTCTAAACTAAACATAGGCTGAAATGTGTCCTGGAACTGAAAGCTGCTCCAGACCTCAAAACTCAGCCTTACCAAGACTAGTTTTAATCTTCCCATACTCTTCAGCATCATGAATATTACATCAGCTTTGAAAACTTAGCTACCTTTCTGCTGAGCTTCTGGATATCCACCTTCTTAAAATTTAGAAAAATGTTTAATTTATTTTCTCAGAATTTTTTCACTAGATGTCTTTCATAAATAAAGTGTCAAGTAACAATAACACTATACAATTTCAGTGCATATGAATCAAATCCTTTCTCCTATCTACCTCCGGAAGAGAAGGAAAATTATTCTCACTTTTCTATTTCTACACACAGTTGAGAAATATTTATAAATGTCATTTATTTATATTCATATTTATAAATACCTTATATTCTTGAATGTGTGCCTTCTTTTTAAATAATGTGTTCACTTTTACAAGTATGCTAACTTAGAACACTTTCTTAGATTTAAGAAATCTCAGTTTAGGTAAATTAGACATATATCCAACAAATTTTTCAAAAAGATTAGTAGATGCATTGAAGAATAAAATATTAGTAGTTGTTTTATTTAACAAGCTTTTTTCTGAAACTTTCATGATTTATTATTATAGTGTGTACTCGAGATTAGTAGTACAGATTTGAGCTAAAATTATAAATGAATTTCTCAATCATACTAGTTCTATAACTGATGCCAATAATAATAAAAGTAAAAAAAATCTTTTTCTCATGACATTGTTATACATTTCATTTATCCCTTTTATCCTTAGATTTTCCTATTTTTCTCCTTAAGAATCTATAGATTCCATTTTTCACAAAGAAGCCATTTGATGGGCCTATTTTCAAGTCTACTTTTGGTTTTCTTTTGCATCAGTAATAGAATCATTATTATTCTCATCACTAAAATCTAATTCATTATCGGATAAGAACAAATATTCCTCACATTCTATTTTCAACAGCTGATTTTTCTTATTTATGTTCTCAGTAGGCATATCCTCTTCACTTGCTGGAAATGAAAATTCATTCTTTTCCATATGAGAATTATCATTCATCTCATTAATCTACCTTGATTGCCATTTCCCCCTTCATCACTGCAAACTAAGAGTCTTATTGCCTGTTACTTTTATTATTTTCATTATTTGGTATATATCGTATGGGTTTCTGGCATTTTCTGATACTGAATATACATGTAGCAGAAGACAAACATACTACCAAGTGAACCAGTTTGTAAATAGACTTCAGCCTTAAGAGCTCCTGAACTTGAAAATGACAATGACTTTATTGCATTTATCACTTTCTGTTTAAATGAGACCAGACTTATGCCAGAGATACATTTACCTAAGCTTTATTAATTCACCATAATATAACATAACAATTTGTCCAGCAAATTACAGATTTTATGAATGATGTACTTTCTTTAACTGAAACCAAAGTAGCATCAAGCTCTAAAATGAGATTGAAGAATGGGGCAGTACAGAAACTGAAATTGTATGTATGTCAAAAATACCAGTTTTGAAAATAGCATTCAACCACCCATATTTGTTCCAGCAATATCTTTCCCTGTGGCAGAGGCTCATATTGCTGGCAATCTGGTTTTGTGGGTTGCTGAAACTAGCTGAAAAATGCTGTTAACTATCCCATAAAGGAGACATGATAATGCAATAATGATGCAGGGCAGATACGTTCTGAAACTGGGGCTTAGCCTGTTCGGGTTCTTGGCTTTGCCCAGGAAATAATTCAAGGGCAAGCTGGTGGTGTTAAATAGCAACTTTTATTGAAGTGGCAGTGTACAGCATCTAGGTACTGCTTCTTGTGGAGCAGGGCCACCCCATAGATAGTGTGCCCAGAATAGCAGTTCAGAGGCAGTTCTGCAGTCATTTTTAGGCCCACTTTAAATTATATGCAAATTAAGGGGCAATTTATACAGAAATTTCTACGATGAGGGTGGTAGCTTCCAGGTTGTCAGGTTATTGCCATGGAAAGGAGCAGTAACTTCCTTGTTGCCAGGGCAATGGTAAACTAACATTGCACACTGGTGGGCATGTATTATGAAAAGCGACTTCTGCCCTGGATCTGTTTTAGCTAGTCCTCAATTTGGTCCAGTGTCCAAGCCCCACCACCAGAGTCAAGGCCCACCTCCTAGCTCACTCCACACTCAGAGATTAGAAACTCCTCCTTAATCTTACAGGGTTGCAGAAAGACAGAAGTCCCTCTTCTGTAACTGCTTCCTGCTGAGTTTATGAGCATAGGCCCTTCCTAGCACCAAAGGAGTAAAAATCTTTAGATACCTCATCTGAGAGGCCCACAGACAGGAGGCTTTTATTCTCCAGGTCAGCAGGTGGGATGGGTTGGAAGCATTGTGCCAGCATTGTATTTACCCGGAGCTGTTGTAATCTAGAAGACACAAACTTTACTGTTTAAACAAGCAAGGGCCAAAAATTAGTAACAACAAGGCAACTATCAAAGGTCCCAAAAGAGGTAGGTAAAAAAAGCAGGTGAGACTTGGAAAGGTATTTTTCACAGTTGACCAGACATGGTTGGGGTCAGTGCCCTGGTTATATCTATGTAGCCATGTAGCTTGCTCAGAGAGCTTTTGAATGTTAATCTCAACTTGTCCAGAGTTGTTAATACATGTGCAGCAGGTTTTATTAATAACTTCACAGACTCCGCCTTGTTCAGCTAGTAGATGACCAAACACTAGTCTGTTATTGAGAACTACATTTGCCAAAGAATCTGGGGACTCTTGAATTCCTTTACTGTCTGAGCTGTGTTGATGGCTAAAGATTCTAGGGTTTGAGTCAAATTCTTTAGAGTTGACCAGTGATGAGCAAAGCCATCCCAGGGTGCTACTAGTCTTATCACTTCCCTGATTCCTGCCAGAATTAATCTGCTCACTTACTTCGGTTATTCTTGAGTCTTATGGGGTTATAGACAGTGACCCCTGAGGGACAAGGGTGGCCAATGTACATTCACCTCAGGTCTAAGTTTTTCATTTATAAGGGAAAGCTACTCTTAAAAGAACACATGAGTCTCTAGGAAGTTGGGAGTGGTTACAGGATGTGAGTTTTTCCTATTTATGGCCACGAACAAAAATGAGCCCAGCGGGAACACACAAAGAGAGCCTACAGGGTATGAAGTTTATCTTTGTTGCCTTATTGGGTCTATAGAGATATTTTTCCCCTGTTCCAATGAGGATGGTTGAACGGTCTTTGTTTTCTGGAAAGGGGTAGTACTCTCACCTTCCCAGACTAGGCAGACCACCTCCAACATGCTTGAACTTTCTGAGTTGTCCTATACTATCTTTCTTAAATAACCAGTCATTTAACTCTAGGACAAGAATTTATTATACAAGATATCTCCTCATATAAAATCACTTGGATTTTTTTTGTTTGTTTGTTTGTTTTTGAGACGGAGTCTCACTCTGTCCCCCAGGCTGGAGCGCAGTGGTGCCATCTCGGCTCACTGCAAGCTCCGCCTCCCTAGTTCACGCCATTCTCCTGCCTCAGCCTCCCGAGTAGCTGGGACTACAGGCGCCCGCCACCACACCAGGCTAATTTTTTTTTGTATTTTTAGTAGAGACGGGGTTTCACCATGTTAGCCAGGGTGGTCTCGATCTTCTGACCTCGTGATCCGTCCACCTCGGCCTCCCAAAGTGCTGGGATTACAGGCGTGAGCCACCGTGCCCGGCCAAATTACTGTTTCTTTATTTCTTCCTTGTAAAACAGAAAAATACATTTTCTATTCATAACATTCTTTACATCTCTCTTTTCTACTTATGGGTTCCCTCATACTTTGAACCTCTCTTTTAATAATTTCCAGATTAGACAAAAGTGTTTTTCCCAATAAAGACTACATTTCTTTGGTACATTTTATATAAGCATAAGAAGGAAAAAGTCCTGAACTGCCTGCCAGACATTGGCATTCTGTAGACAAAAACATTCTACCATTTTAAGATTTAAACACAATAAGTTCACTATTTAAGCATCTATTCCATTCACATGTATTTAACTCTTCCACTTTTAACAGTGAACCACCTCCAAGTACCAAGATACCACGCAAAGCTAGTCATCATTTAAAGCCATTTTAACCATTTTAAAATGATTTACCCATATAAAAATCTTAAAGTTAAATTTTAGAAGACATTACATTCACTTCAAACTGATAAGCTTTGACTAGTCTTATTTAATTTATGATCACTCTTTTATTTACAAGCCAATTTGACAGCCTGTTAGACACAACACATATCACAATACCTGTATATATGCCTAAACAAACATATTAAGTAATTAATGTGTTTTAATATATCAAATCACCTATACAGTACAATTCAATTCAATTCATTAATTCAATTCAATTCAATTAAACCAATTCAAAATTGGCTCCCAAGTACCTGGCCAAATTTTGTTTGCCCCAACAGGTATAGAAAACAAGAAGAGGCAGGGAAGGAATTCCATAACATCAAATAAGGAAGAGGTGAATTGCATTGCCCAAGGGGAAACTCTGGAGTCCGTGAGCCACCAGAGAGCTCATCCAGAAGTCGAGACGCCAAAGAAAAATGTTCAGGCAGCTGCCTCTCTGCCACTGCATGAAGCTGTCTGCTGGGTCAAGGGTCTGAGACTCCCAGTAAACTTAATTGGCTAAGGCAACTCATTGGGGCTAATGGAAGAAGGTTATCTCTAGAATTGATAGTGAGCTTTTACTTCTCTTTGTCTCTCACCAGGGACAAGTAGGACATTCTCATTACCAATGGCCCTTTTGCTTATTGTAGGCATGCTGATTCTGGCCCACAGGCTGGCAGGTCAGGGGCTCTGGTCTGGGCACCTCAGACTTTTAAAAAGTATTTTCTTTTTACCATGCCATATGGCAAGGTTTACATAGAGTGCATTTAATAGTGTCAAGAAAATGTAATTCTGTCTATTGATTAGTCAACCATTAAAAAGTATTTTCTTTAATATGGCAAGGTTTACATAGAGTACATTTGATAGTGTAAAGAAAATGTAATTCTGTCTGTTGATTAGTCAACCAAAAACAGTTCCTTTTTATGAAAGAATTTTTTTACAGTATTATACAGGGAGATATACAGAGAAAATGTTTGTTGAAAAAATATGTGTATGAGGTGCTAATCAGACATAAGCAGAGAAATATTTATTATACTATTCAGGTTTTAGACAGGACAAGAGAGTTAATGGCTTAATAGGAAATGCTATCCCATCTCATGATCACTGATCTGATACAAGATGATTCTCTTTATACACTGTCATCAGTAATTTTTCAAGTTATTTGTTTAAAATTTCTCGATAATCAAATCAGGCTTCACTCTCCTACCTAACTTCAGTAACTAGCGTTTAAGATTCCAAATCTAGAATCAAGAAACATAGTTATCAAGTAATCTCATGAAATGCTTATAGATAACATGGGTAAATGTACATTGAATGAGTATGCCACTAGGCAAATTTGCAACAGCCCAATGCTTGTGTTCAGGTAGTATTAAGAAAATAACAGATGGCTAACTGGAAAGTGACTTTTTCTGCATATTGTAGAATTTGCCCTCAGTTCTGACCTGTTCAACACGTATTTTAGATTTAGATGTTGACTTTGATAACGGGCCTTTCAGATATCACAAAGCTGAGAAAGACAGTTTATATTTTGAATGATAGTATTGGGCTCCAAATGGATCAAATATTATAATATTTAAAATATAATAATAATGGTAATAATTTATATTTCAAAAAATACATGAGTCTAAGGAGAAAAATATAACTCAACAGTTTGTGAGAAAAAAACAAAAAAATTATTGGCTTCAGTAGATTGTAAGTTCAAGTTAGGGTATATTACTAACCTCTATATACTACATAAATATCTGAACTATTATATTAAACACTAGAAATCAAAATTCTAAAGAACACTGTCAGATTGAAGGCATTTCTAGAGGATAACAATTTTAAGTGATTAATATATTCAACCAACAATAATTTAACAAAGTACCTATTCTATATCCACATCAATCTGATAATGAGCAAGACAGACAAGCAGGTCTGCATTTATTGGAGACAGGAATAGATATTAGATAATTAATTAAATTTACCATGGAAGCTGTTAAAATCAATTGCAGAATTTGATAACAGTGTATTACAGAAAGCTGTAAATTAATTTAATCTAGGAAATCATCTGGCTTTCCTCCAATTTGCTAGAGGATCCATCTGGGAGTTTCTGTTGTCATACCAACTATCTTCATAAGATGTAAACCTTTCACTATTTTAGTTGTATGGTTATTTTACTGGTTAAGTGATTTTGTCAATTTTCATTATGGCAGTGTCTACATGCACAGAAGCAGGACATATTACATATAACAAAGGCTGTCATTCAAGGTGGAACCCCACTTCAGGGGGAAAAAAAAACTGAGGCAGAAGAAAATGTGGAGTGGTGAGTCAAACTGAAAGTAGAGGTGGCACCATGAAAACACAGCGAGTTTTTTTTGTTTGTTTGTTTTTGTTTTTGTTTTGAGGCAGAGTCTTGCTCTGTCGCCCAGGCTGGAGTGCAGTGGTGCGATCTGGGCTCACTGCAAGCTCCGCCTCCTGGGTTCGCTCCGTTCTCCTTCCTCAGCCTCCCGAGTATCTGGGACTACAGACGCCCGCCACCACGCCTGGCTAATTTTTTGTATTTTTAGTAGAGACGGGGTTTCACCGTGTTAGCCAGGATGGTCTCGATCTCCTGACCTCGTGACCCGCCCGCCTCTGCCTCCCAAAGTGCTGGGATTAAAGGCGTGAGCCACCGTGCCCGGCCAAGTTGTTCTTTTTAAGGGATCCACTGTATTCGTAGAATGAATCCTTTTGAGTAATGAGGAAAGTGAACACTCGGACATTATAGCAACCTTCCAGCAACTGGAACTAGCTTCATTCATGGTATGTTTCATCAATAATAGCATACATTTAATGATATCTGAGGTTTCACAATCTAGATATGTAATCATTATATTTGCTTTTTTTATGTTTATCCCCAACATATTAAGCTACTTCTATAACCATTTTTGAACATTGTGTACTAGGTTATGATATATAATATTTTCCCAAATGTTCACGATGGGACTGTCTTAAAATGCAGTAAGATATACCTAGCTGGTTTCAATTAAAAGTATATAGTTTATAAATCCATGTAAACAGCATCATCCATGTAAAAATGTGTCATTTCACTATTTGCTAAAAGTGGATAATATGTGAATGCGGCACTGTGAGTTCTGTCCATATTAAGTACATATGCTCTTCCCTCAAAATACCTTTACATGTGACCATCTGAACTATGATTAGTGTGGAGGTGCCTCTGACTATCCTTACTCTAAATATTAACAAAGTTAAACATTTATCTACAGTTATATTTTTAAAATATTTATATAAATAACATTTTGCTCCACCATTCCACACCGTGTAGACCAGTGCCCTCCAGAGCACCCAGGAGAAAGTAGATCATTTCTCTCTTTCCATATCACAGCCATAGGAGCTTTGGGATATTACTATTAGGGATATCTGCGAATCTATGAGAGCCACTCTTACAGCTTATCCTCTGCCCAGAAGCAAAAAGCAATTGAATGATGTCACATTAAGAATTGAGAATAAAGGGCCAGACGTGGTGGCTCACCCCTGTAGTCCCAGCACTTTGGGAGGCCGAGGCGGGCAGTACGCTTGAGGCCAGTAGTTTGAGACCAGCCTGGCCAACATGATGAAACGCCATCTCTACTAAAAATACAAAAATTAGCCAGGCATGGTGGTGCACTCCTGTGGTCCCAGCTACTCGGGAGGCTGAGGCACAAGAATCACTTGAACCAGAGAGGCAGAGTTGCAGTGAGCCAAGATCGCCCCATGAAACTCTAGCCTGAGTGACAGAGTGAGATTCTGTCTCAAAAAAAAAAAAAAAAGGAATATAATTTAATACATTATGAGTATATTTCAATAAGATTTTTAGATATTTTTCTCTATTCTCCAAATCAGGGAAAATCTGAGCTTCTCCAGATTCTGTGCTTTGGGTAAGCAAAAATACAAATGTTTGGTCAAACTCTAGCCATGTGTTAAGCATTATAAAAACATTTCTGCACATTCAGTTCATCGTTGGCTTAGCTATGTTCCATCCTTTACTCAAATCCTTTGTTTAGTTTATGTTTTAACGTTGCACTTATTTTTATAAGCAATCTGAAATATTTTAGGGGTGATAGGAACAGAGAGTGTGAGAGAGAGATGATTGCCATAATTACAGACAAGTACCGGACACGATTACTACTGTAACAACTGAGGTGAGTTCTTCAATGTCACACCCCAGTTTTTATTATTAAAAATGCTATTTGTCTCGACATTCTCTAGGAAAAACAATATAACTTATGATACATATATAATATAGAAAATAGACTATATGATATATAATATTGTGTGTGAAATATGTATTGTATAATTTATAATATATAATTATATATAATACAAAATTTATAATACAATCCATAATATATAATATATACAATGTGAAATATAAAATACTTCTTTACTAATGTGCACTTTGTCTATGTCTGTGTTTGTGTCTGTTTGTTGTCTATGTGTAGTGTGTAAATTATTTTTAATGGCCACTGAAAGTGTATTTGAAAAAATGGTAGCAAAAACAAAGGACATGTAGAGATTAGGAAAATATGCTGAAATTATTGCAGCCTGGAAGAAATGACTGACTATTGTATGAAATACAACTGGAAAAACAATGACTGAAGACTTTAAGCAGGCACTTTGCAGTACAATAATACTTTTATGGTCCAGTTGTAAATGCATTTTAAATTTTGATTATGACTTCTTCTTTGACTCATAAATTGTCTAAAGGCCTTTTGTTTCAGCTGAGTGAATGTCTTTTCTCTTTTTGTTTATATTATTCATTTATAAACTAATTGCACTCTGATCAAAGAATATTTCAGTGATACCAATTCTGAAAATTTAATGAAAATTATTTTAAATTATATGCATATAGTTGTATATGTAATACATACAATAATTGTTATATATGATCATATATATTCATATATTTGTATATTTGTGCATATGTATATATATTAAATAAAATCTGTTACTTGATGGGAGATTTCTCAATTTTTTTTTTTTTGCTTATTGTCTTGTTAAAGTTTTTCTACTCAGACTACATTATAAAGTTCACTTAGATTAGGTAGTTAAATATTCATAATGATCTGAAACTTTTTTATTATGTAATTGTACTTCTCATTTCTTTGTTAAAAGAAAAACTTTAGCTGAATGTAATTTAATGGAGTTTAATTAAGCAAAAAATGATTTGTGAGTCAGACAGCCCGCAGACCTAGAATAGGTTCAGAGTGACTCTATGTCAGTTTGCTGTGGTCTGCTGGGGCCTAGAACAAGAGCTCAGTCTACAATAATGGCCTCCTATGATTTTGGTTATCAATTTTCTCCTACTGGTGAGCTTGTCATATAGGTGAGAATGTGAACAAAACTTAGGGCTTTGGCATTACTCTCAGTTACCATCATTTTGAGTTTCTGGTCTCAACATGTCATTCATAGGTTATTGTGTCCTCATGATCATACATTTATTTGAGTTTTTGTCATTCCAGTCAATGCAACCATTTGACATTCTATGGATGGCTGCCTGCAAATGTTTAAAACTTTTGAGATAATACAGTGCACCAGGGAGACTTCTATTATGGTTATAAGGAGGATACTACCAAGAGTTTGAAGTATTTTCCCTAGCCAGGGTCCCCATGAATGAAACCAACCAAAATCAAATAGATCAAATAATGAGTCAGATGAGGAGTCTATCTGTTTTAACCAAACTGCTTATTGGTTAATCCCCTGTAACTGAGTCTCTGTAACCTGATATGTCATCCATATGCAAAAAGAAGTATCAGCAACTGCATAGATTCCTCTCTGTTCAGCCAGTAGGTAATCTAGAACAATTCTATTATCTAATGCAACATTGGCAAAATAATTTAAAGAAGTCTGTTGTGCAGTCATAGTCATTGCAGTAGGATCTCTCATATAGTCTATTATGAGAGAGAAATTTCTAATTATTGCCTCATTTATATGTATTCCAAGGCATGGAAAAAGGGACTTGATAAATGATGCCCATCTAGAAAGGAGATGTCTTCTTGGCGATGTTGTCTTTAACCTATGATGTAGGTTAAGAGAAGTGGACCAATGTTCTGTTCTTCGATGATTATGGAGCAACAAAATTCCTAGTTCACATTGGCCTTTCATTTTCCATCCATCGAGGCATAAGGCTGTCCATGCATAATGTTGGCTACAAAATTCTTCAAAAATGAAAGTATACCTCACGGGTGCACACAAATCCCATTCTCTTGTTATATTGTTCGTAGAATCATAAGCAAAAGGAAAAAAATAGAAAAGTAAGAGTTTCATGATGGCAGAGAAGTCATGATCTGTAATCTTGGGAGAACTATCCATGTGCAGGTAGCAGAAATGTACCTAAAGTTTTGATTATGTTTTCAGGAATAAGGGTTTGACAACACAAACATTGGTCATAAACCATTTTAGCAACTTAAAACAGTGACCACACCAATATTTTTTTCATAGTTTGGATCTTTTTATCTGTTTTATGATAAGTCATGGAATGCATAGATTTTAATAATGAAAACTTTCAGGACTGAAGAAGGACCAAGTGGCTGTCCAGGCTGTCCATGAATCCATGCTTAACATTGGATTTATATAATCTTCAATACCAATTTTGTGTCTCCAATTCAGGTGCATAGCACTGCTTAGTAAATGGCTTATTATAGGCAATTTGACTTGGATCATAGAGTTCATTCAAATTACATATCTTAACAATTTCAGTATTGGTTGACTTAGGATTAAAATCTGCCAAAGTATTTTCTTAGTTTTTAAAATAATTGTTATCCTGTTTGGATTAGCAGTTTTATAAGTCAGTCAGTCTCTTCATAGAGTTCTGAGAATTCTTACCCAATCCAAATGATATTATCCTAAACTTATTAGAACCCTGATGCAAAAGAGTTCATGTAAGGGTCCTTTTCATCCTTTCCATTAAAACTCATTTATTCTTGAGGTTGCAATGTTTTTAAATTTTTGCGATCAGACCTTGGTGATGACCTTGAGCAGTAGGATATAAAAAACTCCCACATGTTTAGTGTTCCAATAAAGGAACACTAGGCATAAACGGATTAACTTTTCTGAAGACATAACATTTTATAATTAAAATTGCTTGCAAAGATTTTTTAGAATAAGCATGAGAATAAAGCAATTAATTGTGGACAAGACTTAAAATGGCCATGGTTAAAGACATATCTGACAAAGAAATGTGGGCGGGGGGGGGGGGTTTGTATTTAATCAAAAGGTGAACAAAAATCTTTTGACTCTTATTAATGCTGTATGAAAATCTGGTTTAAAAGAGAAAACTGGAGGGAGCAGCTTAGATGGCCGAATAGAAACAGCTCCACCCTGTAGCTCCCACCAAGAAGAATGAAATCGGTGGGTGAATTCTGCATTTTCAATTCAGGAACACATGTTTTCTCACTGGGACTGACTAGATGGTTGCTGTGACACATGGAGAGTGAGAAAAAGCAAGGTAGAGGGAGGGATCACCAAGGAGCTGCGTGGGGCGGAGGAAGCTCTCTCCCCAAGCCAAGAGAGGCGATGAGGGATTGTGCCACCCATCCCTGAAAACCTCACTCTTCCCATGGATCCTTGCAACAAGCAGATCAGGAGATCCCTTCACGAGCCCACGCAACCAGCACTTTGGGTCCTAGGCACAGAGCTGTGCAGACTCAAGGCGGCTCCTTGGATGAGCGGCTGCTGGAGCAAGTATTGAGACAGAGGAGTTTTTGCATACTCTGGCTCTGGGAACTCCGGTGAGGCAGGAGAGCCATCCATTCCTTTGGGAGAGGGGCTGAATCCAGGGAGCCATGCAGTCTCGTTAAGCGGGTCCCACTCCCATGGAACCCCATAAGCAAAAACCCACTGGCTTGGAATCCCCACTGGCCAGAGCAGCAGGCTGGAGACTGCCTAAGAAGACTGAGTTCCGGCAGAGGAGGAGCGGCTGCCATCACTGTGGCACCAGCTGGCCATTTTCCCATGCTGCCGGTGCCAGCGAGACTGCACGGCACCACAGCTGGGACAGTTCATGTCCAGAATGCTTCTTTAAGTGGGGGCCTCACTGAACAGGAACTTCCTGCGGGAATTTCAGCATCCCCAGCCAGGGGCTTATGGACAGAACTCTGATATCCCTGAGAGGAGCCCCTGGGAGGAGGGGCAGCTATGGTATCATGGATCAGCAGTCTTAGTCTTTTCGGCCTGCTGTCTCTGGAGAGTCAGGGCAGCCCAGATGAGGAGGATTCCCCCGGCACAGAACACCTGCTCTGCAAAGGGGTAGCCAGACTGCTTATTTAAATGGGTACCTGATCCTGCACCTCCTGACTCGGTGAGACCTCCCAACAGGGGTCTCCAGAGACCTCATACAGGAGCACTCCCGCTGGCATCAGGTCAGTGCCCCTTTGGGATAGAGCTCCCACTCCCACAGAAAGGAGCAGGCTACCATCGCTGGTGTTCGGCAGCCTCCATTGGTGGCACTTCCAGGGGCAGGAAGGACCCAGGAGAATAGGGTCTGGAGTGGACCCCTAGCAAATTGCAGCAGCCCTATGGAAGAGGGGCCTGACTGTTAAGAGAAAAACGAACAGAAAGCAACAAAAACAACAACATCAACGAAGAAGACCCCACAAAAACCACATCCAAAAGTGAGCAGCCTCAAAGATCAATGGTAGATAAACCGATGATGATGAGAAAGAATCAACTAAAAAATGCTGAAAACTCAAAAAGCCAGAGTACCTCTTCTCCTCCAAATGATTGCAACACATCTCCAGCAAGGGCACAGAACTGGGCTGAGGCTGAGACGGATGAATTGAGGGAGGTAGGCTTCGGAAGACAGGTAGTAATGAATGCTGCTGAGCTACAGGATTATTTTCTAACTCATTGCAAAGAAGCTGAGAACCATGATAAAACATTACAGGAGCTGTTAACCAGGATAACTAGTTTAGAGATGAATATAAATGACCTGATGGAGTTGAAAAACACAACATGAGAACTTTATGATGAAAACACAAATATCAATAACTGAATAGACCAAGCAGAAGAAAAGATATCAGGGCCTCAAGACTATCTTGCTGAAATAAGGCAGGCAGACAAGACTAGAGATAAAATAATGAAAAGTAGGAAACAAAACCTCTGAGGACTATGGGATTATGTAAAAAGACTGAACCTATGACTGATTGGAGCACCTGAAAGAGACAGGGAGAATGAAACCAAGCTGGAAAACACACATCAGGATATTATCCGGGAGAACTTATCCAACCTCACAAGACAGGCCAACATTCAAATTTTGGGCATCCAGAGAACCTCAGTAAGATACTCCATAAGATGATCAACCTCAAGACACATAAACATCAGATTCTCCAAGGTCAGAATAAAGGAAAAAATGTTAAGGGCGGCCAGAAAGAAAGGCCAGATTACCCATAAAGGGAAGCCCATCAGACTAACAGCAGACCTCTCATCAAAAACCCTACAGGCCAGAGGAGATAGGGGGCCAATATTCAACATTCTTAAAGCAAAAATTTTCCAACCTAGAATTTCATACCTGGCCAAACTAAGCTTCATAAGCTAAGGAGAAATAAATTCTTATTCAGAGAAGAAAATGCTGAGGAAATTCATCACTACCAGGCCTGCCTTGTAAGACTCCTGAAGGAAGCACTAAATATGGAAAGGAAAAATTGTTACCAGTCACTACAAAAACACACTGAAGTACACAGACCAATGACACTATGAAGCAACTACAAAAAGAACTCTACAAAATAACGAGGCAGCATCATGATGACAGTATCAAATTCACACATAACAATATTAACCTTAAATGTAAATGGGCTAAATGTGCGAATTAAAAGACACAGAATGGCAAGCTGGATAGAGTCAAGATCCATCAGTGTGCTGTATACAAGAGACCTATCTCACATGCAAAGACACACATAGACTCAAAAATAAAAGGAAGAAGGAAAATTTACCAAGCAAATGGAAAACAGAAAAAAGCAGGAGCTACAAGCCTAGTTGCTGACAAAACAGACTTTAAACCAACAAAGATCAAAAAAGACAAAGAAGAGGAGCACCCATATTCATAAAACAAGTTCTTCGACACCTCCAAAGAGACTTAAACTGCCACACAATATTAGTAGGAAACACCCCACTGTCAATATTAGGTAGATCATCAAGACAGAAAATTACAAAGATATTCAGGATTTGATCTCAGCTCTGGACCAAGTAGACCTGATAGATATCTATAGAACTCTCCACCCCAAAACAACAGAATATACATTCTTCTCGGTGCCACATGGTACTTACTCTAAAATTGATCACATAATTGGAAGTAAATCACTTCTCAGCAAATGCAAAAGAACTGAAGCCATAACAAATAGTCTCTCAGCCCACAGAGGAATCAAATTAGAACTCAAGATTTACAAACTCAATCAAAACCACTCAACTACTTGGAAATTGAACAACCATCTCCTGAATGACTCCTGGGTAAATAATGAAATTAAGGCAGAAATCAAGAAGTTTTTACAACCAATGAGAACAAAGAGATAACATACCAGAATCTCTGGGACACAGGTAAAATAGTGTTAAGAGGGAAATTTATAGCCCTAAATGCCCACATCGAAAAGCTAGAAAGATCTCAAATTGACACCCTAACATCACAACTAAAAGAACTGGAGAACCAAGAGCAAACAAACCTCAAAGCTAGCAGAAGACAAGAAATAACCAAGCTCAGGATAAAACTGAAGGAGAGAGAGAAAAAAATCCTCCAAAATATCAATGAATACAGGAGCTGCTTTTTTGAAAACATTAATAAAATAGATAGACTGCTAGCTAGACTAATAAAGAAGAGAAGAGAGAAGAATCAAATACACACAACAAAAAATGATAAAAGGGATATCACCACTGACCCCACAGAAATACAAACAACCATCAGAGAATACTATAAACACCTCTATGCACATACACTAGAAAGTCTAAAGTTCCACTTCTTCACTTTATGGCTTCAGAGTATTTATTTTAGAGGACTTAGTACAAGGTTTTTTGTTTGTTTGTTTTTAATTTAGTTTTGCTGTTTATGTTCAATGGGACAGCTATATAGGATATCAAGAGTGCATTACTTCTAGAAAGGGAAGTCACTTAGGGAAGTTTAAGAAGATAAAAGAGTATTGCCAGCACACACTGGAGAATAATACTCATGCTACAATAATCTGTATAAAGCATTTATTCTCTAGTGCTTCTATTTCCTTGAGTTCCAGGAGTATCTTAACTTTGAAAGTTTTTAGTATTCCTTTTGATAGGATTTGTATACATTCTAATTAACTAATTGTGTTTAAAATCATTTTCTCTCATCTGTAGAAGAAGGTATGCCCTTTAAATCTGTGAGATTTGTATTGTTATGTCTCATCCTAATTAAATGCTTCCTGTATAATTGATATAAAAATACCTGATCTGAGCATTGCAAGTAGTCTTTAAAAATTCAATTAGCTTTCTTTAATGTATTTCATGCATTTACAGCATCAAAGAGCTGCATTACTGCAAATTAGTTTCGATGATGGTCTTCTTTACAGCTGTTAATTCGCAAAAAGGAGGAAAAGTCAATTTCAACTTGATTTGGATTTTGTGTGTTCCAGAGAATATGTTATTCTTAATTTCAAAAAGTAATACACATGTTCATACTTTGAATAGATGAAGACAAACAAGTTAAATGAGTTTATAACCTTTCAGAAATGTCTAGTTGCCATTTAACAATGCAAGCATAATATTCCCATTTTATTGAGCATTATATAATAGAGAATGCTATAAGATTTGTGAATAATGACACTAATGATATACATTATGAAGATTTTATAAAAGTTCAACTTTAAATATTTATAATGTTGTTGAAAGTATAGGAACAAAAGAGGCCAGATTGTACCTATCAATATGGGATTTCTTTCTTCCCTCCTAAATAAAACTGAGTACTTACAGCCATCAGTCAATTACCCGAATTGACAGAGGGAAAGAGTAGGGGGTTTCATTTATCATATTATTAGAAGGGAGAGTCGCATCAGAAGACTTTTAAAAGATATCGGAAACATTGAGTATGGACTCCAGAACCTCGATATTCAGTAATAATACTGTGCTATGATAATTACTATAGAAAAAAAATCATACCTTAGTTATCCCAAGTCCTGGATTTCTAGAAATCTATATGTTAATTTTCTCAGAGTCCTGGACAGTAGTAACCTTATCCCTATGCAGAAGGAGGGCAGTGGAAATGTTACAAGCGCAGTCAGAAAATAAGAGAATTATTTGCTCTAGCTGCTCCAAGTTGTTTTATTAGCAGAAACAGGAAAAGGAGAAAAAAGAGGGCTATGGATAGACCACTTCAGTATTAAGCCTTGCTTTCAAAGTCTACTAAATCTGGAGCAGTCAGCTCTCACTAAAAAATCTTTGGCTGTAGACCAATACAAATGGTTGCCTTGTAGGGAGCTAAGTGTACACTGAGGAATGGGCAGACTATAATTTGGGTAGAGTGATAAAATTTATAGATGATTCATTATCCCAACTACCTCTCACACTCCGATTAGGCACAGTGAATCTTAAGAGCGTGGTGGGCTTACTAGGTGGAGGGCCAGAAATGCTTACAACTTTGAGGGCAATGAGCTAGCAGCTAGTACAGAATTTTGTGGGATTTTTCTAATTTTTCTAAGAAAAAAGAACTCACTTAAGAAATAGTGGCCGGCTATGTTGGCTCATGCCTGTAATCCCAGCACTTTGGGAAGTCGAGGTGGGTGGATCATCTGAGGTCAGGAGTTCGAGACCAGCCTGACCAACGTGGTGAAATCTTATCTCTACTAAAAATACAAAATCAGCCGGGCATGGTGGCGCATGCCTGTAATCCCAGCTACTCAGGAGGCTGAGGCAGGAAAATTGCTTGAACCCGGGAGGAGGAGGTTGCAGTGATCCAAGACCATGCCATTACATTCCAGCCTGGGTGACAGAATGAAACTCTGTCTCAAAAAAAAAAAAAAGAAAAAAGAATAGAAAAGAAAAGAAAAAGAAATAGCAAAATCAGACTATTATAGCAGAGATCAACTTACATTACTTTTGTATTCCTAAACAAAAAGCATTTATAAAAGCATTTTTGTGCTTTTATTTGATGCTCATATAATGATTTTAATATGATTCAATTTATAGAATTTGACTTCTTTTGTTATAAGAAGGATTGGATTAATCTACAATCCCCTTCTTCACTTACCCTCCTCCTTGATTATCCTGCTTAAAATAGAGTTGATTTCAGCCAATTAATATACCTTAGAAGACATGTTACAGGTGTTTGTATGTTTGCATGCATGGTCCATCCCTAACTCATCTCTTACTAACATCTCTTTTCATGGTTTCTTAAGTTCCTGCTCAATAAAAGAGTGGTAAATAAATGTGCAAAACAAAACATTGCAGAGGAAGGAGAAATCCTGGAAAGTGAGATATAAATAAGCTAGCAAAGTAAGAAAAAAGAAATCATAGTGAGGTTGGTAGTTAGAGAGTAACTCAACTATGTGAAAGCAATGTTGTCCGTGAAATAAACCAGTATCTCAATCTAAAAGTAAATATGAAGTAATTTTTTTAAAGTATCAGTCTGTTTTGAAATTACCCGCATTTCTTCTCTTCTTGCTTGGGGCAAATAACAATGGTGATCATATAAATTCATTTGTATTTCTTTAAAATTCTCTTTATTTTTAGACAACAATATGTGATATAATTAATATTAGCTTATCTGGCTAAACTTATTCTAATACAATTAAGCAGAATAAATTTATTTATTCTGAGTGCATAATAGTAATGGCTCTGTATGGCATTGTCTAGAATCTTGATTAAAAATAGCATGACACACACACACACAGACACACACACACACACACACACACGTTAAAAGATTAGCAAGTGAGCACATTCCAAAGGATCATATAGCCAGCCTTTGAAACAATGAATTGTGTTGTCAACCATGTACATTGCTATGCAGCTGCTTCCAGCAACATGCCCACTGCCCGGAGAACCTTTCCCAATTCTGCGTCTTGGCACTTTAACAGCCATTGTTGAAATTAGCATCTCTCATTAGAGAAAAGGATGGATATATATGACATCTAGTTAATTATGAAATAAACCTCTATTTATTCTTCTTATTCAATCGGATATTCAGTTAAACCATCAAAATTTCTTATCTTTCTTATCTTTGTTATCTTATGCTTGAGTTTGATATCCATGCATCTAATGAGATCTAGCCACCTGAAATTGTCTTTATTTTCCCTAATTCCTGTCTTCATTGCCAGAAATCCCAACAATAGTACTCCTTTACAATACCAGTTTTCATCTCTTTTCTATAAGGTGCTGGAATTCATCAGTGAGTCTTAAGAGATGAGGAAACACAAATCAGGAAGAAAATGAAGAGGAAAAGTTTCAGGCTTCCCATATCAGCTTCATCCATGCTGGGATTACTTTTTATGTGTTGAATTTCCAGAGAAAATTTTGTTCTGGATGAAAAACAGAAAACTACTGCTAAATTTCAAATAACTTGAGAAATATTGTCTTAAATAAATGCATTCAGGGTTCTATTGAAATGCAAATGTTAGGTAAGAAAGGCAAAATATCCTATTAAACACCACTTATGAATCCCTTAGTAGAAATAATCTGATCAGACTGGCTACCATTAACAAGCAAAGGTCAGATGCAAATTGTCATTTCTGATGTCAGGGAAGGTAAAGTTCAAAGCTTTTGGTTCACTCTATTTTCAGGAAGGTGGATATTGCCTAGGATTCAAATGCAATCAGAAAATAAAATAGAGAAAATATTAAAAAAGAATAACATGTGGAATTTATCAGCATTACACATAACATCAGGTGTATTGGTTTCCTCGGCCAATGGTAACAAAGTACCACACACTGAGTGGCTTAAAACAACAGAAATTTGTTGTGTCACACTTCTGGAGGCTAGACATCTGAAGTCCAAGTATCAACAAGACCACACCAATATCTGTAAGAAAGTCCTTTCATAATTCGTCTCAGTTTCTGCTGGTTTGCTAGCAAACTTTGGCATTTTTTGTCCTGCAGCTGCAATCATTCCAATTTCTGCTCTTATAATGACACCTGTCATACTAGATTAGGAACCTTCCCTATTTCAGTATGATCTTATTTTAGCTAATTATATTTACCACCACCTTATTTTCAAAGAAAGGTCACATTGTGAAGTACCCCAGTTTAAAACCTCTTTTTGGCAGGGGGATATAATTCAACCTGTAACGCCAGTGTTCAGCAAATGACCAATGAACCAAGTCTAGCCAGTATTTTTGTAAACAAAGTTTTATTGTAATATAGCCAATGAATTATATTATGAATTATCTATGGCCACTTTCATGCTACAACTGTAGAGGTGAGTAGTTGTGATAGAGAACTTAAAATTTCTTAAAATGTCAAATATTTACTATCTAAACTTGTACACAAAGTTTCCTGACTCCTGCATTAGACAAAAGTCAGCCTTCTTTATGATAACATGCAAAGAAAACTAAAACAGAGAGAGAGAGACAGAGACAAAGGGAGAGAGAAAGGAATTGACTCGAAACACATTGCCATGATATTTTGTAGCTCCTTCCATCAAGAGAGGGAATTTACTTTACCATACCTTGAATCCGGACTGAACTTGCATCTTGTTTTGAGTAAGAAAATGTGGCAGGCGACATTGTATGAATTCAAAATTCTAGGCCTCAAAAAGCTCCCCAGCTTCTTCCTTTGCCCTGTTAGAATGCTCCATTTGCAGTGGCTGGACTGGGCCCCCCTGTGATGAGATTCCATGTGGAGAGAGAGAAAGAGGGGCTAGCCAAATAGCAGCAAGGCCCTGCATATCTGAATAAGGCTGTCTCAGATCCTTCAGCCCTTGCCAACCTTCTGAATGTCTTTAGATGAAGAAATGCTCCAGAGGAGGTCATCAGAAGAACCAACCAGCTGAGCACCCACCCAACCCGCAGACTTACGAGAAATAATAAATCATCATTGCCTGAAGTCACCAAGTTTTGAGTTGTTTCACAGTGATAGATAACTGAGACAGAGAAACACCAAAACTGTATAAATACATTTCTTCAGGAAATTGTCTTAGTGTGAAAGGCACTAGGTAGCTGCTTTGTGCTTCTGAGATTCCCAGGGATACCTTCCCAGGTCTCCACTAGTGTTTGCTGTTCCTCATGGAGATGCAGGTTTCAATTTCTCTCTCTCCTCAATTTTAAGTTTGGCATTTGTTTTTGAGGAGTTCACCAAATTCCTTAATATGCTACTTCATAAAATATTTCTGATTTATAAAGTAGAAACTATGATTGTTTATTAAAATTAGTTGTTGTTGTTGTTGTTGTTGTTTGTTTTTTTTTGAAATGGAGTCTCGCTCTGTCGCCCAGGCTGGAGTGCAGTGGCACGATCTCGGCTCACTGCAAGCTCCGCCTCCCCGGTTCACACCATTCTCCTGCCTCAGCCTCCTGAGTAGCTGGGACTACAGGCACCCGCCACCATGCCCAGCTAATTTGTTTTTGTATTTTTAGTAGTGACGGGGTTTCACCATGTTAGCCAGGATGGTCTCGATCTCCTGAGCTCATGATCCGCCCGCCTCTGCCTCCCAAAGTGCTGGGATTACAGGCATGAGCCACCGTGCCCGGCCTAAAATTAGTTTATGTGTAATGTGCTATGTATAAAATAATAAAACTCACTATTTAATTTTTATGCCAAGTTACTTGTGATATAACACAATTTTCTTTTAACATAATTTTAATAATCAAAAGTACAAAACAGTGGGGAGACCATGGCACTGCATATATTTCTGTATACAGAATTTTTTAAAATCCCACCTACATGATGCCATCGTAAGCTAAAGAACAGGTGAGATATACTTTACTCAAAGTGGAATAATCAGCTATAAATAATGACACATTTCAAAAAAAATCATTAAAAATAGTTGGCAAAGTACTAATCTTTCAATAGAATAAAGAACATAACCTACATACTATCCCCTGATATACAGATTTAACTATAAATATTTAGAGATTTCTGCTATTTAATTGTTATTCTTCTTTCTCCCTTCATTTGAAAGATTTTTATAGAAGAAATCATATGAATGAATGGATTTTTGCTTGTGTGCATTTTCTTTTTTTTTTTTTCCAAGTATATGGTTACTTGGCTAGTTTCATTAAATATGCCATAGGGAACATTAACTACAAACATAAAATATGTGTTTTTAAATTAGACATAGACTTTTCTACTTTTATTGAAGCTACAATATATTAAGGCAAAGGCTTTATTAGAGACAACTAGAAAGTTACTGTGACTTAATGAAGACAAAAGATACAGGAGATGTGAAACTTACCAGTACAGAAATAAGTCAATGCTGTCCATTTCAGATGCAAGAAAAGTGTCTTAAGTATTCACAGGGGGCAGGAGAATAGTGAAGTGTATAATACCTATTCCATCCCAGTTCTGATTGCACGTTTAAAGTCAACACATGCCGAGTCTCACAAATTATGAATGTTAATATTGAGAATAAAAGAAGAGCTGAAACTACAACTAGGAAGTGCCCATTTCTGTAGCATATTCTATAACATTCTCTTAACCATTTCCATTCCTATCTGCTTATTTTTATGTCTTATTTTATGTACATATTCCACATTTTCCCACTTGATTATAAACCCATTCTATTGGATAATAATAACAAGAAAAAGGGGGAAAAGGCCAATCTTTTATTGGAACAAAACAATCCAAATTACTTCCACTCTAAATCTTAGCAGTATTAAATGATAAGAAATCAAAGGAGCATTCACTCCCTGGTAAAATGCTATCTAATTACTAATGAATTAAGAAGGAATAAAGCATTAATAGTAAACAATAACGCCCTGTCTCATACATAGCCACTCTGTGGCTTCACAGTTGACAAAATCTTTTAACCAGAAAGTGGTTAGCCACTACATAATACATCTAGAATAAAGGATTCCATTTTAGTCATTTTTTGCGGGGGGGGGGGGTCAGGGAAAATAGATGGATCTGTAAAAGTTGCAGCTGAAAAACAGCCAATGCCTACTCTAGATGTCCCTGCTATGCTGCTTTATCAAGTCACACTTTATCAAGTAGCACATTTACTTTGAATCAAATAAGATTGCCACAGTAGACCATCTTTCTTTGCATCTTGCCCAGCACAGGCTCTGAGATTTTGGACATAGATAGTAATTTTAAAAAATTCTTTACATTTTGTATCAATAATTACCTATTTTAACTGATTTGTTAGCATTATTATTTATCCCATATCTTCTTGTTTAAATCCTTTTTATTTTGCTGCAGTACATCCTGGAGTAATTAATTTTGGATGGAATGGTGGACGGTACTTTTGTCAGCCCTTGCATATCCAAATATATCTTTATATTTTCTATATATTTGAACTATAGTTGGGATCGTGTGTTTAAAATTCTTAAAACTTTAAAGATTGTTTTCTATTTTTTTTAACATTTAATGTAGTCATTTGGACTTCTGATGACAACCTAATCCTCTTCTCTGACTAGACAATTTGTTTTATGCTCTGTGGAAGTTTTTAATGTTTTAATTCTATGCTTGGAATCCAAAAATTTCATGAAGATATATCCATGTATACTTTGCTTGTTTACATTAATATTGCATGCTACTAAATTCACTCTTTGATTGTGAAGATATATCTTTCATCAGCATTGAGAATTTTTCTTCATTTACTGTAAGAGAGCCAGTACTATTTCTCTTCTGTTCTTATCCAATTTTGGAAAGACATCATTACATTGACAATATGCTGCTGTCTGCATAAACATACAGGTGGTCCTGATATTTGACTAGGATTCATCTCATCATCAGTTTTAACAGTGGGTACTAACTACCCTAAGCCAAACAAAATATTTCATTCCACCAGAGACGGTGACTGGTTTAGACATATACTTGCAAGCCAATCAAAACAATAAGATGGGATAAAAATTTTTCTTGAAGATTTTGAAGGAGATTGGCTCTTTCATTTCTTATTGGAGTATAAGTTATAAATTTAAAGTTATCAAAAGTTTTACAAAAACAGCCAGCAAAAGGTTACATTTAGATTTAGAGGAAATGGAGTGAGAAAATATATCATAAATGCATTGCTTTAGGCCTGAAGCAAGTATGCTGGATTCTGCTATGTTAATTTCATTAAGACCGTCACTTCAGTTTCCAAGATATTATTTTTTTAGTACATATTTTTTGGTTAGAGTTGGTCAAAGAGGAACTTCCACTTCATTTGGAAGTTAATGGTGAAGCCACAACTTTACTCTTAGAAGTCCACTGTAGTCAAATATGATGCTGGACAACCTCACGGGAACCCAGTCATTCCCATCTTTCTACTATGTCCAGCTAGTTTTTTTGGCTGGTAGCCCTGCTAATAGGAGCCCTAAACACGCTACCAGATGCTTGGACGCAGACCCGCAGAGGTGGTGGCTACCCAGAGATAACAGATTATCATAGACTTCTTCAGTGTTCGTCCTTCATGACCTGTTGTAGCAGGCTATTCTTGGCTTATTAGCTTCTCCTGAAAGTTCTGATCTGTCCACCTATGCTAGTGCTTCTGGAAGATGCATCAGCAACTATTTCTCTTCTCCTTCTAATCCTTATTCCGGACCATTATTTGCCCTGCTCCTCCTATATTTCTGTAAGGTTTAATTCTGTAATAAGTACCTGATTCCTATAGTACAGGGGATCTAATTCCCTGATAGATACAGGTATTTATATCAAAAATGGGTGTGTTTGTTTTTTTTTTTTTTCAGAGGAATGTGGAGAAGATAATGATAAATTATGAGTTCAGAGCTCTCAGTGTTTACTCCAAGGTCTGTACAAGAAAAAGTAAGGTTTTAAGACTTCCCTGAAAGCAATACTGGACTTAGACCTTACCAACTGGGGCCCTTTTTCAATTTAATTTGCCCAAACCCATCAAAGAAATCACTATCTATGGCATTTATAACCTTACAAAATGTACTTCTTAAATAATAAGACTTAAAAGCCAAAATTACTCCTTGGTACATGGGCTATAAAATGGATGCTGTGTTGGCAGGCATGGAAACAACATTAATCTCTTCATACATCTCCATGAGAGCTCTTGGGTGACCATGTACACTGTCAGTGAGAAATAATACTTTAAAATAAATCTTTTTTTTTTTTTTTTCCTGAGCATCACATCTCAGTAGTGGGCTTAAAGCTAGCAGAAGACAAGAAATAACTAAGATCAGAGCAGAACTAAAGGAGATAGAGACACGAAAAACCCTTCAAAAAATCAATGAATCCAGGAACTGGTTTTTTGAAAAGATCAACAAAATTGATAGACCACTAGCCAGACCAATAAAGAAGAAAAGAGAGAAGAATCAAATAGAAGCAATAAAAAATGATAAAGGGGATATCACCACTGATCTCACAGAAATACAAACTACCATCAGAGAATACTATAAACACCTCTACACAAATAAACTAGAAAATCTAGAAGAAATGGATAAATTCCTTGACACATACACCCTCCCAAGTCTAAACCAGGAAGAAGTCAAATCCCTGTATAGACCAATAACAAGTTCTGAAATTGAGGCAGTAATTAATAGCCTACCAACCAAAAAAAGTCCAGGACCAGGTTGATTCACAGCCAAATTCTACCAGAGGTATAAAGAGGAGCTGGTACCATTCCTTCTGAAACTGTTCCAAACGATAGAAATAGAGGGACTTCTCCCTAACTCATTTTATGAGGCCAGCGTCATCTTGATACCAAACACAAAAACCTGGCAGAGACACAACAAAAAAAATTTCAGGCCAATATACTTGATGAACATCAATGTGAAAATCCTCGATAAAATGCTGGCAAATCGAATCCAGCAGCACATCAAAAACCTTATCTACCACGATCAAGTCAGCTTCATCCCTGGGATACAATGCTGGTTCAATATACGCAAATCAATAAACGTAATCCATCACATAAACAGAACCAATGACAAACACCACATGATTATCTCAATAGATGCAGAAAAGGCCTTTGACAAAATTCAACACCCCTTCATGCTAAAAACCCTCAGTAAACTAGGTATTGATGGAACATATCTCAAAATAATAAGAGCTATTTTTGACAAACCCACAGCCAATATCATACTGAATGGGCAAAAACTGGAAGCATTCCCTTTGAAAACCGGCACAAGACAAGGATGCCCTCTTTCACCACTCCTATTCAACATAGTATTGGAAATTCTGCCAGGGCAACCAGGCTAGAGAAAGAAATAAAGGGTATTCAAATAGGAAGAGAGGAAGTCAAATTGTCTCTGTTTGCAGATGACATGATTGTATATTTAGAAAACCCGATCATCTCAGCCCAAAATCTCCTTAAGCTGATAAGCAACTTCAGCAAAGTCTCAGGATACAAAATCAGTGTGCAAAAATCACAAGCATTCCTATTCACCAATGACAGACAAACAGAGAGCCAAATCATGAGTGAACTCCCATTCACAATTGCTACAAAGAGAATAAAATACCTAGGAATCCAACTTACAAGGGATGTGAAGGACCTCTTCAAGGAGAACTACAAACCACTGCTCAAGGAAATACGAGAAGACACAAAAAACATTTCATGCTTATGGTTAGGAAGAACCAATATTGTGAAAATTGCCATAATGCCCAAAGTAACTTATAGATTCAATGCTATCCTCATCAAGCTACCACTGACTTTCTTCAGATAATTAAAAGAAACTACTTTGAATTTCATATGGAACCAAAAAAGAGCCTGAATAGCCAAGACAATGCTAAGCAAAAAGAACAAAGCTGGAGGCATCATGCTACCTGACTTCAAACTATATCACAAGGCTACAGTAACCGAAACAGCATGGTACTGGTACCAAAACAGAGATATAGACCAATGGAACAGAACAGAGGCCTCAGAAATAACACTACACATCTACAACCATCTGATCATTGACAAATCTGACAAAAACAAGCAATGGGGAAATGATTCCCTATTTAATAAATTGTGTTAGCAAAACTGGCTAGTCGTATGCAGAAAACTGAAACTGGACCCCTTTCTTACACCTTATACAAAAATTAACTCAAGATGGATTAAAGACTTAAATATAAGACCTAAAACCATAAAAGCCCTAGAAGGAAACCTAGGCAATACCATTCAGGGCATAGGCATGGGCAAAGACATCATGACTAAAATACCAAAAGCAATGGCAACAAAAGCCAAAATTGACAAATGGGATCTAATTAAACTAAAGAGCTTCTGCACAGCAAAATAAACTATCATCAGAGTGAACAGGCAACCTACAGAATTGGAGAACATTTTTGCAATCTATCCATCTGACAAAGGGCTAATATCCAGAATCTACAAAGAACTTAAGCAAATGTAGAAGAAAAAACATACAACCCCATCAAAAAGTGGGCAAAATATATGAACAGACACTTCTCAAAAGAAGACATTTATGCAGCCAACAAATATATGAAAAAAAGCTCATCATCACTGGTTATTAGAGAAATGCAAATCAAAACCACAGTGAGATACCATCTCATGCCAGTTAGAATGGCAATCATTAAAAAGTCAGGAAACAACAGATGCTGGAGAGGATGTGGAGAAATAGGGATGCTTTTACACTGTTGATAGGAGTGTAAATTAGTTCAACCATTCTGGAAGGCAGTGTGGCAATTCCTCAAGGATTTAGAACCAAAAATACCATTTGACCCAGCAATCCCATTACTGGGTATATACCCAAAGGATTATAAATCATCCTACTATAAAGACACATGCACATGTATGTTTATTGTGGCACTGTTCACAATAGCAATGACTTGGAACCAACCCAAATTCCCCTCAATGATAGACTGCATAAAGAAAATGTGGCACATATACACCATGGAATACTATGGAGCCATAAAAAGGGATGAGTTCATGTCCTTTGTAGGGACATGAATTAAGCTGGAAACTATCATTCTCAGCAAACTAACACAAGAACAGAACACCAAACACTGCATGTTCTCACTCATAAGTGGGAGTTGAACAATGAGAACACATGGACACAGGGAGGGGAACATCACATACCAGGGCCTGTCTGGAGGTGGGGGGCTAGGGGAAGGATAGCATTAGGAGAAATATCTAATGTCGATGACGGGTTGATGGGTGCAGCAAACCACCATGGCACATGTATACCTATTAACAAGCCTGCACATTCTGCACATGTACCCCAGAACTTAAAGTATAATAAAAAAATCCAGTAAACCATACTACATATAGGTGTATGTAGGCTAAGTTCCATTTATAGAGTACAGAGTAGATTTAGCATAATTCTGAAGGGCCCTACCACCTGAAGAATGGTAAATGAGCATTGACCTCAAGTTCAAGTCACCAGCTGCAGTTCTTATTAGCCTCTAATAGGAGAGTAAGTCTATCCTTTGAAGTTTGAAGCAAGGTATTGCCTTCTTTCTAACTGTGAAGTTTCTAGATGGCATCTTCTACCAATAGAAGACTTTTGTCTACACTGAAAATCTTTTGTTTAGTGTTCATAAATTATCCTAGCTAGCTAGATCTTCTGAAAAACTTGCTGTAGCTTCTAGTTAGAACTTACAGCTTTACCTTGCACTTCTATGTTACGGAGACGGTTTCTTTCCTTAACCTTCATAAACCAACCTCTGTTCACTTCAATCTTTTCTGCTGCAACTTCCTCAGCTCTCTCAGCCTTCATAAAATTAAAGAAATTTTGGGCCTTGCTCTGGATTAGGCTTTGGCTTAATGAAATGTTGTGATTCCTTTGCTCTTCTATCCAGACCAGTAGAATTTCCTCTATATCAACATTAATGCTGTTTTGCTTTATTATTATGTGTTTTCTGGAGTAGCATATTTAATTTTCTTCAAGAGTTTTTCCTTTGCATTTACAACTTGGCTAAATGGTGAAAGAGTTCTAGCTTTCGGCCTTTCTCAGCTTTCAACGTGCCTTCCTCTCTAAGCTTAGTCATTTCTAGCTTTTCATTTAGTGTGAGTCTTGCAGCTTTTCCTTTCACTTCACTTAGAGGCCATTGTAAGGTTACTAACTGGGCCTAATTTTAATATTGTTGTGTCCTGGGATATAGGGAAGCCTGAGGAGAGCAAGAGAGACAAGGCATGGCCAGTTGGTGAAGCACTCTGTAGAACAAACACATTTATTGATTAAGTCCATCATCATATATGGATGCAGTTTGTGCCACCCCAAAACAGTTACAATAGTAACATCAAAGATTACTGACCACCAATCAGCATAACAGATATAATAATAATGAAAAAGTTGGGAATCTTTTGAGAATTACTGAAATGTAATGCCAAGCCATGAAGAGAGCACATGCCATTGGAAAAATGGCATTGATAGATTTACTTGATGGCGGGTTGCCACATACCCTCAATTTCTAAAACAGTAAAATATCTGTGAAGCACAATAAAGCAAAGTGCAATAAAATGAGGCATGCCTGTATGTATATAAATACACAGACATACATGCAAATACACATATATTTTTGTCATTATAAAGCATTTGAACTAGAAAGACATTAATATAATGGTTATAGATTGCAACTTGATCCAATTCCTTTAATCTGCTTTAATAATTGTCCTATTGTATGCAAGATTTTATTTGGAGAGTTTTGGGGTATTATAAAAAATGCTAGAAAGTGAAATATCTATTTTCTGAATGTGTTTTTATTTTCCTGGAAAAGTTTTTATTGTTTTATGAAGAGCATTCTCCCACAGAGCCTACCCTTTCCACATGTATGATGAAGATTTACTGTCTACAAGCTTTTCCAGATTTTGTTTAACTTCAGAGGCCTTGCAGAGAGCTTTATCATAAAGCTGCATACAAGAATATTTTACATTCTCACCAGATACTGTAAAGACACACAAAGAGTTGCTGTGGTGTGGGGGGCAGGAACGCTCTCACAGGGCTGTAGATTTCATATATGAAACTTAGGTTTTTGAATAAGTTCCCCAATGTCCTAACTTTAGATGGAATAGGGGCTGTGAAAAACTTTCTGAGCCTTCATGAGCACCCTCAAACACAATGCATGTCTATTCAGACAAGACTTCTTTAGAACTTCAGGACTGCGTCTTGTTTTTCAATAATTGAAGCCAGAAGATTGATATCAAGCTTTTCAGAAAGCCTAGAAGCAGCTGATCCAAGCAGAAAAATTGCACTATTTTTAAGATGGATTCTGCATTTAATTGTATCCTACATAAAATGCTTCCTAGTTCTATTATCTTAACCTTTGTTAGCTTCAGCTTCCTCATCTCTATAATGGGTTTTTAAATGAGGCTTGTCTCATGTAATTGCTGCAATGATCGAAAAAAAGGAATAAAAGCTGATTAATAAGATAGTACATGTAAAGCGGGAGAGGTGCATTGCCGAGCACATGGTAAATTCTTCATTGGTCTTGTTCTTTAGTTATTGGCAGTTTTTAAACAAATTATTGTTTGAATAGCTATGTAGTTTATATGCACCATCTCATTATTTCATGCTTTTAGCACCTGTATTTTAAAATATGGATTTTGTGCAGATAAGCAGAAAAGCATGTTTACAGACATGATAGTAAAAGTGACCCTTAATTTTCCTTATAATTACAAGATGCCATAAAAATTTAATTTGAAATTTATAATTGTTGTCAGTTGCTGTATTCAGTTCACCAAAGGGTTTATAGCCAAGAAAGAGCAGAATAAGAAACATCAATATTAAGTATGTATAATCTAGAATACATTAATTCAAAAGGATATCATTAAATACAGGTTGCCTGATATATAACATAGAGAGGATGTATCTATATTGATGCAAAAGGGAAGATTAAAAAAAATACAAAAAGTAAAATGCAAAAGGGAAAATTTAGTCAATTGTACTACATCATTTAAAATAATATTTTGAATAATATATGTATTCAAATTTGTGCATATGAGAAACAGGAGATTAAGCAGAATACAGCGAGAAGAGTTGAAGATAAGAGAGAGTGCATGCAGCTAGTCCGAGTTACTTGTATTGTTATGGGTAGGTAGCCTATCAAAAAAATATATTCTGGACATCACAATACAATTCTGTTTATTTGTTTGTTTGTTTTACTGGTTGAAACAAGGCATTCAAATTTTCTTTCAAAATTGCGAACTCTATAAAGTAGTATTTCTATCTCACTGGAAAGGACATAAAGGCTCAAGAATTACACATGGGAAATATATGCAAGAACCAGGATTCGAATTTAAATCTGTTTGATTCCAAAGTCATTCTTGCCGCAGCATTATACTGCCTTTCCCAGAAAGTGAGCCCCATCTGGACAAATACACCTCAATTTGCATTTTTCGTTATTTCACTGGCATTTAAGATTGTGCTCTAACAAATTACAGGTACTCATTTGGAATTTTGTTGAAAGAATGACATGAATGAAAGAAAGAAAATTATCAAAGGCAAAAAGCTCACTCTCTCAAAAGGCATTTAATTTCACATTTATACAATTCTAAATGTTCAAAATTTTCTATCATGTGATAATTCACAAAATTAAATCTCTACTAGGAAGTTTACCTTTAGGTCCCTGAGGGTGCAAACTAAGTCTTATTTTGTTTTGTTTCTCCAACCATAGTAGCTGGAATTTCAATATCTATTTCCTAAGTTGATGAATAAATTCATATCGTGACTCCAATATGAAGTTAAGTCTGCATAATCATGTACTCTTTATTTGGGACACTGTATAAATATTTGTTGGATGCAAATGTGCAGCATATGTTTCTACTTATAACTTGAAAAATATTTAATGTAACTGTATATTAACAATCACTAATAAGCACAGGCGAAAGTTATGGGCTGGTTACTGTCTATTAGTAGAAATAAAATTATGTATCTTGTCTCTATTTATACTTCTATTCACTACATCATAATTTATTCAGATAATCAGATAATAAGATCTTCACATAAGATGTCTACCACACCTAAGTGGTATTTAAATTATTGAAAAATTAAACTAAGAAAGAAATATAGAAATACAGAGGTAATTTATTCTTTATAAAAATTATTAAAATTGCTATTTCAATGTGATATGTGACCTTAATGAGACAACAGTTAAATGATGATAGATTTAGTCTGTAAAAAAAATAAACATAGGGAAATTCCATGATTGTGTTCATTGTTGATATTCTCACTTTATCATTTAGGTTGAATCATATGAGATTGTGATACTTAGTCATTTTTGACTTATAAAAATAGCAGTTTAATATGGTTGTCCATAAAAGTAAAGGGACTTATACTGATGTTCTTGCTAATGTCTCAGATTCAGAGCTATAAAAAAGGGACCTCAGATTTGTTATGGAGATTAAAGAACTCTTGGAGTATAAAGAGTAGTTATTATTTTTGTTAATAATAAATAAAAACTTTGACCATCATGTTGCCAAAAATAATTTTATTATATTAAGAAAATATCATCCTAGTTTGCATCTTTTCCTAAAATATACTTTATGCCCACATTGTTCCTCAGATGTTCTGAATATGAACTAATACAGCAAAAGAAGAATGTGGGCCTTACCAAAGGTTTAATGTTTGACTTTCATTTCTAAATGTCATATACACACATAAAAAAGATTTCTTTCAGGAAAACTTCTCTAAGGAAGCCCAAGAGATTTCTTGCTCAATTCTTTGCCAAACAAAACCTCTAGACCTTTCAAAATTCATTTCAGGTGTACTCCCAAGGAGTACAATTTTCTGATCTGCAACTTGAGGGGCTTATAAGCCATGCTGACCTATATTGCATATATTGAGTGTGGATCTTTCATGGATGTCAACTAAAATTTTGTACATAACACAGGTTCAGAATGTACAAGAGAAATCTGCATAGACTAAGAGTAAAACATGCTTTTGATTTAAAATGATGCAATGCCTCTAATTTTTCAAGTGTCAAGAAAATAATGAAGGCAGTATGAAGTACATTTTTGCAAATGCATTAAGCTGAAAATCAGTTATGAAGTCCAATTATATAAGAAAAAATCCAGGCTGGAAATAAGCAAAAATGCCCTTGACCTAATTAAATCATCATTGGTATAATGATTTAGAGTTAGTTTACTACTTGTCCTTCTGTTTTTCTCTCTGTTTGCCAAGAGTATCACTGAGCAGCATATTCTGGGTTTATTTTCCAAGTGCTGATTTACATATGTCTTGTTTCAAGCACTTTCTTCTCTCTCTTCTAGGACATCTGGTTTTTTTCTCAGTACTGGATCCTATGAGGAATGTGGAAGACACCAAACTCAAACTTCTCTCCTGGCATCTGGCAAGAAAAGTTCCCCAAAGTTGTCTGTCAAAGAAGGTTGTGCTGGGAATTATTTTTAAATTCTCTCTTTCATGACACTTCAATTGATTATTTCCAAAATGTCAGCATACTTCCCCAAGCCTTTCCTTATTGGCTGTCAGTTTCTGAAAGTAATGTGGGAAGGGTGCTTAATACCACGGTTACCTGCAAGATCCCGGAGGCCAGACAGGATCAGGCTTCAGTGCCATGAACTTTCAGCATGGACTGGTAGCTCTGTTGCTTGGGTCATTTGCTAAATACAGGAAAGAAAAAAAGTACTTTAATAGTTCTACGGCACAAGGAAGCAAAGCTGTCAAGTACAAATAGAACCCAAAGAAGTATTTTATAGAACCAAGAAATCACTGCTTGAAAATAAGACTCATGGCTATAGGCAGGTGAGCTGTCTTCACCTGCAAACTGGAATTACCTGCGCATCAGGCAAGATAAGGCCATGTCATGCTGATTTAAAAGATCTGTGTTATGGCCAGACTAGGAAAGAACATACAAGATGAAATTTTAGAAGAGTTAAGAATCATAAAATACCTTAACCTTGAAAACGCTTTTAGTTTTTCCAGAGATATTACCTTAACAGGTTTATATGTATTATATAAGCCTTAACCTTCAGAGCTTTATTGGGTTAATCCATTATGATGCAGGATCACTAGAGTAGGAATCTGAGGAAGGAGACTTCAAACTGTGAAATTAACCTAAAACCAGATTGTCAGTTTTGTGTGGTACAAGCTTCATTTACTTGATCTATGAGAATGATTAAGTGTTAGAACAGTTGGAGGCCTGAGGGACTGTGGACTCCAGTCCTGTATATTTTTTCTTTTTTTGGATGACGAAATTGAGAACTAGACTTGTAGAGACAGGGCAAGAAACAAGCTTAAATTCCTGACCTAAGGATAGTGTCCTCTGCGACTGCCCTGCCTGTAGTCAAATTTTACACTTTAGCCTTCCAAAACTGTTTCCTATTCTAGCAATCTAGTGTAGAGTGAAATGTGCCTACAGTTTATATAACATATTATATCAATCTATTTCTTTAAGTTTACAAATGTATATAGGTATATAGATACATATTATAATTCCATACAATTATATGTATTATATATAATTACTGTATCAATATAATATGCTTTGGGTCTTTTATAAATACATGTAATATATATTCTTTAATTATCGGAGTATATTGCATTCTGATATATATGAGAGGAAGCTCAGAATCGGCAACTGTACAGACACAGCCACTGTGTCAGTGAGCAGTGGCCACATCCTTCTGATGATCTGACTTCCCCGTCGCTGAAAATCAGCTGCTATGTTCCCTCAGGACAATCCATTTTCAGTGAAGCCTGAGTGTGTGGCCACTAAGACTGTGCCCTGCTCCCCTTTATTCTGTTATGTAACGATAACAAGCAGAACTCAAGGAGAGCCAATCATAAAAGTCACTTTATTTTGTGTCCCACTGTGTTTTCATCCCTGCTTGGTGGGAGCAACTACTCCTCTGCCCCTGCATACAAACTCAGGCTGTCCGGTAAATTTTCTCATCCTTCTTAAATAAGAAAAATTCTTATAATCACTTTAAACTGCAAATGTAGTCTCAATGAATTATTGAAAAAGAAAAAGTCTAGTTACCTGTAATAACCAGGACTCCAACTAGATTTGAAATTAAATCTACTCCCTCAATTGCATCCCAATTTGAGACCTGGTTGGAACTAGCTTCTTACAGTGCAGCAAAGGTTGATGTCTTTCTTTCTTTACATACCTATCATTGTTTCTCCTTGCCTAGCTTGTAAATCCTTTTTTTTTTTTTTCTGATCCCTCCATTGTTGCAACAGAGATTTCAATGTCAGGGCAGGGCATTTTATTTTCTCTGGGCCTCACAAATATCTACAGTTGACTTTTACATGGGGACACTTTTGTGGATTTGCTCATGATTTTCTGACTGACTCTCTTTTTTTTTTTTTTTTTTTTTTTTTTTTTGAGACGGAGTCTCGCTCTGTCGCCCAGGCTGGAGTGCAGTGGCGCGATCTCGGCTCACTGCAAGCTCCGCCTCCCGGGTTCACGCCATTCTCCTGCCTCAGCCTCCCGAGTAGCTGGGACTACAGGCGCCCGCTACCACGCCCGGCTAATTTTTTTGTATTTTTAGTAGAGACGGGGTTTCACCGTGTTAGCCAGGATGGTCTCGATCTCCTGACCTCGTGATCCGCCCGCCTCGGCCTCCCAAAGTGCTGGGATTACAGGCGTGAGCCACCGCGCCCGGCCGACTGACTCTCTTTAATTGAAAATCTCTTCATGTGGACAGGACATCTTAAACTGGCTACTACCAATACCTTCTCAACCTCTGCTTCTAGGAGTCACCCCATAGAAAAAGTGACTCAAACTAAAATTTCTGCCACAGCTTCCATACCACTTCTCCAGAATTCATATACTTTTGACTGTCATCAAAGTGCAGTTATAAATTAAGATGCAACTCTCTACTCTGCGATCACAGAGGTCTTCAGATATGTTAGGGGAAAGGGGAGGGTTAAATTGTAGTGGCTCCAACATAAAAATCTTCCCTACTCATTTAACCTTTCTGTATTGCTGCTAACAGTAATGGGGTTTAAGGTCATATAACTAGTTTCTGGTTATCTATGTCAAAATTTTGCTACTTTTATGAGTGTACCATTGGAATCAACTATATATTATATATTATATTTTATATTATTGATTATATATAATATGTTATACATATATTATTGATTATATATAATATGTTATATATATATTATAGATTATATATGCCTTAATCTAAACTTTCCAATTTAAGGTCCTACTGCACATCCTGACAATGAGCTTCCTTTAATTGAAGAAATTTGCTTTCCCTTGCAACATGAAAGAGGCTTTAACATTAAATGTCTTATGGCATTGAATATAAGAACTATATTCAACATTATGACCCGTGCACACATAAGCATAAAAATGTGTGAAATAACACACACACACACACACACACACACACACAAAGGCTTTTAAAATCTTCTAGTCCTGTCAGAATTTATTCTAATCATACGTTTTCCTTTTTGTTTGTTTGTTTGTTTGTTTGTTTGTTTTGACACGGAGTCTCACTCTGTCACCCCGGCTGGAGTGCAGTGGTGTGACTTCAGCTCACTGCAAGCTCTGCCTTCTGGATTCACGTCATTCTCCTGTCTCAGCCTCCCGAGTAGCTGGGACTACAGGTGCCCATCACCGCTCCAAGTTAATTTTTTGTTTTTGTTTTTTTTTTTTTTTAGTAGAGACAGGATTTCACCGTGTTAGCCAGGATGGTCTCGATCTCCTGACCTCGTGATCCGCCCACCTTGGCCTCCCAAAGTGCTGGAATTACAGGCGTGAGCCACCGTGCCTGGCCTATCATATCTTTTCTTAAGGCTCATCGTGATTTTTTCATTTCTCAACACTTTTTCCCAGTATGAATTTCCTTCTTTTAGTTTCTTTTCTATTGAGCCATTGTTTTGGCTTCAAACCACAGGGAACAAAATGAATCAGGAAAACATCTTCCCATCTTGGACCAAACCACACTTACATATCTAAGACGTAGAGGATATATTTGGAGGAACTAATCTTTCCTTTTAGAGTTATGCAAGTCCTGTATCCCAGATCGCAGATGCCAGCCTGAAACAGCATTTAAAAGACTGGATACTGGGAAGCATTTTTTTGTCAGCATGTGAGAAACTTTAAAATGATAATGTCTCCAATTTAGGCCATTCAATTTTATTTGGTAGCCCAAAACAATATGTGTAGTATATTTTAAACATCTAACTTTAAAAGAATTATTCCGTCTTCTCTATACAATCATCTAAGTTCTGCTTAAGTGTTTTGATGATATGGGATAATAATGCTCTCTGGGGAGCAGGGCAAGGTCTCCTATATTCAACAATGTACTAAAATAAATGGCCCATGAAGGTCAGTAGAAAGTTAAGACTCACCTGCAATAGCCAAAACAATTGAGAAGCGAGGAAACTGGGACCCACCAAAGCCCTCTTCTTACTTCATGATTATCCCTTCAACTGATTCTGCTTACAGGCAAGCACGGGCAAACAGAATTGACAAATTCTGGGTCAAAAGTTGCATTCTAATATATTTATTTGATCAATAGGTATCTTACTCCCTGTATTAGTTTTTTAAGGCTTGCATGACAAGTACCAGACTGGGTGGCTTAAACTACAGAAATTTATTTTCTCACAATCTTGGGAGCTAGAAGTCAGATTAAGGTATTGGCAGTGTTGGTTTCTTCTGAGACCTCACGCCTTGGCTTGCAGATAGCCATCTTCTCCTTGAGTCTTTCTGTGGTCTGTCCTCTCTGTGTCCTAATGTCCTCTTCTTATAAGGACATTAGTCATATGGGTTAAGGCCCACCCTAATTGCCTTGCTTGAATGCAATTGTCTCTTTAATGACCCTATCTCCAAATGCAATCACATTTGGAGGTACTGGAGGTTAGGACATCAACATATGAATTTTCCGGAGGGTAAGGGAGACCCAATTTAGCCCATATACTCCCTATTTACAGACCTCTACAAACCTTTTGCTTACATCCCCCTACCTCTATCAAAGACATTGTCATCTAGATCTTAATAGTTATTTTTACCTCACTCCTGCCGTCATCATGTGTGACTTCAAGATTATGCATTAGCTGACTCCTCTGTTCAGGATCTTACCAGGCTGCAGTTAAGGTATCAGCCAGGACTGCAATCTCATCTAAGGCTCAGGGCCTTCTTCCAACCTCACAAGTTACTGGCAGAATTCATTTTCCTCTTGTCTGACTGAGGTTTCTGTTTTCCTGCTACCTATCAGCTAGGGATTGCTCTCAGCACTCAGAGGCCTCCCTCGGGTCCTTGCTATGTGGCTTCTTCCTCTGAAAACATGGAAGCTTAGCTCATCTTTGAGACTAGCAGATCATTGTTTGCTCCTTCATCTTCTTTTAAAGGATTGTCCTGATCAGGTCAGGCCCACACAGTATAAATTCCTTTCTGCTGAACTCAAAGTAAATTGATCAGTAACTTAATCTGGAGGAGGGGTGATATCTTATCATATCCACTGTTCTGCCCACACTAAAAAGGACGGGAATTCACAGGACATGCACATCAGGGGATAGGGAACCTGAGCCTTATCTTAGAGTTCTGCCTATCCCAGTATGGCTGCAAAACACACAACAGTGTAACCAGAGGTACTTCAAAGGCATGATATCCAGAAATGTATTATAGCCTACCTTATTCAAAATAAAATTGGTATACCTATAGACTAACTAAACATTTGTTTAATGCATTATTAAGGGGATGAACGTTGTGTTATGATTCAGAAAAGCCAGGTCTGATTAGTCCTCTGGACTTTGTTTTTCTTCAAAATCTTCTCCAATTGTAATATTAAGTAACTATATGATTACACATTTTTACTAAAAGAAATACCTCTTGAAATAATAAAATAGAAATCATAGCCTTTAAGGTGGATTTTACTATTTTAAGTTAGTATGTACTTAGATTAAAGAATCTGAACATGAAAATCTTAGATACCATTGTAAAATAATCATCAGAGGAGTTACTATTTATAAATTATTTATGAACTTATTACAGTGTGAGAGTAGTATGTCAATAAATCTATAAAGATTTTTAAATCCCCTTACACTGTTTTATATTTTTTAGTTTGATTATATGTATATATAAATACATACATATACATATACATATATATATATGCACTCCTAGACTCTATTATTAGGAGCAGGTTCCGCGTCTTACTTATCTTTGTCTTCTTACCACAAAATAAAATATCTATGAAGTGTAAATTACCAATTATTTATTGAATAAAATAATAAATTAACGAAAGAATAATTTGAAGTACAGTACACTTTTAAAAGCTTGCAAAGATAAGGTACTATTTTTAAGTCATTACTTAGAAATGTAGGAATAGATTTCCAAAAAAAGGTAAGTGCAGAAATTACAGATTTGAGATATAGCTATAAAGACAGTTTTGTTTATTTTTATATACTAGTGCTTTTATTTCATTTTCTTTTTCTTTTTCTTTCTTTCTTTCTTTCTTTTTTTTTTTTTTTTTTTTTTTTGAGATGGAGTCTTCTCTGTTGCCCAGGCTAGAGTGTAGTGGCGCTCACTGCAACCTCCATTTTCTGGGTTCAAACGATTCTCCTGCCTCAGCCTCCCGAGTAGCTGGGATTTCAGGCACCAGCCGACACATCTAGCTAATTTTTGTATTTTTAGTAGAAACGTGGTTTTGTCGTGTTAGCCAGGCTAGTCTCTAACTCGTGACCTCAGCTGATCTGCCCGCCTTGGCCTTTCAAAGTGCTGGGATTACAGGCATAGAGGCATGAGACACTGCACCCAGACCTAGTGCTTTTATTATTATTAATTTTGACCCTTTCTACCCCAAGTCCTCTTTAGAGTTTATGAAATATCATACATATTTCTATATTGGATCTTTTTGTTTTAACTTCCCTCTCTGTCTCCATTTTCTCATTCTTTTAATGTATAATACATGTCAATATAGATGAAATATCATAAATCATAGGGACATAAACTCACTTTAAAAGACATAAAGTACCATAAGCCCACCCTTTAACTAACACATAAAGAATATAATAATGTGCTTCCATTTTACGTTTCAGATCACCATAACAATCCACATTTCTTGGGTTCTCATCAAGTCAATGCATTCACTCTTTACTGAGCATCACTGAAAATACCTCTGTATGTAATCCTTTAATATATATTCTTCAACTGGAAATGACTTCACATCACTGAACTTTAAATTTTCAAAAAACATTTAACTTTTATAAATACATAGTAGTTGTACATATTTATGGGATACATATGATATTGTAATACAAGCATACAATGTATAATGATCAAATCAGTAATTTGGACACCCATCACCTCAAGCCTTCATCATTTCATTGTGTTAAGAACATTCCAATTCCACTCTTTTGGGTATTTTGAAATATACAATATACAATCAATTATTGTTAACTACAGTCACACTATCATGCTTCTCAACACTAGATCTTATTTTTTCTAACTGCATTTTTGCACCCATTAATGAGCCCCTCTTTATCTCTTCCTTTCCACTACCCTTACCAGCCTCTGGAAAACATCATTCTAATATTTATCTCTATGAAAATCGTTTTTTTTACCTCCCACATATGAGTAAGAATATGTGATATTATTATTTCTGTGCCTTGATTATTTCACTTAATGTCCTCTGATTCTATCCACATTGTTGCAAATGGCAGGATTTTATTCATTTTTATGGCTGAATAATATTCCATTGTGTGTGGAATATGCACCACATTTTCTTTATCCATTCATCCATTGATGGACGCAAGTTGATTCCATGTCTTAGCTATCATAAATAGTGCTGCAATAAACAAGGAAGTGCAGATACAGCTTTCATATATTGATTTCCTTCCTTTTGAATATACCCAGCAGTGGAATTGCTGGATCATATAATAGTTCTATTGTTAATGTCTAGAAAGGAACCTCCATACTGTTCTCCATGGTGGCTGTATGAATTTACATTCCCACCAACAGTGTATAAGCCTTCCCCTTCTTCTGCATTCTTGCTAGTGTTCATTTTTTTTTTTTTTACTTTTTGATACAAGCCATTTTAACTGAGGTGAGATAATATCTCATTGTGGTTTTGATTTGCATATCTCTGATGGTTAGTAATGTTGAGCATTTTCTCATATACCCGTTGGCCATGTGTATGTCTTCTTTTGAGAAATGTCTGTTTAGATATTTTGCCCATTTTTAAGTTGGATTATTTGTGGTTTTGCTATTGAGTTGTTTGAGCTCCTTATATGTTCTGGTTATTAATCCCTTGTCAGTTGGATAGTTTGCAAATATTTTTTCACACTCTGTAAGTTGTCTCCTTACTTTGTTAATTGTTTTCTTTGTTGTGTGAAAGCTTTTAAGCTTGATATGATCTCGTTTGTCTATTTTTGCTTTGGTTGTCTGTCCTTTTGAGGTCTTATTTAAGAAACCTTTAGACAATATTCTGGAGCATTTCTGCAATATTCTCTTCCAGTAGTTTCATAGTTTAAGATTCTACATTTAAACCTTTAACCTATTTTTATTGGATTTTTTTTAATACAGCAAGAGATAGGGGTCTAATTTCATTCTTTTGCTTACGGATATCCAGTTTTCTCAGCACCATTGATTGAAGAGATTACCCTGTCCCCAAATGCCTTGTCAAAAAATGATTGACTGTAAATGGGTGGATTTATTTTTGTGTTCTTTACTCTGTTCCAGTGGTCTATGTGTCTATTTTTAATGTTAGTACTATGCTATTTTGGTTACTATAGCTTTGTAGTATAATTGGAAGTCAGGTAATGTGATGCCTCCAGGTTTGTTCTTCCTGCTCAGGATTGCTTTGGCTTTTCTGGATCTTTTATGGTTCAATATAAATTTTAGGGATTTTTTTTCTATTTCTGTGAAGAATGACATTGGTATTTTGATAGGGATTGCACTGAGACCTAGCTCATGTGTCACATTTTTTCTGAAGTCTTCTTGAACTTAATAACAAGAAATGTAATTTTGTTTTTTTCTTTTAAAACACACTATTTTCAATAGTGTGTTTTTTCTTCTAAGTGCTGACAGAAGCCAAAAAGAGACAAAATGAGACTTAAAAGGCACTTTGAGATATCATTCCTTTTAAGGAAAAAATGCAGTGAATAGTTACTTTTTGTAGAATGCAGTGAATAGTTACTTTTTGTAAAAAATATGTATTTTATAAAAAATATGTATTTTGTAAAAAATATGTATTTAAAGTATATTTAAAATATGAATTTATTATTTAAAAAGCATACTGAACTGCTTCCAGGAAATTGAAACATTTTCCCTCTATCTCCCACAGAGGGCCATTAAAATCCTTGGACAAACAAACAAAAAAAATCCTGAAAAGTTGAGGGAAAACAGGCTAGGGACCACAGGAACTCAGAGATGACACCAGAGTGCACTGCTTAGGTGTTTTCTTTTGGACTTACGTATACACCAGACTTGGAACCCAAGAAACTGGCAATCTGGACATCTCATTGGGAGCGAGGAAAAAAAAATAAGCCCCAACAAAGTCCTGCTGTCGGTAGACAAAAGATTTGGAAAGGTCCAGCATAACAAGAAGGAAAACTTTAGACAATAAATTTCCTACTCTGCCCGAAAACCACAGTAGAAACTATGGGGACCCCCATCACATCCATAACAGCAAGGGTTTAGTTGGGAGTCTACACTTACACTCTTTCCTGGCCAAAAAGAGACACCCAACTCCCCCACTGAAATGATGTCAAATAAGACTAAATGGGGATTTTGGGCTTTAATTTTCATCAGGTGGTAACAAATCTCTTCTTCCCTGAGGTGTCAGAGGAGACCACATGGGAAGCCTGAGCTTCCACTCCCAGTTGGTGGTAATGAACTCTCCCTCGTCCCCACTTGGGTGATATCAAAGGGAGCCTCTTGGAAAATCAGTACTTTCACACCTGCCCACTGATAACTAGGTCACCCTGCCCTGCACCACAGGAATATCAGCAGAGGCGACATAAGGAGCAGTAACAAGTCAATCTTAACTCTCCCATCCAGGGAGCTATCAGTGGATGCCTAGTAGTGGGGAGGCAGAATGCCCGCCTTCACGCCTCTCAGCTGTAATAATTTTCCCAATTAGTGTAAATGGAGACCAAATGGGAAATGTGGATTTCTATGTCTAGTGGGAATAACAAATTCTACCCTGTTGTCCCGTCAGAGAAATGTGAAAGGAAGCCAGCTAAAACAGAAATTTTAAATAAGATTTGGTCTCATAATTTAATTTTAAAAGTCCATATTCCAATAAAAAATTACTCATCATACCTAAAATCAGGAAGATGTCCAAACAAATAAAAAAAAGACATCAACAGTGAGCAAGGTGACAAAACTGTCAGAATTATAAAAATCTTAATAACTATCACTGAATGAGCAATTATAAACATTATATGAATAATTGAGAATATAGAAAGTCTCAGCAAAAAATATAAAGCCACAGTCAATAAGGAGAAGATATGAATAAACAAATCAAAATTTTAGGACTATAAAGTACAAAGATAAATTTAAACTTAATGGATGGGATCAGCAATAGAAAGAAAGCAACAGAGGAAATCATCAGTAAACTTAGAGCTTGAATAAAAAGTATACAATCTGAAAAACAGAGAAAATGTACACTGTGGAATTAAAAAAAATAGATTCTTACAGACCTGTAGTACTATAAGAAAAGTTCTAAGACTTGTATCATCAGTCTTGAAGAACAGGAGAAAAAGGGTGAAGCTAAGAACATACTTGAAGAAATAAATTACAAACTTTCCAAAGTTCACAAAAAATATAAACCTGCAGATTTAAAGTTAATGAAGTGGAGTGAATCCCAGCATAAACCAAAAGAAATCTATACCAAGACACATCATTGCCAAATTTCTGAAAGCTGAAAACCAAACAAAGTGAAATCTTGAAAGTAACAAAAGAGGAATGACACCTTATCTATAGGAGGATAACAGATTGATGCCAGCCAGTTTCTTTTCAGAAACCATAAAGATCAGAAAGAAAGGCATACATTTTTCAAGTGCCAAAAGAAAAGAACTTTAAACTCAGAATCTTATATCCGGTGAAAATATGCTCAAGAATGAAGAGAAAATCAAGGCCTTCTCAGTTGAAGGAAAAACGAAGACTATTTGGCACTAGAAAGCTGACCCCGAAAAAGGGCTAAAGGGAATTCACCAAACTCGAAAAATAGTAAGAATCTTGGAAATCAGGGAAGCAGAAAGAACAATGTAAGGAGTAAAAACATGGGTAAACAAATTTTTCTACTTGCCTTGAGTTTCTAAATTATATTTGGTTCATAAGGCAAAATTATAACACAATCTAATATGGTTCTAAATGTACATAAGGTAAATATATTATGAATGTAGGATAAGGGAATATGAGGAGATGTCTACACTTCTCCTAACTGGCAACACCAGTAGGATTTGATAGTTAACATGTAAACATAATGTAATAACCAGGGCAACACTAAAAAAGCTATATGAAAAGATACATTGAAACTACTGTAGCTTTACTGTTGAATTAAAATTGAAAGCAGAAAAAGGCAATAGAAAAATAAAAAACAGAAAGAACAAATTTTAAAAAAAGGCAGGTTTAAGCTTTATCATATCAATAAATGTATTAAATATATATGGCCTATTAAATTAAAGATAGAGATTGGCAAAGTGAATTAAAAAGCATGACCCAACTCGGCCAGACACAGTGGCTCATACCGGTAATCTCAGCATTTTGAGATGCCGAGGCTGGCGAATCAGTTGAGTTCAGGAGTTCAAGACCAGCCTTGGTGAAACCCTGTCTCTACTAAAAGTACAAAAATGGTGAAACCCTGTCTCTACTAAAAGTACAAAAATTAGCCTATAGTCCCAGCTACTCGGGAGGCTGAGGTAGGAGATGGAGGTTGCAGTGAACTGAGATCGCACCATTGCCTGCCAGCCTGGGCAACAGCAAGACTCTGAGACCAGTCTCAAACTGTATCTTATCTATAAGAAACTCAGCTCAGCTATGGTGGAGGCAACTTTAAATTAAAAGGATGGAAAAAAGATATACCACACAAATATTAAATCAAAATAAAGCATGAATGGTTGTATTAATATTAGATTTGGTAGATTTTAGAACAAATAAAATAATTAGAGACAGAAAGCTACATTATATAATGATAAAAAGGTTAATTCACCAAATAGACGTAGAAATCCTAAATGTGTATTCACCAAACAACAGAGCTGTAAAATATCAATAGAAATGAAAGGAGAAATAGACAAATTTACAATTCTATTTGAGGCCAGGCATGATGGCTCATGCCTGTAATCCCAGCAGTTTGGGAGGCTTAGATGGGAGGGTTGTTTGAGGCCAGAAGTTCCAAACCAGCCTAGTCAAAAGAGTGAGACCAATATCTTTATTTTTTAATTTTTAAAATTAAAAAATAAAACAACAACAACAAAATCAATTCTAGTTGAATATTTCAACACCCTCTTTCAACAAGTGGCAAAAAATTAGACAGAGAAAAAGCAAGGATTCAAAATAATTCAACACCATCAACCAAGATCAATTGATATTTTTAGAACACTCCACCCAACAGCAGGCTATATATTCTTCTCACGTATGCTTGGAATATTTACCAAGATAGCACATATCCTGAACCACAAAACAAACCTCAATAAATTAAAACAAAGAAATCATAGAGACTGTGTGCCTCACCATCATAAAATCATAGAAGAAATCAATAATAGAAAGATAACAGGAAAATCTCCAAACACTGAAAACTAAACAACTAATTTCTAAATAAAATGAACTAAATTAAAATACAATAGATCATATAAATACCTGTGCAATAAAGCCAAAGCATTGTGAGAGGGAAGTTTATAATATCAAGTGCATATACCAGTAAAAAATGAAAAGTTCCCAAATCAATAATCTAATTTCTCACCTCAAAAAAGAAATCTAGAAGAAGAAAGGCAAAAGAAATCCAAAGCAAGGATACAGACAAACTGGATCATTAGTACACTGCTGGTAGGAATGCAAAATATTACAGAAACTCTGGAAAACAATTCGGAAATTTCTTGGTAACCTAAATTTTCAACTACCATACAATCCAGTAATTTCTCTCCTGCAAATTTATTCCAGATATATGAAAATTTATATTCACACAAAAATTTGTACATGCATATTTATAGCAGCCTTATTTGTTATAGCTTAAAGTTAGAAAAACACAGATGTACTGCAATTGGTGAACATTTATACAGATTGTGGTACATCCATATCATAGAATACTAAGAAATAAAAGGAAATTAACTATTGAAACATGTAATGCCTCGAATGAATCTCCATAGCAATAGACTAAGTGTAAAATATTAATCCAAATATGTTAAATACTACATAAGCCAATTTATATGACACTCTTTAAATGGCAAAATTATAGAAATAAGGAAAGCAACATGAGAGATCCTTGTGGTAATGGAATACTCTTCAACATGGTGGTTCAATGTCAATATTCTGGATGTGATTTTTTTTTAGAGTTTTGCAGTGTTAATACTGGGGGAAAGTGGGTAAAAGGTAGATGGGATCTGTCTGTGTCATTTCCTGTAACTGCATGTGAATTTATAATTATCTCAACCTATCATTTTATTTACAGAGGAACTATGCTGAGTTCGTTATTTCAAACTGTGACAGACGTTAAAGGAATCAAAAGAGTAATTCATCAAAGTAGAATGAGTAAGTTCTCCCTGCAAAATGCCAACATTTCAGATAAAAGTCATTTGTTAATTTAGTGAAGCAGATTTTCAGTGGTGAGTTATGTTTTGATGATATGTTCTGTTATTTAATTAGAGGACCCAGGAATACTCAAATTCTATTTAGACAATCACTCTTCATTCCCACAAATTCCCCAAAGGAACTAACCACATATATCAAAACGGCAAAGTTACCATTTTATCCAGAAGCAAAGTGCTTGCTATGTCCAAATTCAGTGCTCAGGTAAATCTGGGAATAGGGGTATTTGAATTAGCAGGTGGCCAAATCAGACCTGTCTCCTTTAATCCTGAAATCGGATTTGGAGGTTATGTCACTTTGTGTAATCCCCAAAGCAATGATGAACACACCTAAGGATGCATGAACCCCTAAAGTGAGGAGGCATGGAGAAGAATGCTGTGTGCATATGACCTCCACATGAACCATGATCCTGCTTTCAGTAATCATGGCTAATCTCCGGTTCTGTCATCTAAATAATCACTTTTCCAGGAAGAAGCGGCTAGAAATTAGGTTAGGTGAGTGTGTGTATATAAGTTGCTTGGTTCCCAACAATTACATTTTGGATGATTTGGCTGGAATTTTTACTTACAGTCAGAGCGTTTTGCATCAATTATTCAAAAGGATAATGGAAGAATAGACATTTAAAGCCCACTTGCTCATACATTACCCAATTAACTGTAGTGGATACTTGTAACTTTGAGATCCTCCTCATTCAAATGTCTTGTCATCTGGGAGTTATATAGCATGCAGAGATTAATCCCTGCATGCCCTATACTTAAAGCATCTGCCCCATAAAGCAGATTACAATGGTGCAGTGGCAGGAATTCAGAGATGGAGCAGTTCAGGAACTCAGAAAATGTTTAGTGACAGGGATGCCAGAGACAGGTGGTGTCCTAAAGAGACATGCCTGAGGCATAATCTTTGCTGGACTTGTTTCCTTTTGTCTCTGCCCATACTTCCTACTATAGGATATTTTTACTATCCCATAGTCTTTAAATGTGTTTAATTTTTACTTAGGTTTACCAGAGTGGTTTTCTGTTGTTCATAATCAAGAATACTGACAAGAATACTGACATGACAGGTAATAAACTGTCAAAGGATCTGGAATTGATTATTGCTATCATGTGAATATGGTTTATTTGGCCCCACCAAGTCTCATGTTGAATTTTGATCTTCAATGTTGGAGGTGGGACATAGTGGGAGGTGTTTAGATTACAGGGGCAGGTTACTCATGAATGTTTTCTGTGCCATTCTCATGGGAGTGAGTGAGTTCTCACTGTTAGTCCCATGGGATCTGGTTGTTGAAAAGAGACTGGTATCTCCTCCTCTTTCTCTCCTGTTCCTTTCTTTCTATGTAATCTGCACATGCCAGCTCCTTTTCACTTTCCTTCTGTGCATGGAAGTAGCCTGAGTTCTTCACCAGAAGAAGATGATGGTGCTATGCTTCTTGTACAGCCTAAAGAAGTACAAGCCAAATAAACCTATTTTCTTTATAAAATACCCAGCCTGTAATATTCTTTTATAGCAACACACACAAACTAAGACAGTTATCTTGCCTCTTTGGGCCTGAAGCTAAAGAAAATCCTGCCGGTGTTCAGGAATATGATTCTGCTGGACTGGAACTTGCAACAATAAATTTTCTAATTGAATTATCAATGGTGTTCCTCTGGAATCAAATGTCCTTTGAAAGCAAGGCTTTATAAAACTGAGTTGCCTCTACTTTAAAATAATGAGAAAGAAAAGAGGACTTCTGGAACAATGGAGTTCGTTGGCTATTTTTTTTAGGACAATGCACGGCTTAAAAATGAGAATGACAAGCTCAAAATCCTAAATTCTTAATTCACAGCATGAAAGTACACAAATTTTCTGTGATCATGCTATAGCTATATTTGTAGGACTACAGGAGCCAAGAATCAAATGCAACAGTTGAATATATAGTCTGCCAAATTATAATACTAGTTGAATTCAATTAATCACCAGTTCTTTTCTGGGAAAGTTAGAGCTTTGATTAGAATATGATATGAGTCCAAGAACTGGTATTGGGCCTATATGCAATGATGTAGAGTATGTTGTATACCCTGAATCCCAAACTCCACACAATGTTCCTTGCTATTTGAAGCAGTTCTTCTTCCCTCCCTTGCCTGGTGCAGCTGTTTTTCCTTTAACCTAAAGAAATAATTTCTTTAAATAAAAGAAAGAAAATTGTCTTTATTTCCTACCTCTTACATTTCATTATTCAGATTTTTAATTCATATCTATTTAATTTGTAGACATAATAGGATATATTGTGCACATGCTAACACCTGGACATATTTTAATTATACAGCTTATTTACCAAAACCTGAACTCAGTAAGAATACATAAAAAATGAAGTTGAAATGAGATATTTTTCTTGGTATCATGGAATTCAAAGATTTAGTGGTCAGAAATGCTAGAAAACATTTATCATTTGTGACCTGCTCTTTTATTGTGTTTCCCAAATGACTCAGAAAAGACAATGAGATGCATGTAAGAATTTTTGAAAAGTGCTTTAAAAAAATTTTTTTTGTTTAATAATCACCATATATTAGTGGGAGAAAATGCAGTTGAAATGAGCTCCCTGATATGATTCAAAGACAAAGTGGTCATGGTTACCATGAGAGGAGGAAAATATCTGTGATAATTGGAATGGTCTGAGATCTTCGGTGGTTCCTAATTGGTCATGGAGATTCTTAGAATCCCTACATGTGAGAAATACACTAAAGCTTATATTAGTCATGTAGGTAGATGCCAAATACACACATACACCCTCTAAACATGCTAAAAATATACCATATATATACATATGAATATGTATAATGTAAATATAGATAATGGCTTAACACCACAAAATTTAGTTCTTGCCCAAATAAGACTCCAAGGTGGTCCTGGCTGTAGGTTCAGGGAACCCTTCAACCTGGACATAAAATATGCACAATTAGAATGTGCACAATTATTCCAGAATATGTATACCCTATTATGTTTACAAATTAAATAGATACAAATTAAAAATCTGGATAATAAAATGTAAATGGTAGGAAAGAATGACAATTTTCTTCTTTTTTTTTTAAGAAATGATTTATTCAGGTTAGAGAAAAAAATGATTTCTTCAGGTTAAAGGTGAGGGTGCCCAGAAGCCATTCACTGACCCAGGCTGATGGTGCCTCTGCCAACTCCAACGAGTAGCTTCCACAGGGCACCCTGCGTTACTCGAAGGGAACAGACTGTGAAGGAGTCCATGGAAGAGGATTTTGTGGGTTAAACCAGCAAGTGGCAAGCATCAGTTATGATACTATTCAGTTGACTAGAATTCAGTCATGTAGCCACATGCAATTTCAGAAAAAGCTGGAACTATCACCTTGCTGTGGGCCAAGGGAGAAAAGGAAATCTGTTTTGGTGAGTAGCTAGCAATTTTTTGAAAAAGAGAGAGATTTAGTTAGCGAAGCCTGACTTGAATCACAAAATTAGATTGTTGCTGACATTCATCCCAATTCCGCTATCTGAATGAGTACTCAAACCAAAGTCCTTTATGCTACGAAGAAGCCAGAACAATTTGGGAAATACTCTGAAATCACATCAAATATGTGCTCGCTTAATCTTTCTCTTATCTTTCCTTTAAGATCTGGAATCATCTATAAGGAAAACTCTGTACTGGAGAACAGAAAATATCCAAACATTTTGGGTTTTATTGATCACTGGGTGTGAAATAACAGAAGTTTCCTGGAGTTGTAGAATTTCACTGTGATTATCCAGCAGATTGGGGACCCAAGAAATTAAATGAAGAAGGGAATGTGGCTCAGTGGAATCCTGAACAATTCTTTTTCATATTTTCCCCAAATAGCTAGTCAAAATAGATTATATCTTTAGGAGATACTTTAGGGAATTAGAAAAATCCCCACTTTGGTTCCCTCAGTTGTGTGATAAGAGTGAGTTAATTTGGTAGACAATATGATGTGGGAATATTTCACAGAAAATATCAAGTGGAGGCCCCTTTTCTACAAAAAATAGTAAATCAAAAGCATTTGTACATCTCTATGGGTTACATTACATTAATTACTTTAGTAATTAACACCATCATTAATAACTTGAAGATACAAAATAGTGATTTCTATCACAACTCCACTTAAACTTTGAGCTGAGCACAAAAGTTGGAGGAGTATCATGGAAAATAACACATGATTATAGTTACTTAATCAGCAAATGAATCTGATTATATGTGCTGTGGTAGGTTTTTTTCTCCTAATTAATACGACTCCAGATAAATGTTTCCCAGCTTTTAATTTGAATTTTTTTTCTATTCCATTGTGCTTTTGTCTGGAAAGGAGGTTTGCTATACCTTTACCATCTTGCATCAATGTTATTTCAAATTTCCACCTCTGGGGAAAACTTAATCATCTAATAATTTTGTGGTAGACTATGCAGATCCCTACATTAATGTCCTAATTCTGATAGAAACAGTAAAGCATGAAAGTAGCATCCTGGATGACTTTATATGACCTATATGGCCTGTATTTCGTCTACCTTCATAGTTGAAAACACAACTTTCACCCAAAAGAGTGAAGAGATGGGAGAAATTTAGGGACTGAGTATTCCCTCAAAACAGAAGGACCAATTCATGTACTTTGCATCTCTTTCGCCTTTTTTTAAGAAGAAATGGTATTGTAATATTTTAACTGAGGCTCCAGCTTTGAATGCATGAGGATAGATACCTAACTTGTGTTAATACAGCTTGCAAAGCCATCTGTATATTAGGCTCTACTTAGTATTTTTCTTAGACACCTAAGTATAGGTATTCCCAGGAATAGTGCTACAACACTTTGGTGTAATTCTGAAAGAGAAGGGATAAGGTGAATCCTCACAGTATTTTTTTTTTTAAGTTTCCAGTTTGTGTTTTTTGTTTGGTTTGGCTTTTTACCTGCTTTTTCCTAGAAAGAGGTGTTGCCTGAATTGAAGCTTCTTAACAGTTTGAAAGCAATGGCTGATGGTTTAGCCAAAGTCAAAGGATCTGGAAGAATTAAGATAGATAAATTATTGACAAAAAAAGTATGAAGATAGGTACAAGGCTTTACCCTTCAGAACAGACCCAGAATGTATGAATAGTTGGGTCCCATGAAAATATTCTACTGCAAAACACCTAAACTTCAGAAAAGCTTGTTCATAGTCAGAGTAAAATGATAAATTGTTTCTGGATGTCAATAGGCTTTCTCCCACAGTCTCCAGCTTAACCCCTATCTTCACTCAATAGGCACATGAGCAAATGGCCAGAGACACCGAGGCCAAGTTCAGAGATGACATTGTTGCTACAATCAAGAAGTGCTCATTGGCAGCAGCAGGTAACAACTCTGATTCTCTAGGGAAGTGCCACTTCCCATGGGGACCAGCCTGGTGATGGTAATGTGATCATTTGTTCTACCAGATTCTTGGCACAGTAAACCATTTTTTCTTCACTGAAATAGGTACTGAATTTAGATTTACTTTCCCTGCCCATCAGGTTTCTGCCAGCCTTGCAATATGTGGACTGATTGAATGTCTTTATATATCATCCAATATATAGAAAAATATTTCTTCTGAGAAATAAATTTTAACAATGAAATAAATAAAGCATTTTTTTGGTGCTCATGGAAGCCACTGGTGTTTTCTTATATGATATTTTTTAGATTTCTCTTATATCATATTTCCTAAATGTACAGAATGATAGAACAGCTTATTGCAGTTCTGTCACTAGCTTTGAGACTCCTGTTTGAATTACTGTCTTGACAAGTAAGATATATGTTCTTAATCAGGAAGTAATACATGTTGTTTCTTCCAAAGCCATAATACCTGTATCCGGAACCATAGCATGTAAGTAGGAATGATGCTTGTCGTAATTATAACTAATGACCTACTTGAGCAAATTTTGCTTTCTATACCCAAGACTGTGATCTGCTGGTTATAGATCTAAGTACTAGTGGTAGTCAGTTTCTAAAATTGCTTCCAGTGACCCATGCCTCTTGGCGTTGAACAACCTAGCATAATTACTTCCCCGTGAGTGTGTTCTGGACCTAATGACTTAGTTCAAATGAATAGAATACAGCAAAAGTGATGGGATGCCATTTAAAGCTTAGGTTACAAAATGACTCTGGCTTTAATCTTGCTTACCACTCTTGTTCCCTTACTTGCTTCTAATGGAAGGCAGATGTCATATTGTAAGCTCCCCATCTCTCAACAGGCCCACGTGGAAAGGGACTGAGTCCAGCAGCCCATGAAGAACTGAATTCTGCCCACAATCACATAAGTTAGCTTGAAATGGATCTTCCCCTACTAGAGCCTTCAGATGAGACTACAACATAGCCAACATCTTGAGTGCAGCTTTGTGAGGCACCCTAGTAAGCCGACCCAGCTAAGTTGTACCTGAATTCCTATGAGGTATGAGATAACAAGTGCTATTGTTTGAATTTGCTAAGTTCTAGGGTAATTTTTATGTATCAATAAATACTAGTATTCAAAAGAGATGCTTTCATGAAGGCACATTGAAATGCTTATTAAATACCATTTTGAGTTTCATATGACTTGGGACAAACAGATAAAAAGAAGGTTGTTTTGCCTAGGATGATGTGAATATGGAATTCATAATATAAAAAGAAAATTATAAATACTATAATTTATAGTCAATTGCACTATGACATAAATAATTTACATAATATAAAACTACAGCTTCTGTTCATACTTACTTTCTCACTAAAATCTGCATATTTACTTTTCATACGGATATTTTACTTTTCTCTTCCTCTTTACCGCTATGGAACATTGTGATGGTTAATGTTTCAGTTTCCCTCCATACTCAGGTTTCAGAATATTGAGGTGGGAATCACAGCAGGTATAGGACTGGGATGGATATTAAACAGGATGAACTATCAGGTGCCTGTCTTTGGGAACAGTGTAAATGTATATAAGATACTTTTACTTTATGCTAGAGCATAGAATTCTTTTTTGAACTATAATGTGATGAATTGAAATTGAGCATGTAAAGGAGTAGGCATTTATTTTAGTCTGCCCAGCATCCAAACATTGTTTTTATTGATTGGGATCCTAAGAAAGCTTAACCGCAGGGCCTGGCTTTCTACAGTGAAAAGCAGAAGCGGACAAACAGTCCCTCTTTCAGTTCTCTGACAGCCGTAGTGGGGCTGTGTGACCTAGCCTCAGTCAATCAGATATTCCTGCAAAGGGCTTTAAATCTTGAGGGTTTGACCTGAGGCTCAGAGGAGAGTTAAAAATTATTCATAAGCACCCACAGTGTAGTCAAGAGCATTTGAGTTTAACCAGTGTTATTGAAAACTGTTTCTGATGTGACTTTCCTGGACTTTTCTGCCTTCATTTTCTGACTTTGCTTTCCCAACACTTTTGTCAGTTCTATGAGTGTTTCACTATTCTTTGAACACATTTCCTTTCTGTTTAAATTAGCCAGATATCATTTTTGTTTCTTAAAAATGCAAAGCCCCATTGATAAAAAGAACAAAGGTGCTTACTCATCAGTCAAGATGAAATAATTAGTTGGAAAATTAATGTTTCAGAAGGATGAATGATATTGAAGAAGATTACCAAATAATTTTAATATCATGAAAAACCAGTATAATGGCAATACATGGAGGAAACTAAAGAAAAAACAATTGTGAGTCTAGTTAATACATTTTATAAAGAAACCAAATAAAAGCCATAATCTGTTATTTTTACTTCCATCAAATCTCATATTTATCTATAGATTTATCTTTTTCCAGGCACAATGGTAGGTGCTTACTGATTTATCTTATATAATTTTTATTTATTTATTCATTTTTGAGACAGGGTGTACCTCTGTCTTCCAGGCTGGAGTGCAGTGACATAATCACTGCTCACTGTAGCCCCAACTTCCCACAATGCATGACTTCCTTATGTGTGCAAAAGACCTTGCATGCATCTTTTCTCCCTTGGACCCGTTTTTTCAGCCTCTCTGGTAGCTGGGATGACAGGCGTGTGCCACCAAGCAGGGATAATTTTTGTATTTTTTGTAGAGATGAGGGTTTGCCATGTTGCTTAGGCTGGCCTCGAACTCCTGGACTCAAGTGATTTACCTGCCTTGGCCTCCCAAGATGCTGGGATTATAGTGGTGAGCCATCCCACTTGTCCTGATTTGTCTTATATAATATTATTAATAACTATATTAATATTGATAACCCATAAATCATGAGATTTATATTATGATTTTAAAGATAAGTAAATGATTGTCTGAAGGTTTTGATAGCTTTCTTATATTTCAGTGATAACAGAGTCAAAAGACATTATTTTGATCTTAGCTCAGAACCTAATTTTTTTTTATTATACTTTAAGTTTTAGGGTACATGTGCACAACGTGCAGGTTAGTTACATATGTATACATGTGCCATGTTGGTGTGCCGCACCCAGTAACTCGTCATTTAATATTAGGTATATCTCCAAATGCTATCCCTCCCCCCTCCCCCACCCCACAACAGGCCCGGTGTATGATGTTCCCCTTGCTGTGTCCACGTGTTCTCATTGTTCAATTCCCACCTATGAGTGAGAACGTGCAGTGTTTGGTTTTTTGTCCTTGCGATAGTTTGCTGAGAATGATGGTTTCCGGCTTCATCCATGTCCCTACAAAGACATGAACTCATCATTTTTTATGGCTGCATAGTATTCCATGGTGTATATGTGCCACATTTTCTTAATCCAGTCTAACATTGTTGGACATTTGGGTTCAGAACCTAATTTTTTTATATAAATAATTCCAGAACCCAAACAGTGAGACATTTTGCCACAATGACTAACATTGCAGATTGATTGCATTAACAACTTTAAATAATAGTTTCACTGTATTCTTTTCAATAACTTTTCAGCAACTCCCTTCAAAAGATGAAGTCTTTCTCACCCCTTAGGTCTGGGATAAACTTGTAACTTGTTCTGACCCATGAAATATCATAAAAATGACATTGTATCAGTGCCAAACCTAGGTCAAGAGACCTTGCATGCATCTTTTCTCCCTTGGACTCCTGTGAACACCATTTGAACAAACCTGGGATACTCTTCTATAGGATAAGATAAGCAATCTCAGTTGAGATAATACTAGACAACTAGACTATCCCTAGCAACCCCCAAGCTGGCCACAAATATATGAGTGAGCCCAGCCTAACTCATCCAAGTTCAGCCTAAGTCAGATCACCCAGCCAATTCACAGATTCATGAAAAATAATAAATGGTAGATGTTTTAAGCCACACAGTTTTGGGATTGTTTGTTATACAGTAATAGCTAATTAATACGTATTCATAAAAGTGTTCTTAAAGCATCTATATGCCTACTGGATCATCAAAATGAGTTTATGGCCCCTGTAAGTCTAATACAGTTAGGTAAACACCTGGAGCTTTAGTTATAATGCTAAAATTAGCTTTGATTAATTACAAATTTTAGCTGTATAGATATTTTATATACATCTATAATTTGTAATTAATCAAAGTTAATCTTAGCGTATAACTAGTATATACAATTAGGTTATTTTCACATTTCTAAGAATTTAGTTTAAAAATCTATATAGTATGGGCTTCCTTGGGCTAGAATCAAAGGAAGAAGAATAGAATATGTCATCCATCCAACAATAGATATATCACTAATTCATAATATTTATTGAGTGCTTTCTCTGCGCCAGAATCTATGTTAAGTACTTAGTCTTCATTCTCATTTTTAACCCTGAGTGACACCCAATCTGTACTTTCTATGGAGAATCCATACATCCTCAGAGTCTAGTCTGATTGAGGATAAACCCACAGAGCAAGAACTGTCACACCTCATAAGAATCGGTTTGCAGACTGCCAATACCCAGAGTTGGTCTAGGATTTAGCAGCAGCCATTCATTGTTACAGAACCTGTGAAACAGAAATTCAGAGAGCATCTAGGAGTAGAGTCAGCAGGATAAATCTTCTGCAGTGGCTTGTGCATGGGGAAAGTAGTATGGAGTGGCTGGAGGTGCATTGGAGGGATTTTTAATTTCCCTAAAAGCCCAAAGAACCAACGTTAGGAAAAACATTCAAGTGAGAGGGTTCTTTCTAGATTTGAGGAAGCTGAACTATTGCTTAATAAGGTCCCAAGCTAAAGACAAGTGGGCACTAGAGGAAGCAGTTATACCAAACAGGCGAGACATCCCTGCTTTACTCTCCATTCATGCTATTCTCACTTACCTTCTTCAGAATTATCTGAGGAGCATGTTTAAAAACGCAGATAACTGAGCTCATTTCCTGCAGTTTCATATTCAGTAGGTTTGAGGTTATACTCAAGAATTTGTATCTTTAATAAGCATCCTGGCTAAGATTTATGGTTAAGTAAGTTTGGGAAACACTGCTTAGGTGCTTAGGTAACATACAGCATCAAGATCTCTTGCAACAGGAAGTAAGGGAGGATGTAGCTAAGTAGCAGGTTTGCAAGGCTGGAGTAGCACAAACACAGGCAAAACTGAACAGATTAAGAAGAGTGGATAGCGTGAAAGAAGCAAGTATTTTTAGGGCCAAGAAGTACCGAGAAACAACTGGTCTCATACTTCTCTGTGTGGCCTAAGTTAATGGCTCATTCATTCATCCATTCATTCTTCCTTTTTTCATATACCGAGTGTTACCTTGTATCAGGCATGGGTATGAGTTCGCCAAATTAAAAAGTTTTGTTAGAAATTACTCCTCAAGGGAACAGAGTCCAGTTGGAGAGATAGGCACATAAAGTAATGGCAAAATTCATAGCTTCAGTGTTGTAATAAAAGTGTGGAAAGTTCTTTGTAGATTCTGGATATTAGCCCTTTGTCAGATGAGTAGATTGCAAAAATTTTCTCCCATTCTGTAGGTTGTCTGTTCACTCTGATGGTAGTTTCTTTTGCTGTGCAGAAGCTCTTTAGTTTAATTAGATCCCGTTTGTCAATTTTGGCTTTTGTTGCCATTGCTTTTGGTGTTTTAGTCATTAAGTCCTTGCCCATGCCTATGTCCTGAATGGTATCGCCTAGGTTTTCTTCTACGGTTTTTAAAAAGGGTGGAGCACACCAACATGGCACATGTATACATATGTAACAAACCTGCATGTTGTGCACATGTATCCTAGAACTTAAAGTATAATAAAAAAAAAGTGTGGAAAAAATGGCATAGAATTAAAGATAAGAGTAACTCCATTGGGAAAAAGGAGAGGTTAGAAACTCAGTTTAAAAGGATGAATAAGGGTTTATCCCAATACCAAGGGATGGATGGGCATATCAAGGAGATGGGACAGTATATGCAAAGGCATAGAAAAAAATCAAACATTTTGAGGAAAGGTTAAAAAAACACATTGTGAAGCACAAAATGAGAATAATAGAAGGAAGGAAAATATAGAAATCAAGTAAATTGGAGTCAGGTAGTAAAACTGTCTTGTATTCTTATGTTAAGAAAGTTGGAAATTATCCGGAACACCACGAAAAATCAACTCAGCCATCCAAACACTTTTGAGCAGAAAACAGAATTATCAGATGTATTTGCAAGAATATTTTCAACATTTAAGGCAATACATATGCCATGTGACTGTGGGTATGTGCTGTAGACTGATTTGCCTCTTTTCAAAATGTATATGTTGAAGCTCTAACCCCTGATAATATGGTATTTAGAAGCTGGCCTTTGGGAGGGAATTAGCTTGGTACCCTCCATGCTGGGATAAGTGTCCTTATAACAAGAAGAAGAGAGAACAGAGCCCTCTCTTTATGCTGTAAGTCACAGCGAGAATGTAGTCATCTACAAACCAGGAAGAGGGCCCTCAACTGAAACCAAATAGGCTGGCATTTTGAACAAGGACTTCCCAGGTTCCAGAGCTGTGAAAAAATGAATGTCTGTTGTTAAAGTCACCCAATCTATGGTATTTTGTTACAGCAGCCTGAGCTAAGACAGTATGCAAGTTTACTCTGTTTATGCCTGTGTGTTTGAAATAAGGGCAAAAGTTAGGTGGGGAAGCAGAACAAGAATTAATAGAGCCAAAGACTGCCCTGACCCTGATAGTCGGGGTTAGAAGCCTATTATTGATGCCTATTTGATTATAGTTTGTTGTGGCATCATATTGAGAGATTTAAAAGATACTACTATTTTCCCACCCCTCACTTTTCCTAACTCATAGCTAAGCATCACTACACAAATGAGCTAATGGTATGTGATAAATGAGCTGCCACAGGATAGGAGACTGGGAAGAAGTAAAGCTGCAAAAGCCATGAATTGGTGTGGCAAACATATTAAAAATAAATTCTGTTAAGTATAGGTAATTGTATGTTAGTTGAATCAGATTGTCCTATTGTGAGGATCAGGATGACACACCCATCATATTTTCATCATTAATCCACTCTGTATTTTTACTCTTACATGGACATTTCCATTTAAAGAGCCGTCTAGAAGGGCTATTTTTATTCTCACAGTACTCCCAGTGTCAAGATTCATGAGGTCAGATGTGAAGATGAATTTGTTGGTTAAGCTATTCTCTCCTAAGGGCAAGGAGCTTAATCTTTTTTTTGGTACTGACCTTGTCTTGTCTGGAGATGAATCAATGACTCAAGCTAGGAATGGTAAATCATGAATAAATGATTTATGCTTGTCTTGATCAAATATGATAGATTACTTGGATTCCTGACTATTACTATATATAAAGATTTATATAATATACAAGGGACTGTGAATTGAAGAAAGAACTGAGAGTTTTCTCCAAGGATACAGTCCTGTGTAACACTGTAAATGTTATGCATAGTGAGCTAGTCTTTGAGAGAATAGTGTTTGAATATGATCAATTTAACATGATTTTTCCAAGTAATTAACACATTCTTCTCTGATTCCCTCCATTTACTTCCTTTCTTTTTCATTTTTTTCTTCTTTTTCTTTTCTTTTTAAGCAGTCACACCAGAATCCTATAAGGTAACCAATAATTCAAAGTCCATTTAGTAATAGTTTTTTCTTACTGATCATCTCACCCTAAGTTCTGAATAGTTTTCTATGGTCTTTGACCCGCAGTGAACTAAAGGGAAATTTACTGTAGTCACAGATGCCAATGGAGGTGAAGTAAGAAGTAAATGAGTGAATTTCTATCGGATAAGCTATCTTATGCCATTTGTTTTTGGAATGGAGGAGGGAGGAATGGAAATTAGCCAAAGAAAGCAAAGCTAATTCAACTTTTCTGCTTATTCTTTCCTAGAGATCAAATTGATGTCCCAATCTCTTTTGCAATTTTCCACACGAGACTTTTATAAGAATAAATTGAGAGATTATTTTTTATTCTGGAATTGGGAATGTATATCACATACATTGTGTTGGAAGCAGAGGCGTAGGATGGTAAATATTTTCCTTTCTCTAATAGTTGAAAAAACCATAGTTCCTTATAAGCATGATTATATGACAGGAAGCACTACATGCCATGAAAGTTGCTATCATCCACAAAGTAGAAGTCATGGCAGGCCGGGTGCGGTGACTCATGCCTGTAAACCCAGCACTTTGGGAGGCCGAGGCAGGCTGATCACCTGAGGTCAGGAGTTCGAGACCAGCCTGGTCAACATGGTGAAACCCCGTCTCTACTACTAAAAATACAAAAAATAACTGGGCGAGGTGGTGCACACCTGTAATCCCAGCTACTTGGGAAGCTGAGGCAGGAGAATTGCTTGAGCCCAGGAGGCTGAGGTTGCAGTGTGCTGAGACCATGCCATTGAACTCCAGCCTGGGCAACAAGAACGAAACTCCATCTCGAAAAAAAATAAAATAAAATAGAATAAAGAAAGTCATGGCAGTGGTTTGAATTATGTGCTTAGCAATCTGACTACCCTGTAAAATTGTTTCTCTTTCTCTCTAAAAAAACTGTGAACAGTGTTCATTGTGAGCTAGAAACCCATGTACTACACAATTTCTTTTTATTCAATGTTATAGAAAATGAAAGAATAAATGCTTGTGTTTAATGTATTAACCACACCTTTCCAGTTTAAGGGAGATGATCTAATTTGACAGAATATACTAAATGTATTTTGTACTATATATTTTTAAAAGATGAAAAAAATCCAGGAAATGATAGATTTATAAAGACTTAAAATATGTCATCTTGATGAAACCCAGAGGCTTCATGAAAGCACTGGGATATTTCCAGCCCATTCCAAAGAAGAACATCTTGACCCTACTTTATATAGTTCATAGAAACACCCTTTGCTCTAATAAATAGCAAGAAGTAAGATTGGTTTTTTTTTCTTCAGTCTTTTCTAGAGCTTTATTTTATTTCCGATAGTATTGTATTTCAAGTTCCAATCTGGGCATTTCTAAGGATTTCAAAATTTTTAGCCATTTCATTTTTAAAGCTCTCAGGATTTCTAAACTTTTAATGTCAGTGAGTCTTCAGAAATTAAAGGCAAGGAAGATGCAAAGGACATATCAGATATAATCTAAAACAATTAACTAGGTTAAGTAAGTAAAATTGCAAGATGACCCAAATATTACTACCCTCTGATATGCATATCTCTCCCCTTGAATGTGGGAATTACCTGTGAATTTGATGGAAGTCACTCCAGTAATTACGTTATATCATATGGCAAAGGTGAAGAGATTTTGCAGATGTAATTAAGGCCCCAAATCAGTTTTATTTTGATTTAATCAAAGGGGTTATTATTCTCAGTAGGACTTAACCAAATCAAATGAGCCCCTTTAAAAGATTGGTTAGGCTTTCCTTGAGATCAGAGATATTTTCCTTTTGGCCTTGAAGAAGAAAGGCACTGTAACTTACACAGCTACAAGAAAGTGAATTCTGCCAACAGCCACATGAGGTTGGAAGGAGACCCCAAGCTCAAATGAGTCTGAAGGCCTGTTTGATACCTTACTGCAACTTTTTTGAGACCCTGAGCAGTGGACCCAGGTAAGCTGTGCCTGGACTCCTGACCTACAGAAACTGTTGAATAATGAATGACTTTCGTGTTAAGTCATAAAGTTTGAGGTGATTTGTTTATATTAATAGAAAACTCACACTGATTCTCATTGTGTGAGTTTTATATTTGGTATATGAAGAGATACACACACATCCTATTGGGTCTGTTTTTTTTTTTTCTTGAAAATATATAATATGTATGAAAGTATAACAAGAGAGGAATTTAATATTAATAGAGGATTTAATATTTAAAATTAACATTAAATCCCTCTCTCTGGCTCCACATGAACTACTAAAATTTCATGTTAGTACATAAAGGACATGGTTATGGAGACTGAGAAGTACCAAAATCTGCAGTCAGCAAACTGGAGACCAAAGACTGCTGATAGTGTAAGTTCCAGCCTGAGTCGGAGTCCAAAGGCAGGAGAAGACTGATTTTACAGCTCAGAGACAGTCACACTGAGACAAAATTCTTTCTTAATCACTCTTTTGTTATTCTTTTTAGACCTCCAATGACTTGGGTTAGACCCAGTCACATTGGGAGGGCGATCTGCTTTACCGCCTCCTGATTCAAATGTTAATCTCGTCCATAAACACCCTCACAGACACTCAGAATAGTGTTTAACCACATAACTGACACCCTATGGTTCATTCGAGTTGACCTATAAAAGTAACCATCTCAAGAAGCGACAACCTGTGACTTTATGCACTTACTTGACGTTTCCTCTGATCTGCTTTAAGATAACGTCTAATCCATGCTAGAGAATGAGTGAGCAGTTTCCCAGTTTGTCTACTGGTCTACAGAGTTTACTCCATTCTTTCTCATATTAATATTTATATTCTTTCTTTACCTTTAACATTCCTTAACATTTAATACTCATTCATTCTTTCAAGTCAACAAATGACTGAGCAACAATGTGTATAAGACTTTGGGTCAGACCAGGATTAGGCACTTAATAGCCCCATTCTTCAAGGCATTTAAAATACTGCATGTATAATTTAATTAAAAAAACTTGAATACTTAATAGGTGCAAAATAATGTACTATGTAGTATGAGCAATATAAAGAATAACTAGACAGAACTTATTCCTAAGAAGCTTACTATCTCATGGGTACAGAGCAGACATAAATAAATATCACAAGTAGGCTTTCATGCGTGTCCATGTGAAGAGACCACCAAACAGGCTTTGTGTGAGCCATAAAAGCTTTTAATCACCTGGGTGCAGGCGGGCTGAGTCTGAAAAGAGAGTCAGGGAAGGGAGATAGGGGTGAGGCCGTTTTATAAGATTTGGGTAAGTAAAGGAAAATTACAGTCAAAGGGGGTTTGTTCTCTGGCGGGCAGGAGTGGGGGTCGCAAGGTGCTCAGTGGGGGCGCTTTTTGAGTCAGGATGAGCCAGGAAAAGGACTTTCACAAGGTAATGTCATCACTTCAGGCAAGGACCGGCCATTTACACTTCTTTTGTGGTGGAATGTCATCAGTTAAGGTGGGGCAGGGCATTTTCACTTCTTTTGTGATTCTTCAGTTACTTCAGGCCATCTGGGCATATACGTGCAAGTCACAGGGGATGCGATGGCTTGGCTTGGGCTCAGAGGTCTGACATTCCTGCCTTCTTATATTAATAAGAAAAATAAAACAAAATAGTGTTGAAGTGTGGGGGCGGCGAAAATTCTTGGGGGGTGGTATGGAGAGAGAGAATGGGCAATATTTCTCAGGGCTGCTTCAAGCAGGATTAGGGGCGGCGTGGGAACCTAGAGTGGGAGAGATTAAGCTGAAGGGAGATCTTGTGGTAAGGGGGGATATTGTGGGGATGTTAGAAGAAACATTTGTCGTATAGAATGATTGGTGATGGCCTGGATACAGTTTTGGATGAATTGAGAAACTAAACGGAAGATACAAGGTCTGAATAAAAGAAAGCAAAAAATGGGTATTAAAGGACTAAGAATTGGGAGGACCCAGGACATCCAATTAGAGAGTGCCCAAGGGGATTCAGCATAATTACTTGCTTGGTTGGCAAGTTTTGGGGCTCTATCCTTGATTTTTATGTTGTCATACACCAGGCCAGATTGATTTAGGTAAAAACAACACTCTTCATTTAAGAATATACAGAGTCCCCCTTTTTCAGCAGTGAGTAAGTCAAGGCCTCGGCGGTTTTGGAGGACAACTGCAGCTAAAGAGTCAATTTGGGCCTGGAGGACTGATAAAGTTTGTGATATGTCTGTGATGCTAGCAGAGGAGTCATTAGACAGGCTACGGAAGGTCGTGACAGAGGTTGAAATGCCTGCTATTCCAGTACCGAGAGCAATAGTGGAGGCGGAAAGTCCTAAACCGACCATCAAGGGAATTAGTGGAATAACTCTTTTTGGTCGTGTCGGTGTCATAAGGGGAACAGGGAGCTCTTCGGTCCCATTTGCAAATTGAATTTTGGGGGTAAGGAAAACTAGTGTGCATGTGCCTGTCCGATTAGCAGGTAGATACATGTAGTTAGAGGATCCACAGAGGAAGAAGAGACCTTGTGCGAGGTAAAACTGGAGATGTAAAGTAAAAAGGTGAGAAAGAGTGCTGAAAGGGGTGTCTTGTACCCAGAATCCTAGGGATCCAGCTAGGGTGGCAGCTGTCAGAGGTTGTAATGGGGACTGATGGGGTAACTGCATAGAGGAGGAGATTCAATTTTCATGGTGTATGAGAAAATATTGAGTATCTATGAGCAACCTTTCACTGTTATTTTTGGGGCTGGGTATAAGTAAACAAGAAGAGAGCCTGGGAGGAGAGTCTAATGAGCAAGGGGAAGGTAGCCAAGGATGGAGTGAAATATAGGGTAAGTGTCTTCCTAAGCAACAATTACTGCTAACGTTTTTGAGTTTGTCAGTATTGATAGAGGGCTTGTCTGTAATATAGAGCTGGAAGGCTCCAATTGTTTCAGTAATGTGTGTAGTTGGGCTTCGGAGATGAAGAGTAAAGGAACATCAAGAAGGTGAAAGGTTACCTAGGGGAATTCCAGTGGGTCTTTGCCAAGAGATACATAAAGGAGCGGCCACAGGAATAGTAGTTTGTGTTGTGAAATGTCCAAATATGGGGGGAGTAGAGTTAATATAAGAAGAAAGGTTTTTTAAATAAGTGCGGAGGAGGGCGGCAGCTTGCTGATGTGAAATGTCTGGGGAAGTCTTGTTGGACCTGTCTAGAAAGTAAATGAGTTCTTCAGGGGGTAAAGGTGAGGGCTGTTAAAGGAAGTTCAGAGGTGTAAGGAGACAGGAGATGTTGTCCAGTCTGTCTGTAAGGCGGGGACAGCTGTGTAGGCACTGGAAGAAAGGGAAATGCAAAGCCAGCAGTTGTTCGTTAAGGAGGGATTAGAAGTGGCTAGGAGAGAATGGGTAAGGTTGATAGTGTGGTGGAGATAGCTGGGGAGAGGTAAAGGGTGGCGTAAGAATGGGAATGAGAATAAGAGTGAGTATAAAAGTAAAGAATAGAACTTCATCAGGGTGGAAGTATTGAAGGGTATGCCCTGCCAGCAAAGATCATCTATTCACTCTAAGAGGGAATTACGAGTGGCAGTTTGGGGATAGCACCAAGAGATATCAGCTGTGATGGCTTGAAGAAACAGTGTCAGCCAGCAGTGTAAACAAGAGTAGGGCATTTATAAGTAGTTGAGAATGGAGAATAGCAGTATGACTAGACAGAAAATAGTAGGGATGACAAGTTTTTTGGGGCTTGGCCTAAGTGGTGGGGGTGACTTCGTAAAGCCCTGTTGCAAAAAGTAGGGTAAGGACGAACAGACCTAATAGAATGAAGGGATGTATTAGGCTCATATTACTGTTCTTCAGAAATACGAGTGAGTTAAGGGAAGTAGGGGAGAGTACTTGCAACTTCCAGGAGGAAGAGGAGGGATTAGGCTGGCTGTCTGATGGACACAGTTTTATTCTGGAACAGTCAACCTAGTGGGGAGGATCCTGCAGGCGGACGGCAGTTGGGGTACTATAGATGACTAAGTAGGGTCCAGTCTATCGAGGTTGTAGAGTTTGAGGGGTCAGATTCTTAACAAGAACTGATCGTCCAGCTAGAGTGTCTTCATATGGCTGGGGATCTGGAGTAGGCAGGAGAAGATTAGCAGCCTGGCAAATTTCCTGTCTAGCCTGTTGGAGAACTGGAAGATAGTCGCCTAGAGGGCTGGTGTCTGGGATGAGGTTGGGGTCAAGCAAGAAAGTGCGTCCATATAAAAGTTCAAATGGACTGTACCCTGTAGCATCTCGAGGACAGGCTCTAATTCTGAGAAGGGCAAGAAGTAAAAGTACTGTCCAATCCTTTTTAAGTTGGAGGCTGAGCTTGGTGAGGTGTGGCTTTAAAAGACCATTAGTCCCTTCTACCTTTTCTGAAGATTGAGGACTGTAAGGGATATGAAGGTTCCACTGAATACTAAGAGCCTGAGAAACTGCTTGGGTGATTTGACTAGTAAAGGCTGGTCCGTTATCAGACTGTATAAAGGTGGGAAGGCCAAACCGAGGAATTATGTCTGACAGAAGGGAAGAAATGACCGCGGTGGCCTTCTCAGACCTTGTGGGAAAGACCTCTACCTATCCAGTGAAAGTGTCTACCTAGACTAAGAGGTATTTTAGTTTTCTGACTCGGGGCATGTGAGTAAAGTCAATTTGCGAGTCCTGGGCAGGGGCAAATCCCCGAGCTTGATGTGTAGGGAAGGGAGGAGACCGGAACAATCCCTGAGGGGTAGTAGAATAGCAGATGGAACACTGAGAAGTGATCTCCTTGAGGATAGATTTCTGTGATAGAAAGGAAATGAGAGGTTCTAAGAGACAGGCTAGCAGCTTGTAACCTAGATGGAAGAGGTTATGAAATGACGACAGAATAGAATGGGCCTGTGAGGCTGGAAGGAGATATTTTCCTTGGTCTAAGAACCATTTGCCTTGTGCGGGAAGAGATTTGATAGGTGGAAGTTTCAGTGGAGGAGTAGGTGGGAGTGACCGATGTGAAGGAGAAAAACTGGCCGTGAGGGACAGAAGTTGGAGAGCTAGCTGCTTGTCTAGCCACCTTATCAGCATAAGCATTGCTGTGAGAGACAGGAGTTGGAAAACTAGCTGCTTGTGTAGCCACCTTATCAGCATAAGCGTTGCCTAGAGCAATGGGATCTGACGCCTTTTGATGCCCCTTGCAGTGAATGACCCTAGCTTCCTATGGAAGTAAAGCAGCCTTGAGCAGAGTTTTCATTAAAGAGGCATTAAGGATGGAGGACCCTTGTGTAGTGAGGAAACCTCTTTCAGCCCATATGACCGCATGGTGGTGCAGAATATGAAAGCATATTTAGAATCAATATAGATATTGACCTGTAGTCCTTTTGCAAGAGTGAGGGCTTGAATTAAGGCAACTAGTTCGGCTTGCTGAGAGGTAGTGGAGGGGGGCAGAGTGGTAGCCTCAATGATAGATGTGGAAGATACTATAGCATAGCCTGCCTTTGCTGGTGAGTGACGATTAGGCCTGGTGGAACTGCCATCAATAAACCAAGTGTGATCAGGGTGAGAAATAGGGAAGAAGGAAATGTGGGGAAATGGGGTGAACGTCAGGTGGATCAGAGAGATGCACTCATGAGGGTCAGGTGTGGTATCAGGAATAATGTGGGAGGCCAGATTGAAGTCCGGGCCAGGAACAATGGTAACTGTGGGAGACTCAACAAAGAGTGAGTACAGCTGAAGGAGCCGGTGGGGCAGAAAGTATATGTGTCAGGTGTGAGGAAGAAAATCGATTCTGGAAATTATGAGAGCTGTAGAGAGTGAGTTGAGCATAGTTTGTGATTTTGAGGGCCTCTAAAAGTATTAGGGTGGCAGCAGCCGCTGCACAGAGACATGATGGCCAGCCTAAAACAGTAAGGTCAAGTTGTTTGGACAAAAAGGCTACAGGACGTGATCCTGGTCCTTGTGTAAGAATTCTGACTGCACAGCCCTGCACTTCAGCTGTGTGTAATGAAAAGGGTTGGGATAAGTCAGGGAGAGCTAGAGTGGGGGCAGTCTCTAAAGCTGTCTTCAAGGAATGGAAAGAGGAATGGGGAAAGGATTTAGGATCTATGGGGTCAGCTAGGTTTCTTTTTGTGAGTTTATGTAATGGTTTTGTTAGGATGGCTGAACCAGGTATCCAAAGGCAAAAGTATCTAACTATGCCTAGGATGTAGAAGGTGTTGGGGCTTGAGAGATCAGTCAGATGTGATCGGCAGGGAGAGCATGTTTGTTTTTATAAGAATTACGCCAAGACAGGTAACAGATGAGGAAGAAATTTGGGCTTGACTGAAGTAATGGGGGATGTCTGTGAAGCCTTGCAGCAGTAAAGCCTAGGTAATTTGCTGAACCTGATGGGTGTCAGGGTCAGTCCAAGTGAAAGCGAAGAGAGGCTGGGATGAAGGGTGCAAAGGAATAGTAAAGAAAGCATTTTTGAGAATAATGGGTTGTAGAGGCAGATATTGAGGATAGGAGAGTATATGGGTTTGGCACCACGGGGTGGATAGGCAAAACAATTTGGTTGATAAGGTGCAGATCCTGAACTAACCTGTAAGGCTTGTCTGGTTCTAGGACAGGTAAAATGGGGGAATTTTAAGGAGAATTTATAGGCTTTAAAAGGCCATGCCATAGCAGGTGAGTGATAATAGGCTTTAATCCTTTTAAAGCATGCTGTGAGATGGGATCTTGGCATTGAGCAGGGTAAGGGTGATTAGGTTTGAATGAGATGGTAAGGGGTGCATGATTGGTCACCAAGGAGAGGGTAGAGGTGGGTTAAGGTGGGGGGATACAAGAGGAGGACGCAAAGGAGGCTTTAGATAGGGAAAAAGGGCGGCAATGAGATGCAGCTGTAGTCCAGGAATAGTCAGGGAAGCAGATAATTTAGTTAAAGTGTCTCGGCCTAATAAGGGAACTGGGCAGGTGGGGATAACTAAAAAGGAGTGCTTAAAAGAGTGTTGTCTAAGTTGGCCTCAGAGTTGGGGAGTTTTAAGAGGTTTAGAAGCCTGGCTGTCAATACGCACAACAGTTATGGAGGCAAGGGAAACAGGCCCTTGAAAAGAAGGTAAGGTGGAATGAATAGCCTCCATATTGACTAAGAAGGGGACGGACTTACCTTCCACTGCAAGAGTTACCTAGAGTGTCTGTGAACTGGCTTCTAAGGTGACCGGGCAGTGTCAGTCTTCAGCTGCTAAGCCGAGAAGATCTGGGAAAGAGTCAGAGAGCCTTGGGCCAGAGTTCCAGGGGCTCTGGAAGTGGTTGCCAAGTGAGTTGAACAGTTCAATTTCCAGTGGGGTCCTGCACAGATGGGACACGGCTTAGGAGGAATCCTGCACTGCAGGCATTCCTTGGCCTGGTGGTCAGATTTCTGGCACTTGTAGCAAGCTTCTGCGGGAAGAGGTTCTGGAGGAACGCCTGGCTGCTGTGGTTCAGGCGTTTGGAAGTTCTTGTGTGCTGGAGATGTGGCTGGGGTTTGTCTCACAGTGGAGGCAAGGAATTGCAACTTTTTTCTATTATCGTACACCTTGAAGGTGAGGTTAATTAAATCCTGTTGTGGGGTTTGAGGGCTGGAATTTAATTTTTGGAGTTTTATTTAATGTTGGGAGCAGATTGGGTAATAAAATGTATATTGAGAATAAGACGGCCTTTTGACCTTTTAGGGTCTAGGGCTGTAAGGCGTCTCAGGGTTGCTGCCGAATGAGCCATGAACTGGACTGGGGTTTTTATATTTGATGAAAAAGAGTCTAAATGCTGCCTGATTTAGGAGAGGTCTGATAAAGAAAAAGGAACATTAACCTTGACTATGCCTTTAGTTCCAGCCACCTTTTTAAGAGGAAATTGCTGGGCAGGTAGGGGAGAGCTAGTCACGGAACGAAACTGTAAGCCAGACCAGGTGTGAGGAGGGGAGGTGATAAAAAGACTATAGAGTAGAGGAGTGGAGGCTGAGGAAGAATTGGGACCTAGCTTGGCCTGGTGAGGAGGGGAGAGGTCAGATGGGTCTGTAGAAAAGGAAGATTAGAAAGACTCAGCGATGCTTGGGGTTGGGACTGAGGGGACAGGTTGGAGGGAAAGAAGGAAGATTTAGAAATGAGTTGCATTGGGAACAGAGACTAGAAAGGGACCGATGTGTAAAAGAATGCCTGGACATCAGGCACCTCAGACCATTTTCCTATTTTTTGACAAAAATTATTTAGGTCTTGTAGGATGGAGAAATCAAAAGTGCCATTTTCTGGCCATTTAGAGCCATTGCCAAGTTTGTATTGGGGCCAAGCAGTGTTGCAGAAGAAAATAAGGCATTTAGGTTTTAGATCAGGTGTGAGTTGAAGAGGTTTTTAAGTTTTTGAGGACACAGGCTAAGGGAGAAGAAGGAGGAATGGAGGGTGGAAGGTTGCCCATAGTGAAAGAAGGAAGCCTGGAGAAAAGAGAGAGTAGAGACACGGAGGGAAGGGGTTCAGAGGTTCTTACCCTCCAGAAAAGCGGGCAAGGGGTCAGGGTGTGGAAATAAGGGGTTGGGGTGCAGAGATAAGAGGTCGGAGCATGGAAATAAGGGATCAGGGCACAGAGATAAGAAGTCGGGGTGTGGAAATAAGGGATTGGGGCACAGAGATAAGAGGTCAGGGTGCAGAAATAAGGGATTGGGGCACAGAGATAAGAGGTCAGGGCACAGAAATAAGGGATTGGGGCACAGAGATACGAGGTTGGGGTACTTGCCCCTCCCCTAGAAAAGCAGGACTTGCCGCTAAGGGTGAAGGAGAAGGGGTTGGGGGTTTCTTGCCCCCCAGAAAGGTGGAGAAGGGGTAGAGACACAGAAGGGGTTGGGGTACTTGCCCCTCCCCCAGAAAAGCAGGACTTGCCACTAAGGGTGAAGGACCAAGGCAGGCATCCCTGTGTGGTCTGACACCTCTGAAACATGGCTGAATAATCAGAGAGGCGTCCCTGCAATGATTAAACACCAAGGGAAGGCTGCCTTCCCAGTCTGTGACAGGCGCCAGAGTTTTGGGTCCACGGATAAAATGTGTCTCCTTTGTCTCTATCAGAAAATGAAAGGAATTGAAATTAAAAGAAGGGAGAGATTGAAGTGTGGTGCCAAGATTGAAAGGAGAAAGAGGTTGAGGGATAGTGAGGGAGGTTGGAGAAGAGAGTAAAAAGAGGCCGCTTACCGGATTTGAAATTGGTGAGATGTTTCTTGGGCTGGTTGGTCTGAGGACCTGAGGTCGTAGGTGGATCTTTCTCATGGAGCAAAGAGCAGGAGGACAGGGGATTGATCTCCCAAGGGAGGTCCCCCGATCTGAGTCACAGCACCAAATTTCACTCACGTCCCTGTGAAGAGACCACCAAACAGGCTTTGTGTGAGCCATAAAAGCTTTTAATCACCTGGGTGCAGGTGGGCTGAGTCTAAAAAGAGAGTCAGTGAAGGGAGATAGGGGTGGGGCCATTTTATAAGATTGGGGTAGGTAAAGGAAAATTATAGTCAAAGGGGGTTTGTTCTCTGGCGGGCAGGAGTGGGGGTCGCAAGGTGCTCAGTGGGGGAGCTTTTTGAGCCAGGATGAGCCAGGAAAAGGACTTTCACAAGGTAATGTCATCACTTAAGGCAAGGACCAGCCATTTTCACTTCTTTTGTGGTGGAATGTCATCAGTTAAGGCAGGGCAGGGCATTTTCACTTCTTCTGTGATTCTTCAGTTACTTCAGGCCATCTGGGCATATACATGCAAGTCACAGGGGATGCGATGGCTTGGCTTGGGCTCGGAGGCCTGACATAGGCTACAACAGAAGTCTTAATAAAATTCTGTGAGATTATTGTAGAAGAAGAAATTAATTCTGTGGATATAGTTTTGACTAGGTAAACGTAGTTATCAGATAAAAAGGTAATATTTAAAATTAATATTGAACTATGGAGAGGAGTTTGAAATGTGGAGATATGTATGGTAAAATTTCATGTTAGTAGATAAAGGGCATGAATGGGTCATGTCCATTTTAAGTACGTTTCATGGTGCAGGGACAGCAAAATAGGATTGTTTGAATCTCAGTTGTATGTTACATAGTTCTCAGTTGTATATTACATAGTTCACATATGATCAAGCTTAACTTTTCCGGGCTCAAGACTTCTCAACAGTAAAATGGGGATGTTAATACCTACATTCATGGTCTGAAAATCAAATCATGTGACTGGTTTGATTAAAATTTTAATTTTTGCCAATTCCTTCTTTCCACTATTCTCTGTCAAAGCCCCATCAACAGCTGAACAAGAGGCTTCCTAGAGGACATCTTTGTGTGACGTCATCTTTTCTTTCACCTTTCCACTTTTATTAAAACAATCTCATTTCAGTCAACACTTTGTTTAAACTTTAGCAATTTTCAATCTTACATTTGATTCAAAGCCTTCCTTCTTTCTCCAGTACAGAAACCTTTGGCTCCAATGGCTTGGAGCAGAAGGACGAGAAAGGGAGGAGGTTTGTTGTATTTCCCAGATTCCTCTCCTGTCTTCTGTTCTCTTTTTCTTCTCATGGTATTTGTCCTGGAGCAAAGAAGATCGATTGTTCAATGGATTAATCCACAGATAGAGCACATGGGTTGTTTTCTACAAAATCTTTCATAATCTATAGGAAAATTGTACTGTTCTTTTTTATCTTGTTTACTTATAGTATTTTTGTATGCATATTTCTTTTTTCTCACAAATAGTTGGACTTTCTTGAACTCTTAACAGATGGCTTCTGGAAAGAAGCACAGAAAGACTAGAATGGTTTTTCAGACGCTGATTCCTCCCTTCTTCCAGCTCAAGAGATCCCTGTTCCTCTTCTATATCGGTGGACCATTTCCTTCTGATAAATGGCACAAATACACCTCTGGGTTCAGAAGAGCATACGCCTCCAGGTCTTTTCTTTCCTAGTTTTCTCACAGGCTGCCATCAATAAATGATCCAGATCTGATCACCTTTTTTTTTTTTTTTTTTTTTGTAATGTTTCCTGGGACTCCTCTGGGTCCACTGAGCAATCTCTAAGCCTACTTGTTCTTCTTAAACTGTATCATCTCAGCTGAGCTCACAGCACTTACCTCTTAGAATGGGCCTTCCTACTCTTTTGGGGTGTGAATATTTTTCAGCGATTTCTGACATATTTCATTAATTAGTCCCCCCTTGGCACTCCCATTTTCTCCACAGTATCATTTCAACTTCTTGTGTTGGCTTCCTGTCAGCCTCTGGTCACTTACATATAATTTGGAGCTTGTACGTTTTCTTCAAATTGATCTAAACCACAATTTGGATATACTGCATATTTTTCTTTTCTTTTTTTCCAGACAAAAAAATGTGGGAATATTCAAACCTAAGCTCCTAATGTGTTCCTACGAGAAGTACACATTTGAATTTTATGACAACACTATCCTCATATATCTCTCAAATTTAAAAATGCACTTAATATATCACTCCAATGTGCTTACTGTTGGTAGTTAAGATTCTCTCTTAGACTCTGCTGCCTGTAATATGCATAGACTTCGGTAGCAAGGGAGAGCAAGAAGGTGAGTTTGTGAGAATGAAAAAAATGCCAAGGTGTAGAGGTGTAGACTGTCAGACCTCTGAGCCCAAGCTAAGCCATCATATCCCCTGTGACCTGCACGTATACATCCAGATGGCCTGCAGCAAGTGAAGAATCACAAAAGAAGTGAAAATGGCCGATTCCTGCCTTAACTGATGGCATTCTACCATTGTGATTTGTTCCTGCCCCATCTTAACTGAGCAATTAACCTTGTGAAATTCCTTCTCCTGGCTCAGAAGCTCCCCCACTGAGCACCTTGTGACCCCCGTCCCTGCCCGCAAGAGAAAAACCCCCTTTGACTGTAATTTTCCACTGCCCACCCAAATCCTATAAAACTGCCCCACCCCTATCTTCCATGCTGACTCTCTTTTCGGACTCAGCCCGCCTGCACCCAGGTGATTAAAAAGCTTTATTGCTCACACAAAGCCTGTTTGGTGCTCTCTTCACAGGGACGTGTGTGACACAGACTACTGTGTTTTCTGATCACAGGTACTCCCCGTGTGTCCCTGGTATGCCCAGTCTTCTAGATAAATCTCTCTCTCTCTCTGAAAGAACATACTTCACCTACTGCTTAAACATGGGGGCTGATAACCCAGCTGGAGCTTCATGGAAAAAAGGTGGTCATATGCAGATGTTGCCCCATTTGGATGGTCTGTGTTGGGTCACAATTTTCACCCTCAGTTGCTCCTGGCTTTCCTCCATCTCTGGTTAGCCTTAGTGGGGGTCATGTGCCCAGGACATTTCTCTTCTCTATGCACTCCTGGGTTTCTGGAAATTTGCGTGGTTTCTGGCCCACTCAGGGATCCTCCGCTAGCCTAAGTAATTTTTAATTTTACTTGTTTTGTTACATATTTCTTTTTTTCATTTTTGGGAGCACAAAATAGATCTGAAAGGCTGTAATGTATTTTTAGATCTCTACCATTAGCTGAAAACAAATATGTTTCCTTCACTTTTCAACATTCTGGTCATGTTCCTTTGGAGGAAGTCTGGTTTATCAGTGTTCTTTTAAATTGGTGTGCAGTACTGAATAAGACATTTGATTTGCTCCATCGTAAAAAACAGGTTGGCCCTCACCTCCTTTGCCCTGCTTTATACTTCTATGAATACAGTATGAGATAAATTAACATATTTTGACAGTCAGATCACATTTGCTTTTATAGAAATTAAATCAACTAACACTACTAATTCAAAATTTTGTATATATAGGGATACTAATATAGGTATTATATCTTTTACTTGGGCAGTTGAATTTTTGATTCATTTTACTCTTTTATTCCAGTGTTTTTGGATTCAGTTTGTTGTCTAACTTACTACCTAGCATTCTACATTTCCATATAAATTATAACCAATATGACAAGAGCTAAAATTTTCAGGATCACTAGCAGAGGAAGCCCTCGGTAACCTAAGGTAGTGAGAACTTTACTTTCAAAATAAGCTGATGGTGTTATTTATATACATCATAAATTTAATTGCTCCCACTAAGCAAATAGAGCCAATATGTTTTATGTTTACTTTGATTCTAATCAAAACAACTCCTAGGCAGCTTGTCTTAGATAATCTAAATAATTTCATGTTAAAAAACATTGAGGCAGTGTGTATATATATATATATATATAATATATATGAGAGATGTGTATATATATGAGAGAGATATATATATCTCTCATACATATATGAGATATATATATCATATATATGATATATATATGATATACATATATGAGATATATATCATATATATGATATATATGATATACATATATGAGATATATATATCATATATATATGATATATGATATATATATATGAGGGAGGGAGAGAGAGAGAGTTAGGTATTTTTCCTGCAAATAATTGCTTTGCTTAGCAAAAACTAAAAAGAGTTCATAGCTTCATATCTATTTCCTTCCTATTTTCCTCAAGTTCTAATGTTGTTTCAGACTTTGTTATCCCACAATTATGCACAGGAGGTCTTTTCTGTAGAATTCCTTATTTATAATATTATTCTTCTAATCTTATACTTTTTGTGCATTTTTGTATCTGTATAAAATGTCTTTCATAATTTATTTATTGTCAGGCATGAAGAAAAATAAACCATTTTTATTCACTGTCAGTTGCAGTAGAAACTGGTATTTTCGTTGTAAAGAAATTCAAAATAACGATTGAAATTTAGAATTCATGGAGCTCTTCCATTTCAAGATGGAACATTAAACATAACATTTTTCTCTTTACCATTTTAAGACCCCATTAAAATGGTAGAAACAGGTTAGAAGAAGGTGAAAATTTATAGCAATAAATAGAATAAGAACAGTATATTTCCAGACAAGAGCTTTCCTCAAGTTTCTTAAAGTAGAAAATGAAGTGGTTTCCAAGGAAAAGGTGCAAAAGCAATCATCTCCAAGGATGAAAGTGATACTGGTGAAGATCAGGAAGAAGCACAGGCACTCCTCTTTCTTGCCTTTCACCTCTCACCACCTCCACCTCTCCCATGAAGAAGAGAACTACTGTAATGTTTGGTTTAACTGGCACTTTACTGACCACGTCAGATAGAGCTTTCTCCGGGCTTTAGTGTTCAAGCACATAGAGGTGTGTTCTTCCCTTTCTCTTCCTTTCACGCGTGTCCGTGTGAAGAGACCACCGAACAGGCTTTGTGTGAGCAACAAGGCTGTTTATTTCACCTGGGTACAGGCAGGCTGAGTCCGAAAAGAGAGTCAGGGAAGGGAGATAGGGGTGAGGCCTTTTTATAGGATTTGGGTAGGTAGTGGAAAATTACAGTCAAAGGGGGTTGTTCTCTGGCAGGCAGGGGCGGGGGACACAAGGTGCTCAGTGGGGGAGATTTTGAGGCAGGATAAGCCAGGAGAAGGAATTTCACAAGGGAATGTCATCGGTTAAGGCAGGAACAGGCCATTTTCACTTCTTTTGTGATTCTTCAATTACTTCAGGCCATCTGGATGTATACATTCAGGTTACAGGGGATACGATGACTTAGCTTGGGCTCAGAGGCCTGACATTTCCCTTTTCCAGATAGGGGCAGGAAAATAGACTGCTCTAAGAAGTTTATCTTACATGTTTTTGTTTCTTTTGTTCATTCACTGAACAAATAAATATTGGATGCCTACTTAGTGTAAGATACACGAGGCATTTGGGAGAAAATGGTGAGAAAATAAGAAATTGATGACTCATTCACAAAAGCTAAATTCTAGTAGGGGACTCACACAACAGAAAAAGTAAAATTAGAATGTAACTGAAGTAATTTCTGACAGAAAAGTACATGTTGCTATGAGAACAAACAATAGAGGTATTTGATATATCCTGGCACAATTTCATGAAAAGGTGAAAATTTAACTGCATTCTGAAAAATTAACTAAATAGCAAATAGAGCAAGAGCATCCACTGCATTGGGAATAGTATGTATAAAGCATGGTGCCAGGAAGGTGCTGGGAGAGTTCAAGATTATGATAGAAGGCCAGTGAGACTAGAACACAGAAAAAAAGAAATGTAGGTAAGGCCAAAATGTATGGGGTGGCATAGGATACGTTAAGAGTTAATGAGACATGGAATCATAGGATAAAACTATTTTCCCTTAAAACTGAGAAGTCATTGATGAGAGGTTTGATGCTAAGTGCTCCTTCATTTGTTGGGAACTTGTTGAAATTTGATTTTTAAAAATGGTGTTTTAGTTTGTTTTACTTCCTTGAACTTTTAGGATTATCTAAATTGGTACTTTAAAATTTTTTCAGCATGTCTACAATGACCAACTGTTTTTTTCACTTTGCTAGGAAAGCAGTGGGACCTTAAAGTGACTATCCTTCATACTAAATTATATCCTCTATTATTTTTATTTTCCCTCACTTTTCTGTTCTTTCTTTCAAACTCTTTGTACATATTTTAATTAACTGCATTAAATTGTACAAATTACATAATTACATAAATTACATAAATCTACATATAATAAAATTCACTAATTTTAAATGCATAATTTAATGAGACTTGACAAATCTACATACTTATGCGGCACCCCCCCAGTCAAGATACAGAATGTGTACATTACTTCAAAAGTTGACCGTTGCCCATTTTGCAATCACACCCTTACCCCTATATCTAGCTGCTAGCAAACTCTGATTGGCTTCTGTCACTATAGTATTTACTTTTCTAGAATTTCACATAAATACAATCTTACATGATATAATTATCAAGCAGCTCCAGAGCAACATCAACACAGTGGGTGAAGCTGCTAGATTGACTTGCCACAGGCTCATACATTTAACCAATAAGAAGAGAGTGTCCCAGTTGGATTTGAAAGTTTATTACACACAACACAGCAGGCATTATGAGGTTTATGTTCTCATCCATTCACTTTGTCCCATCAAACATGCTGGTGGTGTGAAGGCAGACCCAGCAGGGTGCTGCACACCAGTGGGTCTATGTAAACCCAGAGTTTAGCATACCTCCAATCTTTTAACTGGACTATTGGGTAAAACTGCACAACCTTTGACCCAAGTGGGAGAAAATATCTTTCTTATACAGGTCAGTAAACAGATCTGTTTTCTGGCAGGAAGGGAGCCACTATCTCTTCCTTCTGAGGACTTTGAATAATAAACATCCTTAGGAAGAGAATCTTCAGTAAAAGCTGTCACAATGTGTGGAAATGCTGTTGTAAATTGTCTCCCAACATTAGATTTCTGAATATGGCTTACTTCACTTACTATAATGCTTTTATCATTTGTTCTTGTTAATGTATATATCAATAATTTGCTCCTTTTAATTCCTAGATAGTACAGGCATGCCTTGTTTTTTTTGCTTTTTTTTTATTACACTTCACAAATACCACACTATTTTAACTAATTCAAGGTTTATGGCAACCTTGCACCAACAAAAGAATATCAATATTATTTTTCCAACAGCATGTGCTCACTTCATATCTCTGTAGCATTTTGGTAATTCTTGCAATATTTCAAACTTTTAAATTGCTATTACATCTGTTATGGTGATCTGTGATTAGTGCTCTTTAATGCTACTACTATAATTGTTTTGGGGCACCACCACCTGTGTCCATATGAGACAATGTTAAATGTTGTGCGTATTCAGGCTGTTCCACTGACCAGCCATTTCCCAATCTGTCCCCCTCCTTTTGGGCCTTGCTAGTCCCTAAGACATAACAGTTTTGAATTAGACCAACTAATAACCCTACAATGGCCTCTAAGTGTTCCAGTGAAAGGAAGAGTAGCACATCTCTTACATTACATCAAAAACTAGAAATAAGTTTCATGAGGAAGACATGTCAAAACCCAAGATAGGTAGAAAACTACTCCTCTTGTGCCAAACATCCAAGTTGTGAATGCAAAGGAAAAGCTCTTGAAGGAAATTCAATATGCTACTCGAGTGAACAGATAAATAATAAAGAAGCAAAACAGCCTTATTGCTGATATAGAGAAACTTTTATTGGTATGGATAAAAGAGCAAAGAAGCCACACATTCCTTAAGCCAAAGCCTCATCCGGAGCAAGACCCTAACTCTGTTTAATTCACTGAAGGCTGAGAAAGGTGATGAAGCTGCAGAAGAAAAGACTTAAGCTCACAGAGGTTGGTTCATGAAGGTTAAGGAAAGAAGCCATCTTCATAACATGCAAGTGCAAGGTGAAGCAGCAAGTGCTGATGTAAAGCTTCAGCAAGTTATGCAGAAAATCTAGCTAAGATCACGGACAAAGGTGACTGCACTAAACAACAGATTTTCAAAGTAAACAAAACAGGCTTCTATTACAAAAAGTTGTCATTTAGGACGTTCACAGCTAGAGAGAAGTTAATTCCTGGCTTCTAAGTTCCAAAGGAGAGGCAAACTCTCCTTTTAGGGACTAAAGCACTGGTGACTTGAAGTCGAAACCAATGCTCATTTACCATTCATCAAATTCTAGGGCCCTTCAGAATTATGCCAGATCTACTCTGCTTGTGCTCTATAAATGGAAAAACTGAGCCTAGATGGCAGCACATCTGCTTATAGAATAGTTTACTGAATCTTTTAAGCCCACTGTTGAGATCTACTGCTCAGAAAAAAAAAAAATTCAAACCATTGAGATATACTGCTCAGAAAAAAAAAAAAAAAGCCAAAGTATTATTTCTCATTGATAATGCAACTGGCCACCCAAGTGCTCTGATGGAAATGTAGAAGGAGATTAATGTTTTCATGCCTGCTAACACAACATCCATTCTGCAGCTCATAGATGAAGGAGTAATTTCTACTCTCAAGTCATATTATTTAAGGCTATATTACTCATGAGGCTATAGCCACCATAGATAGTTAATTGTAGAATACAGCAAATTCCTCTTCAAAGGTTTTAGTCTGTTAATTTACTTTAAAATTCAAGAGGGGGAAAATTGTTAAGTACAATGAGTTCTGAGTTCCTCTTCAAAGAACCAATATGTCAGTATGTTCAGTTTCCCTGTTCCTTTTTCTCCATTTTAAAGTTTAACTTCCTCATTCTTTATGCCTCCTTGCCCCTAGTTTCAGTAAACAACTTCCCCAGCCTCTATCACCTGTTCTTAGTCATCCTTAGTCACCTGCTCTGTAACCATCCTTCCTGCCAAAACTACTCACCCTGGCACTTTGGCTTGTACCCCTGCCCTCTTTGAAATAGCCAATCAGAATTAGCTTAGACTGTGTGGTCCAACCCTAGCCAAAAGGGGAAAGACACAGCTGTAGGAACTAGCTTCGTTAGGGGTAAGAACCCCTTCCCCTCCCTTGTCTGGAGTGCTCTCGTCATTGTTCCATCCATGAGACGCACCCTAGAAGTAAATTTGCCTTGCTGAGAAAGCTTTTTGCTGGAGTGCTGATTCTTTTTTGTGTCACCAAAAATTTGTTTCCAACATACTTTTCTGATAGGTCTGAGAAAAGTCTGTTGAAAGCCTTCTGGAAAGAATTCACTTTTCTAGACACCATTAACAATATTCATGGTTCACTGGAGAAGGTCAAAATATCAATATTAATAAGAGTTTGGAATACGTTGATTTGAACCCTCATGAATGACTTTGAGAGATTCAAGACTTCAGTGGAGGAAATAACTACAGAAGTGGTGGAAATAAAAAGAAAACTAGATTTAGAAGTGGAGCCTGAAGTTGGGACTGAATTGTTGCAATATCATGATCACACTTAAACAGATGAGGAATTGCTTTTTATGGATGAGCAAAAAATGTGGTATATTAAGATACAATCTACTTCTTGTGAAGATGCTGTGTCATTGAAATGTCAACAAAAGATTTAGAATATTACAGCAACTTAGCTGATAAAGCTGTGGCAGGTTTTGAGAAGATTGACTCCAATTTTGAAAGAAGTTCTACTATGAGTAAAATGCTATCTATGTAACAGCATTGCATGGTGCAGAGAAATCTTCCATGAAAGGAAGGGTCAATGGGAGAACTTCATTGTTTCCTTATTTTAAGAAATTTTCATAGCCACCCCAACCTTCAGTAACCACCACTGTGATCAGTCAGCAGCCATCAACATCAAGACAAGACCCTTCACCCACAAAAAGATTATGACTTCATGGAGGCTCAGGTGATCATTAGCTTTTGTTAGTAAAAAAAAAAAATTAATTGGCCAGGCACAGTGGCTCATGCCTGTAATCCCAGCACTTTGGGAGGCCAAGGCAGGTAGATCACCTGAAGTCAGGAGTTCAAGACCAGCCTGGCCAATGTGGCAAGACCTCGTCTCTACTAAAAATACAAAAAATTAGCCAAACGTGGTGGCATGTATCTGTAGTACCGGTTACTGAGGAGGCTGAGGCAGGAGAATCACTTGAACCTGGGAGGTGGAGGTTGCCGTGAGCTGAGATCATGCCACTGCACTGCAGCCTGGGTGACAGAGTGAGACTCCATCTCAAAAAATAATAATAATAATTAAGGTATGCACATTTTTTAGACAAAATGCTATTGCACACTTAATAGACTACAGCATAGTGTAAACATAACTTTTTATATGCACTGGGAAACCCAACACTTGTGTAACTCATTTTATTGCAATATTTGCTTTATTGTGGTGGTCTGAAATTAAACCTGGAATATCTCTGAGATAAGCCTGAAACTCATTGTATGGATATCCTACAATGTGTTCTATCATTTAAACCATTTAGGGACATTTGGTCTGTGTCTAGTTTATTAAAAAAATTATTATGACGTGCACACTTTCTTGAGGAATAAATTTTTATTTTTAGTAACAAGGTTGGGGTGGGATTGTTGGGTCACATTGTATGTATGTTTAAATTTATAAGAAACTCACATTTTTTTCCAGAGTGGCTATACCATCTGACCTTCCCACCAACAATGTGTGAGAGTTTTGGTTGCTCCATAACCTTGCAATAATGTGGTATTGTCATTTTTTTGTGCAGTGGTAACACAATATGACCTACTTGGATACATTTTGCCATTCATAACTGGTTTTTTTTTGAGATGGAGTCTGCTCTGTCACCCAGGCTGGAGTGCAGTGGTGCAATCTCAGCCCACTGCAATCTCCGCCTCCAGGATTCAAGTGATTCTCCTGCCTTACCCTCCCAAGTAGCTGGGACTACAGGCCAACATGCCCAGCCAATTTTTTAAATATTTTTAGTAGAGATGGGGTTTCACCATGTTGGCCAGGCTGGTCTAGAACTCCTGGCCTTGTGATCTGCCCACCTCAGCCTCCCAAAATATAGGATTACAGGCATGAGCCACCACACCAAGCCTCATAACTCTTCTTTAATGAAGTATCTGTTCACATTTTTTGCCCAATGTTTTTAACTTATATTTTTGAGGGGTCTTATTGAAAGTACGACTTGTTAATTTATTCTAAATACAGTAACTTTACTAGTTATGCTTTGTAAATAGTTTCTACCTATTTCTGTCTTGCCTTTTCTTTTTCTTAAAAACGTCTTTTGAAGAGCAAAGTTTTAAATAAGTCTCACTTATTGATTTTTTTTTAAGTTTTATAGTTTGTGCTTTCTGTTTTTGTTTGTTTGTTTGTTTGTTTGTTTGTTTTCTCTTTTTCTTTTGACAGGGTCTCTCACTCTTTTGCCCAGGCTGGAGAGCAGTGGCACCATCTCAGCTCACTGCAACCTCTGCCTCCCAGGCTCAAGTGATTCTCTTTCTTCAGCCTCCTGAGTAGTTGGGATTAGAGGCACGTGCCACTACCACCTGGCTAATTTTTTTTTATTTTTTATTTTTAGTAGAGATGGAGTTTCACCATGTTGGCCAGGCTGGTCTTGAACTCCTGACCTCAAATGATCCACCTGCCTTGGCCTCCCAAAGTGCAGGGATTACAGGCATGAGCTTTCTGTTTCTTATCAAAAAAATCATTGCCTAACCCACGGTTATAAATATTTCTAAATGTGTTTTCTTCTATATGTTTTATAGTTACTGCTCTTATATTTGAGTTTATGATCCATTAAGTTAATTTTTGTGTAAGGCATGAGATATATAGGTATAACATTTTTCATTTCTGTTCTGTTAATATAATAAACTATATTGAATGATTCTTTTTAAATATTAAACAAATTTGGGAGTGATGTCAGCTACATGGTGGAATAGAAAGTCCCAGTCTTCATTTCCCTAAAGCAACATGATTTAACAATGATATACAGACCAAAACACCTTTATAACAAGTCCAGAATCTAGTTAAGAAGTTGCAGTACCCCAGAAGAGCACAAAATGGAGAACATCCATATACAAATATATAAGAAGGACAATTTTACTTTAACTGTGTCAGGCCCTCCCCCAAGGTGGCATAGCACAGTGTGGAGAGAGATTTCTTTGGCCCCTAACTTTATCCTTGTGGTGAAGGGGAAGAGAGTGTGGAGTGCATATTCAACACACTCATCCTATCAGGATGCTGCCCAAAAGACTGGTTTCTGTCTCACCTCACATAGTGCACAGAAGTCACTGGCATAGTTTGGATATTTAGGTGGCAGCTAAGAACAAAGGAAAGGAGCAAAAGATTTGATGGAGCCAGCACATATCTGTTAGATGGGCAAGAAGGTGCAGAACCTGTGGCTTCTACCCTGGGAGGAAGGAAGAAGGGTGTAGTATGCCCCCAACATCCCAGACTTTTATCACACTGCCCAAATGAGCAGTTTTTGTCATTAGGTCTGCTATTGAACCCCTCTAAAGAATTTTCTCTTCAGTTGCTGTATTCTTCACTTCTAGAATTTCCATTTCATTCTTTTTTTAATATGTTTTATTCCTTTTTTGATATTCTCATTTTGTTCATGTATCATTTTCCTGGTTTTGTTTCTCTAGCTGTGTTTTCTTATAATCCACTGAGCTTCTTTAAAACAATTATTTTGAATTCCTTGTTATATATTTCATAGATCTCCATTTCTTTAGGGTCTATTACTCAAAATTTATGTTATTCCTTTGGGTCATATTTCCCTGACTCTTCTTGTTCCTTGTTCGTTGCATTGGTATCTATACATTTGAAGAAATGGCTATCTCTCCAACCTTTATGGACTCGATTAAACAAGAAAAAAACCCTTCACTAATCTTTCCAGATGGAGATTTTGGGATCCACTCAGAGTTTTTCTCTGGACATGTCTTCTGTAAATTTTCTGCTTGTAGATTTCTAACTAGATAGATTTTTAATTAGATAGGTTTCTTTTACTTTTTTTTTAAATTTATTTTTAGGAGCCTGTAATCAATTCCTTCTGGTGTCTGATTATTATGCCATGGATTGTGACCTATGAGGCAAACTCTACTCCTCTTCTTCCCTCCCTGTGGAGAAGCTTTGAGTAGTGTCTTCTCCCAATGTCAATGAGCCATACAGGTCATAGTAAGCTGTTTCACCCTTTACGTTTCAACACTATGACAATTCCATCAGCACCCACCCTAAATGAGAAAAGCTAGGCTAATAAATTCTACTTATTGAAAGCCATGGGGTAAATATTTTAAGGAAGTAGAAATGTCAAAAGACTTTAATATCACTACAGTCATGCAAGATGAGAATTTAAACACATTCATTACACATAGTGCCTTGGAGATAAAAGGGTGATCATATGTCCTGATCCATGATATTCCCAACTTCTGATTTTCCAGAATAATTATTAATAATGCATATTTTACCTTTAGGAAAGTGTCCTAATTTGTACAATAAGTTATAGTTAACCTTGCTTAGAAAGGTTATATTGCACTTATTTAAATCTTTGTTGAGTAAAATATTGAGAATTCCAACCCGATTATCCAGGAATGGAGAATTAGCAGGAGATGAAGGAAAAAGCATAATGACATTTAGCAAGTCTGAAAAAAGTTTAATTATGAGTGAGAGGAAAAAGGCAAGTAAGTACCTATATGTGGAAGTAGAAATGAGATAGGCTATTGATTTTATTGTTCTTGTTGTTCTTGATGTTCTCTTTTCTTAAATGGAATTGAATATGCAAGACTTATCTAACATTTTAGGAAGAAAGGAAGATACTTTACATGGAAATACAGTTAAGTTTCTATGTTTGGAGAAGGAATAAATGACATGATCTGCTGAGAAAGAAGAAAGGATGAAAGTGATTACCACATATTTGAAGCAAACAAGGAAGGGCTCAAATTGTCTATGACTTTGGGTTTTCATGTTAAATAGGCAGAGCAATACTTTCAGTCTCCTAAGGTATTCAGGCCAAACAATGTAAACTGAAGATTTTTTTTCCATGTCTAGCCAAGATGCTCAAATAAAAAAAGGACTTGGGGCTGACGCCCCAGTTAGCAATACAGTGTTAATTTGCATAATTTTTTATCTGGACTTGTATCTATTTTTTTCCAGAAATCTGGTGGGATTTTTTTTTTTAACTTTTTCTTCTTTTTTTTTTTCTTTTGGGAATAAGAGAAACCAAGCCTATGTAGCTTAATCAAAGACAAAATTACAGACATAATTTAGGGTGGTTTAGAGACTCAACAAAGAATTAACTCATCAAATCCCAGGAAATACAAGAACCGCATGTGACAATATAATGTACTATGAGGCAGGTTTGAATAATTTTCCACAGAAAGTTTGAAATGTCTTTATTAATAAGATTTATTTTAGAAAAAATAGATACCCATGGTATATACATAATGGAGGGTTGTTCCATTGAAAGAGTGAAAGCAGTCACAAAGGTACTGAAACATGAGAAAGCATGGCACATACAGAAAAGCGTGGGCTCTTCAATTAGGCTATAGTATAAAATGTGGGTTGGAAAACAGGTACGCACTGAGAAGGAAAGGGAAGAGTGGGAGTCAGCCAGGAAAGGTCTTAGAAATCATCCTAAGGCATATGAATTTTATGCCAAAAATGATGGGAAACTACTAATGCTATGACTTCCGTATTATGATAAAAATCTGTTTAATTTATTTTATTTCCAAGTTAGTCATATTAAACATTTTATAATATCACGTGATGTCTAAATTAAAAGATAAGCAGTCTGGAAGTTGTTCTTTTCACAAAAACCATAATGTAAAAATTCCAGTCTTTGCTGAGGCTGAGAAAAAGAAAACAGAAACTTTGAAGCAGAAAACTAAGGGAATGTCCTGTCCTTTATCCTGTGTGACTTGGATAATCAGTTCCCTTTTTCTGGGATGCCATCATTCTCCTTTTCCTCCTGAAGTATTTCTATTTACTCTTCAGACACAACTCAAATATTTTCTCCTTTGAGAAACCTTTCTTGGCTTCTACAAGATTTTATTATTTTTATTATCTGCTCTGATATCACCTTATATAGACCTCCTTTTAAAAATGTAATGCTATATGTCTACATGCTTTTGCTCTCTTAGCTCTGCACTCAAGCTAATCACCCTGTTGGTTATAAATTAGCATGGAACAGTTACACTAAAGCCATTTCATGTTATTTTATTATATATTATATGGTTAAATTAGCTACATAGTTTCAGAGAAAAATCTCAATGTATTTTGATACATGCAGATGTAAGAGTTAGGTATGTTTACTCATTTATACTTTCATAGAAAAATCATTTTCAAGACTGTGTCAGCCATGGTCTGTATGGACACACTCCCATACCCACCTCCTACATCCTCTCTCATAATGTTAGAGCTGGGAACACGTATGCACGTTCCACAGACCCTTGTGCCAGCTGGATCCCCGTTGGATCTGCCAATGAGAGGCACTTACAAGGATTAAAAGGCAAAAACATGTGGAGGCTGTTTCATTTTGTTTTTCCTGCTTCTGGTATGGGAGTCTGAGGGAGCGGAGACTCCCAAGCTTCTGATCTACGCTGTGGCGGTTCTTTAAGTCTTGCATGCAGTGGTTACACCAGCAGCACCAACAGTTTCCGGGAGTGTCAGTAGAATGTTAGCTCCTGGGTTATCATAGATTTCTTCCTTTATGCTTCTCCAGCCCTAAAGTCAGTAGTGGTTTCCTGCAGTTACTGTCTCTGAAAAACAGCACTTTTACGTTTTCATTAGTCTGGACATTTAATAATTTCCTAATCATTTTCCTGTTTTAAAATCCCTTTTGCTTGAAATAGATATAATGACTAGTGTAATGCAGGGAAGAAAAGATGGTGGCATTGAGTAGGATGGCAGCAGTGCCGATGGAGAAATGTACAGAGTTGGGCTGTATTTTGTGGCAAGCCAATATGGCGATGGATTGGATGTAAGAAGAGAGGTAAAGAAAAGAATCACAGATGATTTTTATTTCTTGATTTGAGAATCTGGTGTATTTACTGAGATAGAGAAGAATTGAAGAGAAAAAAGTAGATAATAAATGTAACTGCATTGAAATCACATCTATGAGCATTTAGAATGTCAGAAAATGCCTTATGGAAGCAGCCTTCCTAAGATTAGCATAGTTAAAGAAAAAGACAAGAAAAAGACCATGCTTATAAAATTTTAAAAGCCAGATTAGATTAGTGGCTGTAAGTGTGGGCTCCAGAATCAGACCACTTTATAAGGAATTTATGTTACTTTGTGAGTTGTATTTTTAATTCACAAATATAATAAGAATTACATAAACACACATGTGCCTACCACCCAAATTGACAAGGGAGAGTGAAAAGAAATAAGAATAATAATCTAATCTACCACCTATTGTTTTATCGTATTTGCTTCAATTCCTTTTTATGTATAAAAGAAATAAAGCATTACAGTTAAAGCTGTCCTCTGTATCCTGTCCTTAGCACTTGTTTCCCTCCTACTATCATGAATTAAACAAGGTGTTCATTTTTTTCAGTCTGGATTTTAATATTTTGAATATATACACATCCATGAGTAATACATAACTCTATATGTTGTTTTAATATTACCTCCTCTGTGTGTGTCTATATACACACAAGATATATATATATATATATTCCTGCAGATTTTTAAAAGTTTTTTATAGCCATGTAGTTGTGTGTATATAGTAGTATAATAACTGTCACAAGTTGTTAATTGCCCTAACCATTAGTTTTATCATCAATCAAATGGGACAAAATGATATAACACCTATCTCGTAGGCTTTTTTAAATATTAAAAGATTTCACCCAAGCGATGCTTGGCAACCAGAGTCTGACACAGTGCTATGCCCGTACCAAATGCAGGCTATTGTATAGCAGAGATGTTAGAGAAAGAGCACTGTTCTTTAGAGAGTCTTAAGGAAGGTCCAGTGGGACTGGCATGTGGCCTGAACATATGGCACCTTTAAACCGTCTCTGCTCTGCCAATATGTTTGCAATAAACTGTACTATCTATGGATATTGCTACTAGTTAAACTGAAGTGTTGTATCCTATTTGACTGTAAAGCTCCAAAAGTAAAATAGTGCTAATCTGTGCTAATCATCTTTGTATCACTAGTGCCTAATACAGTGCCTGGACTAGAAGAGTCTTTTAGCAAATATTTCCTGAATGAATAAATGAATGAAATCTATCACACTCACCATGCAAACAGAAAATTCTTTTCTATGTGAAAAATAACTGAGAGCATTTTTTAGAGCAAATTTGAGAAAACAAAACTGTTTAACATTGCAGTTGATACAGGTACTGTTACTTGATGGAACTTGTCACAAACTGCAAATCTAACTAAATGTTCAAGAAAAGAATGGAAGGCAAGGACAAAAAAAGATGATAAAATATTATAGAATTTTCCCTAAACAAGTGAACACCTGTTTGGCTGTCATATATATTATGTAAAAATAATTCATTAATAAAATAGAGTAATAACTAATTCATGTGCACACATAAAATACTGTATATTTTGTCATAAAAACACAGTATAGCAATGTTTTTACCTGTATTTAATAATTTCAAAATGGGTGTTTTAAACATAAACATTTCACGTACAAACTCATGAAATTTATGACTCAGAACACGTTTGTTAAATGGTGCCTTCATTTCCTAGTACTATGTTTTCAATAATGTACAAATATTTAAACAACTTAAATATAAAATATTCACTTATATTTTTAATGGATGTGGTATCTCAATCCATTTGTGTCACTCCAGATCACAACATAATTTCTTAAGTAAGATGCATATTGAGTCATGTAAGTAACACATAAAAAGTTATAAAATAAATTGTGATCACACTTGGGCTAAATATAGAATGCACTAAATATCTGATGGGCATCCACACATTATAGAAATTAGACATTCAACCCTATATAGTAATTTAAAAACTACAGACAAATGCCTCTAAATCAATATCATTAAAAATCAGTTAACAACAACGACAATGACAATTAAATCTCTGTACAATGAAAAGATTTCTGAATCCAGATGATAATCAAATCATTTTGAACAAGGCTAAACACCACAACAGTTCAACATAATTTAGTAATTGGGACACCTCTTGAGAGATATTTGTTTTTAATCAAAGCAAATTTATTCGGAAAAATTTTCCTCCAAATTTTACCCTGGGTTAATTTATAAATTTTCTCCTGCTCATCCCTATTCTTCATTTTAAGGCTGTGTTTTAAATGTTATACCACTGAGATTTTACTTCTAAAATCTTACATATCTAAATGCTGCTACATTGAATACATGATTAAAGTATTAAATGCATGTGTCCCATATTAACATTCCAAACACATATAAAACTACTATCAACAGCATGTGACTTTCTTTTCCTTTTTTTGAGATAGGTTCTGTTACACAGGCTGGACTACAGTGGCATGATTTTAGCTCACTGCAGCTTCAAACTGTTGGGCCCAAATGATTCTTCCGCCTCAGCCTCCCTAGTAGCTGGACTACACAGGTGCACACCAACATGCCTAGCTACTTTTTCTTTTCTTTCTTTCTTTCTTTTTTTTTTTTTTTCAGAGAGACAGGGTCTCACTTTGTTGCCCAGGCTATTTTCTGGATGTCTGTTAAAAAAAATTAGTCCTGCACAGTGTTCTAGAAAGGGTTTTTCTTTTCAGAATATCCATATTCTCCAAGTAGCAAGTTAGAATATAAGGAATATTTGCCATTAAACCTTTCTGTTAGAAATGTAAACATGAAATTGCCTAATAGAGACCTATCTCAGATGCTAAATAGAATTATTTATAACACCTTTGGAATATAATTACGTGAGCTACACTTAACCATCTGGCATTTTGCTTCCTGCGGACAATTTGCAATAGCATAGAAAAATATTTTATTCGTGTATTTCTTATCAAACAGATATGCTAAAGTTCTGTTTAGAGAGTAATAGCATTTTATTCTAACTTTTAAAATAAGGTAGTCCATTTGCAGCAGCTTGATATAGAAGTAAACAAAAATGTTTAATATTAATAAAACACTAGCTCATACACTGAAAGCATCTAAGAAATTCAAAATATAAAACACATACCAAGTAATGACCATATGAGTGGTAACATATTGAATAAAGGTCCTTTGAAGAAGTTGGAGAGTTATGATTACTGAGCAGGCTAGATAATTAAATAATTACACATTTTGATTGAAAAATATATGTAGTTCATTAAAATAGGAACTCTAACTCCACTTCTCTAGCTAAGCTTCTATTCAGATGCCAAGTTTGTACTTTAATTAGAACAAAAGACCGACATTAACTTCAATGCAACATAATAATTCATAATAATGATTGTATATTAATCTCTTGAGCTTGCAGGAATATAGCACATGACATATGGAATGATACAGGCACCCGTGTGATCCTTTGGGGACTTAGGTGGTGCATATTAATTAGCCCCTGGAAAATAAAATCTGTTTCCTTCTGAGAAAAGCTACCTCAGTGCTTATTGGCTTAAGCCATCAAAGAAATTAGATGAAATACTGTTAGGCTGGGTCTGCACTCATTAAAGCTTTGTCTAGATGTAAGCACTGAATCAACTGCCTCTGAGTTAAGTCTTGACTGAATGGTGCATAAGAAATCAGAGTAATCATGCATTTCTTTGGCCTTGATGATTGGATTTTGGCATTAAAAAATCCATCAAAATTACCATTTTGGTTTCAGAAAATTATGTAATTGTATAATTCAAACAAAATAATGTAACCAGAAACACTAAAATTTGAAGCCACTTCATTTTCCTAAATGCTGCTTGAAACTGCCTCAATTTAACCCTTTTATTTGTAAATTCAGATTCAACCCGAATATGAGATTATAAATGTCTTAAGAAATATGTCATCTTGCAATAATCAGGGTAACAAGATTCTTGACGGTCCCAGGTCTGCTAAAGGCACTTTAGTGTGTATATCTTTGCCAGACAATGGAACGATATTATGAAACTAAAACTCTGGCTGATTAACAGATCATTTAAATTGAGACTGATAGATCTTCAAATTACTTCTCAGGGGGAAAAAGTTACAATGCTAGAGTGTACCTAGAAAACAGAAACTTGAGTAGACATGGTAATGACCAGAAAAGGCTATCTTTATACATTTCTTTTGCTATGCTTCAAATTCATGTCACCTAAAAGTTGTGAAGTGCACAAAACAAATCTACTTAACTGAAAAGTATTTTCAATGAATGGGATGTTTAGAACTCTGTGAGGGTTTTTAAGGTCTTTTCGAATAGCAAATTCTAATGAGGCTTTTTTAAGTTGACAATTTAAACTCATACAAGAAATAAAAACTCACCAGTGTGGCTGGGCAGAATATATATATTTTCTTAAATATTGTTTGTTTTTTCCCTGCACTGTATCCATGGTCCCATGATGAAACTTCTATTGCTGATATATTTATTGGAATATGTGGGCCAACTTCCTTTCTATGGTAGTTTAGAACATATGCATTGGTAGTTTAAAATTATTCCTTTCTATTAAGCAAATGTGTGGCTAAGGCACATTTAAATAGCCCATTAAACCAATGAGATGACAATGTGTTACCCTCAGAGAAAGCTTAATTTTTGGAGTAATCAATTACACGTATCACAGAATGTCTCATGAGAACATTTTTGGCTAGGTCTACCAATTTATCGTACAAATAATTATAGATTTTCATTTGAGGCAAAGATGCTGATTCATCATTAGTAACATGGTCACAAATAATCATTTATTTTATTTTTGTTAACATCTGTCTTTCCTGTGGGGAAACTTACTGTATGCTCTACGTTTATTTAATTTAAAAAGTCAATTGGTTATTCTGAATTTTTAAAAATAACATAAAACTGTTGTTCTAAATCACAGCACCTGCTTTTCTTTTTTTAGTGAAATTATATAAGCATTTAGAGAATGAAAGTGTAAGACTTGTGGTTTCTGGTCTCTTTTTACTTTTGTAAGCCTACTTGTCATGATATTCCACAGTGGCGCACTTGCCTTTTAATGCTCTTATAGATATCTTCAAACTTGCCTACATATACATGCCATTGTTGGAGTGGGCTACCATCATCAGGAATGATGTCATTTGTTTCTTCAAACTCCTTTATTATACCAAAAAAGTGACAGACTCCACAGTCTGATCAGTTTTGGAGAAATATGTTAACATTTTCAATTATCTCACTTTCTAGAATCAAAATAGTGTGATTTTTTTTTTTTCGGCACTCAGTGTAAAGAACAAAGAACTGAATACAGTGGGCCCAGAAGATAAATATGCCTTATCATTTTTATTAGCTTTGGAACTGTGGACAAGTCACTCAACCTAGTTTTCTCATTTTTAAATGGGTTGTTGTGGGAATTCAAAAAAAAAAAAAAAAGATACATGGGAAAAATTCTAGAACACCAGTGCCTGGGATGTAGCAGGCACAAATATAAGCTGCAACTGAATTGTTTTCTTAGAGATAAAATGGGTCCACTTTTCTTTTCTCATAATTATTCCATTAATAACAAATCTTTACGTCTTTCTTGTTATTGTGACTCTTCAATTTATTTAGAAATGTCAATTAGTGTTTTCTTGGAAACTACGATTAATGTAGATTGGAAATTCTTAAACTTCAGTGTGTGTAACAGACATCCAGAAATCTTGCTGAAGATGTAGATTCCTAGCCCTGTCTTTCTAAATTTCACATTTTGAGAAACGGTGATTTAGATTGTTGACTTAACACTGGCCTAACTTGCCCTCTTACAGATATATTTTGCTCAATGTCCTTCTTCCTGACTTCTGGTGTTCTATAAGGATTCTCCCCACTTTCTCTCAAGCACCCAGTCTTTGTGTTCTTTGCCTGAATTCTCGGGGAGAGTTTTGTTTGTCAGGTACAGTCAGAGAATGAACTAGCCTTGAATTAAAAGCAGTGTTTCCAGCCCATGCAACATCTTACAGAATGGCTGGTTACATAGAATGCACTGGAAAAGATCATTTATAACCCTGTCTCCTCAGGGAGAAGAGCAAGATATACTGCATGAGAAAGCAGAGAAGCTTAAATTCCAGTGGTGCTTTTGTTACTAACTAAATATATGACTATGTCCAAGTTTCTTACTCCCTTTGGGTTTAGTTACTATATGTGGTGGGGGTAATTGATAATGCCTTCTCTGGCTGAAGGCAAGATCTCAGGGCTTAGACCAGAATCTTTCTTAGGCTTTCTTTTGATTCTGAGACTTATGCTTTTCCATAAAGGGCAGTATCTCATGTGTACCCTGCCTGAACATAAATTTCACTGTTACACCTTTACCACATTTTCTTCAGAGAATATTTATGATTCATTATTTCCTAGGCACAATTCTATGTATGAAAGATTGTGAGAAGTACCAGGCATATAGACGACTCAGCAACAACTTAAACCTACTACCAATTCACATTAACAACACTTGCTATTAATTTGCTCAGGATTTTATTTATTTGAATCTATTGGGGGTGGGGAGGGGAGTGAAATGATATACACTTGGAGGCACGCTCAGGTAATCACACTATAGAAATAATGCTGCTAGTTAAGAGGTTTGTTGCAAAGTTGTAAAGCAGCATGTACAGAATTTGTTGGACGTCTGCTTTAGGTATAATTTAATATCTCCACGTATCTTTTAATAGACTAATAAAAAACCATAGTTAACTACAGTTTTCAAATAGCAAATAACATATAATTTAGAGGTGAGGAATACAGAAGAAGGTTTTTATCTATACAGTGTGACTTACCTAGGTACGCAATCTTTAAACAAAATGAAGAAGAAACATGTTTTCTGTTCTCAGTGCTATTGTAGGTTATGGGAATAAATTCATTTAGAAATTTGTTCTAAAATAATGAACTACCAAACTGATAATAGCTTGCCTTTATTTGTTTTAGTTTCATCTGTAAGTGAATAACTGGAATGAACACATCAACCTTTGGTTAAATATAAGGCTTTCTGGCTTTTGGGCTCACATGCACCTGCTTGTGTATTCCCACCTCTTCTCTGATGATCTCTGAAGAGGAAGAAAGAGCATGAATGCCTAGGTATGCACAAGCCTATTTATTTCTAGACCTTTCCTATACACACTCTTCAACATGGCAAATGTTTGCAAACAAATACATTGGTTAAAAAAATAATATTGTAAGGTAGTTTCATTTTTCATCTAAAAATATGTGCACACAGGCAATTTCGATGAAAATGGATTTCTGCTTGAATTATCTAGCTAATTGCCTCTATTCCCTGCTTCGCCTTGAGCATATAAAAATTATTTAGGGTAGACAGTGTTGAACCTTATAAATCAATTAATCAGTATTGATTAATTATTTCCCCTCAACTTTAGTTTGCCTTTAAACTAAGACTAGGTTTACTCATCCATAAAAAGTGAAAATTTAAACATACACAGACTGTCTGCAATGTCACTCTGGTGGTGTATCATGGGGAGATATGTTTGAATTAGGTAGAGAAAATTTATATGAAATACTCTGAGGCTGTGTTTCCTAAGGGGAATTGCTTTATCCAGTATAGGAAAACCATTTTTCACATAAATTTCTAAAGATAAATTAGAACTTTAACCTGATACCTAATAGGTAGAATTTTAGGGTTTGGGGGAATAATAATAGTTGCTAGAGCTATTCAATGGCAATGTCAATATAAAAAGCTTAGTTTTCCACATGAGAGAAGAATTGAAGTGTAGACGAGACACTCTCTTACAGTAACACTGCAGAAACTTAGAAGCATGAATATTTTCTAGATTTCCATCTTAGTCACAATTAAGGATAAAGAAGAAAAAATATGAAAAGTTTCTTCATAATATTAAGGGGCTTTTATTGATAAAACAACTATTTCTTTCATAGTAAGTTCTTTTTGTCAGAGGCAGAAATAGAAATTTGATTCTTTAGAAGACATTTTGGGTTTCAAAGAGAAACTCTGCTACTTTACTGTTGAAAATATATAGTACTCTGTGAAAGCTGCCTTACAGCAAGGAGTTTCAGAAAAGATACAAGAAAGAAAACCAATGTGAGATGCTTTCATTTTAGAGTCCCTGTTTCAGTGTTTCCAACAGAAACAAGAGAAAAAGTAATAAGAAATATTTTTTTCTCCCTCTTAAGACATACATCACTCCTGAAATTCTTAGAAAATCAACTGAGGCAAATTAGGGGTTTCAAAGCTAGTCACCTTGTAAGTTGTTAGGAAAAAATTTGCATTTAAATTGCTCTGTGTAGCTCCCTTGAGATTTTTCCCTGGAATGCTTATGGCTCTTTTTTCATTAATACTTTAAAAAATACAATTTCATAACCAGTGTATTACTACATCTAGTTGTGTTAAGAAGAGAAACTTCATTTCATAAAATAGAAACATTCAAAGTGGTTTAGGTCAACCAATCACTCAGTCAGAATACTTGAATTCTTCATATTGAACACTTAATAGTGAAGTTAATCTGAACCATATCAACTCTCCATTTCTTTTACAGAAACTAAGTTATTAATAGCTCTATCAGAGAGAATAAACTGTGTTCCTATATGCCCTGCCCATAGGAACAAAGATAGTCCAGAACTTCTTGGAAATTTTTCCTCAAAATAGTACATATTTATATATATCACATTTCTTTTTAATAGGTAATTCTTAAGTCCTATTTCAATAACTTGCTTTACATATTCAGAAATGTAGATATAAGAAAAATATTAAATGTGCAAAATGTTCTTTCTATATTTACATTTAAAAAATACAATGTAATAATAGCTTTATACTTGTCGAAAAGCCATTGGGGAAAATAAGCCTTCAATGTCAGAAAATCTGGTTAAATTAGAGCTTTTGCTTGTGGAATTGTAAACAAACTTTTAAAAATGCTCAGAGTTTTCTCAATTCTTCCCATCAAAGACACTCTTGAACACATCAAGTCCTGCTTTGAAGTAAACCTGAGCTGAATTAATGCTGTTCAACACCTCTGACAGGGCTTCTTGAAGGGTCTCGTTTGATGCAAGGGGTTTGCAGTGTTCCCAAGCCTCTATAAGTATTGAAAACCGGCTTGTCTTTTCATCAAGGTGGTACAGGATGTTTCTGAAAAGAAATACAAAATGTATAAATGTTTCATGCACAATGCTATTTTTCTATCAAACATTGGAATGAATATTTCTAAGAGTCAGTGATGTTTTCAATAAATGAATAAATTATAAAAATATAATATGATTTTTCAACTCCTAATGAATTAACAAATTTAGACATTGATCACCAATAGTTTCCCATATTGATGAGAAAGAGAGAAATGATCAGAAATTATATGCCTCCTGATGGAAGTACACAACACTATGAAACAAAAAAAAGCAGTTTTGATAGAAAAAGAAAATTGTATCTGAATCTGATGATGCTTCTAGATTTAATTGCTTATAAATACAAGAAACAGAAAAAAATAAATTATACCACAATGTGTCACTAGCAAAATATAGATGTGGAAAACTTTATAAGACAAATGACCCAGTTTATTCAACAAATCAATTGCAATACAATATATAATGCAGGGGGAACCTATAGACCAGGGTTTCTCAATGTTGCCCTCTTACTATTCTGGCTAGATAATTCTCTATTGTCATGGCTGCCTTGTGTATTGTAGGATGTTTTGCAGTATCCCTGGCCTCCACACACTAGATATCAGTAGCACTCCTCCTTTAGTGTAAAAACCAAAAATGTTTCTAAATATTGACAAAATATCCATAACAGAGCAAAATTGTCCCCCCCCCCAAAAAAAAAATCAACCAATCACAAAGCATAGACCTTACTAGACATGTATTTAAACAGTTTAAAATATGAGAAGTAGTGCAAAACTGAACACTGATTATTGGGTGATATTAGGTAATTGCAAATATTTTAGATGTGATAATGGTATCATCAATGTTTTCTAAAAGTGCTCTTATCACTTTAGAAATATTAATACACACTGTAATATTTGCAAATGAAATGTTATTATGTCTGGAATTTGCTTCAAATATTTGGAGGGCAGATGAGAGAGTGGAGCTACAGACAGTATAGAGGCAACACAGTTGACCATTAGTTAATAATTGTTGAAACTGGGTAATATAATTCATTACACTGTTCTCTCTTCTTTTATATATGTTTGACATCTAGAATACCATCTTCTCACAAGTGTGGAATGCATAATAAGATAGTGCCCTGTAACTTAGTCAAATTGCTGAGAAGGAGAAATTTGATTTGGGAAAGTCTAAGACAGTCCCCTTTATACATTCATAGATACAAATAGATGCATTTTGTTAGAAAGCTATGAATTATTGCATCATTGTCTTATTTCCAACCCAAACTAGCTGAAATCTCGTGGTCTAATAAGGGAGGCAAACAGGTAAATAACTTAAATACATTTTTCTAATTGTTATAGTAGAGATGTAAGGTCTAGTTATAACAGATGATATATTGCTACTGGGAAAGGTCAAAAAGAGGTCTAAATGGAGAATATTTAAACCGCATCTTGAAAGATGAGGGGAGCTGCCAGTTACAAAACTTTAGGAAAGTAAAAAAGCTAAAAGAGATGAAGACAGGACAGCATCCTATGCAGAAGGAATGGCATAAGCAAAGACACAAAATTATAGAACAGCATGATATCCTTAGTGAAATCCATGTTAGCATTTTTGTAAGATCAGAGTATAGGGCCAGACTGGGCAATGATAGGAGCAGACATGGGTGAACAAGCCATAGTCATATCATACAGGGCCTGGTAAACCAAGGTAAAAAGATTAAGCTTGTTCCTATAAGCAATAGGAAACCAGCGAAAGGATGTAAGCAAGAAAGGTGATTATATTTCATTTTGGAATAATTATGTTGGTTGTAATATAGAGCCTGGAGAACAGAAGACCACTTAGTCCAGATGAAAGGTGACAAAGACTTAAATTACACAGTGATGACTGAGTTTGAAAAGATGGAATCAGGGCCACAGCACAAAATTTATTAATTTATACTTTTCTCTAGCACCAGCATCAACTTGATTGAGTTCTTGATCACCATTTCCTCTCAGCAATGCTTCACTGTCTCAGCCTTGCCAGAACTTTTCACCATATACTCTGTAGGGATTAATGGGGAGTGAAATCTACCTAATCCCCCAAGCCAGAACCCTGTAAGTCATTCGCTTTCCTTACATGTCCAATCGGCTTCTGATATTCATTTATCCATCTCTGTGTCTTATCTGTTGTGATATCCTAATCCCTATTTTCAAGAATATGTTATGATCTCATTGCTTTACACTTCAGAGTGAAGAACATGTTACTTCTGTATCAAGTCTAATTCAGTGCTGTGAGACTAGGAGGTCTTTAGTCATGGTGATTTAATTTAGTTAAATTTTTATCTGGCTTAGTTCAGTGCTGGGAACTCAGTAGACCCTCAATAATGTTGGTATAAGTTATATCAATTCAGCTTATTTTGGATTTTAAGCCGTAATTCACTGAAGAACAGTCGATTTTGTATCTTTGGAGAGAAATTTCTGTTGAAAATGAGTACATGATGAGGGGTGGTGGGAAAAGAGGATTCTTGAATAGAGAGATTATTTCAATGATTTTGTTCAAGACAGAAAAATTTAAATGGGAACTATCTCTAATAGTCCAATATCCTTTATCTTCATGCTTATGAGTAAACTTAGCATTGTATTAAGAAAATAGAGCAGTGCAAGAAAGATACTCTCAAAATTCTGAATATTCTTGAATTCAGGTTTATAGTTTGTATTAAGAAAAATATATTCCCTGAATATGGGAGGGAGAAAATTACCTCCCAGGTGGAGTAGCAAGAGGGTTGTGAGCAATGCTCTGGTATAAGGTCTTGTGGAGTGTAGAAGCTCTGTAGCCCAAGGAGCACGTAAAAGAGGGATAGAACTGCCTCTGGCACTGGGAACAACTCCACCTGCCTCATCACCAACACTGCTGGCTTGATCCACATTGTGGTCACCTGGCCTGGGAAATGCACAATCTATGCCCATACACACAACTGCTCCAGGCCTCTGTTACAGATGAGAAATGTGCAATCTGGGAATAAACTATATGTTCAATAAATATAAAATTGATTCATCATCCAGTACCAGGAAATGTTAGAGTCCCCCGTATACTCGGAAAATTTTGTCTCTACTTCCAGGCACAGAACATTCTTTAAAGCAGACATTTTCCCTTCGCTATTCTCCAAGTATTCTTAACATTAAAGGGATTTTCAAAGCAGACATTTTCCCTTCGCTATTCTCCAAGTATTCTTAACATTAAAGGGATTTTCAGAAGAAGCCATTCAACCATGTGAATGTAATCATGTAAGAGATTATTTATGTATGTACATAAATACATATGTATACATGTATTTTTATACAGAGAACTTTTGAAAATGTTTTGATGATATCTCAAAATGACTTAAATAGTGAGAATTAGTGAAATACTTATTGAAAGTTTCCCTAAATATTAGTTTTATTTCATAAAAATGAGAAACCAAATAATTTTAGAGAAACTTTGACTGAACTGTAGAATTGTTCAAAATGGAGATGAAACTGCCTGGAATATTTTTGTACTTGACAGAACCTATACAAAAGTTAGTTTTTTCAGGCTAACATAAGCTTTCTTGTCATTTAGGAAAAAGACTTGGCTTCTGGTGCCAGGATACATATCAAACATATTTACATTCATATCTACTATTCAAACAAACATAAATATAAATGGATATATATATGTATTCATATAGAAATGATGAAAAAGTCATTTAGTAATCAAGATATTTTAAAGAAAGATAAAAATGGATTAAAAATATTTTAATTATTCAGCTATGTAAAAAATACTGCTTTGTAGACAACCTATACTACTTTACTAAAAGAATAAACTACTATAATTAAAAAATTAATCATTTTTCATAATATTTACAGTTTTGAATTCTCTTCCTTCACTTTATGAGTTTCATGTTTAATTATGAATCATTAAATGGCAAACATATTTCCAGAATTTAAGAGAGAGTACAATCGATATTTTTAAAATTGTATCAAACATTTTATCTCCATACCTTGAGGACAAATTGTTTAGTATGCTGACAAACAAAAATATTATAATCATTATTATCAAAAACTATTCCTTAAATGAGTTGTAACATTGCAACTAGTATATTATGGGGGGCATGTTTAAAGATTCTTAGACTGTTATAATGACTTTTCCCCATCTGCAAAACCCAATGGCATGAAGTACATTTCTACATATACATTCTGTGCTTATTAAATGTTAACATCTTATCATTAAATTGAATATGGATATTTATTAATAAAATATGCTCATAAAAGTTACAGATTAATCCTGTGATGGCAATTCACATAAGCATGAACAGTAGCTAATATATTTTTGTAAAATGTGTCAATAACTACCATAAAATATCTGGAAGAGGTATAATGTAGAAGAATAAAAATACATCCTAAAAAAATGTTCAGGTCTAAAACACAAGAAATTAGAATGATTACTGTTTTAGAACTGAAAATCAATACATACATTTCCTAAAGGCCAATGCAATGGAATGGGGAGTATGCCAACACTTGCTTCTCCTAACTAGTAAGCAACATAGTAACATGCTTTTATAATGACTGTAAACAAGCCCTATGAGCAGAAATGGATCCTTTTTTAGTTTGTGAAATTCTGCAAGTAGCTAAACACATTTTCCATATGCTACATGATTCAAGTAGTAGGCTTGTGGCAAGCTATTATGGAAGATAAACACTCATATCCATTTCTACTCAAATTGGATACAAATCAGCATAAAGCTAAGATACTGAGATTCTAGTAGAATATAAGTGACTGAGATTTTTTCATCATCATTTAAAAAAACCTTCATTTTGGGTAGCTTCTGATGTTACTTAAGTTAGATGATCTTTATTATAATAGTAGAAATATGTTTTTTCACCCAGATAAATTGTATTACCTTAAAAACAAATCGGGGCTAATAAAAATATCTTCTTTAAATTTTCATGAGAAAGATCATTTCTCCTACTGATTTTCAGAATTAGCTCATCTTTTGCAGTTTTTTTTTATGTGCTGAAAACCACTTAGCTTCCTACTTACATAAAATAAATTTCTGCATTTTGAATCGTTTATGAAAATATAGCATTATATTACTTTTAATACTTAAATGGAAGGCTAAAACAAAATCATGTTTTTACATTTTATCACATATGTTCTCATGTATTTCTTGGCTCTGAGAACTTTTACATATTCAATCATTAATCCTAAGTACTCCCAGAATCATCTCTTGACAGCAAAACCAGTATTATACCATTTTAATATGCAAATGCTTCTTGTTTGTGGATATTTCAATTAGATCAATACTCTTACAGAAGCTTCTAATTCAAAAGCTCTTTGAATTCCCATTTAATGTCACCAAAATTGAATTGGTCAAATAGAGTTAAAAGGTATTAACAACAAACACTATATCAGAGTGCCTAAGTGTGTCTCTCCTCCATTATAGACCCATTTTTCAGATTGGGAAAGACTAGGAACTGACCAATAGCCAGTCAAAAGGCACATGTCTGGCAGAAAAAATACAGTGGAAATAAAGTGAGAATATATTTTGAGAGTTTCCATGTTAAAAGTCTGTCCTTTACAACCACAAGGACTCATATTCCTTAGTGAATCATTCCTGCTCTTCAATACACCTGCTTTAGTCCAATTTAGAAAAGTTTCCCTGCAGGAAGAATAGATTGTGTTAGCATAGATCTAATTCAATAAATCACTATCTTATTTGCATACACAGAACATGTATCTTAGAATGGCATGTAGAGACATCAGACCTAATTAAAATATTATTTAATTGAAATCATTTTAGTAGTTATCATGTGTAAAATAACATTAATTCCACCCTCATGCCTATCTTCCCTCATCTGTAACAATTTGGATCTTATAAATGTAATTCATACAGTTATCCTGACCCACACACAACATAAAGAGACTACTAAAAGGAAAGTGTAATATATTATTGATGACACTAATGAAATTACAACACACATCACTCATTTTAATGAGCCTGTTTCAATGACACATCATGGTGACCAGGAAAGAATAGCGCCAAACTCAGAAACCTAATTAATAACTCCAGGCAGTATCAGTGAAGGAGATGAAATATCTTTACTCAACTGACAAATCTTTTCCTCTCAGCTAAAGCAAAAGAAAACTGAAAAAAAAAAAAGCCATGAATTTTTAAACAAAGGCAACTAAAATCTTCATAAGTCATTTCCATGTGTTTGAATTAGAAAATTAATGATGGAAATAATGACTCTTTTTCAAATGTTCCTTCTTATATTCATAAATGGGCACAGGATGCCATCCATTGTAAGCCTGAATTAACATTCATTATACCCCATGTTGAGAAACTCCTAAATGAAATCACACTAAATAATAAGTCATGCCTTTCAAAACTGACTGGGTATACATGCTGAATGCAGAGAGAAAAGTTCAGCTAAATTTCATACAATTGTTGCTATTTCTTTTAGGGATTATACTAACTGTACTCCATAGTTAACAGTAGATTACTGTATTTATATCAACATTAGAGGAGATTATTTTACTTGGATACTACGTCCATGAGAATGCACAAAATGCATGGCTACACTATTTATACTACACATATCTTTTGAGCTAAATTTGAATTTGTTCTATACTAGCAAAAGCAGAATGAGAATTAAGACTTTGTTGATATTGTTAAGCCATAAACTCACTCTGCAGACAACTGAGGCACAAAGACACGTGTGGTAGATTGTTGAGGGAAATGGCTGCAATTATTTTCCTCTGTGTGTGCAGACTCCTTTAAAATAAGACTTGCCAGCTCATTCCATCAAGAGGCACAGACTACTTCTCTACCTCTTGAATTTGGTTTGGGCCTTGACCAACAGAATATAGCATATGTAGAAAGCCCATGTCTCAAAATCTCCTGTATGCTGCTTTCTCTCTCCTTCCCCTCCCCACAGTTTTGGCAAGCTACCATGCTGCTTCTCTCTCTCTCTCCCAACCCCCCACCCACCCTGCCTCTCCCCCACTCTCTCTCCTTCTCCCTCCATCTCTGTCAAACCACCATGTTACCATAAGAACAATAAGGGGTTAGTTAGCCTGCTGGAAGAGGAAAGAACACAAGGATCTGGTCAGTAGAGGTTTTCCTTTACTAGCTAGCCCCAAGACAACTTCACAGCAGAGGCACTGGTTGCAGACATAAATACAGATAACAAGACCCAGCCCAGCCACAACCAGAAGAACCACCCAGCTAAGTAAAGCTTAAATGGCATATTGAAGAATAACAGAAAAAATAGTTATTTTTTAAGCCATTAGATTTTGAGGTGATTTTCAATGAGGCAATAGATAATTTATAAAATTTGGTAGCATTTTTCTTCCCATGAGAATCTGTTCTTTTTTATTTATTTTATTTTTTTATTTTTTGAGACAGAGTCTCGCTATGTTGCCCAGGCTGGAGTGCAGTGGCACAATCTCTGCTCACTGCAAGCTCCGCCTCCCAGGTTCACACCATTCTCCTGCCTCTGCCCCTTGAGTAGCTGGGACTACAGGCGCCTGCCACCACGCCCAGCTAATTTTTTTTGTGTGTGTATTTTTTAGTAGAGACGGGGTTTCACCGTATTAGCCAGAATGGTCTCAATATCCTGACCTCGTGATCCACTCACCTCGGTCTCCCAAAATGTTGGGATTACAGGCGTGAGCCATCGCGCCCATTGACAGAGTACAATATGGATTTGACAATTCTTAAATGACTAGCTAAATTCAGGAGATATCATTAGTAAATCATGCCAAACAGTCCTCATGATGTATGCATTACAAAGTTAGGATATCTGTACTGATTTATTAAAAGTTTAAAAATCTGTTCACAGAGTGACAGATGGAATTTTCACATAAAACAAAAACCAAAGTCAACCATTGTTATAGACTGAATGTTTGTGTTCCTGCTCCAAATGCACACACTGAAGCCTTAGCCCCTGCAAGTGGGATGATATTAGGAAGTGGAGCCTTGGGGGTAATTAAGTTTAGATACGGTCATGAGGGTAGAGCCCCCAGGATGGGATTAGTGCCTTTATATGAAGAGGAAGAGGTACCAGAGCTTCCTCGCTCTACCATGTGAGGATGCAGCAAGAAGGCAGCCACTGACAAGCCAGCCAGAGTACCCGCTCCAGAACCTGGCCAGGCTGGCACCCTGATCTTGAACTTCCCAGTCCTGAGAACTGTGAGAAATAAATGTCTGTTGTTTAAGCCACCCAGTCTATAGTATGTTGTCTCAGGCAGCCTGAGTTGACTATGAAAACCATCACAGCATAATTTTTTTAAACATGAATTATCATCTTGAAGAGATATAACCCAAGAAATAGATAAAAGTGTCTGTTTGCATTTATAATTAAAATATAAAATAGAGCAGAGGACTGTAGAGGGAGTAAACAACTGTGTTCTTTTGCAGTTACTGTCAAGAGTTCTCAGTCCATCTAACTATAACTACATTGCTTTTCAGGAGAAATTTCCTGAGTAAGAAGTTATCTTTTAGGATATTCAAGTAAGACTCCCATTCCACTGCACAGTGCTCGATAGTTTAACAATAAAGAAAACTTATATTTTTGTATTAAAAAACCTCCTACTAATTCAAAAACAAGACTAAAATCAGATGAAGTTAACACAATCCTTAGTGCCTTTCAGAATTTGGAGAAGACAGTGATACAGTTGACTACTTTTTTTTTCACACTCATTTAATTGGTTTCTTGGTTTTATTTATATTTCATCGCGACCATTTTCTTTCATCTTATCTCTATGAACTCAAACTCAATATTTAGATAACTTTTCTCTCTTTACTTATTTGGAACTCATTATCTCTTAGTATTTCAGCTTCCACTCAGTAGGTAGAACCTGTCACCCTCCAAAGACAATTTTATTTGAATATCCTACAGGCTTTTAACAATTAATATAGAGATGCATTTCGTTTCATCTGCACTCCAGATATTTGCATTGTCCTTTTTCCATTGTTCTTTAGTTACCTCCATTACCTCTGGCAAACAGTAATGGTCAGGTCACAAAACGAAACAAAATAGGTAATTCAGCTTTATTTTTTTCATTTATTTTCTGATTCTAATAATGAGAAGGATGTGGACTATGTGTTTTGAAGTTCACTCTAAAGCCAAAAGTTTGCCATTTAAGCTGCATCTATTTAAACAAAGTGAGTAATTCAGCCAGTATTGATGTTTTTCCGCTTATTCTACTGAACAGCCTTTATTAAACATCTAATATGAGTAAGTCACTGTGTTAGTTGCTTAGGGATAGAAACTAGAAATTTACAGTCTAGGTTGGAAGCCAGACGTGATGAATAAATCAAAATATTATTTTGAACTTATTGTTTGTATAATACTTTAATAAATACTATATAGTATGAGGTGATTTAATTTTATGTTTTATAAAATTTTTCACTTTATTCCATATTTATATTAGATGGTTAGAAAATGCTGCTTTGGGCCAGGTGCAGTGGCTCACGCCTGTAATCCCAGCACTTCAGGAGGCCGAGGTCGGCAGATCACGAGGTCAGGAGATTGAGACCATTCTGGCTAACCCGGTGTAACCCCGTCTCTACTAAACATACAAAAAAAAATTAGCTGGGTATGGTGGCGGGTGCCTGTAGTCCCAGCTACTCGGGAGGGTGAGGCAGGAGAATGGCGTGAACATGGGTGGCCGAGCTTGCAGTGAGCCAAGATCGTGCCCACTACACTCCAGCCTGGGCAACAGAGAGAGACTCCGTCTCAAAAAAAAAAAAAGAAAAAAAAAAAGAAAATGCTGTTTTGTTATAAATTTTTTTTTGCATCTTGCCTCTCTGTCATATACTGTTCATTGTCACGTAGTACAAAGTCTAAAAATATTCTATGCAGTGCTCACTGTGTGCTTTATTGTTTAGGAGAAAAGCTCCAGAGGTAGTTCCCCATGGTATGAATTTAACTTGGGTTATCTGATCTCAATTGTCATAATGTTGATTCAAGTAACACAGTCCTAATTAAGGAAAAAGTAATTCTTTCACCAGATTATTTCAGAAATAGGTATGTGACCAAATGTTGGCACGTACATTTGAGAGGAAGTTTCCTGCAGGATTCTAAAAGCAGCAGTCCTTGGATTTCTGAAAGAACCAGCAAAAGCTAATCCACTTTTTCCTTTTGAAAAGTATGGGTTATGGATATGAAATCTATAAATGCCACATCTTCTTTTACCCCACCAGGAGGAAATCAGTCTTAAGATGAGCTTATACTACGGAAGGTAGAGCTGAGAGACTGAAAGAAACTTATTCCTTGATGACGTGATTGCAACACTGCATCGATCCAACCTAACATCTGCACTTCCTCTTGATTTTCAATTACGTCAGTTAAGCCAATGTGAGTACGGCTTTGTGTTCTTTTCAATCAAATATATCCAGATATACTATACTTATTGATTACTTACTATAGTTATGAAAAACACATAGACATTTTCTTTTACAATTATAGATATAGTTTTCTTTGACCTAAAGAATTTAGATAATTCATTTAGTTGACATCTGAAAATGATTGCCTTAGGGTCAAAAATGCATGGTTTCTCTTGAATAGTAAGTATTCAAGATGATTTGAACACTTCAAAATCAACAAAACATTGTAATGTTTGCTTAATTTTAGCTAGAATGAAAAGTAAGTACAAAGTGCAGCAATTGACCTATTGAATCTATGAATGTTGATCACAAAGCTTGAGGTATTTAATGAAAGAATGATTTAATGTTAATTACAAAAACTAGAAACATCACATTTCATATTTTTAAGAATTGTTACAGAAGTTAACACAATAAATATTAACTTTGAAAATGTGACAAAAATTAATGCTTTAAAGGAGCACTTTGGTACTTTTTCTTAGCTGAGTAAATTTCCTCACAGTTTATTGGTGTGTCACTATTTGCAACAACTTTTGCTGGCACAAGGAAATGAAAATGTTGTGGTTTTAATGTGTAAACAAATGGACACAAAAACAACATATTACACCATTTTTTAAAAAGTAAAATCATCTCATTTCGAAGTACCATTTATTTTTTTTAAATGCAAGTACTAGACAGGCATTTTTAGTGACTATGTTAAAGTGAATTGTGAAAAGAATTTCCAAGTTGTGAGTAAATAGTGGAAATATCAGGGTTTTTTTTTTGCTTTGGGAACTCTAAAAGTAAATTCCACACTGTCAGCTGTGAATATTAGAGGGTTGAAGAGGGTCCTCAGGTACGCAACACAAAATAGGTGTGCATGTGGTTATACCCGTCAGAGATTAATCATGTACAATGTAAGAAAAAAAATAATTTATTGAAAAAATATACTGTATATATATTTTATATACAATATACTATATGTAACAATTTACAGAAATGATAGAAGACATTGAGAATGAAGCAGTAACCAAGGGAAACAACTAGGTATAAGGATATTTCCAAGATCCCATTATAGAAATAGTCAGTTTAGGACATCAATGTTTGAGATACCCCCACTGCCACCATTGCATTGGGAACACTCCTCTGTCATGACAGTCTTGCTGCCTCTACTTCTGCTCTGCCACTGACAGAGTCTGTCCACAAGAGTGAATAATGTTGAACTGTCCCAATGTCCTGGTTTCTCTTCTTTCAGATGTAAAGTCCTGGGAGGGGTCATCCAATTAGCTAAGCTTAGGGCACATGCCTTTACCCTAGCTCAAATACAAATATCTGGACCCTGATTCACCTTCTGTGGGGAGACATATGCCCTGCTTCCAGCTAAGCTCGCAGGGGACTCACCCCATATAGAAAACAGGGTTTGATATCAGGCACTCAAAAATAAATTTTAAAAGAGCAATATCCACTACACTGGTAATAGAAAAGTGTATTTCCACAGGATTCTTTTAGAATTATCCTCTAGTTTGCTGCCCCACTATATAGCACATTTTTCTCCTCATATTAAATATTAGCAAGTATTCTATAATGAATGTTCTAGGAATCATTATCAAATTTAATGTGCATGAGAATAACCTGCGGAACTTTTAAAGGTGCTTAAGAGATTCAGATGCAATGGATCTGAGATGCTTTATTTGAGTCTGTATTTTTTCCCAGCTCCCTAACGTAAACCTAATGCATGACACCCACATAAATTCAACAATTCCTCCAGTGAGTTTTACATATACAAAGATGTCTTGTTTTGTTCCCAAACTAGTTTCTTCTGGTTACATGTGTAATTATATACAAAATTACATGATTTAATTAGCATTATGTAAATAATGATAGTTTAAGTGTGAAAGAAAGAGTTATCTTTTTGAAAATGAACCTGAATGTTTTGGACAGACTTACACAGATTAATTGATGAAATTTGAAAGTGTTGTACAATTATATGTGGAGACATAACTGAAAAGATTATTAATAAGGGGAGGAAAGGAGTATAGTGACAAGGTAGAAAAAATCTGCATTGCAAGTGCCTATTTCTTGCTCCAGGGTGAGGAAACTGAAACTAGGAATCTTAGACGTTGCATCATATGTGTTGTTTCAACAAGAAAGTAAATCTAATCTAGAATTCCAATCCCCAGAACAATACTCAAAGAAAAGTTCTTTGTCTTATACCAAAAGATTGATAATGAGTGTTTCAGTTAAAATAAATAAAATGCTTTTTCAAGCATCTAAACATCTACTGGCTCTGCTTGTGTCACATAAAAGGATGTTTATTCTTCAGGCAGTATTTAGTGAAAGCTACTCCTAAAAACTGAGAAGGCAAATAGGTATCATCTTGAGTTCCAACTCTCATGAACTGGTGGTAGTGACTTGAAGTACTAGATGAACAATGGATCTGGGACCGTTTGGGGCCCCAAAAGAAAGAGATCTGTCATTACTCAGACTCCTGTTCACAGACTCTGCTTCACGGAAGATTATCTAGCCAATTTTATTGATAGTAATGCATAGGTTTGTTGAAGTAATCAATGCATATATAAACCAAGTTATCAAAATGAAGAGAAAAAGGTCATAGTTACTTGGTGTTGGTAATTAAGTTAGCCAATCCTAGTATTTTGAAATTTTGTATTCTAAGTCCCCTGCTTTTCCTGTTTATGAAATCTGAGATAACTAAATAATTGTTGCATTTCTTTTCCTAGATGCTCTAGACTCTGTCGTCACTGTGTGTTTAAACAATTGCCCAATCCATTATTAATTTATTAAATTATACTTAGGGAAAACAAAATGCATTTGTATTTTTTATTAATAACTGAGTTTCATGGATGTTTAGCTGTTTTTGTAAGATGTGTGTCACTATCTGAAATACATACTAGTTTTTAAAGTAATTGACTTTATTCAGTGGGCTCAGTTCTATTAATCTATATCCACCTTTTTTCTTGAAACTTAATATTTAACATATGCAGAAAATAATTCATGCAGTTCTTAACTGTACCCTTTGGAACTGTGGCCCTAAATAGAGAAGAATAAAAGTAATGGGTTCTTTGCACTGGACATCTTGATACAAGTCACCTTGACATTTTGTTCCATGCTTAATGAATGTTCTGGCAGGCATGCTAATCCAATATCCTGAAAACAACATTACTCAGTGAATTCTGAGCCATACAAAAGCCAAGACCTCAAGTAGTAGAATATGTTCTCAGTTGAAATTATGTAAATGTCAGGTAGTCTGTGAGATGATTCTTCAATTGTATAAAATACATTAAGATGACTAAGTCATATGTGATGGTTAGATGATAGAATTTTGATACTTTTAACACAGAGAAGACATATCCAAAAGAGTCTACATTGTAATACAAAGAAAGTCACAGAAACTCTCATCATATCTAAGAAAATTTAGAAAGAATTTTACAGTAGAAGTTGACAAAAATTAAGGAAAAATAATTACCTTGAGAGCTCATTCATCAAGTATTTATTAGGCACCAACTGCTATGTGGGATACAAAAGAATTACAAAAGCAATCTCAGTTCCAAAGGGATTGTTGAGTTTTGAGTTAATTTAAATGCGAGTGATTGAACAGTTTCAGAGTTATGGTCTTCTGCATATTTGGCTAATATACTTATAATAAAACAAAAGAAACTCTAAAGAAGTTAAGGAATTCCACCTATTTTTCTTGTTCATGAAGACCTTGAAATATAAATTAAATTTTGAATCAATTTGAATATTTTATCTTCCCTCCCTCAGAAAGAGATAATTTAGAGATGTTGGAGATCATTTGTAAAATCTACCTTGTAAAAATACCATGATATGCTAATAAAAATGTTAGTGGACATCGCAGCCTGTCATGTAAGTAAGTTTATATAGTTTTATTTTCCATAAATAATTATGTTTGATAATTATTTGCCTTCATATAATTATTTGAGTAAGATTTCAACATTGTTTTCTAAGAAATATATTTATATGACCATCTAGCCATGACTACTAGTACTAATGGCTAGCGCTTAAAATTAAACTACAGTCATATATTACTTAACTACAGGGATATGCTCTGATAAATGCATCATTATATGATTTCATTATTGTGCAAACATGTGATGGCATGTACTTACACAAACATAGATGGTGTAGCCTACTACACACCTAGGCTACATGGTATAGGTTATTGCTCCTCGGCTACAAACCTGTACAGTACAAACCTGCACTGTACTGAATACTGTAGGCAATTATAACACAATGGTAAATATTTGTATATATAAAAACATCTAAACATAGAAAAGGCACACTAAAAGTACTCTATAAAAGATAAAAAATGGCTTGGCACAGTGGCTCACCCCTATAATCCTCACCCCTATAATCCTAGGACTTTGGGAGGCTGAGGTGGTGGATCGTTTGAGCTCAGGAGTTCCAGACCAGCCTGGGCAACATGACAAACCCCATCTTTACAAAATACACAAAAATTAGTTGAGCATAGTGGCACACACCTGTAGTCCCAGCTACTTGGGGGCTGAGTTGGGAGGATAACTTGAACCTGGGAGGTCAAGGATGCAGTGAGCCCAGATCATAACACTTGCACTCCTGCCTAGGTGACAAAGTGAGACCTTGTCTCAAAAAAAAAAAACAGGTAAAAAACTGTATGCCTGTGTAAGGCACTTACCATGAATGGAGCTTGAAGGACTGGAAGTTTCTCTGTTTGAATCAGTGAGTGGTAAGAGAATGTGAAGCCCTAGGATATTACTATTATAGACTTCATTAACACTGTACACTTAGGCTATACTAAATTTATTTATAAAATAGTTTTATTTCTTCAATAATAAATTAGCCTTAGCTTATTGTAAATATTTTACTTTATGAAGTTTGTAATTTTTAAAACTTTTGGACTCTTGTAATAACACAGCTTAAAACACACATTTTACTGCTGAAAAATATTTTCTTTTTTTAATATCTTTGTTCTAAAAGCCTTATGTTGGGGGGAGGAGCCAAGATGGCCGAATAGGAACAGCTCCTGTCTACAGCTCCCAGTGTGAGCGACGCAGAAGACGGGTGATTTCTGCATTTCCATCTGAGGTACCGGGTTCATCTCACTAGGGAGTGCCAGAGAGTGGGCGCAGGTCAGTGGGTGCGCGCACCGTGCGCGAGCCGAAGCAGGGCCAGGCATTGCCTCACTTGGGAAGCGCAAGGGGTCAGGGAGTTCCCTTTCCGAGTCAAAGAAAGGGGTGACGGGCGCACCTGGAAAATCGGGTCACTCCCACCCGAATATTGCGCTTTTCGGACCAGCTTAAAAAACAGCGCACCACGAGATTATATCCCACACCTGGCTCGGAGGGTCCTACGCCCACGGAGTCTCGCTGATTGCTAGCACAGCAGTCTGACATCAAACTGCAAGGCGACAGCGAGGCTGGGGGAGGGGCGCCCGCCATTGCCCAGGCTTGCTTAGGTAAACAAAGCAGCCGGGAAGCTCTAACTGGGTGGAGCCCACCACAGCTCAAGGAGGCCTGCCTGCCTCTGTAGGCTCCACCTCTGGGGGCAGGGCACAGACAAACAAAAAGACAGCAGTAACCTCTGCAGACTTAAATGTCCCCGTCTGACAGCTTTGAAGAGAGCAGTGGTTCTCCCAGCACGCAGCTGGAGATCTGAGAACGGGCAGACTGCCTCCTCAAGTGGGTCCCTGACCCCTGACCCCCCGAGCAGCCTAACTGGGAGGCACCCCCCAGCAGGGGCAGACTGACACCTCACACGGCAGGGTATTCCAACAGACCTGCAGCTGAGGGTCCTGTCTGTTAGAAGGAAAACTAACAAACAGAAAGGACATCCACACCAAAAACCCATCTGTACATCACCATCATCAAAGACCAAAAGTAGATAAAACCACAAAGATGGGGAAAAAACAGAACAGAAAAACTGGAAACTCTAAAACGCAGAGCGTCTCTCCTCCTCCAAAGGAACGCAGTTCCTCACCAGCAACAGAACAAAGCTGGATGGAGAATGACTTTGACGAGCTGAGAGAAGAAGGCTTCAGACGATCAAATTACTCTGAGCTACGGGAGGACATTCAAACCAAAGGCAAAGAAGTTGAAAACTTTGAAAAAAATTTAGAAGAATGTATAACTAGAATAACCAATACAGAGAAGTGCCTAAAGGAGCTGATGGAGCTGAAAACCAAGGCTCAAGAACTACGTGAAGAATGCAGAAGCCTCAGGAGCCGATGCAATCAACTGGAAGAAAGGGTATCAGCAATGGAAGATGAAATGAATGAAATGAAGCAAGAAGGGAAGTTTAGAGAAAAAAGAATATAAAAAGAAATGAGCAAAGCCTCCAAGAAGTATGGGACTATGTGAAAACACCAAATCTACGTCTGATTGGTGTACCCGAAAGTGATGGGGAGAATGGAACCAAGTTGGAAAACACTCTACAGGATATTATCCAGGAGAACTTCCCCAATCTAGCAAGGCAGGCCAACGTTCAGATTCAGGAAATACAGAGAATGCCACAAAGATACTCCTCGAGAAGAGCAACTCCAAGACACATAATTGTCAGATTCACCAAAGTTGAAATGAAGGAAAAAATGTTAAGGGCAGCCAGAGAGAAAGGTCAGGTTACCCTCAAAGGGAAGCCCATCAGACTAACAGTGGATCTCTCAGCAGAAACCCTATAAGCCAGAAGATAGTGGGGGCCAATATTCAACATTCTTAAAGAAAAGAATTTTCAACCCAGAATTTCATATCCAGCCAAACTAAGCTTCATAAGTGAAGGAGAAATAAAATCCTTTACAGACAAGCAAATGCTGAGAGATTTTGTCACCACCAGGCCTGCCCTAAAAGAGCTCCTGAAGGAAGTACTAAACATGGAAAGGAACAACCGGTACCAGCCGCTGCAAAATCATGCCAAAATGTAAAGACCATCGAGACTAGGAAGAAACTGCATCAACTAACGAGCAAAATAACCAGCTAACATCATAATGACAGGATCAAATTCACACATAACAATATTAACTTTAAATGTAAAAATGGACTAAATGCTCCAATTAAAAGACACAGACTGGCAAATTGGATAAAGAGTCAGGACCCATCAGTGTGCTGTATTCAGGAAACCCATCTCACATGCAGAGACACACATAGGCTCAAAATAAAAGGATGGAGGAAGATCTACCAAGCAAATGGAAAACAAAAAAAGGCAGGGGTTGCAATCCTAGTCTCTGATAAAACAGACTTTAAACCAACAAAGATCAAAAGAGACAAAGAAGGCCATTACATAATGGTAAAGGGATCAATTCAACAAGAAGAGCTAACTATCCTAAATATATATGCACCCAATACAGGAACACCCAGATTCACAAAGCAAGTCCTTAGAGACCTACAAAGAGACTTAGACTCCCACACATTAATAATGGGAGACTTTAACACCCCACTGTCAACATTAGACAGATCAATGAGACAGAAAGTCAACAAGGATACCCAGGAATTGAACTCAGCTCTGCACCAAGCGGACCTAATTGACATCTACAGAACTCTCCACCCCAAATCAACAGAATATACATTTTTTTCAGCACCACACCACACGTATTCCAAAATTGACCACATACTTGGAAGTAAAGCTCTCCTCAGCAAATGTAAAAGAACAGACATTATAACAAACTATCTCTCAGACCACAGTGCAATCAAACTAGAACTCAGGATTAAGAATCTCACTGAAAACCGCTCAACTACAATGGAAACTGAACAACCTGCTCCTGAATGACTACTGGGTACATAACGAAATGAAGGCAGAAATAAAGATGTTCTTTGAAACCAACGAGAACAAAGACACAACATACCAGAATCTCTGGGACACATTCAAAGCAGTGTGTAGAGGGAAATTTATAGCACTAAATGCCCACAAGGGAAAGATCCAAAATTGACACCCTAACATCACAATTAAAAGAACTGGAAAAGCAAGAGCAAACACATTCAAAAGCTAGCAGAAGGCAAGAAATAACGAAAATCAGAGCAGAACTGAAGGAAATAGAGACACAAAAAACCCTTCAAAAAAATTAATGACTCCAGGAGCTGGTTTTTTGAAAGGATCAACAAAATTGATAGACCGCTAGCAAGACTAATAAAGAAAAAAAGAGAGAAGAATCAAATAGACACAATAAAAAATGATAAAGGGGATATCACCACCGATCCCACAGAAATACAAACTACCATCAGAGAATACTACAAACACCTCTACGCAAATAAACTAGAAAATCTAGAAGAAATGGATAAATTCCTTGACACATACACTCTCCCAAGACTAAACCAGGAAGAAGTTGAATCTCTGAATAGACCAATAACAGGAGCTGAAGTTGTGGCAATAATCAATAGTTTACCAACCAAAAAGAGTCCAGGACCAGATGGATTCACAGCTGAATTCTACCAGAGGTACAAGGAGGAACTGCTACCATTCCTTCTGAAACTATTCCAATCAATAGAAAAAGAGGGAATCCTCCCTAACTCATTTTATGAGGCCAGCAACATTCTGATACAAAAGCCAGGCAGAGACACAACCAAAAAAGAGAATTTTAGACCAATATCCTTGATGAACATTGATGCAAAAATCCTCAATAAAATACTGGCAAAACGAATCCAGCAGCACATCAAAAAGCTTATCCACCATGATAAAGTGGGCTTCATCCTGGGATGCAAGGCTGGTTCAATATACGCAAATCAATAAATGTAATCCAGCATATAAACAGAGCCAAAGACAAAAACCACATGATTATCTCAATACATGCAGAAAAAGCCTTTGACAAAATTCAACAACCCTTCATGCTAAAAACTCTCAATAAATTAGGTATTGATGGGACATATTTCAAAATAATAAGAGCTATCTATGACAAACCCACAGCCAATATCATACTGAATGGGCAAAAACTGGAAGCATTCCCTTTGAAAACTGGCACAAGACAGGGATGCCCTCTCTCACCACTCCTATTCAACATAGTGTTGGAAGTTCTGGCTAGGGCAATTAGGCAGGAGAAGGAAATAAAGGGTATTCAATTAGGAAAAGAGGAAGTCAAATTGTCCCTGTTTGCAGACAACATGATTGTATATTTAGAAAACCCCATTGTCTCAGCCCAAAATCTCCTTAAGCTGATAAGCAACTTCAGCAAAGTCTCAGGATACAAAATCAATGTACAAAAATCACAAGCATTCTTATACACTAATAACAGACAAACAGAGAGCCAAATCATGGGTGAACTCCCATTCACAATTGCTTCAAAGAGAATAAAATACCTAGGAATCCAACTTACAAGGGATGTGAAGGACCTCTTCAAGGAGAACTACAAACCACTGCTCAAGGAAATAAAAGAGGATACAAACAAATGGAAGAACATTCCATGCTCATGGGTAGGAAGAATCAATATTGTGAAAATGGCCATACTGCCCAAGGTAATTTACAGATTCAATTCCATCCCCATAAAGCTACCAATGACTTTCTTCACAGAATTGGAAAAAACTACTTTAAAGTTCTTATGGAACCAAAAAAGAGCCCGCATCGCCAAGTCAGTCCTAAGTCAAAAGAACAAAGCTGGAGGCATCACACTACCTGACTTCAAACTATACTACAAGGCTACAGTAACCAAAACAGCATGGTACTGGTACCAAAACAGAGATATAGATCAATGGAACAGAACAGAGCCCTCAGAAATAACGCCGCATATCTACAACTATCTGATCTTTGACAAACCTGACAAAAACACGAAATGGTGAAAGGATTCCCTATTCAATAAATGGTGCTGGGAAAACTGGCTAGCCATATGTAGAAAGCTGAAACTGGATCCCTTCCTTACACCTTACACAAAAATCAATTCAAGATGGATTAAAGACTTAAACGTTAGACCTAAAACCATAAAAACCCTAGAAGAAAACCTAGGCATTACCATTCAGGACATAGGCATGGGCAAGGACTTGATGTCCAAAACATCAAAGCAATGGCAACAAAAGACAAAATTGACAAATGGGATCTCATTAAACTAAAGAGCTTCTGCACAGTAAAAGAAACTACCATCAGAGTGAACAGGCAACCTACAACATGGGAGAAAATTTTCGCAACCTACTCATCTGACAAAGGGCTAATATCCAGAATCTACAATGAACTCAAACAAATTTACAAGAAAAAAACAACCCCATCAAAAAGTGGGCAAAGGACATGAACAGACACTTCTCAAAAGAAGACATTTATGCACCAAAAAACACATGAAAAAATGCTCATCATTACTGGCCATCAGAGAAATGCAAATCAAAACCACAATGAGATACCATCTCACACCAGTTAGAATGGCAATCATTAAAAAGTCAGGAAACAACAGATGCTGGAGAGGATGTGGAGAAATAGGAACACTTTTACACTGTTGGTGGGACTGTAAACTAGTTCAACCATTGTGGAAGTCAGTGTGGCGATTCCTCAGGGATCTAGAACTAGAAATACCATTTGACCCAGCCATCCCATTACTGGGTATATACCCAAAGGACTATAAATCATGCTGCTATAAAGACACATGCACATGTATGTTTATTGCAGCATTATTCACAATAGCAAAGACTTGGAACCAACCCAAATGTCCAACAATGATAGACTGGATTAAGAAAATGTGGCACATATACACCATGGAATACTATGCAGCCATAAAAAATGATGAGTTCATGTCCTTTGTAGGGACATGGATGAAATTGGAAATCATCATTCTCAGTAAACTATCGCTAGAACAAAAAACCAAACACCACATATTCTCACTCATAGATGGGAATTGAACAATGAGATCACATGGGCACAGGAAGGGGAATATCACACTCTGGGGACTGTGGGGGGGAGGGGGGAGGGATAGCATTGGGAGATATACCTAATGCTAGATGACGAGTTAGTGGGTGCAGTGCACCAGCATGGCACATGTATTTATATGTAACTAACCTGCACAATGTGCACATGTACCCTAAAACTTAAAGTATAATAAAATAAATAAATAAATAAATAAAAAATAAAAGCGTTATGTTAACTTTTTTTTACCTTTTAAACTTTTTTTTTTTTTTTTGCTAAAAATGAAAATACAAACAAACACATTAGCCCAGGCCTACACAGGATCAGTATCATCAATATCGCTGTCTTCCACCTCCACATCTTGTTCCACTGGAAGGTCTTCAGGCACACACTTGGAGCTGTCATCTCCTATGACAACAACGCCTTCTGGAATACCTCCTAAAGAACCTGCCTGAGGCCGTTTTATAGTTAGTTAATATTTTTTTATAAGTAGGAGCACACTCTAATATAACAATTCAAAGTATCATATAGTAAATACATAAACTAGGATTGAAGTCATTTATTATCATCAAGTATCAGGTACTGTACTTAGTTATATGTGCTATATGTTTATATGACTGGCAGCAGTAAGTTTGTTTATACCATCATCACTACAAACGCATGAGTCATGCATTGTTCTTTATGTTACCAGGCAATAGGAGATTTTCAGCTCCATTATAATCTTATGAGACCACTGTAGTATATGTGGCCCATATTTGACTGAAACATCGTTATTCAGCACATGATTGTATAACATAGATTTGCTTTTGTGTACTATCTTAGACACACTCATCAAAATCCCATTAAAAATAATGAAAATAATTTTTAAAAATATTTGTCAATTTGAGAAATAACTTGAAAGTAGGAGGATATAAATTTCAAACAAGTGCATATTCAACTTTATTTACAGTTTCATTTTTAGCTGAGTTCCCAGATATTTAATCTCTTAAAAATAAGTGTTGACTACAAATTGAAATTACACATTTCAAAGTAAAAATATTACTCATCAGAAAAATGTAAGCTGAATACTTGTAGTAGGTTATTAGCTTCACCATTAATCTCTCATGTGCCTTTTGAAAATAAGATTATTAAAGAGTTGAGCCCAAAGGCAAGGAACACATAGCAAGGAAGGCACAAAAATAATATTTTAATCCTTCAAGTACAGCAAATAATTGTGATATTGCTATATTTATCACAGAACATTTTTAATGATGCCTATTCTTAAAACTTTGACATGTTACAGTTTTAAAAAAATGACTTCATTGAATGTTTCTATTCAACTCCATGTAGCAAGGTAAATTTTGCTTTATCTTTTTTAATGGAATTTGAAAATTGTTTTTCACTTTCCAAATGGAGATGAGATACAGTGATATCAATCGTTATTGCTACTATTGAACAGCTGTGAATAAATAAAGGCTTTGAGGATAAACCATACCAGCTTTGCCCTCCTGTGGTTTTATTAACACATAAAGCGTCTGCTCAGAGAAAAATCTTGTCTGACAGTATTTTGGAACCATTTCTTTTCCATTCTTGTTACTTTAGTATTTGCTATTTTTATGTACATTTTTGAGATATGTGTGTATATATGTATATATTTTATGTAAAAATACATGTATATGCAAATTTGTATATGTGATATGTATACATATACTGTTTGTGTGTGTTTGTGTGCATGTGTGTGTAGTGTGTTGTGTTTAATCAGTCCCATACTAGACTATGAGGAAAAATTCTTTTTTTTTTTTTTTTTTGAGACAGAGTCTCGCTCTGTCACCCAGGCTGGAGTGCAGTGGCGTGATCTCGGCTCACTGCAAGCTCCGCCTCCCGGATTTATGCCATTCTCCTGCCTCAGCCTCCCGAGTAGCTGGGACTACAGGTGCCCACCACCACGCCCGGCTAATTTTTTTTTTTTTTGTATTTTTAGTAGAGACAGGGTTTCACCGTGTTAACCAGGATGGTCTCGATCTACTGACCTCGTGATCTGCCCACCTCAGCCTCCCAGAGTGCTGGGATTACAGGCGTGAGCCACCGCGCAGGGCCCTGACTATTTGGAAAAATTCTAAATTTTTTTGTCCCCCCAAATCATGTAACAGAACAGTAAGCTGCTAATTATACTACAAAATATTACATGTGATAGGAATAAAAATCAGTAAGAATAAAAGACATTCCACACTAAACAATGTATTTCTGTCCTAAGAAACAAAGGGCTGATAATATAGTTTATAGGCATGAAAGTGAAGATAGAAAACCTTGTATTACTTAAAGGTTGTTGAAAATTTCCACAGCAGCCTGTCTTGATATTCTCAAGTTACCATACTCTTCATTTCAAGAAACCTTAATTTTCATTATATTCCCATTATATTCCCAAATCTTAATTTGCATATTTGCTTCATCAAAATAAAACTTTATTTACAGAAATACTACTCATACCACTAATTATCCTACTTGAAAGCATAGTGTGAGGTTCACCTGAATACTGATGTTTATATGCTTAATGCTATGAAGAATACATTATTATTTTTGCCCTATTGAGGTAGGAAGAACACTTTAAACATTTTGAAAAAAAATGAATTACATCTAAAAAGTAATATCAATAACAGAGAGGGAAAAATAAGAAGAAAATACTGAGTGGTCAGTATCAAAATTATGTTCATCTAAGTGTACAGTTCATGCTGTTTCCCATGTAAGAGATCAAAATACACTGCCCCCAAATAGGCTGCTTTGGCCTATTTGTTATTTAGAGTAAAAAACATTTGAAAAACAGCAGATGCAAGAAGGGCACTCTGAACTTCCTTTTTCTTCCTGAAAGCAGGAGATTAAATTCCTACGTGAAAGACATGCTTATCACTAGGGAAGTGGAGGCTGACAAAAATCTACACAAATAAATCTTGTTGAACTAACAAGCCAATCTTATCTTCCTAGTCACTTTTCCACAACTAACTGCCCTAGCCCACACCCCTCTGTCTTGCCGCTTTTCCACAATTTACTATTCTTTGTTCAGCCTAATATATAAGCATTCAACTTCATTTCTTTGAGTCTTCATTTTTTGTGTGTGTGTGATGGCTCTCAGGTACATGTAAAAATTACTAAATAAAACTCATATGCTTTTCTCCTGTTAATCTGCCTTAGGTAAATTTAATTCCTAGGCTCAGCAAGAAGCCCTTGGAGGGTAGAGAATAAATTTTGCCTTCCTTATCCCTACAAGACAAGCTTCCTGGCCCATCACCACCATTCTCTCTCTCCATGATCTAGAGCACATTAAAGTTATTTAACTCTGAAACTCTTCCTCCCCACTTGTAAAATGGAAAATATTAGTCCTTACAACCTAGAGTTTTTGTAATAATTACATGAGCTGAAACATGTAAAGTGCTTAGCACAGTGTCTGACATATACAATAAAAAGCTTTATATGTGTTACTTATGCTATTATTTGATATGTTTGCATTTTGCTTCCTTGGGGACATAATCCCACAGCCCCATAATTCTCAACTGACTTTGTCCTTAGTAACACAGAGCTGTGAGACCATCAGATGACATCTCCTGCGCAGGAAAGAGTTTGTCCAAAAGGAACTTTCCAGGAACAAGGGAGAGACCACTTCTATAGGTCACTGCTAGGCCAAGTACATATCATGCCTTGTAAGAGTCTATACAAATAAACTAGCTGTCCTTTTATATTTGACCACGCCATTAACTAATTGAAAATGCCACCCATTCCCTTTTCTGTAACTACTCTACTTTCCTAGTGCTACTTTTTTTCTGTATATATTCTTATGGTCAAACCAGGAAAAATCTATCTGGCACTCTGGACTGTGCTTCACAGGGAACGACTCCCTTCCTCCACATCCCTAGTAATTCAACCCCACCAAATAACTTTAGATTTTATATTGCTTTAGATAGGAAGGTGTTAGTTTTCTAGCCAGACATATGTTAGTCACAAAGAAGAAAGATTATTTTAAAAGGTGTATGCAGGTCAGAATAATCAGACAGCCAATAGTAGTGGTATACACACAGACACACAGACTGCGTATGAAAACATTATGCTGAACGTATTTTAACTATTAGAGAAAATGTGTCTTGAAGTTCATCAGTAGGTTGAGAGAAGCAAATTCTTTGTAATTTTTAAAGGATCATGGTAAATTATTGAGAAAAAGTTCTACATTGAGAAAAAGTTCTACATTTTCTGACTTGGAGTATGGGAGGAGATCCAGCTACTGACTCTCAGAGATACTGATGAAAGACTTTTGTGGTCTGGATAAACTACAGTACTAATTTAACACAGTTCAGAGTCCAACAACTCATGTTTTGCCAACAACCCTAGGCAGAGTTTGTTGATTTATTCTGATTGCAACCACAGAGGCTGATGGTTTTATCATAACACTAGTCACATACCCTTGTAACTCTGACAGATACTTATCTCTTCTTGGCAAAGCTCCTGAAGAACACGAGTTTCTTGTTCATTGTGTATTTCTCCAGGTTTCCAAACAGTAGATACTAAATAAGTTTGATTGCATAAATTAACAGTGATAAAAGGAATAACTGCTAATACTTGAACATTTAGTATAGGCTTACCCATATTCCAAGCATTTTGCATATTTTACTGCATATAATCCTCAAAATAACTTAAGGTCATAGGTACTATTATTATTTCCATTTTATAGAGAAAGAAACGGGGCACAGAGAGGTTAGCTTAACATCACATAGCCCTTGAGTAGTAGAGTCAAGATTTAGAAAAGTACATTATTGAAAGGGTTTTAATTTCAATATTTTAACTGCTTTTGGATTTATTTTAAAACAATATTCCAACAGGAGCTAAATTTGAAACTCATGGATGACAGAAAAAAAGCTTCTGAAAGAAACAACAAAATAGACCTTTTCCAACTTGCCAGAGTGTAGCAATCCCCAAACTGACAAAAATTCACAGCTTCATCAATAAGAAGACAGCAAATAAATTTTCCTCCTTACTCCATGACACTGGTTCCCTTTCAAAGTCAAGTTAGATAGTATGAGATAGTTGCCTGATAATGTTTTCTAACTATGTAGTCAGTTTATTATAGATACTAAGCACTCGCCCACCCACCCTAAACATTTAAATCTGTATCTCTTTTAATGTAACAATTTAGGGTTGAAGCAGCAGGTATTTTCTGAGCATAATAAAGACATTGTTCCAAAAGCAAAAATATAAAAATAAAGAATATAACCTTCAGATATGTGCCTCATAAACTCTGACTCTATTCCCTTCTTATCCACTGTATCTCTGTTAAATGTCTGCCCCTTTTGATAGAGGGAAAAAATCATGAATTGAGATTTAATCATTGACGGACTTTCTATAAAATTTCTTGAAGAATTTTTATTAAGCAAAATTGGGATCAGAGTCCAGTCTTCGAGATGCAGACTTTGGGATAACTGTTTCTTAATGTAAAGGGACTGCAACAGGTAAATGAAAGGGGAAATCTGCTAAAATAAAATTAAGCAGTTGAAGACAGATTTTAAGTTGTATTCACTTTACTAAGAATGGTACTCGATAGTTTCCATAAAAGAATTGGTCAGAGAGGTCCAAACAAATAAGCACTGGGGGGAAAAAAAGACTGTTTTCTGAGTGGCAGTTGTTGGTAATGTAAGAACAATAAGAGAATTAGAATGTTGGATGGGGGAAGGAGAGCCAATGTTACAGGCTGAAAGAATGAATGAGCGACACAGGATGAAAGACAGCAAGGGAACAGGCTACTGGGGAGGTATGTCAAATGGAGGAGAGGACAGTAATATGAAAGAGTTGCGGGGAGAATGTCTGATTTGTTTTAAGATAGGCCTTGGAAGTATGTTTTCAAATCAGAGGGCAGAAATCACTGCAGCAACCAAAACGATTGATAATGTGTAGAAATGAAGGTGAGAAGAGTTCTGAAAATTGATAGAGCAAGGCCATAAGGTAGGAGAAGGAGGAGGCAAGAATAGAGGTGACCAACTTAGCTTTGGAAAAAATCGCTTTTACTCTTAGACGGAAGTGAGGGAGACATAAAGGGATGAAAAAAGACAGAAAGCTCCTGTAGCTGGCTCAGTTAAAATACTTTATGACTCAATTCTATTAATAGAATTTATTTGCTATTGTCCACTAATACTACAAGTGTGGCAGTGTCCTGCCTAACCACTGCTACAACTCTTCTAGCCCAGGAGGACTCCTGTGATGTTAACACATTATTGCTTCTCCATTGACTCTTGTGGTATCTGTATATGATAACACATTGGGGTTAGGGTTCAGTGATTCTTTCTGATGGGGTGCCCAAAGCAATTTCATCCATGATCACAGACTTAGATGACTTCAGGCGAACAGACTTCGCAAATTAGCAAAAGAATGCTAAGGAAACATCTAATGAGAATTGAAAGAGAAAGTACTTTACCTTTTGATCATCTACTTTCAAGCATAATGCCTAGAATAGAATAGGCACATAAATGTTTGCTGAATTAATGAATTTATGAATGAAGCAAATAGCAGTTTTTGTTTGTTCATTTGTTTGTTTTAATGAGGCTTTAGAGAAATCAGATTATAGTTGCAGAAGTTTAGTAGCTATAAGGTGAATTTTGAGTAATAACTACTATTATTACAAGTAATTTCATCTGAAAATAATATTATTCAAGGATAAAGAAAATACTCCCTTTCTATATTAAGTATGACAGATGAACGAATTTACATTCAACAAATATTTTATGTTTGAATTTTGTTTTGTTTTGTTTTACTTAATGTCTCAGACACTCACTCCTATGGACTCCCATATTTACTTTTCCTTTTTACATCTTCCCGCTTCTATATTTGCCATCCACTATCACAGATACCTGTAACAACATCACCAACCACAGTTGGGGTAATGGAGAATTTCTAAAAAAAAAAAAAAAAAAAGGCCTTACTACTTGCTGATCATATCTTAGATATGTCATAAGCCAAACATCCTACTTTGAGTCAACTCAAGTCAATGGGGTATATCATCTATAAGAAAAATGTGGGATATTTGGGAACATCTACAGAAACACTATACAGTAGAACTATAAGGTAAGTTGCATGTATAATTTTACATTTTCTAGTAGTACATTAAACTACATAAAAAAGAAATCAATGAAGTAGTTTTATTATTTGCTGAATATTATAATTTCAACATGAATCAATATAAAAATTATTAATGTTATATTTTCACTTTATTTTTACTTTTCGGTAGTATGTCTTAAAATCAAATGCACACTTTATACTTAACATCTTAATTTTCACTAACTACATTTCATATTATCAGTAGCCACACATTGCTAGTGGCTACCACATTGAGCAGCATAGATCTATATAGGTCCAGATCACACAACCACAGGGTATTTTTTAACTAACAGCTAATTGCGTTCCTTAAAAAAATTATTTAGAATTTTTTTTTTTCTGCAAACAAACCAATGAGTCAGGCTTATAACTACTTATATCTACTTTACTATGTTGTTAGGCTTATAACTACTTATATCTACTTTACTATATTGTTAGGCTTATAACTACTTATATCTACTTTACTATATTGTTAGGCTCTGTATACTCTTTATAGACATCTCATAAGGGAGTAGTAGGAATAAGCCAGGTATTTTTAAAAAATAAGGATTTAAAAAATTTTTGTTTAACTTTTTCTTTTAAAATGAATATAGGTAATGAAATGGAAGTCTGAAATAACAATGTATTTCTTAACATTCATATAAGTCAAACATTTTTGGCTGCATGCTGCCTGTGTAGAGGTCTTGTTTATGTCTGGCTTACCATAAATCTTAATGTTTAGAATTTTAGTATCAAGGAAAGCATATAAATATCTTATAATCTTGTTAAAAGAACTTGAAGATGTCCTCCCACTGCTGAGGGCTTTCATCATGTAAATCAGAGTAAAGATAAGTGGTCATGTTATCAAACCCTAAAATAATAGTGTGTATTAGAAACACTGACAGATCTTTAATTGTAGCAGCACAAAGTATACTACTAACTGTACCATACATCATCAATAAATAGGAATTTAGGATGCAGTTTGCTGCCTTGACCTTCAAGCTCCAATTGTGTTTCAGTCATCAAGAGTTCATAAATAATATAATTTACAATCTCTGAAAGGAGACTATGTGGACACAATAAACCACATATGTTATATGGGGGAAGAGTGGCTATATAGTTGGCTTCATGGTCTCAAATTCAGTCAACCTTACTGGCAGAATTCACTTATGTCAACTCATTGCTTTTCAATCAGTAGCATATAGCTAGTGTTTACTGTCATATATTTTTTATGATCTTATAACAAGTGTTCATTTTAGAGAAACTTAGATATTGGCCTGTTAAGCCAAAAACATTTAAGTCTCAAAGATCTCTCAGCAAACGTTTTTCTGATTATCACTTTAAGATGAATACCCCTGAACTACATGAAAAGTTAAAATTATACTCTCCTGTACCAGAAAGAGAGCTACGATCGAGAGGACTTTATTTATGGACAGTAACATTCCTACTTATTCTGAGGTCATGCTTCCTGAACACTGCAATCAAATTAAAATAACCTTAAATAGCACTTGGAAGGGCAAATAACTCACAAAGCCCAACAGACTGTCCCTTAGGAGAGGTAGAAGAAAACTGAATAACTGAAGCAATCACCAGCAGGTTCTAGCAGCTAGACACAATGATATCAATTAGAAGTAACCAATAAAAATACAGAAATGAAAAAAAGAAATAACAGAAAACTAAACTATTCATTTTTCTAGTTTTCAGCAGCAAACCATCTGTAGTTATTTTGTCATAGAGGCAAATGACACACTTTGAGGACTCTATTGTATTATAAAAGAATATATAACTTGACCTTCAATCAACAAGAGAAGGTTAAATGTTATTTAAGTAGATTTTGAGAAACATAACAACTGGGATACCTTTCAGTAAGGTTTTCTTGAGAAATACCCTTCCACTTTCTCATTACCATCTCCTGAAGACTGGAGTTTACTAATTATAAGATCCTGCTTAAGTACCATCTACCTGTTACCATGATACATGCCTAAATCCTACCCCAGCTGAAGAGAACAATAACACAAACCTTTTACTTCTCGATTTCTCTGTAACTATTTCTTCACCTTTTTGGCAGTTATTGTTGAAGATATTTTATATGTATTTTAGATTCTAAGGCACAGAGAAACACTAAAATGTTGCAGAAGAAACACTAAAATGTCACAGAAGTTAGGTTACAACAGCAGGAAGGATCTACTATTCCTAGGGTTGGAGAATGGAAATATTTGGAATTATTAAAGCTGAGAAGCTCAAAGGAAGTGGCCTGTGAAGTTGAAACTCAGGCCTCTGAATAGGGGCCACTGCTTAGCTATAACTGATGTCTCTGAGATCAAAGATGGAACCCTGTGTAACTGGACCCCAGACCTTTGAGGAAGGACTTTAGTCCGCTCGCGCTGGTGTCTCTGATGAGTATTGTGAGTCTGATTTAACTAATTTTCGAAAAAGTGAAAAATCAGTGCTAACTTCTACTACTAGAATGAACTGTCACTACTTAGGTGAAGAAGCATTGTTAGGGTGACAATGACAGGAAAAGAAAGCAAAAATAGGAACAAATTGTAAATAGAAGCATCTTTTCTTCCTCCTCCTGACTTCCAGCTTTCTTTTACTGCTTCTTATTATAGTTTATCAGGGAGTCAACTGGCAAAGTGAAAATGCAGTTTGTAGAGTCCTAGTCCTAGGTTAACACAAGATGGTATGCAAGGTTGGGATTGCAACAACAACAACAAAAAAATAAAGCTTAATAAACTAGCACATCTATTCAGATGAAAGCCATTGTCTAATCTACACTCATATTCCTTGTATTATCTGGTGCATTGAGCTGAATGTTGACTGCAAAGATACATCCAGATTTTAATCTCTAGGACCTGTAAATGCTACCTTATTTGCAAAAAGTGTCTTTGCAGATGTTGATACGGTTTGGCTGTGTCCCCACCCAAATCTTGAATTGTAGTTCCCATAATCCCCACATGTCTTGGGAGGGACCCAGTAGAGGGTAACTGAATCATGGGGTGGTTAACTCTTGCTGTTCTCATGATAGTGAGTGAGTTCTCAGGAGATCTGATGGTTCTATAAGGGCCTTTTCCCTCTTTTGCTGGGTGCTTCTTGCTGCTGCTATGTGTAAGTTTCCTGAGGCCTCCACAGCCATGCTGACCTGTGAGTAATTAAACCTCTTTCCTTTATAAATAACCCAGTCTCGGGTATATCTTTATTAGCAGTATGAGAACAGACTAATACAGATGTGATTATGGATTTTGATATAAGGAGATTATCCTGTATTATGTGAATGAGCCCTAAATCCAATCACAAGTCTCCTTGTAAAGGAGAGATGGGGAGAGATTAAACAGATACACAAAGACGAGAAGGCCATGTGAAGACTGAGGCAGAGATTGGAGTGATGTGGTCACAAACAAGGGAATGCCACAGCCACAGGGAATGGATTCTCCCTTACAGCCAGAGAAAACGTGGCCCTGCTGACCTCTTGATTTCAGACTTTTGGCCTCCAGAAATGGAAAGGAATAAATTTCTGTTGTTTTAAGCCACCTAATTTATGGCAATTTGTTATGAAAGCCACAGGAAACTAATACATTTAGGCTATGCCTTTTACATAATAGATATTAAAATTTTATGAAATAAGTAAAATGGGAATCACAAAACCTTTGATTTACGTAGAGAAAGTTTAATCTACATAGAAAATCTACTAATATAAGATAACACTAATGAGTTAAGATAAATGGAACCTGTCTACACCTAATCAAAATTGTATGCAACATTAACACTTTGACTTTGGAAAATATGATTTTATGGATTACCAAGCCTTTCAATTGTGACTTATAATAATAAATATATAAAATAAAAGGGCAAACATTTTCTGAAATAAAATGAAGCATAGGTAATCATCAACCTCTAGTAGTTAATCTAGAAAAATATTTTACTACATTTTTAATTCTTAACTCTCTATGTCTGAAATGACTTTCAATTCACCCATGTGATATTCTATTTCAGGAAAAAAGATGGCATTATGAATCAGCTTTGAAAACATTTCTATTCTTTAGTTGTTCAAAGCTGTCTATTTAATTTCATAGTTAAGAAAAGAAAGGAGAAATTGGAAACACAGGAAATGTACAAACCACCTGCAGAGAGGATACTTAACATTTGGTGCCTATATTACATTCTTCCCTCTAAAACTTTTGTGTCTGACAAGGCTACATTTTATTGGCTTTTGAATTATATTGTGTAAAATTAGACTGAGTTAGCATATCATCCAAACTCCCTGGTGTAGCATATGTAAGCTTTGATTAGAAGATGAGACCTACTATGATTAGCAATAAAAAAATTGGAGGCACTGTACCTGGCACATTTGAAGGCTATCCCTTCCAGAAATATTTGGCTATGTTTCCTCCCATTTCACATTATTGCATAAAGAGTAGATTACTATTTGCATGCAATTATTTTGGATGAGAAAGAGAAGGCAAGGCAAATTTTTAGTCTACATTAGGATTAGCCAAATATAACTAGACATATACAAACAGAACTTCTTCTCAAGATTATTTAGTCATTTAAAATGCATAACAAAAGTAATCTCGCCTTGTCAATCATATTATTTGAGCTGAAGTCAGCAGAATCCCATTTAGAAAAGATTCATTCTTTCTACATCATAGCTGTTAAAATCCACTGCTCATGGGAAAGACCTATTATTCTTGATTTCTTCCCTCACTTTCATCCTCATACCTAATCCATCACCAAGTTTTTGTAGATTATATGTCTGAAATGTTACAAATTAATCTTCTCTATATTTGCATTCCCACCAACATGATCTCTGTGATGATTAATTTTACGTGTCAATGTAGTGAGGCAATACTGCCCAGTTGTTTGTTCAAACACTAGTCCATATGTTGCTGTGAAGGTGTCTTACAGATGTTAATTAACATTTACAATCAGTTGACTTTAAGTAAAGGAGACTGTCCTTGGTAATGTGGGTAGGCTTCACCTAATCAGTTGGAGGCCTCAAAAGCAAAACATGAGGCACCCTGAAGAAAAAAAAAAAAACTCTGCCTTAGACTATTAATATAACATAGAAATTCTAACTAAATTTATAGCCTGCCTACAGATATTGGAGTCAAGACTATAACATCAACTCTTCCCTGAGCTGTCAGCCTTCACTGTCCACAGATTTCAGACTTGCCAACCTCCTCATTCATATGAACCAGTTCCTTAAAATTACACACAAACACAGAGACATACACACAGACACACACACACACACATGCACACACATATACGTGCAATCTCCTATTGTCCTATTGTTCTGTTTCTCTGGAAAATCCTGACTGACATGCCTAGATTATTAAAAGACCACATCATTTCTAATTTTCCCGTTTCTTCCATTACCTCTAAAATCTGTTTTCTACATAGCAATCAGAGATATACAGAATACATGATGATAGATTATACATAAATAGATAAAAAGTATGTTACAATCTACCTATAATCAGATATTAAAGGCCCTGAAAATAATGCTTAACCCCTCTCTATGGCCTCTAGGCCCTTGTTTAATTTTTCAGTCTCAGCCCAAGTTAATCCCCAAATCTATTTATCTACCTTAAAGGAAAAGGTTATGTTTCTTTCCTTCAAGACAACTGTAAAGTTTGTGATTACATATTTATTTGGTCTTTTGTCTGCTTATTCTGTGTTCCTTCCCAATAGAAAGTAAAGTCCCAAAGGGTAAGGTTGATATTTATATTTTTGAGCATTGTATTCTCAGTGTCTGGTACTGTTTTACCTATGGTAGACACTGCGTACTTGCTGAATTAATAAGTAAAATGGAATCAGTAGTAATTTTAGATAAGTATTTTGAAAAAGTGACATCAAATTCTAACTTACAGGTAAGAAAGGTAGTAAGATTAAAAAGAGAATCAGGAAATGCAAGAAACAAAATATTACCCAAGCCATAGGCATTAATCTTACAGTCTAGACAGGAGTAATAGCAAATATTAAATATCCATTTTTGTATGTGTAAGATAAAATATATTCTGCTTCTCTTTTGGTTCACAATATGATCATTTTATTCAAACTCAGTTTTAAATCTTCTTTTTATACCACTCCATTCTGTGAAGTTACTAAAATTTTTTTTTTTTTTTTTTTTTTTGAGACAAAGTCTCATTCTATCACCCAGGCTGGAGTGCTGTGGACCAATCTCAGCTCACTGCAACCTCTGCCTCCCAGGTTCAACTGATTCTCCTGTCTCAGCCTCCCGAGCAGCTAGGACTACAGGGGTGCACCGCCATGCCCAGCTAATTTTTTTGTATTTTTAATAGAGACGGGGTTTCGCCATGTTAGCCATGCTGGTCTCAAATTCCCGACCTCAAGTGATCCGCCCACCTTGGCCTCCCAAAGTGCCAGGATTACAAGCGCGAGCCACTTTTGTTTGTCAAAAAACAAATGCCTGGCCAAATTTGTTTTTTAAAATAAAATTCAGAATGGCTGCAACCAGGTTCTATCCCTTAACCAATTTATGTAATTTACCATCTCTGGTAACTTTGAAGAAAAAAAACTAATGTTTCTGAACTTCAGAGCCCTTACCAACACAATGGGGAAAACATCTACCTGGATGAGTAATCTGATAGATCAAAAAAGTGTATACAGAGTCCCTGGGAGTACACGGAGAGAGAGAGATGGCTTTGAAACAAGAAAGGCCTGGTAAAATTACCAGCTCCAACAATTATTACACAAGGTATTGTGAAGACCAGAGATATGCATCGAGTATATGAAGTGCCTGGTACACGAGTTTTATTTAGTTCTTAAAATTATCATAGGCAGTATCCTGATAGCCTAACCGTTGTTTGATATGGACACGTATTAGATATGGAACAATCCCAGTAAAACCTGGTGTGGGCCGACGAAACCCCAATAAAACCCCACCATGACCAATTATGGCACAAGTCAGGTCCCAGTTCTTTTAAGATCCAGGGACAATGGCATAAAGGACCAAGAAAGTTTCTCTGGATAAATTAGTCAACAAACATTTTTCGAAGTGCAATAAAAGATACAAAATTTGCAACAGCCATCATGCAGGATTTGGAAGGCAGAAGTAGAACCGAATCTGCTTTCTTCAGCAACGGTTGCAGGCAGATAAACAGGCAAATGTCAGAAGGAGATTCATAGAATTTCTCCGAGAGCTGCTGGAAGTTGCCTGCCTGAGAACTGCAGGCGGCTGGAACTGTCACTGAAGGTTCTATTTCAGTTGTAGTAGTTCTTGATTCTATGAAACTTAGCTTAAAGAAAGCTAAGGAAACTTCAAGCTTCCTTGACTTTAAAATATATACATTTTTATTTATGATAATATGGAACACTTCATGAATTGTCATGTCACCCTTGCGCAAGGGCCATGCTAATCTCTGTATCATTCCAATTTTATTATATGTGATACCGAAGTGAGCATTTCCTTCACTTTTATATCTTCAACACTTCTAATGCACATACAAACTTAGAATTCTATTCAAATTATTCCTAATTTGAATATCTAGATTGCCTTCTAACTTTCTCATTGAAACTTGTCAGATAAAGGTAGACTGGGAGGAAATACTAGAACCTCACTATATGTAATTTGAGGGTTTGTTGCAGTTTTTTAAGGATTATATCAATTGCACATTAAATCATGTATTAAATTTAGCTCTAATTATAAACTATGGGGTGAGTACTTCCCATTTCATCCATTATTGCCCTTATAAACTTCCAACTTGATCTAATCTAAGTATGATTATAAATTTATAGATCTATATTTTTAATAGTTAAAAATGTTGTAGTCTTGTATTCTTAGCAAGCAGACTGGTTAAGCAGCACAATCAAGTGTAGTGGCTGGCAAATCATGTACTCCTCCGAGGTGACTGTGGAAAAAGAGGCAACATTCATATTCCTTTCCTTGTCAACTAGTGTAGCTCATGTAAGCTTTCATTTGAACAAAAGATTCCACTGGGGATGGTGTACAGGACTAAATGTGTGCTTTATAGAATCGTGCCTATTGGCTCCCTGTCTTTTCCTTGTGTTTCATCTCAATATGCTATACTTGCTCCGTATTTTTTTTGTGGCTTACAGATCTACTTTCTTATTATAAGAAGAAAATTTTGCTACTCAAAATCGAGAAAATGTCAAGTGCAAAATGATTCCTGAGCATTTCATCTCCTAAACACATGATTTACACAGCAATTGGCAACTTTAGTTTCATTATGTAGCAAAATGAGGTTTAAGGTGCTTCAGTACAAAGAAAATACTCAGCATGATCCTTTCTCTTAATTCTCTTTGGATCATATTAAATCAGAAAGATATTTATACACATAAAAATACAATAAAATAGCAGATAAAATAAAGGAGAAACGAATGCTAAAATGTCTAACATGGTTTCATAGGGAACCTAGATTTCATTATTTTTTTCCCCCATTGAAATAATTATTTCCCTGAAATGCATTTAAAAATATGGAAGTAAATTTGTATTAGTTATGAATACTTCCTCAGCTAATATTTTCATTACCTTAGAGATTCACTAGTTTATCTTTTCTTACTTAATTGATTAGAGAATAAATGTCATGGATGTTAAGTGACTTATTCTGGAGTCTTTTGGGTCTTCAGCCCACAACACTAAGTTCCCCGTCTACTGAGCCCCACTCTATACAATATTGTTATTTATGTAAAAACATTTTTAACTATAGTATATAAGACTTAGCAGACAAATATGCCTACTTTTTAAATTACATCTAAGATTTACAGAAACATGAAGGGATAGACACTATTTTGAGACAAGGTAATTTTATTGATTCAGGACAATAAGGCATATCTCTTATCCAGAAGTAGGGATATATTTGGTGTCTCACAGATGCAATTTTGTCACTATCAAGTTAGGGGATGTAACTCTGAAATGTAGAAAACGTAATCTATACATATCTGGCTATATTAACACTATAATCTCATTAAATTTATTGGTGATTTCTGAGCAAACTAGGGATAATTTGGATCAAATGTATGCAGTATTGTCTGGTAGAAAGAGTGGTGGTTTTTAGAGAAAACAAACTAGGTTTGAATCCCATTTCTGCTGCATGTTAACTTTTCCTAAGCCTCGGTTTTCTTATATGTATAAAGGGAATAATAAGACCAATCTGGCAGGATTGTTAGAAGTGTTACAAATAATACATGAAAAATGTGCAGCACAGTGCCTGGCATACATAAATCATCCTCTATGGAAAGTATTGTTGTTATTGTTAGTCTTAATTATTCAATGCCTCATCAAGTCAAAACTCACCCTCAGACTGGCAATGGGTCTTGACTTGCAAATATGACAACAGTAATTTTTTCTCACTTTAAATGAGAATATACCTTAAAACTGAAAGAGACATTTTTATAAAATCCAAACAGTTATACACACAAGGATTTCTATTTTGATACTAGCAGACTGGATCTCAGACTAATTACCCTTATTTCATTGTCAACTGAAATTTTTAAAACAAGTTTTTAAATGTCTAATCAAATTGTATTTGAATGTTGTCTGTTAAAATGAGATATGTTCTTTGTTTTAATATTGACAAAGTGAGTGAAAAAAACGAGGCTTGAATTTCGGTATATTAATCTGGTTTTTCTTAAAATTTGGGGGCTTTTTGCTCCTTTTAGAAACGGAAACTTTAAAAATATTAAAGGGATCCATAATTCTAAAACTAATGTATGTATTTATTCATAAAAGGGTAAAAGGGAATGCATATAATGATCAACGTTACAAAGATTTTGTATATGAGACAGGTCTTCGACCTTCTTTTGGAAATTTTACATTGTCATTGTGTAGATTATAAAATTTTGTATGCATACATAGATTCTTTTGTGCAAGTGGTCGCTATTAAAATATGTTAAAAGCATCATGGTAATTCTTAATCACTAGTTATTTTTCATAGTCTAAAGAAATCAGAGGCATTGCTGATAGAATTAATGACAAGAAAAACAATGGTGGGATTTTAGTTCCATTCAGACCACCCACACTTCACTAAAAGAAAGTACAACCTGAACAAAGTAGTCATTATCCCAATCAAACACGGAACGTGAGGTCCTTTTGGGACTTACATAACCAACTCTAATTAAAACACCATGAAAACTGTATAATGAGATCATTCTTATTGTGAAGTGATTTGGGGGGTTTGGGTTTCAACCTCTTAAAATTATGTATGTACTGAATATGTAGCTGGAAACTGATCATATAATACCTGAGAAATGTGGCTTTTTAATAGTTCCGTCTCATGTCATTGCTTGCCTGAATATAAACTGGTTCTAACATCTTTCAAAAGCAAAGTTTTGGGAGCTTATGTGTTTGAAAAGTACTTTTAGTGGATTGCTTTCTTTGTTTATTCTTGGTTAAAGGCAGAAGCATCTTGACATTTACATTGCTATTTTTCTGCTTTCAAGGATGCTAACCAAAAAAAATGGTCTTGACTTGGATTAGCTTGAAATGGTCCCCTGAGCTTCCACAAGGTCATTCTGGCAATCTCTGAAATAATTTCCTTTGTTATGAACCTGCTGTGACATCTTCCATGAGGACACAATGTCAGAGACACACAAAGGCATGCACATGTATATGCACATACATATACTGTCCCTCAAATTACAAATGGGCTGTGCTCTCCAAACTCCTGATTATGCCATTGTTTGGAACTCAGAAGTGTTTTCCCAAAGAAACAATCATATAAGTGTAGTTACTTAGATAGTCCCTATAGTCTGCTTAGCCAAGATGTAGCTGAAATACCATACATAAGAATGAAAAATGGGATACTGGACCATAATCAATAGTTTTGTTTTAAATATAATAATTAGCCTTTAATTCATCTCTAATGGTGGTGTTAGAGGATGTTCACTTTTCCTAAGAGTCCTATTTCTATCTAGCAGCCAGAATTAGACACTGGCTCATGTTTGCTTCCTTGATTTCTCATGCCTTTCAAATCAATCCAAATGAAAGAGTGAATCTCTGATTCTCTTTTCCAAAGCCACACCAAATTTCCTATCCTTTTGTAAAATTTCCCTATAAACCTATACTCACCACAGTAATGCAGCAGTGTGTGTTTGTGTGTGTGTGTTAGAATGGGGAGGAAGGGAAACCCTTACTGCTGTTTAACTGCTATCTCTTTAAATGTGGAGAGAGAATAAAGATGAGATTTTATGGAGATGTGCCCTCTTAATGTATAAATGTGGGGTCATGTTCATATACCTTACACACGTTATTAGTGGTGTATTAATAGAAATCCTTTGTCATTATATTTTTGTTTGGAGCAGTTTTGAAATCCCATTGCTTTCTATTTGTATACTAAAAGATTAAAATCAAAGATCTTTCTGTTTCTGTTCAGTTTAGTCCAATCACTTTAAATAAAAGAGAGGACAATAATTATTGCTCTCTCATTTTAAGACTATGTAAGCTAGTGTATGGGGAGTGAAGAAAGGAGATAGAGACACAACAGTAGCCTCAAGGACTCATACCCTTAAACCTTGGAGTAATTTTTGACAAGGCTGGAAATCTTGCTGAAATTTGCTAAAAGAATCTAGGAAGAAGCATTTTTTAAAAAGATATTAAATTTCAACCACAAAATGGTTGGTGCCAAAATCTAAAATGTAGTTTAAATGTCAAAAGTTAAAATATAGGAGAATATGCCCCAGAAGACCATGATGCTTACAACAGTACTCCCCAAACACCTAAAGAAAGTGATTAGAGAGAAGTCTTTTCTACTGGAAAAAGTTTGTCATTTAGAGTCCCAAGATTTATTTTGAAAGCTAGTGCTACTTAGATATTTTATTTACTCTTTATTTATTTATTTTATTTTATTTTATTTTATTTTATTTTATTTTATTTTATTTTATTTTTTGAGTCAGAGTCTTCCTCTGTCCCCCAGGCTGGAGTGCAGTGGCGCCATCTCGGCTCACTGCAAGCTCCGCCTCCCGGGTTCATGCCATTCTCCTGTCTCAGCTTCCCGAGTACCTGGGACTACAGGCGCCCGCCACCACGCTTGGCTAATTTTTTGTACTTTTAGTAGAGACGGGGTTTCACCGTGTTAGCCAGGATGGTCTTGGTCTCCCGACCTCGTGATCCGCCTGCCTCGGCCTTCCCAAAGTGCTGGGATTACACGCGTGCCACTGCGCCTGGCCCTTATTTACTCTTTTCTTAACTGCATATTTAATGTCTCTCCTCAAACTCTTTATTTTCTGTGACGATGTTGCAACCCCTCGATTGGCAAGCAATTAGCAAAGTTTAATAAAGGGAAGGACAATATATTGAAAATTAAACATGAAGGAAATACTTCACTGCTGTGATTCTGGGGAAAGAGAACTTGGGTCACTTAATTTTTAAATATGTCTCCCTTGGTTAATAGCGATATGGGGGAGCTTTGGAAATGAGAACATTATCAGAGTCTGAAATATTAATAATCTTTTGAGATCTATTTTAGAGATGAAAAACTGACGCTCAGAGATGCTAATTATCTTGCTGCAGATCATTTAAGAAGAAAAAGACAAATTTTCATCTCAAATCTCTTCCCACTTTTAAAAATCCCAAGTCCAGTGCTCTCCTATAATATCATTGTTATTTGGTATTCTTAATTTTGAAAGCTATTCTAATGTGGAGAAGTGAGATGCTAATCACAAAAAGCAATATTAAAACTATATCGTATGACAAATAAAAGACAATTCAACAGAGAACAGAGAGTCTTAACAAACAATGCTGGAACAACTGGACATCTACATGCAAAAAAAAAAAAAAATCGAAACACAGACCTTATCCTTTTCATGAAAATTAACTCAGAATGGATCATAGACCTAAATGTAAAATGCAATACTATAAAACTTCTAGAAGATAATATAACAGAAAATCTGAGTGACTTTGGGTTTGACAATAACTTTTGAGGTCTGACACAAAAAGCATGATTTGAATTATGATTTTTCAAATTTCATTAAAATTAACAACTTCTGCTCTGCAAAAGGTACTGTTAAGAGAATGAAAAGCCATAGTCTGAGAGAAAATATTTTGTAAAACATCTACCTAATAGAGGATTGGTGTCCAAAATATAAAAATACGTCTAAAAACTCAACAATAAGAAAAAACCCTCAATTTTAAAAATGGGTGAAAGAGCTGAACAGATATCACATCAAATAAAATATATAGACGGCAAATAAGCATATGAAAATATGCAAAACATCATATATCATTGGGGAACTGCGGATTCAAACAACAATGAAATACCAACATACCTCTATTAGAATAGCTAAAATCCAAAACACTGACAACAAATGCGGATGAAGATGTGGAGCAACTGAAAGTTTCATTGACTATTGGTGGACAAGAAAAATGACATAGCCCCTTGGAAAGACAGTTTGGCAGTTTCCTACAAAGCTAAACATAGGCTTACCACATTATCCAGCAATCGCACACTTCAGTATCTGCTGAAATAAATTGAAATGTACATCCACAAAAAAGCCTGCACCAAAATATGTATAGCAGCTTTATTCACAACTGCCAAAACCTGAAAGCAACAAAAATGCCCTTCAAAAATGAATACTAGTCAATGATAAAAAGAAATGAACATGGAGAAAATGCACTGCATATTGCTACATGAAAGAAGTCAATCCAACAAGGTTGCATACTGTACTATTCCAAATAGGTGACATTCTGGAAAAGGCAAAACTATGGAGACAGTAAAAAGATCAGTGGTTGCCGGAGGTTTAGTAGGGAGGAATGAATAGGTGGGGCACAAGAGATTTTTAGGGCAGTAAAACTATTCTATATGACCCTGCAACAGTGGGTACATATTATTATACATTTGTCAAAGCCCATAGAATGTACAACCTAAAGAGCAAACCCTGATATTAAACTATTCATTTTAGCTTGTATCAATATTGGCTCACCAATTTTGTATCAAGATTGGCTCATGCTAACAAATGTACCAACACACTACTGCAAGATATTAACAATTGGGATAACTGTGTCTAGGAAGAGGGGATGCTGAGGAATCATATGATAATTCCGTACTTTCTGCTCAATTATTTTCTAAGCCTAAACCTGCTTTAAAAAATAAAGACTATCAATTTGTTTAAGAAAATCAAATTATAGTGGGAATGCACAGGTTTACCAGGGAGACTCATTGCTCTGCCTTTGTAGAGTAATAACTACAGGGAGCAAAACAGGATCTAATGGCAAAACACAGATGCCCAGAGATCTCCTCTCCAGACACACCCAGTATCCAGGAGTGGTAGAGCACTGCCTACTAGAATGACAGTAAAGGATGGAGTGAGATACAAGATTTAGAATTCTTAACAAAATGCATAATCCCCGGTCTACTCAACAGCAACAAGTCAAATTTCACACCGCTGGATTTGATAGTACTGATATTTTTTGATGCTTTGTAATTTTCAACATACTTTCACTTACATGGTCCCGGAACATAGATATTGTTTTGCTGGCTCCCCATTGCTGACCAAGTTCGGTACTTCCAATGTACTTTGCAGCTTTTTCATTTATGGCATTGCAGTCTATCTTTGTGCCCTTTCCCTCTCCCCTTACTCAGAATTAGATGTCCCCTTGAAAACAGAGGCTGTGAGGCTTAATAGTCTGTAGAGCTGGAAATGACTTTAGAAATTATCTTTATCCATAGATCTTCATATAATTACATGTAGACAGACAGTGCTTTACCTAAATGGCTAAGTAAATGGGGCAGAGGGGAGGCCCTTTCCAGTACTCAATCCTGTTTTCCCACCTAAACCTAGAGGAATTCTAAAAACAACCTGCAACGAGACTCTTAGAGCCACACAATCACTAAATTAGCCAATTCTTCCTAAATATCACGTCCTAAATTGGTCCTTTGCTCTTCATTCCTGACACCAACATATCAAATCATGTTCTTTTCACCCCGTGCCTTTCCTATTCCCATAATCTTCCTAAAGATTTCTGCTCTCTCCTGACTCCAGTGCACCCTCTCAGGAGCACTAGATAAATCCTCCTAACAACACATATTTCTACATGGCTTTTTTGTGTCCATGAAAAACAAAGCCCAAACCTCTCAACAGAGCATTTAAGGGACTCCACAACTTGATCTTACCTACCTTTCCATAACCACTAACCCAATAACCATTCAGACTACTCTACCTTTTGTACTTCACTCTTGAGCACACCACACACAACTTCTCCTTTGTGTCTTTCTTCAAACTATCCTCCTGGAAATGCACCTTAATTTAATGGACATACTATCATTCCCTCAAGCCCACATACATCTTTCACTTTCCCTATAAAGTCTTCTGTGGCTGGGCATGGTGGCTCACGCCTGTAATCCCAGCACTTTGGGAGGCTGAGGCAGGCAAATCACGAGGTCAGGAGTTTGAGACCAGCCTGACCAACATGGTGAAACCCCGTCTCTACTAAAAATACAAAAATGAGCCAGGCATGGTGGCATGCGCCTGTAATCCCAGCTACTCAGGAGGCAGAGGCAGGAGAATCGCTTGAACCCCGGAGGTAGAGGTAGTGGTGAGCCGAGATTGTGCCACTGCACTCCAGCCTGGGCGACAGAGCGAGACTCCATCTCAAAAAAAAAAAAAAAAAAAGGTCTTTCTTGATTACCACAAGACAATACTTTCTCTCTTCACTGAATCACAAAAGTACTTTTTGGCTGTAGTATTCATTGTGCACTTTGAATAAGTATTCTGTACCTGTATTTGATATATAATTTATGTATTTTAGCTCTTGAATTAGATGAAGCTCCTTGAAGGTAGGGATCTTATATTGCCAGTTTCCAGCAGTATTGCACAGAGCAACAGAGCAGCGTTCAATGAGGAGCCAGGTTTACATGCAACATCATAGGATTCAAAATTTTGAATCCTCTGTTTCCAGATCATTGGGAATATTATTCTACGTATTCCAAAAATATTGAGACGATTTTTTTTGGGACATGATCTAAATACAAAATGAAGTATTTGGCTTTACACAGTAAAGTTCTGTCAAGAACTTTCTTAAAATGCAAATCATTTTTTACTTCTTTCTTGTGTATTAGATGAGAATTCTGTATGCCCAATGGGTTAGAGAGTGAGATTCTTACGTGAATAACATCTCTAAAGACTGTTTAACATTAAAAAAAAATTGAACCCTGTTCACCAAATGTTCTTTTGTACAATGTAATTAACAATGTAATTAACAATTTTCTCTATATAATTATCATTATAAATAATCAATCTACTTTTCATTAGCTTAAACTCAAATTTTTACTTTGAATATTTCCTTCCCCATTAAGAATGTGCTTATAAGCATTGAGAGTGGAAATCCTATTGTAATTTTGAAATGTTTGCATCAATCATTTTTAGAAATGTGAATTATCTATCAAGAAAAAACATGAAGTAGGATGATTTCTTATGTATTTTATAAATGAAGTACAAATTCGTGACAATTTTGAGAAAAAGGTGAGTCCGATACGTCTAAATGAAGCTGTATCTATTTACACTGCTGTAGTATATATATGTATACACACATAAATTAATATATATAAATTAATATAGTAACATAAATTAATAGAGCTAAGGAAAAGAACGGCAGACATGTATTCCTTCAATAACTATAGTAATAGCTTAGCACAATTTCAAAATAGTGAACCAGAAACTTTCGGTCCTAAAGTTTGTTATATGAGTTAGAACATTATTATCATCGACACTTTGAGGCTTGCATAATGAGAACACAAGGTATACAGTAATTACATTACTAACAGGAAAAAAAATGACGTGTTTAATCATTTTTAACTCAGGGGCAGACAAATATCTACTTTTCCACTCAAAATGCATGATGAAGTAAATTGAGTTCATAAATATTTTTGAATGGATAATAAAAAGTTTACCAGATGCATAATTTAGACCATAGAGGGGTCTTCGATATCCAGTGCAAGTGCCAAGAAAGACAAATGGGGAAAGCTTACTATATTATACAAAACTATGTTCTTTACATATAATTTGTATTAATTTCTGAATTTTTCTTTAAAGTAAATAGAATAATTTACAAAATATATTTTAAACCCCTAAGTTATCTACTTTATGACTTTTTAATAATGCTAGATGTAATAATGTGGTTTGATTTTTCTCCTCAGCAATTATTACACCTAACATCATTACATTTATTTAATTACTTTGTTCATTCTGTTTCCCCATTCCCACCACTAGAATATACCTCATCAAGGAAGGTAACTTAAGGTGACAGCTATGTCCCTGATGCTTAAAAAAATACAAGCAGCAAACAAAGTGTCTTACCCATATCTCTTATTATAATAATGTATATTTTCCAAAGACTTATAATGCAGAATCATAATATTGGAAAATTATGTAAAGTATGGATTTTAAATGTGAATTTGAGTTTAAAATCATAAAGGAAAATTACCAAATATCAGGCTTTAAAAACATATTTTATTATAAAGGAGTCTCATTCCATCATCTCCTTCTATAAATGTAGAAATTGAGATGTTGAAAGATTAAGAGATGTGTGAGATCACAGAACTTTAGTACTAATGGGCACCTTAAACCTCACGTGGTCCAAATATTCAGGTGCTTAGGGCCACCCAGCCTATATTTTAATGTCTGCAGTGCTAAGGCTTTTGCTACTTTATAAAAGTATCACATTTATTATTTTACCTTTTTCTCATATGTAATTAAGATTTCTATACCATAAATCAATTCCTTAGTCCTAGTTATAACCTTTGTTTATACATAGTATGTCTAGTCCAGGGTGTATCATGAGAAGAAGCAGGAGGCAAAGCGATACTGGGGGAAGAATGGAGTAGGAGGACTGTTTGTTTAGCCCAGAACTTTCATTCTTAAAGGGCCACAAATTTGGACTTTCACACTACATAAAATTATACATACATACATACATACACATACACACACAAACACACATACACATATAAAAAATATATATACACAAATATATACATATGTATATTATATATACACATATACACACATTAAATATGTCATATAAATACACATATTATATATGTATATATTAAACAGAAAAGTATGTATTTGTATGCTGTGTCTCATAGAATTATCAGTTAAATAAAAACTGTTTAAATATGCCATAATCTTTTTCTAAAATTTGTAGAGATTCAGGAGGTATATGTGCAGGTTTGTTACATGGACATATTATGTAATGGTGAAGTTTGGGCTTCTAGTGTACCCATCACCCAAATAGCGAACAGTGTACCCAATATGTAACTTTTCAACTCTCCCTCTTTTGCAGTCTCTAGTGTCTCTCTCTCTCTGTATGTCCATGTGTATCTATTATTATCTCCAACTTATATGTGAGCACATGCGGTATTTGATTTTCTGTTTCAGAGTTATTTCACTTAGGATAATGGCCTCCAGCTCTATCCATGCTGCTGTGAAAGACATGATTTCATTCCTTCTGATGACTGCTTAGTATTCTATAGAGTACATATACCACATTTTTTAATCCAATCACACGTTGATAGACACTCAGGTTGATTCTATGACGTCACCATTGTGACTAGTCCTCTGATAAACATATGAATGCAAGTATCTTTTTGATATAGAAAAATTGTTTTCCTTTGGGTAGATACCCAGAAATTAGCCTTTTGGGTTGAAAGGTAATTCTATTTTTAGTTGTTTGAGGAATCTCATACTGTTTTCCAAGTATATATAAAGGCTATACTAATTTACATTCCTACCAAGAGTGTATAAGCATTACTTTTTCTCTGCTTTCTCTCCATCTGTTATTTTTTCACTTTTTAATAATAATCATTCTGACTGGTGTAAAATGGTTTCTCATTGTGGTTTTAATGACGTGGTTTTATGATGATTGACGGGTGCCATAATCTTTTAAACTTCAGGTTTTCTTCATTTATCTTCTACTATATAAGGAACTTCAAAAACAAAACCATACTGTACTCATAGTATCCTCTGAGTCTGTATCTAATCCCCCTTCCATATAATTGTTAAAATGTTTTCAGAAAGCACTCCATGTGACTCTCCAACCAAACAAGCCTAATTCCTCAGTTGTTTCAACATCGATCTAAATCCCACTTTCCCCTAAATATTAAACTTGTTGAACTCCAACATAAAATGTAGTTTCCAGGATTAAACATATTAATCTAGATGGGATCTTTGTAGGAAAAAATAGCATGGGTCTATCCCCTGATCTGGTCAAGAAAGTGTATTTCTTTCAGTGCAACCTATAATTCCATTTGCTTTTTCATTGGCCATATCATATTTGACTCATATTGAAATTAATGTAAGAAACTTCTTACTCATTTTTTCTGTGCTGCTGCTAAGCCAAGTTTCCATTATTTTATATTTCTGCAGTTTAACTTTTCTTTGGGGGAGGGGGAAGTTCCTCAAATGAGTAACTGCTTTATAATTTCTTTTACACTACTGTTATGTTCATAGAAGGTACGTATTCTGAAAGTTAAACATAAACATTTAATTTAGGGCAAAAAGTATAATTTTTGAGACATGCATCCTACCTATAAAAACCTGGTGGTGCCTGCTTTACCAGAAAGCTTTTCTCCATGTCCTGGAGAATGTCATTCAGCATCCGGATGCGGATGGGTGCTCTCTCCTTGGGATCATTAGCAGGTCGCATCTCATCAGACTGAAAAAGTTCAGCACTCTCCCGCAGGCGTGACGCCATGGCTAACAGTTGATGAGTGTTGGGTTCATCACCTGGTGAAGATAAATGAGCCCATCTCAGAAGAGACATTCTCAAGGGAGCAAAATAAGCATTTTCCAATCAGGACTCTAAGTTATAAGCCAGACAGACCACTGAAGAAGGAAGAGGAAATTGTCATTGACAGTTCTCTCTCTCTCTTTTTTTTTTTTGTCCCTTGACAAAAGCAAGGGTATATGTGTTTGAATCTTACCTGTCCAAGGAAAAAGATTCAGCATCAAGTAAACTTTGAACTTTGAGAATATATTTATTTTGCCCAAAGCATTCTGTCTAAACTTGTTTTTATATTCTACTAAATTAAGTTTATCACTGCTCATAATAATAACAACAGTAAATAGGTACTGTACCGATTGTTGAAGGATTGCTATATTCCAGGCACTGTGTCTTTAATATTGACCAAAACTTGCTTGTCACATACATTTCATAGAAGCTGAGAACTAAGTAAGGTCAGAAAATTGTCATAGGTTATCAAGCAAGTAAATAGCAGGACAGAATTAGAAGTTTGATCTTTCTGACTCAAAAATTTATATTCACCAGAGAGTAAACTGTATTTCAGGGAAGAAAATAAAAACTGAGTTGTGATCTTTTCTCTTGAGAACCTGAGATATGTTACTATATGTTGTCAAGTGACTACTGGGTTCTTTTTTTCTTTACTAGAAATGTCCTGTAATGTGAAGTTGATATATACCTTTGACCTAAAAATACACTAAAAACTATTTTATGTAGTGTTTGCATTGTTTTGTTTTAGTTTGGAGGTTTGTGTTTGTTTTTGTTTCTTTTCCAATTGTTAGTGTAACTTACTAAAAGTCATTCTGAGAGGAATGGTGGTAGCAAAGGCTAAACAGGACATACCTTTGACTAAGAGAAAGGCAACACTAGTATAGTTGTCCACTGAACTCTAGAGCCAGTCCACTTGAGTTTAAATCCCTGCGCTACCACTTAGTATCTATGTGATATTGGTAAAGTTATTGAGCCTCAGTGCCCTCATCTGTAAAATGAATGTAATAATAGTACCTGCTTCATAGATTATGAGGATTAAATGATTAATACTTGTTCAGTATGTCCCCACAGGTAAGCAGTTCTCAGCTGATGTGATTCAAGACCTTCTTTAAAAATCACTCTCTTATCATGTCATGAGAGGGGCATTCCCTTGCATCTTCTTCTAGATATCTCACCATTAGAATCAGCCTTTAAGTGAGACAACAATTACTGGTATCATTCTCAGGAGACTAGGTACAACTGGCTTCAACAAGGCTGGCATATCACTACAGAGGATCACTTCAAGTCAAGGTAATGAAGGAAAGTAGAGCTGGATAACCTAAATTGGCAGTTTTGAGAGGATGATATTGAGACAGACAGATGGTGTGAATGGAGGCCTCCTGAGGCCTTCACTATGAGAAGTCCTGGGCAAAAGGGAAACATCACAAAAGGACTCTGTCTAAGTAAAGTCCAAGGGTTACCAGTTCCCGTAATACTTGGTCCTTATGAAAATGCAGATTCCCAGAACTACTGATTCTTTCTAGGGGCAGAGCCAAGAATCTTCATTTCAATATGCTACTCAGATTATTCTATACATATTTAAGAAAAATTACAGAGAGGTGATATGCTAAGAAAAGGAAAACTAGGTTAGATGTATAGCTGATACATTAAATATGTTTGTCATAGAATTGCCAACCTCTAAAATAATGATAATTTTTTATTCTCACCTTCATTTGATGGAGACTGTTTTACATGTCAATGTCTTTAGTGCCCAGCACCGTGTTGAAATTCAATAATTGTTTACTAAATAAGCAAAGTAGGTTCAATAAAGTATGTTTAGAAAAAAAATCTGATAACAAATAAAATTATGTAAAGAGATAAGTAGTTTTATAAGGGCTACAAAGAGATTCATAGGTAGGATTACATGAAATGTTCTTAGAGAACATAGTCATTTTTGCTAATTTTCAATATCCCACAATCTAGTTAAAAATCCTGGTAGAAGGAGAAATAATGCTTGAGACTAATATGTAGCTCCCTGCTCACTGAAATTAACAGTAAGAATAAAATCAATTATAGGAGTTCACAAGGTTTTGGCATTTGATGTTTTCAAAGTGCATTTCAGATTCATTAATTATCTTGTTTGATTTCACAACAAAATGAGGTTGCAAGAATGGGTATTTTAAGTCATTTAGAAAATCTAGCTCCTGAATAATTTACTCAATGCCATTTTATGAAAATAGTTTGTCCTAAATTTTGATGGTTCAGCAAAGTTAATGTATAGATAACTTCAAGGGACTATCTCTGCACAAGGAAAGAATAAGATGGATACAGCACATTTAGATTATGCTGGAAAGACTGAACAACAGAAAAAACAAGTTCGACATCCTTGAGAGTCTTCCATTTAAGAAAGAAAAATCTGTTCTGATCTAAAGTACATTACAGAATTGAACACATTACTACCGAATCAAGTGAGACAAATTGTATCATTCTCCCTTATTTAGCTTTAAATGAATTTATCTTTCATGGTAGTACAGATGCAGAGAACTGACAGCTTCAGGAACTGGCTAGCTCCAGAAAGGACCCTGATAGTGGAAACTAGCCACTCACAACACACCCTATGCATTACTTCAAGTGTATGAGGTTACAAATTGAAAAGTAGCTCTATTTTCAATGTTTACTCAATTATTTTGATATATAAATGATGCTCCAAAGATTTCTAGTAGCCATTTCTCTGCCGATTAGAGCTTGCTTGTTCTTTTAAATAAGACCAGAAAGAAACCTTACCTTTCCTACTTCAGCTTTTGTGACCCCAAATGATTCATCTTTTATGCTTCTTAGGATCCCTACTAGAATATCAGTTCTGTGAAGGAAGAGGTTTGTGTCTTTTATTCACCGCCATTTCCCTAGCACCTAAAAGTGCCAGTTGTACCATTTAATCAATGAATAATTAACTTATATACTTTTATCATAGCAGCTGCAATATTTTGATCCTTATCTGCCCTGTCTCTCTACTCTTTCTGACTGGAAAGAACCCTATGTAATCAGAAAATACATTTTATTTCTCTTTGTATTCCCAGATCGTAGCATAATATCTGTTTTATGGTAGTCATTTATTAATACATTTGTTGAGTGAATGTTGAATTATGAGATGTCTTTTTTGAAATGTATTATTATATTAAACAATGTCTACAAAATCATTCAGGGAGATGTTTGGTGCATAATGAGCATCAACAAATGCTATTTCCTTCACTTTCTTACTAAAAATCCATTATAGTTGCAAAATAAAAGAAAAATATTTAAAAGAAAAGAGGCTATTGTAGGGTAACGATAAGTTAAATTAAACTAAATTGAAATAAAATATGCCCTACAAAAACCCCATAAAAACTTAAGATTATATAAAACTTTACTTAAGGCACGGTGAATTTCAGAGAAAAGAGGACAAACTGAGGCTGTTCATAGTACGGGTTTAAAAAATAATAAGTACGTTTAAACAAAGAAAATTAACTGGAAATTAGATATTTCTCTCAGAGCGGGTTAATACAACTATTTTTTAAATTATACACATGGAGTTTACAGACCAAAGACTGGATATCAAAAGATAGATTACAGTATGGTTTACTTAATTACTATCAGTGTGGTCATGAATAAGTTACTTAATACTACAGGCCTTCAGCTTCCTTGGAGAAAATAATCATGTAAGTTTCTAAGTGCATAAATCACTATTTACGCAAGTTTGTATTATTAGAGCACACAAACAACACAAGTTACTACAAACCCATTTTTTAAAGGCATGGAAAAAATATTGTAACAGCTTTACTGACTTTTTTTTTTCCTCAGAGATGTTACTCTTTATCACTTCTTCAACCTGTGCCCCTCCAACCCAATGTATCATATTCCATATTCCTCCTCATATATACTTTAATAAGGATTTCTAATTTTATTTTGCTGTGCTTGCAAATTGGGTGCCATTTTTCCCCATGGGCTGCTATCTCAAACTTCTGAAGAACAAGGAAAGAAATAATATAAAGGATAAAGGAATTAAACGGTGAACTTTAAAAAGGATTCTTTTAGATCACTGCTCCTGGTGAAACGCTAACCATTAATAAATTTTTATAGTATGGTAGAACATGCTGATTTATTATAAATATTAAAAATCAAGCTTAATATAATACAATATAGTTGACTGTCTACTGAAACTATCTTGATATTATTTGAGACAAATGAAATTAACTTACAAATTTCAAACAAAAACAGTTTGCATTTGTTCTTTTTCCCTTCATCTCAAAGTAAAATACATGTGTTCAGTAGGTATTTATTGAGTCCTTTTTTATATGTTATTCTAAAAGTACTAAGAAGCAAAGACATATAGGATTAAATTTTTAATCTTAATAAATTCCTGATCTAGTTAGAAATGTACATATACATCTAAACATATAATAATTGTCACATGAAATAAATGCTCATGAGGATGACTGAAGAGTTCATTGTGTATAAGAATGATCTGACAAGTGTCCAGGGAAGAAGTAAACCTTGAGAGATAGATCATGAAACTGCCTAAAAATCCAGGACATCTTAAATGAGCTCTTGAAAGTTCTGGGATGTTATCTACATTAAAGCAATTGAGGGAGAGTGTTCCATTTTTAAACATTATTAATGTCTTTCCAGCCTCATCCCATAGTCCTCACTATTGTAGAGGATAAATCTCCCTCCAATCCAAATCCTTCCGTTTTTCTGGCTTGTTATGGAAAGAATGGAGCTGGATATTGTAAGAAGTATTAATATTAATTAAAGAGGAAGAAAGAAGGAAGGAGGGAGGGGTGGAGGCAGGGAGAGAAGAAGAGAGAGAGAAATGTTAGTCAATAGATATCAAAATAGATATTGAGACCTAGACAAGCCAATTCAGGAAAGACTCTAAGATGTTCTGGGGAAAACAAATGCCTTTTGCTCAGGGAATCTTCTGCCTTCTAGCCAACCATCATCCTGTAGCATCCTGCCCTCAAGACAGTTCATGAGGCAATGTGGTGTAGCAGAGAGGTTGAGGGGATTTGGAATCTGATAGACCTAGATTCAAGCCCCAGTTCTCCCACTAATTATACATCTGGTTAAGACACAAACTCCTCTGAGGCTCAGTGTCTTAATCTCTAAATTGGACTTAATCCACAGCTCCGCTCATTGAGCTAGAAGTAAGTTAAAATATTATAACAAATGTAAGGAACTTAACACAATATATGGAGCTTTGTGGAGTAGCTTCTAAAGTGACAAACTTCTTCCCAGAAATCTTATTCCTTCTGAACACCCTTGATACAGGATCCTAAAACACCTTCCAACAGCAGGTCACAAGCTCAAAGTCAGTTTATAATGGCTTATCCATTTAAAGCTTCTAAGCCTTCTGGGTAAGGCCGTTAACTACAGTAACGACTGTATCCACTGAATTTATACATGCCGTAACCTGCCGGCACCTGGGATCAGCACAAACTACATTTTACCTGAGGTATTAAATAACTTGATGTATGCCATGGATAAGTTTGTCCTCTCCAAAACTCATGTTGAAAATTAATTGTCAGTGTAATGGCATTGGAAGGTGGAGCCTTTCAGAGGCAATTAGGCCTTGGGGGCTCTGCTTTTATGGGTGGGTTTAATGCCTTTAGAAAGTGGCTTTCAGGAGTGGGTTCTCTCTGTTTTCCCCTATTCTGCCATGTTGGAAACAGTGTTCCCCTCCTCCAGAGGATATAGCCTTCTTACAAGCAGAAACTGGGCCCTTACCAGGCACTAAACCTGCCAGCTCCTTGATCTTAGACTTCCAAACCTCCAGAACAGTGAGAAACAAATTTCTGTTCTTTATAAATTACCCAGTTTTGGGTATTCTGTTATAGCAGCACAAAATGAACTAAGACAATTAGTTTCAACTTAGCATAAACTCTTGGGTATTAACTTTGTTCCCCAACCTCCTGGAAAAATTTAAAACCTTCCCTTCTCTCCCCCTCATCCTCCCCCTCCTCCCCCTACCCCCTCTCCCTCCCTTTCCCCTCCCCTCCCTTCCCCTCCTCTCCCTTCTCCTCCCCTCCCTTCCCCTCCCCTCCCTTCCCCTCCCCTCCCTTCCCCTTTCTTTCCTGATGGGTCTGGCTCTGTTGCCCAGTCTGGAGTACAGTAGTACAATCAAAGCTCACTGCAGGGATGACCTCCTGAGCTCAAGAGACCCTTCTACCTCAGCCTTCCAAGTATATACAGCCAAAGGCTTGCACAACCATGTCCAGCTAATTTTTAAAGTTTTCTTTCAGAGACGGAGTCTTGCTCTTTTGTCCAGGTTCATCTTGAACTCCTAGCCTCAAGTGATCCTCCTGCCTCAGCCTCCTATAGTGGTGGGGTTACAGATACGAGCCACCATGCCCAGTCTATAATTTTCCTATTCTAAGGAGTGATTTTACTGCTTATCATTATGATCTCTTTGGACTTTCATACTCCAACAAGTTTTAAATTTTAGTTTACTTCAATTTTTCTGTGTTTTTTGTGGCTGTATTTTTAAAGGCGTACTCAATTTTATTTTAAATTAAAAGTGAAATGTACTGGTCATCCTCTAAAATAACATTTTTAAATCAAACAAATGTAAGCTTTTTCTTTAATAGTATTTCCCAGAACCTATTATCCTATGGATGAGCTTACCACAGTTTTAAAGGTGCTAACAATTGCACAATCATAGCTTAGACTTCACTGATTTATAGTGACAAGAAAAAGTATGATTTATGTTCTGCATAATACAGTGGTTAAAAGAGTAGAAGAATATTTTGGGGGGAAATGTATGTTACCTAATGTCATCTTAAAAACACCTTGTGGTATCACTAAAGAAAAGAAAAGAAATTGCCAATATGATTTCAGCCAGGGGCAACAGTAGTCCTTTTTATCATACATTTTCTATTCTTCATGCTGCTTTTTTTAGTATGAATCACTATGAATCATCTCAGCTGGTGATTTAAAGATGTTAAACAAACAACTCAGGTAGTGAAAAAATGTGAGAGCGATTGCGCTATTGATACTCAAATAATCTAACACTGATTTGATAATGCATAGATAAAAAGATATTATTTAAGGGTGAAATATGCCAGAAAACAATGGATAATTATAGCTAAACTGAATGAAATAGAAATCTCATTGCAAAAGATACCAAAGTGATAGGTTTAGATGGATTATACTGGTTACTTTAAAAAAAAAAGCCACATATTTCTGCATTCTAAAGATTATCCAATAATCCAGGTAGCCACTGCAGATGCAAATCTAATAAGACTTCCAACTCATTGCATGTAGTGGGTTCCCTAAATTGTCTGTCCATTTATTGTAGAAATACAACCATGGGCTCTTTTGTGACCTATAGATGTTGTCACTGGGTTACGTTTGTGACTACATGATCTGGCTACAGACTGCTTGGGAAATATGAGCAAAAACATTCCTGAATGAATTAAATTCAGGTGGAGTTTATTCTTATCATTCTCCTGAGGCAGAAAGTTGAAATTGTATATTTAATATCACATGTGAGTCTAATTATGTATTGGCTAAACCAGGAAACTGAAAAAGAAAAAAAAAGGCTTAAATGAAATTGATTAACATGAAGGCAAGGGTACTTTATGTTCTGTTACAAGCCAAGATTAAAAGTATTTTTACACAAAGAAACCAACAAACATTTTTATAAGTGTGCCAGTGAGGAAACACTCATAGAATAACGGGTTATGGTACTATTCTGTCATGGGCACAGGGTTTTATCCAAAAAATACACCTTAGGGAAAAAAATGTTACATTAGAATAGGCCATTACTATGATGGAAGAGTAGGAAAAATAAGTCACTCAGAGATTTCAATCAATGTAGTGTCACATATAAAATGTAGGTAACTCAGAAGAAAACTTCAAAGGAATTTGCATGAAGTACCAGAATGGAGAAGGAAATGATGATCACAATGGGAAGCCGTGTGAATAGCAGCAAATTGTGAGACAGAAGATAAACAAAAGGAAAAAAGGAACAATGTGCTTAGGATAATAATTAAGGGACATTAGGTGATAATAAATATGAGTTCAAAGAGAAATGGTGGGAAAGAAAAACTAGTTTTGAAGACATACTCTGACAATGGGGAGACAATCAGCCTTAAAGAGCCAGCTGCCTCAAATAGCTTTTTGAACTAAGTGTGGATTACCAATTCAGTATAACAACTATTTACATAGCATTTACATTGCATTCGATATTATAGTAATCTAGAGATGATCTAAAGTGTGTTAGAGGATGTGCACAGGTTATATGCAAATACTACACCATTTTATATGAGGAACTTGAACATTCATGGATTTTGGCATTTGAGAGAGTTCCTGGAACCAATTTAATATGGTTATGTAGTCAGTCTATATAAAAATGTAATGGGGATTGAGACTAAATGTATTTTTAGGAATTTGCCCCCAATGGATGGCCAACCTCTTATTAAACTTCTCTATTAATTTGAGCAAACAAGGTAAGATACTTCTCATTGAATGCTTTAGAGTTTACGTCCTTGTCAAATGAAAAAGGTAAGTTTTAGAAATGCCAGCTCAGATCAAACTGCTAGAAATCTAACATGATACAGAATTCCCATAGGAGCAAAATCTTTTATTGGAACTGTCTGGATTTTAGTCAGGCTGCCTTGGACTTCTGAGGGAGGGCCCAGGATTGAGGACCCGGTGTACTTCACTATCTACTGGCCAGGCCAGAGCTGGAATTGGTGGTAATTAAATCACAATTGAAGACAGATGGGCTGAGAAATAGACTCATGCAATCTGTACGGTGCTTAACTTAATTTTGCTAGTTGGGAAACTCACTTTTTAATTTTTAGAAAGAAAAAACATATTACATAGATCTCAATCATTTGCAATTGATAAAAAAAAAAAATACAAAGTGACACCTAAAAATTGAAACTACAAATCTAACAGGACACAGAATGCTTGCCTTAGTGTGATCATCACCTTGAAATACTATCCTTTCTTCCAAAATGAAGTGATTGACGCTAATGAATTATCAGAGCTAATGAAAAAGAAAAAAGTCAGACCAAATTCTCATTGTCAGTTATTCAAAGAACAGGAGGAAACGCTGCCAGCAACTATTTTACATTTAGTGAGATAATCAGGAGGTGGCAATAAGACACACAGTTCAAAATTATGTTTCCTGCTGAGTCTGGCTTGCACTAAATAAATGTGTACCTAGCTAGATCAAATGAAAATTACTTTTACTTTATTTGATCATATGAAGTCTTTACGATAATGCTATTTAAGAAATCTGATGAAGAAAAATAGCATATATTAAGCAAGAAACATCAGAATTACGCAGACATTAATTGTTTTAAAGTGCTGGTTTAGACATTAAGAAGTGGGTAAGGTGAGGAGCATCAAATTTAGTAAGATTATTATGCACTTACTCTTTAGTCTGCTCTAAGGTTCAAGGGTAGGGTTGTATTTTATTTGTTTTTGATACCTTCCTCTGCCCCTGCAAACTAGTACCATTGCATTCTAAATGCATTTTTTGGACATACAGTTAGCAACTGTAGATTGAAAATATTTGTGGAAAAAAATGGTTTCTGTACTATTACATGCAGACTGTTTTTTCTTGTCATTATTCCCCAAGCAATTCAGTATAACAACAATTTCCATAGCATTTACATTGCATTAGGTATTATAAGTAATCTAGAGATGATCTATAGTGTGCACAAGTTATATGCAAATACTACATAATTTTATATGAAGAACTTGAACATTCATGGATTTTGGTATTTGAGAGAGTTCCTGGAACCAATTCTCCATGGATACTGAGGGACAACTGTATTCATTTTTTGTCACAAGTATTAATACATCTGAAGTATATTAGCTATCTTATCCATCACTATTTACACTATATCTCCATATACCACAAATAAATATTCATTCTCCATTATGTGCTTGGCATTGACCAAATATTAAGAGCCAAGGTCACTCAGTCAAAGTGAGCTTTCAAGAACCATCCAATAAATCAACCCAAACAAATTATTCACTGGTAAATTATCCTTCTTTCTGGTGGTTGTGAGAACGGTTGAGAATGGTCTGCTGCTACTGTAAACTAGCGTAATAAATAAACAAGATGGCCGGTTGTCAAGTGGTAAAAATTACACCGTTGAAAATGCAATTGGGTTTCAGAGACCTTCATATTTATACTGTTTGCAGTAAGGAGAAACAGTATTTTATAGTTCAGCCTTGAAGGTCAGTTTTTTTTTTTTTTTTCACTGCAATTGAGAATTTAATAGTAATCACTGTGAATTGTCATAAAAATAAGAAAAATATCAACAATTTAAGCTTGTATTAAGCAGTAAAATTATATGTTTCATTTAACACAGTACAAGAATTCTGTTTAGCTAATGAACTTATCTAGCATTGTAGCTAAAGTTAAAACTGCAATATGTATTTAGGTATTGATAAGTGGTTTCCATTATTCACACATTAGCCCTTTACTGTATTCCATTTTTAGAAGTAAGGCATAACTAAAATAGAACTGATGCCTACAATTTAGCAACTATTTGAATAATCTTTGACCATGATTATTTTAAGTCACAAAAAGTAAAATACAAAAATGTATAGTTTAAAGGTGTCAGGTTTTATTAATTTTATCAAACAGTCACACACAGGACATGGTAAAATAATATTTTTGCTTATGTTGTTTGGTTACACTTTGTTTTGCTTTGCTTGTTTTTTCTAATATGGGTACATCTCAAGTCTGGCCTCACCTTTCCAAGTGAAAGTGACAGGGAGACCCAAGGAATTTCACATCCAAAGAAAACTAAGCACATGCAACAACCAATAACCAGAGAAAGTTCTTCATCTTTGGTAGAAGTCTGATATAACTGTAAGAAGCCAAAGTACTCCTGGCTCATCCACTTGAGAACCTTGGATTTTAGGGACAGATTCATCTAGATATAGTGGTGTCTGGCTTGGAGTGAAAATCTCCATTGAATCATTGCAGTTCTGTTTTGTTTTGTTCCTCCTGTGATGACACACGCTTAGGTATAACTATTAAAGAAAGGGTTATTAATTTCCCTGGCCTATTCTGAGAATATTTTCTTTCCCTTCTTGCTTTAGTTGAAACCTGGTTCTCCCTTAATGATATCACTTGCATTTTAGCTGTCGTAGGGAGCAGTGCTTTTTCACCCTGTGCTTTTGTACCACCAACCCTAGAAGAATAATGTGAGGTGTTTCTAGATCACCACTCATTCTTTGAAGATTTTTATCTCCTGACTCATCATTACTCACTCTTACAAAAAGCTTAATTCTTTACAATGTCAATATCCACATAGAGATACTCTCTTTTCCTTAGCCTCTTTTCTTCTAGCAACCATGTGCCACACTCTCATGGTCATACACTGGCCTGGACGCTGTCCTTACCAATGTCTGCACTCTTTCTATGATCTCGTTTTCACGAATCCAACTTGCTGACTACCACCTCCTGCCTTGTCAGCTCATGTGTTGTCAATTCTTCGATCTCACTATGACATGAAATCTATTGGTCCTACCTCCTTTTCACTACCCTTCACTCCTTTCGTAACCTCACTTTATTCCAACCCCAGTTAAGATACTTTGGTCCATCACAATGCATTCATTACATACATCCTTCATGTACATCTGGTCCATCATAATGCATTCATTACATACATCCTTTATGTACATCCAGTTTTCTTTATCCTATGCAGTTCATTGTCCTTCTCTCAGAAAAGGTCTAGCCCTGGTTAAACCCAACTCTGCCTGTTCTATGCCTGTGATGGGGTTCAGGACACCCTATCCCAAAATATGGCACCGTGGCATTTGAGGAAGCAATAGAAGCAAGACCTTGTCTCTGACCTTCTCCTGGCCCTCTCCCCTGAAGCCTGCCATAAAAGAATTCTCTGGGCCGGGCATGGTGGCTCATGCCTGTAATCCCAGCACTTTGGGAGGCCAAGGCGGGCAGATCACCTAAGGTCAGGAGTTCAAGAAGGGCCTGGCCAACATGGTGAAACCCCATCTCTACTAAAAATACAAAAATTAGCTGGGCATGGTGGTGCATGCCTGTAATCCCATCTACTTGGGAGGCTGAGGCAGGAGAATCACTTGAACCCGGGAGGAGGAGGTTGCAGTGAGCAGAGATCGCGCAGCACCACTGCACTCCAGCCTGGGCAACAAGAATGAAACTCCGTCTGAAAAAAAAAAAAAAAAAAGATTTGGAATTGTCTGACCTTCCTCTGAAGTAAGACATAAAACTTTTATTCCAGAGATACCTTCCGTACACCGGGAGAAAAGAAACATCCTTGTCCTCAAAGAGATACAGACACTGAGAATAATCTGAACAGAGATCTTACTGAATTCCCCCCAACTTATTACAATTAGATCATATCTTTTTGTCTTCTAATCATACTTCTGAACTCTTCATCAAACTTAGCATAAAAATACACACATTTCCCTCTTTCTTTGGGTTTTCATTTCTGAAGGCTCCTGTGTCATGCAAAACTTACATTACATAGGGCCGGGCGCGGTGGTTCACGCCTGTAATCCCAGCACTTTGGGAGGCCAAGGTGGGCGGATCATGGGGTCAGGAGATGGAGACCATCCTGGCTAACACGGTGAAACCCCGTCTCTACTAAAAATACAAAAAATTAGCTGGGTGTGGTGGTGGGCGCCTGTAGTCCCAGCTACTCGGGAGGCTGAGGCAGGAGAATGGCGTGAACCCGGGAGGCGGAGCTTCCGGGAGGCGGAGCTTGCAGTGAGCCAAGATCGCGCCACTGCACTCCAGCCTGGGCGACAGAGCGAGACTCCGTCTCAGAAAACAAACAAAACAAACAAACAAAAAAACTTACATTATATAAATTCGTATGCCTTTCTCTTGTGTGAAAGGAAAATAAATCTCGGGACCTTCAAATCACTAAGCCAAAGGGGAAAGTCAAGCTGAGAACTGTGACAGTCAAACCTGCCTCCCATTCTATTTCTATATAGTATAGCTACAAAGATTGAAAACAAGCTACATACCTCCCTGACGAGGAAATTCCTTGTGGACAAGGACAGACAGAACTTAGTCATCCCTCTGCTCACATGAGACAAATGCATATCTGATGGCTTCCCTTGCCATACTTTTTCACTAAACCAGATAAGGCATAAGCGACTATTCCTGTAAATTGTGAATTGAGTGAAAGGCTAAACAGAAACTAAAAAGATTGCAACTTTTTGTCTCTTATCTACCTATGACATGGAAGTCCCCTCCCTCCTTTGAGTGGTCCCGCCTTTCTGTAACAAACCAATGTACATATATTACATATATTAATTGATGTCTGAGTCCATGTCATGGGTGCGTCATTAACGTTGGCAAAATAAACTTTCTAAGTTGACTGAGACCTATCTTATATATCTTGAGTTCACACTTGTTAATGTGTCTTTTGTTATAGGTGTCTCAACCATCAACCTAGTGATAAGTGAGGAAACAGCTCTTTTCTCCCCTACATTTGCATCTCCCTCTGGAGGCTGGAAAAAATCAAAAATTATGCTGAATTATCTCTTTTATAGTATGTATCTCTTCTGGGTTCTTAATTCTGCCCCAAAAAAGTTATATTTTCATGGTTTTTCACTTTCTCACCCTCCTAAAAAAAAAACAGCTATTTTATGTTTTTCTAATCTAAAGAAACTTGCCAAGGAATCTCAACAGCAAATTTACCCATCTACTGTGTGTTCTGCCTCCCTTCACATTTTCATGGATGGACTACTGTGTTCCTGCTTTGGTATGAATGCTATGTCCCCCAAAATTCATGTTTAAATCTAACCCCTAAAGTGATGGTATTAGGAGGTAGGATCTTTTAGAATTGATTAGTTCGTGAGGCCAGAGCCCTAAAAAATTAAATTAGTGCCCTTTTAAAAGAAACACAAGACAGCTCCCTCAACCCTTCTACCATGTGAAGTTAATAGCAAAAAGATGGCCATCTTTGAACCGGGAAGTGAACTCTCACCAAACAGCGAAACTGCTGGTGCTTTGATCTTGGATATCTCAGCCTCCAGAATTGTAAGAAATAAATTACTATTGTTGATAAGCCATCCAGTCTATGGTATTTTGTTTTAACTGCCTGAATGGACTATGACAGTTCCTAACTAATGTGAAGTCCTCAATCCTTGTGCTTCCCCTACTTAAGAAAATCAGTCCAGCAATTCTCCCTTTACTCTCTTGTGTGAGCAAATTTTACCTCTCCACTAGATCACTGTCATCAAAATAAAAACATGCTACACTTCCTTGACTCCATACTTTTTTATCACCTATACCGCTGTTACAGGAAAGGGGTCCCGATCCAGACCCCCAAGAGAGGGTTCTTGGATCTTACACAAGAAAAAATTAAGGGCGAGTCCGCAGTGCAAATCAAAAGCAAGTTTATTAAGAAAGTAAAGTGGTGAAAGAACAGCCACTCCATAGAGAGAGCAGGACATTTCCTAAAGTAAGAGGAGGAACATGTCCGCCCTAGGTACAATGCTTGTTTACATACAGGATAAAAAAGATCATGGGGAGATGTGCTCTGCTATAAGGGTTTGTGATAAAGGATTAATTTTCTTAATTACTATATTTTGCAAGAACCAATACTGTTGTCTTTAAAGCAAAATTAGGAATGCCTCTGTTCTCAAGATATTGTGATATTAGAACACTCCCAAGTCTGGGTCTGTTGAGTAAACGTTATCAATCTGTTCCTTTAACCATAAACATCAAGAGAATAGGAATGCCTAACTTTCTGGGAATACGGCCTAGTAAGTCCCAGCCTCATTTTCCTAGCCCTCATTCAAGGTGGAGTCACTCTGGTTCAAATGACTCTGACACCGCCACACATCCCCAATTTATCACCTCCCATTTTCTTTCGGATGCCTTCTAATCCGGCTTTTGCTTATACTAATCTACTAAAATGATTTTGTTTGTTAAGATCACCAATGATTTCCACATTGCTAAATCCACTAGTCAATTCTCTGTTCTCCTTTTGTTTAACCATTACCAGCATTTGACACAGTTGATTACTTCCTCTTCTTTGAAATATATTATCCACTTGGCCTCTGGTTATAAGATTCGCTTGTTTTTCTATTATTTTTTGGCCACTCCTCCTTGGTCTCCTTCTATAATTGTACCTTTATCAAAGTTTCTAAAGGTAGGAGTGCCTGAGAAGTCTTAGACCTTTTCTGTCCTCTACATGTAATCCCCTAGTAATTTCATCTAGGATGAATCCGAAATTTACATTCTCAGGTCAGATCTCTCCTCCATACTCTGGATACAACTGCTATGTTCTGCTATGACATTTATTTTGGGAATGCAAATTTGTATCAAAGTAATTAATATTATGGCATTTAGTGATTGATATTAGTTTGAGCATAATGCTATTTTCAGATTTGCTTTTATTTATGCTAATTTTGT